>NW_027362771.1:501341327-502557161 GCF_046119375.1 Phyllobates terribilis | reverse complement strand
CCATTACATTTTCAGCATTACAACCCCAAGGTCTTGTGGGTAGCTGTCCTCTCCTAGGACCCGTCTCTGGAAAGCCACTTTGTCTTTCTGTCACATATCCTCAGGATCTCGCTATCTCTTTTCTTTTGTCGCCTCTTATTAAGTGTCACCCTCAAATGTGGCACTGTTCACCTGGGACCACTAGGTCCGGTCACTCAGCACTCCAGCTTCCTAGCAGGAAGCAGTCACTTTCCCTAACACTAGACCCTCCCGCTATGGGCTAGTCCCAACTATTAACTCTAACTATTCCAATAGTCAACTATACATATACTAACGCATAACACTATTCACATAACATCACAGTATCGCAGTACACATTGTCCAGTATTTACAAAATATGCAAGACACAATTCAAATAACATTATTTACAATACATAACACGATTGGTGTCTTCAGGTGTATAAACACAACAGCCATTTTCCACCACCTTTACACTGCTTCCACCACTGAAGCAGTCCCTTCCTGGTCAGAGAAGTCCATAATAGTATTCCTCCAGGACCGGCTAACATGAAGACTCTCAGCCCTACTCCTAGCTGCCTTAGGCCCCACAACCCACAGATCTTCACTAGACTCCTTAGTGTTCTGAGTGCAAATGATTGAATGCCCTTCTGATATCTTCTGGGGACATTAGTACTCCAGCCGTATAAGAAATTGCTAATGTAAAGGCTGACTATTGGACCAGGCTTGCAATTCTTCTTTTTCTTGTACTCGCGGTCCTCAGTATGCAACTTTTCTTACAAACTATACACTCTAATTCAATTGCTAAGCATCAGAAACTACCTTCCACTATAGTTTCCCTCAACTCCTCCCATGATCTGAGCTGGCCAGCTCTTAACTGTCATTGGGGCATAATGAGATGATGCGACTGGACCTATGTGGAAAGGGGGCCTGTCAATGTCAGCGCCAATTTCACCTGGATGTGTGTCCTCGAACACACATTCAGATGAAATGTATTGTGGAGCAGAGACCCGCTGGCTCCCTACACTGCAAAACACGCTGCCGGCAAATCAGAGGCCAGCAAAATACATTGGCTTGCCTTTGACCGGCAGCCCATGGCAATGACATAATGCGCTGGCCTCTGCTGGTACGCCGAAGTCAGTTGAAGCCTTGGTTGCCTGCTATAGAGGAACCTGCTGTATGTCATGGGAGTGAGGGAAGGTAAGAATAATTGTTTGCTTCCCTTTAAAATGTGCTGGAGAAGAACTGAGGACATTATTATTGGAAGGGGATTAAGATGGGGGGCATTGTACCAGGATTGTCCCCATTATACTAGGAAAGGGCCCAGGATAGGGGACATTGTTATAGGATGGAGGGAGGATGGGGGGCATTATTATTAGAAAAGGGTCAAGATGGGGACATTATTGCAGGAAGGGGCCCAGAATGGGGGACATTATTAGATGGGGGACGAACATGCATGTATTTATAGGATATAGAACGGTACAAGGACCCATACATCTGCCCAACATGCAGAAGGGGGACCAGTTCCACATTTTGCACCGGCCATCGGAGTGTAGTTACGCCACTGCCTGTCATCCCTAATTATCTAACCTGTAACAGCCAAAATGGGAGTTGGGGCTCATGAAAATCGGCTAAAGAACAGACTGGCTACAGCTCTCCCGGTCTGAGCGTGATAGCCTCATAGAAGTACACGAAGCTGTCATGCTTGGGTCGATAGAGCCACGTCCAGTCCGTGGATTACAGTCTGAGATTAGACTGAGATTCATGGACGTCTGCATGAGTCCTTAAACACTTAAAAATCCACTATATTAACAATTATATCACATAAAGCCTTCAGAGAGGGTGTTAGCTTCTCCTCCTCTACACATGTATAAGTAAATAAGAAGGAAGAGCCATAGACTGCTTCCTGTAGTGACAGCTATAATGTATGTAAATATGATTATGGTCCAATTGTGTAATATAATACTGCAGAAAACAGCCTCAGATTACCTGTGTGACCGAATCTCATATACACACAGGCAGGAGGAACAAGATCTATGCTACAGAGCTCTTGTACTGTCTCCATGTAACTATTGGGCACTAAAATCACCCTGCAGCCTTCTGCCTTGTAATGAAAAGTTACAATTATAGTCATGTTCCACTTTGAAAGAAGCTTTTACCTGTCAAGAGATGCCATAAATACCTAAATAATGCTATCTATATGGAAATGTTGATTTCCAAAGTATTCAGTCCAGTAATAATCACATCCAGTTAAATGATCTTGTATTATCAAGTTAATAGAAGTTGATGCCAAAGCAGGGTGCTGTGATTCGTAAGGACGGAGATTTATAAAATGTACTATGCAAGTTTATTTTCTTTACCGCGTTGGGGGATAATTTTATTTCCAATGTGTCAGTAAAAACGGAGAGAAGCAGCAAGTTATCATTTCCGTCGCTTCTTGGAGATGCTTACAGAAATACATAAACAGTGTTCTACGGCGCATATTTATTACGGATGTGAAAAATGATTAACTCTCCTGCAGAACATCATAAAAAAAATATGAATCAAAGACCAAGTAAATCCTCTCTCATCAGGACCAGCATAAGCAGCGCTCAGTACATAACTGCCGCCATACAGCCATGACTGGAAGCTAGACTTACTGCCATAGTGAAATATCACGGGTCATGATTGGCTCCAAATAGAGCTGGATTAGAATAATATTGGTAGCCAATTACTTTTTTTGGGTTATAATGAAGTTTGATTACAATTTTGTCCTGTTTAACCCCTTCTTGACATATGATGTACATTTATGTCATATGTCATATACTTGACTTTGATACGGGCTCGCACGCCGAGCCTGCATCTTTCCCAACAGTTGATGGCTAATTTAATCAGCCATCATGTGCCTCTAACACCAGCTTTGCTCCAGCTTTGGCTGTTAACTTGTTAAATGTCGATGTCAATCTCTAACATCGGCATTTAACACGCGCCGTCAGAGGGTGCATCCATTCCGTGCACCAATTGGAGCACCCGGGGGTCTGCTGGAGACCTCCGTGCTTGTCATGATGATTCTCCTGTGAAAGACAGAGTTTAACTGGCGTTCATAGGAGATTGTGATTTTCACTATACATAGCAGTGCTGATGCACTTCTATGTATAGTACAAGAGATCGGATAATCGCAGCTTCAAGTCCCCTAAGGGAACTGTTAACTACAGTAAAAATTAAAAAAAACATGTTTTTAAAATATAAAAACAATAAAAAAATACTAAAGTTCAAGTCATTCCCATCTTGCCCCATTAAAAATAAAACTGTAAAAAAATAAAATATACATATATTTGGCATCTCTGCATTTGTAAATGTCCGATCTATCAAAAACTAAAACAAATTAATCCAATCAGTAAACGGAGTGACGAGAAAAGACATTGAAACGCCAGAATTACGTTTTTATGGCCGCCGCAACATTGCAATAAAATGCAATAAGAGGCGATCAAAACATTGTCTCTACCTCAAAATGGTAGCAGTAAAAAACATCAGGTCAGGGCACAAAAAATAAGCCATAACACAGCTCCATATCCCGAAAAATGAAAATGCTATAAGTCTCAGAAAATGGTGACACAAACAAAATTTTTTTTTTTTTTTTTTTTTTTTTACAAATTTTCAAATGTTTGCTTCACCACTTAAAAAATAATAATAAAAATATATATACATGTTTGATATCTGCATAAACGTACTGACCTGGAGAATTATATTGCCAGGTCAGTTTTACCATATATTTAATATGATACATAAAAACTTCAAAAAACAATTGTGAAATTGCACTTTTTTTTTGCAATTTCAAGATACTTGGAATGTTTGTCCTGCTTTCCAGTGCATCACATGATAAAATAATTGGTGTTATTGAAAAGTACAATTCGTCTTGCAAAAAAACAGAACCTCATACTGTTATGTGAATGTAAAAATAAAAAAAAAGATATGACTCTTGGAAGAAGGGGAGGAAAAACGAAAAATGAAAAAAACAAACATAAAATGGAAAATTGTTTGGTCATGAATGGATTAATAAAATTGAATTGGTGTATTAAAATTGTTTTTAGTAAATTTAATTAGGAAAGTAATTTGCTGGAGGGGCCCCAATATTTTCACTGTCTGTGGCTTCCACAGGGTTTAATCCAGCATTGCTTGGAATCGGCCGGTGTAGATGGGCCATTGCAATCTTCTTGTATGGCCATCGAGGCTCTGCTGGACTTCGTAGAGTAAATTAAGTACAGTTTAATAGAGTATGGATCAATATGAAATCTGGGCCATAATGAGGCACAATAGAAGCTCCATGGACCTCTATGACAGCCATACCGCACCTCTGTACAGAACAGGACCATAATGTGGCTGTGTGTATGAGTGTATCAGTATGATACCGAGGCAAGGGAGCGTATTATCTGGAGAATAAACACTAGATGATCGATGCACTTGAATCTCTAAGATATCATAAGCTTGCAATATTTTCATCACATCTCTACAGGTAAAACAACAAAGCCAAGATGAGCCTGAAGGTAAATGTGTAACCTTTATCAGAGCTAATTAAGGGCGACATGAAGATAGAGGTTTCCACAAACCTACGACTTTGATTTATCTTTTATAGCATTTGCTACTTTTTCTATTTCAAAACTATTGACAACACAAATGCAAATTTAGCAGAAATATATTCACAACCATCGAGCAAACAAACATGTATTGAAGAGATCTAGCTATCCAGATGTAAAGTACATGAAATGCAGAACAGTTTGCATTCGATACACACAGCTGCCGTCAGATTACTCGGCCTCGTTCTTCTTCTGCAGAATAGACTGCTAATTAAATGGCTAACTATTAAATTTCACTTAGCAGATACCATGCAGCTTATATCTAGGGTAATTAGTCTTTGGCTCCGTTAATATCCTCATTTTTTCGTGCACACTTTTGGAGGGCAATTGAAGCCTTGTGGCCCCTTGCCTGATTAAAACTGGATGCTAGTTTTCTATTCATTTTCCACACAACGGTCATTAACTCAATAAAAGGGAAAGTGGTGCAAATGATAGCTAGTTGATTACTCTTAACCAATTGACTTCAGCCTAAGGAACAATTTATGAGTCCTTTACTAATCAGGGGATGGGATTGTGTGATTCATTAAGAACATCTATCGCTAAATTAGAAATCCTTTCTATGAAACAGGTAATACGTTTAAAGTGATAACTGTACTTTAAGTGGCCATTTCAAATATAGCAATTATACCTCATTTTTACATCTTAAAGGGAATCTGTCAACCCTCCTAAACTGTCTATATGGGCATGTAGGTCACAGAAAGCAGAATAAAATGATACCTTGATATCTTTGATCTTATATTTTATTCCAGAGAGATCCTTATTTTTCTTAATATGTAAATGAGCTATTAAGATCTATGGGCGTGATATAGATCTCCCTGAGAATCTGCCTCCAGAGATTATTTTAAATAAAAGGGACGAGCTACAAGTGTGAGACATGTAGAGCAGGGGAGCAGACTGTCAGTCATTACATGTCACACTGGTAATGCCACATTTAGTTTAAAATAACCTCTGGAGGCAGATTCTCAATGAGATCTTTGTACAGCCCATAGATCTTAACAGTTCATTTACACATTAAGAAAAATTTGGATCTCTCTCTAATAAAATATCGCAATTATCAAGGTATTATTTTATTCAGCCTTCTATGACCAGCATGCCCATATAGATGGCTCAGGAGAGTTCATAATACTCACAGATGCCCTTTTAGAGAGAATTTGTCAACTCAAATGGTAACTTTACATATCTTTGATCCAATGGCATCAGCACTGGGGTCTTGGGTTGGAATACAACCGAATGCAACATCAACGTGGAGTTTTTATGTTCTCCCTGTGTTTGCATGAGTTTCTTCTGACAACTAATGTTTAGATTGGAAATTGGATTAGGAATTTATATTGTGAACCCCAAAGGAAAGCACAGGTCAATAATGTATATATATATATATATATATATATATATATATATATATATATATATATATATATATATACTGCTCAAAAAAATAAAGGGAACACTTAAACAACAGAATATAACTCCAAGTAAATCAAACTTCTGTGAAATCAAACTGTCCACTTAGGAAGCAACACTGATTGACAATCAATTTCACAAGCTGTTTTGCAAATTGAATAGACAATAGATGGAAATTAGTGGCAATTATCAAGACACCCTCAATAAAGGAGTGGTTCTGCAGGTGGGGACCACAGACCACATCTCAGAACCAATGCTTTCTGGTTGATGTTTTGGTCACTTTTGAATGCTGGTTGTGCTTTCACACTCTTGGTAGCATGAGACAGACTCTACAACCCACATAAGTTGCTCAGGTAGTGCAGCTCATCCTGGATGGCACATCAACGCGAGCTGTGGCTAGAAGGTTTGCTGTGTCTGTCAGCGTAGTGTCCAGAGGCTGGAGGCGCTACCAGGAGACAGGCCAGTATACCAGGAGATGTGGAGGGGGCCGTAGGATGGCAGCAACCCAGCAGCAGGACTGCTACCTCTGCCTTTTTGCAAGGAGGAACAGGAGGAGCACTGCCAGAGCCCTGCAAAATTACCTCCAGCTGGCCACAAATGTGCATGTGTCTGCACAAACGGTTAGAAACCGACTCCATGAGCATGAGGGTGGTATGAGGGCCCGACGTCGACAGATGGGGGTTGTGCTCGCAGCCCAACACCGTGTAGGACGCTTTGCATTTGCCACAGAAAAACCAGGATTGGCAAAGTTGCCACTGGCGCCCTGTGTTCTTCACAGATGAAAGCAGGTTCACACTGAGCACATGTGACAGACGTGACAGAGTCTGGAGAAGCCGTGGAGAGCGATCTGCTGCCTGCAACTTCCTTCAACATGACCGGTTTGGCAGTGGGTCAGTAATGGTGTGGGGTGGCATTTCTTTGGAGGGCCGCACACCTCAAACACCTACTTCAAAGCCAACAAGCGCAGCACCAACAACACTTGCAGAGCTAGCAGAGCATGCAGCTGAATCGGGAAACAACCAAACTGTTGCTGCAACAGATCCAGTTGCAGCAAAAGGCACAGGAGCAGGAGCAGCAACAGCAGATACAACTTCTGGTGGACGCCATCCTGAGCAAAGCAACCGCCCCACCCACAGGGCCGACTGATAACTCACACATCAGGAAGGCGGTAAGACGGGTAATGCAGAAGATGACCCCCGGGGATGATGTAGAAACCTTTGTGACAGTCTTTGAGAGGGTGGCTGATAGGGAGAGACTTCCACCAGAGCAGAAGTTTTGGCGCCATATTTGTCGGGTGAACCCCAAAAGACATATTATGACTTGGCACTGCAGGATGCCAAGGAATATACCAAACTAAAGACAGAGATCTTGGCATGCCTAGGAGTGAATATGGCGGTGAGAGCCCAACGAGTCCACCACTGGGCGTATGCCTATGACAAACCCCCTCACTCACAGATATTTGACCTACTGCATCTTGTTCAGAAGTGGTTGCAGCCAGAGTCTTCCACTCTGGCCCAGATGGTCGAGCGGGTGGTGATTGGTAGATTCATGCACTCCCTTCCCAAGTCGGTACAGACTTGGGTTGCCCAAGGCGATCCCCAGAACGCAAACGACTTCATCGGCCTGATAGAGAGGTACCAGGTGGTTGAGAAATCTGTGGGGAAACCAGATATAGTCACTTCCCCGTACTGGGATATCAAAAAGGGGGGGGTTCAGCATGTAAGGGGTTTAAAGCCATAACTGGGGGGCGTCCCACTTCCACTGAAGGTGCTGCATGGACTGTTGTTAAGGATATAGTCTGTTGGCAGTGTCAAGGCCCTGGACACGTAGCCGCCTGGTGTCATATGTCCCCTGAGCCCATGGACTGCAGCCTAGGAAGACAGTGTTCCTATTTTGCTTATCCAGCCTGCAGTGTGGACTGTCGACCCGGCGAGGGGTAGCAATTGTGTGCCGTATCCATTAATGGAGTAAAGGTGCTTGGACTGTTAGACTCTGGTGAACTTAATCAGAGCTACCCTTCCCCACCAGTTGGTCCCTTCCAAAACTGTGGGCATTCGGTGCATCCATGGGGATGCTAAGGACTACCCCGTGGCCACAGTGACAGTGGGAACAGACTGTGGTGCCAAGTCCCACAAGGTCGGGGTGGTTAAGGACCTGATACATCCCGTCACACTGGGCCATGATTTTGCTTTGTTTTGGGACTTGTGGGGAAAGGGAACCAGACTAAGTAGCATGGGAAAAAGCCAGGTCCCTGGGGAAGAGTCCCCAATGCAGTCTCAAGTGGATGAGTTCCCTCTGTGCATCCTTGCCGGCGATGAGGGCGAGACAGTGACAAAGGAGGCCGACCTCTTTGGGAACTTCGGGACTGCTCAAGTTTGGGACCTGTCCTTAAAGTGGGTATTTAATCAGGTCACCATATGTAATGGGGTTGCTCAAGAGCCGGGGGCCGACACCAGGTTCCCCCACTTTTCATTTCAGGGGGAGTTGTTATATCAGGTGGTCAAACTAAGGGAGTAGTGGAACAGCTGCTAGTGCCAGGGCCATACAGACGGAGAGTACTAAATATAGCCCATTCACATATTCTGTGGGGAAGCCTAGAGGTCGAGAAAACTCAGGAGAGGATATTGAGAAGGTTTTATTGGCCAGGGTGGTACCGAGAAATTCTAGACTATTGCAGGTACTGCCCCACCCGCCAAATAATCGGTCCCTCTTCCCACTTCTGTAGTCCATTAGTTCCACTACTGGTGATAGAGGTCCCCTTTGAGAGGATTGCTATGGACCTAGTAGAGCCCTTAGTCAAATCAGCCCGAGGCCACCAATACATTCCAGGGTTCATGGATTATGCAACCCGGTATCCAGAAGTAGTACTGCTAAGGAAATCATCGAGCAAATGCATAGCCAGGGAACTTGTCCATATATTTGCCAGGACCGGTCTGCCGAAGGAAATCCTAACGGATCAAGGGACCCTGTTCATGAGCAAGGTAATGAAGGAGCTGTGCAAGGTCCTCCAGCTGCAAACCTCTGTTTACCATCCGCAGACAGACGGCCTAGTAGAGCACTTTAATAAGACCCTGAAAGTGATGCTCAAGAAGAGACGGATGGACTTGACAGGGACTATGTGCTGCCATTCCTGCTCTTCTCGGTAAGGGAGGTCCCACAAGCTTCTACAGGCTTTTCTTCATTTGAGCCACTGTATGAACGACATCCGTGAGGGCTCATGGATATCACTAAGTAAACCTGGGAAGCGAAGGTTACGCCACACCAGAGCATCATGGAACATGTCGCCCAGATACAGGAAAGAATAGCAAAAATGATGCCGATCGCGAAGGCGCATCTCTTCCAGGCACAGGAAGCACAGACAAGGGTCTATAACCGATCGGCGAGGCTGAGGCAGTTCCAGCCCGGGGACCGTGTGTTGGTGCTAATCCCCACAGTCGAGAGCAAGTTCCTGGCCAAATGGCAAGGTCCGTGCGAGGTGGTGGAGAAAGTCAGTGAAGTTAATTATAAAGTCCACCAGCCTGGATGAAGAAAGCCACACCAAGTGTACCATGTGAACTTGCTCAAGTCGTGGCAGGACTGTGAATCTGTGGAAACGCCTTGTTTGGGAGCCACTCCCGAAGGCAAGGTGGAAGAGGTCACTATAGCAGAGACTCTATCACCGGCCCAGAAGCAGCAGTGTAGAGAACTGCTACAGCGGAATCGTGACCTGTTCTCAGAGTTGCCGGGGCATGCTCAGGTGGTAGAGCATGACTTGCTAACAGAGCCACATGTTAGAGTGAATCTTAAGCCGTACCGGATTCCCAAAGCACGCCGGGAAGTGATCTCAGATGAGGTGAAGAGGATGTTAGACCTCGGTGTGATAGAGGAGACAAAGAGTGGCTGATTGAGCCCAATCATCCTCATGCCAAAACCCAACGGAGAGTAGAGGTTTTGTAACGACTACCACCGGCTGAATGAGGTGTCCAAGTGCGACGCATACCCGATGCCCCACGTTGACGAGCTCATCGAGAGGCTGGGACCAGCAGCGTATATCACCACCCTTGACCTGATGAAGGGCTATTGACAGATCCCCATATCCCAGACGACCTAGGAGAAGATGGCTTTCTCAACACCTGATGGGTGCTTTCAATTCACTCGGATGCCGTTCAGACTACAGGGGGCCCTAGCCACCTTCCAGAGGGTAATGGATCGGATCCTAGCCCCACATAAGAAGTATGCCGCAGCCTACCTTGACAACATTGTAGTCTTTAGCCTAGACTAGGCTAGTCATCTACCTAAACTACGTTCTGGATGCTCTGAGGAAGGCGGGATTTACTATAAATCCGAAGAAATGTGCCGTTGGAAAAGAGGAGGCCAAGTACTTGGGCTATGTCGTCGGGGGAGGTGACATCTGAATGAGGCCTTATACTGTGGTAAATGTATTCCTAGCACATTTAGTTTATATTATAGTTCAGTACTAAAATCCTGTCCACCACTGAGCGATTCCTGTCCTGTACAGAAAACATATTTCCATCTTCTTTATCCCTGGAGTGCTGTGTCATTGATGGAATTGAAAGTATGCAAAGTAAAAGAGTAAATGTTATGGCAGCAGAGCAGGAGTACTTTGCAGAACACTACCTAAAACTGATTATGTCACTTTCAGCGGTAACATCATCCTGCGTGACTGAGACAAGTGATCTTCCTTATATTCCATAACTTCCTCCTCACCATTACAGCACTTGCTGGAGGCAAAGGAGGTCAATTAAGACCTGTGTTTGGTAGTACTACCTGATGACTGGTATCAGTGGTGGTGCTGCTGCTTTTGGGTTATATATACTTATTGCTGGATGCTATGTCATGTGTTTTTTTTACATTACCTGTCCATTGGCACTGCCACTTTTACCATACATTTTTTATTACCCTATAGCTAACTTTTGTTACTGTTTTCAACTCCAATTATTTATTCATTCCCAAAAAGGACTGAGCAAGAGGTAGATATCTAAAAAGCTAGTAACTGCAACAGGCCACAGTCTTGGTGTGACATGTACAAATGTCAAATTTATATACAAAAAAGTCTCAGTGAAATATCTGGATTTTGTTACAATTTTTTTTGATTTTTTTTAACACAATTAGTCTCCCCTTCCCAAAAAAGAAGAGACCAACAAATTATAGGTACTGTAGGTACTGTAGATGTCAGACTTGACTACTAAAACATGTGTCAAAAAATACAGTCATGGTTAAATGTCTGGTATTTGAATTTTCTTTGTTAATTTGTTAACATTGTTATTTTCACCTACCAAAAAACGATTGAATAAGAAATATAAAAACTCAGTACAGTAGCTTGTGACAAGTACACTATCTCTGACAGACACTGAGTTTAAATTTCTTTGTTTAAGAAGCATATTGTGTTGACTTGCTGCTTGCTTATGCATGAAGAAGTTAAAAAATGTGTAATTGAAATGCTGCAGGACAACTACCATCTGCACTTTATCACGATTTGATCAATCACACTCTCACTGCTGCTGTAAGCTCTTCTATCTCTCTCCCTTCCTCAATTGAATCTCTATATTATTTGCAGGCCACTACATTTACCCTCTTCACAACTCTAGTTGTACAACTCAAACAGTCTGTTATGTTTGTCCAATATTTATGGCTTTATTTCCCTTTTGCTAAGCTGCAAGCTCTGATGTCTTCTCACTAATCACATTCACTATAAAATGACTTCTGCATTCCCTGCCTCAGCTTTTATACAGCTATGATAGTCTTTCCTGATGATTTGACATTATAGTTGCAGGGCATTATGAGGAAGCCTGGCACAGCTATGCTTGAGGTCTTTTGAAACTTCTCTGTCTGCTGCAATTTCTGCTTTGTAGTGGGCATTTTTTATCAACATAAAAACTGTTTGAAATTGCTGGAAGCAGCGAATTTCCTAAGATTTGACATAGAATCGATTCACTTATTGACTCACAGGGAGAGTGACAAAACATACAGACAGGGCCCTGAATAGCAGATAGGAGATTGATAGCCATATGTAAAAGGGACAGTTTAAGAGCCTAACTCTTAGCAAGTAGCTAAAACAAAAAGTGTGTAGTGAGACTCCATGTGAGGTGACACATTATTGGTGTGATCTCTTTGACAAAAACAGAAGCCTGAGCAAGAGAATTGCTTGATTTATTCACGTAATTTATTGTGCTACATTTAAGAAATGCGCCTCATTTGAGTGTTGAAACCCTCTTACATTTTGTGACAGTAATTGAATTGCATTGGATTTACAGTTTTGTTCAGTAAATTTGGAAATTTTAATTCATTTGGTCTCCTATTGTCTTCTTTACTTAAAGGGGTTGCCTCAACATTAATAATAATAATAATAATAATAATAATAAGCCTGTGCTTTGTTTGAGCATTCATTTTATGTTTACACGCTACCTTTAGAATACCAATCATCCTCCCGCTCTTGGATGATTGTTGTGTGAGCGTATGTCCATTTTCCACCTGTTCTGCCTCCATCGTATACCATTCTGGACTCTGATTTTAAGACTATTACATACATTATGTAGTAATGTTTCTCCTTGTGGAGAGTGACATTCCGGCTCTGGCATGTCAAGGTAAGGAGGCTTATTTGCTGTGCAATGCTCCTCTAGGAAATTTAATATGCAAATTGCCTCTTCAGAGAAAAAGAGGACTTGAACTCTATAGTGCCACCTTTTGGAAGCAGCAATCCTACAAGTCACAATCCTTTTATCCTAAGTCATATTGCATGTCTCGTTAAAGGGTTGATTGTGACTTGTAGGATTGCTGCTTCCAATAGGTGGTGCTATAGAGTCCAAGTTCTCTTTTTCTCTGAAGAGGCAATTTGCATATACATTATGTGGTGACTCCTCTTAGCGCCTTTAGTTCTGTCTAGTAGAAACGAGTCCTGTGCAAAAGATCCCTTGTTGTATGTACAAAATGGTTTAGCAGACATTCTTTATTTTGTAAAATCCTTGTGTTCATTTATATTTCCCAATTTTAAAGAGATTTTGGTTTCAGAAAACCGTCACTTGGTTACAGTTTGTTTTCAGAAAGCAAACTAGTCATTATACTTGGGTTCAGTGCTGAGTCTCCGCTGGTGCTGCTATCAGTGTCTCCTAAAGCCCCCATACACATTAGACAAACGTTGGCTGAACTCGATGATATCAACAGTTTCGATCGATGGTCTAATGTGTATGGGGGCGCCAATCGACTGATGGTCGGGAGAGATGTCAATTGCGCATGTCCAGTTTCAGACTACTGATCGCATTGTTCAACTTGAGAGAAGCCACCAGCTTACTTGTCAGTTGGTGGCTTTCTCATAGAGTACACTGGAGTGTTTGCTCGAGCAAGCGCTCCTGTGTGAGGGAGAGTCAGCTGAGACAGCTGATGGCCGAACGATTGGCCAAGGCATTGTTCAGCCAACCTTATGGTCTGCAGCACTGACATTTCATTGACAGCACTGTAGCCAATAATTGAGCTCAGCGACTTTTCATGTGTTGATGGCACGAGCTGCTGATATCACTGATTAGCTGGTGCCCTGTTGATGGGGCATCAGTGCTGCAGATTATAACAGCCGCCGGAACCACCAGCAGAGACTAAGCATGCAACCCGAACAGGGTGAGTGCAGGATAGTTGTTTTTAAATTAAAAACTCTAGCTGGGAGAGAGGGATATTCTGAAACCCAGACACCCCCTTTAATAATATTGCAATGTGTATATACTTCTCATTTCATATTTGTAAAATGCCATCATAAGATTTGATAATCTGGGAAGTTAATCAAGTATCAGGTATTTGAGTATCAGATGACAGTATCTACAGCTACTTAAAGAAACACTCCTATCAAAATTTGTGTCCTCTTAATATATTGCAGTCATCATATTATATAGCTCTGTGTACTTACAATTGCTCATTTTGCCCTTCTACTCAGCTAATTTCTCTGTTTTCCATTAGTTCTATGAAATCATGTGATTAAAAACTGACACGCTGAATCCTTATAAGTTCTATGTAGAAACTGGAGGTCAATCTTCCCTGCATGACTCATGAGTCACTGCAAAAGTCCCTGGAATGCAGAGGAGGGAGCAATGTGTCAGAAGTTGTATTGCCAAGTTTTTAGCAATAAGGTTCCGATACGGCTTTAAAGAAGGCAAACACTTGTAATATAACGCAATTTTATTTATAACAGTTAATTTGAAAGATAAAATACGGAATCAAAGGAATAGCATGATATTATGATATTGCGTACTCTTTTGTAGATTCTAAGTACAAAGGTTAAATACTTATAAAGGTTAAATACTTATAAAGGTTACATACTTACTATTAGATAGAAGAAGAAAAAGATTTCCCTAGTAGCATGTACATCATCTGTCCGGAAACTTCAGCTGGAGAAGCTTTCAGCGATGGGCAAAGAATGCGTACTAGGTCCTACACTGTGAAGAGCGTCCTCTTCACAGGTCCACAATGCTTCTGCCAGAACTGAATTCTTCAATAGCTTTTATATTTTAGAAAAAGGCTTACCCAACCTAATATAACGTAAGCATGAAAGTTCATAGGTTGTTGTCCAACATTCCAATCCCATGACAGTGGCCAGCTATCACAGATAAGCAATGCCGGACAAGACCTGTTCACGGACCATTATACTTCTGTCATAATGTTTACATATGGTAAGAGTAAATCCTACACCGGGTTATAAATCAGAACAAGGTTTTCTTCCCAGACAGTATATTGTGTTAAGAAGCTGTATATCAGTGAGATACATTCACAGATAAAGTATACCTTAACAAAGAATATATAAGAATATTTAATTAAAGGTTGGATACATCATAATGGGTTTCAGATAGCCACTTATATGTTTGGTAATACAATAAGCTTCTCCATCTTAAGCCATATGCCTGTAGTCTTATTTACAATATTGTGCAATCGTCTGTGTCTCGTTCTACCTTGGATCTTTCATGTCGCATACAAAGTCTAATTCCCTTCAGTAATAAAGATTAAACCTCAGACTGTTAGCAAACTTAACCTAAAGCTATGTTTTAGTATGTCTGGACTAATGACCCCTAGTCTACTGAGGTAAGATACCTACAAATGCTGACATGTCTGGTTCCTATTTTATTTCAATATGGATTTGAAATATAAAATAGCCATTTTTCATGTTCATCCTACAGAAGTTGAAGAGGGGAATGATAAATGCAGAGAAAAGAGACTTCCTGTTTCTACATAGAGCAGAGCAAAGAGAAGAATTAGATGGGGAGAAAGGCAAAATGAGCAATTGTAAGTACACTGTGCTATATAATATGATGACTGCACTATATTAAGAGGCTAAAAAATTTGTTGGGAGGAGGAGTGCTTCTTTAACATAAAAGAAACCTAATAGGAAAGACAAAAATGAGAAGTGGACTCATTCACAGACAAGTCATTTATAAAGGTTGAAAAGCTTTTCGCTGGCATTTTTGTGCACATTTTCTTAACCTGTGATCTTCCAGGGATCATTGAACAACAGAGTTTTATACCACACCTGGCAGTCCGCTAAATGGCCAGAGATAATTGATTGATGTAATCCTCGTCCGCATTGCCAGGCAGTTTTAAGTGAAAAATAAAGTGCCTGGCTGTCTGTTACTAAATTTCTTGTAGGCTAATAGTCCACTTACCTGAATAAAATGGCATTTTATATTTTTTCATGTAGAAACAAAGACACAAAATACAAGGTGACAAAAGAAGTGACTCATACCGCTGCCAATCTGTCTTCCATCTGGTATGGCAGTGTCTCTTCTAAATAGAGACAGATCATTTGAGTCCGTTAAATGAAATTACAGGTGTATGGATTTGTTCCAGACAGAAGCCAACACTCGTTGTACGCAATCAGGATCCTAATTCTTTATTTGTGAGCAATAGTCATAAAACCAGTGTTTGGTTAACTGCTCTCCTTTGTTCCAGCACATTAAGTGAGCTTCAAACTACTGTAGGTGTGTGCCATTTATTTCCCTGCTATAACACAGCATACAGCAGCTACATTAATGTAACCTTTTCCCTCTCTTCTGTCTCTGTGGACTAACATAGACGGTGCTGTCATGATGTGATTTCGGCAAGTTAGGAACACTCTCATTTGGTCATTAAACTGAGGCTTCAAGTGACTTCTACAGTTGCCATCAAAATTATTGTACCGCATTGCAAATTAGGTTTATTAACAAAACTATCTGCTATGTGCAATTAAGTAATGAAACAAACAATTTGAAAAGCTCAACTCAACTAATATAACAAGTGGTTTCTCCAAATCCATCACCAAATGTCACCTTACTGATTATCACGGTCTCAAAATTATTCAACCCCTTCAGACATCTTCACTAAGTACCCTACATTTAATATGCAACTTTGCTTTACATTTATATATAATGATGGTAGGGTATGTGATATATTTTTTGTCTTTTGTAGGTTTTGCTTCTTTTTGCTAGTGTGAACATGCTCCTATTTCTTGCATGTGTACCATCTTAGACCTCAGTTCACATTGCTTGTTTTTTTGTCTTGTTTGCATTCTGTGCAAATTAAGGGTGAGGCATCCCCTTTGTTGAGCTGATTAGTATATATGTAGCTTAACACAGGCCTAGGTGGTCTGGAGTTGGGACCCGGTCCTATTTGTCTACCCTTTTATATGCATTACTTCAACTTTGACATACAGTAAGGTTTTTAATATAGACAGTGTAGGTACCGTCCCAATTTAGGGTCACCTTGTCGCTGGTAGGATGGCTTGTATACTTTTTTTGATCAAAAATAGTTCACTAAGTACCCTATATTTATTATGCAACTTTGCTTTACATTTATATATAATGATGGTAGGGTATGAGATATATTTTTTGTCTTTTGTAGGTTTTGCATCTTTGGTACTTGTAGAGCACATTTGGCAGTTTTCACCTGATGCAAACATGATGCATAGCCAGACACCAGCTTCTGCCTTCTCCAAATCCCACCAAAGCTTTCTATGGGGTTCCAATCAGGGAACAGTGACGTCCACTCCAGAATCTTTAAGGACTTTATCTGAAACCAAGCTTGAAGATATGCTTGCGATTACTGTTATGTTGGAAGGCCCAATGTTATCCAAGCTTCTGCTTCCTCACATAAGGCATGTAATTTTCTTTTAGGATTTCCTGATTTTTTTAATAAATCCATCTTGTCCTCCACAGGCTGCAGGTTTCCAGTGCTATAGGAAGCAAAGCAGTCCCAGAGCACCTTCGAGACACCGTCATGCTTCACTGCAGGCAGTCTTTTCAGTGCTTGCTTCCTTCTTCCTCCCCCAGACACACAGCTGATCCATAGGCTGAAAATTTCCAATTTGTTTCATCGCTCTACAGAACAGAATCTCAAAACTTCTGTAGCTTACTTACAAGGTTTTGAGAAAATTGGAGGCAACGTTTCTTCTACTTTAGGGTCAGTAGGGATCTATGACTTAGAGTTTGGGCATGGAGACCTTCAATGTTTTGTATGTGCCTTAGGCCTCATTCACACTTCAGTATTTTTAATCAGTATTTCATCAGTATTTGTATGCCAAAGGCTGAAGTGGGACTGACAGAGAACAACTATATTTGACAGATTGACACCTCTTCTTTGTTTTGGAGACACTCCTGGTTTTGGTATACAAATACTGAGGAAATATTGATTAAAAATACTGAAGTGTGAATGAGGCCTTGCAGTGCAAAATGAAACCTCAGTGTCTGCTGTCACATCTTGCTGCAGTTCCTTTGCAGTCACATGAGCGTTTTTGACTGCCAGGATTGCATCTCAGTCATGCCCTGAACAGCCCATTATAAAGTAGTGTTCAAAATAATAGCAGTGTGATCAAAAACATGAGTTAAGCACAAATTCTTTATATTAGTTTTATTTTCCATGCATTGGGAACATTGCACACTGTGTTTTAATTCAAAACATGAAGAGAAATGTATATAATTTTTAACTACTTTGCAAAAAATAACAAAAAATGAACATTGGGCTGTTCTAAAAAATAGCAGTGTCTGCATTTGTCTTCACAAACTCTCAATATGTAATTTTTTTAGGATTTAGCATTCCTGTGAATCACTAACCTAATATTTAGTTATATACTCAGATTTTTAGAACTTATTCACATCTATGTTGCATAGAGTCAACCAACTTCTGGCACCTGTCAACTGTTATTCCAGCCCAGGATGCTTTGACTACATCCCACTATTTTTTGTCATTTGTTGGCTTAGCTTCAGAAACGGCATTTTTGATGTCACCCCACAAGTGTCCTATTGGATTAAGGTCCGGGGATTGGGCGGGCCACTCCATAACCTCAATTTTGTTGGACTGGAACCAATATTTTGCTTGTTTACTGGTGTGTTTAGGGTTGTTTTCTTGTTGAAACACCCATTTCAAGGGCAAATCCTCTTCAGTGTAACATGACCTCTTCAAGTATTTTAATATATGCAAATTGGTCCACGATCCCTGGTATGATTTAAATAGGTCTGTCACCATAGTAAGAGAAACATGCCTATATCATGATGCTTTCATCACCATGCTTCACTGTCTTCAGAGTGTACTGTGGCTTGACTGCAGAGTTTGTTGGTCGTCTGACGAACTGTCTGCGGCCCTTGAACCCAAAAAGAATAATTTTACTTTCATCAGTCCACAAAATGTTTCTCCATTACTCTTTAGACCAGTTGATGTGTTCTTCGGCAGATTGTATCTGCTTCAGTACATGTATTTTTTTTAACAGTGGGACTTAGCGGGGACTACTTGCTAAGAGATTAGCTTCACACAGGCGTCTTCTAACTGTCACAGTCCTCACAGGTAACTTGAGACTGTTTTTGATCATTCTGGAGCTGATCATTGGCTGAGCCTTTGCCATTCTGGCTATTCTTCAATCCTTTCGAATGGTAGTCTTCCGTTTTCTTCCATGTCTCTCTGGTTTTGCTTTCCATTTTAAAGCATTCGAGATCATTTTAGCTGAACAACCTATCATTGTCTGCACTTCTTTGTAAGTTGTACCCTCTCCAATCAACTTTTTAATCAAAGTATGCCGTTCTTCTGAACAATGTCTCGAATGACCCATATTTCTCAGGCTTTCAAGGAGAAATGCATGTTCAACATGTGTTGGCTTCACCCTTAAATAAGGGCCACCTGATTCACACCTGTTTCTTCGCAAAATGATTGACCTCACTAATTGAATTCCACACTGCTATTATTTTGCACACACCTATGTACAATTAATTATTCAAAAACACAGACTCAAAAACATGCAGATCATGAATGCGGAGTCTGATGGTTTTCTTAGAATCTACTGCACCAACTGGTAAATCGTTTGACATGTGGTAATATCATTTATACCAAAAGCAGTGATTAATCTGGTTAGTCATATTGGACTGCTATTATTTTGAACACTACTGTACGTCTTCTCTAGTGTTGAGCCACCCCCGTAGTGTTCGAGTTCGGTTCGGTTCGTCGAACACCCGTGTGTTCGCCGAACTGTTCGTCGAACTGTTCGTCGAACACCTTCGAACACCGTTAAAACCAATGGCAGGCAAACAAAAACACATAGAAACACATAGAAAACACCTTCAAAGGTGTCCAAAAGCTGACAAACTGCTCAGAAGACACAACTAACACATGGAAAAGTGACAAGTACATATAGTCATGCGAAAAGAAAAGAGGTGGAGGAGTAAAAGGAGGGGGAGACACAGATATAGGCATGTCATGCCCTTCTAAAATCCAAAAAGTGAGAAGCCGAGACGGCCAGTCCGCTCCTGCCCGTGCCACCTCCGTGTCGCCGGGTTTGTGCCAGAGCCGCGGTGAACCCTGACGGCCAGCCCCCCTCTCCCAATACTGGTGCCTGTCCGCTGGTGGGTCGAGAGAGCCCCTCTGTGGTGGAGGCAGCTCTAAGCTTTTTAATTTAAATTGTCCCTCTAATTTGAATGAATACACTTTAAATCCATTTACAAGGATCTATTGGAGGGCAAGTCTCATGCCAGCAGCCGCGTAATTCCAGCTCCAGTAGCGTCCACTAAAGCTGCTGCAGTTAAAAAGCTTTTATAAGATTCGAGCTCGGCTGTCCACCGCAAGGCATCCTAGTGCCAGTCCCAGCCCCTATGCCTTGGGGTGCCTCCTGATGCTCTTCACTAAGTATCCCGTGGTCCCGAAGCATTTCCTTTGAAAAAATTAAGTGTCCAAACTACAGGTGGTGTAGCTTGCTTAACAGCCGGGATAATCCGCTGACTAGCAGACACTGCTACTAGGCACAAAGTATTTCCTGGGCTAGATGCAGTTAAAAATTTGTAAGTAGATACTCTCGTTGGATGCTGAGAAAGCATTCGATAGAGTCTCCTGGCACGCCATATATGATTCTCTTAAAAAGCTTGGGGTAGGGGTCTAGGGGACCCTTTTATAGCCAAAATCACGGCCCTGTATCACAATACGTCACCTAGGCTGAAGATAAATGGAACTGTAGCACCGAGGGCTCGGTTGCTACAGACGTATTGCACCTCACCCAGAGGTGTGATATCTCACTCTCAGATAAGGATGGAGTGTGGATCAGGACCCGACACCTGCATGCATTACACCACATTGCCGTGGGGCAGGGCGACCAATATGCCCCTGAGATGGGCACGACAGTCCCTGTCCCTGGCTGGAGTGGGGGGAGGGAACACTGAGGAAGGGGAACCCTGCAGTGCAGGAGCAGGGAGGAAGCAGTTCCTGGGTGCATTGAGAAGGGAGTATAAAAGGTGGGCACCATCTTAGTTCAGTGCAGAGAAGTCTGAGCAGAAGTGGCAGGGAGCAGGGGCTCTGCATGAGCTCTGCTCCGGAGGCGGGCCTAGTAACAGAGGCCCAGGCCTGCAAGAGGGAGAAGGAAGGAAGAGGAGCGGAGAAGGCTCCAGGAACGAGGAATGAAGGGATCCCAGGGGTGCGGACGGGCGAGTCGCCACCGCACGCCCGAATCCACCTGCGTGGAGGGGTCAGGCCAAAGGGGGAGACCGGTCCCCGAACTAGTGGAGGCAGGAAACGACCCTCAGCTAGAAACCGGAGGCTCTGACATTTTATGTGGCGCAGCCCCTTGCTCCACCCGCTAGGAAGGCACCACATAGGGTCAGGGAAACTGGCGCCAAGTTTACCAAGAGGAGGCCCGAGGCAGCCGGACAGAAGTGTTGGTAAGAAAGGCCAGACAAAGGACACACAAAGGGGGTCCTGTGAAGCGCTCCAAAGTTATCTGGGAGTTGTCTGAGCCCCTCACCTGGTGAGCACAGTACAACGTGGGCAGCCGTTACCTGCAGACGTGGTCTGGATAATAAGAACTGTGAGTAAAGGCCCTGAACTGCATCACTGACTCCGTGTCGTTACTGCTGCTGCCCTGCACCATCACCCCCATCCTCCGCATACACTGCCCTGAGGCTATACTCCTCCCGTGGGGAGTTATGCTACGCTCTGCTGCACCCACAACACCAGCCTTAGCGGTCTGCCCTGTAGCGGCGGTTCACTCTGACCGCAATCCACGGGTGGCGTAGTCGGACATTTAAACATCAAAACCACATAAATAGTTCCGCCACTGGTTTGACCGCCCTGAGCCACGGAACCGGATCGCCGCCACGAAGACTACAACCACCAGCATCCACCAAAAAGGGTCCGGCTCCGGGTGTCCCAAGGCCCAGGGGGTGCGTCAGAACATTTTCATCACCTTTCACAATCACCAATGGGACAAGGCAGGGATGTCCTCTGTCCCCTCTCTTATACATCCTAGTGACGGAGCACCTGCTCTCATCAATTCGCCATAACCCCAATATTAGGTGGATTGAGGTGGGAGGCACCGAGTACAAGTGCTCTCTATTTGCTGATGATGTCCTAGTATATATCACTCAATCACATATATCCATCCCTGCTGTTATGGCTGAAATAGATCACTTTGTTACATGGTAAAATTTTAAAATCAATGCAGCGAAGTCTGAGGCCCTCGATGTCTCCCTCCCTAAATCCATATAGGATTCCATCCAGTCCAACTTTCCCTTTGCCTGGCCCTCACAGGGTATCAAATACTTAGGAATTCCTATTCATAGAGACCTCTCCCATCTATGTTATCTTAATTTTGGGCCCTTTATTGAACAATTCCATACAGACCACGGTTGGCAAGTTAGAACTGTAAGATTCACTACGTGAACCACTGGTATTTTGTGGAAAAGCACATGTAAGATTCTGCAACAGTCTCTGCTGATACTCCTGCATGCGTGCATCCCTTTCTATGGCAGGAATAATTTCTGCAAATTTACTTTTGTACCGGGGATCTAACAGTGTGGCAACCCAGTAGTCAGGATTATTTCTAATTCTCACAATTCGAGGGTCATGCTGCAGGTAGTGCAGCAAGAAGGCACTTATGTGTCTTGCGCATCTCGGAGCTCCAAAATTATTTTCCGGGCTAGATGCAGCTAAAAATTATTTTTAATTTTAAATCTGGTGAAGCTTATTATAGATGGCCTAATAGGATCAGTGCTGCACACTGCTACAAAGCCCAAATTATTTTCCAGTCAAGATACAGATAAACATGATTAGTAATTTGAAAGCTTAAAACGGTTGGTAGGGTGATTTTAACCAATCATCAAGCTTTTACTCTCCCCAGGATGACACAGGGGTAGAAAAGTCGTTTCGGATCCATGATTTGTTCATATTTATGAACGTGAGTCTGTCTACATTATCAGTGGAGAGCCGCGTGCGCTTATCTGTCAGCACACCACCAGCAGCGCTGAACACACGTTCAGACAGAACGCTGGCTGCGGGGCATGACAAGATCTCCAAGGCGTAAGTGGCTAGCTCCGGCCATTTATCCAGATTGGAAGCCCAAAAAGAGCAAGGGTCCAGTGACACAGTCGTGGCTTCAATGTTTACTTGGAGATACTCCTGTACCATCGTCTCTAGGCGTTGACTATGTGTCAGACTTCTTGTCTCCTGTGGCCTTGCAAAGGATGGGCTAAAAAAGTGGTGAAATGATTCCGCAAAATTGATGTTACCAGCAGATACTGTGGTTCTGTTACGGTTTGAGTGCTGAACACTTGACGGTCCCACGGTTGGCAAGTTGGAACTGTGAGATTCACTACGTGCACCACTGGTATTTTGTGGAAAAGCACATGTAAGATTCTGCAACAGTCTCTGCTGATACTCCTGCATGCGTGCATCCCTTTCTATGGCAGGAATAATTTCTGCAAATTTACTTTTGTACCGGGGATCTAACAGTGTGGCAACCCAGTAGTCAGGATTATTTCTAATTCTCACAATTCGAGGGTCATGTTGCAGGTAGTGCAGCAAGAAGGCACTCATGTGTGTTGCGCATCCAGGAGCACCAAGTCCCTGTTGTGTTGGTGGCGAGGTAACAATCATGCTTCCTTCCTCTGTCCTCTCCCCCCAACCTCGCACAACAGAAATGTGATCAAGGTCTCCCTCATCTGATGAGTCTTCCATCAGTTAGTCCTCCACTTCTTCCTGGGCTCCTGCACCTTCCTCACTAGTTTGGCTGCTACCATGCGCCCTGGTAAAACCATCTCCCCCACCCTCACATGCCTGCCGCCTTGGTGCTGCCGACCGTCTGGACCTTGCAGATGTTAGCCCTTCCGCATACAACTCCTCCTCCTCTACTTCCTCCACCTCCTCTTGTGCCACCACCTGACTCCGAATTCTGTTTAACATGTGCTCCAGCATGTAAATCACCGGAATAGTCATGCTGATAATGGCATCGTCAGCACTAAACATCTTCGTCGCCATTTCAAAACTGTGCAGAAGGGTGCATAGGTCCCTGATCTGAGACCACTCCTCCAGCGTGATTTGCCCCACCTCTGAATCTCGTTGGCCCAGGCTATACGTCAGAACGTATTGCACCAGGGCTTGTCGGTGCTGCCACAGTCGCTGCAACATGTGCAGAGTTGAATTCCACCGGGTAGGCACATCGCATTTTAGCCGGTGAAGTGGCAGGCCCAACGACTTCTGTAGAGATGTAAGTCGCTGAGCTGCGGGATGCGAACGGCGGAAGTGAGCACACAGCGACCGTGCCCTCTGCAGAAGGCCATCTAGTCTGGGATAGTGGGCTAAAAATTGCTGGACAACCAGGTTCAACACGTGAGCCATACAAGGCACGTGTGTGACATTGCCCCGGCGAAGGGCCGCAACCAGGTTTGCAGCATTGTCGCACACGGCCTTCCCTGGTTTCAGGTCCAGTGGAGACAACCATTCATGAAATTGGTTCTCCAGAGCTGACCACAACTCCTCAGCTGTGTGACTCACATTTCCCAGACATTTCAATGTAAAAACCGCCTGATGACGTTGAGCCCTACTGCCAGCATAGTAAGGAGGTGTGCAGGATCCCTTCTGCGCAGTTAGAAAGCTTGTGGCATGACCAGACAGGCTTTGGGTGCAGGTGGAAGACCGAGAGGAGGTTGAGGAGGCAGAAGCAGTGGAGGAACTTTGACATAAAGAGGATTGACGCACAACTCGTGGGGACGGCAAGACTTGGACAGCAGCCCCTTGTCCTGCTGTCACCATAGTTACCCAGTGCCCAGTCAGCGACATGTAACGCCCCTGTCCATGCCTACTCGTCCAAGTGTCTGTGGTGAAATGCACCCTGTCACACACAGAGTTTCTCAAAGAAGCGGTGATGTTGTGTGCGACATGCTGGTGGAGCGCAGGCACACCTTTCTTTGAGAAGTAGTGCCGACTGGGCATCTGGTACTGGGGCACTGCGACGGACATAAGGTCTCGAAAATCCTCTGTGTCCACCAGGCGGAAAGGCAGCATTTCTGTAGCCAAGAGCTTGCAGATGGTGAAATTCAACCTCTTAGCTTTCTCATGGCTAGGAGGAAATGGTCTTTTACTTGTCCACATCTGAGGGACCGAGGGTTGGCTATTGTGCTTAGACGGGGTTGATAAGGGTGTCCCCGGCAAACTGCCGGTCTGTGAGGAAGATGCAGGCGGACATGTTAGGTTGCCTTGATCCAAAGGTGGTGCTATCGATGTCGGACAGCGCTCAACACCAGCTGGTGTTACCACCTCCAAAGAAAATGATGACCTGCCAATCACGCTGGCTGTTGCGGGTAAAGAGGTGGCAGGTCTGCGCCCCAAAACAGGTGTGACTGCTGTCCCCCCAGTCACAGAGGATGAAGAGGCCGCGGATGCACAAGATATGGCAGACGGAGATTGGCCCGGCCGGCTAGGCCGCATTGTAGCACACTGAGCTTCCCACTGCAACTTATGCTTCATGTCCATGTGCCGGTTCATGCATGAAGTACTCAAACTATGTATTTTTTGGCCTCTACTTAGCTTTTGCTGACAAATGTTACAGATAACACGAGTTGGGTCATCTTTATCGATCTGAAAAAATGCCCAGGCTATGCAAGGCTTAGCACCCATGCGACCTGAAGAGCCACCACGACTTGTGGTGAGAGGCAGAGTTGTGTTTGAGGATGCAGTTGTTGACGTGCTTCCAGTACTACGTCTCTGTCCAGGAAGGCGCAACCTGACCTCGTCGTCACTAGCATCTTCCTCCACCTCCTCTGCTGACCTCATCTCTTGGCTGACTGTGGGTTGACAGTAAGTGGGATCTCCGACCTCATCATCATCACCCTGTGCGTTATCACACCCGTCGTCCTCAGAGCCAACCTGTTCCTTTCCTGACAAAAAACTAATAGACCAAGTCCCACACACTGCTAGAAGCCCAAATATTTTTTCAGAGCTAGATGCAGAAAAAAATTATTTTTAATTTGCAACCTGATGGAGGTCAGTATAGATGGACTAATAGACCAAGTCCCACACACTGCTAGAAGCCCAAATATTTTTTCAGAGCTAGATGCAGAAAAAAATTATTTTTAATTTGCAACCTGATGGAGGTCAGTATAGATGGACTAATAGACCAAGTCCCACACACTGCTAGAAGCCCAAATATTTTTTCAGAGCTAGATGCAGAAAAAAATTATATTCAGTTTGCAACCTGATGGAGGTCAGTATAGATGGACTAATAGAATGATGCTATGCCCAAAAGATTTTACTTCACTAGGTGCAGTAAAAAAATTGGTATTCTATACACAGGTGGTATATCTTGCAACACAGATAGGCTACTCCACTGACTAACACACTCTGCAATAGGCCAAAAAGGATTAGCTTTGCTAGATTCAGCCAAATGCTGTGAAAAAAACTTGCACAGCACTGGCACAGACCTGCCTGGCAAAAACTGATAGGAACTGATGTAACCTAGTCCTGAAAAGGACTCCAATTACAATTAGTCTTTACTCCCACAATCTATCTATTTAAGAGCACAGACCTGCCTGATAAAAGTCATAGGAAATGCTGTAACCTAGTCCTTAAAAGGACTGCAATCACAACTATTCCCTACTCCCAAGCTATCTGTAGATTTGTGCGAAAATTGGCTTGAAATTAACAAGGTATAGCGCACACAGCAACAGCGGTGCCGTCTAACACGCAGCTGCAGCAGTGAGAAAATGGTGGCGACGGGGAAAATGGCTTGGTCTTATAGGGCAAGGACATGTGACATACACTGCCAATGACACATGCCCTTGCTTGTGTGAAAAAAAGCACTTCGCTCCGTGTGTGCGCTGCTGATAGGCTGACAGATTGCACCTCCCCACTGCAAATGCGGGAAAGAGAAAAAAAAATGGAGATCTTCATTGTTCCTGCAGAGATCCATCCCCTGCCCCTCCCCCCGCCCCGCTGTACACTCAAACTGCGTATTAACATTAATTTTCATCATTACTGAGAAAAAATCCAGTTATGATTTTGGTGCACGAACAGTTATCGAACATAACCTCGAACAGCCGAATTTTTCTCAAATTGTTCGTGTTCGCCGACCGGCTCGAACACCGCCCAAAACAGCTCGAATTTGAGATTGGCGAACAGTTCGAGTAGAACAACGCTCATCTCTAGTCTTCTCAGGGATGGCAGAGGTGAAGAATAAAGAACTGAAAAAAATTACTGCTGATTTCTAAAGGGAATCTGTCATGAGGTTTTTGTCACCTACCATGGTACCACAATATAACTTTGTATTGTACATCATATCACTTATTCTGAAAGATGTATGATATATAGACAGAGACTCTGATTCCAGCTAGGTACCAGTTAATGGGCTGCTTGCTGTAGTTTTGATAAAATCACTAATTTATCAACAGGAGATTATCACTACAGGACTAGTAGATCTGCTGCCATGTAGTCCTCCTTATTCATGAGCTCTGTATAACCCCGCCATTACCAATGGTTTGCAGCTTTCTGCCTATGCACAGTGTAAACAGAAAGCTGCCAATCAATGGTGTGGGTGGGGTTATACACAGCTCAGCATTAAGAAAACTGGTTGATTTGCAGCAGATTTGTTAATCAAAATTGCAGCATGCAGTAAAATAAGTGATACATCGCTAGAATCAGGGCCTTTGACCCAACATCATACTGCTCTCAGATGGGGTAGCAAAAACCTGCCAACAGATTCCCTTTAAAGCAACTATTCAAAGAAGTTGAATTGCATTTCACTTCCAGCAGTCTTTAAGAAATTATTACTATCTAGAATCTGCTGAAGTAGTTTGTCCATATTTAAAAAAATATAGCTGTCTTCTTCCAAAAAAGTGCCAACCCTATCTACAGGTTATGACTAGTGTTGAGCGAGCACTAAAATGCTCGGGTGCTCGAAGCTCGGGCCGAGCTCGCCGTGATACTCGGGTGCTCGACCCAAGCAACGAGCCCAATGTTAGTCTATGGGAGACTCGAGCATATTTGCGGTGGCACCCCCGGCAGTCTTTTAAAAGCCTAACAAGTGCCCAAAACGATAGTGACAGTGCTCAAATGACATGGGAACAGCATGGGGATCGCCCCAGGAAGCATTTCTGACCCCCAGGTCACTGCTGTCAACAACGTGGTCAGAGGTATTAAGCCACTTTTACAGGCTCACAATAAAACATTCAAAAACGAAAGTGAAACTTTTTTCCTGTGAAATATGTTAAGGAACATCCTTTCCAGGGTGAAGACTTGTGTATAAGTTAAAATAAATGACCAAAAACAAAAATACTCCTCCACACCTTCGGCTATGTTAACAAGTAGCATTTTTTATGCGTTTTTGCACTTTTGTATTGTTTTCAACTATGACAAATGCATTCACCGTGAAATGTCATTTTAACATTTTACAACCTTATCTGGCCATGTGCTGTGTGACACATGCATAAAGTGCTGAAAAGACAAGGGAACGGCATGGGGAAGACCCCTGGAAGCATCTCTGACTCCCAGGTCACTGTCTAAAAGTGTGCCCATCATAAGTGATCCTTACCGCATCAGAAGATGCAGACTTGCAACTATCCCCATGCAAGTTCTAGTCCCAGGGCAGTGTTCAATTGTACCTCCCCAATTCCTTGCAATACAAGCTCAAGTATGCAGCCTGCCACCCACCCACCCCCAGGCTGCAATACCATACTGCTTGCTTGCTTGCACTTTAAATTGGGCCTTTTAGGCATGTGGAGGCGGAATCTGGCCACCACGCCATGGCTGTGTCGGCGGCCTGGTATCCATGCTTAGTCCCCAGCCGCCTGGTGGCCGGGTGTCCCCAGCCACCCCTATTTGTCCCGGTAACCTTTCCCACACTTTTCTTAGCCTGGTCTGCTTTAGGGCAGCATTGGCCGAGCCCACCGGACTATCAGACTCCTCCGGTGGGCCCTGGCTTCTCCATCAGGGGAGTTGAGAGTGCCAAGGTGAGGAGCATGATGAGGATGATAGAAGTTAGCATCTGCTTTGTTTTGTTGTAATGCAAGCGCATGTATGTAGTAGCGGCTAGGCCTGAGGTGGTCAGCGTTTTGGCGCATATCCTACCTCCTCCGAGGATTGCTGGATGTTTTCCTGCTACTATCCAAGTTCTATGACTCCCGTTAAAACAAAGCTTCAGGTGATAAATGATGGATGAGGTAGTGGCAAAGGAGAAAGAGCAGGAGGAACAGGGACCATTCACATCAATATCAGGCCAGTCAATCAGATATGTCTTGTAGGATATGTTTCTGTAACAAAAGAAGCGGTTCGGCTACACAGTTATAGGGCAATGCCTACCAAAAATTTCGAGCCACTCCAATGCCCCTTGGAAATGACATGGAGGTCAGAGGGCATTAACTAAACCTTTTTTTCCATTTATAGCAACTGGGTCTCCCGTGCACTGTTGACCTAAGCAGTGAATGGAAGGCTTTCCAAAAATTATGAGGAACTGCAATGCCCCTTACAAGAGCCATGTGTGGCATCCCAGGGGTCTGGTCACCACAGAAATAGAGATATTACGTCGGAGAGCAAGTGGGAGGTTTCCTGGTCAGGATCCCTTAAACATGCAACATCCTCCTGCCCCAATCCTGGGAGGGGAGAATTCTGCCCTTATAAACTGGATCTGGGGCGGGGTTGAGTGAGTCAGAGAACAGTCAGAGTCAGAGTGAGAGCAAGGGAAAGTAACAGCAAGGAGCTCTGTAGGAGCTAGGAGCTAAAGACCAGGGGCTGGAAGCTGAGCAGAGCTCGCCCTGGCAGAAATCAATAGGAACCGGACACAGGAGTCCGAAGCTGTGAGGACTTATATATCCAGCAGCAGAAACCAGCCGGCAGGGGATTTCAGGTCCTCTGGCCATAGAAGCCCGGAGGCTCAGTCACAAGCAAGGGACCAGCACCGCCGTCGTGGAGCGGAGGCTAACAGAAGGCCCCAAGTCACCAGCCATACGGGTGAGCACTACACGGTACACTCAGGGACGTGGGCTACTTCTACCCGCTTACAGCAAGGTAGCCAGGAAGAGTGCAGACAGACGGGGAGGCCTACAACTCCACCTGGCCAGGGGAACTCCTGCTTGCTCACAGACTGACCAGGCCTCTTATGCTAGCCAGTACTCCCAGGAGGGTCTACCTTATAATCATCAGTAAAGACCCTGAACTGCACTGCAAAGACTCTGAGTTATTCCTGCTGCGCTCGTGCACCATCACCCCCATCATCCACACTCACTGCCCTGAGGCTATACTCCTCCCGAGGGGAGTTATCCCATTCTATGCTGCGCACACAACACCAGCCTCAGCGGTCTGCCTCGCAGCGGTGGTACTCCCTGACCGCAATCCACGGGTGGCGCAGTCGGACAATTAACCTCAAAACCTAAGAAAGACTGCTACTGGTTTGACCAGCCTGAGCCACGGGACCGGGTCACCGCCACGGAGACTACAGACCCCAGATACCCCAGAGACCCGGCACCGGGTATCCCACACACGTGTACACACGGCCCAGGGGGCGCGTCACATGCAGTACAGCATATTACAAACATAAGTCCCATTATTGGGGAGTGGGTGTCCCATGGTATTTGCTTATGCTTTCCAAGCAAAAGTTGCCAAAAATTAGGACGGAGCAACTTGCAATGCCCCTTACAAGAGCCATGCAGTACAGCATATTACAAACATAAGTCCCATTATTGGGGAGTGGGTGTCCCATAGTATTTGCTTATGCTTTCCCAGCAAAAGCTGCCAAAAATTAGGACAGAGCAACTTGCAATGCCCCTTACAAGAGCCATGCAGTACAGCATATTACAAACATAAGTCCCATTATTGGGGAGTGGGTGTCCCATAGTATTTGCTTATGCTTTCCAAGCAAAAGCTGCCAAAAATTAGGACGGAGCAACTTGCAATGCCCCTTACAAGAGCCATGCAGTACAGCATATTGCAAACATAAGTCCCATTATTGGGGAGTCGGTGTCCCATAGTATTTGCTTATGCTTTCCCAGCAAAAGCTGCCAAAAATTAGGACGGAGCAACTTGCAATGCCCCTTACAAGAGCCATGCAGTACAGCATATTACAAACATAAGTCCCATTATTGGGGAGTGGGTGTCCCATAGTATTTGCTTATGCCTTGCAAGCAAAAGCTGCCAAAAATAAGGACGGAGGAACTTGCAATGCTGGCACCCTGGTGGTATAGTGGTGGTGGAGGCTGAGGATAAGGAGAAGAAGATTAAACAGCCGAAACGAGGAAGCGTATACCCATGTATGGGTGTGAAGCGGTGCATGTGAATACACCTCCCGAAATAACACAGTGGATTTGAATTTATGTTACTCTGCTGTCATTTGGTGGTGATGAGAAGTCTGGCCCAATCCAGCCCTTGTTCATTTTGATAAGGGTCAGCTTGTCAGCATTGTCAGTTGACAGGCGAGTGCACTTATCAGTTATAATTCCCCCAGCGGCACTAAAACCACGCTCTGATAACACGCTAGCGGCAGGGCAGGCCAGGACCTCCAAGGCGTACAGAGCGAGTTCATTCCAAGTGTCCAGCTTGGATACCCAATAATTAAAAGGCACAGAGGAATCACGGAGGACGCTGGTACGATCGGCAAGGTACTCTCTCACCATCTTTTGAAACTTTCCACTCCTTGTGAGAGTACCCCGCGCATCAGGGCCTGTAAGCTGGGCGGGTGTCAGAAAACTGTCCCAGAACGTTGACAGTGTTCCCCTGCCTCTGCTGGATTGGAGTTGCATCTCTCTCGCCTGTACGCCTTGGTTGGGCAACGAACTGTGACCTCTGCCGCTAGCGTGTTCAGATGGGAATTTTTTTAAGAGTTCTGCAGCAAGGGCCTTCTGGTATTGCCCCATTTTTGTAGACCTCTCCACCTCAGGAATAAGAGAGTGAAAGTTCTCCTTGTAGCGGGGGTCTACAAGTGTCACCAACCAGTAATGACTGTCACCCAACATTTTGACAACGCGAGGGTCACGGTTAAGGCAGTGTAACATAAAGTCAGCCATGCGTGCCAGACTGGTAACGGGCAAGATTTCCGTGTCCTCACCAAGATGACTACTGACCATGCTCTCCTCCTCCTCCTCCTCTTCCTCCTCCCCCCTGTCCTCAGGCCACCCACACTGAACCGACGGTATGACACTTGTACAGGTACTACCATCTACAACGCATGATAGCAGCTCCTGTTTTTCCTCCTCCTCCTCCTGCTCCTCCTCTCCCTCATTGTTCCCCAATGCACGTTGGGATGAGATGAGGCTGGGCTGTGTGTAATCGCCCGCTACGGCTTCTTGATCCATCTAATCATACTCTGGCTGCAATGCCTCCTCTTTAATTCTCTGCAGAGAGCGTTGCAAAAGACAGACAAGTGGGATGCTGACACTAATGATGGCGTCATCGCCACTCACCATCTTGGTGGCCTCCTCAAAGTTTGTCAGGATGGTACATATGTCAGACATCCAGGTCCACTCCTGAGGTCTTATGTGTGGAGTCTGACCTGAATATCGACGGCCTTGTTGCAGCTGGTACTCCACAACTGCTCTCTTCTGCTCACAAATCCTTTGCAACATGTGGATGTCGGTGTGCCGGAAGCTGCAAACGCTGCTGCAACACAGCAAGGGCGGCGGAAGCTGTAGCCGATTTGCGAAAATGAGCTGACAGGCGGCGTACTTTCACGAGCAGATCTGGCAACTCGGGGTACGATTTAAGAAACCGCTGAACCACGAGGTTAAGCACATGAGCCAGGCATGGTACGTGTGTGATCTCACCTCGCCTCAGAGCCGCCACCATGTTACGGCCATTGTCACACACGACCATGCCGGGATATAGGTTCAGCGGTCTCAGCCACAGATCTGCCTGCTCTTTCACAGCTGTCCACAACTCACAAGCAGTGTGAGGTTTATCACCTAAGCTTATGAGTTTCAGCCCAGCCTGTTGCCCCTTGGGGGAGGCAGTACTGCAATGCTTCCAGCTTGTAACTGATGTGGTGATATCTGAGATGGAGGCTGAACATGAGGAGAAGGAGGAGGAGGAGGATGCGCAGGAGCTGTACACTGTGGGGGCAACTCTGACTGACATAGGGACCGCAATCCTCGGTGTGGGGAGGATGTGTTCCGTCCCAAGGTCCGACTGGGTCCCGGCTTCCACTATGTTTACCCAGTGTGCCGTCAGAGAGATGTACCGTCCCTGGCCACAAGCACTTGTCCACGTGTCCGTTGTCAGGTGGACTCTCCCAGTAACTGCGTTGTTGAGGGCACGGCAGATGCTTTGGGACATGTGCTTGTGTAGTGCGTGCTTGTGTAGTGCGGGGATGGCACACCGGGCAAAATAGTGTCGGCTGGGGACCGAATACCGAGGTACCGCCACCGCCATAAGATTGCGGAAGGATTCCGTCTCCACCAGCCTAAAAGGCAGCATTTCCAATGCAAGCAATCGTGAAATGTGCGAATTTAGGACTGTGGCCTGTGGGGCGTTAGCTGCGAATTTCCGCTTTCGTTCAAAGGTCTGGGATATGGACAATTGAACGCTGCGGTGGGACGTGGACGTGGACGTTGATGCTGTTTCTTGAGAAACTGCCATAACAAGTGAAGACTGAGAGGAGGGGGCATCTTTACATGCAGTATGGACAGGGGATTGCCTTGCACACACAACAGGGGGTTCTATTGCACGCACAACAGTGGAAGAAGCAGTGGTGACACCCGCTGACACTGGTCGTGGACCCTGGGTTTCGCCCCAAAAAGTCGGGTGCTTTGCTGCCATGTGCCTGATCATGCTGGTGGTGGTCAGGCTGGTAGTTTTGTCACCCCTGCTGATGCTGGCATGGCAGGTGGAACATATGGCCTTTTTGGGGTTATCAGCAGAGTCTTTAAAAAAATTCCAGACTCTGGAAGACCTACCGCTTGTACTGGCAACGTCCCTCGTGTTGGTGTTACGGGGAACGGTTGCCTGCCTTCTGTCTGCGGCCACCACACTGCTTCTTCCTGCCTGTTGGGGTACTCTGCCTCCCTCCCCCTGTGTGCTGCTGGCCTCACTCTGCATGTCCTCCTTCCACGTTGGGTCAGTTACTAGATCATCCACCACCTCCTCCTCTTCCACTTGCGCACCACGATCCTCCTCCTCACTTCCTGGCAATTGTGTCTCGTCATCGTCCACCTCTTGTGACAGATTGCCAACGTCGACTTCCTGTGGCCGTGGCTGTTCAAATATTTGGGCATCGCAACATGGGATCTCCTCTTCCGCCACTTCCAGCATATCAGGCGAGGGGCCCAAATATGGAAATGGACCAGTGAACAGCTCTTCAGAGTGTCCAAGTGTGGGATCACTTGCTGTCTGACGACACTCGGCATGGTGGGAGGAAGGAGCTTCAGGGTGAGGAGGAGTATGCGGTCGAGACTCACGGCTACTAAGAGTTGACCGTGTGGAAGACAGACCGAAGGTGGTGGTGCCCAGGTAACTGGAAGTATTGTCTGCTATCCAATTAATAACCTGTTCACACTGATCAGTTCTCAATACTGGTGTTGTTCTGTGCTTCCCTAGTAATTCGGTCAAGAAGTGGGAGCGAGAAGATGTGGCTGTTGGTTGTGGCACATTTTCACCTTGGCCACGGCCCCATCCTCTGCACGAACCATCACCAGAACGTCCACTTCCACGTCCCTTGCCACGCGCCTTGCCCATTGTAAATGAAGTAAAATAGCTTACACTTGCACTATCAATGGAAAAAGGGTAATAAAGAGTAGATTAGAACCGTGGAAGAGGAAAACCACAGTTATTGTTTACTGGGGTATACCACACTTTTTTAAATAGAGATATTTGCGGCTGAACAGTGGGCGACACACTCAAAATGCTTTTTTTTTTAGATACCAAAGGCCCAAAACTGGATAGTACAGCGATTTGACCCGTGGAACTGCGAAACCACACTGGGATGTCGGGCCTACACAAGACTATTTTCAACAGATATATTTTTGTGTCACAACAGTCAGGAGACACTACTGTTTTTCTTGACGGAAAAAACTACCAAAAGCTGAATAATAGAGATTTTTTACCGTGGGATGGCAAAACCACAGTTATCGTTTACTGGGGTATACCACACTTTTTTAAATAGAGATATTTGCGGCTGAACAGTGAGCGACACACTCAAACTGCTTTTTTTTTAGATACCAAAGGCCCAAAACTGGATAGTACAGCAATTTGACCCGTGGAACTGCGAAACCACACTGGGATGTCGGGCCTACACAAGACTATTTTCAACAGATATATTTTTGTGTCACAACAGTCAGGAGACACTACTGTTTTCTTTACGGAAAAAACTACCAAAAGCTGAATAATAGAGATTTTTTACCGTGGGATGGCAAAACCACAGTTATTGTTTACTGGGGTATACCACACTTTTTTAAATAGAGATATTTGCGGCTGAACAGTGAGCGACACACTCAAACTGTTTTTTTTTTTAGATACAAATGGCCCAAAATGGATAATACAGATATTAGAACCGTGGAAGTGCAAAACAACACTTCGGTTTCTCTAGCCTACACCAGACTATTTTCAACAGTTATAATTGTGTCTGAAAAATCAGAGACACGCTTTTTTTGGGGGGGGGGGAGGGGGGACACACCAAAAGGTTAATAAGACGGGTATTTGTACAGTGTGAAGGAGGAAAAAAAAAGGAGGATTTAGATGGAAAAAAAAGGATTTTTCCTGGCTCCCGACACCTGTTGCTAAGTCCAGCAATTTCAGCAACAGGAGCACACAGGACTGTAATGCAGCGTTTGCTGGTATAACCACTGTGTCTCCTATACAGCCTGCCTGCCTGGTATCTGGTATGGATATTAGTCCTGAAAAGGACTGTTTGTTTGTTCTGGCAGCCTTTACAGACCTACACTAACTATTTCGCAGTTTATATCTCTCCCTAAATCAGCAGCGCTGTCCCTACACTGTCTAATCCTGAGCGACTGTGTCCAAGATGGCGGCGCCCCGTTTTAAATACTCGAGGTGACGCTGTGCGGCCAGCCAATCACTGTAATGCCCAAAACCAACATGGTTGCAGCATTACAGTGACTGGCTGGCAATCCCTGCATGTTCATTGGCTCTGTAAAGAGGGCCAAACATGCAGGGCGGAGACCCGAGCTCCCGCCCGAGTAACCCGGAAATGCTCGGTGCTCGCCGAACATCCCGAGGAGCGTGATGCTCGGGCGAGTACCGAGCAGTGTCGAGCATGTTCGCTCAACACTAGTTATGACTGGTATTCCAGCTCAGTTCCATTAAAGTAAATGGTGAAATGTTACAATGCACAACCTGTAGAGTGTTGTGGCGCTGTGTTTTATTTTTCTAGTCTTAGACAAGCCCTTTAAACCAAGAGTTTCATCTTTTTGAAAAAATGTGGACAAAATTTAATCAGCAAATAAACTGTTAACCAAACTATAGATCTGAGCCATACTTTGCCAATCCACCTGCGCAGAAGAATTAGGAATTATTGTATCCAGTTAATATTATTATAGTTAACTGAAACTTTTACAGAAACACATACCTCCTGGGAAATTCTTCATAATTTGATCATCGGGACAAAGAAATGGTTCATGTTCTTAAAAACATATCTAACTTCAATTTGGTCTGCAGTGAGGATTTTTTTCTGTGTATGGAGCACAGCTATAGAACAATATAAAAGTTGAATTATTGCTGTTGCCAGTATGATGAATCTTGAGGATGCTTTCAGCCATTAGATGGCACAGTAAATACAATAAGAAGGAAAGCATTGATTTTAGTCCTGGGTTCATCACAATGCTTATAGACTATGACAGATATTGTGCTTACAGAAGTTTCTTGTTTGCTACTGAAATAATTAAAAATAATATTTCACACAGTAATAGATAGCTTGGAATTCCAACTGTTAGCGATACACTCTTCTTCATACACCAGGGGTCACTTTTTATTTGCAGTGCTTTCCCTTTTGATTTTTTTTTCTTTAAAATATGCCAGATGTCTTAAAAAAATCTGTCTGAGATGCCAATGTACTTTCAAAGAGGATACCCAACCTGTTTTTGTTTTTTTGTTTCCTGGAGAACATAAAATCCCCTATTTTTTTATTTTAATCAATGGTTATATAACCATTATTAAATAACAGAATGTCATGTCCACGACTGGGAATCATACAGTGTTTTATTATCATTATATTGTTGTTGTTATCAGGTTTGGCACTTTTAGAAGTTTGTCCCTTCTCTCTCCCTGTAGTCCAGCTCTGATGTCAGTAACCATTCCCTTCTTCCCTAGTTAGTGTTTGTCAGCCATCTTTCTAGGTTCATCCCTGTACATCTCTTGTTCAGAATCGTCTTTTTACCTGCTGCAGCTACTGCTGTTACTATGTGCATAATACAAGAATTCAGCCTGAGAATAATCTTCTTCTGGAATCTTCATACATGTCTCTGCAGTAAAGTTGAAGCTATCTGATGAAGTTCTTGATATGAGTACTGGCTCAATACAGACATCCATAGAAACGCTGTGTAAGGAGCCCCACACTCGCAGCCTAGTTATGGAGTCGTAGAGCAGTGACCACAGTAATCCGTTTATAACCACTGAATTATAAGTAAAAACACGATGCAACAGAACTCTGCAACACTGAACACCTCAATGGCTGCACACAAAAAAAGTGTGATGCTCTTCATACATTTTGATCAATGTGTGTCTAATGTTAGTGGGTGTGGACCCACTGCGCCATAGGCTGGGCTTATCCTGGTGGGGCATGACTCAGCGACGACCTTGTTTTCACTAGAGCCACTGATGGCTGAGAGACACTCCAGGACAGTCCCCGGGACTGCAAAAGCTGACTGAAGGGTCAGAGGCACAGGTACATGGTATAGAGGAGCGAGGCAGAGGCGAAGTCAGAAGTTCAGCAGTCAGCTCAGAAAACGTAACCGAGGTCAGGATCAGAGAAGTCAGGCAGAAGGGTAAATAGGTCAGGTCATTAACAGGAAGCTGAATACAGGAGTATGCGTGCACATGAGCCTTCAGAGCTGGAAATACATTTGAGCAAGGAGTGGTGGGTAGTGCTGCCTAAAATAGGACCTGCTGGCAAGAGATAGGCTGAGCAACCGAATCTCTGCAGGACACAGCAGGGTAAGGCTATGTGCCCATGTAGCAGATTTGTGAGAGGCAGAAAAAAACGCATGCAGCTTTACATGCGTTTTTTCTGCCAGAGAGAAGCATTTTTTCAGCGTTTTTACATGCGTTTTCGCATGCGTTTTTTCAAGCAGTTTTCCAAGCGATTTTGAGCACCACTTGAAAAGTGCTTGACAAGTTGGTCACACAATATAAATCCATGCAACCGGCATGGATTTATAATGTGTGAACAACTGATGCTTTAAATGCAGCATCTATAGTAAAAAAAAGAGAATTAAAACGTTAAAAATAAAAAAAAACCTGTACACTCACCTCTCCGGTCTCCTCCAGTCTGCTCCCGGCCGCGTCCTCTCTCTTCGGCGTCCCGCAGTGTACTGTCAGGACCTGCGGTGACGTCATTTAGTCAGCTGATGGTCACGCGACCATCACCTGACCGCCGACATCAGCGGTCGCGTGACCATCAGGTGACTAAATGACGTCACCGCAGGTCCTGACAGTACACCGCGGGACGCCAAGGAGAGAGTACATGGCCGGGAGCAGACCGGGGGCCGCCGGAGAGGTGAATATACAGGTTTTGTTTATTTTTAACTTTATTATTTCTTTTTTTCTCCGCGTGGTAGCCGGGATGAAGAGGAGTTGTAGTCTCCTCTTCATCCCTGGTACCACACGCACCGCGATTACGCTGCAAATTCGCGGCCATTGAATTTAATTGAAATGCAGCAAATCCACATGTACCTGTGGGTTTGCTGCGTTTCAATGTTCCTCAATGGCTGTGAATTTGCAGTGTAATCGCGGTAGAAATGGTCACGCTGCATTTTGCAACGCAATGCAAATTTGGCGCGCAACTTAGCGCATCATGTGCACAGCACATCCGAATTCACATTGCTTTGCATGGCAGACTGTTTTACAAGCATTTTCGCTGCATTTTCTCAGCCGTAAAAACGCCGCAAAAGCGCTACAAAAACACTACGTGAGCACTTAACCTTAAACTCTTGCAGAGACCGGCCACTCCCCCTTAAAGCTAGATGGATTCCACATGCAGCAGCAACACAGAGGAGTACAGAAAGAAACAAGTTCAGTGGCACAGCCTACTGCGAGGAGAAACCACACGATGAGTTTGCAGCACTGAGGATACATGCACGTTGCCACCATTACAGTGTGTGAGCCCATCTACCAGTGACAAAGTGACCTCTTTTAGTTGGGACCCTACTTTAAACAGAATCACTTCTGTTGTGCTTTGGCCTCAAACAATATTGTGGAAAAGTAAAATGATTTAAATGGAGGCAACCATATTCCCCAACTACTCTATTTAGTTTTAGTAGGATGGGAAATCAAAGCCTCAAAATTCCATTCTACTTAATCTCCGTATGATGAGGAGACTGCTTTGTGCCAGTCAAAAAGTGATCTTATTTTTTTTTTCACCTCGGTAAGGTGACTGGATTGAGATAATCGACTAGTTGAAAAAAAAATGAAAATAATTATATTAAATGAGAGTATTAGGTGAAGCTGACCACTGAGTCTATATCTATGTGGGGTGGAAATACAATCTGTAGACTTTTCCAGCTGTTAGGTCCAATAGAGGAGCTTAATTGTCTGCCTACTCTGTTGTCTCAAGAAATTGGCGGGACTGTTGATATTTCACTATACTCATAAATAAAGATGAGCAGAGGGATTAGCACTTCCATGACTTTGGGGCACCCAGGGCCAACTAGCCCAATCAGCAGCACCCCATTTTTCGTGGCACCCTCAGGGAAGAAGTAGCGGCAAGCTTAGGAAGCTGACCGAGCAAAGCGAGGTATGTGGCCAGGTGACCAGATTGTCCCAACTTGGGTTTGTGGGCTCAGTGCTGGGTAGTGGAGCAGTTCTGTAATCCACCAGCTGGAACCATGGTCGCCAGGCTTAAGTCCTGTAGAATCACACCGGTGACAAGAGCAGGCCCCTTTTTATATCCCTCAGCTCATATTTCAGGGCATTGTGTCCCACAGGATGGGGGGGAGATAATCATGGCTGTTCCCTCATTTTTCACTAGTTCAAATAGACTGCATAATTGTCCTCCAAATGATGCAGACTAGAACACTGCAGGGGGTGATGCAATCCATAATCAGCAGGCATTCCACAAATTAGCAGACAAAAAGGGGCATCAGACAGTCTCACATGAAACAATGGCTCATGTCATGTGACTTACTAAACAAAGGAATAGTATGTCTGGCATAATTAAGAATATTTCACAAGTGGCCAGATTTTCCTTATTGACACTAAGTCATCACACCCTGTATCTATGACATCTAGCGGATTATCTTGCTTTGTACAGTGATGGTCATCACAGATCAGCGTTTTCCAGTAGAGCACAGACTGTACGGTACAGCAGACTTGTTTTCCATCTCCAAAGTCACAGAGTAAGTCTCTCTCTTTGACTATATTTTCCAGAGCAATTATAGGCTTTTTGGTATTGGGATTTGCTCAAATTTATTTGCCATGAATCAAATCCCTTGGAAAAATTTGTCGAAGCCAACTAATTAAATTTTCAAAAGATCTGCTCTTCTCTACTCATAAACACTAGAATGGGTAGAACACATCATTAAGGCAAAGGGCCCTAGTACTGTATGTAGCTCAACATGTGGAAATGAATGCTATTCTAAAAAAAGCCAAACTATTTTGCTAATGCCCCCTGTTATGGATAGCTTCAATGTAAGCCAATATCCGACTCTTTAACGAGCCTTGCTATGTGACTAAAGATATTTGCCAAGAAATATCGCCTCTACTGGCAGTAGTTTTGCCTTACCCTTCCTCAATGCAGAGCAAGGTTTGGCTAGTTGAATTAGTCTGATGCAACTTTGGAGGAAACTGGCTATCCTTAAGACCAAATGAGCATGGAGTCTTATTGGCAATGCTCAATAAAAAAAACATGTAGATTTGCTGTCTTGTGTAGAGGGGAGCACCCAGGGCCACTACCATCACGCTGTGTGCCGAAACTATCTTTTCGCCCAATGCTCCCTCTACTATTAAGGACTGAGACCGGAGTGTGTGCTGCAATGGAGGATTTGCTGTACTCACTGTTATGCTGTCCCTTGGACCAGGACCGACACCGACCGCAAGCAAGACAGGAGATCGTAGATCCAGGTTGACAGACTCACTTTAACTGTGCAATTCTTCCATACACGGCAGCAGTATACAGATCAAGACAATATCTTTGGTTAGAGAAGCCCCCTTGGAAATGTGCCTTTCCAAAGTCTGTTCTCGTCCCTTCCTGAGAGTCAACATCTTCCACATTTTCTGGGACCCGGCTGAGAACCTCTCTTCTAGAGAAACAGAGGCTCGCACTGAGCACCTCTCAAAGGCCATGAGTCTAGGACATTGCCAGCATCCAGATTCTGTCTCAAATGTGTCCTCATTCTGTTCAGATAACTTGCACTAGTAAAATACTTCTTCACTGCTGATACTGTGCTGTTGGAGTCTGCTTTCCAATCAGCTCAGTCGTCCTCCACACTCCGTCTCTCTCTGTGTATGGGAACAAAACCTACCACGGTTCTGTGCACTCGGGTCTTGAACCCAGGAATTGAGTGGCCTGGCACAGGCCTCTCCTAATGGCAGGCGTACACTGCCTAATGTTCCTCACTCCTCACTCTCCCCTCCTAGATTGTCTGTAACCAGGAAATGATTTTCTACAAAACTGCTCTAATGCTGTGACTCCTCACAGCTAATGATGCAACTCTTGTTCTAACTTTCTGGTGTCTAAGCAGTGTAGCGCAGCTGAATCCCTATCTATTGTATAGTTCCCCCTTCTGGGCAGACCTTCCACATCCCAGGGACGGCCTTAGGCAAAGCCTATGGGAGAACCGGCATACAGTAATCAGCCATAGGGGTTTCACACAGCAAAACACTCTATCAAATAAATAACTATAAACACATATAACTATTATTAACCCCATCTTGACTCGACGTCTTCATCACCCAGCCACCCCCTACATCTTGGAAGAAAAGAGAATCTCACTAGTGCCATTGAGTAGCTACTCTGTTACTCAACTACTCTACAGCTACTCTAGGTCTCTTTATCAAGCCTTGGAACATAATGGTCAACCAGTACTGCAAGACAGTTATTTGGCTATGGAGTGTTTGATTTGGCTGGTATCTATCATCATGTTGCAAAGTTCATTCAAGATTCAAGTGTGACTCAACAAAACATTGAATCACACTTGGACCAATATTATACTATGGGCGGTGGATATTTCCAATTTTTATTTCAGGCTGAGCCAGTCCAAGGGAAAAAATTGTAACATGTCAGAGTTTCATGCAATATTTGGATCACACTCGGCAGTCCGTGGAAATCATTGGACTGCACTCAGATGGCAGAATGGTGAAGATGTTGAATTTTTTTTCCTATCTTTCCTCATCCGGGAAAATCGGATCAGACTTTGATTACACTCTGATCAAGCTCTGATTGAAGTGTGATTTGTATAATCGACTCAATTCTCTTGGATGAAAGAATGTACGCTGGCCTTATAAAGTAGCTGTCTCCAATACGTGGCACTAACAAGAGATTTAGTTCCATCTAAAAGGGAACTAATTGACATGTTTTTTTCCCATGGAGTAATGTCAGCTGGTGACATTGTGTTATTCTTATCAAATTAAAAATGATCACCTATCGAAAAGGAGAACTGACTCTGAAATGCCCCTTACGAGCCTCAGAATTGGTGGGGATCCCAGGAGTCGTACCCTTACCGATCCACAAGTTATTGCCTATCCTTTATGCTAAGTGATTACCTTTAATGATTGGAATAACCCTTTATGTAGAGTCAGTTGTTCCCAAGACCTAGTTTTGTAGTTTTGCGGGTTATCCATATTGGACTCCTTACCTGCGATCACTTTATTTTTTTTGGAAAAGACACTAAAAAAAAAAACTTGGAGTAAAAGCAGGGAGGAAGAAAGTTAGAAGAAATCTATCCATGGTGATTCACCTTGTTGATAGCGTCATAGACTGCAATTTTGGTTTCATGTACAGAATCAGAACCTCACTTTAAACATCTCCTCATAGGATGAAATATACAGATTTATCCTTAATGTTGCCCTCCAGCCAACCATAGACACAGAAGCTACCTTTTATGAATAATTTAGCAAAAGTTTCCAAAAAAAAGCATCTGTATTGCTTCTAAAAGTATTAAATACTTGTTCAACTGCAGAGAGGGAGACAAAAATAGTGAAAATCTATGTCTCATTAGTCATTACCTCTTCTCAGCAGCATTTAGAAGGTGTATTTTTAAACTCTGGCCTCGGTTACAGTTCGATGACTGGATTCTGGGACTCCTGTGGAGCACTAAGCAGTAATGTTTTTGCAGCTCCCAGGTTTTATGATCCAACATGACCCTCTGTTCTGTAAGTTACAGCACACGGAAGCAGGGTTGTGAAAAATGAAGACTTGCTCCAGTCTGAGAAGATTAGCCTGTAAAATGTCACTGTGCTAGACATATATATATATTGATCTGGTTGATGAATACTGGCGTTCCGAAATAAAAAGAACGGCACATTGGTTTTCATGCATACGTGCGCAGTATTTGTTGTGGGACTGATTTATTTACAAGTCTGGCAGACTGATCACCTAGCTGTTAAAATAATGCATGATATATCTGTACTCGGCTTCCTAACTCAGGCTCACATTTTGAAGATAGTATTTTAAGATATGTTGTTAAAGGGGAAATCACAATTTTTTTTTGGAATTAACTGTTAGAGTAGGTTGCCAAAGAGCTTATCACTAGAGATGAGCGGTGTTCGACTAGAACTGTTCGCCAATCTCAAATTCGAGCTGTTTTGGGCGGTGTTCGAGTTGTTCGACGAACCCGAATGATTTGCAAAAAATTCGGCTGTTCGAGGTTATGTTCGATAACTGTTCGTGCACCAAAAGCTTGTCCTGCATGTCTGGCGCTATTTAGAGCACCAATCATGCAGGGATTGTCTGCCACTCACTGTAATGCCACAGCCATGGTGGTTGTGGCATTACAGTGATTGCCCAAATCGATGGGAACAGTGCCAACAGTGAAACATGAAAAGCCGGCAATTCATCAGCGGCATACACCGGTACCCGACAATTTAGAACCGAAAGAATAGAGCTTCACACATAGATTAGATAGATAGAAACATGTCAGTCACACATATAAGAAGCACAGTGACAGTGTTGCTTACTGTACTTGTCATTTAGTGTAAAGGATTTATCAAAAAAAAATAATAGTGTTTTCATGCACCGTCTCTTTAAAAAAGCCGGCCGGCAATTCAGCACCGGTACCCGACAATTTATAACAGACAGAATAGAGCTTCACACATAGATTAGATAGATAGAAACATGTCAGTCACATATATATGAAGTACAGTGACAGTGTTGATTACTGTACTTGTCATTTAGTGTAAAGGATTTATTAAAAAAAATAATAGTGTTTTCATGCACAGTCTCTTTAAAAAAGCCAGCCGGCAATTCAGCATCTGTACCCAACAATTTAGAATAGAAGGAATAGAGAATCACACATAGATTAGGTAGATAGAAACATGTCAGTCACATATATATGAAGTACAGTGACAGTGTTGCTTACTGTACTTGTCATTTAGTATAAAGGATTTATTAAAAAAAATAATAGTGTTTTCATGCACTGTCTCTTTAAAAAAGCCGGCCGGCAATTCAGCATCTGTACCCGACAATTTAGAATAGAAGGAATAGAGAATCACACATAGATTAGATAGATAGAAACAGGTCAGTCACATACAGTACAGACCAAAAGTTTGGACACACCTTCTCACTTAAAGATTTTTCTGTATTTTCTTGACTATGAAAATTGTACATTCACACTTAAGGCATTAAAACTATGAATTAACACATGTGGAATTATATACTTAACAAAAAGTGTGAAACAACTGAAAATATGTCCTATATTCTAGGTTCTTCAAAGTAGCCACCTTTTGCTTTGATGACTGCTTTGCACACTCTTGGCATTCTCTTGATGAGCTTCAAGAGGTAGTCACCGGAAATGGTCTTCCAATAATCTTGAAGGAGTTCCCAGAGATGCTTAGCACTTGTTGGCCCTTTTGCCTTCACTCTGCGGTCCAGCTCACCCCAAACCATCTCAATTGGGTTCAGGTCTTGTGACTGTGGAGGCCAGGTCATTTGGGGTAGCACCCCATCACTCTCCTTCTTGGTCAAATAGCCCTTACACAGCATGGAGGTGTGCTTGGGGTCATTGTCCTGTTGAAAAATAAATGATGGTCCAACTAAACACAAACCGGATGGAATAGCATGCCGCTGCAAGATGCTGTGGTAGCCATGCTGGTTCAGTATGCCTTCAATTTTAAATAAATCCCCAACAGTGTTACCAGCAAAGCACCCCCACACCAGCACACCTCCTCCTCCATGCTTCAGGGTGGGAACCAGGCATGTAGATTCCATCCGTTCACCTTTTCTGCATCACACAAAGACACGGTGGTTGGAACCAAAGATCTCAAATTTGGACTCATCAGACCAAAGCACAGATTTCCACTGGTCTAATGTCCATTCCTTGTGTTCTTTAGCCCAAACAAGTCTCTTCTGCTCATTGCCTGTCCTTAGCAGTGGGTTCCTAGCAGCTATTTTACTATGAAGGCCTGCTGCACAAAGTCTCCTCTTAACAGTTGTTGAAGAGATGTGTCTGCTGCTAGAACTCTGTGTGGCATTGACCTGGTCTCTAATCTGAGCTTCTGTTAACCTGCGATTTCTGAGGCTGGTAACTCAGATAAACTTATCCTCAGAAGCAGAGGTGACTCTTGGTCTTCCTTTCCTGGGGCGGTCCTCATGTGAGCCAGTTTCTTTGAAGCACTTGATGTTTTTTGCAACTGCATTTGGGGACACTTTCAAAGTTTGCCCAATTTTTCGGACTGACTGACCTTCATTTCTTAAAGTAATGATGGCCACTCGTTTTTCTTTACTTAGCTGCTTTTTTCTTGCCATAATACAAATTCTAACAGTCTATTCAGTAGGACTATCAGCTGTGTATCCACCAGACTTCTGCAAAACACAACTGATGGTCCCAACCCCATTTATAAGGCAAGAAATCCCACTTATTAAACCTGACAGGGCACACCTGTGAAGTGAAAACTATTTCCGGTGACTACCTCTTGAAGCTCATCAAGAGAATGCCAAGAGTATGCAAAGCAGTCATCCAAGCAAAAGGTGGCTACTTTGAAGAACCTAGAATATAAGACATATTTTCAGTTGTTTCACACTTTTTTGTTAAGTATATAATTCCACATGTGTTAATTCATAGTTTTGATGCCTTCAGTGTGAAAGTACAATTTTCATAGTCATGAAAATACAGAGAAATCTTTAAATGAGAAGGTGTGTCCAAACTTTTGGTCTGTACTGTATATATGAAGTACAGTGACAGTGTTGCTTACTGTACTTGTCATTTAGTGTAAAGGATTTATTAAAAAAAAATAATAGTGTTTTCATGCACCGTCTCTTTAAAAAAGCCGGCAGGCAATTCAGCATCTGTACCCGACAATTTAGAATAGAAGAAATAGAGAATCACACATAGATTAGATAGATAGAAACATGTCAGTCACATATATATGAAGTACAGTGACAGTGTTGCTTACTGTACTTGTCATTTAGTGTAAAGGATTTATTTAAAAAAATAATAGTGTTTTCATGCACCGTCTCTTTAAAAAAGCCGGCCGGCAATTCAGCATCTGTACCCGACAATTTAGAATAGAAGGAATAGAGAATCACACATAGATTAGATAGATAGAAACATGTCAGTCACATATATATGAAGTACAGTGACAGTGTTGATTACTGTACTTGTCATTTAGTGTTAAAATAAAGGATTTATTTAAAAATAAATTGGCGTGGGGATCCCCATAATTTTAGGCTCTAGCAGAGGTTAACCAGACGGCTGGGGCAGATGTTTGAAGCCTGGGAAGGGGGTAATACCCACGGAGCTTCCCAGGCTACTAATATCAGCCCCCAGCGGAATACCTAGCCTTTACTAGCTATTAAAATGGGGGACCCCCCAAAAAAATGACGTGGGGTCCCTCCTATTTTAATAGCTAGCAAAGGCTAGGCAGACAGCTGGGGGCTGATATTAATAGCCCAGGAAGGGTTCCATGAATATTGGCCCCCTCCCAGGCTAGAAACACCAGCCGTCAGCCGCCCCAGAAATGGCGCATCCTTAGGATGCGCCAATTCTGGCACTTAGGCTATGTGCCCACGTTGCATTTATGAAGCAGAAAATTTCTGCTGCATAAATGCAAGTCCTCTCCCGGAAAAACGCATGCGGAATTCCGCACGCGTTTATCGCGCATTTTTCACGCGTTTATCACGCGTTTTCCACATGCGGAATTGCCTTGCGTTTTTTATGCATTGGACAAAAGCAATTCCGCTTGCGGAAACGCAAAATTAAATGACATGCTGCGGATTTTTGAACGCGGCATAAACGCTGCGGAAAAATCCGCAGCATGTGCATAGAACTTGCGGAATCCCATTGGGGACCATGGGGTGCGGATATACATGCGTTTTTCAAGCGTTTACGCTGCGGAAATTTCGCAGCATATACGCTTGAAAAATGCTACGTGGGCACACAGCCTTAGCCTCGCTCTTCCCACTGCCCTGTAGCGGTGGCAGTGGGGTAATAGGGTTGGGGTTGATGTCAGCTTATAATGCCAGCTGACATCAAGCCCAGGTTAGTAATGGAGAGGCGTCTATAAGACACCCCCATTACTAACCCCATAGTCAAAGTTAAAAGAAAACACAAACACCCAGAATAAAGTCCTTTAATTGAAATAAAGACACATTCCTTTATTGTTCTAAATTAAACCATACTTACCGTGACGCCCATTCCAGCTGAAGCCAACGATCTCCTGCAATAAAAGAAAAATAATAAACCAACCTCATCCTTACCTTTCCATGGTTCCCACGACAGCTTCAGCTCTGCTACATCGAGATAACAGGCTGGACCGCAGCAGAACGCTGCCATCCAGCCTGTCATCCCGCAGACACTGAGAAGCGCAGGCATGCTTGCGCTCTGCAGTGTCTGGCTGTGACGGCATCCAGATGAGCCGAGGTCATGTCCAATGAACTCGGCGCACCTCATGCACGTCACTGACAGCGTGGGAGAATTCTCCTGCACTCAGCACTTCAGCATGAGAATTCTCCCACGCTGTCAGTGACGTACATGAGGTCAGCTGAGTTCATTGGACATGAATGAGCTCACCTCATGCACGTCACTGACAGCGTGGGAAAATTCTCCTGCACTCAGCGCTTCAGCGTCTGCGGGATGACAGGCTGGATGGCAGCGTTCTGCAGGTCCAGCCTGTCATCTCGATGTAGTAGAGCTGAAGCTGTCCTGGGAACCATGGAAAGGTAAGGATGAGGTTGCTTTATTATTTTTCTTTTATTGCAGGAGATCGTTGGCTTCAGCTGGAATGGGCGTGATGGTAAGTATGGTTTAATTTAGAACAATAAAGAATTGTGTCTTTATTTCAATTAAAGGACTTTATTCTGGGTGTTTGTGTTTTTTTTTTAACTTTGACTATGGGGTTAGTAATGGGGGTGTCTTATAGACGCCTCTCCATTACTAACCTGGGCTTGATGTCAGCTGGCATTATAAGCTGACATCAACCCCAACCCTATTACCCCCTGCCACCGCACCAGGGCAGCGTGGAAGAGCGAGGCTAAGTGCCAGAATTGGCGCATCCTATGGATGCGCCATTTCTGGGGCGGCTGACGGCTGGTGTTTCTAGCCTGGGAGGGGGCCAATATTCATGGCTCCCTTCCTGGGCTATTAATATCAGCCCCCAGCTGTCTGCCTAGCCTTTGCTAGCTATTAAATTAGGGGGGACCCCACGTCATTTTTTTTGGGGGGGTCCTCCATTTTAATAGCTAGTAAAGGCTAGGTATTCAGCTGGGGGCTGATATTAGTAGCCTGGGAAGCTCCGTGGGTATTACCCCCTTCCCAGGCTTCAAACATCTGCCCCAGCTGTCTGCTTAACCTCCGCTAGAGACTAAAATTACGGGGAACCCCACGCCAATTTTTTTTAATAATAAATCCTTTATTTTAACACTAAATGACAAGTACAGTAAGCAACACTGTCACTGTACTTCATATATATGTGACTGACATGTTTCTATCTATCTAATCTATGTGTGAAGCTCTATTCTGTCTGTTATAAATTGTCGGGTACAGATGCTGAATTGCCGGCCGGCTTTTTTAAAGAGACGGTGCATGAAAACACTATTATTTTTTTTGATAAATCCTTTACACTAAATGACAATTACAGTAAGCAACACTGTCACTGTACTTCATATATATGTGGCTGACATGTTTCTATCTATCTAATCTATGTGTGATTCTCTATTCCTTCTATTCTAAATTGTCGGGTACAGATGCTGAATTGCCAGCCGGCTTTTTTAAAGAGACGGTGCATGAAAACACTATTATTTTTTTTAATAAATCCTTTGCAGTAAATGACAAGTACAGTAAGCAACACTGTCACAGTACTTCATATATATGTGACTGACATGTTTCTATCTATCTAATCTATGTGTGAAGCTCTATTCTGTCTGTTATAAATTGTCGGGTACCGCTGCTGAATTGCCGGCCGGCTTTTTTAAAGAGACGGTGCACGAAAACACTATTATATTTTTTAATAAATCCTTTACACTAAATGACAAGTACAGTAAGCAACACTGTCACTGTACTTCATATATATGTGACTGACATGTTTTTATCTATCTAATCTATGTGTGATGCTCTATTCCTTCATGTCTAAATTGTCGGGTACCGGTGTATGCCGCTGCTGAATTGCCGGCCGGCTTTTTTAAAGAAAGCGTCTTCTGAGCAGTTTGTGAGCTTTTGGACACCTTTGAAGGTGTTTTCTATGTGTTCCTATGTGTTTTTGTTTGCCTGCCATTGGTTTTAACGGTGTTCGACGGTGTTCTAAGGTGTTCGACGAACAGTTCGACGAACAGTTCCTCGAACATCCCGGTGTTCGACGAACCGAACCGAACCCGAACACTACGGGGGTGGCTCAACACTACTTATCACACATGGATTTAGGCTCATATCCCATGCAAAAAAATATGTAAAAAAATCTCACCAATAGACTGTGCTATTCCATGAAGCCGAAAAAAGGTAATTTGAACATATGTCATCTCGATGTTGGCCACAGGAGGAATTGTAACAGTGGCGTCCCTATCTGATACATCAGCCTTTTTTCAACAAGGAAACATGAAACACAGGATTAATTTTCCAGGAAGTAGAGACATCCAACCTAACAGCAGACGGGTTAACAACCTGAAGCACTTTAAATGGACCCACAAACTTAGGACCCAGTTTTTTTTAGAGGGAATCCTCAACCGCAGGTTCTTTGAGGACAACCAAACCATATCACCCACAGTAAACAAAACCTCCTTATGTTTCCTGTCAAATTACTTCTTGGACTTCTTGCTAGCCTCTTGAAGGTTGCAACGTACATTAGTCCAAACTCCCTCCAAATCACCAGAAAAATTCTCCTCCTCCGGCACCGCCGACCCCAATTTGGAGAACGAACCAAAAGACGGATGTCTCCCAGTACAACAAAAAAAGGAGAACACCTAGCAGAGGAGGATGTATGATTGTTAAGAGCAAATTCTGCGAGAGGCAGAAACTCAGACCACACCTCTTGATTGTCCGCCACAAAACAACGCAAAAACTGTTCAACATCCTGGTTCTTTCTTTCAGTCTGTCCATTAGACTCAGGATGATAACCAGATGAAAATGACAAATGGACTCCCAACCTGTCACAAAAAGCGAGCCACAAACTGAGGTCCTCTATCAGAAACAATATCCGTGGGAACGCCATGGAGCTTGACAAACTCCTTAACAAATGCCTTAGCGAGTGTCTTGGCGCAGGGCAACTTAATGAATGGAACCAAATAACACATCTTACTAAAACGGTCCACAACCACCCAGATGACAGTAAAACCCTCGCACACAGGAAGATCAGTAATAAAATCCATTGTGAGATGCGTCCAAGGCGCACTAGGAACCTCCAGAGAGCAAAGCAACCCAGTAGCAGGAGTATGTGAAGCCTTTGACCTAGCACACAAAGTACATTGACGCACCCACTTGATGACTTCCTTCTGCCATCCAGGCCACCAAAAACTGCGACTGATAAGTCTCTTAGTCTCCGAAATTCCTGGATGACCTGCCAACCGAGACTCATGACACTCCACAAACAAATCTCTCCTAAAGGCTCTAGGCACGAACAACCTCCCATGGGGAGTGTTAGATGGAACATCATCTTGAGCTTTCAGAATCCCATTCTCCAAAACGGAGTCCAATGCCGCCACCACAACTCTTTCTGTAAAATGCTCTCCTTCTCCTCGGCACCGACCGTAGGAGAGAAGCTGCGAGATAAAGCATTGGCTTTAACATTCTTATTACCAGGGATATAGGTAACAGAAAAATGAAACCGAGAAAAAAAAGTGCCCACCTAGCTTGATGGGCATTCAAGCGCTTGGCAGCATCCAGATAGATCAAAGTCTTATGATCTGTGAAAACCTGAATAGGAAATCTAGCGCCTTCCAAAAAATGACGCCAATGTTCAAACGCGAGTTTAATAGCCAGCAACTCCCGATTTCCAACATCATAATTCAGTTTGGTTTCCAAAATTTTTTTCGAAAAGAAGGCACAAGGATGTACTCCATCCTTGTTCTCCTGAGACAAAACTGCTTCGACCCCCACCGATGAAGCATCGACCTCGACCAAAAAAGGCTTGGTCTTATCAGGCTGCATAAGGATAGGGGCAGAACTGAACCTCTCTTTGAGATACTCAAATGCTTCAATGGCCTCAGTAGTCCACTGGACCGTATTCGCACCTTTCCTGGTGAGATTGGTCAGAGGCTTAACAATTATAGAAAAATTCTTAATGAATTTCCTGTAATAATTGGCAAAACCCAAAAATCTCTGCATAGATTTCAAACCAATAGGCCTAGGCCATTCCTGCACAGCCTGAACCTTCACCGGGTCCATCTCAAAACCCTCGCTGGAGGCAATGTAGCCCAAAAAAACTAATTTTCTGAACAGTGAACTCACATTTCTCCAGCTTAGCAAAGAGTGAATTATCACTCAATAACTGCAAAACTTCACGTACACTCTGCCAATGGGACTCTAAATCTGGTGAATAAATCAAAATGTCATCCAAATACACAACCACATTCTTACCAATCAAAGGTCTCAGGATGTCATTAATAAGGTTCTGAAAAAATTCAGGTGCATTTGTAAGACCAAAAGGCATCACCAGATTCTCAAAATAACCTACCGGAGTGTTAAAAGCAGTTTTCCATTCATCACCCTCCTTTACTCATAACAAATTGTATGCTCCCCGGAGATCAATTTTAGAGAACCACTTGGCCTCCACCAACTGGTTAAACAAGTCAGGAATTAACGGCAATGGGTAGGAATTGCGTACGGTAATCTTATTAATTTCACGAAAATCCAGACATGGACGTAACCCCCGTCCTTTTTTTTAACAAAGAAAAATCCAACTGCCACAGGCGACTTAGAAGGTCTAATGTGACCAGCAGCCAGGCTAGTCTATATGTACTCCTCCAAGGCCTTTCTTTCAGGAATAGACAGATTAAACAAGCGACTCTTGGGAAGAGTAGCTCCAGGAACAAACTCAATGGCGCAATCATAATCCCTATGAGGAGGTAAAACTTGCAACTCCTCTTCTGATAAAACCCTCCAAAAATCTTGAATAGGTACAGGTAATTCCCCTTTTTCCACAGTCGCAATGCGACCATTACAACATTTATCATAGCACTTCGGACTCCAAGACTTAATCACATTAGTAGACCAGTCCAGCAAAGGATTGTGCAGTTTTAACCAAGGCAAACCTAAAACGACCGGAGAGGGTAAATTATCTAATACAGCCAAGTCCAAAATTTCTTGATGAACTCCATTGATAGTGAGGGGAAATGCAGCAACCTTGTGAGTAATACATTTCAAGGGAGTGTTATCAATTGCAATCACAAAAATAGGTGATGACAAAGATTTAGATTTCAATTTAAGGTTTTCCAAAAACCCTTTATCAATCACATTAAGTGTTGATCACAATCCACAAATACCTGAAAATCAATCAAATTTTCCTGCAAAGTAGTACTCCCAGAAATAAATACTCCTGCAGAGCGTAAACAAGCTATACGGGCGTAACTGACTTTTTTTTTTCTTTACTTAAATGAAGCTCACAATACTTAATCAAATGGTCAGCTTTTCCACAATAAAGACACAATCCCTCCACGAATCTCCTGTCTCTTTCCTGAGAGCGGAGTGACATCGCCCCAATCTCCCTCGGTTCTCCGCCGTCAGAGCAGATTTTCTGGGGACTAGGACCTGACATTACAGGAGTCTTTACCTCATTCACCCTGGACCTCAGTCTCCTGTCCACACGAACAGCTAATTGCATGGCATCCTGCAGAGTCTCAGGTGCGGTGAATGCAATTAGCAGATCCTTAACCCTTTCACTCAGACCAGCAAGAAATAAGTGTGTTCAATACCTTTTAACATCACCTGACCCCTTATTCAAACACCTGAGTTCTGCCTCAGCAGATGAGATTCTATCAGGATCGTCATATAATAGCCCCATAGCAGAAAAAAAATCTTCTACAGACCTCAAACATGGATCATTAAGCTGGAGAGAAAAGGCCCACCCCTGTGGTTCATTGCGCAAAAGTGACATAATAAAACCAATGCGCTGTGATTCATTCCCAGAGGACCTTGGTCTCAAATGAGAATATAACAAACAAGCATTTTTAAAGAAAAAAAAATCTTGCTGTTTACCATAAAAATCATCAGGCAGTCCTACCTTGGGTTCCACAAAATGTGCTCCAGAACAACTACTCACGTGTTGCTGTAGCTCGGCCACCTCCAGAGACAATCCATGCAAGCGTTGAGCCAAATCCTGGACAGAAACCATACTGATCCCCAAATTTTTTTTCTTTTAGTTTTTTGGGCTGGACTTACTATTATGATCTGCAACAAGTACTAAGGAAAGATAGGGGAAAGCTGTCCCTACAGAAAGACTAAGCTGAATCCCTACGATGTAGTGACTCGCCCAGGGGATGGGGATAACTCGGTACCCGGGCCTTGGGGATGTCGCGGTGGTCGGCTCCCTGGCCCATACCCTGGGGTCTCTCTTTAAAAGGGTGGATATTTATTAATTTTAAGAAAGTTTGTGACGCCACCTGTGGCTTCTGGTGAGAATCACCAGCGCTGCGCAGTCCACTGGGGCCGATGATAAGGCAGCTCGATGGTATAGCTCCCCACAGGTGGAGCTGGGCCTCAGGGCAGTGTATGAAGGGGGAATGCAGGACAGGCGAGACCCAGCCGGGTCAGAGCAAGAACAGGGACAGACACGATAGTCACTTCAGTACCTTTTACTGATGGAAATTCAGGCACATCCCGGAGCACTGTAGGGTGAAGGGTGCATGTCAGGATCCTCCCCAATGAGCGGGTGTAGGGCCTCCTGTTTCTTGCTTCTGCATAGTAAGTTTCTGACCTGCCTGGAGCTAGGCCTAACTTTGTCTCTGTCCTGCGCTGGCTGACCTTGTGGTAGGGCCTTTTCTTGAAGTACACGCTCCTTAGCTTGCGGGGCCTAAGCGTCTCCCGGATCTGTTACGTATCAGCACTTTAGCGATCCTGGGATTCCAGTTATGTCTTACTGGGTCATAGAGATCCTGGTAAACTTCGGACCCGTTGTCCGGTAAATGCTTCAGGGTGAGCAAGTTAAGCTCCTCTGCCCCCTATGTACTAATTCTCCACTCGCCTTCGGCCTACTCGGGCCCTCACTAGGCTACTCACACTAACGGCAGCTTGCCGCGCTTCACCGATCTTATGGCGCCGACACACCTAAAGCTCACTTCTCTGAGCTACACTGAGTCTTGGTCTGTATAAGCTCCACTGCAGGATAGCAATTGCAGGAGCTGGAACAGGCTTTTGTCCTCTGAGGTAACTCTTCTCAGACTGTACTGGACTCACTGCTAAACCAGAATAGACTAACTGCTGCCTGGCTCCACCTTCCCTATTTATCTATCCCTAACGGGCTCCCTCTGGTGGTCTGAGGTGGAAGGTGGAGCTGTGTGAATGGTTATGGGGGCCTCTTGTGGAGGAATCCATCAATGCACTCTTCCAGGATCTGTGATACCAAGCGCAGCTGGGCGTTACAGTAGCAGGCTGACTGTTCCTAGTGAACAGACCCGCCTTAGTTCTCGGCTAGTCTGAACAAAGACCTATAGCGTAAGGGGAGGGGTTCCTAATACAACTAAGGACTGGAACAAAAATGGGACACCTCCTAAACAGAGAAGTTGTTGCAGAACACAAAAAGACAAACTGACAAAAAGTTACTAGAGGTCCAGAAGGACCAAGCGAGAGGCACCGAAGCACCTGGCTAGAGAAACAGTCAAACACTGAAGTCCAGCACAGCCAAAAGGGCGGAGCTGGAATATAAAGGCAGATGGTCACGTGACCACAAAACACAAGATGGAAAAAACAAACAGGAGGGTTCTAACATTTGCCAAACTACATGTTGAGAAGCCACAAAGCTTTTGGAAGAATGTCCTGTGGACAGTGGAGACAAAAATGGAAGTTTTTGGCAAGGCACATCAGCTCGATGTTCACAGATGGAAAAATGAAGCATATCAAGAAAAGAACACTGTCCCTACTGTGAAACATGGAGGAGGCTCTGTTATGTCCTGGACCTGCTTTGCTGCATCTGGCACAGGGTGTCTTGAATCTGTGCAGGGTACAATGAAATCTCAAGACTATTAAGGGATTCTACAGAGAAATGTGCTGCCCAGTGTCAGAAAGCTTGGTCTCAGTTGCAGGTCATGGGTCTTGCAACAGGATAATGACCCAAAACACACAGCTAAAAACACCCAAGAATGGCTAATAGGAAAACATTGGACTATTCTGAAGTGACCTTCCATGAGCCCTGACTTAAGTCCTATTGAACATCTTTGGAAAGAGCTAAAACATGCCGTCTGGAAAAGGCAACCTTCAAACACAAGACAACTAGAGCAGTTTGATCATGAAGAGTGGGCCAAAATTCCAGTCGACAGGTGCAGAAGTCCCATTGACAGTTACAGGAATCGTTTGATTGCAGTGATGACCTCAAAAGGTTGCTCAACAAAATATTAAGTTAACAGTACCATCATTTCTGTCAAGGCCTATTTCATGAGTTTAATTTTTTTTTAAAATTCTGTGGAGCAGGGTTGAAAAGCAATGTCTGGCTTTCATTTGCTAATTTTCAAAGATTTTTAATTTATTATTACTTTTGTCAGTTTCAAGTTATTTCTGTGACCATTGCGGGTTTTTCTGACATTAAACGAGGGGTACCAACAATTTTGACCACGTGTGTATGAGAAATGGTAGCAGAACACTGTCACTAGCATTCATATAGTTGCGTACAAAGAAAAATAAAAGAAAAAATAAAGAACAGGAGAAGGAAAAGGGAAAAAGGGATTAAATACATGGTGATTAAATATATTGAAATCCAGTCATATGAACAGAAAAACAGTTGCGGGGGTCAGTATATTGTGGTACATGTGGACTCCGCAGCGTAAATTAACGACCCCGCCCGCAGCAGTCAAAGCAGACCACGTGCATATGCTCAGAGGCAATCCCTGCATGTGTCACAGCTGTCTAACAGCCGTGACACTTACAGCCGCGGTGATAGTAAAAGAAATGCTGAGCACGCCAAAATGCTCGGTGAGCACCCGAGCATGCTCGCCGAAAGGGTTACTGAGACATACTCGCTCATCACTAATTTTAAGCAACTTTTGTTGAGTAAATTACGATTAATTTTTCAGGCTGCACTCGGCCACCCTTCTCCACCCACTTTTCAAAAAGTTGAAACTGGTGTAAAACTGCCAAAAGTCACAAATCTTATGACGCTTCAGTTTCTTACCTGATTTCAGGTGCAAATTAATCAGTTCCAGCGTGGCTTAAAAATGTAAGATGACAACCATGTATTGTCAATGAGAATAATTGGCCCCTGTACAACAAATATGACATATTAACAGTCTAAGTAACATTTAGTTTAAATTCACTGGGGTACCAAACATCCCCATACAGCCCTTCATGTATTGATGCTGTGGGGGCCAAATTCCAAGTCTTGCTGTGGGGCCCCATTATTTCTTATACTTTGCTTTCTTGACCATTAAGTGTTGGCAGAAAATAGTAGATTAATGGACAAACGACATTTTATTTTCCTTCGTATCCCGGGAAGGGTAGCTTCATCATGCCACAGCTCAGACTCTGATATTAGGTCATATGTACCCTGATGATACGATAATTCAAATATATTCTAAAACTCTTGCAAGTCATTTATCTTACTATAATGACCTTATGATGAAACATACAGTAATTATACAGTATGCAATGATAGTAGTGTCTACATAGTCCATTACCAAATGCCAGTCAAACTTGGAACAATAGGTGACAAAGAAATCAATATAGTATTACTTTCCATTTTAGGCTGTAAAATATAAATTTTTTTTTTTTTTTATTCTACAGAGTCTACCAGTAAGTAAATAGAAATATATCAACCAGTGAAGTTGAGCTACATTGGCTTTACACATGGGGCTTTACACATGGGGCTTTACTCTTTGGGGGCTCAGATTTTGAAATCACAGCTCATTTTTTTACTGAATTTTATAATAATTTTTTCATCTCATTTCATCTTGTTATTCTTCCATACACTGCATCATTTATTAGGGATAGGTTTCCATTTCTCTTTTCTTCCTATAAATAATATATTTAACTTTAGGATTTTTATACAATCTTTCCTTGGTATAATTTTCATAGAAGTATTATTGACTTTTTTCCTTATCACTTTCATACTAATGTAGTTGTTTTGGATTTGGTTACATTTTAGTGTATTGATTATTGTCACATGATTGAATTTTGCTATACCTGATGATCAGTGTGTATTGGATGTGTAAACTTGTACAGGAAGGACTACTCCACCCACTATTTAAAGGGAACCTGTTGGATCACATAACTATTCAAAACCGCTACTACTTATAGTGGTACATATTCCAAATCCTATGATTTAATGAAGTATATACTGCCTAATCCACGGCCAGCAAATTTCAGCTAAGTGTTATGCGCTAATGCAGAGAGACACTGCAAGACTGGCACCAAACCAGCAATGGCACAGCCACAGACGCACTTGGCGCAAGCTGCTCAGCTAGGCGAGCCCTTGAGAACCGGGAATACTCTTCACCCAGCTCCCAGTAAATGGAAAGGGGTCTTTGGCAGAGCACTTCCCAGGCCCGTTGTTGGCGGACAGCTGGCTTCTGGTGGCGCGGCTGGTGCTTAGTTAAGAACCAGGTGGGTACCTCTGCAAGAACCCCAGGAAGTGTAACAAGAAGAAAGAAGGAGAAGACCCCTAAGAAAACCCCTGAAAAGATAGAAACCACTACTGCTAGCACCACTCACAACCACAGCATATAAGAACTGCAATAAACAGCAAAGGTCTGAGCTGGGAACAGGATTAAATAGCCCGCGTAGTGCTGAAGGAAATGATCATGTGTTGAATAGAGATGAGCGGTGTTCGACTAGAACTGTTCGCCAATCTCAAATTCGAGCTGTTTTGGGCGGTGTTCGAGTTGTTCGACGAACCCGAACGATTTGCAAAAAATTCGGCTGTTCGAGGTTATGTTCGATAACTGTTCGTGCACCAAAAGCGTGTCCTGCATGTCTGGTGCTATTTAGAGCACCAATCATGCAGGGATTGTCTGCCACTCACTGTAATGCCACAGCCATGGTGGTTGTGGCATTACAGTGATTGCCCAAATCGATGGGAACAGTGCCAACAGTGAAACATGAAAAGCCGGCAATTCAGCAGCGGCATACACCTGTACCCGACAATTTAGAACCGAAAGAATAGAGCTTCACACATAGATTAGATAGATATAAACATGTCAGCCACATATATACGAAGTACAGTGAAAGTGCTGCTTACTGTACTTGTCATTTAGCGTAAAGGATTTATCAAAAAAAATAATAGTGTTTTCATGCACCGTCTCTTTAAAAAAGCCGGCCGGCAATTCAGCAGCGGTACCCGACAATTTAGAATAGAAAGAATAGAGAATCGCACATAGATTAGATAGATAGAAACATGTCAGTCACATATATATGAAGTACAGTGACAGTGCTGCTTACTGTACTTGTCATTTAGCGTAAAGGATTTATCAAAAAAAATAATAGTGTTTTCATGCACCGTCTCTTTAAAAAAGCCGGCCGGCAATTCAGCAGCGGTACCCGACAATTTATAACAGACAGAATAGAGCTTCACACATAGATTAGATAGATAGAAACATGTCAGTCACATATATATGAAGTACAGTGATAGTGTTGGTTACTGTACTTGTCATTTAGTATTAAAATAAAGGATTTATTATTAAAAAAATTGGCGTGGGGTTCCCCTTAATTTTAGGCTCTAGCGGAGGTTAAGCAGACGGCTGGGGCAGATGTTTGAAGCCTGGGAAGGGGGTAATACCCACGGAGCTTCCCAGGCTACTAATATCAGCCCCCAGCTGAATACATAGCCTTTACTAGCTATTAAAATGGGGGACCCCCCCAAAAAAATGACGTGGGGTCCCCCCTAATTTAATAGCTAGCAAAGGCTAGGCAGACAGCTGGGGGCTGATATTAATAGCCCAGGAAGGGAGCCATGAATATTGGCCCCTTCCCAGGCTAGAAACACCAGCCGTCAGCCGCCCCAGAAATGGCGCATTCAATTCTGGCACTTAGCCTCGCTCTTCCACGCTGCCCTGGTGCGGTGGCAGGGGGTAATAGGGTTGGGGTTGATGTCAGCTTATAATGCCAGCTGACATCAAGCCCAGGTTAGTAATGGAGAGGCGTCTATAAGACACCCCCATTACTAACCCCATAGTCAAAGTAAAAAAAAACACAAACACCCAGAATAAAGTCCTTTAATTGAAATAAAGACACAATCCTTTATTGTTCTAAATTAAACCATACTTACCGTCACGCCCATTCCAGCTGAAGCCAACGATCTCCTGCAATAAAAGAAAAATAATAAAGCAACCTCATCCTTACCTTTCCATGGTTCCCACGACAGCTTCAGCTCTGCTACACCGAGATGACAGGCTGGACCGCAGCAGAACGCTGCCATCCAGCCTCTCATCCCGCAGACACTGAGAAGCGCAGGCTTGCTTGCGCTGCTCAGTGTCTCTCTGTGACGACATCCAGATGAGCCGAGTTCATGTCCAATGAACTCGGCTCACCTCATGCACGTCACTGACAGCGTGGGAAAATTCTCACGCTGAAGCGGTGAGTGCAGGAGAATTCTCCCACGCTGTCAGTGACGTGCATAAGGTGAGCTCATGTCCAATGAACTCAGCTCACCTCCTGCACGTCACTGACAGCGTGGGAGAATTCTCCTGCACTCAGCGCTTCAGCGTGAGAATTCTCCCACGCTGAAGCGCTGAGTGCAGGAGAATTTTCCCACGCTGTCAGTGACGTGCATAAGGTGAGCTCATGTCCAATGAACTCAGCTCACCTCCTGCACGTCACTGATAGCGTGGGAGAATTCTCCTGCACTCAGCGCTTCAGTGTGAGAATTCTCCCACGCTGAAGCGCTGAGTGCAGGAGAATTTTCCCACGCTGTCAGTGACGTGCATGAGGTGAGCCGAGTTCATTGGACATTAACTCGGCTCATCTGGATGCCCTCACAGAGAGACACTGTGGAGCGCAAGCAAGCCTGCGCTTCTCAGTGTCTGCGGGATGACAGGCAGGATGGCAGCGTTCTGCTGCGGTCCAGCCTGTCATCTCGATGTAGCAGAGCTGAAGCTGTCATGGGAACCATGGAAAGGTAAGGATGATGTTGCTTTATTATTTTTCTTTTATTTCAGGAGATCGTTGGCTTCAGCTGGAATGGGCGTGATGGTAAGTATGGTTTAATTTAGAACAATAAAGAATTGTGTGTTTATTTCAATTAAAGGACTTTTTTCTGGGTGTTGTGTTTTTTTTAAATACTTTACTAGAAATTCATGGTGGTCATGTCTAATATTGGCGTGACCCCATGAATTTCGGGCTTAGGGCCAGCTGATAATGCCAAGCTGGCCCTAACCCCTTTATTACCCAGTGAGCCACCGCATCAGGGCCCTGGATGAGTTGGGTACAGCGCCAGAAGATGGCGCTTCTATGAACGCGCCATTTTCCGGGGTGGCTGCGGACTGCAATTTGCAGCGGGGGTGGCCCAGAAAGCTTGGGCCTCCCTGCGCTGCGGATTCCAGCCCCCAGCTGCCTAGTTGTACCTGGCTGGACACAAAAACAGGGCGAAGCCCCACGTCAATTTTCTTTAAATTATTTCATGAAATAATTAAGAAAAAAAGGGCTTCCCTATATTGTTGTGTCCGGCCAGGTACAAATAGGCAGCTGGTGGTTGGGGGCAGCCCGTTCCTGCCTGCTGTACCTGGCTGGACACAAATATAGTGCGAAGCCCCACGTCAATTTTTTTTAAATTATTTCATGAATTTCCTGAAATAATTTAAAAAAATTGAAGTGGGGCTTCGCACTATATTTGTGTCCAGCCAGGTACAGCAGGCAGGAACGGGCTGCCCCCATCCACCAGCTGCCTATTTGTACCTGGCCGGACACAACAATATAGGGAAGCCCTTTTTTTCTTAATTATTTCATGAATTTCATGAAATAATTAAAAAAAATTGAAGTGGGGCTTCGCACTATATTTGTGTCCAGCCAGGTACAGCAGGCAGGAACGGGCTGCCCCCAACCACCAGCTGCCTATTTGTACCTGGCCGGACACAACAATATAGGGAAGGCCTTTTTTTCTTAATTATTTCATGAATTTCATGAAATAATTAAAAAAAAAGTACGTGGGGCTTCGCCCTATTTTTGTGTCCAGCCAGGTACAACTAGGCAGCTGGGGGCTGGAATCTGCAGCGCAGGGAGGCCCAAGCTTTCTGGGGCCCCCCCCGCTGCAAATTGCAGTCCGCAGCCACCCCGGAAAATGGCGCGTTCATAGAAGCGCCATCTTCTGGCGCTGTACCCAACTCATCCAGGGCCCTGGTGCGGTGGCTCACTGGGTAATAAAGGGGTTAGGGCCAGCTTGGTATTATCAGCTGGCCCCAAGCCCAAAATTCATGGGGTCACGCCAGTATTAGACATGACCGCCATGAATTTCTAGTAAAGTATTTAAAAAAACACAACACCCAGAATAAAGTCCTTTAATTGAAATAAAGACACAATTCTTTTTTGTTCTAAATTAAACCATACTTACCATCACACCCATTCCAGCTGAAGCCAACGATCTCCTGCAATAAAAGAAAAATAATAAACCAACCTCATCCTTACCTTTCCATGGTTCCCACGACAGCTTCAGCTCTGCTACATCGAGATGACTGGCTGGACCGCAGCAGAACGCTGCCATCCAGTCTGTAATCCCGCAGACACTGAGAAGCGCAGGCATGCTTGCGCTCCTCACTGTCTCGCTGTGACGGCATCCAGATGAGCCGAGGTCATGTCCAATGAACTCGGCTCACCTCATGCACGTCACTGACAGCGTGGGAAAATTCTCACGCTGAAGTGCTGAGTGCAGGAGAATTCTCCCACGCTGTCAGTGATGTGCATGAGGTGAGCTCATGTCCAATGAACTCAGCTCACCTCCTGCACGTCACTGACAGCGTGGGAAAATTCTCCTGCAATCAGCGCTTCAGCGTGAGAATTTTCCCACGCTGTCAGTGACGTGCAGGAGGTGAGCCGAGTTCATTGGACATGAACTCGGCTCATCTGGATGTCGTCACAGAGAGACGCTGAGCAGCGCAAGCAAGCCTGCGCTTCTCAGTGTCTGCGGGATGACAGGCTGGATGGCAGCGTTCTGCTGCGGTCCAGCCTGTCATCTCGATGTAGCAGAGCTGAAGCTGTCGTGGGAACCATGGAAAGGTAAGGATGAGGTTGCTTTATTATTTTTCTTTTATTGCAGGAGATCGTTGGCTTCAGCTGGAATGGGCGTGACGGTAAGTATGGTTTAATTTAGAACAATAAAGGATTGTGTCTTTATTTCAATTAAAGGACTTTATTCTGGGTGTTTGTGTTTTTTTTAACTTTGACTATGGGGTTAGTAATGGGGGTGTCTTATAGACGCCTCTCCATTACTAACCTGGGCTTGATGTCAGCTGGCATTATAAGCTGACATCAACCCCAACCCTATTACCCCCTGCCACCGCACCAGGGCAGCGTGGAAGAGCGAGGCTAAGTGCCAGAATTGGCGCATCCTATGAATGCGCCATTTCTGGGGCGGCTGACGGCTGGTGTTTCTAGCCTGGGAGGGGGCCAATATTCATGGCTCCCTTCCTGGGCTATTAATATCAGCCCCCAGCTGTCTGCCTAGCCTTTGCTAGCTATTAAATTAGGGGGGACCCCACGTCATTTTTTTTGGGGGGTCCCCCATTTTAATAGCTAGTAAAGGCTATGTATTCAGCTGGGGGCTGATATTAGTAGCCTGGGAAGCTCCGTGGGTATTACCCCCTTCCCAGGCTTCAAACATCTGCCCCAGCCGTCTGCTTAACCTCCGCTAGAGCCTAAAATTAAGGGGAACCCCACGCCAATTTTTTTAATAATAAATCCTTTATTTTAATACTAAATGACAAGTACAGTAACCAACACTATCACTGTACTTCATATATATGTGACTGACATGTTTCTATCTATCTAATCTATGTGTGATGCTCTATCTTTCTGTTCTAAATTGTCGGGTACCGCTGCTGAATTGCCGGCCGGCTTTTTTAAAGAGACAGTGCATGAAAACACTATTATTTTTTTAAATAAATCCTTTACACTAAATGACAAGTACAGTAAGCAACACTATCACTGTACTTATTATATATGTGACTGACATGTTTCTATCTATCTAATCTATGTGTGAAGCTCTATTCTTTCTGTTCTAAATTGTCGGGTACAGATGCTGAATTGCCGGCCGGCTTTTTTAAAGAGACGGTGCATGAAAACACTAATATTTTTTTTAATAAATCCTTTACACTAAATGACAAGTGCAGTAACCAACACTGTCACTGTGCTTCTTATATGTGTGACTGACATGTTTCTATCTATCTAATCTATGTGTGAAGCTCTATTCCTTCTTGTCTAAATTGTCGGGTACCGGTGTATGCCGCTGCTGAATTTGCCGGCCGGCTTTTTTAAAGAGAGTGTCTTCTGAGCAGTTTGTCAGCTTTTGGACACCTTTGCAGGTGTTTTCTATGTGTTTCTATGTGTTTTTGTTTGCCTGCCATTGGTTTTAACGGTGTTCGACGGTGTTCTAAGGTGTTCGACGAACAGTTCGACGAACAGTTCCTCGAACATCCCGGTGTTCGACGAACCGAACCGAACCCGAACACTATGGGGGTGGCTCAACACTAGTGTTGAATACCTCCAAATCATCCCCAGACAACCACTGCCTGCTAACCTGCACAGCAGAATGGACACAATCCCACCACTGCCTAGTGCAAGACACAGCAGCGTCCTGCAGTGTCTGGCAACCAGGGAACATAACATCCCATGTTCCCCGGGCAGTGAAATCCGTAGGAGACACGACGTCCCCACACATCCTACTACTCCAGAACGCAACGCTCCATAGGATTGGGACAGTTTCCCTGCACACGTGGTTGCTCTACCTCCAGGGTCAGAACAATGGCAGCGCTTTCGACCGGAGTAGCGTAGCACCGGACCCAATCCATTTCCAGGTGGGAGCACAGAACCACAATTCCTAACGCTAAGTATTTTTATTCTGAAATGCTGCAGAGTTTCAGAAAAAATCATACATTTAAAAGGTGGATGGGGACCATGCCGCTAGGGTAACTAGTCGAAAAGGCTGTTCCCCAGTCTTTTCTACCTGCCCCGCTCTGCTTGTCTTTCCGTACACACATACATAGAGAAGTGACCTCTCACTCAAGAAGAGTTGCGTTGGGAGAAGTCACCAGGAACCTGTCTCTTGGACTTGTCACCTGAGCAGGATGGTGTCCAGCCACCTTGTTTCAGAGTAAAACATACCTGGCTGAAATGATAAGGACAGTGAAGGATCAAGCACATGCATCACTAGTCTAGTTACCGTTAAGTGGCACAATCTTCAGATTTGCATATGAAAATGAATCAGGACTAGCCTAGTCTCTTTCCTCACCTGGGCATGATTCTTATCTTTTATACAATCTCTGCCTTAGATGACCTTTGGCACATGGTGTACATCTGTGAGATTTCTATCAATCCTACCAAGGCAGGCATTGTGCGTAGGTTATCAATCACGCACAGGAAATCTGATAGGTCATCGTTAAGCAATCAAAACAAATAATGAACAGGAAGGGTCAGAGAGCAGTCATGTCAGTTCCTACAACAAATGGGGTATGAGCGGGAGAAGAACTAAAAGTACTGGAAAAAGCCCTAGTCAAAAGTTATTAGTTAATTGTCTTGGTTCTGGTAGCTGAAACTTTTGATGTTTGTCCACACATTTAGTGTAATGGTGAAGGGCCATCTACATGTACTGGTTCATACTAGCCTGGGCTGGCATAATATTAATCAAGGGTCACAATTCCATTCTCTCGATACATTACATTTAGGGTGTATATAAAATGATGAAGCCATATTTTCCAACATGTAAAACAATACCTAAGCACTGTTAGCCCTTATTGGTGAAAATTTATGGAGACCCTGGCTCCAAGGAGCATGGCCTTGGAGAACAACTAACACAAGATAACCAGTACCTTTTAGTGTGTAGTGATGTTGGCTCCAGGATATCAATTGTAGACCGCCATTGAGTCATGATCTGTGACTGCTGCCACTACCCAAATGATAAATGTCATTATAACAAACTTTATATAGCATATATTTATATAAATCAGTAAAAGCCAAAAAAAGAAACCGTGTAATATGTCTATTTTGAGCCACTTATCCTCTCACAAACTCTAAAAACTGCTGAAATGTGTCTTGGGCAAAGCAAGAGAACTGCTAGCTCATTAAAGGCTCAGATTATAGCTGGTTATTGAAGTGAAGAGTAGAGATGAGCGTTGTTCTACTCGAACTGTTCGCCAATCTCAAATTCGAGCTGTTTTGGGCGGTGTTCGAGCCGTTCGGCGAACACGAACGAATTGAGAAAAATTCGGCTGTTCGAGGTTATGTTCGATAACTGTTCGTGCACCAAAATCATAACTGGATTTTTTCTCAGTAATGATGAAAATTAATGTTAATACGCAGTTTGAGTGTACAGCGGGGTGGGGGGAGGGGCAGGGGATGGATCTCTGCAGGAATAATGAAGATCTCCATTTTTTTTTCTCTTTCCCGCATTTGCAGTGGGGAGGTGCAGTCTGTCAGCCTATCAGCAGCGCACACACGGAGCGAACTGCTGTTTTTCACACAAGCAAGGGCATGTGTCATTGGCAGTGTATGTCACATGTCCTTGCCCTATAAGACCAAGCCATTTTCCCCGTGGCCACCATTTTCTCACTGCTGCAGCTGCGTGTTAGACGGCACCGCTGTTGCTGTGTGCGCTATACCTTGTTAATTTCAAGCCAATTTTCGCACAAATCTACAGATAGCTTGGGAGTAGGGAATAGTTGTGATTGCAGTCCTTTTAAGGACTAGGTTACAGCATTTCCTACGACTTTTATCAGGCAGGTCTGTGCTCTTAAATAGATAGATTGTGGGAGTAAAGACTAATTGTAATTGCAGTCCTTTTCAGGACTAGGTTACATCAGTTCCTATCAGTTTTTGCCAGGCAGGTCTGTGCCAGTGCTGTGCAAGTTTTTTTCACAGCATTTGGCTGAATCTAGCAAAGCTAATCGTTTTTGGCCTATTGCAGAGTGTGTTAGTCAGTGGAGTAGCCTATCTGTGTTGCAAGATATACCACCTGTGTATAGAATACCAATTTTTTTACTGCACCTAGTTAGTCAGTGGAGTAGCCTATCTGTGTTGCAAGATATACCACCTGTGTATAGAATACCAATTTTTTTACTGCACCTAGTGAAGTAAAATCTTTTGGGCATAGCATCATTCTATTAGTCCATCTATACTGACCTCCATCAGGTTGCAAATTAAAAATCATTTTTATCTGCATCTAGATCTGAAAAAATATTTGGCCTTCTAGCAGTGTGTGGGACTTTCTCTATTAGTCCATCTATACTGACCTCCATCAGGTTGCAAATTAAAAATAATTTTTATCTGCATCTACCTCTGAAAAAATATTTGGGCTTCTAGCTGTGTGTGGGACTTGTTCTATTAGTCCATCTATACTGACCTCCATCAGGTTGCAAACTGAATATAATTTTTTTCTGCATCTAGCTCTGAAAAAATATTTGGCCTTCTAGCAGTGTGTGGGACTTTCTCTATTAGTCCATCTATACTGACCTCCATCAGGTTGCAAACTGAATATATTTTTTTTCTGCATCTACCTCTGAAAAAATATTGGGCTTCTAGCTGTGTGTGGGACTTGTTCTATTAATCCATCTATACAGACCTCCATCAGGTTGCAAACTGAATATATTTTTTTTCTGCATCTACCTCTGAAAAAATATTGGGCTTCTAGCTGTGTGTGGGACTTGTTCTATTAATCCATCTATACAGACCTCCATCAGGTTGCAAACTGAATATAATTTTTTTCTGCATCTAGCTCTGAAAACATATTTGGCCTTCTAGTAGTGTGTGGGACTTTCTCTATTAGTCCATCTATACTGACCTCCATCAGGTTGCAAATTAAAAATAATTTTTATCTGCATCTAGCTCTGAAAAAATATTTGGCCTTCTAGCAGTGTGTGGGACTTTCTCTATTAGTCCATCTATACTGACCTCCATCAGGTTGCAAATTAAAAAATTTTTTTATCTGCATCTACCTCTGAAAAAATATTTGGGCTTCTAGCTGTGTGTGGGACTTGTTCTATTAGTCCATCTATACTGACCTCCATCAGGTTGCAAACTGAATATAATTTTTTCTGCATCTAGCTCTGAAAAAATATTTGGCCTTCTAGCAGTGTGTGGGACTTGTTCTATTAGTCCACCTATACTGACCTCCATCAGGTTGCAAATTCAAAATAATTTTTTGTCTGCATCTAGCTCTGAAAAAATATTTGGCCTTCTAGCAGTGTGTGGGACTTTCTCTATTAGTCCATCTATACTGACCTCCATCAGGTTGCAAACTGAATATATTTTTTTTCTGCATCTACCTCTGAAAAAATATTTGGGCTTCTAGCTGTGTGTGGGACTTGTTCTATTAGTCCATCTATACTGACCTCCATCAGGTTGCAAATCGAATATAATTTTTTTCTCCATCTAACCCAGCCAATAGTTTTGGCCTAATACCACAGTTTGGCCACTCAGCTCTGCTCGGTTCCCATCCATTGTTTTTTTGTGCAAACAACTCCAGAGTTGTGAATTAGTTAACCACCAAAATGAGTGGAAAAAGGCCTGCTGCTGGTGGAAAGGGGAATAGGCGTGTTGGGAAGGGGAAAAAAGGTTGTGTCCGTGGGGTAGGTGTTAAAGCAACAGTAACATCTGCAGAAGAAAGACCATCTTCCAGCCAAACTAAAATGTCTACTTCTTTTAGCGGACAATGTGATAAGATCCCTTTCTTACGGCCACGCCAATCGCTACAAATTCCAGATGAGGCACAAAAACAGCAGGTGCTTCAACAGATATCAAGTGCTCCTTTAAGTGGGCTCTCCTCCACATCAACTTCAACATCACAAATACTCCAGTCCTCAAAGGTGTCACCCCAATCGCACTTGCTTCCTCACAGCTCCCAAATCTCCAGCTGCCCGTCTGAGTATGAGGTAGAACAGATGGTTGAGTCTGCAGAGCTGTTTACTCATACTATAGCCTGGGAATCAGAGGTCGACTCCAGCGCTTCTGTGAATCCAGACGAGGAAATGATCTGCACTGATGCCCAGAATCTTTATGAGTCGGATCCAGGACCAGACGCAGAAGGTTCTGACCATAATGTAGACCCTCATTCCCAAACTGTAACTCCTGTTGGTGGAGACAATGAGGAAGATGATGATGAGACTCAAATACCTGATTGGAGCGACAACTTTAGTTTTTTGTCAGGGCAGGAACAGGTTGGCTCTGAGGACGACGGGTGTGATAACGCACAGGGTGATGATGATGAGGTTGGAGATCCCACTTACTGTCAACCCACAGTCAGCCAAGAGATGAGGTCAGCAGAGAAGATGGAGGAAGATGCTAGTGACGACGAGGTCAGGTTGCGCCTTCCTGGACAGAGACGTAGTACTGGAAGCACGTCAACAACTGCATCCTCAAACACAACTCTGCCTCTCACCACAAGTCGTGGTGGCTCTTCAGGTCGCATGGGTGCTAAGCCTTGCATAGCCTGGCATTTTTTCAGATCGATAAAGATGACCCAACTCGTGTTATCTGTAACATTTGTCAGCAAAAGCTAAGTAGAGGCCAAAAAATACATAGTTTGAGTACTTCATGCATGAACCGGCACATGGACATGAAGCATAAGTTGCAGTGGGAAGCTCAGTGTGCTACAATGCGGCCTAGCCGGCCGGGCCAACCACCGTCTGCCATATCTTGTGCATCCGCGGCCTCTTCATCCTCTGTGACTGGGGGGACAGCAGTCACACCTGTTTTGGGGCGCAGACCTGCCACCTCTTTACCCGCAACAGCCAGCGAGATTGGCAGGTCATCATTTTCTTTGGAGGTGGTAACACCAGCTGGTGTTGAGCGCTGTCCGACATCGATAGCACCACCTTTGGATCAAGGCAACCTAACATGTCCGCCTGCATCTTCCTCAAAGACCGGCAGTTTGCCGGGGACACCCTTATCAACCCCGTCTAAGCACAATAGCCAGCCCTCGGTCCCTCAGATGTGGACAAGTAAAAGACCATTTCCTCCTAGCCATGAGAAAGCTAAGAGGTTGAATTTCAACATCTGCAAGCTCTTGGCTACAGAAATGCTGCCTTTCCGCCTGGTGGACACAGAGGATTTTCGAGACCTTATGTCCGTCGCAGTGCCCCAGTACCAGATGCCCAGTCGGCACTACTTCTCAAAGAAAGGTGTGCCTGCGCTCCACCAGCATGTCGCACACAACATCACCGCTTCTTTGAGAAACTCTGTGTGTGACAGGGTGCATTTCACCACAGACACTTAGACGAGTAGGCATGGACAGGGGCGTTACATGTCGCTGACTGGGCACTGGGTAACTATGGTGACAGCAGGACAAGGGGCTGCTGTCCAAGTCTTGCCGTCCCCACGAGTTGTGCGTCAATCCTCTTTATGTCAAAGTTCCTCCACTGCTTCTGCCTCCTCAACCTCCTCTCGGTCTTCCACCTGCACCCAAAGCCTGTCTGGTCATGCCACAAGCTTTCTAACTGCGCAGAAGGGATCCTGCACACCTCCTTACTATGCTGGCAGTAGGGCTCAACGTCATAAGGCGGTTTTTACTTTGAAATGCCTGGGAAATGTGAGTCACACAGCTGAGGAGTTGTGGTCAGCTCTGGAGAACCAATTTCATGAATGGTTGTCTCCACTGGACCTGAAACCAGGGAAGGCCGTGTGCGACAATGCTGCAAACCTGGGTGCGGCCCTTCGCCGGGGCAATGTCACACACGTGCCTTGTATGGCTCACGTGTTGAACCTGGTTGTTCAGCAATTTTTAGCCCACTATCCCAGACTAGATGGCCTTCTGCAGAGGGCACGGTCGCTGTGTGCTCACTTCCGCCGTTCGCATCCCGCAGCTCAGCGACTTACATCTCTACAGAAGTCGTTGGGCCTGCCACTTCACCGGCTAAAATGCGATGTGCCTACCCGGTGGAATTCAACTCTGCACATGTTGCAGCGACTGTGGCAGCACCGACAAGCCCTGGTGCAATACGTTCTGACGTATAGCCTGGGCCAACGAGATCCAGAGGTGGGGCAAATCACGCTGGAGGAGTGGTCTCAGATCAGGGACCTATGCACCCTTCTGCACAGTTTTGAAATGGCGACGAAGATGTTTAGTGCTGACGATGCCATTATCAGCATGACTATTCCGGTGATTTACATGCTGGAGCACATGTTAAACAGAATTTGGAGTCAGGTGGTGGCACAAGAGGAGGTGGAGGAAGTAGAGGAGGAGGAGTTGTATGCGGAAGGGCTAACATCTGCAAGGTCCAGATGGTCGGCAGCACCAAGGCGGCAGGCATGTGAGGGTGGGGGAGATGGTTTTACCAGGGCGCATGGTAGCAGCCAAACTAGTGAGGAAGGTGCAGGAGCCCAGGAAGAAGTGGAGGACCAACTGATGGAAGACTCATCAGATGAGGGAGACCTTGATCACATTTCTGTTGTGCGAGGTTGGGGGGAGAGGACAGAGGAAGGAAGCATGATTGTTACCTCGCCACCAACACAACAGGGACTTGGTGCTCCTGGATGCGCAACACACATGAGTGCCTTCTTGCTGCACTACCTGCAACATGACCCTCGAATTGTGAGAATTAGAAATAATCCTGACTACTGGGTTGCCACACTGTTAGATCCCCGGTACAAAAGTAAATTTGCCGAAATTATTCCTGCCATAGAAAGGGATGCACGCATGCAGGAGTATCAGCAGAGACTGTTGCAGAATCTTACATGTGCTTTTCCACAAAACACCAGTGGTGCACGTAGTGAATCTCACAGTTCCAACTTGCCAACCGTGGGACCGTCAAGTGTTCAGCACTCAAACCGTAACAGAACCACAGTATCTGCTGGTAACATCAATTTTGCGGAATCATTTCACCACTTTTTTAGCCCATCCTTTGCAAGGCCACAGGAGACAAGAAGTCTGACACATAGTCAACGCCTAGAGACGATGATACAGGAGTATCTCCAAGTAAACATTGAAGCCATGACTGTGTCACTGGACCCTTGCTCTTTTTGGGCTTCCAATCTGGATAAATGGCCGGAGCTAGCCACTTACGCCTTGGAGATCTTGTCATGCCCCGCAGCCAGCGTTCTGTCTGAACGTGTGTTCAGCGCTGCTGGTGGTGTGCTGACAGATAAGCGCATGCGGCTCTCCACTGATAATGTAGACAGACTCACGTTCATAAAGATGAATAAATCATGGATCCGAAATGACTTTTCTACCCCTGTGTCATCCTGGGGAGAGTAAAAGCTTGATGATTGGTTAAAATCACCCTACCAACCGTTTTAAGCTTTCAAATTACTAATCATGTTTATCTGTATCTTGGCTGGAAAATAATTTGGGCTTTGTAGCAGTGTGCAGCACTGATTCTATTAGGCCATCTATAATAAGCTCCACCAGATTTAAAATTACTAATCATGTTTATCTGTATCTTGGCTGGAAAATAATTTGGGCTTTGTAGCAGTGTGCAGCACTGATCCTATTAGGCCATCTATACTAAGCTCCACCAGATTTAAAATTAATAATAATTTTTAGCTGCATCTAGCCCGGAAAATAATTTTGGGGCTCCGAGATGCGCAAGACACATAAGTGCCTTCTTGCTGCACTACCTGCAACATGACCCTCATATTGTCAGAATTCGAAGTAATCATGACTACTGGGTTGCCACACTCTTAGATCCCCCAAACTTTTCTATCAACCTTTTCATTTTAATAAAGACCAAAAAAATGGTCATTTTTGAAATTATAAGCATTAGCAGGTTATTAGAAACTGAAATCAAACAGTTTTCAACTCAAAACTTTATTCTAGGTGATGTTACATTTTCACATAGGACCCCTTGTTCGAAAGGAGCTTCTGAACTCTCTCGTCCATTGAATTTGTCAGGTTTTGGATGGTTTCTGCTTCAATTGTTTTGCATGAGGACAGAATACCCTCCCAGAGGTGTTGCTTAGATGTGAACTGCCTCCCGCCATCATAGACACTCCTTTTGATGATGCTCCAGAGGTTCTGAATGGGGTAGAGGTCAGGGGAGCATGGGGGTCACACCATAAGTTTGTCCCCTTTTATGCCCATATCAGCCAGAGATGCAGATGTTTTATGTGCAGCATGAGATGGTGCATTATCATGCAAAAAAATGATCTTGCTGTGAAATACACGGTTCTTCTTCTTGAACCATGGCAGGAAGTGCTGTTTGAGAAAATCCACATACATTATGGAGTTCATCTTTAGCGCCTTCAGGGATCCTAAAGGGGCCGACAATCTCTCTCCCCATGATTCCAGCCCAAAACATTACTCCACCTTCTCCTTGTTGGCGCTGTAGCCGTGTTTGCGTGGGGTGTCCATCAACCAGCCATCCTCCACTCCATCCATCTGGACCATCGAGCGCTGCATGGCACTCATCCGTGAACAAAACAGTTTTGAAATCAGTCTTCATGTAATGTTTAGCCCACTGGAGCCGTTTCTGCTTGTGTGAAGTGGATAGAGGAGGTCGACAGGATGGCGTATGCACAGCTGCAAACCTCTGAAGGACCCTGCATCTTGTTGTTCGGGGGACGTTGGAGGCACCAGCAGCTTCAAAAACTTGTCTGCTGCTATGACAAGGCTTTTTTGCCGCTGCTCTTTTAACCTGATGTAATTGCCTGTAGGAAAGAGTCCTCAATTTGCCCTTATCAGCACGCACACGTGTGTACTGTGAATCAGCTACATACTTCTTGATTGCCAAGACACTTCATCCTGATCATCGCACAATGTTGATTGTAGCCATGCCTTGACCTAAACACTCCACAATTTGTTGCTTCTCAGCAGCCGACACATCCTTTTTCTTTCCCATTTTGGCAGAAAATGTAGGCTGCTTAATAATGTGAGACAGCCTTCTTAAGTAGTCTTGCCTTTCATTGGACACACCTGCCAAACTAATTAGCACAGGTGTCTGCAATTGCTTACAGTGATATAAAGAGCCCTGACACACATCACCATCAATGAGTTTAACTGACAAACAAACAAATTCTTCCCTTATCACTCCTAAACACTTTTTGCATAATAATTTGGAACACAGTGTACATGTGCTTTTCCACAAAACACCAGTGGTTCACGTAGTGAATCTTACAGTTCTAACTTGCCAACCGTGGTCTGTATGGAGTTGTTCAATAAAGGGCCCAAAATTAAGATAACATAGATGGGAGAGGTCTCTATGAATAGGAATTCCTAAGTATTTGATACCCTGTGAGGGCCAGGCAAAGGGAAAGTTGGACTGGATGGAATCCTATATGGATTTGGGGAGGGAGACATCGAGGGCCTCAGACTTCGCTGCATTGATTTTAAAATTTGACCATGTAACAAAGTGATCTATTTCAGCCATAACAGCATGGATGTATATATGTGATTGAGTGATATATACTAGGACATCATCAGCAAATAGAGAGCACTTGTACTCGGTGCCTCCCACCTCAATCCACCTAATATTGGGGTTATGGCGAATTGATGAGAGCAGGTGATCCGTCACTAGGATGTATAAGAGAGGGGACAGAGGACATCCCTGCCTTGTCCCATTGGTGATTGTGAAAGGTGATGAAAATGTTCTGATGCACCCCCTGGGCCTTGGGACACCCGGAGCCGGACCCTTTTTGGTGGATGCTGGTGGTTGTAGTCTTCGTGGCGGCGACCCGGTTCCATGGCTCAGGGTGGTCAAACCAGTGGCGGAACTATTTATGTGGTTTTGATGTTTAAATGTCCGACTACGCCACCCGTGGATTGCGGTCAGAGTGAACCGCCGCTGCAGGGCAGACCGCTGAGGCTGGTGTTGTGGGTGCAGCAGAGCGTAGCATAACTCCCCACGGGAGGAGTATAGCCTCAGGGCAGTGTATGCGGAGGATGGGGGTGATGGTGCAGGGCAGCAGCAGTAACGACACGGAGTCAGTGATGCAGTCCAGGGCCTTTACTCACAGTTCTTATTATCCAGACCACATCTGCAGGTAACGGCTGCCCACGTCGTACTGTGCTCACCAGGTGAGGGGCTCAGACAACTCCCAGATAACTTTGGAGCGCTTCACAGGACCCCCTTTGTGTGTCCTTTGTCTGGCCTTTCTTACCAACCCTTCTGTCCGGCTGCCTCGGGCCTCCTCTTGGTAAACTTGGCGCCAGTTTCCCTGACCCTATGTGGTGCCTTCCTAGCGGGTGTAGCGAGGGGCTGCGCCACATAAAATGTCAGAGCCTCCGGTTTCTAGCTGAGGGTCGTTTCCTGCCTCCACTAGTTTCGGGGACCGGTCTCCCCCTTTGGCCTGACCCCTCCACGCAGGTGGATTCGGGCGTGCGGTGGCGACTCGCCCGTCCGCACCCCTGGGATCCCTTCATTCCTCATTCCTGGAGCCTTCTCCGCTCCTCTTCCTTCCTTCTCCCTCTTGCAGGCCTGGGCCTCTGTTACTAGGCCCGCCTCCGGAGCAGAGCTTATGCAGAGCCCCTGCTCCCTGCCACTTCTGCTCAGACTTCTCTGCACTGAACTAAGATGGTGCCCACCTTTTATACTCCCTTCTCAATGCACCCAGGAACTGCTTCCTCCCTGCTCCTGCACTACAGGGTTCCCCTTCCTCAGTGTTCCCTCCCCCCACTCCAGCCAGGGACAAGGACTGTCGTGCCCATCTCAGAGGCATATTGGTCGCCCTGCCCCACGGCAATGTGGTGTAATGCATGCAGGTGTCGGGTCCTGATCCACACTCCATCCTTACCTGAGAGTGAGATATTACACCTCTTGGTGAGGTGCAATACCTCTGTAGCAACCGAGCCCTCAGGGTGCTACAGTTCCATTTATCTTCAGCCTAGGTGACGTATTGTGATACAGGGCCGTGATTTTGGCTATAAAAGGGTCGCCTAGACCCCTACCCCAAGCTTTTTAAGAGAATCATATATGGCGTGCCAGGAGACTCTATGGAATGCTTTCTCAGCATCCAACGAGAGTATTTAATTACAAATTTTTAACTGCATCTAGCCCAGGAAATACTTTGTGCCTAGTAGCAGTGTCAGCTAGTCAGCGGATTATCCCGGCTGTTAAGCAAGCTACACCACCTGTAGTTTGGACACTTAATTTTTTCAAAGGAAATGCTTCGGGACCACGGGATACTCAGTGAAGAGCATCAGGAGGCACCCCAAGGCATAGGGGCTGGGACTGGCAGTAGGATGCCTTGCGGTGGACAGCCGAGCTCGATCCTTAAAAAGCTTTTTAACTGCAGCAGCTTTAGTGGACGCTACTGGAGCTGGAATTACGCGGCTGCTGGCATGAGACTTGCCCTCCAATAGATCCTTGTAAATGGATTTAAAGTGTATTCATTCAAATTAGAGAGACAATTTAAATTAAAAAGCTTAGAGCTGCCTCCACCACAGGGGGGCTCACTCGACCCACCAGCGGACAGGCACCAGTATTGGGAGAGGGGGGCTGGCCGTCAGGGTTCACCGCGGCTCTGGCACAAACCCGGCGACACGAAGGTGGCACGGGCAGGAGCAGACTGAACGTGTCGGCTTCTCACTTTTTGGATTTTAGAAGGGCATGACATGCCTATATTTGTGTCTCCCCCTCCTTTTACTCCTCCACCTCTTTTCTTTTCGCATGACTATATGTACTTGTCACTTTTCCATGTGTTAGTTGTGTCTTCTGAGCAGTTTGTCAGCTTTTGGACACCTTTGAAGGTGTTTTCTATGTGTTTCTATGTGTTTTTGTTTGCCTGCCATTGGTTTTAACGGTGTTCGAAGGTGTTCGACGAACAGTTCGACGAACAGTTCGGCGAACACACGGGTGTTCGACGAACCGAACCGAACTCGAACACTACGGGGGTGGCTCAACACTAGTGAAGAGGAGGCAAGAACAGAGTGAGAAGCTGATTGAGAGGCACACACAGACCTCTGTTGTTGCTTTCTAATTAGTGTTTTATCTCACCCCAGAGCTGGTTTTACAGCTACACTGCAGAGTCCTGTTTCATGATGTCCTTCCTGCTGTCCCATCTAAACATGTGTTATATAGAGACAGGAGAACAGGAATCCCTTTTTTGTGCTGTGCATGAGAGAATCATAACAGACAGTCTACACCCACCAGCTCAGAGAAAACTGAAAGTTAAAAATAGAGCCTGCATAAGAGAAAACTGATGAAAAATACAGGATACAAGTTATATGATAGCCAGAAATTATTTTCTTCCTCATATACACACACATGAGGAATAAAATAACTGTGCTGATTAGCATACAGTGGGAGAGACTTATAAAATGTATTTTTTGAGATATACAGTGGCAATTAGGGGCTTATATACAGGTTCATGCATGGACTGCGATAATAGACCAGTTAGGTGGTGGACTTAGTTTACATTGGGAAAACCTAGTGACAGGTTGCCTTTAAGCTAGACAAGTACAATTAATTTGCATTACAGTTTCCAGATTTCATTGCGTGATGAGTCTATATCGCACTGCAATGTTTAGCCCAAGCCTAATTAACTATTGTCTAATTATTCATATCTGATGGGAAAACCTGGATACAACTATATCTATCATTAGATAAAGAAAAAGGCAATATATCTTTGTCCAGAGTTTTCTCATACAATCCGTCAAGACCAGAAGTTGAAGGCGACCATCTGAGGATTAGATTATTTTTAAGCTATGATGTAACCTTGCATGAAGGTTATACAGTATATTAGATCCTGACATTAAAGGGAACCTGTCACGTCGGATAACGCTATTTTTACATGCAGATATAGGGTTAATCTGCAGGTAAATTGCATCAAAAAGGTGCCCAACTGCTGTACTGAATGGGCAGCTCCTGGGAGAAAATTAACTGTATTCTGAAACGCACTAAAAGCTCATATGCATTTCTTATCTGCAAATTTTCCTCATCTCATTCAATTCTATGGGAAAAATCCACAAATCCACAAATATAATACATATTTATCACAAGAGAAATTGACATATTGCGGATTTCAAAAACACACCACAGATCAGTTTACAGGGTGCGCATGCTGTCATCATGATTTACCAATATTGTTGGTGACAATGGGTAGTCATGTGACCTCAAGTATGCGATTTACATAATTACAGTCACATTCCAACTAGACAGAATCAGCTTCTGTAAGTGAATTGAGAGAAGCCGAGTATGTCTAGTCAGTGTAGCATCGGCGTCTCTGCCCCTTGCTAGGCAGAGACGCCGTCCCTCTCACCTTCCCGCTTCTGGCGCGGCGTCCTCCAGCGCTTCTCTCCCCGCTGCTTCCGGCACGCGCTCCTTCCCCGGCAGTGTGCTTAGGGCGCGCGCGCTCTCCCCCTCTCTTAAAGGGACCGCACTCGCCGTCCTAAGGAGTCCCCGGCCAATTGCCGTTGGACCTCCCATATATAAGGCACCTCCTCCAAAATGGAGGTGCCCGAGCAATGTTGTTTGCACTGTGTCTCACCTGTGCTTCACCCCTCAGGTTCCGCTGCTAGCCTGACTTCTCGTCCTGCCTGCCAGCCTGTTACTTGCCTTGTCCGCCAGACCGCTCACCTGGGAGTGTCTACTAGTTACCTGCTTGTTACCTGCCTGTCACCTGCCTCGTCTGTCAGACCGCTCACCTGGGAGCGTCCACCAGTTATCTGCTTGTTACCTGCCCGTCACCTGCCTCGTCTGTCAGACCGCTCACCTGGGAGCGTCCACCAGTTATCTGCCTGTTACCTGCCTGTCACCTGCCTCGTCTGTCTGACCGCTCATCTGGGAGCGTCCACCAGTTACCCGCCTGTTACCTGCTGTCTCCGTCAGCTCGCTCACCTGGGAGCGCCCGCCAGTTACCTGTCAGGTATCCGCCTCGCCTGTCTACCCAGAGACTGTCCCCGTCACTTGCCGTGACAACCTGCCTGTCTACCCAGAGACTGTCCCCGTCACTTGCTGTGACCACCTGCCTGTCTACCCAGAGACTGTCCCCATCACTTGCCGTGACAACCTGCCTGTCTACCCAGAGACTGTCCCCGTCACTTGCTGTGACCACCTGCCTGTCTACCCAGAGACTGTCCCCGTCACTTGCTGTGACCACCTGCCTGTCTACCCAGAGACTGTCCCCGTCACTTGTTGTGGCTGCCTGCTTGCCTTCCCTGGGAGTCACCCGCTTCCTTACAAGGACTTACCCCTTTTATTGCAGCTCAGAGGTTCCACCTCCCGGACCCGTAACAGTCAGCATGTGACTGCCTGTATGCAAATCGTATATTTGCAGTCACGTGACAGCCTGCTCTCACCGGCAGTACTAGTGAATCCTGACAGTATGCCCACCGCACGCCATCAGGATTCAGAAATCTGTAGTCACATAGAGTGACTGCAGACTTTTATCAAAATACCGTACAACTGCTTTAAGCTTTTGGACTCTACTGAACTACATTTTTAATTTGTGTTTTCAATTTGTAGTTTCATTATTATTCTGTGTAATGCTGCAATACTATGACTAAGCTTTTGTCTCTAAATGTCCAATATTCTCATTTTGTATTTGTATTATATGTTTGTCTAAATGACTGAAACTTATACATTCAAAATTCAATAAAAAACAATTGAATATAAAAGTGCATTCATCTATTTTGTTGGTTTAATTCTTTTTTTGTGGAAAGGTGTCATACGTGTTGTAATAAAGATTTGGCTAGAAGGAAGCCTGCTACATATACATAGAGCTATACCTCCAAAGAAAATGCAGATTAGAATTAGGTCATGTACACCTTATTATGGATTCCATCATATGTAGAGATATTCTCGCTAGAAGTAATGCTTCAGATGGAGAAAAGGTGCCTCACTCTCAATTATCACCATTTGTTTTGGCAGAATAGAGATGTTTGAGTCCCACCCAAAGTCCCCACCAAAGATTGTCTAGGGTTTACATATAATGCACATAGCTGGCCTGGATCAGTACAGAATTTGCTATGAAAAAATCTGAAAGGTTCTGGCAAATTTGGGACAATTAACAACTATGCAAAATGAGGCACCATATGGCTGCACACAGTAACTACACTGTGTGCAGAATTATTAGGCAAATGAGTATTTTGATCACATGATACTTTTTATACATGTTGTCCTACTCCAAGCTACATAGGCTTGAGAGCCAACTACCAATTAAGTAAATCTGGTGATGTGCATCTCTGTAATGAGGAGGGGTGTTGACAAATGACATCAACACCCTATATAAGGTGTGCTTAATTATTAGGCAACTTCCTTTCGTTGGGCAAAATGGGTCAGAAGAGAGATTTGACGGGCTCTGAAAAGTCCAAAATTGTGAGATGTCTTGCAGAGGGATGCAGCAGTCTTGAAATTTCCAAACTTTTGAAGCATGATCACCGAACAATCAAGCGTTTCATGGCAAATAGCCAACAGGGTCGCGAGAAGCGTGTTGGCCAAAAAAGGCACAAAATAACTGCCCATGAATTGAGGAAAATCAAGCGTGAAGCTGCCAAGATGCCATTCGCCACCAGTTTTGCCCTATTTCAGAGCTGCAACATTACTGGAGTATCAAAAAGCACAAGGTGTGCGAAACTCAGGGACATGGCCAAGGTAAGGAAGGCTGAAAAATGACCACCTTTGAACAAGAAACATAAGATAAAATGTCAAGAATGGGCCAAGAAATATCTTAAGACTGATTTTTCAAAGGTTTTATGGACTGATGAAATGAGGGTGACTCTTGATGGGCCAGATGGATGGACCAGAGGCTGGATCAATAAAGGGCAGAGAGCTCCACTCCGACTCAGACGCCAGCAAGGTGGAGGTGGGTTACTGGTATAGGCTGGTATCATCAAAGATGAACTTGTGGAACCTTTTCGGGTTGAGGATGGAGTGAAGCTCAACTCCCAGACCTACTGACAGTTTCTGGAAGACAACTTCTTCAAGCAATGGTACAGGAAGAAGTCGGTATTGTTCAAGAAAACATGATTTTCATGCAGGACAATTCTCCATCACATGCATCCATCTACTCCACAGCGTGGCTGGCAAGTAAAGGTCTAAAAGAAGAAAAAATAATGACATGCCCCCCTTGTTCACCTGATCTGAACCCCATAGAGAACCTGTGGTCCATCATAAAATGTGAGATCTACAGGGAGGGAAAACAGTACACCTCTCGGAACAGTGTCTTGGAGGCTGTGGTGGCTGCTGCACACAATGGTGATCGAAAACAGATTAAGCAACTGACAATCTATGGATGGAAGGCTGTTGAGTGTCATCATAAAGAAATATGGCTATATTCATCACTCATTTTTTTGTTTTTTGTTTTTTCATGTCAGAAATGTTTATTTCTAAATTTTGTGCACTGACATTGGTTTACCTGGTGAAAATAAACAAGTGAGATGGGATTATATTTGGTTTTTATTAAGTTGCCTAATAATTCTGCACAGTAATAGTTACCTGCACAAACAGATATCCTCCTAAGCTAGCCAAATTTTAAAAAAATAACACTCCAACTTCCAAAAATATTAGGCTTGGATATTTATGAGCCTTTTGGGTTGATTGAGAACATAGTTGTTGATCAATAATAAAAATAATCCTCTAAAATACAACTTGCCTAATAATTCTGCACACAGTGTATTAATCAGACACATGGACACATAGTGTTTATGTACACTGCAATGCCATAGGCATAACTCCTGAATAGTGATGAGCGAGCATGCTCGCTACTGCTCGGTGCTTGCCCGAGCATCTCACTGCTCGAGATGCTTGGCGCTCGCCGAGTATTTTCGGGGTTGCTCGGCGGGAGCTTTAGAGAGCCAATGAACATGCAGGGATTGTCTGCCACACACTGTAATGCTGCAGCCATGTTGGTTGTGGGCATTACAGTGATTGGCTGGCCGTACAGCGTCATCAGGTCTATATCAGACCTGGCGCAGCCATGCTCGTCGCAGTCACTCCTGAATCAGGCAGAGTAGGGAGAGGTGCTGCCGACCTAGTGAGAGATTTGCTTGTTTCTTAGTTAGTGTACGTATACCAGCATATATTATTCACATATCCATCTCAACTAACAGACCTTCTGAGGACTAATCCAGCTGCAGAGACATCAGTGCTAGGCAGGCAGGCAATGTATGTGGCAGACTGCAGTGCATATACTAAGAGGCTCCATTCCAGTACTGTCTGCTGGTGCTTTTACAGATATTTGCAGAAATAGGCCCAGGTACTAGTGGCCAGGAATAATTTTTTTTTGGATCTTAATCCTGATTATTTGCTTAAAAAGCAATCGAGAGAACATAGTTTTTCTGCCCCATTTGCTTGTTGGCACTGCAGAATACAGCCAGATCCTTTCCAAATTACAGCGCTAAAAATCCATCTATTTAAAACTTTGGTTTGTCCATCACACGGATCACATATATGTGTGCTGAAAATTCTGCCATTTCTGGCCTCCATTGAAATTTTGTTGCAGTGTGTTAGTGAAGTTATTGACACCAGTTCACTGTTAAAAATAGTTACCTACAGGCCAGCTATTTAAAACTGTGGTTTGTCCATCCCACGGATCACATATAAGTGCGCTGAAAATTCTGCCATTTCTGGCCTCCACTGAAATTTTGTTGCAGTGTGTTAGAGAAGTTATTGACGCCAGTTCGCTGTTTAAAATAGTTACCTACAGGCCAGCTATTTAAAACCATGGTTTGTCCATCACACGTATCACATATCACTGCGGTTCAAATCCAGCCATTTGTAGTGAACGTGGAAATTATTGTCCTCCATTTAAAATAGGCAAGACGCGTGGCAAGGAACGGGGAAGTGGACGTGATGGTGATGATGGTGCATGCAGAGGACGAGGCCGAGGCCATGGGCTAGCTGAAATTATGCCACAACAAACACCCACATCTTCTCGTTCGACCTTCCTGTCCCAATTAATAGGGGACTGCAGAACACCACTATTAAACACTAGTGTTGAGCCACCCCCATAATGTTCGAGTTCGGTTCGTCGAACACCGTTAAAACCAATGGCAGGCAAACACAAAACACATAGAAACACATAGAAAATACATAGAAAACACCTTCAAAGGTGGAAGAGTAAAAGGAGGAGGAGACACAGTTCAATTCACAATTCACAATTCAGCAGCGGCATACACCGGTACCCGACAATTTTGAACAGAAAGAATAGAGCATCACACATAGATTAGATAGATAGAAACATGTCTGTCACATATATAATAAGTATAGTGACAGTGTTGGTTACTGTACTTGTCATTTAGTGTTAAAATAAAGGATTTATTAAAAACAATAATAGTGTTTTCATGCACCCGTCTCTTTAAAAAAGCCGGCCGGCAATTCATCATCGGTACCCGACAATTTAGAACAGAAAGAATAGAGCATCACACATAGATTAGATAGATAGAAACATGTCAGTCACATATATAATAAGTACAGTGACAGTGTTGGTTACTGTACTTGTCATTTAGTGCTAAAATAAAGGATTTATTAAAAAAAAAATTTGGCGTGGAGTTCCCCGTAATTTTAGTCTCTAGCGGAGGTTAAGCAGATGGCTGGGGCAGATGTTTGAAGCCTGGGAAGGGGGTAATACCCACGGAGCTTCCCAGGCTAGTAACATCAGTGCCCAGCTGAATACCTAGCCTTTACTAGTTATTAAAATGGGGGACCCAAAATAAATGACGTGGGGTACGCCCTATTTTAATAGCTAGCAAAGGCTAGGCAGACAGCTGGGGGTTGATATCAATAGCCCAGGAAGGGTGCCATGAATATTGGTCCCCTCCCAGGCTAGAAACACCAGCCGTTAGCTGCCCCAGAAATAGCGCATCCATAGGATTTGCCAATTCTGGCACTTAGCCTCGCTCTTAGCCTCCAGCTCCGTAAGAGGAAGCATCAACCTCCAGTAAGAACTGTTTGTTGCTATCCAGACGGTGCAGCACATGGGCGGAAGAGAAGGCTTGTTTTAAGGAGAGGAAGGCCTCTTCCGCTTCGGACGGCCATTCCTTAGGATTTGCTCCCTTTCAGGTGAGCGCAGAGATGGGAGCAGTCCGGGAAAAGAAATGTGGAATGAAGAGACGGTAATAGTTGGCGAAGCCCAGGAATCGCTGAATCGCCTTCAACCCCTCCGGACGGGGCCACTTTAAGACGGCAGAGACCTTCTCGGGGTCCATCCGTAGACCTGTCTTAGAGATAATATAGCCCAGGAACGGAAGAGAGGTCTGCTCGAAGAGGCATTTTTCAAATTTTACATAAAGGTGATTCTGCCTGAGCCTAAGCAGGACCTGACGAACATCCCTCCGGTGTGTGGGAAGATCCGGAGAGAAGACCAAGATGTCATCCAGGTACACCACCACGCAAGAATATAAGAGGTCACGGAAGATGTCGTTAACTAATTCTTGGAAGACGGCGGGAGCATTACAGAGGCTGAAGGGCATCACACGTTATTCATAGTGACCGTCCCGGGTATTGAATGCCGTCTTCCACTCGTCTCCTTGGCAGATCCGGACCAAGTTATACGCCCCACGAAGATCGAGCTTGGTGAAGATCTTCGCTCCTTTAAGGCTGTTGAACAGCTCAGAGATGAGCGGCATGGGGTATTTGTTTTTGATAGTGATTTGGCTGAGACCTCTATAATCGATACATGGGCGAAGTGAACCGTCTTTCTTTTTTACGAAGAAAAATCTGGCTCCAGCCAGGGAGGAAGATTTCCGGATGAATCCCCTAGCCAGATTTTCTTCGATGTACTCCGACATGGCCCGGGTTTTGGCCAACGACAACGGTTAAATACGCCTACAGGGTGGAGTGTCACCGGGTATCAGGTCGATAGGGCAGTCATATGGCCTATGAGGTGGCAGTGTCTCTGCCTCCTTCTTGTCGAAGACATCAGCATAGGCCAAGTAGGGTTCCGGTAGACCGGGTAAATTAGTCGGAGTAGATGGAGGTCTCACGGCAATCCTGCCCCCAACGCAGCGCCTCACCGGATTGCCAGTTCAGAACGGGTTCATGTCTCTGTAGCCTGGGTAGACTTAGCAAAAGAGGGTGAGAGAGTCCAGAAAGCACATGGAAGGAGATCCTCTCTGATTGCAGAATTCCAACCTGCAGGGTTACGGGCTCTGTGACAAGCAAGATGGTCACCGGAAGGAGTCTTCCATGCATGGTAGCGACTGCCAGTGGTTCAGCCAGAGGTTTGGTAGGAATCTGATGCTGCTCTACAAGGGACTGGGAAATGAGATTCCCAGCGGCTCCGGAGTCCAGATGTGCGGTTTCAAAGAAGCGGTTCTCTCCACAGGAGATAGAGACGGACAAAGTCAAGAATGGAGAGGATGTACTCTTGCCTAGGACGACCTCTCCGAGCGGTCCTAGACACTGGAGTTTCCCGGCTTCACTGGACAGGAACGGATCAGGTGCTCCTTACTACCACAGTAGAAATAGCTCCCCTCGGCTCGGCGTGTTTCTTGGCGAGATTTTACCATCTTGGTCTGGTCGATCTGCATAGGTTCGGGTGAGCGTGCCTGGGGAGTTGCTGATTGGGAAGCCAGTTTCTGGGAAACAGGAGCAAGATGAGGAATTCTTCTCTCCCGGGTAGTCTCCTTAGCACGTTCTAGGAAACGGATGTCAATCCGGGTTGCTAGTGACACCAGGTCATCCAGGGTGGTAGGAATGTCCCGGCCGGCTAACTTGTCCTTAATCTGACCGGAAAGGCCCTCCCAGAAGGTGGACACCAGGGCCTTGTTGTCCCAGGCAAGCTCAGAAGCGAGGTTACAGAACTGTATGGGATACTGGCCCACGGTAAGACTCCATTGGCGGAGACGGAGCAATGAGGAGGCAGTAGAAATCCTTTTTCCGGGTTCATCGAAGACCCTCCGGAAGGCAGTGAGGAAAGCCGGAAGATCGGGCACCAGGGAATCCCCTTTCTCCCATAGAGGGTTTAGCTATGCCAATGCTTCCCCGCTGAGGTGAGACATGATGAATGCCACCTTGGCCCGGTCGGAGGGAAACTGATGTGCCAGAAGTTCAAAGTGCAGCGTGCACTGGTTCAGAAAGCCCCGACATAAGGCGGGGTAACCTCCAAAACGAGGAGGTGCAGAAAGCCGGGGTCCTAGGCTGGATGCCGTGGTATTGGTAGGCAGTGGCGCTGCTGGAGCGGGTGTCGCTCGACTCGAGGCGGACACAGGTGGAACAGACAGCATGTCCAGGTGAGAGTTGACAGACCGCAGGTAGGTCAGGATGGTTTCCTGTTGGGATCTCTGACCAGAAACCTCCTGGTAAAGGTCAGCAAGCGAAGGGGCCTGGGGGCCACTGAGTTCCATGGCCCGTGCAAACTGTTACGGATCCAGTTGGTGTAACCTCTGTGCTGCGGTGCAAGGAGGGACCAGAGGGGCGTAACTAGGTATCAACTCGGACTGACCAAGGTCGTACGGCGGCTCAATCGACTCCGTGACCAGGGAAGGACCGAGCAGAGGGATCAGGTGCTACTCTGGGGACCGACCTTGTATGAAAGCAGGTGACTCCCACGAGTCAGAAGGCAGGGACTGATCGGTACAGCAGATGAGCACAGCAGGCAGGCTGAGAGTGATCTGGGCAGGCGGACTGGCAGGCTTGGCAGGTAACAAGCAGGAGCCTCCAGGTAGGCGGGCTGGTAGGCACGGCAGGTAACAGGCAGGTGCTTCTTGGTAAGCGGGCAGGCAGGCATGGCAGGGAACAGGCAGGTGCTTCCAGGTAAGCGGGCTGGCAGGCACGACAGGTAACAAGCAGGAGCCTCCCGGTAGGTGGGCTGGTAGGCACGGCAGGTAACAGGCAGGTGCTACCAGGTAAGGGCTGAAGCAGAGTTTAACACACAAAGCTACAACCTTGCACAGGCACCTCCATTTTGGAGGGGGTGCCTTATAAATGAGAGGTCCTCCGGCCATTGGGCGGGGACTCCTTAGGACAGCGCGCAGCCCCTTTAAGAGGAAGGGAGCGCACACGCGCGCGCCCTAAGCACAGTGCCTGGCAAGCTGCGCACGCCGGCAGCAGCAAAAGCAGGTGCACCGGAGGACGCCGGGCGGGGAGCGCGGCGGTAAGAGGGACGGCATCTCTGCCTGTCAAGGGGCAGAGATGCCGATACTTCAACGTGTGTGAGCTTGCCTCACCTCAGAGCTCCCACCAGGTTCCGGCCTTTGTCACACATGACCGTGCCTGGCTGTAGGTTCAGCGGTGTCAGCCACAGATCTGCCTGCTCTTTCAGAGCTCTCCACAACTCTTCAGCGTTGTGTGTTTTGTCACCTAAGCATATTATCTTCAGCACAGCCTGTTGCCGCTTGGCCGAGGCAGTGCTGCAGTGCTTCCAGCTTGCGACTGATGTGGTCATTTCGGAGATGGATGCTGAAGAGGAGGAGGAGGTGCAAGAGCTGTAGAATGTGGGGGTAACACTGATAGATCCAGGGCCCGCAATCCTCGGTGTCAGGAGGATGTGTTCCGTCCCAAGGTCCGACTGGGTCCCGGCTTCCACTATGTTAACCCAGAGTGCCGTCAGCGAGATGTACCATCCCTGCCCACAAGCACTTGGCCACGTGTCCATGGTTAGGTGGACTTGCCCAGTAACTGCGTTGTTGAGGGCACGGCTAATGTTTTGGGACATGTACTTGTGTAATGCGGGGACAGCACACCGGGAGAAATAGTGGAGGCTGGGGACTGAGTACCGAGGGACAGCCGCCACCATCACGTTACGGAAAGCTTCTGTCTCCACGAGCTTAAAAGGCAAAATTTAGAGCGCAAGCAGTCGCAAAATGTGTGAATTTAGTAGTGTAGCCTGTGGGGCGTTGGCTGCATATTTGCGCTTGCGTTCCAAGGACTGGGCTAGGGACAGCTGAACACTGCGCTGGGACAATGACATGGACGTGCTTGCTGATTGTGCTAGTTGAGAGTGTGCAACAACAGGTGCAGGTCAGGAGTCAACTTCGCATGCGCCATGGACAGGGCATTGGCTTGCACACACAACAGTGGAAGAAGCAATGGTGCCACCTGCAGGCACTGTTCCTGTACCCTGGGGTTTGGGCAACTTAGTCGGGTGCTTTGCTGCCATGTGCCTGATCATGCTCGTGATGGTCAGGCTGGTAGTTTTGCTACCCCTGCTGATGCTGGCCTGGAAGGTGGTGCAAATGGCCTTTTTGGGGTTATTGGCAGAGTCTTTAAAAAACAACCAGACTCGGGAAGACCTAACAGTTGTACTGGCAACTTCGGTTGTGTTGATGTTTCGGGGAACTGTTGCAAGCCTTCTATCTGCGGCCACCACACTGCTTCTTCCTGCCTGTTGTGGTGCTGCGCCTCCCTCCCCCTGTGTACTGCTGTCCTCGCTCTGTATGTCCCCCTGCCAGGTTCAGTCAGTTACTTTATCATTCACCACCTCGTCTTCCACTTCCGCACCCTGGTCCTCCTCCTGACTTTCTGGCAATTGTGTCTCATCATCGTCCACCTCTTGTTACTGTTTCCCATCTTCGCCTTCGTGTGACCATGGCTGCTCAAATATTTGAGCATCGCTACATGTGACCTCCTCTTTCCCCACTTCAAGTGGACTGGGCAAGAGGCCCGAATCTTTAAATGGAAAAGTGAACAGCTCTTCGGAGTGTCCAAGTGTGGAATCAGTTGTCTCTGGGCACTCAGCATGGTGGGAGGAAGGAGGATCAGGGTGAGGAATATTCAGTCCAGACTCACGGCTACTGATACTTGACCGTGTGGAAGACAGTATGGTGGTGGTGGCTAAGTGACTGGAAGTATTATCTTCTATCCACCCAATAACCTTTTCACACTGATCTGTGTTCATTAGAGATGAGCGGTGTTCGACTTGAACTGTTCGCCAATCTCAAATTCGAGCTGTTTTTGGCGGTATTCGAGTCGTTCGACGAACTCGAACGATTTGAAAAAAATTCGTCTATGAGACGCCCCCTTTACTAACCCCATAGAGAAAATTTAAAAAAAACACAAACACCCAGAATAAAGTCCTTTAATTGAAATAAAGACACAATTCTTTAATGTTCTAAATTAAACTCTACTTACCGTCACACCCATTCCAGCTGAAGCCAACGATCTCCTGCAATAAAAGTAAAATAATAAACCAACCTCATCCTTACCTTTCCATGGTTTCCAGGACGGCTTCAGCTTTGCTACATTGACATGACAGGCTGGATCGCAGCAGAATGATGCCATCCAGCTTTGCATGCCGCAGACAATGAGAAGCGCAGGCATGCTTGCGCTCCTCAGTGTCTCGCTGTGATGGCATCCAGATGAGCCAAATTCATGTTCAATGAACTCCGCTCACCTCATGCACGTCACTGACAGCGTGGGAGAATTCTCCTGCGCATGCGGTGCCGGCAAATGTCACCTCTTGAGCAGGAGAATTTTCCCACGCTGGGACGGCATTGAGATGGCAGGCTGGATGGTAATTTTTTAATGAATTTTTCACCAAAAACTTGACGTGGCCTTTGCCATATATTTGTGTCCAGCCAGGTACAGCAGGCAGGAATGGGCTGCCCCCAACCCCCAGATGCCTATTAGTACCTGGCTTGAAACAAAAACACATGGAAGCCCTTTTTTTAATTATTTCATGAATTTCATGAAATAATTTAAAAAAAAATTACGTGGGGCTTCGCCCTATTTTTGTGTCCAGCCAGGTACAACTAAGCAGCTGGGGGCTGGAATCCACAGCGTAGGGTGACCCAAGCTTTCTGCCCCTCCCACTGCAGATTGCAGTCCGCAGCCACCCCAGAAAATGGCGCATTCATAGAAACGCCACCTTCTGGTGTTGTACCCAGCTCATTCAGGGCCCTGGTGCAGTGGCTCACTGGGTAATAAAGGGGTTAGGCCCAGCTTGGTATTATCAGCTGGCCCTAAACCCGAAATTCATGGGGTCACGCCAATATTAGACATGACCACCATGAATTTCTAGTAAAGTATTTAAAAAAAACACAACACCCAGAATAGAGTCGTTTAATTGAAATAAACACACATTCCTTTAATGTTCTAAATTAAACTCTGCTTACCGTATCGCCCATTCCAGCTGAAGCCAATGTCTTCTGCAATAAAAGTAAAATAATAAACCAACCTCATCCTTACCTTTTCATGGTTCCCAGGACGGCTTCAGCTCTGCTACATTGACATGACAGGCTGGATCGCATCAGAAAGTAGCACCTGGTCCCTCTGCTCGGTCCTTCCCTGGTCACGGAGTCGATTGAGTCACCGTACGACCTTGGTCGGTCCGAGTTGATACCTAGTTACGCCCCTCTGGTCCCTCTTTGCACCGCAGCACAGAGGTTCCACCACCCGGATCCGTAACACACATACTCACACACGTTCCTGGCCCTTATGCTTAACCTCATGGTTCAGTAGTTTCTCAAAACCTACCCGGAGCTGCTGGATCTGCTTGTCAAAGTACGCCGCCTGTGTGCCCATTTTAGAAAGTCACTTACAGCTTCCGCCGCCCTTGCCGAGTTTTAGCGGCGTTTGCAGCTTTGGGCTCACCGATTGGTGTGTGATGTCCCCACGCGTTGGAACTCTACATTGCAGATGTTGGGAAGGATTTGTGAGCAGAAGAGGGCAGTTGTTGAGTACCAGCATCAACAAGGCCATTGGTATTCAGTTCAGACTCCACACATAAGACCTCAGGAGTGGACATGGATGTCAGACATATGTACCATCCTCCAAAACTTTGAGGACTTCACCAAGATTGTGAGCGGCGATGACGCCATAATTAGCTTCACCATCCTGCTTTTCTGTCTTCTGAAATGCTCTCTGCTCACAATCAAAGAGGATACCTTGCAGGCGCAGCACGATGAGACGGAGTAAGGAACCATACAAGGTGATTACACACAGCCCAGTCTTATCTCATCCCAACTTGGATTGGGTGACAATGAGGAAGAGGAGGAGGAGCTAGTTTCCTGTGCTAAATACGGTACTACCTGCACAACTATCATACCGTCTGTTCAGCGTGGATGGCCTGAGGACAGGGAGGAGGAGGAGGAGAGCATGGTCAGTCATCCTCTTGGTGAGGACACGGAAGTCTTGCCTGTTAGAAGTCTGGCACACATGGCTGAGTTTATGTTACGCTGCCTTTGCCGTGACCCTCACATTCTCAAAATTTTGGGTGACAGTCATTACTGGTTGATGACACTTCTACACCCACGCTACAAGGAGAACTTTCTATCTCCTATTTCCGAGGCGGACAGGTCTACTAAAATTGGGCAGTACCAGAAGGCCCTTGTTGCGGAATTATTTAAAAAATTCCCATCTGAAAACGCTGGAGGCAGAGGTCACAGTTTGTTGGACGACCAAGGAGTACAGGCAAGAGAGACACAACTCCAATCCAGCAGAGGCAGGGGAACAATGTCTAAGTTCTGGGACAGTTTTCTCAGACCCTCCCATCTTACAGGCCCTGAGGCGCAGTGTACTCTCACAAGGAGTGCAAAGTTTGGGAAGATGGTGAGGCAGTGCCTTGCCGACCGTACCAACGTCCTCCGTGATTCCTCTGTGCCTTATAACTAGTGTTGAGCCACCCCCGTAGTGTTCGAGTTCGGTTCGGTTCGTCGAACACCCGTGTGTTCGCCGAACAGTTCGTCGAACTGTTCGTCGAACACCTTCGAACACCGTTAAAACCAATGGCAGGCAAACAAAAACACATAGAAACACATAGAAAACACCTTCAAAGGTGTCCAAAAGCTGACAAACTGCTCAGAAGACACAACTAACACATGGAAAAGTGACAAGTACATATAGTCATGCGAAAAGAAAAGAGGTGGAGGAGTAAAAGGAGGGGGAGACACAGATATAGGCATGTCATGCCCTTCTAAAATCCAAAAAGTGAGAAGCCGAGACGGCCAGTCCGCTCCTGCCCGTGCCACCTCCGTGTCGCCGGGTTTGTGCCAGAGCCGCGGTGAACCCTGACGGCCAGCCCCCCTCTCCCAATACTGGTGCCTGTCCGCTGGTGGGTCGAGAGAGCCCCCCTGTGGTGGAGGCAGCTCTAAGCTTTTTAATTTAAATTGTCCCTCTAATTTGAATGAATACACTTTAAATCCATTTACAAGGATCTATTGGAGGGCAAGTCTCATGCCAGCAGCCGCGTAATTCCAGCTCCAGTAGCGTCCACTAAAGCTGCTGCAGTTAAAAAGCTTTTATAAGGATCGAGCTCGGCTGTCCACCGCAAGGCATCCTAGTGCCAGTCCCAGCCCCTATGCCTTGGGGTGCCTCCTGATGCTCTTCACTAAGTATCCCGTGGTCCCGAAGCATTTCCTTTGAAAAAATTAAGTGTCCAAACTACAGGTGGTGTAGCTTGCTTAACAGCCGGGATAATCCGCTGACTAGCAGACACTGCTACTAGGCACAAAGTATTTCCTGGGCTAGATGCAGTTAAAAATTTGTAAGTAGATACTCTCGTTGGATGCTGAGAAAGCATTCCATAGAGTCTCCTGGCACGCCATATATGATTCTCTTAAAAAGCTTGGGGTAGGGGTCTAGGGGACCCTTTTATAGCCAAAATCACGGCCCTGTATCACAATACGTCACCTAGGCTGAAGATAAATGGAACTGTAGCACCGAGGGCTCGGTTGCTACAGACGTATTGCACCTCACCCAGAGGTGTGATATCTCACTCTCAGATAAGGATGGAGTGTGGATCAGGACCCGACACCTGCATGCATTACACCACATTGCCGTGGGGCAGGGCGACCAATATGCCCCTGAGATGGGCACGACAGTCCCTGTCCCTGGCTGGAGTGGGGGGAGGGAACACTGAGGAAGGGGAACCCTGCAGTGCAGGAGCAGGGAGGAAGCAGTTCCTGGGTGCATTGAGAAGGGAGTATAAAAGGTGGGCACCATCTTAGTTCAGTGCAGAGAAGTCTGAGCAGAAGTGGCAGGGAGCAGGGGCTCTGCATGAGCTCTGCTCCGGAGGCGGGCCTAGTAACAGAGGCCCAGGCCTGCAAGAGGGAGAAGGAAGGAAGAGGAGCGGAGAAGGCTCCAGGAACGAGGAATGAAGGGATCCCAGGGGTGCGGACGGGCGAGTCGCCACCGCACGCCCGAATCCACCTGCGTGGAGGGGTCAGGCCAAAGGGGGAGACCAGTCCCCGAACTAGTGGAGGCAGGAAACGACCCTCAGCTAGAAACCGGAGGCTCTGACATTTTATGTGGCGCAGCCCCTTGCTCCACCCGCTAGGAAGGCACCACATAGGGTCAGGGAAACTGGCGCCAAGTTTACCAAGAGGAGGCCCGAGGCAGCCGGACAGAAGTGTTGGTAAGAAAGGCCAGACAAAGGACACACAAAGGGGGTCCTGTGAAGCGCTCCAAAGTTATCTGGGAGTTGTCTGAGCCCCTCACCTGGTGAGCACAGTACGACGTGGGCAGCCGTTACCTGCAGACGTGGTCTGGATAATAAGAACTGTGAGTAAAGGCCCTGAACTGCATCACTGACTCCGTGTCGTTACTGCTGCTGCCCTGCACCATCACCCCCATCCTCCGCATACACTGCCCTGAGGCTATACTCCTCCCGTGGGGAGTTATGCTACGCTCTGCTGCACCCACAACACCAGCCTTAGCGGTCTGCCCTGTAGCGGCGGTTCACTCTGACCGCAATCCACGGGTGGCGTAGTCGGACATTTAAACATCAAAACCACATAAATAGTTCCGCCACTGGTTTGACCGCCCTGAGCCACGGAACCGGATCGCCGCCACGAAGACTACAACCACCAGCATCCACCAAAAAGGGTCCGGCTCCGGGTGTCCCAAGGCCCAGGGGGTGCGTCAGAACATTTTCATCACCTTTCACAATCACCAATGGGACAAGGCAGGGATGTCCTCTGTCCCCTCTCTTATACATCCTAGTGACGGAGCACCTGCTCTCATCAATTCGCCATAACCCCAATATTAGGTGGATTGAGGTGGGAGGCACCGAGTACAAGTGCTCTCTATTTGCTGATGATGTCCTAGTATATATCACTCAATCACATATATCCATCCCTGCTGTTATGGCTGAAATAGATCACTTTGTTACATGGTAAAATTTTAAAATCAATGCAGCGAAGTCTGAGGCCCTCGATGTCTCCCTCCCTAAATCCATATAGGATTCCATCCAGTCCAACTTTCCCTTTGCCTGGCCCTCACAGGGTATCAAATACTTAGGAATTCCTATTCATAGAGACCTCTCCCATCTATGTTATCTTAATTTTGGGCCCTTTATTGAACAATTCCATACAGACCACGGTTGGCAAGTTAGAACTGTAAGATTCACTACGTGAACCACTGGTGTTTTGTGGAAAAGCACATGTACACCGCGTTCCAAATTATTATGCAAAAAGTGTTTAGGAGTGATAAGGGAAGAATTTGTTTGTTTGTCAGTTAAACTCATTGATGGTGATGTGTGTCAGGGCTCTTTATATCACTGTAAGCAATTGCAGACACCTGTGCTAATTAGTTTGGCAGGTGTGTCCAATAAAGGCAAGACTACTTAAGAAGGCTCTCTCACATTATTAAGCAGCCTACATTTTCTGCCAAAATGGGAAAGAAAAAGGATGTGTCGGCTGCTGAGAAGCAACAAATTGTGGAGTGTTTAGGTCAAGGCATGACTACAATCAACATTGTGCGATGATCAGGATGAAGTGTCTTGGCAATCAAGAAGTATGTAGCTGATTCACAGTACACACGTGTGCGTGCTGATAAGGGCAAATTGAGGACTCTTTCCTACAGGCAATTACGTCAGGTTGAAAGAGCAGCGGCAAAAAAGCCTTGTCATAGCAGCAGACAAGTTTTTGAAGCTGCTTGTGCCTCCAACGTCCCCCGAACAACAAGATGCAGGGTCCTTCAGAGGTTTGCAGCTGTGCATACGCCATCCTGTCGACCTCCTCTATCCACTTCACACAAGCAGAAACGGCTCCAGTGGGCCAAACATTACATGAAGACTGATTTCAAAACTGTTTTGTTCACGGATGAGTGCCGTGCAGCGCTCGATGGTCCAGATGAATGGAGTGGAGGATGGCTGGTTGATGGACACCCCACGCAAACACGGCTACAGCGCCAACAAGGAGGAGGTGGAGTAATGTTTTGGGCTGGAATCATGGGGAGAGAGATTGTCGGCCCCTTTAGGATCCCTGAAGGCGCTAAAGATGAACTCCATAATGTATGTGGATTTTCTCAAACAGCACTTCCTGCCATGGTTCAAGAAGAAGAACCGTGTATTTCACAGCAAGATCATTTTTCTGCATGATAATGCACCATCTCATGCTGCACATAAAACATCTGCATCTCTGGCTGATATGGGCATTAAAGGGGACAAACTTATGGTGTGACCCCCATGCTCCCCTGACCTCTACCCCATTCAGAACCTTTGGAGCATCATTAAAAGGAGTGTCTATGATGGCGGGAGGCAGTTCACATCTAAGCAACAGCTCTGGGAGGGTATTCTGTCCTCATGCAAAACAATTGAAGCAGAAACCATCCAAAACCTGACAAATTCAATGGACGAGAGAGTTCAGAAGCTCCTTTCGAACAAGGGGTCCTATGTGAAAATGTAACATCACCTAGAATAAAGTTTTGAGTTGAAAACTGTTTGATTTCAGTTTCTAACAACCTGCTAATGCTTATAATTTCAAAAATGACCATTTTTTTGGTCTTTATTAAAATGAAAAGGTTGATCGAAAAGTTTGGGGGATCTAAGAGTGTGGCAACCCAGTAGTCATGATTACTTCGAATTCTGACAATATGAGGGTCATGCTGCAGGTAGTGCAGCAAGAAGGCACTTATGTGTCTTGCGCATCTCGGAGCCCCAAAATTATTTTCCGGGCTAGATGCAGCTAAAAATTATTTTTAATTTTAAACCTGGTGAAGCTTATTATAGATGGCCTAATAGGATCAGTGCTGCACACTGCTACAAAGCCCAAATTATTTTCCAGTCAAGATACAGATAAACATGATTAGTAATTTGAAAGCTTAAAACGGTTGGTAGGGTGATTTTAACCAATCATCAAGCTTTTACTCTCCCCAGGATGACACAGGGGTAGAAAAGTCGTTTCGGATCCATGATTTGTTCATCTTTATGAACGTGAGTCTGTCTACATTATCAGTGGAGAGCCGCGTGCGCTTATCTGTCAGCACACCACCAGCAGCGCTGAACACACGTTCAGACAGAACGCTGGCTGCGGGGCATGACAAGATCTCCAAGGCGTAAGTGGCTAGCTCCGGCCATTTATCCAGATTGGAAGCCCAAAAAGAGCAAGGGTCCAGTGACACAGTCGTGGCTTCAATGTTTACTTGGAGATACTCCTGTACCATCGTCTCTAGGCGTTGACTATGTGTCAGACTTCTTGTCTCCTGTGGCCTTGCAAAGGATGGGCTAAAAAAGTGGTGAAATGATTCCGCAAAATTGATGTTACCAGCAGATACTGTGGTTCTGTTACGGTTTGAGTGCTGAACACTTGACGGTCCCACGGTTGGCAAGTTGGAACTGTGAGATTCACTACGTGCACCACTGGTATTTTGTGGAAAAGCACATGTAAGATTCTGCAACAGTCTCTGCTGATACTCCTGCATGCGTGCATCCCTTTCTATGGCAGGAATAATTTCTGCAAATTTACTTTTGTAACGGGGATCTAACAGTGTGGCAACCCAGTAGTCAGGATTATTTCTAATTCTCACAATTCGAGGGTCATGTTGCAGGTAGTGCAGCAAGAAGGCACTCATGTGTGTTGCGCATCCAGGAGCACCAAGTCCCTGTTGTGTTGGTGGCGAGGTAACAATCATGCTTCCTTCCTCTGTCCTCTCCCCCCAACCTCGCACAACAGAAATGTGATCAAGGTCTCCCTCATCTGATGAGTCTTCCATCAGTTCGTCCTCCACTTCTTCCTGGGCTCCTGCACCTTCCTCACTAGTTTGGCTGCTACCATGCGCCCTGGTTAAACCATCTCCCCCACCCTCACATGCCTGCCGCCTTGGTGCTGCCGACCGTCTGGACCTTGCAGATGTTAGCCCTTCCGCATACAACTCCTCCTCCTCTACTTCCTCCACCTCCTCTTGTGCCACCACCTGACTCCGAATTCTGTTTAACATGTGCTCCAGCATGTAAATCACCGGAATAGTCATGCTGATAATGGCATCGTCAGCACTAAACATCTTCGTCGCCATTTCAAAACTGTGCAGAAGGGTGCATAGGTCCCTGATCTGAGACCACTCCTCCAGCTTGATTTGCCCCACCTCTGAATCTCGTTGGCCCAGGCTATACGTCAGAACGTATTGCACCAGGGCTTGTCGGTGCTGCCACAGTCGCTGCAACATGTGCAGAGTTGAATTCCACCAGGTAGGCACATCGCATTTTAGCCGGTGAAGTGGCAGGCCCAACGACTTCTGTAGAGATGTAAGTCGCTGAGCTGCGGGATGCGAACGGCGGAAGTGAGCACACAGCGACCGTGCCCTCTGCAGAAGGTCATCTAGTCTGGGATAGTGGGCTAAAAATTGCTGGACAACCAGGTTCAACACGTGAGCCATACAAGGCACGTGTGTGACATTGCCCCGGCGAAGGGCCGCACCCAGGTTTGCAGCATTGTCGCACACGGCCTTCCCTGGTTTCAGGTCCAGTGGAGACAACCATTCATGAAATTGGTTCTCCGGAGCTGACCACAACTCCTCAGCTGTGTGACTCACATTTCCCAGACATTTCAATGTAAAAACCGCCTGATGACGGTGAGCCCTACTGCCAGCATAGTAAGGAGGTGTGCAGGATCCCTTCTGCGCAGTTAGAAAGCTTGTGGCATGACCAGACAGGCTTTGGGTGCAGGTGGAAGACCGAGAGGAGGTTGAGGAGGCAGAAGCAGTGGAGGAAAAATGACATAAAGAGGATTGACGCACAACTCGTGGGGACGGCAAGACTTAGACAGCAGCCCCTTGTCCTGCTGTCACCATAGTTACCCAGTGCCCAGTCAGCGACATGTAACGCCCCTGTCCATGCCTACTCGTCCAAGTGTCTGTGGTGAAATGCACCCTGTCACACACAGAGTTTCTCAAAGAAGCGGTGATGTTGTGTGCGACATGCTGGTGGAGCGCAGGCACACCTTTCTTTGAGAAGTAGTGCCGACTGGGCATCTGGTACTGGGGCACTGCGACGGACATAAGGTCTCGAAAATCCTCTGTGTCCACCAGGCGGAAAGGCAGCATTTCTGTAGCCAAGAGCTTGCAGATGGTGAAATTCAACCTCTTAGCTTTCTCATGGCTAGGAGGAAATGGTCTTTTACTTGTCCACATCTGAGGGACCGAGGGCTGGCTATTGTGCTTAGACGGGGTTGATAAGGGTGTTCCCGGCAAACTGCCGGTCTGTGAGGAAGATGCAGGCGGACATGTTACGTTGCCTTGATCCAAAGGTGGTGCTATCGATGTCGGACAGCGCTCAAGACCAGCTGGTGTTACCACGTCCAAAGAAAATGATGACCTGCCAATCACGCTGGCTGTTGCGGGTAAAGAGGTGGCAGGTCTGCGCCCCAAAACAGGTGTGACTGCTGTCCCCCCAGTCACAGAGGATGAAGAGGCCGCGGATGCACAAGATATGGCAGACGGTGGTTGGCCCGGCCGGCTAGACCGCATTGTAGCACACTGAGCTTCCCACTGCAACTTATGCTTCATGTCCATGTGCCGGTTCATGCATGAAGTACTCAAACTATGTATTTTTTGGCCTCTACTTAGCTTTTGCTGACAAATGTTACAGATAACACGAGTTGGGTCATCTTTATCGATCTGAAAAAATGCCCAGGCTATGCAAGGCTTAGCACCCATGCGACCTGAAGAGCCACCACGACTTGTGGTGAGAGGCAGAGTTGTGTTTGAGGATGCAGTTGTTGACGTGCTTCCAGTACTACGTCTCTGTCCAGGAAGGCGCAACCTGACCTCATCGTCACTAGCATCTTCCTCCACCTCCTCTGCTGACCTCATCTCTTGGCTGACTGTGGGTTGACAGTAAGTGGGATCTCCGACCTCATCATCATCACCCTGTGCGTTATCACACCCGTCGTCCTCAGAGCCAACCTGTTCCTGCCCTGACAAAAAACTAAAGTTGTCGCTCCAATCAGGTATTTGAGTCTTATCATCGTCTTCCTCATTGTCTCCACCAACAGGAGTTACAGTTTGGGAATGAGGGTCTACATTATGGTCAGAACCTTCTGCGTCTGGTCCTGGATCCGACTCATAAAGATTCTGGGCATCAGTGCAGATCATTTCCTCGTCTGGATTCACAGAAGCGCTGGAGTCGACCTCTGATTCCCAGGCTATAGTATGAGTAAACAGCTCTGCAGACTCAACCATCTGTTCTACCTCATACTCAGACGGGCAGCTGGAGATTTGGGAGCTGTGAGGAAGCAAGTGCGATTTGGGTGACACCTTTGAGGACTGGAGTATTTGTGATGTTGAAGTTGATGTGGAGGAGAGCCCACTTAAAGGAGCACTTGATATCCGTTGAAGCACCTGCTGTTTTTGTGCCTCATCTGGAATTTGTAGCGATTGGCGTGGCCGTAAGAAAGGGATCTTATCACATTGTCCGCTAAAAGAAGTAGACATTTTAGTTTGGCTGGAAGATGGTCTTTCTTCTGCACCTACCCCACGGACACAACCTTTTTTCCCCTTCCCAACACGCCTATTCCCCTTTCCACCAGCAGCAGGCCTTTTTCCACTCATTTTGGTGGTTAACTAATTCACAACTCTGGAGTTGTTTGCACAAAAAAACAATGGATGGTAACCGAGCAGAGCTGAGTGGCCAAACTGTGGTATTAGGCCAAAACTATTGGCTGGGTTAGATGCAGAAAAAAATTATTTTTAATTTGCAACCTGATGGAGGTCAGTATAGATGGACTAATAGACCAAGTCCCACACACCGCTAGAAGCCCAAATATTTTTTCAGAGCTAGATGCAGAAAATTTTTTTATTCAATTTGCAACCTGATGGAGGTCAGTATAGATGGACTAATAGACCAAGTCCCACACACCGCTAGAAGCCCAAATATTTTTTCAGAGCTAGATGCAGAAAATTTTTTTATTCAATTTGCAACCTGATGGAGGTCAGTATAGATGGACTAATAGACCCAGTCCCACACACTGCTAGAAGCCCAAATATTTTTTCAGAGCTAGATGCAGAAAAAAATTATTTTTAATTTGCAACCTGATGGAGGTCAGTATAGATGGACTAATAAACCAAGTCCCACACACCGCTAGAAGCCCAAATATTTTTTCAGAGCTAGATGCAGAAAATTTTTTTATTCAATTTGCAACCTGATGGAGGTCAGTATAGATGGACTAATAGACCAAGTCCCACACACTGCTAGAAGCCCAAATATTTTTTCAGAGCTAGATGCAGAAAAAAATTATTTTTAATTTGCAACCTGATGGAGGTCAGTATAGATGGACTAATAGACCAAGTCCCACACACTGCTAGAAGCCCAAATATTTTTTCAGAGCTAGATGCAGAAAAAAATTATTTTTAATTTGCAACCTGATGGACGTCAGTATAGATGGACTAATAGACCAAGTCCCACACACTGCTAGAAGCCCAAATATTTTTTCAGAGCTAGATGCAGAAAAAAATTATTTTTAATTTGCAACCTGATGGAGGTCAGTATAGATGGACTAATAGACCAAGTCCCACACACCGCTAGAAGCCCAAATATTTTTTCAGAGCTAGATGCAGAAAAAAATTATATTCAGTTTGCAACCTGATGGAGGTCAGTATAGATGGACTAATAGAATGATGCTATGCCCAAAAGATTTTACTTCACTAGGTGCAGTAAAAAAATTGGTATTCTATACACAGGTGGTATATCTTGCAACACAGATAGGCTACTCCACTGACTAACACACTCTGCAATAAGCCAAAAAGGATTAGCTTTGCTAGATTCAGCCAAATGCTGTGAAAAAAACTTGCACAGCACTGGCACAGACCTGCCTGGCAAAAACTGATAGGAACTGATGTAACCTAGTCCTGAAAAGGACTCCAATTACAATTAGTCTTTACTCCCACAATCTATCTATTTAAGAGCACAGACCTGCCTGATAAAAGTCGTAGGAAATGCTGTAACCTAGTCCTTAAAAGGACTGCAATCACAACTATTCCCTACTCCCAAGCTATCTGTATATTTGTGCGAAAATTGGCTTGAAATTAACAAGGTATAGCGCACACAGCAACAGCGGTGCCGTCTAACACGCAGCTGCAGCAGTGAGAAAATGGTGGCGACGGGGAAAATGGCTTGGTCTTATAGGGCAAGGACATGTGACATACACTGCCAATCACACATGCCCTTGCTTGTGTGAAAAAAAGCACTTCGCTCCGTGTGTGCGCTGCTGATAGGCTGACAGATTGCACCTCCCCACTGCAAATGCGGGAAAGAGAAAAAAAATGGAGATCTTCATTGTTCCTGCAGAGATCCATCCCCTGCCCCTCCCCCCGCCCCGCTGTACACTCAAACTGCGTATTAACATTAATTTTCATCATTACTGAGAAAAAATCCAGTTATGATTTTGGTGCACGAACAGTTATCGAACATAACCTCGAACAGCCGAATTTTTCTCAAATTGTTCGTGTTCGCCGACCGGCTCGAACACCGCCCAAAACAGCTCGAATTTGAGATTGGCGAACAGTTCGAGTAGAACAACGCTCATCTCTACTTATAACTACTGGGTATCCAAGCTGGACACGTGAAATGAACTGTCTCTCTATGCCTTGGAGGTCCTGGCCTGCCCTGCCGCTAGCGTTTTATCAGAGCGGATTTTTATTGACGCCGGTGGAATTATAACCGATAGGCGTATCTGCCTGTCAACTGAAAATGCTTACAGGCTGACTCTTATAAAAATGAACAAGGACTGGATTGGGCCAGACTTCTCAACACCATCGAATGATAGCAGCGTAACCTAAAGTCAAAAACAGTGTATTTTTTTGGGAGTTCTAATTCTATTCCCATGCACCTCTGTTTTCACACCCAGACATGGGTATACGCTTCCTGATTTTGGCTATTTGCTCTTGTCCTCCTCCTTCCCCTCATCCTTCATCACCATATCATTCACCACCATATCAACTCCTCTACGTGTCTTGCAAAGGGCATTGGAGTTCCTCCAAATTTTTGGCAGCTTTTGCATTCACTGCATAGGCAAACACTATGGGAGACCCACTTCCTAATAATGGGAACATTGTTTTTAGGAGGCTCTCCAACCTCTACGTCCTCTTCCAAGGGGCAATGGAGTGCCTTCAAATTTTTGGCAGCATTTGCATTCACTGCATAGGCAAACACTATGGGAGACCCACTTCCTAATAATGGTAATATTGCTTTTAGGAGCCTCTCCGACCTCTCTGTCTCTTCCATTGGGCACTGAAATACCTTCAAATTTTTGGCAGCTTTTGCATTCATTGCATAGGCAAACACTATGGGAGGCCCACCTCCTAATAATGGGAACATTGTTTTTAGGAAGCTCTCCGACCTCTACATCCGCTTCCAAGGGGCATTGGAGTGCCTTAAAATTTTTGGCAGCTTTTGCATTCCCTGCATAGGCAAACACTATGGGAGACCCACTTCCTAATAATGGGAACATTGTTTTTAGAAGGCTCTCCGACCTCTACGTCTCTTCCAAGGGGCATTGGAGTGCCTCCAAATTTTGGCAGCTTTTGCATTCACTGCATAGGCAAACACTATGGGAGACCCACTTCCTAATAATGGGAACATTGTTTTTAGGAGGCTCTCCGACCTCTACGTCTCTTCCATGGGGCATTGGAGTGCCTTCAAATTTTGGGCAGCTTTTGCATTCACTGCATAGGCAAACACTATGGGAGACCCACTTCCTAATAATGGGAACATTGTTTTTAGGAGCTTCTCCGACCTCTACGTCTCTTCCAAGGGGCATTAGAGTGCCTCCAAATTTTGGGCAGCTTTTGCATTCACTGCATAGGCAAACACTATGGGAGACCCACTTCCTAATAATGAGAACATTGCTTTTATGAGGCTTTCCGACCTATATGTCTCTTCCAAGGTTCATTGGAGTGCCTCCAAATTTTTTGCAGCCCTTGCAGTCACTGTATACGCAATAACAGTATAGGAGACCCACTTGTTAATAATGAGAACAACAAGGCATAACCAGCTGATCGCTCTCTAACATTAGCGAGGGCCGACTGCTGGACCTTTAAGAATAGTAAGATCCGCCTGATAGCCCTATAAAAATAGGCTTTGTGACTTTCGGAGTCCCGCCATCATAAATAAAACAGGATGTGTCTGATGATGTGTCACACACCACATTGCCAGATAATGTTGTAAAATGTTAAAATTATATTTACCAATGAATGCATTTGTCTTGGTTGAAAGCAATGCAAAAGTGCAAAAACGCATCAAAAACGCTATGTGTGAACATATCCCAAGGTGTGGAGGAGTATTTTTGTTTTTGTTTATTTATTTTGCCTTATATACAAGTCATTACCCTGGAAAGGATGTTCCTTAACATATTTCCCAGGAAAATCCATTTTGGTTTTGTTATTGGAAGATTTATTGTGAGTCCGTAAAAGTGGCGTAATACCTCTGACAACGTTGTTGACAGCAGTGACCTGGGAGTTAGAAATGTTTCCAGGGGTATTCCCCATGCTGTTCCCATCTCATTTGAGCACTGTTCCCATTGATTTGGGCAATTATCAGGCCCTCTGCAGACCGCTGGGGGGAGCCGCCAGACAAATGCTCGAGTTTCCCATAGACTTACATTGGACGTGTTGCTCGGGTCGAGGACCCGAGTATTCCAATTTGCTTGACCCGAGCATTGAGCACCCAAGCATTTTAGTGCTCGCCCATCACTACTCCTGAACTTAAAGGGAATCTGTCAGCAGCATTTCAATGCCAAACGATTTATATGCGCAGGTAGCTCTTTCAAAGACAAGTCCAGCAAAACTTTTACATTGCCAGTCCCTTCTTCCATAACTAAGAAATCAGCATTTCAATTTATATGCAAATGAGGCTGAAGAGCTATGGTAGACCTGAAACCTCTGTCACTCCAGCTTTATTCCTTGCTCAGCGCCTCTTCCCCCTGCTTTACTGACATCTTCTGTGCTTTGTGACTTGAGGGAAAAGAGCCATCAGTCCAGCAGGTGGAGGCAGCACTGGGTGGGGAATAGAGCTGGAGTGACAGAGGCATAAGATCTACAGCCTCATTTGCATATCAATTTAAATGCTGATTTCTCAGTAATGTATCAAGGGACTGGTCATGTAAAGGTATTGCTAAATTCGCCTTTGAAAGAGCTACACGCACATATAAATAGTTTGTTGCGTGAAATCATGTTGACAGATTCCCTTTAAGGGTCTTATCTCAGTACAAATGATTAGTGATGAGCGAGCACTTAAATGGTCGGGTACTCGTTTCTCGGGTTGAGCAAATTGGAATACTCGGGTGCTCGACCCGAGCAACGAGCCCAATGTAAGTCTATGGGAAACTCGAGCATTTTTCAGGCAGCTCCCCCCGGCGGTCTGCAGAGGGCCTAAAAATTGCTCAAATCAATGGAAACAGTGCTCAAATGACATGGGAACAGCATGGAAAATACTCCTGGAAGCATTTCTCACTCCCAGGTCACTTCTGTCAACAACGTTGTCAGAGGTGTTACGCCACTTTTACGGACTCACAATAAAACATACCAAAACTAAACCAAAATGGATTTTCCTGGGAAATATGTTAAGGAACATCCTTTCCAGAGTAATGACTTGTATATAAAGCAAAATAAATAACCAAAAACAAAAATACTCTTCCACGCCTTGGGCTATGTTCACACGTAGCGTTTTTGATGCGTTTTTTCACTTTTGAATTGCTTTCAACCGAGACAAATGCATTCACCAGGAAATGTCATTTTAACATTTTACAACCTTATCTGGCCATGTGGTGTGTGAGATATCATCAGACACATCGTGTTTCATTTATGAAGGAGGGACTCTGAGAGTCACAAAGCCTATTTTTATAGGGCCATCAGGCGGCCTTTACTATTCTTAATGGGCCAGCAGTCGGCCCTCACTATTCTTAGAGATCCATCAGCCGGCTATGTTTTATTGTTCCCATTACAAAAGAGTGGGTCTCCTATACTGTTATTGCATATGCTGTGAGTGCCAGGGCTGCTGAAAATTTGGACGCACCCCAATACCACTTTGAAAATTTGGATGCACCCCAATACACCTTTGAAGAGACTTAGAGGAGGGACTCCTGAAAACAATATTCCCATTATTAGGAAGTAGGTCTCCCATTGTCTTTGCCTATGCAGTGAATGCAAGGGTTGACAAAAATTTGGAGGCACTCCAATGCCCCTTGGAAGAGATGTGGAGGTCAGAGGGCCTCCTGAAAACAATGTTCCCATTATTAGGACGTGGGACTCCCATTGTGTTTGCCTATGCAGTGAATGCAAGGGTTGCCAAAAATTTGGAGGCACTCCAATGTCCCTTGGAAGAGACGTAGAGGGACTCATAAAAAAATATTCCCATTATTAGGAAGTGGGTCTCCCATAGTGTTGGCCTATGCAGTGAATGCAAGGGCTGCCAAAAATTTGGAGGCACTTCAATGACCCTTGGAAGAGACATGGAGGAGGGCCTCATAAAACAATGTTCCCATTAGAAAGGAGCGGGCCTCCTATACTTGTAATGCCCATGCACTAAGTGTATGGGCTGACAAACATTTACCCCTGGGGGGTATACATGAACATACTGTATAAAAAATTTTTTTTACGTGCATCATAAACACCCTTCAAAAAAAATTTGCGAGTGTTGCTTCACGGACCACGGTCACCCTAGTGATATGGTGGTGGAGGATGAGGAGAAGGAGAAGGACAAGAGCAAATAGCTAAACTCAGGAAGCGTATACCCATGTGTGGGTGTGAAAAGATGCATGAGAATACACCTCCCAAGAAAAGACACTGGATTTGAGTTTATGTTATGCTGCTATCATTCGGTGGTGTTGAGAAGTCTGGCCCAACCCAGCACTTGTTCAGCCTGTCAGCATTTTCAGTTGACAGGCGGATGCGCTTATCAGTTATAATTTCACCAGCGGCACTAAAAACCCGCTCTGATAAAATGCTGGCAGCACGGCAGGCCAGGACCTCCAAGGCATAGAGAGCCAGTTCATTCAACGTATCCAGCTTGGATACCCAATAATTATAAGGCACAGAGGAATCACGGAGGACATTGGTACGGTTGGCAAGGTACTCCCTCAGCATCTTACCAAACTTTGCACTCCTTGTGAGAGTTCCCCGTGCCTCAGGGCCTGTGAAACGGGACGGTCTGAGAAAACTCTCCCAGAACTTTGACAGTGTTCCCCTGCCTCTGCTGGATTGAAGTTGTGTCTCTCCCGCCTGTACTCCTTGGTTGTCCAACGAAGTGTGCCCTCTGCTGCCAACAATTTCAGATGGGAATTTTTTTAATAGTTCCGCAACAAGGGCCTTCTGGCACAGCCCCATTTTTGTAGACCTGTCCGCCTCAGGAATAAGAGATATAAAGTTCTCCTTGTAGCGTGGGTCTAGAAGTGTCACCAACCAGTAATGACTGTCACCCAAAATTTTGAGAACGTGAGGGTCATGGCAAAGGCAGCGTAACATAAACTCAGCCATGCGTGCCAAGCTACTAATAGGCAAGACTTTCATGTCCTCACCAAGAGGATGACTGACCATGCTCTCCTCCTCCTCTTCCTCCCCTCTGTCCTCTGGCCATCCACGCTGAACAGACGGTATGACAGCTGTGCAGGTAGTACCTTCTATAGCGCATGAAACTAGCTCCTGTCCTTCCTCCTCCTCCTCCTCTTCCTCATTGTCACCTAATCCAAGTTGGGATGAGATGATGCTGGGCTGTGTATAATTACCCTGTATGGTTCCTTGCTCCATCTCATCGTGCTCCGCCTGCAATGCATCCTCTTTTATTGTGTGCAGAGAGCGTTTCAGAAGACAGAGAATCGGGATGGTGACGCTAATTACGGCGTCATCGCCGCTCACCATCTTGGTTGAGTCCTCAAAGTTTTGGAGGATGGTACATATGTCTGACAACCATGTCCACTCCTGAGGTCTTATGTGTGGAGTCTGATCTGAATACCGACGGCCTTGTTGATGCTGGTATTCAACAACTGCCCTCTTCTGCTCACAAATGATTCCCAACATCTGCAGTGTAGAGTTTCAACATGTGGGGACAGCACACACCAGTCTGTAAGTCGGAAGCTGTAAACGCTGCTGAAACACTGCAAGGGTGGCGGAAGCTGTAGCTGACTTTCTAAAATGGGCACACAGGCGACGTACTTTAACAAGCAGATCTGGCAGCTCCAGGTAGGATATGAGAAACCGCTCAACCACAAGGTTAAGCACATGGGCCAGGCATGGTACGTGTGTGAGCTCACCTCGCCTCGCCACTAGGTTCTGGCCATTGTCACACAAGACCATGCCAGGCTGTAGGGTCAGCGGTGTGAGCCACAGATCTGCCTGCTCTTTCAGAGCTGTCTACAACTCTTCAGCATTGTGCAGTTTTTCACCTAAGCATATTGGCTTCAGCACAGCCTGTTGCCGCTTGGCCGAGGCAGTGCTGCAGTGCTTCCAGCTTGTGATGTGGTCATTTCGGAGATGGAGGCTGAAGAGGAGGAGGAGGCTGAGGAGGATGAGGTGCAGAAGCTGTAGACCATGGGGGCAACCCTGATTGACCTAGGGCCCGCAATCCTTAGCGTCTGAAGGACGTGTTCCGTCCCAAGGTCCGACTGGGTCCCGGCTTCCACTATATTAATCCAGTGTGCCGTCAGTGAGATGTACCGTCCCTGCCTACAAGCACTTGTCCATGTGTCCGTGGTTAGGTGGACTTTACCGGTAACTGCGTTGTTGAGAGCACGGCTAATGTTTTGGGACACATGCTTGTGTAATGCGGGGACGGCACACCGGGAGAAATAGTGGCTGCTGGGGACTGAGTACCGATGGACGGCCGCCGCCATCAGGTTGCGGAAAGTTTCCATCTCCACAAGCCTAAAATGCAACATTTCGAGTGCAAGCAGTCGTGAAATTTGAGAATTTAGTAGTGTGGCCTGTGGGGCATTGGCTTCATATTTGCGCTTGCGTTCCAAGGACTGGGGTATGGACAACTGTACGCTGCGCTGGGACAAGGATATGGATGTGCTTCCTGATGCTGCTACTTGAGAGTGTGCAACGACAGGTGCAGGGCAGGAGGCGTCTTCGCATGCACCATGGACAGGGGATTGGCTTGCATGCACAACAGCGGAAGAAGCAATGGTGCCACCCGCAGACACTGTTCCTGGACCCTGGGGTTCGGCCCACAAAGTCGGGTGCTTTCCTGCCGTGTGCCTGATCATGCTGGTGGTGGTCAGGCTGGTCGTTTTGCCACTCCTGCTGATGCTGACCTGGCAGGTGGTGCAAATGGCCTTTTTGGGGTTATCGGCAGAGTCTTTAAAAAACAACCAGACTCGGGAAGACCTAACAGTTGTACAGGGAACTTCCTTCGTGTTGGTGTTACGGGAACGGTTGCCTGCCTTCTATCTGCGGCCACCACACTGCTTCTTCCTGCCTGTTGGGGTGGTCTGCCTCCCTCCCCCTGTGTGCTGCTGTCCTCGCTCTACATGTCCTCCTGCCAGGTTGCATCAGTTACTATATCATCCACCACCTTGTCTTCCACTTCCGCACCCTGGTCCTCCTCCTGACTTTCTGGCAATTGTGTCTCATCATCATCCACCTCTTGTGACACTTTCACACCGTTACCTTCGCGTTACCATGGCTGCTCAAATATTTGGGCATCGCTACACGTGATCTCCTCTTGCCCCGCTTCAAGTGGACTGGAAAAGAGGCCAAATCTATAAATGGAAAAGTGAGCAGCTCTTCAGAGTGTCGAAGTGTGGGATCAGTTGTCTCTGGGTACTCGGCATGGTGGGAGGAAGGAGGATAAGGGTGAGGAATATGCGGTCCAGACTCACGGCTACTGAGACTTGACCGCGTGGAAGACAGGGTGGTGGTGGTGGTGGCTAAATGACTGGAAGCATTATCCGCTATCCAACCAACAACCTTTTGACACTGCTCTGGGTTCAATAGTGGTGTGCTGAGGTCCCCTAGAAATTGGGACAGGAAGGTCAGGCGAGAAGATGTGGGTGTTTGTTGTGGCACAATTTCAGCTTGCCCACGGCCTTGTCCTCGGCTTCTGCATGCACCATTACCATCACGTCCAGTTCCCCGTCCCTTGCCACATGCCTTGACCATTTTAAATGGAGGACAGTATCTTCCACGCTCACTACAAAAGACTGAGTTTGGAGCGAACTTATATGTGATCTGTGTGATGGAGAAAACAGAGTTTTAAATACCTGGCCTGTAGGTAAGTAGTTTGAACAGCAAACTGCTGTGAATTGCTTCAATGACACACTAAAGGAAATTTTTAATGGAGGCCAGAAATGGCAGTATTTTCTGACAACGTATATGTGATTCGTTTGATGGAGAAAACACAGTTTTAAATAGCTGGATTTCTAGCGCTCTAATATGGAAAGGATCTGGCTGTATTCTGCAGTGTCAACAAGCAAATGGAGCAGAAAAAGTGGTGTTCTCTGGATTGCTTTTTAAGCAAATAAAGAGGATTAAGATCCAAAGAAAAGTATTCCTGGCCCCTGAGACCTGGGCCTTTGTATAGAAATATCTAACAGCAGCATAAAGCAGAATTGGAATGGAGCCTCTTGTGCTATGTACACTGCAGTCTGCTATATACACTGCCTGCCTATACACCCTGTCTGCTTGATATCTCTGCAGATGGATTAGTCCTCAGAAGGACTGTTTGTTTAGATGGATATGTGTAATGTACGGTTTTTCTCCCTACACTACCTAATACACAATCAAATCTCTCCCTGACTCAGCAGCAGCTCTCCCTACACTGCCTGATTCCAGAGTGACTGTGACGAGCATGGCAGCGCCAGGTCTGATGTAAACCTGATGACGCTGTGCGGCCAGCCAATCACTGTAATGCCCACAACCAACATGGCTACGGCATTACAGTGCATGGCAGGCAATCCCTGCATGTTCATTGGCTCTCTAAAGAGCGTCAAACATGCAGGGAGGGGACCCAAGTTCCCGCCCAAGCAACCCGGAAATACTCGGCGAGCGCCGAGCATCTCGAGCAGTGAGATGCTTGGACGAGCACCGAGCAGTAGCGAGCATGCTCGCTCATCACTACAAATGACTTTTCAAACTAGGCACAGATGATTGGCGCAACCTTGGTGTGGCCAAACAGTTCAGAGTACCCATCCACTTATTTTTTTTATCTATCTCTCTTTGTCTCTCCCTTTTCCTCTGATAGTTTGGGCTTCATAAGAGCTAGAAAATATTAAAGATAGATGGAAAACAAGTAGATGGCAAAGTGCACTAATCGGTTTTGTCAGGCCGACTGCCTGTGCTTTGTATGGAAAGTAATTTTGGGCTGACATATTGCTTTTAAGATTTACACATCTTTGCATTGAAGGAGTTCTATAATAGTAAGTAGAAATTGCTAAACTGTTCGGATACCTGCAATGCTTTATCTTCTTCATAATATAGCCTGTGTTACATACACTGAGCTCAGGAACTGCAGCTCTTGGGCTAGCGGCGTTCTATTTAAGGAGGTATACACTATTGTAATTTAATAATTCATAATTCAGTAATTATTTTGTAACTACCCCGTAGACTACGTATAGCGTACTTCATTAATGCATGACTACAGCAAATGAGTATTTTATTTCCATGATGCATTTATTTATACATTACTTTATGCTAATTTTCTGTATATTAGAAGAAATTCCGCAAATAACTTTAAAAAAAAGTACAGGTGCACCTTTACTATATGCAACACTAGACTCTGGGGGCCTTCATCACAAGTGCTCGCAATTTCTTAGTATTAAACATTTCATTACAGACATTCATTTCAGAAATGTATATCTTAAATTAATTTCAATTAACGATGTTGTTTCACTTTAACAACGCTTTTCTTATGTTTTTTTTTAGGTCATATAAAAGTCATATAGCGTATATTACAAAGGTTTAGCTTGAAGGCCTTCACCAGCCAAACCTTAAAAACATGAGCCTTCATAGTTGACAAAAATGTGGAAATGAACATGGTTTACAAAATTTTCTTAAAGGGGTCTTACCGTCTCCAAGATCCTATCCCAATATGTAGTAGGTGTAATAATAATAATATTAACAAATACCTCCAATTAAAAATGTAGTGTAGTTCTTCTGATTCGCTATGTTGCTTACCTCATGTGAGTAACTTAGGTATCCATGGTTACAACCATTAACAACTGACTAACTGTCTATCACTGTATGATGACTCAGTGGTCGTAACCATGGATACCTAAGCTACTGCAATGCCCTACACATGGGGTAAGCGACATAGCGAATCAGAAGAACTGACAATAGCCCACTCTCTGATGCTTCAGCTGTGTGGGACATGGTGCTGGGCAAGGTATATTCTTATAATATTAGCTCCTATAACTATGTGGAAACATTTTTTTTACTACAGTTTGGCCTTATTATTTAGTTTGCAGGTTACCACATAGAAACATTTTGTACATGTGTAGGAGGGTGGTGGGCTGATAAGACGCCGAGTCAACAGAGCTTAGTTGAGTTGAAGTTTTGTGTTTATGTTATGTTTTATATGATAAAGTGTTTTGTGATGTTTTATCCCTGTGGCTGTAATTGTATACCGGTTCTCCTAAAGGCTCTGCCTAAGGCCGTCCCTGGGATGCGGGAGGTCTGTCCAGAGGAGAACAATACAATAAGTAGGGATATAGTTTACATTACACTATTTAAACATTAGATAGTTAAACTCAGGGGTTGCATCATTAGCTGGGATGGGTTAGAAAAGTATTTATAGACAACAATTTCTGTTTGCAGACAGTTAGTTGAGTTGTTAGTCAGGGTGTGGTCCACGACAAGAACACCCGAGGTCTGGGTCCACGACCCCAATAGAACGGGACCGGTGCAGGTCCTATGTGAGAGAGAGTGGAGTGTAGGAGGAAGACTGAACGGACAGGGAGACAGCTTTCAGCTGCAGGTACAGCGGTGGAGAAAGTGTTTTAACAGCGCAAATTTTCTAAATGGAATGAGGACACATTTGATACTCGCAGCGCCACTTGAAGGGGGGAGACACAGGGTCGGTAACAACACGCTGTGAACCGGAACTGAGTTCTGTGTCCCTTCCTCTATAAAGAAAACTTGCGCTGATAAAACTCTTCTCCACCGCTGTATCTGCCACTGAAAGCTGTCTCCCTGTCTGTTCAGGGAATAGATCACACGCAAACCATGTTTCAGTGATTTGTGGAAGTTCAATGCCACGTCCCCCTTTATCATCTATCCTGTATTAAGGTGATGAATGTATGTTGTAAGAAAACCCCTTTATCTTATGGTCTACTTCACCCTTTTTTTTAGTAACAGACATGGCCAGTCAATAGTATATTTATGACATAAAGGTGCAGGAAATATGAACATGGTTGACTGCGGTACCAACTCTTAGGGTTACTGAGAACATATGTCATGGAGGATTCCGGTGAAGCAACCTGAGTGACTGGGATGTTGTGCTGCTTTCCAAGAATCCAGTGTAGAAACAAATTTCCAAAGACAAGCCTGCAGAGCCACCTGGCTGCAGAGAGACTAGGAGGTACCAGGAGGGTATATGTTGTACTGACAGGATGACTGATATTGCAGTCACACAGTATTATTCCTGTGCATCTACACAATCTCCAGTTTATCAAGACTGTGGTAATGCTCCATTAGCTAGCTGTTCTCCTATATTAAATGGGTTGTCCAGGATTGTAACATCGATGGTCTATCCTTTGGATAGGTCTTCAATGTCTGATCAGCGGGGGTGCAACATCTTGCATCCTTGCCTATAAGCTGTTCCCCATGTCGGCGGCAGCCAGAACTGCACAGCTCCGTCGACTATATAGTGGCGACGGCGGGGTCTTGCACATCCACCACCTATTCAAATCAATAGTGGGTAGATGTGCAGTACCCGGCTGCGGACACTATTTTATCGATGGAGCTGTGTAGCTCCATAACTGAGCAATTCCAGCTAATACTAACAACGGGAACAGCTGATAGGCGGGGGTGCTGGGTGTCGCACCCCCACCGATCAGATCTTGATGACCTATCCTAAGGATAGGCCATCAGTGTTAAAGTCCAGAACAACCCGTTTAATGAGAGACTGAATATAATTATGAACCAGTTATTATAATCTAGTAGCTCAGTTCAACTATTGATTGCCAGAAATTGCACTGAACTGCAAAGTCAACTTTACAAAAAAAGGAAAAAAAAGTTACAAACACCTTAGAGACCAAGTCTGCATTACATCTGTCTTCTTCACTACCACACCATTGTTTTTCTGGTTATTCTATCTGGCTGCTCCTGAAGATCCAGTTTTAGCTTTTCTATGCAATTGATCGGGGATGTAACAAAGAAGTGATGACAAGCACCTTGTATCTTAAGAAGTTAATGCCCTGCTTCAGACACAGTAAGCTACAGTAGTAGGATTTATGGCTCAGTACTAGAGACGAATGAATCTTTTTGAGTGGAATTGAATTCTACTCAAATTTGACAAAAATCCGCGTTTGCCAAAATGCACATTTTTTTTAAAATTTGCCTCGGTGTGGATTAAGCAACATGGTGGCTAGCAATAGTAAAAGTAAAGGGCCATCAAAAGGTTAAAAAAAATCCTTATATTTACCTCACCGCTCACCTCTCCATCTCCTCCGCTCTTCATCGCCATCTTGTTATCACCGCCATTCTGGCCGAAATCTCTGGGAGGGTTCTTACCTCATGACATCGTGATCTTTCACTCGTTTACGCAGAACTCTCCCAGACCTCATCAGAGCCGGAAGTCCCTGCCTAGCATGAGAGGTGATTTTGCAATTAACTGTGATAAGAAGATGGGGCGAAGACCAGATGTGGAACAATAAGGAATGGAGGATCCAGAGAGATAAGTGGTGAGGGGTGAGGTGAGTGTAACTATTTATTCTTTTTTTTTCACAATTTATGTATATTATGCTCTTGGGTCTGGAGAGACATGAGAGCATAATAAGAGACGTTAATAACTTCTCTGCATATTGACTTTACGAGGAAAATAAGGAACATGCGAGTTAGAATTTTGCCTGATCCACTCATCTCTACTCAGTACACCGTAGTAAGATTGAGTGGTACAAGACACGAGGCTCAGTCCTAGGGGAAAGGATACTAACAGTATCCTGACACCTATGGAACGTTGTGGTTATCATTATATTCCATAGGTGTCAGGAGAGGTGTTACAGCCTTTGTGCTGAAGTTTCATGGCAAACCTCCGAAGCTGATGGGTTTCTACTTATAACAGTTAATGCACCATCGCAGGAAGCCAGTCCAACCTCATTAGCTCTTCTTCACAGTTCTTCTGAGCAGTTTATTGAACGGAAGGCTTGATAAAAACTAGATGGATATAATTAAATCAGACTAAAGCTTTTGCAGACTCTCATAACGCTACAATTTGGCAGGTCATTTTCTGCCATATTCACTTCCCCTGTCTTTACATTGAGAAATGTTAATTGGCATCAGAAGCAGTTGTGGCTCATAAACATTCATACATCAACGCTAGGATTAAAAAAAAAGTACAAAAGCCGACTCTTGATCAACTAATAGCGATCAGCTTGGAAAATTTCCAGAAAAGAGGTGTTTTAAGAAGCATTTCCGCCTCAAACACTACTTATTATTGCTCCGAGCCCCTGCACTAAGCACATACAATGATGTAGATGGGTCTCTGCTGGCTGACACTAATGCTCTGAATTCCACTCCAGACACTAATTAGGACATTTCTACAGCCTGTGAAATATTTCCACTTGCTTAAAAGCAAGATGGACAAAAGCTGGAAAGCAAATATTCTCCAATACCCTCACAGATAAGTCCTCCCTGTTGATAAAATGTAAAGAAATAGGGATTTAATAACAAGTGATGCATACAGACTCCCAAAAGAGAAGCAAATGTCTGTGACAATTTATAATACAAAATACTATTATTTTCTATTTTTATTGCTTTAGCACTTAGAGTCAGTCCATCTGGTCTAAATTTTGATTAACTCCTTCCCGGCAGAGCTATTTTTCGTGTTTGCTTTTTTATATATCTGTCAACAAAGCTGTAGATGGCTTGTTATTTGTAGGACAAGTTGTAGTTCTAAATTATACCATCTACTTTACCTTATAATGTCCTGAAATATGGGAAAAACTGGTGAAATGGGAAAAAAATGGAATTCCTCTTTTATGGTGAGTTTCGTTTTTATGGCATACATAGTTTCTTCAGTTCAATATGGTTATAGCTGGAGATGCCAAACTTAGTTTTTTTTTTATAATTTACTTGCTTTAAAAAATTACAAACGTTGTAAAAAAATGTGGTTTGTGGTGCCATTTTCTAAGACCCAACTTTTTTTCTTTTTCTGTTGCTGGATCTTTATGAAGGCTTGTTTATATGTGATGAGCTGTAATTTTATTTTCCTGTTTTTTCTTTATGGAATTTTCCAAATAAGTTATATTGCTTTATATTTTGATAGATCTTTTACCAATTTATACTTTGACAGACTTTTATAGACAAGGGAATACCAAATATGCACTTAAAAAATCTCTATTTTTGTATTGGCAAATGGGGTTGATATAAACTTGTTTTTTTTAAATATTCAAAATTATTTTAACTAATTTTTAAGTTGTTTTTTTTTTTTAGTCGCCCCAGGGATTGGTGAGCCTATACTAGTCCTGTGTGTAGTCATGTATAATCTCTTATGAAGCCATAGGTTAAGCTTCACTGGAGTACCAAGATGGCAGAAACGAGGGTTTTCAATGGGCCGCCTGTATGCCATTATAATTCAACACTCATCAACACCTTGTGATTGCCTTCCAAAGATGGACAGTGGCCTCTACATAGTTGAAAAGGAGCCATCAAAGATTTATAATACACCTGCACCTCATGTGTGATGTACATGGATGTCATGTCGGGAAGAGGTTAAACAATGACAATTTGCCTATAATGAGTGCTGATCGATGATATAGCACGTCAAATGGCACAAGTTTTACTAAACCCTTACATTCTCAAGAGGTATGATTTTTATATCCTCCTGAAGGAACTGGTCAATGACAAATGAGCATGTTTCTGTTTGTCTATGGACCTCTGAACATCTTTGCACTAGGCAGGCAATGATCGACACCAATTTTTCTATTGAATGATCGTTTGGGCATTTAAAGGCAAGTCATGCTTTACTGGATTTGGTTGTGATAAGAGCTTAAACACTGTATGGTAGTATGGCTCTGTACAACCCCCAAGTTGCTCTCCTTGGTCATTGACTTATAAGAGAGGCGGTACTCAGCCACAGGCTTTAGAGGGAGGCCGGCATGACAGGGTTAATGTGGGATACAGGGGGAAGGGCTTGCTTAGGTAGGAGTGACTAGTGTTTGGGTGGGTGCTTATCTTCAATTTGATTGGTGTATATTGTAGGGGAGGGTATTTTGGGGGTAGGGGCATGTGTGGGGGAGGAGTGGGGTATATTGGGACGGCCATTTGGGATTTGGCAGCCATTTCAGGTTGCCATCATCCCTTAAGCAACATCTTGTTTATTATGGAAGCCATTGAAGGGATACTGCAGCAGCTGCGGGACGCTGCTGGCCTGAATGGGGCAGATTGGCTGCAGGCTTCAGTTCAATGCCTGCAGGGGGGTACAGGAGCTGGTACCGCTACACCAGCTCCTGGGTCACGAGAGCCGCGGAGGACTAGACCTCCGGCGCGCCTTAGCCCTGAAGAAACCCCCAGGGTCCGGCGGCGTATCAGGAGCCCGTCTCGGGACCCTCCAGTCGGGAGTAGGGCTCGCACTGCCACGGCCCGTACTTCCCGCTCTGGGAGGAATCCAGCGACATGCCGGGACCTGCGTCAGGAGGAGGAGTCGGCCTCCTCCTCTACAACACGAGGCGGCGAGTCACCAGGACCAGGTACGGCAGGCCACATGCAGCTGCGGGGGCCTGCTCGGCGCAGCGCAGCAAGGACGACGCGAGGACAGGGGCCTAACCCGGGGGCCTCTCAGCGCGGGAGCAGTGAAGATCGCTCCGCCCATCTTCCGGCAGGCGAGGACGATTAAACAACGGGCGGTCAGGTTCCGGCCGGCTCTGCCCACATTGCTTGCTCCGCCCACAATGCGGTCGCGGCGGCCGTCAATCATAACGCTGCAGGCATGCAGCGGGCGTCTGGCTCTGTAGATGCGAGGTCAAGCAACAACAGTCATGCAGAGGTGACTCAAATATACGGGCAGCACAGTGCTGGCCCAGCCCCCTTATCTGTTATGACAGCTGGTCACGGCTGTAGCCAGGCTGGCTGCAGCCATTGGTCGCCTTATGCAGCGACAAATGTTGGGTCAGGATCAGAGTCGTTAGCGGGGCAGCAAGCCGCTGGCCCCTCAGGTCTCACTCCTACGCCACACCGGGGCCTACAAGGATCGGATGATGGATGTCGACTCCAGGATTCAGGATTAGCGGCTGCTGGGTTCACAGCACCTAGGCAGCCAGGTGAGTCGTTGTAAACTTTTCCTTTCAGGCTCCCATTACCATCCTTAGCATTTAATAGTCAGGACTAGTGTTGAGCCACCCCCGTAGTGTTCGAGTTCGGTTCGGTTCGTCGAACACCCGTGTGTTCGCCGAACTGTTCGTCGAACTGTTCGTCGAACACCTTCGAACACCGTTAAAACCAATGGCAGGCAAACAAAAACACATAGAAACACATAGAAAACACCTTCAAAGGTGTCCAAAAGCTGACAAACTGCTCAGAAGACACAACTAACACATGGAAAAGTGACAAGTACATATAGTCATGCGAAAAGAAAAGAGGTGGAGGAGTAAAAGGAGGGGGAGACACAGATATAGGCATGTCATGCCCTTCTAAAATCCAAAAAGTGAGAAGCCGAGACGGCCAGTCCGCTCCTGCCCGTGCCACCTCCGTGTCGCCGGGTTTGTGGCAGAGCCGCGGTGAACCCTGACGGCCAGCCCCCCTCTCCCAATACTGGTGCCTGTCCGCTGGTGGGTCGAGAGAGCCCCCCTGTGGTGGAGGCAGCTCTAAGCTTTTTAATTTAAATTGTCCCTCTAATTTGAATGAATACACTTTAAATCCATTTACAAGGATCTATTGGAGGGCAAGTCTCATGCCAGCAGCCGCGTAATTCCAGCTCCAGTAGCGTCCACTAAAGCTGCTGCAGTTAAAAAGCTTTTATAAGGATCGAGCTCGGCTGTCCACCGCAAGGCATCCTAGTGCCAGTCCCAGCCCCTATGCCTTGGGGTGCCTCCTGATGCTCTTCACTAAGTATCCCGTGGTCCCGAAGCATTTCCTTTGAAAAAATTAAGTGTCCAAACTACAGGTGGTGTAGCTTGCTTAACAGCCGGGATAATCCGCTGACTAGCAGACACTGCTACTAGGCACAAAGTATTTCCTGGGCTAGATGCAGTTAAAAATTTGTAAGTAGATACTCTCGTTGGATGCTGAGAAAGCATTCCATAGAGTCTCCTGGCACGCCATATATGATTCTCTTAAAAAGCTTGGGGTAGGGGTCTAGGGGACCCTTTTATAGCCAAAATCACGGCCCTGTATCACAATACGTCACCTAGGCTGAAGATAAATGGAACTGTAGCACCGAGGGCTCGGTTGCTACAGACGTATTGCACCTCACCCAGAGGTGTGATATCTCACTCTCAGATAAGGATGGAGTGTGGATCAGGACCCGACACCTGCATGCATTACACCACATTGCCGTGGGGCAGGGCGACCAATATGCCCCTGAGATGGGCACGACAGTCCCTGTCCCTGGCTGGAGTGGGGGGAGGGAACACTGAGGAAGGGGAACCCTGCAGTGCAGGAGCAGGGAGGAAGCAGTTCCTGGGTGCATTGAGAAGGGAGTATAAAAGGTGGGCACCATCTTAGTTCAGTGCAGAGAAGTCTGAGCAGAAGTGGCAGGGAGCAGGGGCTCTGCATGAGCTCTGCTCCGGAGGCAGGCCTAGTAACAGAGGCCCAGGCCTGCAAGAGGGAGAAGGAAGGAAGAGGAGCGGAGAAGGCTCCAGGAACGAGGAATGAAGGGATCCCAGGGGTGCGGACGGGCGAGTCGCCACCGCACGCCCGAATCCACCTGCGTGGAGGGGTCAGGCCAAAGGGGGAGACCGGTCCCCGAACTAGTGGAGGCAGGAAATGACCCTCAGCTAGAAACCGGAGGCTCTGACATTTTATGTGGCGCAGCCCCTTGCTCCACCCGCTAGGAAGGCACCACATAGGGTCAGGGAAACTGGCGCCAAGTTTGCCAAGAGGAGGCCCGAGGCAGCCGGACAGAAGTGTTGGTAAGAAAGGCCAGACAAAGGACACACAAAGGGGGTCCTGTGAAGCGCTCCAAAGTTATCTGGGAGTTGTCTGAGCCCCTCACCTGGTGAGCACAGTACGACGTGGGCAGCCGTTACCTGCAGACGTGGTCTGGATAATAAGAACTGTGAGTAAAGGCCCTGAACTGCATCACTGACTCCGTGTCGTTACTGCTGCTGCCCTGCACCATCACCCCCATCCTTCGCATACACTGCCCTGAGGCTATACTCCTCCCGTGGGGAGTTATGCTACGCTCTGCTGCACCCACAACACCAGCCTTAGCGGTCTGCCCTGTAGCGGCGGTTCACTCTGACCGCAATCCACGGGTGGCGTAGTCGGACATTTAAACATCAAAACCACATAAATAGTTCCGCCACTGGTTTGACCGCCCTGAGCCACGGAACCGGATCGCCGCCACGAAGACTACAACCACCAGCATCCACCAAAAAGGGTCCGGCTCCGGGTGTCCCAAGGCCCAGGGGGTGCGTCAGAACATTTTCATCACCTTTCACAATCACCAATGGGACAAGGCAGGGATGTCCTCTGTCCCCTCTCTTATACATCCTAGTGACGGAGCACCTGCTCTCATCAATTCGCCATAACCCCAATATTAGGTGGATTGAGGTGGGAGGCACCGAGTACAAGTGCTCTCTATTTGCTGATGATGTCCTAGTATATATCACTCAATCACATATATCCATCCCTGCTGTTATGGCTGAAATAGATCACTTTGTTACATGGTAAAATTTTAAAATCAATGCAGCGAAGTCTGAGGCCCTCGATGTCTCCCTCCCTAAATCCATATAGGATTCCATCCAGTCCAACTTTCCCTTTGCCTGGCCCTCACAGGGTATCAAATACTTAGGAATTCCTATTCATAGAGACCTCTCCCATCTATGTTATCTTAATTTTGGGCTCTTTATTGAACAATTCCATACAGACCACGGTTGGCAAGTTAGAACTGTAAGATTCACTACGTGAACCACTGGTGTTTTGTGGAAAAGCACATGTAAGATTCTGCAACAGTCTCTGCTGATACTCCTGCATGCGTGCATCCCTTTCTATGGCAGGAATAATTTCTGCAAATTTACTTTTGTACCGGGGATCTAACAGTGTGGCAACCCAGTAGTCAGGATTATTTCTAATTCTCACAATTCGAGGGTCATGTTGCAGGTAGTGCAGCAAGAAGGCACTCATGTGTGTTGCGCATCCAGGAGCACCAAGTCCCTGTTGTGTTGGTGGCGAGGTAACAATCATGCTTCCTTCCTCTGTCCTCTCCCCCCAACCTCGCACAACAGAAATGTGATCAAGGTCTCCCTCATCTGATGAGTCTTCCATCAGTTCGTCCTCCACTTCTTCCTGGGCTCCTGCACCTTCCTCACTAGTTTGGCTGCTACCATGCGCCCTGGTAAAATCATCTCCCCCACCCTCACATGCCTGCCGCCCTGGTGCTGCCGACCGTCTGGACCTTGCAGATGTTAGCCCTTCTGCATACAACTCCTCCTCCTCTACTTCCTCCACCTCCTCTTGTGCCACCACCTGACTCCGAATTCTGTTTAACATGTGCTCCAGCATGTAAATCACCGGAATAGTCATGCTGATAATGGCATCGTCAGCACTAAACATCTTCGCCGCCATTTCAAAACTGTGCAGAAGGGTGCATAGGTCCCTGATCTGAGACCACTCCTCCAGCGTGATTTGCCCCACCTCTGAATCTCGTTGGCCCAGGTTATACGTCAGAACGTATTGCACCAGGGCTTGTCGGTGCTGCCACAGTCGCTGCAACATGTGCAGAGTTGAATTCCACCGGGTAGGCACATCGCATTTTAGCCGGTGAAGTGGCAGGCCCAACGACTTCTGTAGAGATGTAAGTCGCTGAGCTGCGGGATGCGAACGGCGGAAGTGAGCACACAGCGACCGTGCCCTCTGCAGAAGGCCATCTAGTCTGGGATAGTGGGCTAAAAATTGCTGGACAACCAGGTTCAACACGTGAGCCATACAAGGCACGTGTGTGACATTGCCCCGGCGAAGGGCCGCACCCAGGTTTGCAGCATTGTCGCACACGGCCTTCCCTGGTTTCAGGTCCAGTGGAGACAACCATTCATGAAATTGGTTCTCCAGAGCTGACCACAACTCCTCAGCTGTGTGACTCACATTTCCCAGACATTTCAATGTAAAAACCGCCTGATGACGTTGAGCCCTACTGCCAGCATAGTAAGGAGGTGTGCAGGATCCCTTCTGCGCAGTTAGAAAGCTTGTGGCATGACCAGACAGGCTTTGGGTGCAGGTGGAAGACCGAGAGGAGGTTGAGGAGGCAGAAGCAGTGGAGGAAAAATGACATAAAGAGGATTGACGCACAACTCGTGGGGACGGCAAGACTTGGACAGCAGCCCCTTGTCCTGCTGTCACCATAGTTACCCAGTGCCCAGTCAGCGACATGTAACGCCCCTGTCCATGCCTACTCGTCCAAGTGTCTGTGGTGAAATGCACCCTGTCACACACAGAGTTTCTCAAAGAAGCGGTGATGTTGTGTGCGACATGCTGGTGGAGCGCAGGCACACCTTTCTTTGAGAAGTAGTGCCGACTGGGCATCTGGTACTGGGGCACTGCGACGGACATAAGGTCTCGAAAATCCTCTGTGTCCACCAGGCGGAAAGGCAGCATTTCTGTAGCCAAGAGCTTGCAGATGGTGAAATTCAACCTCTTAGCTTTCTCATGGCTAGGAGGAAATGGTCTTTTACTTGTCCACATCTGAGGGACCGAGGGCTGGCTATTGTGCTTAGACGGGGTTGATAAGGGTGTCCCCGGCAAACTGCCGGTCTGTGAGGAAGATGCAGGCGGACATGTTAGGTTGCCTTGATCCAAAGGTGGTGCTATCGATGTCGGACAGCGCTCAAGACCAGCTGGTGTTACCACCTCCAAAGAAAATGACCTGCCAATCACGCTGGCTGTTGCGGGTAAAGAGGTGGCAGGTCTGCGCCCCAAAACAGGTGTGACTGCTGTCCCCCCAGTCACAGAGGATGAAGAGGCCGCGGATGCACAAGATATGGCAGACGGTGGTTGGCCCGGCTGGCTAGACCGCATTGTAGCACACTGAGCTTCCCACTGCAACTTATGCTTCATGTCCATGTGCCGGTTCATGCATGAAGTACTCAAACTATGTATTTTTTGGCCTCTACTTAGCTTTTGCTGACAAATGTTACAGATAACACGAGTTGGGTCATCTTTATCGATCTGAAAAAATGCCCAGGCTATGCAAGGCTTAGCACCCATGCGACCTGAAGAGCCACCACGACTTGTGGTGAGAGGCAGAGTTGTGTTTGAGGATGCAGTTGTTGACGTGCTTCCAGTACTACGTCTCTGTCCAGGAAGGCGCAACCTGACCTCGTCGTCACTAGCATCTTCCTCCACCTCCTCTGCTGACCTCATCTCTTGGCTGACTGTGGGTTGACAGTAAGTGGGATCTCCGACCTCATCATCATCACCCTGTGCGTTATCACACCCATCGTCCTCAGAGCCAACCTGTTCCTGCCCTGACAAAAAACTAAAGTTGTCGCTCCAATCAGGTATTTGAGTCTTATCATCGTCTTCCTCATTGTCTCCACCAACAGGAGTTACAGTTTGGGAATGAGGGTCTACATTATGGTCAGAACCTTCTGCGTCTGGTCCTGGATCCGACTCATAAAGATTCTGGGCATCAGTGCAGATCATTTCCTCGTCTGGATTCACAGAAGCGCTGGAGTCGACCTCTGATTCCCAGGCTATAGTATGAGTAAACAGCTCTGCAGACTCAACCATCTGTTCTACCTCATACTCAGACGGGCAGCTGGAGATTTGGGAGCTGTGAGGAAGCAAGTGCGATTTGGGTGACACCTTTGAGGACTGGAGTATTTGTGATGTTGAAGTTGATGTGGAGGAGAGCCCACTTAAAGGAGCACTTGATATCCGTTGAAGCACCTGCTGTTTTTGTGCCTCATCTGGAATTTGTAGCGATTGGCGTGGCCGTAAGAAAGGGATCTTATCACATTGTCCGCTAAAAGAAGTAGACATTTTAGTTTGGCTGGAAGATGGTCTTTCTTCTGCACCTACCCCACGGACACAACCTTTTTTCCCCTTCCCAACACGCCTATTCCCCTTTCCACCAGCAGCAGGCCTTTTTCCACTCATTTTGGTGGTTAACTAATTCACAACTCTGGAGTTGTTTGCACAAAAAAACAATGGATGGTAACCGAGCAGAGCTGAGTGGCCAAACTGTGGTATTAGGCCAAAACTATTGGCTGGGTTAGATGCAGAAAAAAATTATTTTTAATTTGCAACCTGATGGAGGTCAGTATAGATGGACTAATAGACCAAGTCCCACACACAGCTAGAAGCCCAAATATTTTTTCAGAGCTAGATGCAGAAATTTTTTTTATTCAATTTGCAACCTGATGGAGGTCAGTATAGATGGACTAATAGACCAAGTCCCACACAACGCTAGAAGCCCAAATATTTTTTCAGAGCTAGATGCAGAAAAAAATTATTTTTAATTTGCAACCTGATGGAGGTCAGTATAGATGGACTAATAGACCAAGTCCCACACACCGCTAGAAGCCCAAATATTTTTTCAGAGCTAGATGCAGAAAAAAATTATATTCAATTTGCAACCTGCTGGAGGTCAGTATAGAAGGACTAATAGAACAAGTCCCACACACTGCTAGAAGCCCAAATATTTTTTCAGAGCTAAATGAAGAAAAAAATTATTTTTAATTTGCAACCTGATGGAGGTCAGTATAGATGGACTAATAGACCAAGTCCCACACACTGCTAGAAGCCCAAATATTTTTTCAGAGCTAGATGCAGAAAAAAATTATTTTTAATTTGCAACCTGATGGAGGTCAGTATAGATGGACTAATAGACCAAGTCCCACACACCGCTAGAAGCCCAAATATTTTTTCAGAGCTAGATGCAGAAAAAAATTATATTCAATTTGCAACCTGCTGGACGTCAGTATAGAAGGACTAATAGAACAAGTCCCACACACTGCTAGAAGCCCAAATATTTTTTCAGAGCTAAATGAAGAAAAAAATTATTTTTAATTTGCAACCTGATGGAGGTCAGTATAGATGGACTAATAGACCAAGTCCCACACACTGCTAGAAGCCCAAATATTTTTTCAGAGCTAGATGCAGAAAAAAATTATTTTTAATTTGCAACCTGATGGAGGTCAGTATAGTTGGACTAATAGACCAAGTCCCACACACCGCTAGAAGCCCAAATATTTTTTCAGAGATAGATGCAGAAATTTTTTTTATTCAATTTGCAACCTGATGGAGGTCAGTATAGATGGACTAATAGACCAAGTCCCACACACTGCTAGAAGCCCAAATATTTTTTCAGAGCTAAATGAAGAAAAAACTTATTTTTAATTTGCAACCTGATGGAGGTCAGTATAGATGGACTAATAGACCAAGTCCCACACACTGCTAGAAGCCCAAATATTTTTTCAGAGCTAGATGCAGAAAAAAATTATTTTTAATTTGCAACCTGATGGAGGTCAGTATAGATGGACTAATAGACCAAGTCCCACACACTGCTAGAAGCCCAAATATTTTTTCAGAGCTAGATGCAGAAAAAAATTATTTTTAATTTGCAACCTGATGGAGGTCAGTATAGATGGACTAATAGACCAAGTCCCACACACTGCTAGAAGCCCAAATATTTTTTCAGAGCTAGATGCAGAAAAAAATTATTTTTAATTTGCAACCTGATGGAGGTCAGTATAGATGGACTAATAGACCAAGTCCCACACACTGCTAGAAGCCCAAATATTTTTTCAGAGCTAGATGCAGAAAAAAATTATTTTTAATTTGCAACCTGATGGAGGTCAGTATAGATGGACTAATAGACCAAGTCCCACACACCGCTAGAAGCCCAAATATTTTTTCAGAGCTAGATGCAGAAATTTTTTTTATTCAATTTGCAACCTGATGGAGGTCAGTATAGATGGACTAATAGACCAAGTCCCACACACTGCTAGAAGCCCAAATATTTTTTCAGAGCTAGATGCAGAAAAAAATTATTTTTAATTTGCAACCTGCTGGAGGTCAGTATAGATGGACTAATAGACCAAGTCCCACACACTGCTAGAAGCCCAAATATTTTTTCAGAGCTAGATGCAGAAAAAAATTATTTTTAATTTGCAACCTGATGGAGGTCAGTATAGATGGACTAATAGAACAAGTCCCACACGCTGCTAGAAGCCCAAATATTTTTTCAGAGATAAATGAAGAAAAAAATTATTTTTAATTTGCAACCTGATGGAGGTCAGTATAGATGGACTAATAGACCAAGTCCCACACACTGCTAGAAGCCCAAATATTTTTTCAGAGCTAGATGCAGAAAAAAATTATTTTTAATTTGCAACCTGATGGAGGTCAGTATAGATGGACTAATAGAACAAGTCCCACACGCTGCTAGAAGCCCAAATATTTTTTCAGAGATAAATGAAGAAAAAAATTATTTTTAATTTGCAACCTGATGGAGGTCAGTATAGATGGACTAATAGACCAAGTCCCACACACTGCTAGAAGCCCAAATATTTTTTCAGAGCTAGATGCAGAAAAAAATTATTTTTAATTTGCAACCTGATGGAGGTCAGTATAGATGGACTAATAGACCAAGTCCCACACACCGCTAGAAGCCCAAATATTTTTTCAGAGTTAGATGCAGAAAAAAATTATATTCAATTTGCAACCTGCTGGAGGTCAGTATAGAAGGACTAATAGAACAAGTCCCACACACTGCTAGAAGCCCAAATATTTTTTCAGAGCTAAATGAAGAAAAAAATTATTTTTAATTTGCAACCTGATGGAGGTCAGTATAGATGGACTAATAGAATGATGCTATGCCCAAAAGATTTTACTTCACTAGGTGCAGTAAAAAAATTGGTATTCTATACACAGGTGGTATATCTTGCAACACAGATAGGCTACTCCACTGACTAACACACTCTGCAATAGGCCAAAAAGGATTAGCTTTGCTAGATTCAGCCAAATGCTGTGAAAAAAACTTGCACAGCACTGGCACAGACCTGCCTGGCAAAAACTGATAGGAACTGATGTAACCTAGTCCTGAAAAGGACTCCAATTACAATTAGTCTTTACTCCCACAATCTATCTATTTAAGAGCACAGACCTGCCTGATAAAAGTCGTAGGAAATGCTGTAACCTAGTCCTTAAAAGGACTGCAATCACAACTATTCCCTACTCCCAAGCTATCTGTATATTTGTGCGAAAATTGGCTTGAAATTAACAAGGTATAGCGCACACAGCAACAGCGGTGTCGTCTAACACGCAGCTGCAGCAGTGAGAAAATGGTGGCGACGGGGAAAATGGCTTGGTCTTATAGGGCAAGGACATGTGACATACACTGCCAATCACACATGCCCTTGCTTGTGTGAAGAAAAGCACTTCGCTCCGTGTATGCGCTGCTGATAGGCTGACAGATTGCACCTCCCCACTGCAAATGCGGGAAAGAGAAAAAAAAATGGAGATCTTCATTGTTCCTGCAGAGATCCATCCCCTGCCCCTCCCCCCGCCCCGCTGTACACTCAAACTGCGTATTAACATTAATTTTCATCATTACTGAGAAAAAATCCAGTTATGATTTTGGTGCACGAACAGTTATCGAACATAACCTCGAACAGCCGAATTTTTCTCAAATTGTTCGTGTTCGCCGACCGGCTCGAACACCGCCCAAAACAGCTCGAATTTGAGATTGGCGAACAGTTCGAGTAGAACAACGCTCATCTCTAGTCAGGACGTCCCTGGGGGTTTGGCGGGAGCATTAGTTTACTCATGCAGGGCTTAAGGGATTTAGCTGTTTTACTGGGGACGGGGATGAATGTGTCACAGGGCATAGTATCGCCTACTTCTGCATGGCTGGGTAATTTTCAATCACCTCAGCTGGGACAGAGTGGGTTAGGTAGCTCCATTTCAGTCCATTTCAGGACCTACACAAATTGGGGGAGGTGAGGGTGAAAAAGATAAAGATGATAATGTAAGATTAAATGATATGGCAAAAGGGGAAGTTTATGTTTGCTTTGAGGGGCCTCTGGGGGGTCATTTGAAGCTTGAGGTCAGAGAGAAGATATGGAAAGGGGAATATGTAAACATATTCTCTTTACTTCCATTGGAACGCTTCAATCTAGATAGGGCTAAAAAGGATGATTCCAAGAAGGAGGATGAAGAAAAACGAAGGTAACGCCTGATACCGCGAACTGGTTGCAGGCATTTGCGATATTAGCCAATGTGATAGGTGAGAAAGCTCCTGAAAATTGTTCGGGGCTTTTCTGTTACTTGCAATCGGGGAAGCTTATAGGGTTTATGGGGGACAGGGCTGGTTACGCTATGACGAACAATTTCATCAGAGGAAAGCGGTACGTCCTAGTATCCGTTGGGACCATAAGGATATTGCCCTATGGCTGAAGGTAACAGCACCGAGCAGGAGTGGTCATACTAATCAGCCCTTTCTTGGGAGCGGCGGCGGTCTCGGTCAGTCGGGACACTCGTCAGCTGTTCAAAGAGGATTATGTTTCCTTTTCAATGAAGGATCCTGTAAGTTCGGAAATAAGTGTAAATTTAAACACGACTGCTCCTCATGCGGTGGCAGCCATACCGCATCCAGATGTTTCAGAGGGGGTAAATTCAGAAGCAGTGAAGGCAATGAAAAAAGGGGTGACGCCGGTGCGTCTCGCAGAGATACAGCTATTTCTAAGTAGATACCCAGACAGGGCAGCGGCCTCGCTATTAGAAGAGGGTTTTGATGTTGGTTTTAGGATACCGTTCATTAATAGCAAGAATCAATTTCATGCAAAAAATTTGAAATCCGCGTTACAGTTTCCGGAGGTGGTTGCGGACAAATTAGAAAAGGAAGTGTCTTTAAGGAGAATGGCTGGGCCTTTTGCCTACAAGCCCTTAAAAAACTTACATGTGTCTCCATTAGGCATTGTCCCAAAAAAGGAATTGGGTAAATATAGGTTAATTCATCATCTCTCCTTTCCAAAGGGCACGTCGGTGAATGATGGTATTGACCCTGATTTGTGTTCAGTGAGTTATACTTCCTTTGACATGGCAGTTGGTTGGGTTCGGTTTTTTGGAAAGGGGGCATTATTGGCAAAAATTGACATAGAGGCGGCTTTTAGGCTGTTACCAGTACTCCCGGAGAGCATGCATTTATTGGGTTGCTATTGGAATGGTAGCTTTTTTGTAGACCGGTGTCTCCCGATGGGTTGCTCGCTGTCCTGTGCGTACTTTGAAACATTCAGTACATTCCTTGAATGGGTTGTTAAGGATGTTTCCGGTTTGAATTCCTGCATTCATTATCTGGATGATTTTCTATATGTGGGTCCTGCTAATTCTCCCGATTGTTCGGTGTTGTTGCACACTATGGAGAGTGTGGCTAAGAAGTTTGGAGTGCCGTTGGCTGTCGAGAAGACTGTAGGTCCGGTGTCGGTTGTTGATCTGTTGGAACTGGTATCCACAGTTAAAAAACTGCATAAAATTACTTTGCGTGAATTACAGTCTCTTCTAGGAAAATTGAATTTCGCGTGTCGTATTATGCCAATGGGCAGGGCATTCTGTAGGCGTTTATCATTAGCAACCGCTGGAGCTGAATCACCTCATCACTTCATTAGGTTGCGCAAGGAGTTACGGGATGATTTGGGAATTTGGGCCCAATTTTTGGAGTCTTATAACGGCAAGTCGGTCTGGATTGCCCCAGTCGTGAATGCCAGTGAATTGGGATTGTGCATAGATGTGTCAAAGAAACAAGGTTTTGCTATCCTTTTCCGTGGTAGTTGGTTTGAGGAAAAATTGCCAGCGTCATGGCGTGATCGGAATTTGTTGGATAATCATACATTGATCAATCTTTTCCCCATCGTGGTCTCTCTGGCGCTATGGGGTGAGTACTTTCAGAATAAAAAGATTTGTTTTTCTTGCAAGAACCAAGGGGTAGTGTTGGCTATTAATTCTCTGTCGGCTGCATCGCCACTGGTAGTAAAAGTGTTGCAACGGCTGGTGCTGATTAGCTTATCTTTGAACATGTGGATAGTGGCGGAGTTCAGGTTGGATCCTTTAATCTCAACCGTTAATGCTGTTTCTCATTCGCAGTGGGATCAGTTCCGGTTGCCGGCTCCTCAGGCATCGTCGACAGGTTTGGTATGCCCTCCAGAATTATGGAATCTTCCATTCGAGCTGTAAAGAAATTGATTGGTCAAAAATTATCTACAAGGACCTGGTCATCATATGAGGTTGCTTGGCAGCAGTGGGAGGAATGGAAAGCTACTATGCGATATCCTTTAGAGAGTGATAGCCTGTTATTTTTATTGGTTGATCATTGCTGGGAGGAAGGTTGGTCGGTGCCAAAAATTAATAATTTTATGGCTGGCTTGGCTTTTGGTTTTAAAATAAGGGGTCTTCCGGACGTAACAAAAGCAACTTTGGTCCGCCAGGCATTGAAAGGTTGGCGAAAAGGCTGGAAGGTGAGAGACTGCAGGCGGCCAATATCATATGGATTATTGTTAACACTGGGACAACTTCTTGGGTCAGTTTGTAAGTCTCCATGGGAAGTCAAACTATTTCAGCTAGCTTTTTCTTTGGCCTTTTTTGGGGCGTTACGTTTAGGGGAGTTGGTTAGCCCATCAAGATTTGTCAGTGGGGGTCTTTTGAAGGATGACGTGGACTTATATTCGGATAGGGTAGAGGTTTTCATTCGTTTTTCAAAGACCGATCAATTCAGGAAAGGGTGTAAAGTGGTATTGTTCGCAGTCGCTGGGTCTGACATGTGTCCTGTTCGTTGTTTGAGTGAATTTGGGCTAGGTGTAGGGGGGTCCGAATCACCATTATTGGTTCATGAGGACGGTTCCTTTTTGTCTCGCTTTCAGTTGATAGCCATGCTGAAGAAGTGTCTGAAAGCTGGCGGCATTTCGCCAAAAGATTTTAGCGGTCACTCTTTCAGGATTGGTGCAGCCACTGAGGCAGCCAGGAGGGGGTTGGGTGATGAGTTGGTTAAGAAAATTGGGCATTGGGAATCCATACGGTTTAGGTCATACATACGCCCGGCTTGGGTATAATGAAGAGCATGTTTTAAGTTCTGGTTTGATGTTACTGTCTCTTAGAGTCATATTTTGTTTAACTTTACAGATGTGGGTCCCCGACTCGTATGGATAATGGGCCATTCTTTTGATTTCTGGGCTGCACTGCGGGCAGCGGTGAGGCCGGCCGGCCGTCAGTTGGGATTTTCGGTGGATGAAGCTATTCTTCGGTGGATTGGAAAGCGGGGAATGGTTTGGCGTCAATTCCTGGCGGAATTCCATCACTTTGCAAGGCTTGATCGGATCCCTGATTTGCTGGTGTTACATTTAGGTGGTAATGACCTGTGTAAGAGGTCATGTAGGGAACTTATCATAGATATCAAATTTGATATACTAAGATTGTGGGCAATGTTTCTGAAGGTTTTAGTTATCTGGTCAGACATTGTTCCACGGAAAATCTGGCGAGGGGCCCGATCAAATGATGGAATCAATAGGGCCTGGGTAAAAATAAATAGGGCGGTGACGCGTTTCATGGTGAGAAATGGGGCCTTGGCCATACGTCATTTGGAATTAGAGTTGGGAGAAGGGGAGTTCTGGAGGAGGGATGGGGTACACTTGAACGCGGTTGGTATGGATATGTGGTGTCTGGCAATTCAAGAAGGCATAGAAAAAGGTTTAAGAGTGTGGAGGGACACAAATATTTGAGGGGTCAGAATATTTGTGCTCATGGCATGGGTGGAACCTCGAAGTTGGTGTTCATGGTTAATGGTGGATCAGTGGGGGGGGGAACCTCGGGAAGTTCTGGACCCCCCTACATGGTATTCAGTGGTCTCGGGTGGTTGATCCCATGGGGAATGGATCAGAGGACCCGTGATTTGGGCATGTTTCATTGGTCAGGCTGTTTGAATTGGTGCCTCTGAGCTGGTGCTTAGCGGCTAGAGGTAATACGCAATCTGGCCTGAGACATAAGGACACAATTGGTTTCTTGGTTTAAAATAGTTTGGAGCTTCGAGGACCACCCCTTTAGGATATGGTTTATAATGTTTGTATTTATATGTTAATAAACGGCTGCTGTGGCCAATTTAATCCAACATATAATGCGTGGCGTGTTTATTTGAAAGGGGGGTCAGTTAGCTATGGGTGAGTTATATTGAACCCCATGACTCGCAGATACCCGCTGTCAAGAGAGGCCATACTCAGCCACAGGCTTTAGAGGGAGGCCGGCATGACAGGGTTAATGCGGGATACAGGGGGAAGGGCTTGCTTAGGTAGGGGTGACTAGTGTTCGGGTAGGTGCTTATCTTCAATTTGATTGGTGTATATTGTAGGGGAGGGTATTTTGGGGGTAGGGGCATGTGTGGGGGAGGAGTGGGGTATATAGGGATGGCCATTTGGGATTTGGCAGCCATTTCAGGTTGCCATCATCTCTTAAGCAACATCTCCCACCCACCCATTTTTTCGAATCCTCAGTGGAACAATTTCAAAATTCTGAGGATTGTTTTATTGTGATTTTAATATGCTTTGTCATGGCAGCTGGCAAGGGGGGATCCTCGAAGTTGGTGTTCATGGTTAATGGTGGATCAGTGGGGGGGGAACCTCGGGAAGTTCTGGACCCCCCTACATGGTATTCAGTGGTCTCGGGTGGTTGATCCCATGGGGAATGGATCAGAGGACCCGTGATTTGGGCATGTTTCATTGGCCAGGCTGTTTGAATTGGAGCCTCTGAGCTGGTGCTTAGCGGCTAGAGGTAATACGCAATCTGGCCTGAGACATAAGGACACAGTTGGTTTCTTGGTTTAAAATAGTTTGGGGCTTCGAGGACCACCCCTTTAGGATATGGTTTATAATGTTTGTATTTATATGTTAATAAACGGCTGCTGTGGCCAATTTAATCCAGCATATAATGTGTGGCGTGTTTATTTGAAAGGGGGGTCAGTTAGCTATGGGTGAGTTATATTGAACCCCATGACTCGCTGATACCCGCTGTCATGAACCTTTACAGTACTTCTCTATGCCATTGGAAACCAAGAGAAGAAATGTGAACTGTTTTATAGAATGTCCCAAATCATTGTTTACAAAGTAGTGTATCTTCACAATAGAGTGCCAAAATGAAGCACCATATGGTGGCACACAAATTACACATGACTCTGTAGAACTATGTGAAGGGGACTTTGTGTGCCTCCGTACAGGCTCCGTGCAAAGAAAACTGGCAACTGGCAGGTAAATTTACACCTGCCTTAGAAATTAATCACTGCTATATTTTGTATACAGATATGAAGATCTCCGCGCCTGTTGTAGTTGGGGAATTTTTTTTGTCCCCCCTGTCCCTATGCCACTTCTTTATGGAGCAGTGCAGAGTTAACGTCTTGATCTGCACCACTGGTAGGTTCCTATGCAGAGCGCAGCAGTCAAGTTAAGTTTGCCATCAGCTGCTGTGCTCTTCACTGTCAGCCACTAAGATTACAAAGTAAATTTAATTTGGTGGCCCATGTTGTTTTGTCCTATTCCTAGACATCACATGGATTATGAATGCCTGAGTGGGAGGCATTGTGAATAGATGTTATGGGAAGTGCTGTGGGGGGTAGTATTAATGTTATTGAATGGCACTGTTGTGAGAAAATATGTTTTTAACATTTTCATGAAGACTTTGAGGATGGTACTTTTATAAAGATAGAGGTAATAGTATTCTGAGGAAGAACTTTGAATGGTACTATTAAGAGGAATGCAAAGAATGGCCTTTTTTTTTATGGAGAACAGTCTTAAAGGGGATATCCAGGACTTTAAAAAAAGAAGTGCCTTAGCCCTAACAGACATGTATCTGCTAACAGAGGCAACTACCTGCTTGTTGTACCTGGCGCTAGTCATTGAGCGGCTTCCTGTCAACACAGCAGCAGTTTCTCTTCCTGTTAACAGGGCGGGACTACTGGTGTCATGATGATTGACTGCTGGCTTCCCCCAATTAGACTAGATATCCCCTTTAATGACACTGTAATGGAGAAAATGTGGGTATCATCATGGTGTGGTACAACTATGAGGGATACTGATGATGGCAGTGTTATATGGAAGACAGAGAATGACTATAATATGGGGTGCACTGTATTAGCACTCTTGTGATTGTTACACGCATGCCACTAGATAGGGGCGAGACAGGTTACATGAATTCTTTGGAATCCTGGGGGAACCGTTACTCAGGGCGACCATAGACCATGTGCTGCAGCTTCTCTCAGGCACACAGGGGTATTGACCCTCAGGCACAGACCTGTAGGTTGTTTCACTTGCTGACCAGACACACTTGACAAGCATCCTCATAAATGGTAGAACAGTAGCATTTAATAAGAAGCCGCACAGCCAGTGCAAGTTAAGTCTTATGAGCAACATGCTCCAGTGACAAACAGTACAGTTTCCTTAGCAACACAGCAGTTCACAGTCTTCCCAGTAGTACAGGACAGCACAGTTCTAATGCAAATACACATAAATGAACACAGCATTCTTTTTAGCACAGTGAGATGGAAGGGGGGAGGGTTTGTTGAGGGAGATGATCCCTGTGACCCCATTTCCTCCAGTCCTTATCTTTCTGCCTGACAATACTCTGCACTGTTAGTTCAGGAACTCTACCTGACCTGAGCTTAGCTTCACTCCTGACTTGATTCCTTTCCTCTTGCAGGGGCGCTTTTCTGAGATACTGAACACACACACCACCTTTCTCTTCGGCTCCAGCCAGACAGTATACAACTTCCCCAAATCCCCCTGGGACTCTGCTAAAACACTCCCCTTCTCCTGTGTTAACCTCTCTAATTGCTGGATGCTTCTGGAGCACAACAATTCCTGTCTCATGTGCCTGTGTTGCTTCTAATAGTTGCTGAATGCTTTTAAAGCAACAGCACTACTTTTGCATGTCATACTCTGCAACAACATTACTTCTGCATGTCACAGTCTGCAACAGCACTACTTCTGATTGTCACATGATCATCTGTGTAGCTAAGAACTGTAGTATTGATGAGCGAGCATACTCGCAAGTACTCGGTACTCGCCCGAGCATCTCAGTACTCGAGATGCTCGGAGCTCGACGAGTACTTGCGAGATGCTCGGGCGGATGCTCGTGTCCCGTCCCTACATGTTTGGCACTCTTTAGAGCACCAATCAACATGCAGGAATCGCCTGCCACTCATTGTAATGCCGCAGCCATGGTGGTTGTGGCACTACAGTGATTGGCTGGCCGCACAGCATCAACAGGTCTATATCAGACCTGGCGTTGCTGTGCTCACCACAGTCACTCCGGAATCAAGCAGAGTAGGGAAAGGTGCTGCTGCGTCAGGGAGAGATTTTCTTGTGTATTAGGTAGTGTAGGGAGAAAAAACGTACATTACTCATATCCATCTTAACAAACAGTCCTTCTGAGGACTAATCCATCTGCAGAGATATCAGGCAGGCAGGGTGTATAGACAGGCAGTCTATATAGCAGACTGCAGTGCATATAGCACAAGAGGCTCCATTCCAATTCTGCCTTCTGCTGCTGTTACATATTTCTATACAAAGGCCCAGGTTTCAGGGGCCAGAAATACTTTTTTTTGGATCTTAATCCTCATTATTTGCTTAAAAAGCCATCCAGAGTACACCGTTTTTCTGCGCCATTTTCTTGTTGGCACTGCGGAATACAGCCAGGTCCTTTCCATATTACAGCTCTAGAAATCCAGCTCTTTAAAACTGTGTTTTCTCCATCAAACAAATCACATATACGTTGTCAGAAAATACTGCCATTTCTGGCCTTCATTAAAAATTTCCTTTAGTGTGTCATTGAAGCAATTCACAGCAGTTTGCTTTACAAACTACTTACCTACAGGCCAGGTACTTAAAACTCTGTTTTCTCCCTCACACAGATCACATATACGTTGTCAGAAAATACTGCCATTTCTGGCCTCCATTAAAAATTTCTTTCAGTGTGTCAGTGAAGCAATTCACACTAGTTTCCTTTTCAAACTAGCTACCTACAGGCCAGGTATTTAAAACTCTGTTTTCTCCATCACACGGATCACATATAAGTTTGCTCCAAACTCAGCCATTTGTAGTGAGCGTGGAAGACACTGTCCTCCATTTAAAATGGGCAAGGCACGTGGCAAGGGACGGGGAACTGGTGATGGTGCATGCAGAGGCCGAGGACAAGGCCGTGGGCAAGCTGAAATTGTGAGACAACAAACAACCACATCTTCTCGCCCGACCTTCCTGTCCCAATTCCTAGGGGACCGCAGCACACCACTATTGAACCCAAAGCAGTGTCAAAAGGTTGTTGGTTGGATAGCGGATAATGCTTCCAGTCACTTAGCCACCACCACCACCATCTCCCTGTCTTCCACACGATCAAGTCTCAGTAGCCGTGAGTCTGGACCGCATATTCCTCACCCTGATCCTCCTTCCTCCCACCATGCCGAGTGCCTAGAGAAAACTGATCCCACACTTGGATACTCTGAAGAACTGTTCACTTTTCCATTTATAGATTCGGGACTCTCTCCCGGTCCACTTGAAGCGGGGCAAGAGGAGATCGCATGTAGCGATGCCCAAATATTTGAGCAGCCACGGTATCACGAAGGGGACGGTGGGAAAGTGTCACAAGAGGTGGACGATGATGAGACACAATTGCCAGAAAGTCAGGAGGAGGACCAGGGTGCGAAAATGGAAGACGAGGTGGTGGATGAAATAGTAACTGACCCAACCTGGCAGGAGAACATGCAGTGCGAGGACAGCAGCACACAGGGGGAGGGAAGCAGAGCACTCAGTACTCAGCTCAATTATGTGCATTGTTACAATGTATTTTCAAAGTGACAATACCAACAGCAGCGGCATATTGTAACTGCGACAGCCGTAATGAATGTATCATCTCTCACTTATGCAAATCGTCACTAAACACTCATTCCATTTTTTTTTTAATTATGGAAAAAAAACACTCAAAATCCATTAATGGAAAAGTATAATTACGCACATCCCTCCTTCATTCACATATGAATTGTAATTACTGAGTACATCATTTAAATACATGCAAATTAGAAATGACTTAATTGTAACATCCTTGTAAATCTTTACGTATTCATGTTCTATATAATCCCCGCTGTAAATGATGCGGACATTAGAGGCCCAGAAGCCATGCCTGATATTACATGGAAGGATGTTACAGCACTATTTTTTTGGTATATGAGATTCCACCAGTCAGTAAAGCTACCCCTTAGCCATATATGGTGCAGAACGTCGTGGTGCACCTACCTGGGTGTCCTCCTCCCGCCACTCCTTTAGCACTCCCAGTATTTAATAAGCGTATACTGTAAATACACCTTATTATCATATGAATACCAATATCAGTATCTTCCAATCTAATGTTATGACTTATGATTGTGCTCACACACTCACATGGGTAACAGAGGAGGGAAAGAACTACCAAAGAGAAAAGTCAAATCTGTATCCAAATGGTCCCTGTACAGACTAGAAAAGGCCCTAGCTGCACAACTAAGTATTCATCCTCAGACCTTGCTCCCTAAATGACCGCTGAGGGGTTTCTCATACCTGCCAAAAAAACAGAAGGGAGGCCATATATCCAACAAAGGTAGAGTAAAGCATGCAGGGAGACATGAGAACCCAGGGTCAGAAGCTAGAACACGTTCACAAAGGATAGACAGGGTTCAATAAGGAGAACCAAAAAACAAACAGAATATGTGAAACATCCCAGACCCCCAAATGTGGAGAAGAAGAAAAATGTGCTCATGTGGAAAACTCAAAGTTTTTCAGCAGCAATAACAACTGGGGCTTACCGGACTAGGCAACCCCTAGCTGAGGAGCTGGAACACCAAACATGTATCTAAATGGATGTATAGCCAGCAAGTGAGATAAGTGAAAGGTGAATAAATGAACTTATAAAGCCCATCTCAAATTGTGATAGCACAGAGCCAAAAGGGAAAATGGAAAACTCCTGGAGAGAAGCCAACCAAGAAAGGAAAACCAAGACAAAATAAACCATCAGCAAGTGGACAGAGATGAATAGGATTGTAGCCCAGCACGGAGGGAAACCGTCCATACAGCAGAAGGTCACTGGATTGAGTCCTGGAACCGAGTGTTACCCTCATAGATGGCACATGTGGTTCGTGCATCCACTTGTGCCACGGCTCGAACTTACCCTGGAGGGGTATAACTAAGCAGCTACTTTGGGGTTCGCTAGAGCCTCTAGCAGTGAGGTTAAGCTTGTGCAACAGGTAGCTGCCAGGTGCCACTCCAGGGCAGTGTCCAGCAGTAGCAGCTGACCCCAGGGGTCTCAAACAGGGCAGGACGGCCACTTGGGACAAGTTCAGTCCTGTGCAGAAAGGACAGTCTCTTGGGACAAGTTCAGACTGTGCGGACAAGATGGCCACTGGGACAGGTTCAGACTGTGCAGACAGGATGGCCACTGGGACAGGTTCAGACTGACAGGTCTATGGATAGCAGACAGGTACCGCTGATGCGGTTTCCAGATACGGACACCGTCAAATCAATCACAGTAACAAGGACAAACTATACTTGAGAAATAGGATACGGGATGTGGGAATAACAGACTAAGGACGGGGGACATGGGGACATTCAGTTGCATACACCAAACCACCTAACAGTAACTATAGGGGTTGCTCAGGCACCTCCCTATTGGGAAGGGTGCCTTTTATACAAAATGCTGAATGCATACCAGGAAGTAGCAGGAAGCAGGAGGTTGGCGCACACGGGGGACCAAGACGAGGACCAGGGCAGTGAGTAAGCCAGTGTCCTTGCATGGAGAGAGAAGGGGACAACATGCAGGGGCGCCTGCCATGGCGCTGCACCGATCCATGACATCTAAATTCCAACTATTCAGCAATCACCCTTCTCATTGTGCTTAGGAATATAGAGCCACTTCATCAAAACATACTCCACAAAAGTGACGTAAAAGCTTTGAAGAGTTACAAAATTTTTGCGTAATGCGGAGTTTCACCAAAATTTTGCAACTTGTGGAGTTTTCACACCACTTTGGATAAGCTTCGCAAATATGGAACGGCCAATATGGGCGGAGCTGGTGAGGAACCGGGGGTGGGGACATGGCTACAACCCAGTCAACCCCAACTGACAAATGAATCTGCCCCTTAGGTTCAATCTCATTTTCGTTGCTTGCTGTGGTGCCTAGGGAAAAATTAAGTTTCTCCCCTTTCTGACGCAGTCAATATTTTCTTTTTGTATTGTTTTCCTTCCCTTCTTTCAGCATCCATATCTTTATTTTTTCTTCAAAATATACATATCAGAGCTTGTTTTTTGCAGGCTGTAGTTTTTAATGTTAATTTTATAACATAATGTACTGAATAGCAGGAAAAAATTCCAAATGTGCCAAATGCGGTGAATTTTTTTATTTTGACAGATTGGACTTTTACAAATATGGTGATGCTAAATATGCTTATTTTTTTATATATATGTTAAAACTGGGAAAAGGGAGGAGGAGTAATTATTATTTTTTATGTATAAATTTTATACACTATTTTTAGTCCCCTTTGTGAACTTGAATTGTTCTATATACTATATACTGTATTATAGTATGATGTTCTCATGAAACACAGCCACAATCTAGGCTTCACAAGAGGACTAATATTGCTTCCATAGGGGCCCTTAGCAGGTCTCCGGCTGCCACGACAACCTACATTGGATTGCGCTGACGGGAGAGATGGCGCACATGCTCACCGGCAATCGCACTATTTCAATGCTGCTGACAGTACTTGATTGCAGCATTTAAATGGTTAAACAACAGCGATCAGAGCAAGCTCTAATTGTTGCTGTTGGAGGCAAATGCATTGGAGGGGGGGCACAGGGGCTGCCCGGGCACCAAACTTTATGTGGGCAAAATCCATCCCTACTACCGCTACTTAATGTAACAGTGCAGGGATGACTTTCACATCTCTATCTGCACCATTGAGCTGCAGGTTCCTATTGCAGAGTGCAGCAGTCAAGATGAGTTTCATTGACTGCGGAGCTCTTCATTGTGAGCAAATGAGATGACAAAACTCACAGTACGATGAAGTGAGCTTTGTCATCTCGGCCGCTGCATATGTAATATGTAGCAGCCGAAGACAACCTTATGTTGACTGCTGTGCTTTGCATATGTAAGGGTGTGGACTGCCCTATTCCTGCCCCTGAAGACAGCATTGAATTATAAGAGTAGTGTTGTGCGGTTTTACTCTGTTTTATTGTGCCATGAGAAATGTCAACTGTGGCTTTTAGTAATGTAATGTAACCAATGTATAGTGTTGTAAGTACTGATGCTGCTGTGTAAATACTGTAAAGGTAAAGTAATATACACTTCAGTTCAGGTGTATGGAAAGTATAGGATATAGCTTAATGCTATGTTAATGTTTTGGACTAGCCCAGATTGGGAGAGGATCGGTGCAAGTAAAAAGGGAACGAATTCCTGGTTTAGTGAGTTAGAGAAAGATTTAGTGAAAGTGTTCATTGGAGGCAAGGTGAAGTTCAAAGTGCAGTGGTCTGGAAGAAAGGTGAGGACAAAACATTATGGCGGTATGAGGTCGTACAAAACTCCCTGCGGACATTCCTGCAACGTCCGGAACTGAAGGCTCTAGTCGAGGGGCTATTGAGAGCACCGACAACCCTTCAATACAGAGTAAGATGGACGTGGAATTATGTGAGGGAAAAGTAGTGGATCTCGGGAATACTGCAGTGCCAGACGGGAAATCCCCAGGGCTAGTAGGATCTGTTAAAGTAGGGATAGTCCTAGCTGTATGTAAGAAAATGATGGCAATGTACTGTATGAATGAAGCAAGTGGCAAAGGGTGCTGTGCCCGATACTAGTTCAGTGTGTGTGGAACTACAAGGCTCAGCATGTAAGAAACTGGTAACAGAGATGGCAGGACAGCACAGGCATTTGGGGACCCCTGCATAGGGGAAAAGCTGGGAAGTCCGCGAAAAGTACGGTCCAACAGAAAAGGGGGATCTTAGGAAGAAGGCAGCACCCTGCTGTGAGTACTAAAAACAGTGAGCATTGTCTCAACGAGCCACCCCTGCAACAGTCTTAGCTAAAGGCTCCAGGTATGGAGATGGAGAATGTATAACCTGTAATCCCCTGTTTACCAGTTTGGCCAATTATAAAATATATATTATTTTTAAGGACTGGTCTGGCTTATTGAATGCAACGGTTAAAGGAAGCGCAACTGCACTAAGTGTAATGGAACCGTCGATGGAAGCAGCAGATCAAGGTACAATGCCGAATACACCACCCAACAACACAAAATTTCCTGTAGGTGGCCCCAACGTTGATATGGTGGACCACTCACACGACTACTGCCGGGGGTCAATGTACAAATGCACTGGGTCATCCTGTTCTAAAACACTTTATGGCTCAAATGTTCTTGTTAATTTTGTGAAAAAAAGGTTAGGTTTTATACATGAATTTAAATGGGTTCTCCAAATCAATAAAATTGTTAGTTGAGAGATTATAGCCACTTTGGCCCTAATTAACCCCTTCACCACCTTGGTTTTTTTCATTTTTGCATTTTCGTTTTTTGCTCCACATCTTTCCACACCCATAATTTTTTTATTTTTCTGTAAATGTGACCATGTGAGTGCTTGTTTTTTGCAGGACACATCTAGATAAGTTCTCTGAGGGGTCTAGTTTCCAAAATGATGTCACTTGTGGGGGGGTTTCCACTGTTTAGGTACATCAGGGGCTCTCCAAACGTGACATGGCGTCCGCTAATTATTCAAGCATAAATTATTATTATTGAATAGATCAGCTGTCATGTGCTGGAAAAGATGTGAGTTGAATACTGGACCCTGCATCAAACAGGGGGAGGCAACCTTGGATGTACCTTTACGCCCAAGGACATAAAGGAGTTAATCAAAGTGACTACTTCAGAATTCTGGCATAAACTGTTTTCAAAAGCTGCAATTCTTTTCTGTAACACGGAATTGTGCAAAAGTTTTTCGTTTTCTTTCCAGTTTCACCTAGCTTTGTCAAAATGGACACAGCTGAGATGAGACAGGGATATGGCACCAAAGCTCATCTAATTTTTGACTGGATTAAGATTTGTGGGGAGGTGTGGGAAGGCGCATGCCACTTTTCAGAAGTGCCAATTTCATTAAGAGGTATGCGCTTAGCATCTGACTCTAACACACCCTCTCATCAAGACCACCATTGTTCATATTGATCTTGATGAATCGGGACCTTTTACCTTTAATTTAACAGATATGTTGGAGACTTGGTTGGTTGGCACTTGAAGAAAAGTATCACAGATCCCTTTCTCAAGATGGCTACTGATGAAGAGACCCATGACCCAACCTGTCCATCAGCCTCCTCTTGCTATCAGTCAGGAGACCATGGTATGGTTCTTCTTTGATATATCTGTGGCCAATTGCATAGCCCATCATACAGATACCCTTCTCCAAAGATAAGTTGACCTTGTAGCACTGTGGCTTTAGGGTCTTCAGTGCTGGTTTGTCGTGTCTTACATTGTAACGTTTAATTTCTTTTTTTTTTTTTCATAATTTCCCGGGATTGACTCATTCTTTATAGCTCTGTATGTTATCCCTTCAGTTAAAACCTTTATAATAAAGAATTTATATAAAATAATACATTTGTCACAAAAAAAGATGATACCAGATAGACAGACAGCAATGTGAGAAGAAAATTGACCTATGAAGAATTATATTATGGTGATGCCTTAACAAATGTAATGACAGTAAAAAAAAGAAAAATCACGGTTCATAAAAACCATTATAAATATCAGACGGGTGCCACAAGCACCTAATGGGATTTCTCATTTTGCAATTATACAAAGCAGGTTCCCAGCCAAAATATCTCAGCGCAGGCGGTAAAGCAAAATGACAATGGACAGGAACAAACTGGAACAGCCTCTACGGGTAACAAGATTGTGATTACGGCCCATCTTCATTTCCACTTTATTAATTGAAAAATCTTTGGGACATGTGGCCGGGAGAGGAAGAAAAGATGGATGCATTAAAAGATTGTTTCCAGAGCCGATGTGTCATTGACCCATCTTTGCAGACTTCCGTGCCCTGAACTCTTAACAAGAGGATCTGGGAATGTTAAAGCAGACAATTAATGGATGCATGCCTAACCTCTGATATATGACTGTTGGCTTAATATACCAGATGGGATTCTTTTATACTTCCACAAGCAGCTTGTCAGCGATTGTACTGTCGGTCGTATAATTAGGAAAGAGGATTGTCGGATTACATGGGAAAATTCAATCATGGCCACGAAATAGAGGGTTAAACCAATCAAGTTCTTTTCACTTGTAGCAAATGTCAGATGGGGACCACGGGTCAGTTGTTGATAACCTTTCAAGTAATCATTTATTCTGAATGCTCTGGAAAATATAGGCCTGATGATTATTTGTCTTCTTGCAAGCCTATACTCTCATTCTACTATACAAAGCCAACAAGAGTGATGCGTCATTGTGGATACTGTACACATCCTTCTGCGACTGAGCCTTTCTAGCCATCACTCAACATTTAGGACTGAAATACATGCATAAGCATAATCTGTTAAGTCTTGTTCATTGGTAAATTAATAGTTATTGTTTATTTGTATTGGACTTGGAATATATATGTAGCACCCCGAGGGCTCGGTTGCTGCAGAGGTATTGCATCTCAACCAGATGTGCGATATCTCACTTCCAGGTAAGGATGGAGTGTGGATCAGGACCCTGACACCTGCATGCATTACACCACATTTACAGGGGGCAGGGCGACCGATATGCTCCAAGTAGAGCATGACAGTCCCTGTCCCTGGCTGGAGTGGGGGGAGGGAACACCGAGGAAGGGGGAACCCTGTAGTGCAGGAGCAGGGAGAGAGCAGTTGCTGGGTGCACCTAGAGGGAGGTATAAAAGGGGGGCACCATCTTAGAGAGAGGAGTTCGGTTGAGTACAGACAGAGAGAAGAGGGAGCAGGAGGTGGGAGCAGAGGCTCTGCATGTGTTCTGCTCCACAGGCAGGCCTAAGAGAGAGGCCGGAGCCTGGAGGAAGCAGAAAGAAGGAGAAGGAAGGAAGAGGAGCGGAGGAGGCTCCAGGAACAAGGAAGGAAGGGACCCCAGGGGTGTGGACCGGCGAGTCGCCACCGCACGCCCGAATCTACCTGCGTAGAAGGGTCAGGCCAAAGGGGGAGACCGGTCCCCAAAACTAGTGGAGGCGGGGAACTACCCTCAGCTAGAAACCGGAGGCTGTGACATTTCATGTGGCGCAGCCCCTCGCTACACCCGTTAGGAAGGCACCATATAGGGTCTGTGAGATTGGCGCCAAGTTTACCAGAGAAGGCCCGAGGCAGCCGGACAGAAGAGAGGTCACTGGCAGGGTATTACAGGCCAGAGAAAGGACTCACCAAGGGGGTCCTGTGAAACGCTCCAAAGTTATCTGGGAGTAGGCCGAGCCCCTCACATGGTGAGCACAGTGCGACGTGGGACGTTATGACCAGCTGTAGTAACGTGGATAAAGAACTGTAAGTAAACACCCTGGACTGCATTACATGACTCTGTGTCGTTACTGCTGCTCCCGCGCACCATCACCCCCAACATCCACACTTGCTGCCCTGAGGCTACACTCCTCCCGTGGGGAGTTATACTATCCCCTGCTGCACTCCCAACACCAGCCTCAGCGGTCTGCCCTGCAGCAGCGGTTCATTCTGACCGCAATCCACGGGTGGTGTAGTCGGACATTTAGCATATAGACTGGCCATTTGGTTTGACCGCCCTGGGCACGGACCGGGTCCCCGCCACGCAAGGACTACAACCCCCAGCATCCACAACGGGTCCGGTTCCGGGTATCCCCACAAACACGGCCCAGGGGTCGCGTCATATATATATATACAGTATGTATACACAGCTCAAAAAATAAAGGGAACACTCAAATAACACATCCTAGATCTGAATTAATGAAATATTCTCACTGAATACTTTGTTCTGTACAAAGTTGAATGTGCTGACAACAAAATCACACAAAAACCATCAATAGAAATCAAATTTATTAACCAATGGAGGCCTGGATTTGGCGTCACCCCCAAAATTAAAGTGGAAAAACACACTACAGGCTGATCCAACTTTGATGTAATGTCCTTAAAACAAGTCAAAATGAGGCTCAGTATTGTTTCTGGCCTCCACGTGTCTGTATGATCTCCCTACAATGCCTGGGCATGCTCCTGATGAGGTTGCGGATGGTCTCCTGTGGGATCTCCTCTCAGACCTGAACTAAAGCATCCACCAACTCCTGGACAGTCTGTGGTGCAGTGTGACGTTGGTGGATGGAGCGAGACATGATGTCCCAGATGTGCTCAATCGGATTCAGGTCTGGGGAACAGGCGGGCCAGTCCATAGCTTCAATGCCTTCATCTTGCAGGAACTGCTGACACACTCCAGCCACCTGAGGTCTGGCATTGTCCTGCATTAGGAGGAACCCAGGGCCAACCGCATCAGCATATGGTGTCACAAGGGGTCTGAGGATCTCATCTTGGTACCTAATGGCTGTCAGGCTACCTCTGGTGAGCACATGGAGGGCTGTGCGGCCCTCCAAGAAATGCCACCCCACACCATTACTGACCCACTGCCAAACGGTTAAGCTGAAGGATGTTGCAGGCAGCAGATCGCTCTCCACGGCATCTCCAGACTCTGCCACGTCTGTTCCATGTGCTCAGTGTGAACCTGCTTTCATCTGTGAAGAGCACAGGGTGCCAGTAGCGGCTTTTCCAATCCTGGTGTTCTGCGGCAAATGCCAAGCATCCTGCACAGTGTTGGGCTGCGAGGACAACCCCCATCTGTGGACGTCAGGCCCTCATACCACCCTCATGGAGTCGGTTTCTAACCATTTGGGCAGACACATGCACATTTGTGGCCTGCTGGAGGTCATTTTGCAAGGCTCTGGCAGTGCTCCTCCTGTTCCTCCTTGCACAAAGGAGGAGGTAACGGTCCTGTTGCTGGGTTGTTGCCTTCCTATGGATCCCTCCACATCTACTGGTATCTGCTCCATTCTCTGGACACTGTGCTGACAGACACAGCTACCCTTCTTGTCACAGCTCGCACTGATGTGCCATCCTGAATGAACTGCACTACCTGAGCAACTTCTGTGGGTTGTACTGTGGACACCGCCTCATACTACTGTACCTCTAGGGGTGAGAGCAATGGCAAAATGAAAAATTGACCAAAACAACAGCCAAAAAGGATGAGAACAGAGAAATGGTCTGTGGTCACCACCAGCAGAACCACTCCTTTATAGGGGGTATCTTGCTAATTGAATATCATTTCTACCAGTTGTCTGTTCCATTTGCACAACAGCAGGAGAAATTGATTCACAATCAGTGTTGCTTCATAACTAGTGTTGAGCGAGCACTAAAATTCTCGGGTGCTCGAAGCTCGGGCCGAGCTCACCGTGATACTCGGGTGCTCGACCCGAGCAACGAGCCCAATGTTAGTCTATGGGAGACCCAAGCATTTTTGCGGCGGCACCCACGGCAGTCTGCAGAAAGCCTAAAAAGTGCCGAAAAACGATAGTGACAGTGCTCAAAAGACATAGGGACAGCATGGGCATCGCCCCAGGAAGCATTTCTGACCCCCAGGTCACTGTTGTCAGCAACGTGGTCAGAGGTATTAAGCCACTTTTACGGGCTCACAATAAAACGTTCAAAAACGAAAGTGAAACGGTTTTCCTGTGAAATATGTTAAATAACTTCCTTTCCAGGGTAAAGACTTGTGTATAAGGTAAAATAAATAACCTAAAACAAAAATACTCCTCCACACCTTGGGCTATGTTCACAAGTAGCATTTTTTATGCGTTTTTGCACTTTTGTATTGCTTTCAACCGTGACAAATGCATTCACCGGGAAATGTCATTTTAACATTTTACAATCTTATCTGGCCATGTGCTGTGTGACACATGCTTACAGTGCTGAAAAGACATGGGAACAGCATGGGGAAGACCCCTGGAAGCATCTCTGACACCCAGGTCACTGCCTAAAAGTGTGCCCATCAGAAGTGATCCTTTCCGCATCAGAAGATGCAGACTTGCAACTATCCCCGTGCAAGTCCTTGTCCCAGGGCAGTGTTCAATTGTACCTCCCCCATTCTTTGCAATGCAAGCGCAAGTATGCAGCCTGCCACCCACCCACTCCCAGGCTGCAATACCATACTGCTAGCATGCTTGCACTTGAAATGGGGCCTTTTAGTTTGGAGGAGGCTGAAGCTGGCCACTACCTCATGGCTGCTTCGGCAGCGAGGCATCCATACTCAATCCCCAGCCGCCCGGCGGCCTGGTGTCCACACTCGGTACCCAGCCGCCAGGGGGCGGCCGAGTGTCCATACTCGGTCCCCAGCCACCCCGGGGCCGGGTGTCCACACACGCTCCCCAGCCGCCTAGGGGCGGCCGGGTGTCCATAAATGGTCTCCAACCACCCCCATTTCTCCTTGGAACATCCCCCCACACACTTTTCTTAGCCCGGCCTGCTTTAGGGCAGCATTGGACGAGCCCACCAGAGAACCAGACTACTCCGGTGGGCCCTGGCTTCTCCATCAGGGGAGTTGAGAGTGCCAAGGTCAGGAGCATGATGATGATGATAGAAGTGAGCATCTGCTTTGTTTTCTTGGAATGCAAGCGTAAGTGTGCAACCAAATACCCACCCACCCCCAGGCAGCAATAGCATACTGCTAGCTTGCACTTGAAATGGGGCCTTTTAGTTTGGAGGAGGCCGAAGCTGGCCACTACCTCATGGCTGCTTCGACAGTGAGGTATCCATACTCAGTCCCCAGCCGCCCGGCGGCCGGGTATCCACGCTCGGTCCCCAGCTGCCAGGGGGCGGCCGGGTGTCCATAAACGGTCCCCAGTCGCCCCCATTTCTCCTTGGAACATCCCCCCACACACTATTTCTTGCCCGACCTGCTTTAGGGCAGCATTGGACGAGCCCACCAGAGAAGCAGACTCCTCCGGTGGGCCCTGGCTTTTCCATCAGGGGAGTTGAGAGTGCCAAGATGAGGAGCATGAAGATGATGTTAGAAGTTAGCGTCTGCTTTGTTTTCTTGGAATGCAAGCGCATGTATGTAGTAGTGGCTAGGCCTGAGGTGGTCAGCGTTTTGCCGCATATGCTACATCTTTCGAGGATTACTGGATGTTTTCCTGCTACTATCCCAGTTCTATGACTCCCGTTAAAACAAAGCATCAGGTGATGAATGATGGATGAGGTGGTGGCAAAGGAAAAAGAGAAGGAGGAACAGGGACCATTCACATCAATATCAGGCCAGTCGACCACACATGTATTGTAGGTTATGTTTCTGTACCAAAAGGAGCGGTTCGGCTACACAGTTAAAGAGCATGCAGTGAGTGCAATGCCTACCAAAAATTTCGAGGCACTCCAATGCCCCTTGGAAGTGACATGGAGGTCAGAGGGCCTTAACTAAACCGTTTTTTCCATTTATAGCAACTGGGTCTTCTGTGCACTGTTGGCCTAAGCAGTGAATGGAAGGCTTTCCAAAAATTATGAGGAACTGCAATGCCCCTTGAAACAGACGTGGATTACAGCATACTAAAAACCTTCTACCCATTATTGGGAAGTGGGTCTCCCTTAGTGTTCTCCTATGCATTGAAAGGCAAAAGCTGACTAAAATTTGGAGGAAATGCAATGCCCGTTGGAAGAATGGTGGAAGTCGCAGTGGAATAAAAAGACAATATCAATGCCCCTTGGAAAAGTGGTGGAGATCGCAGTAGCTTAACAAGACGGTTTTAAAGCCCCTTGGAAGAGACATGGAGGTCGCAGTGGAATAAAAAGACAATATCAATGCCCCTTGAAAATGTGGTGGAGGTTGCAGTAGCTTAACAAGACGGTTTTAATGCCCCTTTGAGAAGTAGTGGAGGTCGCAGTAGCTTAACAAGATGGTTTTCATGCCCCTTGGAAGAGACGTGGAGGTCGCAGTGGAATAAAAATACAATATCAATGCCCCTTGAAAATGTGGTGGAGGTCACAGTAGCTTAACAAGACGGTTTTAATGCCCCTTGGAGAAGTGGTGGAGGTCGCAGTAGCTTAACAAGACGATTTTAATACCCCTTGGAAGAGACGTGGAGGTTGCAGTGGAATAAAAAGACAATATCAATGCCCCTTGAAAATGTGGTGGAGGTCGCAGTAGTTTAACAAGACGGTTTTATTGCTCCTGGGAAAAGTGGTGGAGGTCGCAGTAGCTTAACAAGACGGTTTTAATTCCCCTTGAAAGAATGGTGGAGGTCGCAGTAGCTTAACAAGATGGTTTTAATGCCCCTTGGAAGAGCGGTGGAGGTCGCAGTAGCTTAACAAGACGGTTTTAATGCCTCTTGGAAGAGTGGTGGAGGTCACAGTAGCTTAAAAAGCTGGTTTAAATGCCCCTTGGTAGAGACGTGGAGGTCACAGTGGAATAAAAAGACAATATCAATGCCTCTTGGAAGAGTGGTGGAGGTCGCAGTAGCTTAACAAGACGGTTTTATTGCCCCTGGGAAAAGTGGTGGAGGTCGCAGTAGCTTATCAAGGCGCTTTTAATGCCCCTTGGAAGAATGGTGGAGGTTGCAGTAGCTTAACAAGATGGTTTTAATGCCCCTTGGAAGAGCATTGGAGGTCGCAGTAGCTTAAGAAGACAGTTTTAATGCCCCTTGGAAGAGTGGTGGAGGTCACAGTAGCTTAAAAAGACGGTTTAAATGCCCCTTGGTAGCGACGTGGTCACAGTGGAATAAAAATACAATATCAATGCCCATTGGAAGAGTGGCGGAGGTCGCAGTAGCTTAACAAGATGGTTTTATTGCCCCTTGGAAAAGTGGTGGAGGTTGCAGTAGCTTAAAAAGACGGTTTTAATGCCCCTTGGAGAAGTGGTGGAGGTCGCAGTAGCTTAACAAGATGGTTTTTATGCCCCTTGGAAGAGACGTGGAGGTCGCAGTGGAATAAAAAGACAATATCAATGCCCGTTGAAAATGTGGTGGAGGTCGCAGTAGCTTAACAAGACGGTTTAAATGTCCCTTGGAAAAGTGGTGGAGGTCGCAGTAGCTTAACAAGATGGTTTTAATGCCCCTTGGAGAGGTGGTGGAGGTCACAGTAGCTTAAAAAGACGGTTTAAATGCCCCTTGGTAGAGACGTGGAGGTCACAGTGGAATAAAAAGACAATATCAATGCCCCTTGTAAGATTGGTGGAGGTCGCAGTAGCTTAACAAGAAGGTTTTATTGCCCCTGGGAAAAGTGGTGGAGGTCGCAGTAGCTTTTCAAGGCGTTTTTAATGCCCCTTGGAAGAATGGTGGAGGTCGCAGTAGCTTAACAAGATGTTTTTAATGCCCCTTGGAAGAGCGATTGAGGTCATAGTAGCTTAAGAAGACAGTTTTAATGCCCCTTGGAAGAGTGGTGGAGGTCACAGTAGCTTAAAAAGACGGTTTAAATGCCCCTTGGCAGCGACATGGAGGTCACAGTGGAATAAAAAGACAATATCAATGCCCCTTGGAAGAGTGGTGGAGGTCGCAGTAGCTTAACAAGACGGTTTTATTGCCCCTAGGAAAAGTGGTGGAGGTCACAGTAGCTTAACAAGACGGTTTTAATGCCCCTTGGAGAAGTGGTGGAGGTCGCAGTAGCTTAACAAGATGGTTTTAATGCCCCTTGGAAGAGACGTGGAGGTCGCAGTGGAATAAAAAGACAATATCAATGCCCCTTGAAAATGTGGTGGAGGTCGCAGTAGCTTAACAAGACGGTTTTATTGTCCCTTGGAAAAGTGGTGGAGGTCGCAGTAGCTTAACAAGATGGTTTTAATGCCCCTTGGAGAAGTGGTGGAGGTCACAGTAGCATAACAAGACGGTTTTAATGCCCCTTGGAAGAGACGTGGAGGTCGCAGTGGAATAAAAAGACAATATCAATGCCCCTTGAAAATGTGGTGGAGGTCGCAGTAGCTTAACAAGATGGTTTTATTGCCCCTTGGTAAAGTGGTGGAGGTCGCAGTAGCTTAACAAGATGGTTTTAATGCCCCTTGGAGAAGTGGTGGAGGTCGCAGAAGCTTAACAAGACGGTTTTAATGCCCCTTGGAAGAGACGTGGAGGTCGCAGTGGAATTAAAAGACAATATCAATGCCCCTTGAAAATGTGGTGGAGGTCGCAGTAGCTTAACAAGACGGTTTTAATGCCCCTTGGAAGAATGGTGGAGGTCGCAGTAGCTTAACAAGATGGTTTTAATGCCCCTTGGAGAAGTGGTGGAGGTCGCAGTAGCTTAATAAGATGGTTTTAATGCCCCTGGGAAAAGTGGTGGAGGTCACAGTAGCTTAACAAGACGGTTGTAATGCCCCTTGGAAGAGATGTGGAGGTTGCAGTAGCTTAACAAGACGGTTTAAATGCCCCTTGGAAGAGCCATGCAGTACAACATCTCAAAAACATTATTCCCATTATTGGGGAGTGGGTCTCCCATATTCTTTGCCTATGCCTTCCAAGCAAAAGCTGCCAAAAATTAGGAGGGAGGAACTTGCAATTCTTGCAAACAAGAGCCATGCAGTACAGCATCCTAAAATCATTATTCCCATTATTGGGGAGTGGGTCTCCCATAGTCTTTGCCTATGCCTTCCAAACAAAAGCTGCCAAAAATTAGGAGGGAGGAACTTGCAATGCTTGCAAGCAAGAGCCATGCAGTACAGCATCTTAAAAACATTATTCCCATTTTTGGGGAGTGGGTCTCCCAAAGTCTTTGCCTATGCCTTCCAAGCAAAAGCTGCCAAAAATTAGGACGGAGGAACTTGCAATGCTGGCAACACGGACCAAGGTCACCCTGGTGGTATAGTAGTGGTGGAGGCTGAGGATAAGGAGAAGAGCAAAATACAGCTGAAATGAGGAAGCGTATACCCATGTGTGGGTATGAAGCGGTGCATGGGAATACACATCCCGAAATAACACAGTGGATTTGACTTTATGTTACTCTGCTGTCATTTGGTGGTGATGAGAAGTCTGGCCCAATCCAGCCCTTGTTCATTTTGATAAGGGTCAGCTTGTCAGCATTGTCAGTTGACAGACAAGTGCGCTTATCTATTATAATTCCCCCAGCGGCACTGAAAACACGCTCCGATAACATGCTAGCGGCAGGGCAGGCCAGGACCTCCAAGGCGTACAGAGCAAATTCATTCCAAGTGTCCAGCTTGGATACCCAATAATTAAAAGGCACATAGGAATCACGGAGGATGCTGGTACTGTCGGCAAGGTACTCCCTCACCATCTTTTGAAACTTTCCACTCCTTGTGAGAGTACCCCGTGCCTCAGGGCCTGTAAGCTGGGCGGGTCTCAGAAAACTGTCCCAGAATGTTGACAGTGTTCCCCTGCCTCTACTGGATTGGAGTTGCGTCTCTCTCACCTGTACGCCTTGGTTGGACAACGAACTGTGACCTCTGCCGCTAGCGTGTTCAGATGGGAATTTTTTTAACAGTTCTGCTGCAAGGGCCTTCTGGTACTGCCCCATTTTTGTAGACCTCTTCACCTCAGGAATAAGAGAGTGAAAGTTCTCCTTGTAGCGGAGGTCTAAAAGTGTCACCAACCAGTAATGACTGTCTCCCAACATTTTTACAATGCGAGGGTCACGGTTAAGGCAGCATAGCATAAAGTCAGCCATGCGTGCCAGACTGGTAACAGGCAAGACTTCCGTGTCCTCACCAAGATGACGACTGATCATGCTCTCCTCCTCCTCCCCTCTGTCCTCAGGCCACCCACGCTGAACCGACGGTATGACAGTTGTACAGGTACTACCGTCTACAGCGCATGATACCAGCTCCTGTTCTTCCTCTTCCTCCTCGTCCTCCTCCTCCTCTCCCTCATTGTCCCGCAATGCACGTTGGGATGAGATGAGGCTGGGCTGTGTGTAATCACCTGCTATGGCTTCTTGATCCATCTCATCATACTCTGGCTGCAATGCCTCCTCTTTAATTCTCTGCAGAGAACGTTGCAAAAGACAGACAAGTGGGATGCTGACGCTAATGATGGCGTCATCGCCACTCACCATCTTGGTGGACTCCTCAAAGTTTGTCAGGATGGTACATATGTCAGACATCGAGGTCCACTTCTAAGGTCTTATGTGTGGAGTCTGACCTGAATATCGACGGCCTTGTTGCAGCTGGTACTCCACAACTGCTCTCTTCTGCTCACAAATCCTTTGCAACATGTGGAGGGTAGAGTTCCAACGTGTGGGGACATCACACACCAGTCGGTGTGCCGAAAGCTGCAAACGCTGCTGCAACACAGCAAGGGCGGTGGAAGCTGTAGCCGACTTCCGAAAATGAGCTGACAGGCGACGTACTTTGACGAGCAGATCTAGCAACTCGGGGTATGATTTAAGAAACCGTTGAACCACAAGGTTAAGCACATGAGCCAGGCATAGTACGTGTGTGATCTCGCCTCGCCTCAGGGCCGCCACCAGGTTACGGCCATTGTCACACACGACCATGCCTGGATGTAGTTTCAGCGGTCTCAGCCACAGATCTGCCTGCTCTTTCACAGCTCTCCACAACTCACAAGCAGTGTGAGGTTTATCACCTAAGCTTATGAGTTTCAGCACAGCCTGTTGCCGCTTGGCTGAGGAAGTACTGCAGTGCTTCCAGCTTGTAACTGATGTGGTGATATCTGAGATGGAGGCTGAACATGAGGAGGAGGAGGAGGATTATGCGCAGGAGCTGTACACTGTGGAGGCAACTCTGACTGACATAGGGCCCGCAATCCTCGGTGTGGGGAGGATGTGTTCCGTCCCAAGGTCCGACTGGGTCCCGGCTTCCACTATGTTTACCCAGTGTGCCGTTCCTGGCCACAAGCACTTGTCCACGTGTCCATTGTCAGGTGGACTCTCCCAGTAACTGCGTTGTTGAGGGCACTGCATATGTTTTGGGACACGTGCTTGTGTAGTGCGGGGATGGCACACCGGGCAAAATAGTGTCGGCTGGGGACCGAGTACCGAGGGACATCCACCGCCATAAGGTTGCGGAAGGATTCCATCTCCACCAGCCTAAAAGGCAGCATTTCCAACTCAAGCAGTCGTGAAATGTGTGAATTTAGGACTGTGGCCTGTGGGGCATTGGCTGCGAATTTGAGCTTTCGTTTAAAGCCCTGGGATATGGACAATTGAACGCTGTGGTGGGACGTGGACGTTGATGCTGTTTCTTGAGAAACTGCCATAACAAGTGAAGACTGAGAGGAGGGGGCATCTTTGCATGCAGTATGGACAGGGGATTGCCTTGCATGCACAACAGGGGGTTCTCTTACATGCACAACAGAGGAAGAAGCAGTGGTGACACCTGCTGACACTGGTCGTGGACCCTGGGGTTCGCGCCACAAAGTCGGGTGCTTTCCTGACATGTGCCTGATCATGCTGGTGGTGGTCAGGCTGGTTGTGTTGTCACCCCTGCTGATGCTGGCATGGAAGGTAGTACAAATCGCCTTTTTGGGGTTATCAGCAGAGTCTTTAAAAAAATTCCAGACTCTGGAAGACCTACCGGTTGTACTAGCAACGTTCCTCGTGTTGGTGTTACGGGGAACTGTTGTCCGCCTTCTATGTGCGGCCACCACACTGCTTCTTCCTGCCTGTTGGGGTACTCTGCCTCCCTCCCCCTGTATGCCGCTGGCCTCGCTCAGCGTGTCCTCCTGCCACCTTGGGTCAGTTACTAGATCATCCACCACCTCCTCCTCTTCCACTTGCGCACCACGATCCTCCTCCTCACTTAGTGGCAATTGTGTCTCGTCATCGTCCACCTCTTGTGACAAATTGCCAGTGTCGACTTCCTGTGGCGGTGGCTGTTCAAATATTTGGGCATCGCTACATGGGAACTCCTCTTCCACCACTTCAAGCGGAGCAGGCGAGGGGCACAAATATGGAAATGGACCAGTGAACAGCTCTTCAGAGTGTCCAAGTGTGGGATCAGTTGCTGTCTGATGACACTCGGCATGGTGGGAGGAAGGAGCATCAGGGTTAAGAGGAGTATGCGGTCGAGACTCACGGCTACTAAAACTTGACCGTGTGGAAGACAGGCCGGAGGTGGTAGTGCCCAGGCAACTGGAAGTATTATATGCTATCCAATTAATAACCTGTTCACACTGATCAGTTTGCAATACTGGTGTTGTAGTGTGCTTCCCTAGTAATTCGGTCAAGAAGTGGGAGCGAGAAGATGTGGCTGTTGGTTGTGGCACATTTTCACCTTGGTCACGGCCCCGTCCTCTACACGCACCATCACCAAAACGTCCAGTTCCGCGTCCCTTGCCACGCGCCTTGCCCATTGTAAATGAAGTAAAATAGCTTACACTTGCATTATCAATGGAAAAAGGGTAATAAAAAGGAGATTAGAACCGTGGAAGAGGAAGACCACAGTTCTATTTCTCTGGCCTACACCAGAATCTTTTAAACAGATATATTTGTGACTGAACAGACAGGGAGACACTATTTTTTTTTTTAACGTAAAACAGGCCCAAAGCTGGATAATACAGAGATTTGAACCGTGGAACTGCGAAACCACAGTTTTAATTTACTGGCGTATACCAGACTTTTTTTAGTAGATATACTTGGGGCTGAACAGTCAGCGACACACTCAAACTGTTTTTTTTATGTAAAAAAGGACCAAAAGTGGATAATACAGAGATTTGAACCGTGGAACTGCATAACCACAGTTATAGTTATGTGGCGTACACCAGAAACTTTCAAACAGATATATTTGTGTCTGAACAATCAGTGAGACACTATTACTGTTTTTCTTTATGGAAAAAATACCAAAAGCTGGATAATACAGAGATTTGACCCGTGGAACTGCAAAACCACAGTTATATTTTTCTGGCCTACACCAGACTCTTTTAAACACATATATTGGTGTCTGACCAGTCAGGGAGGCACTATTACTGTTTTTTTTACGGCAAAAAATGCTCAAAACAGGATAATACAGAGATTTGACCTGTGGAACTGCAAAACCACAGTTATAGTTATGTGACGTACACCTGACTCTTTTAAACAGATATATTGGTGTCTGACCAGTCAGGGAGACACTATTACTGTTTTTTTATAGCAAAAAATGCCAAAAACAGGATAATACAGAGATTTGACCCGTGGAACTGCAAAACCACAGTTATATTTTTCTGGCCTACACCAGACTCTTTTAAACAGATATATTGGTGTCTGACCAGTCAGGGAGACACTATTACTGTTTTTTTTTTCGACAAAAAATGCCCAAAACAGAGTAAAACAGAGATTTGACTCTTGGAACTGCAAAACCACAGTTATAATTTTCTGGCCTATGCCAGACTCTTTTAAACAGATATATTGGTGTCTGACCAGTCAGGGAGACACTATTACAGGTTTTTTTTACGGCAAAAAATGCCAAAAACAGGAAAATACAGAGATTTGACCTGTGGAACTGCAAAACCACAGTTATATCTTTCTGGCCTACACCAGACTCTTTTAAACACATATATTGGTGTCTGACCAGTCAGAGAGACACTATTACAGTTTTTTTTATGACAAAAAATGCCAAAAACAGGATAATACAGAGATTTGACCTGTGGAAATGCAGAACCACAGTTATAGTTTTGTGGCATACACCAGACTCTTTTAAACAGATATATTGGTGTCTGACCAGTCAGGGAGACACTATTACTGTTTTTTTATAGCAAAAAATGCCAAAAACAGGATAATACAGAGATTTGACCCGTGGAACTGCAAAACCACAGTTATATTTTTCTGGCCTACACCAGACTCTTTTAAACAGATATATTGGTGTCTGACCAGTCAGGGAGACACTATTACTGTTTTTTTTTTCAACAAAAAATGCCCAAAACAGGATAAAACAGAGATTTGACTCTTGGAACTACAAAACCACAGTTATATTTTTCTGGCCTACACCAGACTCTTTTAAACACATATATTGGTGTCTGACCAGTCAGGGAGACACTATTACAGTTTTTTTTTATGGCAAAAAATGCCAAAAACAGGATAATACAGAGATTTGACCTGTGGAAATGCAGAACCACAGTTATAGTTATGTGGCATACACCAGACTCTTTTAAACAGATATATTGGTGTCTGACCAGTCAGGGAGACACTATTACTGTGTTTTTATAGCAAAAAATGCCAAAAACAGGATAATACAGAGATTTGACCCGTGGAACTGCAAAACCACAGTTATATTTTTCTGGCCTACACCAGACTCTTTTAAACAGATATATTGGTGTCTGACCAGTCAGGGAGACACTATTACTGTTTTTTTTTTCAACAAAAAATGCCCAAAAAATTACAGTTTTTTTTTATGGCAAAAAATGCCAAAAACAGGATAATACAGAGATTTGACCTGTGGAACTGCAAAACCACAGTTATAGTTATGTGGCGTACACCAGACTCTTTTAAACAGATATATTGGTGTCTGACCAATCAGGGAGACACTATTACTGTTTTTTTATGGCAAAAAAATGCCAAAAAACAGGATAATACAGAGATTTGACTCGTGGAACGGCAAAACCACAGTTATATTTTTCTGGCTTTAAACAGATATATTAGTGTCTGAACAGTCACAGACACACTCAATTTTTTTTTGTGGGGGGGGGAATACCAAAAGGTTAATAAGACGCGTATTTGGACAGTCTGACTGAGGAAAAAAAAATACAGGATTTAGAAAATTATTTTCCTGGCCCCTGAGACCGGGGTGATAAGTCTAGCAATTTGACCAACAGGAGCACACAGGACTGTAATGGAAGGTTTGCTGGTATAACCACTGCATCTCCTATACAGCCTGCCTGCCTGCCTGATATCTGGGATGGATATTAGTCCTGAAAAGGACTGTTTGTTTGATTTGGCAGGCTTTAGAGACCCTACACTACCTATTTCGGAGTATAAATCTCTCCCTAGCTCAGCAGCACTGACCCTAATGTGGCACCCCAGGGGTCTGGTTTCCACAGTAACGGCAATGTTATGTCTGAGAGCAGGTGGGAGGTCTCTTGGTCAGGAATCCTATGCATGCCACACCTCCTGCCCAGTCCTGGGAGGGGAAGAACTTCCCCTAGATAAACCTGGGGCTGAGGCAGGGTTAGGGAGTTCAGAGGGAGAGTGCAGCCAGGAGGGCTGACAGGGAGCTGTGGCTCCGGCTGGGCCCAGCTCCTGGGCCATGCCAGAAGTAGAGAAGAGAAGCAGCATAGGAAGAAACAACAGGAGCTCTGTGGGAGCAGTGTTACAAGGAGTCAGGGGCTGGCAGCTGCAGAGCTCGCCCTGACTGAGAAGATTTCTTACCGGACCCGGAGTCCGAGGCTGTGGGGACTAACTCCTACCCAGCAGCAGAATCCGTCAGGCAGGGGATTTCAGGTCCTCTGGCCAAGAAACCCGAAGGCACGGTCACACGCATGGGACCAGCACCGCCGTCATGGAGCGGAAGCTACTAGAAGGCCCCGAGTCACCGGCCATACGGGTGAGCACCACATGGTACACTCAGGGACGTGGGCTACTTATACCCGCCTCTAGCAAGGTAGCCAGTAGAGATGAGTGGTGTTCGACTAGAACTGTTCGCCAATCTCAAATTCGAGCTGTTTTGGGCGGTGTTCGAGTTGTTCGACGAACCCGAACGATTTGCAAAAAATTCGGCTGTTCGAGGTTATGTTCGATAACTGTTCGTGCACCAAAAGCGTGTCCTGCATGTCTGGTGCTATTTAGAGCACCAATCATGCAGGGATTGTCTGCCACTCACTGTAATGCCACAGCCATGGTGGTTGTGGCATTACAGTGATTGCCCAAATCGATGGGAACAGTGCCAACAGTGAAACATGAAAAGCCGGCAATTCAGCAGCGGCATACACCTGTACCCAACAATTTAGAACCGAAAGAATAGAGCTTCACACATAGATTAGATAGATATAAACATGTCAGCCACATATATACGAAGTACAGTGAAAGTGCTGCTTACTGTACTTGTCATTTAGTGTAAAGGATTTATCAAAAAAAATAATAGTGTTTTCGTGCACCGTCTCTTTAAAAAAGCCGGCCGGCAATTCAGCAGCGGTACCCGACAATTTAGAATAGAAAGAATAGAGAATCACACATAGATTAGATAGATAGAAACATGTCAGTCACATATATATGAAGTACAGTGACAGTGCTGCTTACTGTACTTGTCATTTAGCGTAAAGGATTTATCAAAAAAAATAATAGTGTTTTCATGCACCGTCTCTTTAAAAAAGCCGGCCGGCAATTCAGCAGCGGTACCCGACAATTTATAACAGACAGAATAGAGCTTCACACATAGATTAGATAGATAGAAACATGTCAGTCACATATATATGAAGTACAGTGATAGTGTTGGTTACTGTACTTGTCATTTAGTATTAAAATAAAGGATTTATTATTAAAAAAATTGGCGTGGGGTTCCCCTTAATTTTAGGCTCTAGCGGAGGTTAAGCAGACGGCTGGGGCAGATGTTTGAAGCCTGGGAAGGGGGTAATACCCACGGAGCTTCCCAGGCTACTAATATCAGCCCCCAGCTGAATACATAGCCTTTACTAGCTATTAAAATGGGGGACCCCCCAAAAAAAATGACGTGGGGTCCCCCCTAATTTAATAGCTAGCAAAGGCTAGGCAGACAGCTGGGGGCTGATATTAATAGCCCAGGAAGGGAGCCATGAATATTGGCCCCCTCCCAGGCTAGAAACACCAGCCGTCAGCCGCCCCAGAAATGGCGCATTCATAGGATGCGCCAATTCTGGCACTTAGCCTCGCTCTTCCACGCTGCCCTGGTGCGGTGGCAGGGGGTAATAGGGTTGGGGTTGATGTCAGCTTATAATGCCAGCTGACATCAAGCCCAGGTTAGTAATGGAGAGGCGTCGATAAGACACCCCCATTACTAACCCCATAGTCAAAGTTAAAAAAAACACAAACACCCAGAATAAAGTCCTTTAATTGAAATAAAGACACAATCCTTTATTGTTCTAAATTAAACCATACTTACCGTCACGCCCATTCCAGCTGAAGCCAACGATCTCCTGCAATAAAAGAAAAATAATAAAGCAACCTCATCCTTACCTTTCCATGGTTCCCACGACAGCTTCAGCTCTGCTACATCGAGATGACAGGCTGGACCGCAGCAGAACGCTGCCATCCAGCCTCTCATCCCGCAGACACTGAGAAGCGCAGGCTTGCTTGCGCTGCTCAGCGTCTCTCTGTGACGACATCCAGATGAGCCAAGTTCATGTCCAATGAACTCGGCTCACCTCATGCACGTCACTGACAGCGTGGGAAAATTCTCACGCTGAAGCGGTGAGTGCAGGAGAATTCTCCCACGCTGTCAGTGACGTGCATAAGGTGAGCTCATGTCCAATGAACTCAGCTCACCTCCTGCACGTCACTGACAGCGTGGGAGAATTCTCCGGCACTCAACGCTTCAGTGTGAGAATTCTCCCACGCTGAAGCGCTGAGTGCAGGAGAATTTTCCCACGCTGTCAGTGACGTGCATGAGGTGAGCCGAGTTCATTGGACAATAACTCGGCTCATCTGGATGCCCTCACAGAGAGACACTGTGGAGCGCAAGCAAGCCTGCGCTTCTCAGTGTCTGCGGGATGACAGGCTGGATGGCAGCGTTCTGCTGCGGTCCAGCCTGTCATCTCGATGTAGCAGAGCTGAAGCTGTCATGGGAACCATGGAAAGGTAAGGATGATGTTGCTTTATTATTTTTCTTTTATTTCAGGAGATCGTTGGCTTCAGCTGGAATGGGCGTGATGGTAAGTATGGTTTAATTTAGAACAATAAAGAATTGTGTGTTTATTTCAATTAAAGGACTTTTTTCTGGGTGTTGTGTTTTTTTTAAATACTTTACTAGAAATTCATGGTGGTCATGTCTAATATTGGCGTGACCCCATGAATTTCGGGCTTAGGGCCAGCTGATAATGCCAAGCTGGCCCTAACCCCTTTATTACCCAGTGAGCCACCGCATCAGGGCCCTGGATGAGTTGGGTACAGCGCCAGAAGATGGCGCTTCTATGAACGCGCCATTTTCCGGGGTGGCTGCGGACTGCAATTTGCAGCGGGGGTGGCCCAGAAAGCTTGGGCCTCCCTGCGCTGCGGATTCCAGCCCCCAGCTGCCTAGTTGTACCTGGCTGGACACAAAAACAGGGCGAAGCCCCACGTCAATTTTCTTTAAATTATTTCATGAAATAATTAAGAAAAAAAGGGCTTCCCTATATTGTTGTGTCCGGCCAGGTACAAATAGGCAGCTGGTGGTTGGGGGCAGCCCGTTCCTGCCTGCTGTACCTGGCTGGACACAAATATAGTGCGAAGCCCCACGTCAATTTTCTTTAAATTATTTCATGAAATAATTAAGAAAAAAAGGGCTTCCCTATATTGTTGTGTCCGGCCAGGTACAAATAGGCAGCTGGTGGTTGGGGGCAGCCCGTTCCTGCCTGCTGTACCTGGCTGGACACAAATATAGTGCGAAGCCCCACGTCAATTTTTTTTAAATTATTTCATGAAATAATTAAGAAAAAAAGGGCTTCCCTATATTGTTGTGTCCGGCCAGGTACAAATAGGCAGCTGGTGGTTGGGGGCAGCCCGTTCCTGCCTGCTGTACCTGGCTGGACACAAATATAGTGCGAAGCCCCACGTCAATTTTTTTTAAATTATTTCATGAATTTCCTGAAATAATTTAAAAAAATTGAAGTGGGGCTTCGCACTATATTAGTGTCCAGCCAGGTACAGCAGGCAGGAACGGGCTGCCCCCATCCACCAGCTGCCTATTTGTACCTGGCCGGACACAACAATATAGGGAAGCCCTTTTTTTCTTAATTATTTCATGAATTTCATGAAATAATTAAAAAAAATTGAAGTGGGGCTTCGCACTATATTTGTGTCCAGCCAGGTACAGCAGGCAGGAACGGGCTGCCCCCAACCACCAGCTGCCTATTTGTACCTGGCCGGACACAACAATATAGGGAAGGCCTTTTTTTCTTAATTATTTCATGAATTTCATGAAATAATTTAAAAAAAAGTACGTGGGGCTTCGCCCTATTTTTGTGTCCAGCCAGGTACAACTAGGTAGCTGGGGGCTGGAATCTGCAGCGCAGGGAGGCCCAAGCTTTCTGGGCCCCCCCCCGCTACAAATTGCAGTCCGCAGCCACCCCGGAAAATGGCGCGTTCATAGAAGCGCCATCTTCTGGCGCTGTACCCAACTCATCCAGGGCCCTGGTGCGGTGGCTCACTGGGTAATAAAGGGGTTAGGGCCAGCTTGGTATTATCAGCTGGCCCCAAGCCCAAAATTCATGGGGTCACGCCAGTATTAGACATGACCGCCATGAATTTCTAGTAAAGTATTTAAAAAAAACACAACACCCAGAAAAAAGTCCTTTAATTGAAATAAAGACACAATTCTTTATTGTTCTAAATTAAACCATACTTACCATCACACCCATTCCAGCTGAAGCCAACGATCTCCTGCAATAAAAGAAAAATAATAAACCAACCTCATCCTTACCTTTCCATGGTTCCCACGACAGCTTCAGCTCTGCTACATCGAGATGACTGGCTGGACCGCAGCAGAACGCTGCCATCCAGCCTCTCATCCCGCAGACACTGAGAAGCGCAGGCATGCTTGCGCTCCTCACTGTCTCGCTGTGACGGCATCCAGATGAGCCGAGGTCATGTCCAATGAACTCGGCTCACCTCATGCACGTCACTGACAGCGTGGGAAAATTCTCACGCTGAAGCGCTGAGTGCAGGAGAATTCTCCCACGCTGTCAGTGACGTGCAGGAGGTGAGCTGAGTTCATTGGACATGAGCTCACCTTATGCACGTCACTGACAGCGTGGGAGAATTCTCCTGCACTCACCGCTTCAGCGTGAGAATTCTCCCACGCTGTCAGTGACGTGCATGAGGTGAGCCGAGTTCATTGGACATGAACTCGGCTCATCTGGATGTCGTCACAGAGAGACGCTGAGCAGCGCAAGCAAGCCTGCGCTTCTCAGTGTCTGCGGGATGAGAGGCTGGATGGCGGCGTTCTGCTGCGGTCCAGCCTGTCATCTCGATGTAGCAGAGCTGAAGCTGTCGTGGGAACCATGGAAAGGTAAGGATGAGGTTGCTTTATTATTTTTCTTTTATTGCAGGAGATCGTTGGCTTCAGCTGGAATGGGCGTGATGGTAAGTATGGTTTAATTTAGAACAATAAAGGATTGTGTCTTTATTTCAATTAAAGGACTTTATTCTGGGTGTTTGTGTTTTTTTTAACTTTGACTATGGGGTTAGTAATGGGGGTGTCTTATAGACGCCTCTCCATTACTAACCTGGGCTTGATGTCAGCTGGCATTATAAGCTGACATCAACCCCAACCCTATTACCCCCTGCCACCGCACCAGGGCAGCGTGGAAGAGCGAGGCTAAGTGCCAGAATTGGCGCATCCTATGAATGCGCCATTTCTGGGGCGGCTGACGGCTGGTGTTTCTAGCCTGGGAGGGGGCCAATATTCATGGCTCCCTTCCTGGGCTATTAATATCAGCCCCCAGCTGTCTGCCTAGCCTTTGCTAGCTATTAAATTAGGGGGGACCCCACGTCATTTTTTTTGGGGGGTCCCCCATTTTAATAGCTAGTAAAGGCTATGTATTCAGCTGGGGGCTGATATTAGTAGCCTGGGAAGCTCCGTGGGTATTACCCCCTTCCCAGGCTTCAAACATCTGCCCCAGCCGTCTGCTTAACCTCCGCTAGAGCCTAAAATTAAGGGGAACCCCACGCCAATTTTTTTAATAATAAATCCTTTATTTTAATACTAAATGACAAGTACAGTAACCAACACTATCACTGTACTTCATATATATGTGACTGACATGTTTCTATCTATCTAATCTATGTGTGATGCTCTATCTTTCTGTTCTAAATTGTCGGGTACCGCTGCTGAATTGCCGGCCGGCTTTTTTAAAGAGACGGTGCATGAAAACACTAATATTTTTTTTAATAAATCCTTTACACTAAATGACAAGTGCAGTAACCAACACTGTCACTGTGCTTCTTATATGTGTGACTGACATGTTTCTATCTATCTAATCTATGTGTGATGCTCTATTCCTTCTTGTCTAAATTGTCGGATACCGGTGTATGCCGCTGCTGAATTTGCCGGCCGGCTTTTTTAAAGAGAGTGTCTTCTGAGCAGTTTGTCAGCTTTTGGACACCTTTGCAGGTGTTTTCTATGTGTTTCTATGTGTTTTTGTTTGCCTGCCATTGGTTTTAACGGTGTTCGACGGTGTTCTAAGGTGTTCGACGAACAGTTCGACGAACAGTTCCTCGAACATCCCGGTGTTCGACGAACCGAACCGAACCCGAACACTACGGGGGTGGCTCAACACTAGTAGCCAGAAGAGTACAGTCAGTTTGGGAGGCCTACAACTCCGCCTGGCCAGGGGAGATCCCATCTGCTCAAGGACTGACCAGGCCCCGATCGCTAGCCAGTACTCCGGGAGGGTCTATCTTTGTCACCAGTAAAGACCCTGAATCACACCGCATCGTCTCTGAGTGATTCCTGCTACCCCCATCATCCACGTCGGCTGCCCTGAGGCCATACCCCTCCTGTTGGGGGTTATACCATCTACGCTGCACTATCCTACCACCGGCCTCAGCGGTCTGCCCTGCAGCGGCAGCTCCATAGCTGCATTCAACGGGTGGCGTAGTCGTCCTACATCTACCGCTGATACAGCGCCACTTAGTCTGACTCCCTGGGCACGGACCGGGTCACCGCCACGAGACTACAACCCTCAACAGATCCGGCTCCGGGTAAGCTCCCGCCTGCGCAACGCAGCGCGACACAGGCGCAGGGGCGCGTCAACTTTTGGCGTAGTCGGCAGGATTTCGTGCCCGCAACCACCGGGTACTGCGTGCCTGAAAAAGACTGTTCAAACTTACCTGTGGTGAGGATTCCCGCCATCCGGCGCCACCTTCCGCTTCCTTCCCGCCATCGGTGGAGTTTTCCCGCCATTCGGCGCCATCTTCGGCCTTCTTCCCGCCAGCCGTGGAGTTTTCCCGCCATTGGACGCCATCTTGAGGACGCCGCGCGGGAAGAAGAGGGGCGTGGACTCCGAAAGCGCGCGAGAAACTGAAGCCCCGCCTCACGTCCGGACGTTGCGTAAGGTCCTGGAAGGAGCCCAGCAGACGCCGACGTCACAGGAGCGCGACGGAAGGTCCTCAACCCTGACGATCCACTGCGGAGCCGCGGCCTACGGAAGAGGATCATCGCAAGGTAGGCCACGGTCCACTAGGGGGGAGAAGGATGTCTGATACGGAGGAGAGCTTCACCGCTTCAACCCCCGCCAGCGCCACCGCTGTTGCGGTCATGCCTTTCACCATGCCCTATATCCCGGGGGCAGCCTGGCTACCCCAGTACTCAGGGGAATCGCATACCCTGCATGACTTTAATGAAAAGCTGGATAGCCTCTTCCAGGTGTACCCCCTCACAGAAGAGCAAAAAGTGAGCTTCCTGGTGGCCCAATTAACCGGGGCAGCCCAAAGGGAGGTAAAGTCCTGGCCACCTGGGAGGAGGACTGTCGCAGAGATACTAACCCAGCTAACCGAGGAGGAGCTGCAGTACTACCAATACGAGGAAAGCCAAGAGGACCCGGACGGGTCTGAGGACTACCCTCAGGAGGGAGCACAAAGAGGACATAGCTACTGAAGGGAAGTAGCGTGAATAAAGAGCTGTACATAGTTACCCGTTAGGGTACAAGGACTGCTGCTAATTAAAATATGGTCCCCGTTGGGATTAGTGAATTGTTCCCCGTGTGTCCCTATCCCTTACCAGGCTGAGGACTGTGAGCAGCCATCCCCTATCCCTTACCAGGCTGAGGACTGTGAGCAGCCATTCCTTATCCCCACTGACCGAGGACTGAGAGCGGCCATATCCTGTAAATAATTATGTGTTTCTAGTTATTTATAGGAGTACTTGGTGGATTTACCGGGAATCCTTGTACATGGTTGGAGCGTAACCTAGGAATGGACTAAAGACTGTTAAGGACTCGGGGCAGGACAGACCCCTACCTGGTTACGTCTCCCTGTTTTGGTGAAATGGACACCTTACTTTTCTTCAAAGACTGCACCCGGTTGCGGACACGCCGTAACCATCTTTATGTGTTTTTCTTATTGTATTATTATTGTTTATACCTTGTTATGTTTTTCTAAAAATATGTTTAGTCCCGGAGTACTAAATTTCACTAGGGGGGAATGTGGCACCCCAGGGGTCTGGTTTCCACAGTAACGGCAATGTTATGTCTGAGAGCAGGTGGGAGGTCTCTTGGTCAGGAATCCTATGCATGCCACACCTCCTGCCCAGTCCTGGGAGGGGAAGAACTTCCCCTAGATAAACCTGGGGCTGAGGCAGGGTTAGGGAGTTCAGAGGGAGAGTGCAGCCAGGAGGGCTGACAGGGAGCTGTGGCTCCGGCTGGGCCCAGCTCCTGGGCCATGCCAGAAGTAGAGAAGAGAAGCAGCATAGGAAGAAACAACAGGAGCTCTGTGGGAGCAGTGTTACAAGGAGTCAGGGGCTGGCAGCTGCAGAGCTCGCCCTGACTGAGAAGATTTCTTACCGGACCCGGAGTCCGAGGCTGTGGGGACTAACTCCTACCCAGCAGCAGAATCCGTCAGGCAGGGGATTTCAGGTCCTCTGGCCAAGAAACCCGAAGGCACGGTCACACGCATGGGACCAGCACCGCCGTCATGGAGCGGAAGCTACTAGAAGGCCCCGAGTCACCGGCCATACGGGTGAGCACCACACGGTACACTCAGGGACGTGGGCTACTTATACCCGCCTCTAGCAAGGTAGCCAGAAGAGTACAGTCAGTTTGGGAGGCCTACAACTCCGCCTGGCCAGGGGAGATCCCATCTGCTCAAGGACTGACCAGGCCCCGATCGCTAGCCAGTACTCCGGGAGGGTCTATCTTTGTCACCAGTAAAGACCCTGAATCACACCGCATTGTCTCTGAGTGATTCCTGCTACCCCCATCATCCACGTCGGCTGCCCTGAGGCCATACCCCTCCCGTTGGGGGTTATACCATCTACGCTGCACTATCCTACCACCGGCCTCAGCGGTCTGCCCTGCAGCGGCAGCTCCATAGCTGCATTCAACGGGTGGCGTAGTCGTCCTACTTCTACCGCTGATACAGCGCCACTTAGTCTGACTCCCTGGGCACGGACCGGGTCACCGCCACGAGACTACAACCCTCAACAGATCCGGCTCCGGGTAAGCTCCCGCCTGCGCAACGCAGCGCGACACAGGCCCAGGGGCGCGTCACTAACACTGGCTGATCCGGAGCGACTGTGTCCAAGATGGCGGCGTCCGGTTTTAAATACTCGAGGTGACGCTGTGCGGCCAGCCAATCACTGTAATGCCCACAAGCAACATGACTGCGGCATTACAGTGACTGGCTGACAATCCCTGCATGTTCATTGGCTCTGTAAAGAGCGCCAAACATGCAGGACGGAGACCCGAGCTCCCCCCCGAGTAACCCGGAAATGCTCGGTGCTCGCCGAACATCCCGACTAGTGAGATGCTCGGGCGAGTACCGAGCAGTGTCGAGCATGCTCGCTCAACACTATTCATAACTGGACAGGTAGATTTCACAGCAGTGTTATTGACTTGAAGTTACATTGTGTTGTATAAGTGTTCCCTTTATTTTTTTTGAGCAGTGTGTATATATATATATATATATATATATATATATATATATATATATAATGTGAAACATTGTTCAGTATAGCTACATTAAAATATGTATCAATTATGTAGAATATCTAAAATAAAAAATGGCAGCACTCCCATTTCAAAATAGGGAAAAAAAATATTTTTTCCAAGCCCTTGTCCACAACATTTTGACTCAGTTATTGAGCCTTTTTCAAGTGAGTCCCGTCATTTAAAGTGGTCCAGAAGTAGTTTAAAAGGGTTGTTCAACACTGAGGACTATTTTACTACTTTTTTTTTTTTTACCTTGAATACATGTATTAGGAGCTAAAATTCATTCTTGCCACTGCTTTACATTTAAAAAATTGCACTATTTTTTCTTTTACAGGCTCTTTGTTTCCCTTAACATTCAACTTTGCTGTGGTCTGTGGTCATAAATCAGCTGAGAGAAGCCAGAAAAAAATAAGATAAAAGAGAGAAAAAAACCCCTCACCCACTGCAACCAACTTTCAGAATGAGTTGACATATTTTAAGTTAACCCATTCTTCAATCAACAATAGCAATTGCAAGACAAAGGATGTAGAAGGCAAACGGTGGAAGATTTTTAAGAAACCCAATTCTAGAACCCAATTTCTTACAGAAAAAAATTGTAGTTTAATGTTTCATAGATCATCCACATCAATTGCATAAACATCAGCAAATCTCATATGTATGTGTATTTCAAACTTCATATGTGTATGTTTACATTACATAATTATAAAGTGCTTGTGTGCAATAAATTATAGTAAACATTAAAAAAATGTATATGTACAGTACAGACTAGTGTTGAGCCACCCCCGTAGTGTTCGAGTTCGGTTCGGTTCGTCGAACACCTTCGAACACCGTTAAAACCAATGGCAGGCAAACAAAAACACATAGAAACACATAGAAAACACCTTCAAAGGTGTCCAAAAGCTGACAAACTGCTCAGAAGACACAACTAACACATGGAAAAGTGACAAGTACATATAGTCATGCGAAAAGAAAAGAGGTGGAGGAGTAAAAGGAGGGGGAGACACAGATATAGGCATGTCATGCCCTTCTAAAATCCAAAAAGTGAGAAGCCGACACGTTCAGTCCGCTCCTGCCCGTGCCACCTCCGTGTCGCCGGGTTTGTGCCAGAGCCGCGGTGAACCCTGACGGCCAGCCCCCCTCTCCCAATACTGGTGCCTGTCCGCTGGTGGGTCGAGCGAGCCCCCCTGTGGTGGAGGCAGCTCTAAGCTTTTTAATTTAAATTGTCTCTCTAATTTGAATGAATACACTTTAAATCCATTTACAAGGATCTATTGGAGGGCAAGTCTCATGCCAGCAGCCGCGTAATTCCAGCTCCAGTAGCGTCCACTAAAGCTGCTGCAGTTAAAAAGCTTTTTAAGGATCGAGCTCGGCTGTCCACCGCAAGGCATCCTACTGCCAGTCCCAGCCCCTATGCCTTGGGGTGCCTCCTGATGCTCTTCACTGAGTATCCCGTGGTCCCGAAGCATTTCCTTTGAAAAAATTAAGTGTCCAAACTACAGGTGGTGTAGCTTGCTTAACAGCCGGGATAATCCGCTGACTAGCAGACACTGCTACTAGGCACAAAGTATTTCCTGGGCTAGATGCAGTTAAAAATTTGTAACTAGATACTCTCGTTGGATGCTGAGAAAGCATTCCATAGAGTCTCCTGGCACGCCATATATGATTCTCTTAAAAAGCTTGGGGTAGGGGTCTAGGGGACCCTTTTATAGCCAAAATCACGGCCCTGTATCACAATACGTCACCTAGGCTGAAGATAAATGGAACTGTAGCACCCTGAGGGCTCGGTTGCTACAGAGGTATTGCACCTCACCCAGAGGTGTGATATCTCACTCTCAGGTAAGGATGGAGTGTGGATCAGGACCCGACACCTGCATGCATTACACCACATTGCCGTGGGGCAGGGCGACCAATATGCCTCTGAGATGGGCACGACAGTCCCTGTCCCTGGCTGGAGTGGGGGGAGGGAACACTGAGGAAGGGGAACCCTGTAGTGCAGGAGCAGGGAGGAAGCAGTTCCTGGGTGCATTGAGAAGGGAGTATAAAAGGTGGGCACCATCTTAGTTCAGTGCAGAGAAGTCTGAGCAGAAGTGGCAGGGAGCAGGGGCTCTGCATGAGCTCTGCTCCGGAGGCGGGCCTAATAACAGATTCCCAGGCCTGGAAGAGGGAGAAGGAAGGAAGAGGAGCGGAGAAGGCTCCAGGAACGAGGAATGAAGGGATCCCAGGGGTGCGGACGGGCGAGTCGCCACCGCACGCCCGAATCCACCTGCGTGGAGGGGTCAGGCCAAAGGGGGAGACCGGTCCCCGAAACTAGTGGAGGCAGGAAACGACCCTCAGCTAGAAACCGGAGGCTGTGACATTTTATGTGGCGCAGCCCCTCGCTACACCCACTAGGAAGGCACCACATAGGGTCAGGGAAACTGGCGCCAAGTTTACCAAGAGGAGGCCCGAGGCAGCCGGACAGAAGGGTTGGTAAGAAAGGCCAGACAAAGGACACACAAAGGGGGTCCTGTGAAGCGCTCCAAAGTTATCTGGGAGTTGTCTAAGCCCCTCACCTGGTGAGCACAGTACGACGTGGGCAGCCGTTACCTGCAGACGTGGTCTGGATAATAAGAACTGTGAGTAAAGGCCCTGGACTGCATCACTGACTCCGTGTCGTTACTGCTGCTGCCCTGCACCATCACCCCCATCCTCCGCATACACTGCCCTGAGGCTATACTCCTCCCGTGGGGAGTTATGCTACGCTCTGCTGCACCCACAACACCAGCCTCAGCGGTCTGCCCTGGAGCGGCGGTTCACTCTGACCGCAATCCACGGGTGGCGTAGTCGGACATTTAAACATCAAAACCACATAAATAATTCCGCCACTGGTTTGACCACCCTGAGCCACGGAACCGGGTCGCCGCCACGAAGACTACAACCACCAGCATCCACCAAAAAGGGTCCGGCTTCGGGTGTCCCAAGGCCCAGGGGGTGCATCAGAACATTTTCATCACCTTTCACAATCACCAATGGGACAAGGCAGGGATGTCCTCTGTCCCCTCTCTTATACATCCTAGTGACGGAGCACCTGCTCTCATCAATTCGCCATAACCCCAATATTAGGTGGATTGAGGTGGGAGGCACCGAGTACAAGTGCTCTCTATTTGCTGATGATGTCCTAGTATATATCACTCAATCACATATATCCATCCATGCTGTTATGGCTGAAATAGATCACTTTGTTACATGGTCAAATTTTAAAATCAATGCAGCGAAGTCTGAGGCCCTCGATGTCTCCCTCCCCAAATCCATATAGGATTCCATCCAGTCCAACTTTCCCTTTGCCTGGCCCTCACAGGGTATCAAATACTTAGGAATTTCTATTCATAGAGACCTCTCCCATCTATGTTATCTTAATTTTGGGCCCTTTATTGAACAACTCCATACAGACCACGGTTGGCAAGTTAGAACTGTAAGATTCACTACGTGAACCACTGGTGTTTTGTGGAAAAGCACATGTACACTGTGTTCCAAATTATTATGCAAAAAGTGTTTAGGAGTGATAAGGGAAGAATTTGTTTGTTTGTCAGTTAAACTCATTGATGGTGATGTGTGTCAGGGCTCTTTATATCACTGTAAGCAATTGCAGACACCTGTGCTAATTAGTTTGGCAGGTGTGTCCAATGAAAGGCAAGACTACTTAAGAAGGCTGTCTCACATTATTAAGCAGCCTACATTTTCTGCCAAATGGGAAAGAAAAAGAATGTGTCGGCTGCTGAGAAGCAACAAATTGTGGAGTGTTTAGGTCAAGGCATGACTACAATCAACATTGTGCGATGATCAGGATGAAGTGTCTTGGCAATCAAGAAGTATGTAGCTGATTCACAGTACACACGTGTGCGTGCTGATAAGGGCAAATTGAGGACTCTTTCCTACAGGCAATTACGTCAGGTTAAAAGAGCAGCGGCAAAAAAGCCTTGTCATAGCAGCAGACAAGTTTTTGAAGCTGCTGGTGCCTCCAACGTCCCCCGAACAACAAGATGCAGGGTCCTTCAGAGGTTTGCAGCTGTGCATACGCCATCCTGTCGACCTCCTCTATCCACTTCACACAAGCAGAAACGGCTCCAGTGGGCCAAACATTACATGAAGACTGATTTCAAAACTGTTTTGTTCACGGATGAGTGCCGTGCAGCGCTCGATGGTCCAGATGGATGGAGTGGAGGATGGCTGGTTGATGGACACCCCACGCAAACACGGCTACAGCGCCAACAAGGAGGAGGTGGAGTAATGTTTTGGGCTGGAATCATGGGGAGAGAGATTGTCGGCCCCTTTAGGATCCCTGAAGGCGCTAAAGATGAACTCCATAATGTATGTGGATTTTCTCAAACAGCACTTCTTGCCATGGTTCAAGAAGAAGAACCGTGTATTTCAAAGCAAGATCATTTTTTTGCATGATAATGCACCATCTCATGCTGCACATAAAACATCTGCATCTCTGGCTGATATGGGCATAAAAGGGGACAAACTTATGGTGTGACCCCCATGCTCCCCTGACCTCTACCCCATTCAGAACCTCTGGAGCATCATCAAAAGGAGTGTCTATGATGGCGGGAGGCAGTTCACATCTAAGCAACAGCTCTGGGAGGGTATTCTGTCCTCATGCAAAACAATTGAAGCAGAAACCATCCAAAACCTGACAAATTCAATGGACGAGAGAGTTCAGAAGCTCCTTTCGAACAAGGGGTCCTATGTGAAAATGTAACATCACCTAGAATAAAGTTTTGAGTTGAAAACTGTTTGATTTCAGTTTCTAATAACCTGCTAATGCTTATAATTTCAAAAATGACCATTTTTTTGGTCTTTATTAAAATGAAAAGGTTGATCGAAAAGTTTGGGGGATCTAAGAGTGTGGCAACCCAGTAGTCATGATTACTTCGAATTCTGACAATATGAGGGTCATGTTGCAGGTAGTGCAGCAAGAAGGCACTTATGTGTCTTGCGTATCTCGGAGCCCCAAAATTATTTTCCGGGCTAGATGCAGCTAAAAATTATTATTAATTTTAAATCTGGTGGAGCTTAGTATAGATGGCCTAATAGGATCAGTGCTGCACACTGCTACAAAGCCCAAATTATTTTCCAGTCAAGATACAGATAAACATGATTAGTAATTTTAAATCTGGTGGAGCTTATTATAGATGGCCTAATAGAATCAGTGCTGCACACTGCTACAAAGCCCAAATTATTTTCCAGCCAAGATACAATTAATCATGATTAGTAATTTGAAAGCTTAAAACGGTTGGTAGGGTGATTTTAACCAATCATCAAGCTTTTACTCTCCCCAGGATGACACAGGGGTAGAAAAGTCGTTTCGGATCCATGATTTGTTCATCTTTATGAACGTGAGTCTGTCTACATTATCAGTGGAGAGCCGCGTGCGCTTATCTGTCAGCACACCACCAGCAGCGCTGAACACACGTTCAGACAGAACGCTGGCTGCGGGGCATGACAAGATCTCCAAGGCGTAAGTGGCTAGCTCCGGCCATTTATCCAGATTGGAAGCCCAAAAAGAGCAAGGGTCCAGTGACACAGTCATGGCTTCAATGTTTACTTGGAGATACTCCTGTACCATCGTCTCTAGGCGTTGACTATGTGTCAGACTTCTTGTCTCCTGTGGCCTTGCAAAGGATGGGCTAAAAAAGTGGTGAAATGATTCCGCAAAATTGATGTTACCAGCAGATACTGTGGTTCTGTTACTCTTTGAGTGCTGAACACTTGACGGTCCCACGGTTGGCAAGTTGGAACTGTGAGATTCACTACGTGCACCACTGGTGTTTTGTGGAAAAGCACATGTAAGATTCTGCAACAGTCTCTGCTGATACTCCTGCATGCGTGCATCCCTTTCTATGGCAGGAATAATTTCTGCAAATTTACTTTTGTACCGGGGATCTAACAGTGTGGCAACCCAGTAGTCAGGATTATTTCTAATTCTCACAATTCGAGGGTCATGTTGCAGGTAGTGCAGCAAGAAGGCACTCATGTGTGTTGCGCATCCAGGAGCACCAAGTCCCTGTTGTGTTGGTGGCGAGGTAACAATTATGCTTCCTTCCTCTGTCCTCTCCCCCCAACCTCGCACAACAGAAATGTGATCAAGGTCTCCCTCATCTGATGAGTCTTCCATCAGTTCGTCCTCCACTTCTTCCTGGGCTCCTGCACCTTCCTCACTAGTTTGGCTGCTACCATGCGCCCTGGTAAAACCATCTCCCCCACCCTCACATGCCTGCCGCCTTGGTGCTGCCGACCGTCTGGACCTTGCAGATGTTCGCCCTTCCGCATACAACTCCTCCTCCTCTACTTCCTCCACCTCCTCTTGTGCCACCACCTGACTCCGAATTCTGTTTAACATGTGCTCCAGCATGTAAATCACCGGAATAGTCATGCTGATAATGGCATCGTCAGCACTAAACATCTTCGTCGCCATTTCAAAACTGTGCAGAAGGGTGCATAGGTCCCTGATCTGAGACCACTCCTCCAGCGTGATTTGCCCCACCTCTGGATCTCGTTGGCCCACGCTATACGTCAGAACGTATTGCACCAGGGCTTGTCGGTGCTGCCACAGTCGCTGCAACATGTGCAGAGTTGAATTCCACCGGGTAGGCACATCGCATTTTAGCCGGTGAAGTGGCAGGCCCAACGACTTCTGTAGAGATGTAAGTCGCTGAGATGCGGGATGCGAACGGCGGAAGTGAGCACACAGCGACCGTGCCCTCTGCAGAAGGCCATCTAGTCTGGGATAGTGGTCTAAAAATTGCTGGACAACCAGGTTCAACACGTGAGCCATACAAGGCACGTGTGTGACATTGCCCCGGCGAAGGGCCGCACCCAGGTTTGCAGCATTGTCGCACACGGCCTTCCCTGGTTTCAGGTCCAGTGGAGACAACCATTCATGAAATTGGTTCTCCAGAGCTGACCACAACTCCTCAGCTGTGTGACTCACATTTCCCAGACATTTCAAAGTAAAAACCGCCTGATGACATTGAGCCCTACTGCCAGCATAGTAAGGAGGTGTGCAGGATCCCTTCTGCGCAGTTAGAAAGCTTGTGGCATGACCAGACAGGCTTTGGGTGCAGGTGGAAGACCGAGAGGAGGTTGAGGAGGCAGAAGCAGTGGAGGAACTTTGACATAAAGAGGATTGACGCACAACTCGTGGGGACGGCAAGACTTGGACAGCAGCACCTTGTCCTGCTGTCACCATAGTTACCCAGTGCCCAGTCAGCGACATGTAACGCCCCTGTCCATGCCTACTCGTCCAAGTGTCTGTGGTGAAATGCACCCTGTCACACACAGAGTTTCTCAAAGAAGCGGTGATGTTGTGTGCGACATGCTGGTGGAGCGCAGGCACACCTTTCTTTGAGAAGTAGTGCCGACTGGGCATCTGGTACTGGGGCACTGCGACAGACATAAGGTCTCGAAAATCCTCTGTGTCCACCAGGCGGAAAGGCAGCATTTCTGTAGCCAAGAGCTTGCAGATGGTGAAATTCAACCTTTTAGCTTTCTCATGGCTAGGAGGAAATGGTCTTTTACTTGTCCATATCTGAGGGACCAAGGGCTGGCTATTGTGCTTAGACGGGGTTGATAACCGTGTCCCCGGCAAACTGCCGGTCTGTGAGGAAGATGCAGGCGGACATGTTAGGTTGCCTTGATCCAAAGGTGGTGCTATCGATGTCGGACAGCGCTCAACACCAGCTGGTGTTACCACCTCCAAAGAAAATGATGACCTGCCAATCACGCTGGCTGTTGCGGGTAAAAAGGTGGCAGGTCTGCGCCCCAAAACAGGTGTGACTGCTGTCCCCCCAGTCACAGAGGATGAAGAGGCCGCGGATGCACAAGATATGGCAGACGGTGGTTGGCCCGGCCGGCTAGGCTGCATTGTAGCACACTGAGCTTCCCATTGCAACTTATGCTTCATGTCCATGTGCCAGTTCATGCATGAAGTACTCAAACTATGTATTTTTTGGCCTCTACTTAGCTTTTGCTGACAAATGTTACAGATAACACGAGTTGGGTCATCTTTATCGATCTGAAAAAATGCCCAGGCTATGCAAGGCTTAGCACCCATGCGACCTGAAGAGCCACCACGACTTGTGGTAAAAGGCAGAGTTGTGTTTGAGGATGCAGTTGTTGACGTGCTTCCAGTACTACGTCTCTGTCCAGGAAGGCGCAACCTGACCTCATCGTCACTAGCATCTTCCTCCACCTCCTCTGCTGACCTCATCTCTTGGCTGACTGTGGGTTGACAGTAAGTGGGATCTCCAACCTCATCATCATCACCCTATGCGTTATCACACCCGTCGTCCTCAGAGCCAACCTGTTCCTGCCCTGAAAAAAAACTAAAGTTGTCGCTCCAATCAGGTATTTGAGTCTCATCATCATCTTCCTCATTGTCTCCACCAACAGGAGTTACAGTTTGGGAATGAGGGTCTACATTATGGTCAGAACCTTCTGCGTCTGGTCCTGGATCCGACTCATAAAGATTCTGGGCATCAGTGCAGATCATTTCCTCGTCTGGATTCACAGAAGCGCTGGAGTCGACCTCTGATTCCCAGGCTATAGTATGAGTAAACAGCTCTGCAGACTCAACCATCTGTTCTACCTCATACTCAGACGGGCAGCTGGAGATTTGGGAGCTGTGAGGAAGCAAGTGCGATTGGGCTGACACCTTTGAGGACTGGACTATTTGTGATGTTGAAGTTGATGTGGAGGAGAGCCCACTTAAAGGAGCACTTGATATCCGTTGAAGCACCTGCTGTTTTTGTGCCTCATCTGGAATTTGTAGCGATTGGCGTGGCCGTAAGAAAGGGATCTTATCACATTGTCCGCTAAAAGAAGTAGACATTTTAGTTTGGCTGGAAGATGGTCTTTCTTCTGCAGATGTTACTGTTGCTTTAACACCTACCCCACGGACACAACCTTTTTTCCCGTTCCCAACACGCCTATTCCCCTTTCCACCAGCAGCAGGCCTTTTTCCACTCATTTTGGTGGTTAACTAATTCACAACTCTGGAGTTGTTTGCACAAAAAAACAATGGATGGGAACCGAGCAGAGCTGAGTGGCCAAACTGTGGTATTAGGCCAAAACTATTGGCTGGGTTAGATGCAGAAAAAAATTATATTCAATTTGCAACCTGATGGAGGTCAGTATAGATGGACTAATAGAACAAGTCCCACACACAGCTAGAAGCCCAAATATTTTTTCAGAGGTAGATGCAGAAAAAAATTGTATTCAGTTTGCAACCTGATGGAGGTCAGTATAGATGGACTAATAGAACAAGTCCTACACACAGCTAGAAGCCCAAATATTTTTTCAGAGGTAGATGCAGAAAAAAAATATATTCAGTTTGCAACCTGATGGAGGTCAGTATAGATGGACTAATAGAGAAAGTCCTACACAATGCTAGAAGGCCAAATATTTTTTCAGAGCTAGATGCAGACAAAAAATTATTTTTAATTTGCAACCTGATGGAGGTCAGTATAGATGGACTAATAGAGAAAGTCCCACACACTGCTAGAAGGCCAAATATTTTTTCAGAGGTAGATGCAGATAAAAATTATTTTTAATTTGCAGCCTGATGGAGGTCAGTATAGAGGGACTAATAGAGAAAGTCCCACACACTGCTAGAAGGCCAAATATTTTTTCAGAGCTAGATGCAGAAAAAAATTATATTCAGTTTGCAACCTGATGGAGGTCAGTATAGATGGACTAAAAGAACAAGTCCCACACACAGCTAGAAGTCCAAATATTTTTTCAGAGGTAGATGCAGAAAAAAATTATATTCAGTTTGCAACCTGATGGAGGTCTGTATAGATGGATTAATAGAACAAGTCCCACACACAGCTAGAAGCCCAAATATTTTTTCAGAGGTAGATGCAGAAAAAAAATATATTCAGTTTGCAACCTGATGGAGGTCAGTATAGATGGACTAATAGAGAAAGTCCCACACACTGCTAGAAGGCCAAATATTTTTTCAGAGCTAGATGCAGAAAGAAATTATTTTTAATTTGCAACCTGATGGAGGTCAGTATAGATGAACTAATAGAGAAAGTCCCACACACTGCTAGAAGGCCAAATATTTTTTCAGAGCTAGATGCAGATATAAATTATTTTTAATTTGCAACCTGATGGAGGTCAGTATAGATGGACTAATAGAGAAAGTCCTACACACACTGCTAGAAGGCCAAGTATTTTTTCAGAGCTAGATGCAGATAAAAATTATTTTTAATTTGCAACCTGATGGAGGTCAGTATAGATGGACTAATAGAGAAAGTCCTACACACACTGCTAGAAGGCCAAATATTTTTTCAGAGGTAGATGCAGATAAAAATTATTTTTAATTTGCAGCCTGATGTAGGTCAGTATAGATGGACTAATAGAGAAAGTCCCACACACTGCTAGAAGGCCAAATATTTTTTCAGAGCTAGATGCGGAAAAAAATTATATTCAGTTTGCAACCTGATGGAGGTCAGTATAGATGGACTAATAGAACAAGTCCCACACACAGCTAGAAGGCCAAATATTTTTTCAGAGGTAGATGCAGATAAAAATTATTTTTAATTTGCAGCCTGATGGAGGTCAGTATAGATGGACTAATAGAGAAAGTCCCACATACTGCTAGAAGGCAAAATATTTTTTCACAGCTAGATGCAGAAAAAAAATTATTTTGAATTTGCAACCTGATGGAGGTCAGTATAGATGGACTAATAGAGAAAGTCCCACACACTGCTAGAAGGCCAAATATTTTTTCAGAGCTAGATGCAGACAAAAAATTATTTTTAATTTGCAACCTGATGAAGGTCAGTATAGATGGACTAATAGAGGAAGTCCCACACACTGCTAGAAGGCCAAATATTTTTTCAGAGCTAGATGCAGATAAAAATTATTTTTAATTTGCAACCCGATGGAGGTCAGTATAGATGGAGTAATAGAGAAAGTCCCACACACTGCTAGAAGGCCAAATATTTTTTCAGAGCTAGATGCAGAAAAAAATTATATTCAGTTTGCAACCTGATGGAGGTCAGTATAGATGGACTAATAGAACAAGTCCCACACACAGCTAGTAGCCCAAATATTTTTTCAGAGGTAGATGCAGATAAAAATTATTTTTAATTTGCAACCTGATGGAGGTCAGTATAGATGGACTAATAGAGAAAGTCCCACACACTGCTAGAAGGCCAAATATTTTTTCAGAGCTAGATGCAGACAAAAAATTATTTTGAATTTGCAGCGTGATGGAGGTCAGTATAGATGGAGTAATAGAGAAAGTCCCACACACTGCTAGAAGCCCAATATTTTTTCAGAGGTAGATGCAGAAAAAAAATATATTCAGTTTGCAACCTGATGGAGGTCAGTATAGATGGACTAATAGAGAAAGTCCCACACACTGCTAGAAGGCCAAATATTTTTTCAGAGCTAGTTGCAGATAAAAATTATTTTTAATTTGCAACCTGATGGAGGTCAGTATAGGTGGACTAATAGAGAAAGTCCCACACACTGCTAGAAGGCCAAATATTTTTTCAGAGCTAGATGCAGATAAAAATTATTTTTAATTTGCAACCTGATGGAGGTCAGTATAGATGGACTAATAGACCAAGTCCCACACACTGCTAGAAGGCCAAATATTTTTTCAGAGCTAGATGCAGAAAAAAATTATATTCAGTTTGCAACCTGATGGAGGTCAGTATAGATGGACTAATAGAACAAGTCCCACACACAGCTAGAAGCCCAAATATTTTTTCAGAGGTAGATGCAGAAAAAAATTATATTCAGTTTGCAACCTGATGGAGCTCTGTATAGATGGATTAATAGAACAAGTCCCACACACAGCTAGAAGCCCAATATTTTTTCAGAGGTAGATTCAGAAAAAAAATATATTCAGTTTGCAACCTGATGGAGGTCAGTATAGATGGACTAATAGAGAAAGTCCCACACACTGCTAGAAGGCCAAATATTTTTTCAGAGCTAGTTGCAGATAAAAATTATTTTTAATTTGCAACCTGATGGAGGTCAGTATAGATGGACTAATAGAGAAAGTCCCACACACTGCTAGAAGGCCAAATATTTTTTCAGAGCTAGATGCAGATAAAAATTATTTTTAATTTGCAACCTGATGGAGGTCAGTATAGATGGACTAATAGTCCAAGTCCCACACACTGCTAGAAGGCCAAATATTTTTTCAGAGCTAGATGCAGAAAAAAATTATATTCAGTTTGCAACCTGATGGAGGTCAGTATAGATGGACTAATAGAACAAGTCCCACACACAGCTAGAAGCCCAAATATTTTTTCAGAGGTAGATGCAGAAAAAAATTATATTCAGTTTGCAACCTGATGGAGCTCTGTATAGATGGATTAATAGAACAAGTCCCACACACAGCTAGAAGCCCAATATTTTTTCAGAGGTAGATTCAGAAAAAAAATATATTCAGTTTGCAACCTGATGGAGGTCATTATAGATGGACTAATAGAGAAAGTCCCACACACTGCTAGAAGGCCAAATATTTTTTCAGAGCTAGATGCAGACAAAAAATTATTTTTAATTTGCAACCTGATGGAGGTCAGTATAGATGGACTAATAGAGAAAGTCCCACACACTGCTAGAAGGCCAAATATTTTTTCAGAGCTAGATGCAGATATAAATTATTTTTAATTTGCAACCTGATGGAGGTCAGTATAGATGGACTAATAGAGAAAGTCCCACACACTGCTAGAAGGCCAAATATTTTTTCAGAGCTAGATGCAGAAAAAAATTATATTCAGTTTGCAACCTGATGGAGGTCAGTATAGATGGACTAATAGAGCAAGTCCCACACACTGCTAGAAGCCCAAATATTTTTTCAGAGCTAGATGCAGAAAAAAATTATATTCAATTTGCAACCTGATGGAGGTCAGTATAGATGGACTAATAGAATGATGCTATGCCCAAAAGATTTTACTTCACTAGGTGCAGTAAAAAAATTGGTATTCTATACACAGGTGGTATATCTTGCAACACAGATAGGCTACTCCACTGACTAACACACTCTGCAATAGGCCAAAAAGGATTAGCTTTGCTAGATTCAGCCAAATGCTGTGAAAAAAACTTGCACAGCACTGGCACAGACCTGTCTGGCAAAAACTGATAGGAACTGATGTAACCTAGTCCTGAAAAGGACTGCAATTACAATTAGTCTTTACTCCCACAATCTATCTATTTAAGAGCACAGACCTGCCTGATAAAAGTCGTAGGAAATGCTGTAACCTAGTCCTTAAAAGGACTGCAATCACAACTATTCCCTACTCCCAAGCTATCTGTAGATTTGTGCGAAAATTGGCTTGAAATTAACAAGGTATAGCGCACACAGCAACAGCGGTGCCGTCTAGCACGCAGCTGCAGCAGTGAGAAAATGGTGGCGACGGGGAAAATGGCTTGGTCTTATAGGGCAAGGACATGTGACATACACTGCCAATGACACATGCCCTTGCTTGTGTGGAAAAAAGCACTTCGCTCCGTGTGTGCGCTGCTGATAGGCTGACAGATTGCACCTCCCCACTGTAAATGCGGGAAAGAGAAAAAAAATGGAGATCTTCATTATTCCTGCAGAGACCCATCCCCTGCCCCTCCCCCCACCCCGCTGTACACTCAAACTACGTATTAACATTAATTTTCATCATTACTGAGAAAAAATCCAGTTATGATTTTGGTGCACGAACAGTTATCGAACATAACCTCGAACAGCCGAATTTTTCTCAAATCGTTCGTGTTCGCCGAACGGCTCGAACACCGCCCAAAACAGCTCGAATTTGAGATTGGCGAACAGTTCGAGTCGAACAACGCTCATCTCTAGTACAGACCAAAAGTTTGGACACACCTTCTCATTTAAAGATTTTTCTGTATTTTCATGACTATGAAAATAGTACATTCACACTGAAGGCATCAAAACAATGAATTAACACATGTGGAATTATATACTTAACAAAAAAGTGTGAAACAACTGAAAATATGTCTTATATTCTAGATTCTTCAAAGTAGCCACCTTTTGCTTTGATGACTGCTTTGTATACTCTTGGCATTCTCTTGATGAGCTTCAAGAGGTAGTCACCGGAAATGGTTTTCACTTCACAGGTGTGCCCTGTCAGGTTTAATAAGTGGGATTTCTTGCCTTATAAAAGGGGTTGGAACCATCAGTTGTGTTGTGCAGAAGTCTGGTGGATACAAAGCTGATAGTCCTACTGAATACACTGTTAGAATTTGTATTATGGCAAGAAATAAGCAGCTAAGTAAAGAAAAACGAGTGGCCATCATTACTTTAGGAAATGAAGGTCAGTCAGTCCGAAAAATTGGGAAAACTTTGAAAGTGTCCCCAAGTGCAGTTGCAAAAACCATCAAGTGCTACAAAGAAACTGGCTCACATGAGGACCGCCCCAGGAAAGGAAGACCAAGAGTCAACTCTGCTTCTGAGGATAAGTTTATCCGAGTCACCAGCCTCAGAAATCGCAGGTTAACAACAGCTCAGATTAGAGACCAGGTCAATGCCACACAGAGTTCTAGCAGCAGACACATCTCTTCAACAACTGTTAAGAGGAGACTTTATGCAGCAGGCCTTCATGGTAAAATAGCTGCTTGGAAACCACTGCTAAGGACAGGCAACAAGCAGAAGAGACTTGTTTGGGCTAAAGAACACAAGAAATGGACATTAGACCAGTGGAAATCTGTGCTTTGTTCTGATGAGTCCAAATTTAAGATCTTTGGTTCCAACCACCGTGTCTTTGTGCGACGCAGAAAAGGTGAACGGATGGACTCTACATGCCTGGTTCCCACCGTGAAGCATGAAGGAGGAGGTGTGATGGTGTGGGGGTGCTTTGCTGGTGACGCTGTTGGGGATTTATTCAAAATTGAAGGCATACTGAACCAGCATGGCTACCACAACATCTGGCAGCGGCATGCTATTCCATCCGGTTTGCGTTTAGTTGGACCATCATTTATTTTTCAAAAGGACAATGACCCCAAACACACCTCCAGGCTGTGTAAGGGCTATTTGACCAAGAAGGAGAGTGATGGGGTGCTACGTCAGATGACCTGGCCTCCACAGTCACCAGACCTGAACCAATCGAGATGGTTTGGGGTGAGCTGGACCGCAGAGTGAAGGCAAAAGGGCCAACAAGTGCTAAGCATCTCTGGGAACTCCTTAAAGATTGTTGGAAGACCATTTCCGGTGACTACCTCTTGAAGCTCATCAAGAGAATGCCAAGAGTGTGCAAAGCAGTCAGCAAAGCAAAAGGTGGCTACTTTGAAGAACCTAGAATATAAGACATATTTTCAGTTGTTTCACACTTTTTTGTTAAGTATTTAATTCCACATGTGTTAATTCATAGTTTTGATGCATTCAGTGTGAATGTACAATTTTCATAGTCATGAAAATACAGAAAAGTCTTTAAATGAGAAAGTGTGTCCAAACTTTTGGTCTTTACTGTATATGGAGAAAGGGCAGCATGAAATTGGGGCACAGTATGTTAGCATGGCTGGTGGACAGTGTGGAGATATAGAGAGTGTAAGGCCACATTCCCACAATGAGCTTTTGGGGAGTTTTTGACCGCAGGTCAGATTACACTGATTTAAAAAAAAAGTGCAGTAGGCATGAGATTTCTTTAAATCCCATCCACTTTTTTTAGGCGGCAAAAATACGCCTCAAAAGCTTATCGTGGGAACTTAGCCTAGAGAAAAAGTGCAGTGTAAAGAGGACAGCCATGGTATAGACCATGGTTCATAAGGGTGGACAGTGTGGTGGTTATAGCTCATAAGGGTAGATATTGATGGCAGATACACCACTGGAGGCTTATTTATGGCACAGTACGGTCAGATATTTTATGCAGAGGACATTTTAAGAACACTCTTATTTTTAAGGGTACCGTGTCAGGATGTGCTGCAGAAGACAGGAGAACAGAGAAGTCTACAGAGACGAGATGTGGCTTTGAAATGTCATTATGGCATCTGGACAAGATGGAGACAAAAATAAAGTATTTGATACACTGCCGATTTTGCAAGTGTTCCCACCTACAAAGAATGGAAAGGTCTGTAATTTTTCTGGTGGGTACACTTCTCCTGTGAGAAACAGAATCTAAAAAGAAAAAACAGAAAATCACATTGTGTGATTTTTACATAATTAATTTGCATTTTATTGCATGGAATAAGTATTTGATACAATAGAAAAATTGAACTTAATACTTGGTACAGAAACCTTTGTTTGCAATTACAGAGCTCAGACGTTTCCTGTAGTTCTTGACCAAGTTTACACACACTGCAGCAGGGATTTTGTCCCCCCACTCCTATATTCAGATCTTCTCCAGATCTTTCAGGTTTCGGGGCTGTCGCTGGGCAACATTGAGTTTCAGCTCTGTAATGACCGGAGGTCCGATAGGAATCCAGTGAATCACAAACTGAGACAGAGACAGAAATAAACAACACTTTCTTTACTAAAACAGGGATTAGACTAAAACCCAGTATTGCATGAATCAGTCCCAGGTTCTACCTGGGACACTGTCTCTACTAAATACACACAATCAGCAAAAGCTGAAATCAATGTGCCAATCTCAAGGTTTCCAGTTTCTGTGAATTATTCTAAAGATGTGGAACAATTTTACCTAAACACTGTGTCAAACTAGTGAGGGTTTTCTATAGGGACCCCTGAGATGGCACACTGAGTACAATCCTACCACTATTAACAATAACAATGCATGAAACTATACCAATTGCTCTTATTCCCCTAGTATAGGGATACCCGGGTATCTTAAAGTTACAGTACCGTTAAACTCCGATGTGGTCTATCACAGGCCTGTGAATCGCAGTGGCTGCAGCTAGTCCCAGAAAACTTTGGCGCCAAATAAAAAGCAATGTTCACAAAAACAGCAAAGGTTCCTTGTCTTGTCGGCCGATGCCGAGCCAACACGCCGGGGACTTTAGTCCTGTAGCCTCAGGTTAAGGTCTGGGAAGAACTCTTCACAAGGCTTGTCAGTATCCTCTCAATGTGAATGGCACCGGACCCTTCTCTCCTCTTGCAGTCACTCACTGTTTTCCTGACCACCGACCATGAGCTCCGTCACAGAGATGATATCCTCAGTCTCTTTCACTCTCAGTCGACACTTGGCTCCTTCAGCACAAAGTCTCTAGTCCACTCAGCATGGACTTCCACAAAACTCCAAAGAGCCACATAGCTTTCCCCAGCTCAGCACTTGTTCTTAAGCAGGGACACAGCTTCACCAGGGCCAGGGGTTATCAATCCCCACAGGAAAGCATCTAAAGAGTCTTATTGCAGTTCAGTCCTTGCATTTCTCCTCAGACGCCCCATCCAGCGTCTCACACAGCAGACACCCTCAGAACACATAAGGTCTCCTGCTCTGCCCCTGCTCTGAGCTCACCCAGGCAAAACACACAGGGTCCTAATGCTCTCCTGCTGCTATCACAGTTCACACTCTCACAGCTCCCTCCAAAGATTTTCTATTGGGTTCAGGTCTGAGACTGGCCAGGCCACTCCAGGACCTTGAAATGCTTTCTAGTTGACCTGGCTGTGTGTTCTGGGTCATTGTTATGCTGGAAGACCCAGCCACGACCCATCTTCAATGCTCCTACTGATGGAAGGAGGTTGTTGGCCAAAATTTTGTGATGCATGACCCCATCCATCCTCCCTTCAATATGGTGCAATCGACCTGTCCCCTTTGCAGAAAAGCACCCCCAAAGTATGTTGTTTCCCCTACCATGCTTCACGGTTGGGAAGGTGTTTTAGGATTGTACTCATCCTTCTTCTTCCTCCAAACACAGCAAGTGGAGATGATATCAAAAAGTTCTATTTTTGTCTCATTTAACCACATGACCTTCTCCCATGCCTCCTCTGGGTCATCCAGATGGTCATTGGTAGACTTCAAACGGGTCTGGACATTTGCTGGCATGAGCAGTGGGACCTTGCATGCCCTGCAGGATTTTAATCCACGACGGCGTAGTGTGTTACTAACAGTAATGTTTGAGACTGTGGTCCCAGCTCTCTTCAGGTCATTGACCAGGTCCTCTCTTGTAGTTCTCGGCTGATTCCTGACCTTTCCCAGAATCTTTACCCCATGAGGCGAGATCTTGCATGGAGCCCCAGACAGAGGAAGATTGACAGTCATCTTGTGTTTCTTCTATTTTCTAATAACTGTGCCAACAGTTGTTGACTTCTCACCAAGCTGCTTACTTATTAACCTGGAGCCCATCCCAGCCTTGTGCAGATCTACAATTTTGTGCCTGGTATCCTTAGACAGCTCTTTGGTATTGGCCATGGTGGAGAGGTTGGAGTGTGATTGATTGTGTGGACAGTAGTGATGAGCAAGCATACTCGCAAGTACTCAGTACTCGCCCAAGCATCTCAGTACTCGGGATGCTAGGAGCTCGCCGAGTACTTGCGAGATGCTCGGGTGGATGCTCGGGACCCCTCCCTGCATGTTTGGTGCTCTTTAGAGCACCAATCATCATGCAAGGATTGCCTACCACACATTGTAATGCCACAGCCATGGTGGCTGTGGCATTATAGTGATTGGCTGGCCGCACAGGGTCATCAGGTCTATATCAGACCTGGCGCCGCAGTGCTCCTCAGTCTACTCCGCAATCAGGCAGTGTAGGGAGAGGTGCTGCTGAGCTCAGGAGAGATTTGGTTGTGTATTAGGTAGTGTAGGGAGAAAACAAGTATATTGCACATATCCATCTCATCAAACAGTCCTTCTGAGGACTAATCCATCTGCAGAGATATCAGGCAGGCAGTGTATATAGGCAGGCAGGCAGTGTATAAGGCAGACTGCAGTGCATATAGCACAAGAGGCTCCATTCCAGCTTTCTGCTGCTGTTAGATATTTCTAGACAAAGGTCCAGATCTCAGGGGCCAGGAATATATTTTTGGATCTTAATCCTCATTATTTGCTTAAAAAGCAATCCAGAGAACACCGTTTTTCTGCGCCATTTGCATGTTGGCACTGCAGAATACAGCCAGGTCCTTTCCATATTACAGCGCTAAAAATCCAGCTATTTAAAACTGTGGTTTGTCCGTCACACGGATCACATTTAATTGCGATGAAAATACTGCCATTTTTTGCCTCCATTCAAATTTTTTTCCAGTGTGTCAGCAAAATTTTTGACACTTGTTTGCTGTTCAAAATAGTTACCTACAGGCCAGGTATTTAAAACTGTGGTTTCTCCATCACACAGATCACATTCACATATAATTGCGCTGAAAATACTGCCATTTTTGGCCTCTATTCAAATTTTTTTTCAGTGTGTCAGCAAAGTTTTTGACACCGGTTTGCTGTTCAAAATAGTTCCCTACAGGCCAGGTATTTAAAACTGGTTTCTCCATCACACGGATTACATATAACTTCGTTCCAAATTCAGCCATTTTAGTGAGTGTGGAAGATATTGTCCTCCATTTAAAATAGGCAAGGCACGTGGCAAGGGAAGGGGAACTGTACGTGATGGTGATGGTGCATGCCGAGGCCGTGGGCAAGCTGAAATTGTGCCACAACAAACACCCACATTTTCTCGCCCGACCTTCCTGTCCCAATTCCTAGGGGAAGCAGCATACTACTATTGAACCCAGAGCAGTGTCAAAAGGTTGTTGGTTGGATAGCGGTTGTTTCCAGTCACTTAGCCACCACCACCCGATCTTCCACATGGTCAAGTCTCAGTAGCCGTAAGTCTGGACCGCATATTCCTCACCCTGATCCTCTTTCATGAAGAGCTGTTCACTTTTCCATTTATAGATTCCGGCCTCTTGCCCAGTCCACTTGAAGCGGGGCAAGAGGAGATCGCATGTAGCGATGCCCAAATATTTGAGCAGCCACGGTCACACGAAGGAGATGATGGGAAAGTTTCACAAAAGGTGGACGATGATGAGACACAATTGCCTGAAAGTCAGGAGGAGGACCAGGGTGCGGAAGTGGAAGACGAGATGGTGGATGATATAGTAACTGACCCAACCTGGCAGGAGGACATGCAGAGCGAGGACAGCAGCACACAGGGGAAGGGAGGCAGAGCACCCCAACAGGCAGGAAGAAACAGTGTGGTGGCAGCAGACAGAAGGCAGGCAACCGTTCCCTGTAACACCAGCACAAAGGAAGTTGCCAGCACAACTGTTAGGTCTTCCCGAGTCTGGTTGTTTTTTAAAGACTCTGCAGATAACCCCAAAAAGGCCATTTGCACCACCTGCCAGGCCAGCATAAGCATTGGTGGCAAAATGACCAGCCTGACCACCACCAGCATGATCAGGCACATGGCAGCAAAGCACCCAACTTTGTGGGCCGAACCCCAGGGTCCAGGAACAGTGTCTGCGGGTGGCACCATTGCTTCTTCCGCTGTTGTGCGAGCAAGCCAATCCCCTGTCCATGGTGCATGCGAAGATGCCTCCTGCCCTGCACCTGTCTTTGCACACTCTTAAGTAGCAGCATCAGGAAGCACGTCCACGTCCATGTCCCAGCGCAGCGTTCAGTTGTCCATACCCCAGTCCTTGGAACGGAAGCGCAAATACGCAGCCAAATCCCCACAGGCCACACTACTAAATTCTCACATTTCACGACTGCTTGCGCTAGAAATGTTGCCTTTTAGGCTCGTGGAGACGGAAGCATTCCGCAACCTGATGGCGGCGGCCATCCCTCGGTACTCGGTCCCCAGCCGCCACTGTTTCTCCCAGTGTGCCGTCCCTGCATTCCACAAGCACGTGTCCCAAAACATTAGCCGTGCCCTCAACAATGCAGTTACCGGGAAAGTCCACCTAACCACGGACACGTGGACAAGTGCTAGTGGGCAGGGACGGTACATCTCGCTGACGGCACACTGGGTTAACATAGTGGAAGCCGGGTCCCAGTCAGACCTTGGGACAGAACACGTCCTCCTGACGCCAAGGATTGCGGGCCCTAGGTCAATCAGGATTGCCCCCATGGTCTACAGCTCCTGCACCTCATCCTCCTCAGCCTCCTCCTCCTCTTCAGCCTCCATCTCCAAAATGACCACATCAGTCACAAGCTGGAAGCACTGCAGCACTGCCTCAGCCAAGCAGCAACAGGCTGTGCTGAAGCTAATATGCTTAGGTGACAAACCACACAATGCTGAAGAGTTGTGGACAGCTCTGAAAGAGCAGGCATTTCTGTGGCTCACACCGCTGACCCTACAGCCAGGCATGGTCATGTGTGACAATGGCCGGAACCTGTTGGCCGCTCTGAGGCGAGCTCACACAAGTACCATGCCTGGCCCATGTGCTTAACCTCGTGGTTCAGCGGTTTCTCAAATCCTTCCCGGAGCTGCCGTATTTGCTTGTTAAAGTACGCCGCCTGTGTGCCCATTTTAGAAAGTCACCTACAGCTTCCGCCGCCCTTGCCGTGTTTCAGCAGCGTTTGCAGCTTCCAGCTTACAGACTGGTGTGTGATGTCCCCACGCATTGGAACTCTACACTCCAGATGTTGGGAAGGATTTGTGAGCAGAAGAGGGCAGTTGTTGAGTACCAGCATCAACAAGGCCGACGGTATTCAAATCAGACTCCATACATAAGACCTCAGGGAAGGACATGGATGTCAGACATATTTACCATCCTTCAAAACTCTGAGGACTCCACAAAGATAGTGAGCGGTGATGACACCATAATTAGCGTCACCATCCCGATTCTCTGTCTTCTGAAATAATCTCTGCTCACAATCAAAGCGGATGCATTGCAGGCGGAGCACGATGAGATGGAGCAAGGAACCATACAGGGTGATTACATACAGCCCAGTCTCATCTCATCCCAACGTGGATTGGGTGACAATGAGGAGGAGGAGGAAGAACAGGAGCTAGTTTCATGCGCTATAGACGGTACTACCTGCACAGCTGTCATACCGTCTGTTCAGCGTGGATGGCCAGAGGACAGAGAGGTGGAGAGCATGGTCAGTCTTCCTCTTGGTGAGGACACGGAAGTCTTGCCTGTTAGCAGTCTGACACGCATGGCTGAGTTTATGTTACGCTGCCTTTCCCATGACCCTCGCGTTCTCAAAATTTTGGGTGACAGTCATTGCTGGTTGGTGACACTTCTAGACCCACGCTACAAGGAGAACTTTATATCTCTTATTCCTGAGGCGGACAGGTCTACAAAATTGGGCTGTACCAGAAGGCCCTTGTTGCAGAACTATTAAAAAAATTGCCATCTGAAAACGCTGGCGGCAGAGTTCACAGTTCATTGGACAACCAAGGAGTACAGGCGAGAGAGACACAATCCAGCAGAGGCAGGGGAACACTGTCAAAGTTCTGGCAGAATTTTCTCAGCCCCTCCCATCGCACAGGTCCTGAGGCGCCGGGTACTCTCACAAGAAGTGCAAAGTTTGGGAAGATGCTGAGGGAGTACCTTGCCGACCGTACGAACGTCCTCTGTGATTCCTCTGTGCCTTATAATTATTGGGTATCCAAGCTGGATACATGGAATGAACTGGCTCTCTATGCTTTGGAGGTCCTGGCCTGCCCTGCCGCCAGCATTTTATCAGAGCGAGTTTTTAGTGCCACTGTTGGAATTATAACTGATAAGCATATCCGCCTGTCAACTGAAAATGCTGACAGGCTGACTCTAATAAAAATGAACAAGGGCTAGATTGGGCCAGACTTCTCAACACCACCAAATGATAGCAGCGTAACATAAACTCAAATCCAGTGTCTTATTTTGGGAGATGTATTTCTATGCACCTCCTCACACCCACACATGGGTATACGCTTCCTGATTTTGGCTCTTTGCTCTTGTCCTCCTCCTTCTCCTCATCCTCATCCTCCACTACCATATCACTAGGGTGAACGTGGTCTGTGATGCAACACCCACATCATTTTTTTAAAGGGTGTTTATGATGCCCGTAAAAAATTTTTTTTATACAGTATGTTCATGTATACCCCCCAGGGGTAAATGTATGTCAGCCCATACACTTAGTGCATGGGCATTACAAGTATAGCAGGCCCGCTCCTTTCTAATGGGAACATTTTTTTATGAGGCCCTCCTCCACGTCTATTCCAAGGGTCATTGAAGTGCCTCCCAATTTTTGGCAGCCCTTGCATTCACTGCATAGGCATACACAATGGGAGACCCACTTCCTAATAATGGGAGCATTTTTTCATGAGACCCTCCTCTTCTTCTCTTCCAAGGGGCATTGGAGTGCCTCCAAATTTTTGGCAACCCTGGCATTCACTACATAGGCAAACACAATGGGAGACCCACTTACTAATAATGGGAACATTGTTTTAAGGAGGCCCTCTGACCTCCATGTCTCTTCCAAGGGGCATTGGAGTGCCTCCAAATTTTTGACAACACTATTAGTGCACGCACAATAATGATGTTCATATGCCCACCATATTAATAGAAACCTTATACACATGACATATGAACTATGGTAACGTAAAATATAGCATTTATTAGAGAATTGGATAAAATACATATACAAAATACATATCTGGACAAAGGAAAAAGAACATACATAAAAAGGTCAGACTCAGGGGAATACAAGCAGTATGTGGATCAATAAAACATCCCTGCACTGCCCTATTGCAAAGGTGCTGTGGATAGCTTAATATCAGCAAATCTATACCTCAAAGTGCAGTTAGTTATATGGAATTACTGCTTAGCGCAGAGAGAGAAAATATCAGACCAATATCTATATAAAGTGCTACGTTCCAATGCTCCATACTGATTATACTCTCAAAGCAACAGTATACATGTTATCTTATGGGAGATTATTGGTAAATATCTCTAACATCCCACCTATCAAAGTGAAAAAACCTTGCACAATATTGAGAAGTCCAATCAAGGCATGCAATAAGGATGTATAATGATAATTTGAGCTCACCCCTGTGTGCTGACCAGGTCCGACGCGCGTTTCGCCGCTGGCTTTGACGAGGATATGACATCAAGTCAAGAGGGTAAGTATTTAACTATGTCCAGGCCAATCGTATGTGTCCACCTCAAAAGATAGTTAAGATCAGGGGGGGTGAACCCACCCCTTGCATGGCGCCATGCTCTTGTTCTGCCGACCAGCACGCCCCCGGGAGAGCCGCGTCTAGAGAAGACGCGGCAACTCACGGAGAAGCGGTGTCGGCGTGCGTGTCACTGTGGACCCCAATAGCCGCCTAGATAATGTTGTAAAATGTTAAAATGACATTTCCTGGTGAATGCTTTTGTCACAGTTGAAAGCAATTCAAAAGTGAAAAAACGCATCAAAAACGCTACGTGTGAACATAGCCCAAGGTATGGAGGAGCATTTTTGTTTTTTTTTATTTATTTTGCTTTATTTACAAGTAATTGCCCTGGAAAGGATGTTCCTTAACATATTTCCCAGGAAAATCCATTTTGTTTTTGTATGTTTTATTGTGAGTCCATAAAAGTGGCATAATTTCTCTGACAACGTTGTTGACAGAAGTGACCTGGGAGTCATAAATGCTTCCAGGGGTCTTCCCCATGCTGTTCCCATGTTTTTTCAGCACTGTATGCATGTGTCTGATGATGTGTCACACACCACATGGCCAGATAAGGTTGTAAAATGTTAAAATGACATTTCCCAGTGAATGCATTTGTCTTTGTTGAAAGCAATGCAAAAGTGCAAAAACGCATCAAAAATGCTACATGTGAACATAGCCCAAGGTGTGGAGGCGTATTTTTGTTTTTGGTTATTTATTTTGCTCTATATACATTGTAAATGTCATGGAAAGGATGTTCCTTAACATATTTCCCAGGAAAATCCATTTTGGTTTAGTTTTTGAATGTTTTATTGTGAGTCCGTAAAAGTGGCGTAATACTCTGACCACATTGTTGACAGCAGTGATCTGGGAGTCAGAGATGCTTCCAGGGGTCTTCCCCATGCTGTTCCCATGTCATTTGAGCACTGTTCCCATCGATTTTAGCAATTTTTAGGCCCTCTGCAGACCGCGGGGGGGAGCCGCCTGAAAAATGCTCGAGTTTCCCATAGACTTACATTGGGCTCGTTGCTCGGGTCGAGCACCCGAGTATTCCAATTTGCTCGACCCGAGCAACGAGTACCCGAGCATTTTAGTGCTCGCTCATCACTAGTGGACCGGTGTCTTTTATACAGGTAATGAGCTCAAACAGGTGCAATTAATATAGGTAATGAGTGCAGAGTAGAAGTGCCTGTTAAAGAAAAACTCACAGGTCTGAGAGAGCCAGAATTCTTGCTGGTTGGTAGATGATCAAATAGTTATTTCATGCAATAAAATGCAATTTAATTATTTAATAATCATACGATGTGATGCACGAGCGATCCCCGCATGTTTTTTTTTGGGTGTCTTATAACCGTGAAACATGCAGGGCGGGGACTCGAGCATGTCACTCGAGCACTCACGATGCATGGTGCATACTTGAGTACACGATGCAAACTCAAGTAGTGAGCACTTGCGCTCAAGACTAATGACAACTTATTCAATATGAAGACCTAATATTATCAAATTCTGTGTCGTACCCCTGGGTTCAAAATGTTCACTATACCTCTTGATAAAATCTTTGAGGGGTGTAGTTTCCAAAATGGGGTCACTTGTTGGGGGTTTCCACTATTTAGGCACATCAGGGACTCTCCAAACTCAACATGGCGTCCGCTCTCGATTCCAGACAATTTTACGTTCCAAAAGTCATAGTGCTCCTTCCCTTCTGAACTCTGCTGTGCGCCCAAACACTGTATTTTCCCCACATATGGGGTATTGGCGTACTCAGGAGAAATTACACAAAAGTTTTTGGGGTCCATTTTCTCCTCATACCCATGTGAAAATAAAAAAATTGGGGCTAAAACATCATTTTTGTGGAAAAAGTTTAATTTTTTTATTTTCACGACTCCATGTTATAATCTTCAGTAGTTACTTTGGGGTTTAGGGTGCTCACCACACAACTAGATAAGTTCCCTAAGGGGTCTAGTTTCCAAAATGGTGTCACTTGTGGGGGTTTCCACTGTTTAGGCCCATCAGGGGCTCCCCAAACATGACCAAGTATGCAATGGACCAGGCAACTGTTAGGTGGATTCATAACTGGCTTAGTGATCGGACTCAAAGGGTGATTGTAAATGGCTTCACATCCAGCTGGATGAATGTCTCAAGTGGGGTACCACAGGGCTCCGTCCTGGGACCTGTATTGTTCAACATCTTTATCAATGATTTAGATGAAGGAATTGAGGGTAAACTGATTAAATTTGCTGATGACACAAAGCTAGGAGGGATAGCTAATACTAGAGAAGAGAGAGAGAGGATTCAAAAAGACCTAAATAAACTGGAGCAGTGGGCAGCAACCAACAGAATGGTTTTTAACAGGGAAAAATGCAAAGTACTACATCTGGGCAATAAAAATGAAAAAAGCATATACAGAATGGGAGGAATAGAGCTAAACAACAGTACATGTGAAAAAGACTTAGGTATACTAATAGATCATAGACTGAACATGAGTCAACAGTGTGATGCAGCAGCAAAAAAGGCAAATACAATTCTGGGATGTATTAACAGAAGCATACAGTCTAGATCACGTGAAGTCATTATTGATCTTTACTCCTCTTTGGTCAGACCTCATCTGGAATACTGTGTACAGTTTTGGGCACCACATTTTAAAAAAGACATAGACAAACTGGAGCAAGTTCAGAGAAGAGCGACCAGAATGGTGACTGGTCTGCAAACCATGTCCTATGAGGAACGGTTGCAGGATTTGGGAATGTTTAGCTTGCAAAAAAGAAGACTGAGAGGAGACTTAATAGCTGTCTACAAATATGTCAAGGGCTGTCACATTGTAGAAGGATCATCTTTATTCTCATTTGCACAAGGAAAGACTAGAAGCAATGGGATGAAACTAAATGGGAGGAGACACAGATTAGATGTTAGAAAAATTTTTTTGACAGTTAGGGTGATTAATGAGTGGAACAGGCTGCCACGAGAGGTGGTGAGTTCCCCTTCAATGGACGTCTTCAAACAGAGGCTGGACAGACATCTGTCTGAGATGATTTAGTGAATCCTGCTTTGAGCAGGGGGTTGGACCAGATGACCCAGGAGGTCCCTTCCAACTCTACCATTCTATGATTCTATGATTCTATGATTCAAACGCAACATGGCGTCCGCTAATTATTCAAGCAAATTTTACATTCAAAAAGTCAAATGGCACTCCTTCCCTTCCGAACCCTGTCATGCACCCAAACAGTGTTTTTTCCCCATATATGAGGTATCTGCGTGCTCAGGGGAAATTGCACAACAAATTTTGGGGTCCATTTTTTCCTGTTACCCCTGCAAATATATAAAAAATTGGATCTAAACTAACATTTTTGTGAAAAAAGTTAAACGTTAATTTTTTTCTTCCACATTCCAAAAATTCCTGTGAAGCACCTGAAGGGTTAATAAACTTCTTGCATGTGGTTTTGAGCACTTTGAGGGGTGAAGTTTTTAGAATGGTGTCACTTTTGGGTATTTTCTGTCATAAAGACCCCTCAAAGTGATTTCAAATGTGATGTGGTCCCTAAAAAAATGGTTTTGTAAATTTGTTGGAAAAATGAGAAATCGCTGGTCAACTTTTAACCCTTTTAGCTCCCTAATAAAAAAAAAAATTACTTTCAAAATTGTGCTGATAAAAAGTAGACATGTGGGAAATTTTATTTATTAACTATTTTATGTGACATATATCTCTGATTTAAGGGCATAAAAATTCAAATTGTGAAAATTGCAAAATTTTCAAAATGTTCGCCAAATTTCTGTTTTTTCACAAGTAAACGCAAGTGATATCGAAGAAATTTTACCACAGTCATGAAGTACAATATGTCACGAAAAAACAGTCTCAGAATCAGGGGAATCCATTGAAGCATTATAGAGTAATTACCTCATAAATTGACAGTGGTCAGAATTGTAAAAATTGGACTGGTCATTAGCGTGCAAACCACCTTGGGTAGTAAAGGTGTTAAAGACATACTTGGAGTTGTAGGTTCATGCGGTACACATGTATATAGGGTTAATTTGACATTACAATTGATTTCTGTGCTAAGCTTTGTTCTTGTATTCAAGTACTTATGCTGGTTCTGGTGATACAATCATGTACTGATGGTGGTTCTCGTGACTTATTCAGTGCTAACCACTGATCCACTGTGTTTCCCATATTGTTAAGTTATATTAAGTTACATGACTGTCCTTGGTATTCACATTTAAAATATAGGATGTCAGAAATGAATATCGTTATTTGTCCTTGGTATAGTGAAAATAGTCAACAAACAATAAGTGATTTTATATCTGTTAATTTGCACCCCCTGTTCAGCCCCACTCATAAAGTATACCACCTTTTTATTTTTGCTGGTATTGTTGAGTGAAAAAGGTAACAATTGTAGTGGAATTGGTCATCAGAGCTTGTTACCTGACACATGTTAGGGAGGTGGGCTATGTTAGGGGTCCTATTACCTTACTGTCTGACCCATTCTTAAGGGGTAGATGTGGGCATCATTGGCTTTACTACCTAGGGCACCAAAATACCGTGTTCTGGCCATGTGTATATGGGCTTGGAATAAATATTATTTTTCACTTTTTTGAGGTGGGAATACTGCCATTTTTTATTTTATGTAATCGGTAGTCCAGTGGTCTGGATCTTGTGATTTGTACCTGCACTTTACTTGATTAGTGATGTATTATATTACATAAATATATAATGCACAAAAGTATTGGAAAGCTCCATTTAATCACTGACCACTGTAATAAGTCAGTTTGTGAAATTTCTTCCCTGCTAAATATTCCTTCAACCATGAGTGGTACTATTTAGAGGTTGACATGTTTAAGAACCACAACAACTCAGTCACGAAGTGTGGGGTATGTAAAATTACGGAGTAGGTATTCTAAGTGCACATAGTGCATACAAATCATCAAACCTTTCAAACTTCAAAAACCTCCACATCAGCACAAAAACTGGGTGCTAGAGCTTGGCACGGGTTTCCATAGCTGAACATGTGCATGAAAGCCTTATATCACTAATCACCATGCCAAGAGTCGGATAGAGTAGTATTGCATGCGGCTTTGGGACTGTGGAGTAGTGGAAAAGTGTTCCGTGGAGTGATGAATCCCGCTCCTTTGTCTGTCTGATGAACCAGTCTGGGTTTGGTGAATGCCAGGAGAACTCTACCTACAGTGGCAACCAAAAGTTTTGCATTTTTTTTAAAAGTGTAATGACTTCTGTCTGGTTGTTGTGATGCCATTTCCCTGGTGATGAATTGAAAGTGCATGAAGTTGTCATCATGCAAGACCTTAATTTAAATCAAAATGCTTTTGAACATAGGTATGGTCATTTAATTAAAGAAAACTGACTGCCAAAAGTTTTTCATATACTGTTTATTGATGACAGCATAGAGAGTAATTCATTGTTTACAAAGTCATAACTTAGTACTTTGTAGCATAGCCTCTTGCTTTAATTACTGCACTACACCGACAGGGCATTGAAGCCACTAGGGTATTCAAGAAATCTTGAGGGATCTTGCTCCGTTCCATTTGCAAATCTGCAAACAATTAATCTTTATTGTTATGGGTACGGGCCCCAAAACGTCGCCCTAACTCATCCCAAAGGTGCTCTATAGGGTTTAAATCAGGTGATTAGCTTGGCCTTTTCAAAAGGCGAACATTTTTCTTTGCTAACCAACTTTTGACAAAATTGGATGTGTGCTTAGGATCATTGTCTTACTGGAATTTCCATCCCCTGTCTACTTTGGTTTAACCATATGGCAGCATTACATTCTCCAGTATATTCTTGTACATGGCAGCATTAATATTTCCATTAATTCTATGCAGAAGGCAAATGGCAGATGTAGAAAAGCAGCCCCAAACCATGATATTGCCACCACCATGTTTCACTGTAGGTGTTTGGTACCTTAAATCATTACATTTTCCAATTGGGCAGTATAAATAGTGTATTACATCATCACCAAACAGATTGAACTTGGATTCATCCGACCACAACACCTGGTGGGATTACCACTGATCAGAAGAAGAAATGGGAAAGGTAAAAACAGCACAGCAACATCCATGTACGGGTACTCAACTGCGTAGCAGAGGCTGTATTCACACCAGTTACAAGTGAATTTCTTGTAAATTTTGCAATAGCTTTGACTCTAGAAAGTAGAAGCATAATTTAAAATCTGTTCTACAGGTCAATTTCCACACATTTTCCACATGGATATTTTTATGTAGTGTGTAGATAATATTTATAAAAACTTCATCCATTTTGCTGGTAATGTAATACATTTCAAATGTTCTGCTGGCCACAAAATTTGCCATGTATCTGTCTCATGTGAGCTTACGTACCCGTAAGAAAGTAAGAAAGAACAAATCCTAGTGCAGACTTTCACAGAAAGATGACTGTTTATGTCACTGCCACTGGTCATACGTTTGTGAGGGTGTGACAGAGTCGTGTAGCTGCCCCTGAAGACAACAATTGTAAAGTGTGTACTGTAACATGCAACATAAAGCACTTTATTATCTTTATCAAATATCTGGTTGTATACATACATATTTAGTGGTATATTATTTATTACATTACTTATATTTTTTTCATACTATGCAATTTTATGATTTATATATTATGTATGCAGTGCTAATTTTTGTATGAGACTCATTTCTGATGGATATTATATTATTATATATTGTACCTCCATAAAGTTACATACTGTGTGGAACCCCCCTCCGTGTTTGTTTTTATTCATTTTTTTCTTGAAATAAAATATATTTAATTTTACTTGGGCTACGTTCCCTGTTTTTGAAGGTTTTGTATGTTTAGTGGGCACTAGTGTTGAGTGAGCATGCTCGACACTGCTCGGTACTCGCCCGAGCATCTCACTACTCGGGATATTCGGCGAGCACCGAGCATTTCCGGGTTACTCGGGCGGGAGCTCGGGTCTCCGCCCTGCATGTTTGGCGCTCTTTACAGAGCCAATGAACATGCAGGGATTGCCAGCCAGTCACTATAATGCCGCAGCCATGTTGCTTGTGGGCATTACAGTGATTGGCTGGCCGCACAGCGTCACCTCGAGTATTTAAAACTGGGTGCCGCCATCTTGGACACAGTCGCTCCGGATCAGACATTGTAGGGAGAGTGCTGCTGAGCTAGGAAGAGATTTATACTGCGAAATAGATAGTGTAGGGTCTCTAAAGCCTGCAAAATCAAACAAACAGTCCTTCTCAGGACTAATATCCATCCCAGATATCAGGCAGGCAGGCTGTATAGGAGACCCAGTGGTTATACCAACAAACACTGCATTATAGTCCTGTGTGCTGCTAGACTTAGCCCCCGGTCTCAGGGGCCAGGAAAAATCCTTTTTTTTTCATCTAAATCCTCTTTTTTTTTTTTTTCCTTAGTCATACTGTACAAATACCCATCTTATTAACCTTTTGGGTGTGTCTGTGAGTGTTCAGACACAAATATATCTGTTTAAAAGAGTCTGGTTGCGGCCACATAACTAGAACTGTGGTTTTGCAGTTCCACGGTTCAAATCTCTGTATTATCCAATTTTTTGCCTTTTTTCCATAAAAAAAAACAGTTTGAGTGTCTCGCTGACTGTTCAGACACAAATATTCTCGTGTAGGCCAGAGAACTAGAACTGTGGTTTTCCTCTTCCACGGTTCAAATCTATGTGTAATCCACCTTTTTGCATAAAAAAAAAACAGTTTGAGTGTCTCGCTGACTTTCAGACTCAAATATATCTGTTTAAAAGATTCTGGTGCAGGCCAGAGAACTAGAACTGTGGTTTTCCTCTTCCATGATTCAAATCTGGGTGTAATCCACCTTTTTGCATAAAAAAAAACTGTTTGAGTGTCTCGCTGACTGTTCAGACACAAATGTATCTGTTTAAAAGATTCTGGTGTAAGCCAGAGAACTAGAACTGTGGTTTTCCTCTTCCACGGTTCAAATATGGGTGTAATCCACCTTTTTGCATAAAAAAAAACACTTTGAGTGTCTCGCTGACTGTTCAGACACAAATATATCTGTTTAAAATATTCTGGTGTAGGCCAGAGAACTAGAACTGTGGTTTTCCTCTTCTACATTTCTAATCTCCTTTTTATTACTCTTTTGCCATGGATAGTGTGAGTGTAAGCTATTTTACTTCATTTACAATGGCCAAGGTGCGTGGCAAGGGCCGTGGAACTGGACGTTCTGGTGATGGTGCGTGCAGAGGACGGGGCCGTGGCCAAGGTGAAAATGTGCCACAACCAACAGCCACATCTTATCGCTCCCAGTTCTTGACCGAATTACTAGGGAAGCACACAACAACACCACTATTGCGAACTGATCAGTGTGAACAGGTTATTAATTGGATAGCAGATAATACTACCACACGGTCAAGTGTTAGTAGCCGTGAGTCTCGACCGTATACTCCTCCTCACCCTGATGCTCCTTCCTCCCACCATGCCGAGTGTCGTCAGACAGCAACTGATCCCACAGTTGGACACTCTAAAGAGCTGTTCACTGGTCCATTTCCATATTTGTGCCCCTCGCCTGCTCCGCTTGAAGTGGTGGAAGAGGAGATCCCATGTAGCGATGGCCAAATATTTGAACAGCCACAGCCACAGGAAGGCAACACTGGCAATTTGTCACAAGAGGTGGACGATGACGAGACACAATTGCCACGAAGTGAGGAGGAGGAGGTGGTGGATGATCTAGTAACTGACCCAACGTGGCAGGAGGACACGCAGAGCGAGGCCAGCAGCACACAGGGGGAGGGAGGCAGAGTACCCCAACAGGCAAGAAGAAGCAGTGTGGTGGCCGCAGACAGAAGGCGGGCAGCCATTCCCCGAAACTCCAACACGAGGGACGTTGCCAGTACAACCGGTATGTCTTCCAGTCTTTTTTAAAGACTCTGCTGATAGCCCCAAAAAGGCCATTTGTACCACCTGCCAGGCCAGCATCAGCAGGAGTGACAAAACAACCAGCCTGACCACCACCAGCATGATCAGGCACATGTCAGCAAAGCACCTGAGTTTGTGGGGCGAACCCCAGGGTCCACGACCAGTGTCAGCTGGTGTCACCACTGCTTCTTCCACTGTTGTGCATGTAAGAGAACCCCCTGTTGTGTGTGCAAGGCAATCCCCTGTCCATACTGCATGCAAAGATGCCCCTTCCTCTCAGTCTTCACTTGTTATGGCAGTTTCTCATGAAACAGTATCAACGTCCACGTCCCACCGCAGCGTTCAATTGTCCATATCCCAGACCTTTGAGCGAAGGCGCAAATTTGCAGCCAACGCCTCACAGGCCACAGTCCTAAATTCGCACATTTCATGACTGCTTGCGTTGGAAATGCTGCCTTTTAGGCTGGTGGAGACGGAATCCTTCCGCAACCTTATGGCGGTGGTCGTCCCTCGGTACTCGGTCCCCAGCCGACACTATTTTGCCCGCATTTTGTGCCATCCCCACACTACACAAGCACGTGTCCCAAAACATCTGCCGTGCCCTCAACAATGCAGTTACTGGGAGAGTCCACCTGACAACGGACACGTGGACAGTTGCTTGTGGCCAGGGACGGTACATCACCCTGACGGCACACTGGGTAAACATAGTGGAAGCCGGGACCCAGTCGGACCTTGAGACGGAGCACATTCTCCCCACACTGGGGCCCTATGTCAGTCAGAGTTGCCCCCACATTGTACAGCTCCTGCACATCATCCTCCTCCTCCTTATGTTCAGCCTCCATCTCAGATATCACTACATCAGTTACAAGCTGGAAGCAATGCAGTACTGCCTCAGCCAAGCAGCAACAGGCTGTGTTGAAACTCATAAGCTTAGGTGATGAACCTCACACTGCTTGTGAGTTGTGGACAGCTGTGAAAGAGCAGGCAGATCTGTGGCTGAGACCGCTGAACCTACATCCAGGCATGGTCGTGTGTGACATTGGCCGTAACCTGTTGGTGGCTCTGAGGCAAGGCGAGATCACACAAGTACCATGCCTGGCTCATGTGCTTAGCCTCATGGTTCAGCGGTTTCTTAAATCGTACCCCGAGTTGCCAGATCTGCTCGTCAAAGATCGCAGCCTGTCAGCTCATTTTCGGAAGTCGGCTACAGCTTCCGCCGCCCTTGCTGTGTTGCAGCACCGTTTGCAGCTTCCGGCACACTGACTGGTGTGTGATGTCCCCACACGTTGGAACTCTACCCTCCACATGTTGCAAAGGATTTGTGAGCAGAAGAGTGCAGTTGTGGAGTACCAGCTGCAACAAGGCCGTTGATATTCAGGTCAGACTCCACACATAAGACCTCAGGAGTGGACCTGGATGTCTGACATATGTACCATCCTGACAAACTTTGAGGAGTCCACCAAGATGGTGAGTGGCAATGATGCCATCATTAGCGTCAACATCCCACTTGTCTGTCTTTTGCAACGCTCTCTGCAGGGAATTAAAGAGGAGGCATTGCAGCCAGAGTATGATGAGATGGATCAAGAGGTCATAGCGGGCGATTACAAACAGCCCAGCCTCATCTTATCCCAACGTGCATTGGGGGACAATGAGGGAGAGGAGGAGGAGGAGGAGGAGAGCATGGTCAGTCGTCATCTTGGTGGGGATACGGAAGTCTTGCCCGTTACCAGTCTGGCACGCGTGGCTGACTTTGTGTTACGCTGCCTTAACTGTGACCCTCGCTTTGTCACAATGTTGGGTGACAGTCATTACTGGTTGGTGACACTTTTAGACCCCCGCTACAAAGAGAACTTTCACTCTCTTATTCCTGAAGTGGAGAGGTCTTCAAAAATGGGGCAATAACAGAAGGCCCCTTGCTGCAGAATTGTTAAAAAAATTCCCATCTGAACACGCTAGCGGCAGAGGTCACAGTTCGTTGACCAACCAAGGCATACAGGCGAGAGAAATGCAACTCCAATCCAGCAGAGGCAGGGGAACACTGTCAACGTTCTGGGACAGTTTTCTGAGACCCGCCCAGCTTACAGGCCCTGAGGCACGGGGTACTCTCACAAGGAGTGGAAAGTTTCAAAAGATGGTGAGGGAGTACCTTGCCGATCGTACCAGCATCCTCCATGATTCCTCTGTGCCTTTTAATTATAGGGTATCCAAGCTGGACACTTGGAATGAACTCGCTCTCTACGCCTTGGAGGTCCTGGCCTGCCCTGCCACTAGCGTGTTATCGGAGCGCGTTTTTAGTGCCGCTGGGGGAATTATAACTGATAAGCGCACTCGCCTGTCAACTGACAATGCTGACAAGCTGACCGTTATCAAAATGAACAAGGGCTGGATTGGGCCAGACTTCTCATCACCACTGTGTTATTTTGGGAGTTGTATTCCCGTACACTGCTTCTCACCCACACATGGGTATACGCTTCCTCACTTCGGCTGTTTTTTGCTCTTCTCCTTATCCTCAGCCTCCACCACCACTATACCACCAGGGTGACCGTGGTCTGTGTTGCCAGCATTACAAGTTCCTCCGTCCTAATTTTTGGCAGCTTTTGGTTGGAAGACATAGGCAAAGACTATGGGAGACCCACTCCCCAATAATGGAAATAATGTTTTTAATATGTGGTACTGCATGGCTCTTGTAAGGGGCATTAAATTTGTCTTGTTAAGCTACTGTGACCTCCACGTCTCTTCCAAGGGGCATTAAAACCATCTTGTTAAACCACTCTGAACTCCACATCTCTTCCAAGGGGCATTAAAATCATCTTGTTAAGCTACTGTGACCTCCACGTCTCTTCCAAGGGTCATTGATATTGTCTTTTTATTCCACTGGGACCTCCACCACTCTTCCAAGGGGCATTGATATTGTCTTTTTATTCCACTGCGACCTCCACAACTCTTCCAAGGTGCATTGATATTGTATTTTTATTCCACTGGGACCTCCACCACTCTTCCATAGGGGAATTGATATTGTCTTTTTATTCCACTGGGACCTCCACATCTCTTCCAAGGGGCATTAAAACCGTCTTGTTAAACCACTCTGAACTCCACGTCTCTTCCAAGGGGCATTAAAATCGTCTTGTTAATCTACTGTGACCTCCACGTCTCTTCCAAGGGTTATTGATATTGTCTTTTTATTCCACTGGGACCTCCACCACTCTTCCAAGGGGCATTGATATTGTCTTTTTATTCCACTGCGACCTCCACCACTCTTCCAAGGAGCATTGATATTGTATTTTTATTCCACTGCGACGTCCACCACTCTTCCAAGGGGCATTGATATTATCTTTTTATTCCACTGGGACCTCCACATCTCTTCCAGGGGGCATTAAAACCGTCTTGTTAAACCACTCTGAACTCCACGTCTCTTCCAAGGGGCATTAAAACCATCTTGTTAAGCTACTATGACCTCCACGTCTCTTCCAAGGGGCATTAAAACCGTCTTGTTAAACCACTCTGAACTCCACAGCTCTTCCAAGGGGCATTGAAATGTTGCTTTTAATTACCTCTAACCTCCACGACTCTTCCAACAGGCTTTGCATTTCCTCCTAATTTTAGTCAGCCTTTGGTTTTCAATGCATAGGCGAACACTAAGGGAGACCCACTCCCCAATAATGGGTAGAAGGTTTTTAGCACGCTGTAATCCACGCCCGCTTCAAGGGGCATTGCAATTCCTCATAATTTTTGGAAAGCCTTCCATTCACTGCTTAGGCCAACAGTGTAGAAGAGACCCAGTTGCTATAAATGGAAAAATGGTTTAGTTAAGGCCCTCTGACCTCCATGTCACTTCCAAGGGGCATTGGAGTGCCTCAAAATTTTTGGTAGGCATTGCACTCACTGTATGCCCTATAATTGTGTAGCCGAACCGCTCCTTTTGGTACAGAAACATATCCTACAAGACATGTGTGGTTGACTGGCCTGATATTGATGTGAATGGTCCCTGTTCCTCCTTCTCTTTCTCCTTTGCCACCACCTCATCCATCATTCATCACCTGATGCTTTGTTTTAACGGGAGTCAGAACTGGGATAGTAGCAGGAAAACATCCAGCAATCCTCGGAGGAGGTAGGATATGCGGCAAAACGCTGACCACCTCAGGCCTAGCTGCTACTACATACATGCGCTTGCATTCCAAGGAACAGAAAGCTAAGGAGATGGATGGCCTCATGATCTTGAATAATTTACTCATTGTGTAGGAGGCCGACCACTGCTGCTGTCTACCTTCTGAACTTTGTGTTGAAGCCTGATTGACCCAGGACCCGCAATCCTCTAAGTCTGGAGGACGTGTTGCATCCCAGTGTCCAACTGTGTCCCGGCTTCCACAATATTAACCCAGTGTGAAGGCGTCAGTGAGATGGACCATCCCTGGCCACATTCACTTGTCCATGTGTTTGTGGTTAGGCTGTCCTTCCCACTAAATGCACTGGGGAGGGCACAGGTAATGTTTTGGTATGCGCGCTTGTGTATAAGGCGCACCGGGACAAATAGGGGCGTCTGGGGACCGTTTATGGACACCCGGCCGCCCCCAGGCGGCTGGGGACCATGTGTGGGAACCCGGCCGTCGGGCGGCTGGGGATCGAGTATGGACACCCGGCCGCCGAGTGGGTGGGGACTGAGTATGGATTCCCTGGCCGCCGACGCACTCATGACGTGGTGGCCAGATTCTGCCTCCACATGCCTAAAAGGCCCAATTTCAAGTGCAAGCAAGCAAGCAATATGGTATTGCAACCTAGGGGTGGGTGGGTAGCAGGCTGCATACTTGCGCTTGCATTGCAAGGAATGGGGGAGGTACAATTGAACACTGCCATGGGACAAGGACTTGCACGGGGATAGTTGCAGGTCTGCATCTTCTGATGCGGCAAGGATCACTTCTGATGGGCACACTTTTAGGCAGTGACCTGGGTGTCAGAGATGCTTCCAGGGGTCTTCCCCATGCTGTTCCCATGTCTTTTCATTACTGTATGCATGTGTCACACAGCACATGGCCAGATAAGGTTGTAAAATGTTAAAATGACATTTCCCGGTGAATGCATTTGTCAAGGTTGAAAGCAATCCAAAGTACAAAAACGCATAAAAAATGCTACTTGTGAACATTGCCCAAGGTGTGGAGGAGTATTTTTGTTTTTGGTTTTTTATTTTACCTTATACACAAGTCTTTACCCTGGAAAGGATGTTCCTTAACATATTTCACAAGAAAACAGTTTCACTTTCGTTTTTGAACTTTTTATTGTGATCCCGTAAAAGTGGCTTAATACCTCTGACCACGTTGTTGACAGCAGTGACCTGGGGGTCAGAAATGCTTCCTGGGGCGATCCCCATGCTGTCCCCATGTCATTTGAACACTGTCACTATCGTTTTGGGCACTTTTTAGACTTTCTACAGACTGCCGGGGGTGCCGCCGCAAAAATGCTCGGGTCTCCCATAGACTAACATTGGGCTCGTTGCTCGGGTCGAGCACCCGAGTATCACGGTGAGCTCGGCCCGAGCTTCGAGCACCCGAGCATTTTAGTGGGCACGTATCCATTAATAAATTTATATTTATTTGTATATTAATATACCGTAAAGGTAATGCCTAAGGTAACTCTGAACACTCAGCTCAGGTTTAGGGAAAGAACAGGATATGTTAGTATTAAGGTAGTGATAGAAGGAAACTTCAGGACCCAAAGTAGTTACAGATAGATTAAGATAGGCGATGGCGGGCCTATTAGGGTGTTAGTTTAAGTATTGTTAGTATAGTGTTAATGTAGGAAAGTAATGCAAGCTGTGTGCTGGAATGTATGTGAAAGGTTGGAAGGTTGGATTGCACCAACAGACTGCAGGAACAGATATAGTTAAATGTTTTGGACCAGCTCAGCATGGGAGGGGAACTGCAACCAAAAAGGGGAAGGATTTCATGGTTTTAGTCAGACAGTGTTAGTATGTGAGGTTCTGTCAAGTGTAAGTTCAAGTGGCAGTGGGCTGAAGGCATGAGGAGCACATAACGTTCTAACAACATGAGGTCTTACCGAATTTCCTGTAGACATTCCTGTAACGTCCAAGGCCTATGACTCGCACTAGGCAATGGGAAGTTTATCTTATTCTCTTCCATACAGCGGAAGCTGGATGGAGAAACACATGAGGGAAACATAGCGGATCTCGGGAGTACTGTGGGGTTGGACAAGAAATACCTGGGGCTGACAGGAGGATCAAGGGTAGGAATTGTCCAAGCTGAACGTGAGCAGAGGCTTGAAAGACTGTTGTATCTGAACTGTCCAGTAAAGTTAAATTTGTTGTAACGAACCAGGTGTCCCTTGATGTGTGTGCGGCTGATCCTGGACCAAAGGACATGGATGCAGTGGAGGTCTCCGGCTTGAAAGTGAGTAGACTGCATCGTACTGTGGCGCCCTGCTGCGCATTGGTGCCACAGAACCCAGAAGGGTGCATGGATGTGACGCGCCCCTGGGCCTGTGTCGCGCTGCGTTGCGCACGCGGGAGCTTACCCAGAGCCGGATCTCTTTAGGGTTGTAGTCTCGTGGCGGTGATCCGGTCCGTGCCCAGGGAGTCAGACTAAGTGGCAGTCTATGGCAGTAGATGTTAACTTGATCGACTACGCCACCCGTTGAGTGCGGCTTTGAAGCCGCCGCTGCAGAACAGTCCACTGAGGCCAGGTGTATGAGGATGTGCAGCGTGGTGGTATAACCCCCAACGGGAGGGGTATGGCCTCAGGGCAGCAGGGATAGATGATGGGGGTGATGGTGGTACACGAGCGCAACAAAGACAACTCGGAGTCTGGGTGGTGCAGTTCAGGGTCTTTACTCACGGTTACTCGGTTACTGCTCCAGGCCACCGCTGCAGAGGTGGCCGCCTGAGTCGCGCTGTGCTCACCAGGTGAGGGGCTCGGTTAACTCCCAGGTCTTTCTGGAGTGCTTTGCAGGACCCCCTTTATGTCCCCTGTCTCTGGTCTTCAACCCCACTAGTGACCACGCTTATGTCCAGCTGCCTCGGACCTTCTTGGTGGGCAAACGTTGGCCTGCATTTCCCAGGTCCTATGTGGTGCCTTTCTAGCGGGTGTGGTGAGGGGCTGCTCCACATGTAATGTCGCAGCCTCCGGTTCTTAGTTGAGGGTAGTTTCTCTCCTCCACTAATTTGGGATCCGGTTCCCATCTTCTTGACCTGACCCCCCCTACTCAGGTAGCGGCGGGCGTGTGGTGGCTACCAGCCAGTCCACACCCCTGGGGTCCCCTCTGTCCTTCCTGGAGCCCAGTCTGCTCCTCTTCCTCCTCCAGGCTCAGGCCTCCTGACAGGGCCTGCCTGTGGAGCAGAGCCCATAAAGCAGCTCTGCTCCCTGTCTTCTCCTCTCTCAACTCCCTTTCCAAGATGGTGCCTCCCTTTATACTCCTGTACAGAGTGCACCCAGGATCTACTTCCCCCACGCACACACTACCGGGTTCCCTTCTCTAGGTGTTCCCTCCCCCCACTCCAGCCAGGGACATGCTCACTCGTGCCTGCATAACTAATGGGAGCACCGTCGAGCTGTCCCCCGGAAATGTGGTGTAGTGCATGTGGGTGTTAGGGTCCTGAGCCACACTCCATCCTTACCTGGAAGTGAGATATCGCACATCTGGGTGAGATGCAATACCCCTGTAGCAACCAAACCCTCGGGGTGCTACATTCCCCCCTGGCAAAACCCAGCACGTCCACGGGCTGGAACTGAGCAAAAGACAGGGTATACATTAGAACATGCAAATTTTTCATAAACAACAAGTATAACAGGTATCAACATTCAGTTTCCCTTTATGGGAACGGCTCTCTCTTAAACGGTATAAGTGCATATGTACTGTTCTGGAACTCTTTTTCATAGTAACACATTCTAGCATATAAATTTTTCATATAAAACATTTCTAGCAGCAGATCCACGAAGAAGTCTCTTTATAACAGGTCACAGTTTATTCTGCAACCAGGTGTCCATTTTCCTAAAACAGGGAGACGTAACCAGGTAGGGGTCTGTCCTGCCCCGAGTCCTTAACAGTCTTTTAGTCCATCCTGGGTTACGCTCCACTAACTGTACAAAGGATTCCCGGTAAATCCACCAAGGACTCCTATACATTACTAGAAACACATAATTATTTACAGGATATGGCCGCTCTCAGTCCTCGGCCAGGTAGGGGTGGCTGTTCTCAGTCCCCAGCCAGTTAGAGGGAAAAAGGGGTGGCTGTTCTCAGTCCCCAGCCAGGTAGGGGGTAAGGGAAACAGTTCTCTTTCTGTCCCAACGGGGACCACACTCTTAGTGGAAACAGTCCCACAACAGTCCTTATACCCGGTCGGGTAACTATTTACATCTCCTCTTTTACCGTTTACGATTAACGGTGTGCTCCCCCCCGCTCCTTTCTCTTTCTCAGGTTCAGACCCGTCCGGGCCCTCTTGGTACTCGGGGTCTGAGTGGTACTGTTAATGACGCCCGGGGTCAGGGGGTGCGACTTTGGGCCTGGGCGCCGGCAAGTGGTGGCAGTGCCCAGGTCTGGAGGGCTCGGCTGCAGGGCTTGTTGCGGGGTCTGGAGCAGGTCTGCGTCTGCAGCGCCCGGGATCGGCGGCTCCACCGGGTGGCCCGGGAGCAGGCTGACGCTGGCAGCGTCCGGGACAGGGAGACTCCTCTTACCTGCTCCCGCGACCGCTCCTGCGTCACGCGTCTTCTCCTGGTGCTGGTCGGGGCCCGCGACGGCTGGGGCGCTGCCGATGCTGGGCAGCTTAGTCTGCTGCCGGTCCGCCATCTTGCTGTCCGTTCCTGGTGTCCTCCTCCCCCCTGGTGGACCGTGGCCTACCTGGCGATGATCCTCTTCCGTAGGCCGCGGCTCCGCAGTTGATCATCAGGGTCGAGGACCTTCCGTCGCGCTCCAGTGACGTCGGCGTCTGCTGGGCTCCATCCAGGACCTTACGCAACGTCCGGACGTGAGGCGGGGCTTCAGTTCTCGCGCGCTTTCGGAGTCCACGCCCCTCTTCTTCCCGCGCGGTGTCCTCAAGATGGCGCCCAATGGCGGGAAAACTCCACAGATGGCGGGAAGAAGGCTGAAGATGGCGCCGGATGGCGGGAATCTTCACGGATGGCGGGAAGAAGGCTGAAGATGGCGCCGGATGGTGGGAAAACTTCACGGATGGTAAGTTTTAAAAGTCTCTTTTTCAGGCACGCAGTACCCGGTGGTTGCGGGCACGAAATCCTGCCGACTACGCCAAAAGTTGACGCGCCCCTGGGCCTGTGTCGCGCTGCGTTGCGCACGCGGGAGCTTACCCGGAGCCGAATCTCTTTATGGTTGTAGTCTCGTGGCGGTGATCCGGTCCGTGCCCAGGGAGTCAGACTAAGTGGCAGTCTATGGCAGTAGATGTTAACTTGATCGACTACGCCACCCGTTGAGTGCGGCTTTGAAGCCGCCGCTGCAGAACAGTCCACTGAGGCCAGGTGTATGAGGATGTGCAGCGTGGTGGTATAACCCCCAACGGGAGGGGTATGGCCTCAGGGCAGCAGGGATAGATGATGGGGGTGATGGTGGTACACGAGCGCAACAAAGACAACTCGGAGTCTTGGTGGTGCAGTTCAGGGTCTTTACTCACGGTTACTCGGTTACTGCTCCAGGCCACCGCTGCAGAGGTGGCCGCCTGAGTTGCGCTGTGCTCACCAGGTGAGGGGCTCGGTTAACTCCCAGGTCTTTCTGGAGTGCTTTGCAGGACCCCCTTTATGTCCCCTGTCTCTGGTCTTCAACTCCACTAGTGACCACGCTTATGTCCAGCTGCCTCGGACCTTCTTGGTGGGCAAACGTTGGCCTGCGTTTCCCAGGTCCTATGTGGTGCCTTTCTAGCGGGTGTGGTGAGGGGCTGCTCCACATGTAATGTCGCAGCCTCCGGTTCTTAGTTGAGGGTAGTTTCTCTCCTCCACTAATTTGGGATCCGGTTCCCATCTTCTTGACCTGACCCCCCCTACTCAGGTAGCGGCGGGCGTGTGGTGGCTACCAGCCAGTCCACACCCCTGGGGTCCCCTCTGTCCTTCCTGGAGCCCAGTCTGCTCCTCTTCCTCCTCCAGGCTCAGGCCTCCTGACAGGGCCTGCCTGTGGAGCAGAGCCCATAAAGCAGCTCTGCTCCCTGTCTTCTCCTCTCTCAACTCCCTTTCCAAGATGGTGCCTCCCTTTATACTCCTGTACAGAGTGCACCCAGGATCTACTTCCCCCACGCACACACTACCGGGTTCCCTTCTCTAGGTGTTCCCTCCCCCCACTCCAGCCAGGGACATGCTCACTCGTGCCTGCATAACTAATGGGAGCACCGTCGAGCTGTCCCCCGGAAATGTGGTGTAGTGCATGTGGGTGTTAGGGTCCTGAGCCACACTCCATCCTTACCTGGAAGTGAGATATCGCACATCTGGGTGAGATGCAATACCCCTGTAGCAACCGAACCCTCGGGGTGCTACAGATGGACTTCTCCACAAGAGGCCCTCACATATTCACACACCTCCACCCTACCACCTCAAACCAGCAGAGGGAGCCAGTTAGGGATATATAAAGGGAGGGTGGAGACAGGCAGCTTAGCTTTTAGAGAGAAATTAGTTCCTGCAGAGACAGAGAGGAACACAGCTCAGAGTTGAGCAGAGAGCGTGCTGACGCTCAGAGAGCAGTGAAGAGAGCAGCAAGTTGGCTGCTGTGCTTAGGCGAGCCAAGGCCTACAGCACGTGTGGAAGCCTAGTGAGGGCCTGAGTGTGGTCGAAGGCGAGAGGAGAAGGAAGAAGTAGTGAGGGGGCAGAGGAGCATACCAGGCTCACTCCGATATATATACCGGACACAGGGTCCACGCCAACAGGGACTCTTTACATCAAGTAGGAACTACCGGAACCCCTGGAGGACTACAGGTCCTAGGTTCACCAAAAGCTGACTAAAGTACCAGGGCTAGGAGTCACGGAGGCCCCAGCGTCCAGTGAGAGTGATCTCCAAAGAGAAGGCCCTACCACCAGGTCAGCAGGTGCAAAGAGAGACAGTAACCAAGCTAGGCCTAGCTCCAGGCAGGTCAGAAGCTTAACAAGAAAAGCCACAGATCAGGAGGCCCTATACCCGCTCACTGGGGAGAGTCCAAGAGTGCGCCCTTAGCCTGGAGTACCCTGGACCGTGCCTACAGCATCACCAGTAAAGGTACTGAAGCTTAACCCCGTGTTAGTGTCCGTCTTTCCTCCGGGACTGTCCATTACACCCCACGCTGCCCTGGAGCTAGCTCTACCTGTGGAGAGCCACACTATCCCTGCTGCCGTAACACCAGCTCCAGAGTACTGCTCCGCAGCGGCGGTCCCCTCAGCCGCATTCCACATGTGGCGTCACGAACTTTCCCAAATCCCCTATAAACTATTCCCCTTTTTACTGACCGCCCTGGGTCACGGACCGGGCCAGCTACCGTGATATCCCCCAGCTACCAGAGGCCCGGCTGCCGAGTACCCCACGGCCCTGGGGGCGCGTCAGTACACAGCACAACATTGATGGACTGGGACACTGTTTATTTGTGGGGTGCCAGGGTGTGGAGAAGCAGCAGTCCGCCCACGGCTACCGCCCTGGGCACCTTACACATTATTGGGACCCCCACTATAGATGAGAGGACCCTGGTACAGAGGTCAGATCAGTATTCCACGGCCACTGGATGGGAGCCCTGTGAACCTTCTCCTACATTCTGGCATCCACGGCTGCTTTATTTGACCAGCCGGCCTGATGTGATGTCATGTGTGCATCATGTCGCAACAATGATGTCGCGCCAGGCAGGCTTACAAAAAGAGGAGCCAGGAATGCCAACAGATAGGAGTTTTGCAAGGATCTCGTCAAGCAGAAATGGATTACTGACCTGACCACTGTTCAAGGGTCCTGTGAATCGATTTGCTCATCTCTAGTCCTCAATCTAATGGATGTGATGGGGGTTTAATTGTGACATATTCAAAGCATTTAACAAAGAAGCACATTGACTTTTATCATAAAACCCCTTTAACTACGAACCTTGTCTATTATTAGGACAATATTGTCTCTTAAGGTGGAAAGTCAACTCTTATTCAACTTACAATACCTCGTTTCTCCGTGAAAGCAGAGTTCACTAAGTCTTCACTGTGCACCTTTTAGGGGGATCTGTGCAAAAACTTCATGTACGCCCATGGACACAACTTGTGCTTTTCAGATAATAACCTTTCCTTTAATAATAGAGGTTAAGTTTTTGTGTGACTTCTATGAAGTGAACACCTTGTCCTCAGCTACGCCGTTCAATTCATCTTCTCAGCTCACACATCCTCGCATGCGTTCCTCTGGTCAGCACTTCTTCCGCTCCACACCGGCATGATAAGGGCCAATTAAGAAAACAGAATTGAGAGGGATGAAGAGAAAAGGTGACGCTGGTTTGAGGAACATAAAATGAAACAAATCAAGCCCGGAGGATGAGCTGTGTCTGGCAGGATTTGTGATTCTCCTGAGGCCTAGTGTCCGTTTTCATATTGATGAAATGTCAGATGTGAAAACGGCGCAGACTTTTACCTTCCAGTCATTAAGACACGGCTTAACTCTTATCTTCCTATTGGCACTATTTCTAATGGACGACATATGCAGATGTTCTGCTTTCTTCATTAGTAGGCTTTCTTTTCATATTGATGGGTATGGCACAAGTCTACTAAATGGTGGATAAAGAATATATTAAATAAATGGATGCAGTTAATGAAGTTTTTATTGCCTTTAGAAAAGAGAATATTTTATTTGATATTTCCATAAGTGTTACTTAAAGATGACCACCAGTCATTTGAAATACATTTTTCGTTTTTTTTAAGCCTTTAAGGCCGAAGCTTGTTTTCACCTTCCTGATCAGGTTAAATTTTTCAAATCTGACCAGTGTCAATATACGCAGTAATAACTCTGGAACACTTCAACATATCTCAGTGATTATGGGATTGTTTTTTTTTTTGTTTTATTGTAGTAAATTTAGTTTAACATGATTAAAAAAATTTGGAAATTTAATGAAAATATTGAAAAATTTGCAATTTTCAATACTTTAATTTTATGCTCTTTAAAATAAATACTTATTATTTTAGTGGCATAACTAACACTTTCCACATGTCTATTTTATATCAGCTTAATTTTTAAACATGTATAAAGTTAAAAGTTTATCAATTTTTCCAACAAAATTTACAAACCTTATATTATTAGGGACCACTTCACATGTGAAGTGACTTTAGGGGGCATATATTTCAGAAAACACCCAAAAGTGATCTCATCATAAAACCTACACCCCAGAAGGTATTCAAAACCACATTTAGGATTTTTTTCACCCTTCATGTACTTCACAGTAATTAAAAAGTGGAAGTTAAACAATTAAAAATTATTTATTTTATGTTGTTTGTGTGTATCATTTTCACAAGGAAAGCAGGAAGAAATGCATTCAACAATTTGTTGCGCAATTTCTCTTGAGTATGAAGATACCCAATATGTGGTCAGAAACTATGGGTTCAAAGGAGCACCATTTGACTTTTGAAGTGCAATTTTTTCTGGAACAGATTGCATACACAATGTTACATTTGCTAAGCTACCACGGTACCAAAACAGCAAAAATCCCCTACAAGTGACCCCATTTTGTAAACTTCACCTAAATTAATTTATCTTGGGGTGAAATGAGCATTTTAAACCCATAGGTGATTCACAGAATTGTATAACATTGGGCTGTGAAAATGAAAAATTAACATTTTTTCCACTAAAATATTTTAGCCTTTAGTTTTTATTTTTCAGAAGGGCTAATAGGAGAAAGTGGACTGCCCTATTTGTTATGCAATTCCTTCTAAGTACGCCAATATCCCAAATGTGATCAGAAACTACTTTTCAGGCACAGTGCAAAGGTGAGAATGGAAAAAACGCCATATTGGATTGAAGATTTTGCTGGAATAGTTTGCAGGTGCCATGTTATATTGGCAGAGACCCTGAGGTGCCAGAACTTCAGAAACCCCATAAGTGACCCCATTTTACAAACTAATCTCCTCAATTAATTCATCTTGGGGGTTTTATACCATTGGTCAGTTAAGAAAATATTATTATAATTACCGTACTTTTCGGACTATATGACGCGCCGGACCATAAGACGCACCCCAAATTTTGGGATGGAAAATGGGAAAAAATTTTTTTTTATAAGATGGGGGTCCATCTTATACTCTGAATAGGTATCTTACCTGGGGGGAGTTGGAGCGAGGGTCACAGGAGGCAGGGTCCTTCAGGAAGCCGGCAGAAGTGGATGAATGTTGTGTACCCTTGATGCGAGAAGCTGGTGCTCCAGCAACGGGGAGGTGTGGTGGTGGTGGAGCAGGATCACAGGGCCCTCAGTTCCCTCCCTCAGGAACCTGGAGGCTGCAACAGAAAGTGAAATGCTGTGGGGCCGGGGCTTGTGGTGGGGCCTGGAGCCAGTGGTGGGTCAGGGCCTGTGGTGGGACCTGGGCCTGTGCTGGGGCCTGTGCTGGGGCTTGTGTCGGGGCCTGTGCTGGGGCCGGGGCCTGGTCCCGGGCCTGTGAGCGGCGTGCGCTGCTCTCCGGTGGCTGTGCAGCGGTGCGGCAGAGCAGTGGTGGGTGCTGTGGCTTTCCGGTGGCCGTGGCTATCTTCATGAAGCCATGATCCACAGAAAAAGGGCCGCCCGAGCTCCCAGACGGCGCATGCGCCGGCTCGGGCAGCCATTTTCCTGTAGATCACTGTGCACCCACCGCCGCAGCACTGCACATACACTCTGCCTTCCCGCCGCACAGCCGCTCTGCCTCGCTGCCGCACAGCCGCTCTGCCTCGCCGCCGCACCCACCGCCGCTCTGCTGCATCGGCCCTGCCGCCTCGCCCACCACCGCAAGTTTCTGATAAGGTTCGGACCATAAGAAGCACCCAGAGGAGTGGTGTCTCCTTCTCTCAGGTAAGGAGGGAGTGCTGTCCGGAACCCCAACACCTAGAACCAACACTACACTGCTCCAGGTCGGCTGGAAGGGCAAGATGCAATGTGTTTTCCTGCTGAGCTATGTCCCTGGCTGGAGTGGGGGGAACCAAAAGGTAGGGGGAACCAGTAGTGGGTGTGGGTGGAGGAAGCAGTTTAGGGGAGCACTATAGAGGGAGGTATAAATTGGGTAGCCATCTTAGGGTGGCAGTTCAGTCAGTGGTGATGTCAGCCAGGGATCAGAGTCTATTTAGGAGCTCTGCTCCACAGGTGGGGCCCAGTCCTGGAGGCCCAGGTGGGGAGCAGAGGAGTAGGCTCCGTTCTAAGAAGGGATCCTAGGGGGTACAGCGAGTGCAGGACGGCACCCATACACCCTGCATCTGTCCGAAGACAGAGGGATCGTAGGCCGCAAGAAGGGGACCAGCCCCTGGACTAGTCGTGTAACTGTACCTCTCGGCTGGGAAAACCGGAGGCTTCTGGCTTCTATAGCCAGTTTCCGAAGCCTCATTCTAATCCCCGTGAGGGTCAAGCAGGTCCGGGAACTCCGACGAGACAGGAGGGACTTCAGAGCACCCCAGCGGGATTGAGAGTGGGAAGCGCAGGGCAGGAGGGTGAAAGACCCAGCGTGAAGACGGTCTAGCTAGGAGAAAGTGAGGTTCTGCCAGGTGCTCCTGATCTGCCTGAGGAAGTGCTGAACCCCTGCCTGGTGAACGCAGCGCGACGTGGGAGGCCGACAACTGTACAGTGCACTAGTGGAACTGTCATAAGAACTGTGAGTAAAGACTCGGATGACTGCACCGCACTGCCTCCGTCCCTTCTTTCATCTGCGCCATCTTTCCCTCCCTGCACTACAACGCCCAGCAGACCTTACCAATCCTACGCTGCCCTGGAGCTAGCCCTACCTGTTGAGAGCCACACCATCCCTGCTGCCGTAACACCAGCTCCAGAGGACTGCTCCGCAGCGGCGGCACCCCTTAGCCGCATTCCACAGGGGGCGTCACGAACTTTCCAAATCCCCTATAATAGCTCTCCTTTTTACTGACCGCCCTTGGTCACGGACCGGGCCAGCCACCGTGATATCCCCCACCGGCATCCACAGAGGCCCGGCTGCCGAGTACCCCACGGCTCAGGGGGCAAGTCATATACAATGTGCTGAAATGAAGGCTTCATTTTCTTTCCATTTTGTGAACATTAAAAAATATTTGATTTTATTAAGCAAAATAACTTTCTCATTTCAGAATTAGGGCTGTCTGCATTGTGCAAAGAAAAGTAAGTTTACACATAGTATGATTATTACAATAGTCATAATCAACACAAATATGATTGTAAACATCATAACCCAACATTTTCTTGCCAGGGTATGGATCCCTCAGGTTTCAGAAAATAATCTGCAAGAAGTTCACAGACTACTATGGTCTGGACAAAACCTGTGCAATTTGACCAGGATTGTTAGCCAATCCTCCCTCAGCATCCACAGGCACAGGCACAGACGAATCGAGGATATGAGTAAAATTGTGTAGCATTGCACAGGCCTTAATGACATCATTGACATTTTGCTCACTCAATTGGAGGGCAATAAGCAATACCCTCCATTTCGTAATCAAAATGCCAAAGGTGCATTCAACCAGATGCCGTGCCCAAGTTAGCCTGCAATTAAAAATCCAACTACATTGGTCAAGACTACGCCGAGGATAAGGCCTCATCAAATGGTGTGTGAGTTTTAATGCCTCATCAGCCACAATAACAAAAGGAACTGGTTCCCCACTTGAGCCTAGGGGTAGCACACCCATTTGATTGGCCATAAGGAAGAACTGAAAAATCTAGAATCTCCAGTTCTTCCATAGGCCCCAATATCTACTATTACAACTAACGACAACAGCACTACAGAATTGTTTATAATTGTAGCATTGGAACCCTGAGTTCGGCTGCTTCTTGACCCAGATGTGTTGGCCATCTACAACACCCAAACAATTAGGAAGCTGACACCTAATATACATCCCCCTTGAGATGCTCTCTCAGTGTTCAGGGGTTAGCTCCGGCATCACTTTCTCCTTTAGACAATCCCATATTTGTGAACAGGTATGCTTCACTATATTGGAGATGGTTGTTCATCCAAGTAGGAAGTCTAAATGGAGGGCAGCATAAGACTCTCCCATGGCAAGCAACCTAAAAAGAAAACAAAGTAGAAAATTGTTTAAAAATGTAAACCATTACATTAAGCCAGTAGAGTCTTGATTTTGAGGGCAAACATAGTGATCAAAACAAGACATATGCTATTTGTATGTTTTTATAACATAATTTGTAAGTATATTGTATAGAAACAAACTTAAAAAAAATACCTCAGGATCAGTGTGGCGCCCCCGGAGTCCGGTTGCCACAGTGGCATTGCCTCCCTCACAAGGGGGTGATGCCATGCCTGGAAGCAAGGAGGGGTCCCCTAATCAGGTTTTGCTAGCATGCAACACTTTCCTGGCTCCAGATCAGCAATGGGAGCTCCTCCCCTTAGCAACTGGGATCTAAAGGCGGGGTTAGTTAGTGTGAGGAGAGCAGAAAGGAGTTGAAGTCAGGACGTCGACGAGGAAAAACCTAGGGGCGTGGAGCTGCACGGCAGTTCACCCTAGAGGAGAGAAGCGCAGAAGAACTGGACACCGGAGTCCGAGGTTGTGGGGCACTGAAGGCCCAGCAGCAGAAACCGGAGGGCAGGAGACTGCAGGTCTCCTGGCCCCATCAGACGCCCGGAGGCTCATCAGCACGATAGGGCCCAGCACCGCCATGTGGGAGCGACACTCTAGGAAGGCCCGAGCTGCCTGCTATACGGGTGAGCACAAAGACATTTTACTCAGGGACGAGGGCCACAGCACAGCTACAAGCAGCAGGGCCAAAGAGATTAGTGCAAAGGGAAGGCCTACAACTTCACCTGGCGAGGTGGATTCCCAACTTGCTTCTAGGCCGCCCGTACCTCTACTACCAGCTAGTACCCATGCCCCGGTTTACCTTACCACCGCAAGTAAACATAAGAGGAAACCGCCATTAAGTTGTGGACTGATTATTAACTGCGCCATCCTCTGCACTACACAGCAACATCTATAAAATCACCACTTCCTGCCGTGGAGCTAAGCTCTGCCTGTGGAGAGCTGAACCAACTCTGCTGGGTCATCATCAGCTCCAGAGGATCTGCACCGCTGGGGCGGCTCCATATAGCTGCATACCACAGGTGGCGTCATGAACATTATATAAAAACTATAATCCCCATTCCCAAATTCCCCTTTTATTGACCGCCCTGGGTCACGGACCGGGTCACCGCCACTGTGACATCTCCCCTAGCAACGACCGGTCCGGCTACCGAGCACCCCACGGCCCAGGGCCCAGGAGGTGCGTCATAAGCAGCAGCCGTTCTTCAGCAGAAATGCATTTGTGAAAGCAGGTATTTTGAAAAGATAATCCTGACCAAAGCTCCTCTAGCAGAAGGTCAAAGGTCCACAGCGACATTAGTGAGTAGGCCATAAATTTGTCCGGATGCCTACGTAGATGTCCATACAGCCATGCAAAATCCCTCTTTTAGGACGTTGAGGGAGGAGTGGATGCACCTGATATCTGCCACGCCTCCTCAGATCAACAACAGGGGAACAGCCAACACCATACTCATGGGCTAACACCCAGTGGAAAAGGAGCTGCTCTGTAGAATCCAAAACCAAGTTTATACCTGCCATAGTTACAGGTTGTTGATAGGAACAACAAAAATCAACAATTCTGCGAAGTATATCCTGAAGAATATATGGATGTGCTCAGCACCACACATGTTGCTAAAGGGGTTTATATAGGGCTAGCGATCTGAAATGCTCTACAATATCAGGTTGATTTGGAAATGAAGACTTATGCGAAAAACACACGGATGTCATACGGATGCTCCATGGGAAAAATCAGATTGTACTCGCATGAAATTCGCATGCCACTTGCATGACACTCGTCCAACTTTTCAGTCCCGATATCGGACCGTTATTTTTAACGGTGGTGGGTATGAGCCTTTATTCACAGCTTATCCTCCATTTGATTAGAATGTGCACTTCCTCCAGGTGGTCTGCAAAAATTCACTGCAACATGTCGAAATTAACCATACAAGTCTATGGGTCAATGAAAATTACGCACAGCACACGGATGACAACAGTGTGCAGTCTATGCGCTGTCCATGATTAACATTGTAAAGGATAGGAGAAGCTTTGTAATTTATTTTCTTTTTTCATACCTGAAAAAAACTGGTAAAACTAAGGCTATATTCACACATTAGTATTTGATCAGTATTTAATCAGTATATGAATCCCAGAACCAAGAGTGTCTCGAAAACACAAAACAGATGTCAATAATTCAATTTTAGTTCTTCTGTGTAAGTGCCACTCCTGGATTTGGCATACAAATACTGATGAGAACTATTGACCAAATACTGACATGTGAATGAGGCCTTACACTTACCAAACACTGATGACACTAGGACTGTTTTTTTTTCCGTATGTGGAAAATTCACTAATGATGTCTGCATGAGGCCTAAGACTGATAGAAATAGACTCTCAGTAGAGTGCCATGGCCTCTTCAATTTTCTGAACAGTAGGGATGCCAGGAGTTGGACTCCCACTGATCTTAAATTAATGACGTATCCTAGGGATAGGCCTAGTGGTGTAACTATAGTGGGTGCAGGGGTTGAAGCCGCACCCAGAACCTCAAGCCTTTGGAGGCCCATAAGGTGATTAAGGCCCATAGGAGAGTTGGAGGCCCAACTGGAGATTTTGAACTGGACAAGTTTCATGTTAAACCCAATAAAGACTCGAATAATATTTGAAGTTCTGTTTGGAGACATCTGACCTTCCATAACTCAAGAATCTTTCATTCTGCCTCTCTTGCATTAATCTTTGTTGTGTTCAGTGACCTTTACTAAGGGCGAATATAAAGCATGGTCTATTTTTGAAATGCTGTAATTTTATGTAGGGTAGGAATTTAATATATTGGTTATTGAAAAAACATGGGAGCACAATAATATCACAAGGAGGCGTATACTGTGGACTGACATGACTTGTAGATGAATTATGTAGCAGCTGTTATAAGTTTTATCTGCTGCCTGAAGTGGATTACAGTTCAGAAAATGTTTTAGAGGCAGCAAATTCTCTCCATACTTTTTCAAATGATTCTAAATAAACCAGGGTACATCAACATAAATCACCATGTAATGTCCGTATAATGGTTTCTGTGTTCAATATCCATGCACTATGCAACCTCAACCCTGATAGGATCTTAGTGTAGAGTATGTCCTTGTTTGCAACCGTTAGTTTTATGGCTATAAGGCATGGGTGCACAACCTTTTTCGGTCCAAAGGGGTATTACCTTCTGTGACAATTGTGGAATGTCAAAATTATATACCATAAATGTCTGATTGGTACAATTTCTACTTACCAGAATCTTACCTCTAAAAATCTAATGGTACATCCACAGTGAGTTTTTTTTTTTGCAAGGACTTAGAGATTGATTCTGCTCCAAAATCCACATCAAAAGCCAGGTCAAATACAGTACTCTCTGAATAAGTTTCCAACTGATTTTAATGAGAAAAGTGCCTTTAGTGCACACAATGCTGTTTTTTTCACATTGTTTTGAGCATTTTGCACTGAAACTAGTAGGAAGCTTATTCAAAGAGTATTTGAATCATTTGTTTTATGTGGATTTGCAGTAAAATCTGCTTCAAAATTCTCTGAAAAAAAAAACCTTTGTGAACTGGCCCTAAAGAGAGTGAGCCATAGACAAGGAAGGCCACCCGTCTAATTAACATACTCATTTCTGGAATGCCAAATGGGTTAACAGGCCTCTTTCTCCTGGTTTATGAGACATCCAAAGACAGGGCACCATTAGTACTTGCCAGTCCATGCTCCTTAGCCGCAGTCACTACTCTTCTGTGTGCCTGCTCACATATAATTAACCTGTCAGACAAGCATTTTTCTGTCCATATAGTTGGGGGCCGCACAGAATGGCATCACGGGCAGCATGTTGCCCCCGGGGCCACAGGTTTTGCACCCTGGCTTTAAGGCATATATGATTAAACATTGAAGGAGGATTCCCATCATAGATTATGGCATATCCAAAACATATGCCATAAAAGTTTGATAGTTGCCATTTCCACTTCTAGGACTAACACTGTATCTACAGGATAGGAGTTCCCCAACTTACTTTGAAGCAGGAAGCGCCCATCATCCACTCCTCTTTCTCATAACCCCCTGCCCACCGTGTATATACTGTATGTCCTGGAACATGGATTAAAGGACTTTTAATTTCAGGATGTGGTGAGTGTCGATTTTCATTTTTCTTCGTGTTGCTATCTAGTTTGATGTTGGCAGAGCACCACTGGTATTCCTGATGCACTAAATAAGCTCAATATAGAGGGAGGCACACTAATTATGCAAGATCGTCTGGTAGATGTGAAGCTTTTTTTGAACTCCTACTTAAAGTAGAGTAGGGCTCTGCCAAAAGAGTCTACCTTGTCCAGGTGGCGGCTTAAAAAATCTTTTGGCCAAATCAAAAGCTGATGGCTATGTATACGATATGGTGTTCGGTGGGAACTGTTAATGTGTGATTGGTGAGAAGGTGGTGCAGAAGTGCAGTCTTTACAAGAGCAGGTGATGGGACTGTGGAAGGTTCAAGGTGTGGAGGCGGAGCTGAGGTGGAGCCTGGACAGAGTCTCAAGGGGACCCGAAAATTTTGCCAGTGTGGGGCCCTGAAATTCCTGGTGACAGCCCTGACTACAGGAATGACTGTGCTCAATATGCTACTGTTTTTATTATTCTCACAGAGGTTAGTGGGAGTTAAAAAAACACCAAAGCCCAAAAAGCTACACTATTTCTACAGCTCAGCTCATATTTAATGTTGTGGAAGTTAAGAGTAGCACAGCAAGCATCTATCATCCGGATCACCTTTCCATTCAGTCTTAGTACTAATATGACGCACCCCCTGGGCTGTTGGGTACTCGGTAGCTGGGCTGGTTTATGGGGGGGATGTCACAGTGGCAGTGACCCGGTCCGTGACCCAGAGCGGTCATTAAAAGGGGAAAAGTAAAAGGGGAATAAAGTTTTATAGAGATAATATTCGTGACGCCACCTGTGGTATGCGGCTATATGGGGCCGCCTCTGCGGTGCAGATCCTCTGGAGCTGATGGTGACGCAGCAGAGTTGGTTCAGCTCTCCACAGGCAGAGCTTAGCTCCAAGGCAGGATATAGTGATGCTATGAGGTAGATGTTGTTGGTGCGGTGTAGTGCAGGTGATGGCGCAGATAATGACCAGTCCACAGTTTAATGGCGGTTTCCTCTTATCTTTACTTGCGGTTTGTTAAGCAGACCGGGTCACGGGTACTAGCTGGTAGTAGAAGTCCGGGTAGCCTGGAAGCAAGTTGGGAATCCACCTCGCCAGATGAAGTTGTAGGCCTTCCCTCTGCGCTAATCTGTTTGACCCTGCCGCTTGTAGCTATGCTGCGGCCCTCGTCCCTGACTAAAACATGTTTTTCCTCACCCGTATGGCAGGCAGCTTGGGCCTTCCTGGAGTGTCGCTCCCACGTGGTGGTGCTGGGCCCTATGGTGCTGCTGTGTCACTGGGCGTCTGATGGGGCCAGGAGACCTGCAGTCTCCTGCCCTCTGGATTCTGCTGCTGGGCCTTTAGTGCCCCACAACCTCGGGGACTCCGGTGTCCGGTTCTTCTGCTCTTCTCTCCTCTGGGGCAAGCTTGTACACAGCTCCCTTCCCCAGTTCCTTCCTCGTCACTGTCCTGTCTTCAACTCCTCTCAACTCACTCTTACTAACCCTGCCTCCAGATTCTATTTGTTAAGGGGAGGAGCTCACCTTCCTGGTCTGGAGCCAGGAAAGTGTTGTATGCTGGTATACCTGATTAGGGGACCCCTCCTTGCTTCCAGGCATGGCATCACCCCTTGTGAGGGAAGCAATGCCACTGTGGCAACCGGACCCCTGGAGTGCCACACTAACACCAGCTGGGACAGGGGTCAGGGGCAATCATTTTTCAGATAGATGGGATTTAGATCTATTATTTAGTGGCACCCACATATTTTGTGGCTATCGTAATGCTGTGTAGTCTTGATTAAAATATCCTATTGCATTAGGTCTATCGCTCAAGTCTCATGCTGAAGAGTAAATTTGGCTCAAATTTGGACACTTGTTTAAGTTTGCACCCCGTATTGTTTGGCTTTCTATGGGCTAATATTTTACACCAAAAATTTAGCCCATAGAAAGCCAAACAATAGGGGGTGTAAACTTGGCACAAAATTTGGACACTTTTGTCTAATTCTCACATTTCAAGCCACATCACCTTCCTATTAATCCATACCCATTTCCTGCAAAGCTACACCCCTTTACTGAAAGAGGACCAACACATCAACAATGTAGTCAAGCATGGCCGTTTTCTTTGGCACAAATTGCACATTTAGCTTTGACAATCTCCCCCAAAATAATTGCCAGCAGTTTAATAATCCTTCACTATGTAGCTGCAAACTATTGTATTAGTTTACAAGTTTCCAGCAATAAGACCAGAATCGTAACCTACCATGAACCATTACCAATAGCAATATCTCTACTATGGCACCAGGGCTCATAGTTACACCACTGTGTATCTCTTTGAGCTACCAACCAAAGAAAAAGACTTTGTTCTGCAATAGGACACTGATATCAAACACATGAACTAGATTTAGTGAAATGAACAAATAATGGTTTCGGCAACAGATGACCGGATTTTCATTGCACTAATGTCAACATTGCTTATCATGTAGACAAAAGGTCTGCAAAAAATCTGGCCAAGTACTCCCAAGATTCTTGACATAAACTAGTTGCCAATGGCTTCATTAAACTGTCTGGCAATGTACTTACAGGATCGATGGAGCAGTGGAAAGGACGGTCTCACCAAGTATTGATCTCATTTTTTACTCCTTACTGCTGTTCGAAGTTTATTTTTTGGTAATTAAAATTGTTTCATGTCACTACTTTTGTAGGAGCTACAGAATATTTAACATTTTCTTGGTTTTCACATTTTTTACACTTCCATGCGCTACCGTTATGTGTTTTGTATGAATAGCAATCAAGACCATGGCCAGCGCACGACGTATAATCATCACCTTCATGTTCCATGAATTACAAGAACAGAACTTTGTGCTAGTAAAGCTTATAACAAGTCCATTACGATTACAGAAAAAAATTATCAAATCGCAGGACTTTCAGCATCAATGTCTGTCAGTCTATCTATCTGGGATGGTACAAAGGCAGTGGAACTACCGCCCCGGGGAGGGGATCTTGTGGACTGGGGGCAATGTATTTTGGCCATTTACCTGGAGTTGTTGTAAAACCTTGGATGTGAGGAATAAAATATTGCTGCATTGTTAACCTGCCTAAGTGATAATTGCAACCCACAACCTCAGATCTTCACAGGCATACAGGTTATAGGCTGCTGAAAAAGTCCTACCAGTATGTCTCATATAAGATGCCTTATTGTGAGTAAATCATCTTTTATCATTTTATATAAATGACCTCTTCCAGGCTCTGGGTAGGATGCTGCCTGGAAGATAACTCTGCCTCCAGAGCTTCTATTAAATAAAGGGGGGGGGGTTACCAGTGTGAAACAAGTAACTAACACAGAACAGGAGAGCTGAACTTTGTCTTCTTGAAAACACATTCTTTTGCATCTCTCTGAGCTCTGCTGTATTGTAACAGCATTACAACCCTGTCTGCCTGTGAGATGGAAGCTGAGAGGAATCTGCAGATGTGTGAGGTATAATCACACACAGCTCTGCAGTGAGAACAGGAGAGCAGAGAGCGACGATTACATATCACCCTTTCATGTAAAATAAGCTCTGGAAGCAGAGTTATCTTTCAGGAAGCATCTTCCCCAGAGCCTGGAAGAGGTCATTTATATAAAGTGATAAAAGATGATTTATCCACAACAAGGCATCAGATATGAGGCAAACAGGGAGGACTTTTTTCATTATTCTATACCTGTATGCCCATATTAATAGTTTAGGTAGGTCAAATGTGGTGGTGACAGATTCTTATTAAAGGGGTATTCCCATCTCCAAGATCCTATCCCAATATGTAGTAGGTGTAATAATAATAATATTAGCAAATCCCTCCAATTAGAAATGTAGTATAGCTTTTCTGATTCACTATGTCTCTTTTCTCATGTGCAGGCATTGCAGGACCTTAGTTATCCATGGTTACGGCCACTGATATAGTGACAGTTAGTTATCTAGTTGGTAGTGGTCGTAACCATGGATACATAAGGTCCTGCAATTCCTGCACATGAGGAAAGAGACAGAGCGAATCAGAAAAACTATACTACATTTTTAATTGGAGGTATTTGCTAATATTAGTATTATTACACCTACTGGGATAGGATCTTGGAGATGGGAATACCCCTTTTAAGCCACACTGCTGCTTCAAATTGACTATCTATCTATCTATCTATCTATCTATCTATCCTCTGCATCTATCTAATCTATCTACTGTATCTATCTAGCTTTCTTTTTCTAGGGGTCTAGACCTTAATTATTCAGCTTGATTCTAAAATGCTGTGTATACAGGATGTATTTCTAGAGGTCACTGTCATGGCGTCTAGTCAGTGGTTGTCCTGTCTAACCTGCCTTGTGCACAATGTACCTGCATGCAACCTTCGAACCACATGGTCTGTTTTAACAATGATGTCTGTGTCTTGAGGCCCGATGAATGTCAGAGAGCTGGGCTGGGAAGATTGATAACTTGTACACTTGGCTCTCGGAGCAAGCTGTTGGGGCAAAGGGCACAGGAAATTGAATTGTCAGTCCCCACTTAGTTCTGATATGACTTGACGGGTAGCTGGGCAATACAATTTGCAATGTAATCAGAATAAATGCTAGCCTAATATCATTCTGCGGTGGCCAGAATCCAGATTCCAAGGCAGCAAGCACAATCCGAGACCAAGACCAAATGTTCCTTTCAGCAAATGATTATTCGGTTAACTCCTTCCTTCACTAGCAATGATAGACTGGTGAACGCAATGGAAGATGAGTAAACGAGAGTGCAGTATATTAGGTTAATACACAGCAATTAGATATATCTGTGATCTGCTTGGAAATAATAAGACATTCCAATTTAAGGTACGATTTCAAAGTCTCGTTAAATTATAGCAAATTAGACAAATATCTTGTGTTTCATTTGTTTTACATGCCCAGTATCTACGGTAAATTAAGCTGTCAGTTTATATTAGGTGGCGGCTTTCACACCAATATTTACATCCGGAATATAGTTAATGAACCCTTGGAAGAGGGAACTGAACCTTCCCAATGCATTATCTTACCATTACCCATCTGAAGCCTTGTACAGTTATGGTTGACTATAGAATGGTGGATAGTGAACTATAGAATATAGACATAGAAAAATAATTGCATGTGCCTTTCCTTACCTTCTCTTCTCCATCCCGGACTCTGGCTTTGTTCTGTGTAACCGTGCTGCTTGCCCCGATCTCGGACCGTCTGACTATGCTTTTGTCTCGCCCTCCTGTACCGCGTACCAGCGTCTTTAACCCTCCAGCTGCTACAATCCTGGGCACTGCCCTGGAGTGGTACCTTGTGTCTACAGGCATCCCAGCCTATCCTCATCATCAGAGACAATCATAGATGGCCAGATGCCTCACTGCCATTCACATTCCAATTTTTCATTTTTTTCATGAAAATTGGAGAACTTTTAACTTGTTTTGGAGATGTAAAGGTAGCATGAATGCTTCTGTATAGGCTACAAATTGAGGCATACATGTATAAGGGGCAAAGAGCGGTAGTCATGGGTGAGGGATGGCTGTTCTTCCACATCCTGGCTCCCCACAAATAAAAGAGAGTGTCTATTGTGTGGTTTGTGTGTAACGGTCAGCACTCATTTTCGTTCTATGAAGCTCCATCTGTCCCACGGCACCAGGTCCGGGCTCAGTCACTCAGTTCATACCAGACTGTTGACTCGTTATCAGCAGTTCAACTTTACTCCATAGGCTCAGTTCAGACTTGATCATGGGTACAGCACAGTGTAACACAGCATTTTCGGTTTCGGTCACCTGCGTTATCCCTCACTCTAATGGCACTTCCTGCCTCAGGGATGTCTCAGCTGGCACTGCAGTTTCACAGAACTATGCCCTGACTTGCCTCTGTGGATCCCCATCCGTTCTCCTCTCGGGAGACAAAATCAAGGTAGGCTATGTTCAGGCAGTAGGCCGCAGACATTAAGGGATGTCCCACTGAATGTTGTCGCTGCCGTCCTTATGTAGGGGGTCAGCCCTGCTGGACATTGATTGACACTGCGGCTTTAAGAGACCATGCTCCCTTGTGGGTTTTATGCTTTTGTACTAGTCGCCTTCTCCCCTTCGGGTTGCTTGGTGTGTGCTGAGTGAGATGATGAACCAGGAAGCAGGGAGACCTCGTGTGTGTCTGAGGGAACAGAGAGACTCCTGCTGGAGGAGAGACTATAAAAAGAAACTGTTAATCTCTGGAAAGATAAGAGTATGGACTTTAGCAAGATTTGTTGCCAGGACTGTGTCTGAAGACTGGTGACCTGAGGTGACTGACAACACAGAGTGCCAGTCATTCCTCAACAGTGAAAGTAAATCAAGATTTGCCCACCTGCAGAGGAAAGAGATCCAATATACAGGAGAAAGGACTCAAGTGAATTTATTCGGCTCAGTTACACCAGGAACAAGCGGTGGCCGCCATCTGCATCTGATCTGTGCAATTGTGAGTGACTCACCGGTGTGAACTGTTAAGGTTTAGGGCCACAGTTTTCTTTAGCTAGGATGCTGAAGCAGCGTGGCCCGATTAGCAGAAAGCCAGATAGAGAATTAGCTTAGAGTAGTTTGTGAAACTTGATTTGTACTGTTTGTATTGAACTTTCATTGCCATAGCTGGAGCATAGTTTTGTGACTAGCTTCAGCTATTTCTTCCTAGATACATGTTATTATTATTATCTTTATAAATACTGTTCTTCTCATCTCCCGGCATATAATCCCTTTGTACATAATAAAGCCGGAGTTTTGTTTCTGCCGTCTCGTCATGATCGACCACTTCTCCAAGTTGCGATGGTTACCCCGACTCGGCACCAGATGGCTGAGTCTGCTGCGCGAGCCGTCTGTCAGGATTTTATCGGATTTTTGTTTCTGCCATCTCGTCTGCTGTGCCATACTTGAATCCTGCCTTGCGGTGTTCTTTGGACACTGCTACACTTATACTGCTTTCTGTTGTTGTTACTCATTCCTTCTGGTTGCTCTATTCCCTTAATGACCCCTGGCCCACTGCCCACGAGCTGGGCCCGAACTGGCCCTTCACCCTTACTCCTTCTACTCTCCCTCACTCTCCTTCTCAACCAGGAAATGCTTTCCCTAATATAACCTTGTCCCCCCCTCCCTAACTGAGGGTTGCCTCTATAACTGTTAACCTCTCCCTTTTTCTAACTTAGTTCTTCCTGGACTAAATTGCCTTCCATTGTTCTTCCCAATCCTAACTGCGCTTATCACCTTATTCTATTTCTATACTTAGATGTCAACCTCCTATACTTTCACTATCCCTATCTTATCATGTAATACAATGCAATATTAGAACACGTCATTGTCAATAAAGTACACTTGAATCATTCACAGCATTAATAGTCATAAAACCTTATATCAAAATATATACACATTTTATAGAGGTATCCACATTACTAAAGGAAAGTGTACTCATTTTATTAAGGAGAGAAGATTCAAAAAGATCTAAACAAACTGGAACTGTGGGCTGCAACGAACAGACTGGTTTTTAACAGGGAGAAATGCAAAGTCCTACATCTGTAGGACATATAAGAAGTACAGTGACAGTGTTGGTTACTGTACTTGTCATTTAGTGTTAAAGGATTTATTTAAAAAAATAACAGTGTTTTCATGCACCGTCTCTTTAAAAAAGCCGGCCGGCAATTCAGCAGCGGTACCCGACAAGTTAGAACAGAAAGATAGAGCATCACACATAGATTAGAGAGATAGAAACATGTCAGTCACATATATAATAAGTACAGTGACAGTGTTGGTTACTGTACTTGTCATTTACTGTTAAAATAAAGGATTTATTTAAAAAAAAATTGGCGTGGGGTTCCCCGTAATTTTAGTCTCTAGCGGAGGTTAAGCAGACGGCTGGGGCAGATGTTTGAAGCCTGGGAAGGGGGTAATACCCACAGAGCTTCCCAGTCTACTAATATCAGCCCACAGTTGAATACCTAGCCTTTACTAGCTATTAAAATGGGGGACCCCCAAAAGAATTACGTGGGGTCCCCCCTATTTTAATAGCTAGCAAAGGCTAGGCAGACAGCTGGGGGCTGATATTAATAGCCCAGGAAGGGTGCCATGAATATTGGCCCCCTCCCAGGCTAGAAACACCAGCCGTCAGCCGCCCCTTTTTTTTTAAATTATTTCATGAATTTCATGAAATAATAAAAAAAAAAATACGTGGGCTTCGCCTTATTTTTGTGTCCAGCCAGGTACAACTAGGCAACTGGGGGCTGGAATCTGCAGCGCAGGGAGGTCCAAGCTTTCTGGGGCCCCCTCCCCCGCTGCAAATTGCAGTCCGCAGCCACCCCGGAAAATGGTGCGTTCATAGAAGCGCCATCTTCTGGCGCTGTGCCCAACTCATCCAGGGCCCTGGTGCGGTGTCTCACTGGATAATAAAGGGGTTGGTGCCAGCTTGGTATTATCAGCTGGCCCTAAGCGTGAAATTCATGGGGTCACGCCAATATTAGACATGACTGCCATGAATTTCTAGCAAAGTATTTAAAAAAAAATACAACACCCAGAATAAAGTCCTTTAATTGAAATAAACACACAATTCTTTATTGTTCTAAATTAAACCATACTTACCGTATCGCCCATTCCAGCTGAAGCCAACGATCTCCTGCAATAAAAGAAATATAGCCTGTCATCCCGCAGACACTGAGAAGCGCAGGCATGCTTGCGCTCCTCAGTGTCAGGCTTTGACGGCATCCAGATGAGCCGACAATGAACTCAGCTCACCTCATGCATGTCACTGACAGCGTGGGAGAATTCTCCTGCGCATGCGGTGAGCGTGAGAGACTCGGCTCATCTGGATGCCGTCACAGCCTGACACTGAGGAGCGCAAGCATGCCTGCGCTTCTCAGTGTCTGCGGGATGACAGGCTGGATGGCAGCTTTCTGCTGCGGTCCAGCCTGTCATCTCGATGTAGCTGAGCTGGAGCTGTCCTGGGAACCATGGAAAGGTAAGGATGATGTTGGTTTATTATTTTACTTTTATTGCAGGAGATCGTTGGCTTCAGCTGGAATGGGCGCGACGGTAAGTATGGTTTAATTTAGAACAAAAAAGAATTGTGTGTTTATTTCAATTAAAGGACTTTATTCTGGGTGTTTGTGTTTTTTTTTTAACTTTGACTATGGGGTTAGTAATTGGGGTGTCTTATAGACGCCTCTACATTACTAACCTGGGCTTGATGTCAGCTGGCATTATAAGCTGACATCAACCCCAGCCCTATTACCCCACTGCCACCGCTACAGGGCAGTGGGAAGAGCGAGGCTAAGTGCCAGAATTGGCGCATCCTATGGATGCGCCATTTCTGGGGCGGCTGACGGCTGGTGTTTCTAGCCTGGGAGGGGGCCAATATTCATGGCACCCTTCCTGGGCTATTAATATCAGCCCCCAGCTGTCTGCCTAGCCTTTGCTAGCTATTAAAATAGGGGGGACCCCACGTCAATTTTTTTTGGGGTCCCCCATTTTAATAGCTAGTAAAGGCTAGGTATTCAGCTGGGGGCTGATATTAGTAGCCTGGGAAGCTTCGTGGGTATTACCCCCTTCCCAGGCTTCAAACATCTGCCCCAGCCGTCTGCTTAACCTCAGCTAGAGACTAAAATTACGGGGAACCCCACGCCAATTTTTTTTAAAATAAATCCTTTATTTTAACAGTAAATGACAAGTACAGTAACCAACACTGTCTTTGTACTCATTATATATGTGACTGACATGTTTCTATCTATCTAATCTATGTGTGATGCTCTATCTTTCGGTTCTAAATTGCCGGGTACCGCTGCTGAATTGCCGGCCGGCTTTTTTACAGAGACGGTGCATGAAAACACTGTTATTTTTTTAAATAAATCCTTTAACACTAAATGACAAGTATAGTAACCAACACTGTCACTGTACTTCTTATATATGTGACTGACATGTTTCTATCTATCTAATCTATGTGTGAAGCTCTATTCTTTCTGTTCTAAATTGTCGGGTACCGGTATATGCCGCTGATGAATTGCCGGCTTTTCATGTTTCACTGTGAGCACTGTTCCCATCGATTTGGGCAACCACCTCCCCCAATACATTCTACATTATTGTTAGTTGTTTTCCTTCATGTAGAATTAACCTACAAGGAAAGAAAGGGTTTATTTTCATTCCGATCTTTGTGTCCCATTGACTTGCATTGGTTTCCGGTATCGGAATCGGCAATATCCGATACTTTTTGGGTATCGGCCCGATCCAATCCATTCCGATATTTCCTGATATCGGAAGGTATCACTCAACACCACTTGTATATGATGCTTGGTACAAATATTGTTGGTAACTGTTTGGGAGAAGTGTTGTTTTTGCTCCAACCGATTGCTGACACTGCCAAACCAGGGCAGAGGAAGGTGCTCCAGAGAGAGATTTGAGCCCTTCTGTACCAGCAACAGGTAAAGCTAACAGGTGGTGAGATTGGTAATGTACGGGTGACAGACCCGATACCCATTGTGATTCCCCCAATGAGTGAGATGCTGATTTGGTGTAGGGCAGCAATAGGTCTCAAGGGACAGAACTACCAGGCGGTAGTGGAGCCCATTAGCTCAGAACACAGACCTACACTCTTAACTGCTAGAGGGGTAGTTGACTTACGCAATGGGAGGGTGCCCGTACGACTCCTAATTTGTGGGGTGGAGGAAGTCAAATTGCCAAGGTATGCCACTGTTGCTAGATTGTTTACTGTGAATGATGATGCCATACACACAGTGGAATCCTTGACCGCACCAGATACAATGGAGGACAACGACTCCGAAGCTCAGCTGGAGGATTGGTGTCAACAGCTCCATGATGGGACTGACGCCACTCCTGTCCATCAGAAACATGGTGTTCACAGAGTGGTTCAGGAATATGAACAAGTGTTTAGTAAACACCCACTTGACTTTGGAAGGGTTAAAGGGGTTCAACACCACATACCCACCGGTAACCATCCACCCATTAAGGAGCGTTACGGACCCATACCACCAACACATTATCAGAAAGCCAAGGAAATGTTAAGTGACATGAAAAAGGCAGGGGTAGTAAGGGATAGCTGTAGCCCCTGGGCAGCTCCCCTGGTCCTGGTCAGGAAAAAGGATGGTAGCATGAGGATGTGTGCATAACACATAAAGATGCATACCCTTTGCCCCGTATAGAGGAATCCCTGGCTGCACTAAAATCTGCCAATTACTTCTCTACATTGGATCTCACTAGCGGGTACTGGCAAGTCTCTGTTGCTGAGGAAGACCGGGAGAAGACGGCCTTCACCACCCTGATGGGACTGTGTGAGTTCAACAGTATGCCGTTTGGACTCTGCAATGCACCCGGAACGTTCCAGAGGCTGATGGAGTGTTGCTTAGGACACCGGAACGTCGAGACAGTGCTGCTGTACCTGGATGACGTTATCGTGTACTCGAGGACGTATGAGGACCATCTGAAGCACCTGGCGGAGGTATTTGAAGCATTGTCCCTGTATGGGATGAAACTAAAACCTTCTAAATGCCACTTGCTCAAGCAGAAGGTTCAGTACCTGGGACACGTTGTCAGCTCGGAGGGAGTAGCACCAGACCCGGAGAAGGTCACTGCCATGCAGAAGTGGCCTGAACCGAGAAGCATCAAAGAAGTAAGACAATTCCTGGGACTGGTCGGGTACTACAGGAGGTTCATAAAGGACTATACCAAAAAGGTAGTACCTCTACAAGACCTCCTGGTAGGACAGTCCAAAAGAGGGAAGAGTCCCCATTCCAGTGGGGCAAAGAACAGGCTGAATCCTTTGCAGTAATGAAGGAAATCCTGACTGGTGAAGAAATCCTGGCTTACCCTGACTACAGCCAGCCTCTCCTGTTGTACACCGATGCCAGCAATGAGGGACTGGGAGCCGTGTTGTCCCAGAATCAAAATAGAAGAGAAAATGTAATTGCGTATGCCAGTAGGAAGCTTCGCTCTACCGAGAGAAACCCGGAAAACTACAGCTCCTTTAAGCTGGAGTTCCTGGCCTTGGTCTGGGCTATCACTGAAAGGTTCAAGCATTACCTAGCCTCAACTAAGTTTACAGCTTTTACTGACAACAATCCCTAGACACACCTGGAAACAGCCTGGTTGGGAGCCATGGAACAGCGTTGGGTGGCCAGACTGTCAAATTATCAGTTCACCATCAAGTACCGGGCAGGTCACAAGAACACCAATGCTGATGCCCTGTCAAGGATGCCCCACCAGTCAGACACTGAGGACGAAGTGGATGATTTAGAGGAAGTTGAGTTACCTGCTTTCCACCTAAGCGGAATGGTCCACGAGCAACACGCCACCAGAAGACGTCATGGAAGGACGCTGAATCCTCTACCCCACCACAGTTGGAAGGAGACTAAAGACAGTGACCTGGTTGTCAGCCTCATTAAAAGACTGATCACCCAGGAGGGTTCTCACCTGGAGAAGGATGCTCCCCCACAAGCCAAACACGTGTGGAATGAAAGAAGCCGGCTGTTCATCTACAAAGAGAAGCTGTGCAGAAGATATGTCAACCCCAAGACCTATGAAATGGTGTGGCAGATTGTTGTACCCAGGACGGATATCCAGATGGTGTTGGAAGCCTACCACGATCAAGCAGGTCACTTTGGCTGGAAGAAGCTGGAAACCCTGCTGAAGGAACGGTTCCACTGGTTGGAATGCAGAGCTCCATAGATAGGTGGTGCCGGAATTGTGGGCCCTGTAGCCTCAGAAGAAAAGACTACGGCAGCCAGAAAGCACCCTTGCAGTCCATCAAGACAACCCAGCCCCTGGAGAATGTCATTCTGGATCACGTCAAGCCGTCACCCAGCAGATCAGGTAATTCATATGCACTGACCATGGTGGATCATTATTCCCGGTTCCTGGTGGTAGCCCCTGTCAAGGACCTGACCGCAGAGACTGCAGCAAGAACATTCCAAGCATACTTCTGCAGGCCCCATGGATACCCGGACAAAGTGCTGACGGATCAAGGCCCTGCCTTTGAAGCCAAGCTGTTTAAAGAATTCTGCCACCTGTATGGGTGCAAAAAGATCCGGACTACGCCATACCACCCTCAGACCAATCGTTTGTGTGAGAAAATGAACAACATCGTCATAGACCTGCTGAAAACCTTGCCCTTGGAAGAAAGGAACCAGTGGCCAGACAAACTACCTGACCTGGTAGATCTGTACAATCACATACTTGTGAGTTCTACTAATTGTACCCCAGCGTACCTCATGAGAGCAAGACCCGGAAAGTTGCCCATGGACCTGGAACTCGGAGTGGTAGAACCAGAAGCAGATATGTCCACTGAAGACTGGGATACAAATTGGCAAGAGCAGTACAGGAGAGTACAGGCCTGTGTCGAAGACAGTCTGAACAGAGTAAGGGAAAGGCAAGAAGAGCAGTACAATAAACATGCACCAGCAGAACCCTTGGCACATGAAGAGATAGTGCTAAAGCGGAAGAGAAGAGGTCACAAGCTCGATGACCAGTGGGAAAGAGAGCCCTACACAATGTTGAACTCCAAGTTTGATAACAGTAAAACCTGCCTGATTAGCAAAGATGGAGGTAAAACAACTGCAACAGTCTCAAGAGACCACCTGAAAGTGTGCCCAAGTCTACTGAAGACAACGGAAGAAGTGCCTCCTATAGTACCAGAAGAACCCAAGGACGACATGCTTCACACAGTTCTAGGAGATTTCCCTGCTTACTGGCCTCAACTTGATGGAGCAGTGATTATTCCAGTAATACACTTCTATCAGCCACAAGAAGAACCTGTGAGTACTCTAGAAGAACCTGCTCAGGAGCAGGAAGAGTCCCCAGTAAGAGGAGGATCACCCGTTGAGACAGAGCCTGAAGGCCCAGTGGACAGTGTACTTGCCAGTCCCATAGAGAAATTAAGGCAGTTTTATAATCTACCAGCAAGTACACCTGCTAGATTAACAGAAAGTGCACGCACAGACACCAGTACCACCCCAGTGCTACGAAGGTCCACACGCAGCACACAAGGAAAAATCCCTGCCCGGTTTAAGGAATAAGCATGAAGTGCCTAAAATGTAAATAGTTACCCAGTTGGGTATTGCCTATTATTTATTGCATAAACTGAAATTAATATGTGCATTTAGTTACCTGTCAGGGTACAAAGACTTGTAGGCTGAGGACTGTGAGCAGCCAAAAACTGTTCTTGTATATAGTTTGCACTTATCAAAGTGCCCCCTTAAATGACCACAGAACAAAAACCCGTTTGGCGTGGCCGAAGACGTGGTCCAGCACCTGGATCACCTATGCCCTGTAGCCACGCCCAGGGCCTACGTTGAGGGTTTTCAGGCGGGTCCCTCATGTTACTCTGTTACATTTTCATCGGTGAAATGGACACCTGGTTACGGGACATACTGTAACTTAACTGTTGTTATAATTATTGTTATTGTTGTAACCTGTTACAAAATGCTTCAGTCCAGGAGTACTGAATTGTACTAGGGGGGAATGTGGCACCCTGCTGTTCACAGGTACCACAGGACCCAGGGTGCACGGACGGACTTCTCCACATGAGGCCCTCATTACATACAAACACCTCCACCCTTCCACCTCATACCATCAGAGGGAGCCCGGATAGGGATATATATATGGAGGGTGGAGCCAGGCAGTCAGTTAGTTGTTGGAGAGCATGCTGACGCTGAGAGCAGCGAAAACGCAGCGCGTCTTCTGCTGAGTTCTGAGGGCCCCGAGTGTGGCCGAAGGCAAGGAGGAAAGGAGAGAGGAGTTTAGGGGGCAGAGGAGCATCATAGGCTCACCCCGAAGATACAAACCGGACACCGGGTCCGCGCCTACAGGGTCCTTTATACCCAGTAGGGACCACCGGCATTCCAGGAGGACTACAAGTCCCTGGCAGACCTGAAGCTAAACCCATCACAGGATCAGGAACCACAAAGGCCCCAGCGTTACCAGGGATAGTGGTTGCCAGCAGAAGGTCCTACTAGCAAGCGACAGGTGAAGGAACAGCACGACACATAAGCTAGGCCCAGTTGCAGGCTGGCCAGGAGCACACAGAGAGGCAGACACGGACCAGGAGGCCTTATACCCGCTCACTGGGGAGAAGTCCTGAAGTGCACCCATCCTACTGAGTACCATGGACAGTACCTGACATCCACACCAGTAAAGGTATTGAAGCGAATCCCCTGTCTCTGTCAGTTACTCCTGCTGCGCCATCCTGCCTGCACTACAAGTCCCAGCATCACCACCCACCAAACTCCACACTGCCTCGGGGGCCCGCTCCACCTGTGGGGAGCAGAAACACCTCAGCTGCCATCCCATCACCCCCCGGAGGTCTGCAACAACGCTGGTAAACCTTACCAGGTACCACAGGTGGTGTCACAAACTATTTACTTTATTTTTATTTTCTATCCAAGTTACAATCCCCTTTTTGGTTGACCGCCCTGGGCCACGGACCGGGCCAGCCACTGTGACAGATCCCCCTTTTCCCCAGCATCTACCGGCCCGGACTCCGAGTACCCGATTGCCCTGGGGGCGCGTCATCTACAACTATCTCAAGGGCTGTCACACTGTAGAGGTATCAACCTTATTCTCATTTGCTCAAAGACTAGAAGCAATGGGATGAAACTGAATGAGAGAAGATACAGATTAGATATTAGAAAAAACTTTTTGACGGTGAGAGTGATCAATGAGTGGAACAGGCGGCCACGAGAGGTGGTGAGTTTTCCTTCATTGGAAGTCTTCAATCAGAGGCTTGACAGAAATCTGTCTGAGATGGTTTAGTGAATCCTGCATTGAGCAGGGGGTTGGACACGATGACCCTGGAGGTGCTTTCCAACTATAACATTCTATGATTCTATGAGGAGGCATGAAGCGCATGAATGGCCCCTAACACACCCTTACACATGACAGGTTCATTCCATAACTTTTTCTGCATATCCACACTTAGGTTACATTCACACAAGTGTATATAAAAATCGTTTTCCATATGCTCTCTGTATGTAATCCATTTCTATACTTCAGCAGTTATTACAAATTTACAAGAACAAATACAGTTGCTTATGTTACAGAATTGCAATGTATCCATAAAAATCAGATGCTCTACAATCACTCCACATGGCATCCGATTTTTCTTTTTTGGGCACACACAGACTGAATGGATAAGAATCACCCAGCCCATGGAAAAACTAGTGCATGCTGCTATTGTTTTCACAGATTCGGTCTGTGATAAAAATCGCTCATTGGAACTGCCCTATAAAATGACATTCAGTGAATGTGAATAGCGGTACCAGTGCGCCAATCACATGCCAAAAATATTAAAAGGACTGATTTATTAATACACACAACGCGTTTCGGTGGACACAGCCACCTTCATCACCTGATGATAGTAAAGCGGTAGAGCTGCCTTTAATTTATTGTTCTTTCACCTGTGGGAGGAATTTAATTAGAATTACTACCCTGGTTTTCCAAGCTGCACTGCCCTAACCCCTCCGGAGCGCTGCCAGGGGTGTTGGTGAAGCTGGGCGTCCATCTCGGCGTTACATGCTACTTACCTGACCACGTGATCCACCACCGAGAGATCAGGATCTGTGAACACCGCTGGAAATAGATGACAGCCACCAACAGAGCGGAGCTTGTGGAGCTTTACACTGGGGTTGTGCAGAGGTGCACAACTTCATAAGGTTAGTAGTCATCCCCACACCCTTCTAACAATTGCAATACGGAGTCACCCATTGCGCCTTGTTCTCTCCTGTTTTTACCTATAAAATGACATTGGCCTGAATGCTGTCCATGTGTTGTCCATTTTTTCATAGACAGCACTTGGACCAAAAATACAGTCATGTTGCTTACACCGATTCCTTGCTCCTAAGCAAAATTTTGCAAAAGTTTAATAAGGATTTAAAGGGAAGCAAAGCTAACTCACTTTGACAGGGGCACCATGTGAACCTTTAAATAGTTTGAACTTTTTGCATTCTTCCCACCCTTTATCTTTGATTGGCATCTACAGGAAACATGGACAGTTTTGCAATATATAGCCGTTTATGGAGGTAAAATAATCATTTTGAAATAATATTTTTATTAATGTCCTAATAATCAGAGCAGTGAATAGTAATCATCAAGTGCAAAGTAACAGGACAATTAGGGCCCTTTTTATAAATTTATCTTTAGTGCCCTGATAATGGCATTTTGCATGTTGTTCTAAGTTAGGAGTATACGGGAGGAAAATGCCCAAAATTTATTAAGGGGAATAAGGGCTCATTCAGATGACAGTGATTTTTCATCAGCGTTTGAATGTCAAAACCAGGAGTGGAACATACAGAAAAAAACTATAATTGAAAGTTTGACACGTGTTTTGTGTTTTGGAGACACTCCTGGTTTTGGCATTCAAACACTGATGAAAAATCACTGACATCTGAATGAGCCCTAAGCCTTTGGTGTAAATTATATTAAGGTCTCTTTCAGACATCCATGATGTTTCTCGTATGCAAAACTGTCTGAGTCTTATCAGTGTTTTGGATCAGGATTCCTTGAGTTTGGTCAGTGTGTCAGTTTTTACCATCCGAGTATCATCAGTTTTTCTCATATGCTTAAAAAAAACTGATGGCAGCTTCTTCTGTCAAGCAGTCAGTGAAGATTTTTTCACTGACTCATATACTTGCATTGGTGAGTTTGATCCCAGTCTAGGATCAAAATCGGACATTTCTCTATGTTTTTTGCATGAACCACATGGTCTGCAAAAATACACAGAACAGGCCCATAGACTGTAATAAGTATGTGTTGTATCCATAAAAAAACACAGATAGAACTTGTATGTTAAAAACGGATGTCTTAATGAGCCCTAACTCTGTTGGGCAGAGTGTGCCTCCCACTAAGTCTTGCTCACCTACGCCAGGTTAATGTTATATTTTTTCCATATTTCAGTGGCTCCGTTGGGGCTTCATTCTAAAGCCCTGAAAAATGGGATTCAAAGAAGGGGCAAACTGACTTTAATGAAGTAGACTGAGTCACTTTGTGCTCTGTTTGATCTCATCTTTGGCAGTGTCCATCTTTTTAAGGCAGGCACAAAATCTTGGTTGAATGTGTTTTGGTGCCGACTCAAAAATGCGGATACTGCCGGAGGTGAGATCAGAACACAAAGGGACTTTGTCTGCTCCATGAAAGTCAATGGCCCTCTCCATGGATAAGCCTAAATCCATTTTTTCAAAGTTTCAAATGGAAGCCCCGACGGAGCTAATGACATGTGGCAAAAATGTGATGTGAACCCGGCCTAAAAAGTTAAGTGAAAAGGCAATGTAAAAGCTTAAAATGTCACACATTTAGTTGAAAAATTCCAACAATATGGTATCTATAATAAATTCCCACTGTGTGTCAAAAAGCTCACCTTTTATGTGATCTCCAGTTGAGAGCTAGTACCTCCAGATGTCTTGGAACGTCACCTGGCTGACTAGCACCAAGCAGCATTAAGGCTCCGGCTCAGATCAGCTGTTATCTGCATTATCATTCGTCATCAAGGATAATTCTGTGGCACCTGGGAGAGTAAAGATGTATTGAACATCAGCAGATACAGCTGTCATATTATATGTATACTTAGTTACTTTATTTCCCAACAGTAAATAAATTACTAGGAAAGTAAAATTAGAAGCAGATGCCGAGACTTAACGACTTCTATCCCTCGGTATCATTGAGTGCATTATAATAAACACTTGTCTGTGGGGATCTGTGCAGAGACCTAGGATGAGTAATCTGGATTTTTCAAAAGTGACTTCTGGAGGAAATATTCTATATTTCAGTTTTTCCATTGATGTATCCAAGCCAGCTCTTCTACTGTACATCATTCTGTTTCTATTTAATTATATTTATTATTAAAAAAATTATTATACAAAAAAACAACAACCTTTAATTATTTACCATAGGAAGAATATACCCACTTACCACCCTCAAGTACGTATGATTCACAGAAAAACTACTGTAGGTGCGCTACTAGAATTTTGCTTTAAAAAATCCCTGTAACACAAAATCACCACACATCACTGAAGTTTGTTTTTGGTGTGTAGGAAGAAATTGTAATAGACGAGCAATAATATAGGAAGAACATAAAGCTTACCACTTCCGGAAGTAATGCTAGTCATTTTGACACTTATTTTTGCCCTCAGTAATTGGGGTCATAGATTTTACTTTTAATATTTGCAATAATTGGCAAAAAACTGTATACCAACTCTGTAAAGTATATTCTATAAATAAGGAAATTCAGATCATCTCCATACACATGCTCAACTCTGCCATGCAGCAAATGTCACCGTGATACATAATGGTGTGCTGGAGCCTAATAATATGAAGAATAGACCCTGAGTTACTGGGAATTGGAACAAAAATGTAAAACAGTAAAATCTTATTACAGAGAGTGAGAACAATTCAAGTTGCTTTACTTTTAATGTCATTTTCTTGCCCGAGAGATGTTTATTAAAAAGTAATTTGCACCATTTAGTAAATTAGGCAATTCGGTGCCAATAGATAATTTGAATTCTGCACCAGGATATGTAATTAGGAGACAATGTTAAATGAAAATTGAAGAAAATTTATTGCAATTCATAACATCAACATTTTTATACTGTTATTATTGTTACTTTAGGCGGTACAATGATCATATTTTTTTAACCGACGAATTGAACCCCATCTTAAAGCAACCTACTACTTGTTCTGACTCTGCTACCAGGTGACACTATGTTTACTGGATTTTTGGTATGTTTTTATTTTAGTTTTATGATATAATTAGTAATATTGAACAACCCATTTAGTCAATGTTCCCATCCATAAAAAGTCACTAAATATCTAAAGCCTCAGAGGTCCTTATAGCTCCATCAATCGCTCAAACCAAGAGACAGAAGTGTTCGGCTAAGGTCAGAGTCACACGAGCGTTGATTGTGTCATGCAAGAGAATCGGCTCGATTATGCTAATGATACTCTGATCAAACTCTGATAGGAGTCTGCTCAGAGTTTCATCTTACCGTGATCCAATTATCTCGAATGAGAGAATCGCAGCACAGGTGTGGAGAAGGCAGAGAACTTCATTTCTCCATGTTCTCCATTGTCTCAGTTCTTGGATGTTGCATTGCACTCGGGCAGTCCGATGTTTTACAGACAACCATAGATTTGAATGGGTGTGTGACATCCGATTTGTGGATGCTGCAACTTTTTCTAAAGACAGATTTTGTCTGTGGCAAAAAACTCACATCTGCACTGCCTCATTATACAACATTGGTCCAAGTGCTATCCGATAAAACATCGGCTAGCACTCGTCCAAGTTATATTATCGTGTGAGTGAGCCCTAATACTCTCACTTGAGCAGAGTTAAACACGCAACAGAAAAGGGCTATAACTAGTGTTGAGCGAAACCTTCCGATAACGAGAAATATCGGATCGGATTGTATCAGACCGATACCCAAAAAATATCGGATATCGCTGATTCCGATACCGGAAACCAATGCAAGTCAATAGGACACAAATATCGGAATGAAAATAAACCCTTTCTTTCCTTGTAGGTTAATTCTACATGAAGGAAAACAACTAAGAATAATGTAGAATGTATTGGGGAGGTGGGGGAGACAATAAAGGCATAGAGGTTTAGCCCAATCAAATGGAATAGCAGGAATTAATATTTTTTTTAAGACGTTCTGAGTTACGGAAATATTGACTATGTTAAGTTTTTTTATATTTTTTCAGATATTTATGTTTCACTACTTCCATGCCCTTCACCTTCTTTTTTACTTCTCCCACACTTTCTCCTTCATCATCCTCAGCATCAGCATCTTTTTCATGAACTTCTTCTTCACCTTCTTCATCTTCTTCTTCTTCACCTTCTTCGTATTATTCTTTTTTTTTCATTCTTCATATTCTTCTTATTCAACTATTATTCTTCTTCATATTCTACTTCTTCATCTTCTTCATATTCTTCTTCTTCATCATATTCTTATTTGTGACAGGCTTTCCTGTAGTTGTTATCTATAAAAGTTTGAACATTACACCTTTCGTTCTGCCTGTCACAAAAGATTTACAACAGGATTTGTCCGCATTCAGTTTGGCCTGCAGCAGCAGGTCTTTTCCAGGGGCACCACGAGGAGGAACGGACTAATCCTCATACACTGCTTAGTCTTCTTCTGCTTATAATTTAGATAATATCTTTTGCTCTGATTTTTAGTCTTATGCTTAATGTTCTTCCGCTTTTTGTTCTGCAGCTTCTTGTACTTCTGCTTCTTTGTTTTCTGTCTCTTGTTCTTCTGTATCTAGGTGGTTGTATTCTTGTTCTTTTTCCTCTTGGTCATCTTCTTCAGGGTCATCTTCTTGGTCTTCTTCGGGGTGGTCTTCAGGGTCGTCGTCTTCAGGGTCGTCTTATTCGGGGTCCTCGTCTTATTCGGGGTGGTCTTCAGGGTCCTCGTCTTCAGGGTCCTCGTCTTCGGGGTCCTCGTCTTCGGGGTCCTCATCTTCTTCGGGGTGGTCTTCAGGGTCCTCGTCTTCAGGGTCGTCGTCTTCGGGGTCCTCGTCTTCTTCGGGGTGGTCTTCAGGGTCGTTGTCTTCAGGGTCGTCATCTTCGGGGTCCTCGTCTTCTTCTGGGTGGTCTTCAGGGTCGTGGTCTTCAGGGTCGTCATCTTCGGGGTCCTCGTCTTCTTCGGGGTGGTCTTCAGGGTCGTCGTCTTCAGGGTCGTCGTCTTCGGGGTCCTCGTCTTCTTCGGGGTGGTCTTCAGGGTCCTCGTCATCAGGGTCATCGGCTTCGGGGTCCTCGTCTTCTTCGGGGAGGTCTTCAGGGTACTCGTCTTCAGGGTCCTCATCAGGGAGATCCAGAGTGATTACCAAGAACCATTTCAAAAAGCTTGAACTTGGAAATGTAGCAGAAGGTAGAAGAAGGCTGAGGAACTGCCAAGAACCAGCTGGAAACTGGATGGGAAGCAGAAGGTACAAGAGCCAATGGAACTACCGAGGACCAGCTGACGGTACTGGAACTCGGTTACTAAGCAGGAGGTACCTGTGCCAGAAAGCACTACCAAGAACCAGCAGACGTTGGTGGAACTTGGATACCGAGAAGGAGGCACCTAAGCCAAAGGCACTGCCGAGAACCAGCTGACGGTACTGGAACCCGGATAGGTAGCAGAAGGTACAAGAGCCAATGGAACTACCGAGGACCAGCTGACGGTACTGGAACTCGGTTACTAAGCAGGAGGTACCTGTGGCCGAAAGCACTACCAAGGACCAGCAGACGTTGGTGTAACTTGGATACCGAGAAGGAGGCACCTAAGCCAAAGGCACTGCCGAGAACCAACTGACGGTACTGGAATTCGGATGGGTAGCAGAAGGTACCCATGAAAAAAAAAGTTGCAAGGCCACAAGCCGGCCGCAATTACCGAAACCCACACTCCTACAGGGGGTGCTTGTCCTATTTGCACTATGGAACCAGCCTTCATTACCAGATCCGCAGCGCACATAGGAGTCACCTAAACTGCAGGCACCATAGAGTCAGCTAACCCGACCACAACACGACAGGACAACGTATTGGAGGCAAAGTGACGTTGACACTACCCGGAAACAGCTGACGTGCTGGAACCAGGTAGGCAGGAGGGAGTACCCGTGCCAAAGACACTGCTGGGAAACAGCTGGCAGTGCTGAAACCCAGGGTAAATACTAAAAACAGAGTGGAGCCAGAGGCCTAATTTGAGCAACTTTAAAATCAGTAGTAGACTAGTAGCGTGAATGTGGACAGAGCAGGAGAAATTGCCGTACACACAGCAGGGGAACAGCTGACGTTATTGAACCCCAATAACACGGCAGCAAGTGTTGATTGTGCAGATGGCACTTCTGAGCGCCAACTGGCGGTGTTGGAGCTCAGGGATAATACTGAAAACAGAGAAGCCAAAGGTGTAATTGGAACAACTTAAAAATCTGTAGTAGTGTGAATGTGGACAGAGCAGGAGAAATTGCCGAAGACACACAGCAGGGGAACAGCTGACGTTACTGAACCCCAGTAACACGGCAGCAAGTGTTGACAGTGCAGACGGCACTTCTGAGCGCCAACTGGCGATGTTGGAGCTCAGGGATAATACTGAAAACAGAGGAGTCAGGAGGTGTCATTGGAGCAAGTTTTAAATTAGTAGTACAGTGGATGTGTACAGAGCAGGAGAATTTGCCGGACACACAGCTGGGGATCAGCTGACGTTACTGAACCCCAATAACACGGCAGCAAGTGTTGACTGTGCAGACGGCACTTCTGAGTGCCAACTGGCGGTGTTGGAGCTCAGGGATAATACTGAAAACAGAGGAGCCAGAGGTGTCATTGGAGCAACTTTAAAATCTGTAGTAGTGTGAATGTGGACAGAGCAGGAGAAATTGCCGAAGACACACAGCAGGGGATCAGCTGACGTTACTGAACTCAAATAACACGGCAGCAAGTGTTGACTGTGCAGACGGTACTTCTGAGTGCCAACTGGCGGTGCTGGAGCTCAGGGATAATACTGAAAACAGAGGAGCCAGAGGTGTATTTGGAGCAACTTTAAAATCTGTAGTAGTGTGAATGTGGACAGAGCAGGAGAAATTGCCGTAGACACACAGCAGGGGAACAGCTGACGTTACTGAACCCCAATAACACGGCAGCAAGTGTTGACTGTGCAGACGGCACTTCTGAGCGCCAACTGGCGGTGTTGGAGCTCAGGGATAATACTGAATACAGAGGAGCCAGAGGTGTAATTGGAACAACTTTAAAATCTGTAGTAGTGTGAATGTAGACAGAGCAGGAGAAATTGCCGAAGACACACAGCAGGGGAACAGCTGACGTTACTGAACCCCAATAACACGGCAGCAAGTGTTGATTGTGCAAACCGCACTTCTGAGCGCCAACTGGCGATGTTGGAGCTCAGGGATAATACTGAAAACAGAGGAGCCAGAGGTGTCATTGGAGCAAGTTTTAAATTAGTAGTACAGTGGATGTGGACAGAGCAGGAGAATTTGCCGGACACACAGCTGGGGATCAGCTGACGTTACTGAACCCCAATAACACGGCAGCAAGTGTTGACTGTGCAGACGGCACTTCTGAGTGCCAACTGGCGGTGTTGGAGCTCAGGGATAATACTGAAAACAGAGGAGCCAGAGGTGTCATTGGAGCAACTTTAAAATCTGTAGTAGTGTGAATGTGGACAGAGCAGGAGAAATTGCCGAAGACACACAGCAGGGGATCAGCTGACGTTACTGAACCCCAATAACACGGCAGCAAGTGTTGACTGTGCAGACGGTACTTCTGAGCGCCAACTGGCGGTGTTGGAGCTCAGGGATAATACTGAAAACAGAGGAGCCAGAGGTGTAATTGGAGCAACTTTAAAATCTGTAGTAGTGTGAATGTGGACAGAGCAGGAGAAATTGCCGAAGACACACAGCAGGGGAACAGCTGACGTTACTGAACCCCAATAACACGGCAGCAAGTGTTGACTGTGCAGACGGCACTTCAGAGCGCCAACTGGCGGTGTTGGAGCTCAGGGATAACACTGAAAACAGAGGAGCCAGAGGCGTCATTGGAGCAAGCTTTAAATTAGTAGAACAGTAGATGTGGACATAGCAGGAGAATTTGCCGGACACACAGCTGGGGATCAGCTGACGTTACTGAACCCCAATAACACTGGAGCAAGTGTTGACTGTGCAGACGGCACTTCTGAGCGCCAACTGGCGGTGTTGGAGCTCAGGGATAATACTGAAAACAGAGGAGCCAGAGGTGTCATTGGAGCAAGTTTTAAATTACCAGTACAGTGGATGTGGACAGAGCAGGAGAATTTGCCGGACACACAGCTGGGGATCAGCTGACATTACTGAACCCCAATAACACTGTAGCAAATGTTGATGTGCAGACGGCAATTCTGAGTGCCAACTGGCGGTGTTGGAGCTCAGGGATAATACTGAAAACAGAGGAACCAGAGGTGTCATTGGAGCAACTTTAAAATCTGTAATAGTGTGAATGTGGACAGAGCAGGAGAAATTGCCGAAGACACACAGCAGGGGAACAGCTGACGTTACTGAACCCCAATAACACGGCAGCAAGTGTTGACAGTGCAGACGGCACTTCTGAGCGCCAACTGGCGATGTTGGAGCTCAGGGATAATACTGAAAACAGAGGAGTCAAAGGTGTCATTGGAGCAAGTTTTAAATTAGTAGTACAGTGGATGTGGACAGAGCAGGAGAATTTGCCGGACACACAGCTGGGGATCAGCTGACGTTACTGAACCCCAATAACACTGGAGCAAGCATTGACTGTGCAGACGGCACTTCTGAGCAACAACTAGCAGTGTTGGAGCCCAGGGTAAATACTAAGAACAGAGAAGCCAGAGGTATAATTGGAGCAAGTTTTAAATTATTAGTACAGTGGATGTGGACAGAGCAGGAGAATTTGCTCGACACAAAGCTGGGGATCAGCTGACGTTACTGAACCCCAATAACACTGGAGCAAGCGTTGACTGTGCAGACGGCACTTCAGAGCAGCAACTAGCGGTGTTGGAGCCCAGGGTAAATGCTAAAAACAGAGAAGCCAGAGGTATAATTGGAGCAAGTTTAAAATTAGTAGTACAGTGGATGTGGACAGAGCAGGAGAATTTGCCGGACATACAGCTGGGGATCAGCTGAAGTTACTGAACCCCAATAACACTGGAGCAAGCATTGACTGTGCAGACGGCACTTCTGAGCAGCAAATGGCGGTGTTGGAGCTCAGGGATTACAGTTCAGGTGGTAGAAACATGAACACAACAGGAGACCTGGATACAGTTGCCAACCAATTATTTATTCTGGAAGAGGACTGGCAAATTCATGCGAGATCCAGGCCTTGTTCATTTTCAGAAAAGTTAGCCGGTCAACGTTATCGGAGGATAGGCGCATGCGACGGTCTGTTAGTACACCACCTGCGGCACTAAAGACGCGTTCCGATAATACACTAGCAGCAGGGCAAGCCAGCACCTCCAATGCATACTGGCTAAGCTCTGGCCATGTATCCAGCTTAGAGACCCAAAACTTGAAGGGGGAAGAGCCGTCTGGGAGTGTACTGAGAGGGCAAGACATGTAGTCTGTCACCATCTGACGGAAACGTTGCCTCCTGCTGACTGGAGCCGTCTGTGATGGTGTAGACAATTGTGGTGGCGGGGACACAAAACTTTGCCACATTTGGGCCATACTGGTCTTGCCTTGTGCTGAGGCGCTGCTTCTGCTCCCTCTTTGTGCAGAGCTTCCTCCACTGCCTCGATGCACTGAGCTGCTTTGTAAAGCACTAGCAGCACTGCTCTCGGTTGGAATGGAGAACATGATGGAATGCACCAGTGCGTCTTGGTACTCAAGCATTTTACGCTCCCGGTTCAACGGTGTTATGAGGCTTTGTAAGTTGTCCCGGTAGCGAGGATCTAGGAGGGTGGACACCCAATAATCAGCTGTGTTGAGAATGTGGGCGATGCAGCGGTCGTTTCTCAGGCACTGCAGCGTGAAATCAACCATGTGCTGCAGACTGCCAACTGGCCAAGAAATGCTGTCCCCTGCTTGAGGCGTGATCTCTGCCTGCTCTGCATCACCCCACCCTCGCTCTAGATACTGACTACTAGAGCATTGTGTACCTCCCTCCTCTGGACAGATGTCTTCCTCCTCCATTGACTCCTCCTCATCCTCCTCACAGAATGTCCCCTGCCTAGACCTTTGTGAGGAACCACGTTGCGCAGACTGTACAGAAGCAGATGGCATTTGTGACTCCTCATGCTCCACCTCTTCCAAAACCTCCTCCCTTGGTGCTTGCAGTGTTTTTTCAAGCAGGCAGATAAGGGGGATAGTCATGCTGACTAATGCATCATCTGCACTTGCCATCTGCGTGGAATAATTGAAGGCACGCAAAACGTGGCAAATGTCCTTCATAGAGGCCCACTCAGTGGTGGTGAAGTGTGAACGGCGCACAGTGCGACTTGTTTGCGCCTGCTGCAGCTGGTACTCCATTACTGCTGCCTGCTGCTCACACAACCTCTCCAACATATGTAACGTTGAATTCCACCTGGTGGGTAGGTCACATATGATGCGATGTTCTGGAAGACGTAATCGGCGCTGCAGAGCTGCAATGCGCGATCTTGCGTTGCTAGAACGCCGCAAGTGAGCACACCTCTTCTTCAAATTCTCGAATTCTGCTTGGCTGGCCCCCTCTTTCCAAGCCAAGAGATTCAGAGAACAGAAGTAGAGATGGCTCCTGTCCAGGGCTCTCTGACTGCCTGGGCAATTTGACAGGTGGTGAAGAGACAGATGGGTGCTCTTCAGTGCTCAGGACCTGAGAGGATCTGGAACTAATTGAAGTCGATGCGTTAGCTGCCATCCATCCGACAACGGCTTCAAGTTGGTCCTCCCGCAGCAGTGGGGTACGGCTAGCTCCTACAAAGCTGCGCATAAAGGACTGTTCCCTGGTAAAACTGGGGGATGCTGAGTCACTTGTGCCCGCAGCAGGCACAGAATCCCCACGTCCTCTCCCTGCAGGCACAGAATCCTCACATCCTCTCCCTGCAGAAACTCCACGCCCACACCCACGACCACGACCACATGCCTTACTCCCTGCCTTCTTCATCTTGGTAGACTGATAAAGATAGGCAGAAAAGTACTAAGGGCTTAGTGTGCTTATTCCTGAACAGCTGCTAACAGGTATAAGAAACACTAATTTTATAAAGTGTGGACTAGACTTTAATATGAGCTAATGTGGCCTACACAACTGTAAAGTGGAGTGTTTGGTGAACTTTATTTAGTTTTTTTTGTCACAAAAAGACAAAAAGATGTAATACCGATAGCATCACAAACTTTTTGTAGCTGTTACAATGCAGGAAGGTAACCTACAATGTAATAGATGAGGCTACAAAAAATAGGCTAATACTAATCTGGCTGGGGCTGCAGGGCACAATGCTGCAGAAAGGCTCCTCTATCTACTCCTATATAGTGTGTTTGGAGCCAATGTAGCTGAATACGGATGGAACCACCACACTAATAGGAGAAATCAGGAAAAATTATCAATTAGCAAAAAAGGACAATGTATGAGGCAGTGACACACACTGAGTGCACTACAACCAGACGTGGCTGAAGCACACACTACAGGGTGAGCTGTACTCACACACACAGACCTTGCAGACAGCGGTGAACAGCACAGAGAACTGTGCACTAGCGCTGCAAGGCACAGCGATTTATAAAGTAGCTTGGGTAAAGCAGAATAGAGCAAATAGGTAGCTAAAACTGTCCCTCAGAACAACAGCGTCCTATCCCTAACTGAATTCACAGCAGAGTGAGCTCAAAATGGCGGCGGCGACTTTTATATTGCATCATGACATCATTTCAGCAGCCAATCACAGCCATGCCATTAGTTAACATGCCTACATGCCTAACAGGATGTGCCCACACTTCTTAGGATCCTCATTGGCTGAATAAAATGAAACTGGCTCATTGCATTATGGGAACTTCCGATTCCGGTATACGATATTCTAAAAGTATCGGAATTAAGTATCGGAATTCCGATACCGCGAATATCGGCCGATACCCGATATTTCAGTATCGGAATGCTCAACACTAGCTATAACTTATCAATAAATATTTAAACGTGTCCGTGTCCTTTAAAAGCCCCAATTTTTTCTTTCATTTACTGCACACTTACAATGACATAAGAAAATGATTGAAATAAACCTTAGTCTGTCAGTTATGCAACATCTTTTCATTAAAAGACCATTTTTATGAGATAATTTTCCAAGACAATTTTCCAGTTTACCATAAAAATCCTTAATATTTAATTTACAAAAATGATTGGCACAGAATATAGACTTAGCTTAGAGCAGGGATGTCAAACCAAAATACACAAAGGGCCAAAATTAAAAGCTTGGACAAAGTCACGGGCCAACCTTGATATTTATTAAAAAATGTCTACAATTGAGGATGTTTTTCCTTTTCATGATTTAGAACGTTGATCCATTTCATAGGGAAACAAACTCAAAGGGGATGTCCCACCAATAAAGAACATTTTAATTAATAGATCTCAGCATATTGGAATAATATAATATGTTATGTAAGAGCAGAAGAAAGCATATGGCCCAATGTCCTATTTTAAATATGTAATAATAAAGGATATAAAACCTTGAATAATGCAGACAAAGTATGATGCCAAATAAAAGTGCCCCCAAAACACAGTAAGCCACCCCCACAGTGAATTCTTCCACATGCACGGTATGATGACCCCCCTCCCCCAATCCCTCCCTGCAAAGTATGGTGACCCCATCACAGTATGATTCCCCAACTATAATCCCCACAAAGTCCATACAGTATAAAGTGCACTACATAGTACTCCATACAGTACAATGGGCCATGTGTTGCCTTCTATACAGTATAATGGCCCCACACAGTCCTCTGTGGTGTTGTTATGCAGACGAAAGGAACTCCAGAAGGCCACACAGAGATGTTGGATGGTAGGTTTAAACAGCCATACTTTTATTCTCCTCCTTCCGTTCCCTTCTCCTGCCTTGTCCCCTCCTCCCCATTCCATCATCGTTACTAGGCAGAAACTGAAACAAGGATAACAGCCAACCAATCACAGATGTAGTAACAACATCACATCTCTCCTCTTCTCACAAAACAAAACAACAATAGAACTGGATAACGGTTCAAAAATTCACATTAGTACAAAGGGTTTTTTTTTTTCTTCTTTTTTTCTTTTTACTGCAGAACATAGTCCAAGAGGTGGGCTGGCGGTCGTCGATTTGCCCTCGCTGGATAGCGGTGAGACATCTCAGTACCAGATGAACTTTCCGAGTCCTCTGAGGTATCCTCCCTTGGAACTGCTGAGCTCTGGGGACCCGGCAGGACGTCATCGCCATCTGCCTCGTCTGTTTCTGGGATATAGTCACAAAGTTTTTTAAAATGTGACACGTTCCTTGTGACCTGACGACCGTGATCTTGAGCAGTGACCATAGTGCCTTTGACTTGTGTGACCTGAAAGGGTTCAGGATAGTATCGTGATGCAAACTTGTCACTAGGTCTTAGTCTTTTTACAAGGACCCAATCTCCCACCAAAACTTCCGGCGGCTTGCAACGATGACTGCTCTTATCTGCATACCTCTTCATCTTCTGTTTGGATATGGCATCCTTAGTAGCAATTGGTGTTTGAACAGGACTCAGCGGAACGCTCGGGAGTTTGACACGCATAGGCCTGTTGAACAGCGCAGTGGCGGGTGGTACCCCGGTAGTAGAATGGGGTGTAGCTCTGTACTGTCTAAGAAATCTGTGTAGCTCTTGCTGTAAATCCTTGTGCTCCATGGTAGCGATCCTCAAAGTTTTGTTGATTGATTGCATGAACCGTTCCACTTCACCATTGGCCTGAGGCCAGTAAGGAGTTATTTTCCTGTGAGTGAAACCCAGATTGGTTGCGAATGATCAAAAGTCTGTGCTATTAAAAGGTGGTCCATTGTCGGATTTCACTGTTTCCGGTATGCCATATGCCGAGAAGATCTTGTCTAATTTTGGTATAACAGCCCTGGCAGAGGTTGTCGAAACATGTTCAATGACTGGGAACCTCGAATAGTCATCCATGACAACCAGCAGATAGGAGTGATCCGGTAAAACACAGAAGTCAACACTAGCAGCAGTCCACGGGCCCTCTGGCAGGGGTGTCATTTGTAAGGGTGCGCGTCTATGGTCAATTGTAGTTGCTTGGCAAGGTATGCAAGTTTCAATAAGTGCCTCTACTTTTTTGTCTAGTCCTGGAAACCAGACTTTCTCTCTCAGTAATTGCTTTGTTTTCACCACCCCTTGATGAGCCTCGTGGGCCAGATCCAGTACTCTTCTTTGAAGCTTCTGGGGTATCACCAGCCGATTGTTACGCAACAGTAGATTTGAATCAGACACGGAGAGAGCATGTCGTGCATTAAAGAAAGCTGTCAAGTAGATTGTTTGATCTGGTGTTTGGAGGCGGGCTTCAGCAAGAAAATTGCTCCAATTTTTAGATCGAACAGTCTCTATAACTAACTGAAGTTGGTGATCGGAATCCACCGTTTGTTGTATTTCCTCCATAGTCATGGCTTTTGGCACAGAATGTGCAACAATAAAATTGATATGTTCCTCTGCAAGGATAGTTGCTGGGATGTCGTCCTTGGTAGTTTGTGGTGTTGGGTGTCTCGAGAAGTAGTCTGCCGGATTACCAGCTCCTGCCTCGTATCTCAACCGAAACTGGTAGTTCTGTAGGCGGAGCAACCAGCGTTCAAGTCGTGGGGGAGGCTTTGAAGAATGTTTGTTGAAAAGCGGAATGAGCGGTTTGTGGTCACTTATCACTGTGAATTTATGTCCCATAAGGTACAGATGAAAATGAAGGCATCACCATACAACCGCAAGAGCTTCCCTTTCAGTTTGTGAATAGCGTTGTTCTGTCTCTGTTAAGGCTTTGCTTGCATAGGAAATGGTAGAGACGTTGCCTGCTTTGGACACTTGTGTGAGAATTGCACCCAGGCCCACCGGACTTGCGTCCACGATAAGCTCGGTGGACTTTAGAGGGTCAAAATAGGCCATGACGGTGTCGCCAGTTAGACTGGACTTCATGGAGTCGATGTCACGCTGTCTCTGAATACTGGAGGTAGGGGGCCTAAGCTGACCCTAAGCTGGGGCCCTGACTAATCCCTCAACCTGGAGGTACTGTTAAAGGTACAGAGGTCCAGGCCGCCAGCGTAACCCCTACCTCCTGAGGATCCCTGCACCTAAGTAATCTAGTCCTGAGAAGGACCCCGATCACAACAAAAGGGGACAAGTAATAATATGCCCACACACAGTACTTAGACGAACGAGACAGTACAAGGGAAAAACCAAAACCAGCTTGCATACAAAAACTACACAACTACAACAGAGGGAACACCAACGGGAAAGGAGATAAATGATAAAGCGAGGAAGGGAAAAAACTCTCCGAATACACTTATCTCTGAAACTCCAAATACCACGATCCGCTCTGTTAGTCTGCATGAAATGCTTTCACCGACACTTCCCTAACAGACCAGCAGGCATTTGAAGGAGTCTCACTACAGCAGCATTGATTGCAGCTGGGCGAGGCTGGACCTCGTCTAGCACAGAGAGAGAGAGAATTAACTCCCTCACTGCCGAAAAACACAAAGCACCAAAAAGTCAGCTGCGAGAAGTCAGGCTGTGTAATCGTGACGATCTTCGTGGCGACACACCCGTGACAGTACCCCCCCTTCTACGAGGGGCCTCCGGACCCTCAGGGCCAGGTTTATCCGGGTGAGTCGTGTGGAAGGCCCGAACTAATCGGTCTGCGTTAATATCTGACGCAGGAACCCACATCCTCTCCTCAGGACCATACCCTTTCCAATGAACCAGGTACTGAAGGGACCGGCGATTAAAGCGTGAATCGATGACCCTCGATACCTGGAACTCCAAGTTACCATTGACCACCACTGGAGGGGGAGGTAAAGGTGACGGAACCACCGGCGCCACATACCTCTTAAGCAACGATCTGTGGAACACGTTGTGAATTTTAAACGTAGGGGGGAGGTCAAGACGGAATGCCACCGGATTAATTATAGAACTGATTCTGTACGGCCCGATGAACCTGGGACCCAGTTTCCAGGAGGGAACCTTAAGTTTTATATTCCTGGTAGACAACCATACCCGATCGTTCACACTTAGGTCCGGACCAGACACTCTCCTCCTATCAGCCATACGTTTGTATCGGTTCCCCATAGTATTCAGATTCTTCAGCACCCCTCTCCATACTGAAGCGAGTGATGAGGAAAATCGTTCCTCCTCAGGAACCCCCGAAGAGCCCCCCCTACTGAAAGTACAAAACTGGGGGTGAAAACCATATGCCCCAAAAAACGGGGACTTACCAGTGGACTCGCTCCGCCTATTATTAAGAGCAAACTCTGCCAGAGGTAAGAAAGAAGCCCAGTCCTCCTGGTTCTCTGACACAAAACACCGGAGATATGTCTCCAAGCTCTGGTTCATTCGTTCCGTCTGACCATTGGTCTGAGGATGAAAAGCCGATGAGAACGACAAATGCATCCCCCGCCGTGCACAAAATGCCTTCCAGAACTTGGACACAAACTGAGACCCCCGATCAGACACCACGGAGGGTACCCCGTGAAGCCTCACAATCTCCCCAATGAACACCTGCGCAAGAGTTTTAGCATTAGGGAGAGCAGGAAGAGCGATAAAATGTGCCATCTTGCTGAACCTGTCCACTACAACGAGTATGACCGTTTTACCCGAAGACGGAGGGAGGTCAGTAATAAAGTCCATAGACAGATGAGTCCAAGGACGCTCCGGGATCTTCAAAGGTAAGAGGGCCCCAGACGGACGGGTATGTGAGGTCTTAGAGCGCGCACAAACCCCACAGGACGTGACAAAAGTTACCACCTCCTTATGTAAGTTAGGCCACCAAAACCGACGCGAGAGGAGATCCACAGTTGCTTTACTCCCCGGGTGTCCTGCAAAAACTGAGTTATGGTGTGCCTCGATCACCTTTTGTCGCAACTGATCTGGAACAAACAGTCTCCCCGGAGGTCCAACAGGGGCGTCCCCCTGAGCCTCCAATACCTCCTCCTCCAGCTCAGAGCATACTGCCGAAACCACCACCCCCTCCTGAAGGATAGGAATCGGGTCGTCCGTATTCCCGGCCCCAGGGAAACTACGAGATAAGGCATCCGCCTTTACATTTTTTGACCCAGGACGATATGTAACGACAAAATTAAACCTGGTAAAAAACAATGACCACCTAGCTTGTCTGGGATTCAGACGTTTCGCCGACTCCAGATATAGCAGGTTCTTGTGATCGGTGATGACGGTGACCGGATGGACTGCCCCCTCCAAAAAATGGCGCCACTCCTCAAAAGCTAACTTAATGGCCAAGAGTTCCCTATTGCCGACATCGTAATTCCTCTCGGCGGACGACAATTTTTTAGAGAAAAAGGCGCACGGATGCCACTTACCAGGGGACGAACCTTGTGACAATACTGCTCCCACCCCTACCTCGGAAGCGTCTACCTCTACAATGAATGGCTGTGACGCATCAGGTTGAATGAGTATGGGTGCCGAGGCAAAACATTTTTTCAAGGAGGAGAATGCTTGACAAGCCTTGTCAGACCACCTAGAAAAATCCGTCCCCTTTTTAGTCATGTCTGTGAGAGGCTTAACCATGGACGAGAAATTACGAATGAACTTCCGGTAATAATTAGCAAACCCCAGAAAACGTTGTAGTGCCTTAAGATTCTCTGGCCGATCCCACTCAAGAACTGCCCGCACTTTCCCAGGGTCCATACGAAAACCGGACGCTGAAACCAGGAAGCCTAAAAACTGGAGTTCCTGTACGGCGAACACACACTTTTCCCATTTGGCATACAGTTTATTATCCCGCAAGATCTGTAACACCTGCCTAACGTGCTCCTGATGAGACACCAGATCCGGCGAGTAAATTAAGATATCATCCAGATATATGACAACAAACTGTCCCACCAGGCGGCGAAAAATGTCATTAACAAAGTGTTGGAACACCGCCGGGGCATTAGTCAGACCGAATGGCATGACAAGGTTCTCATAATGCCCCTCCGGAGTGTTAAACGCCGTCTTCCACTCATCCCCCTCCTTCATCCTAATCAGATTGTACGCCCCCCTGAGATCCAACTTAGAGAACCATTTGGCGCCCACGATCTGATTAAAGAGATCGGGAATAAGTGGGAGCGGATACGGATCTCGGACCGTAATCCGATTAAGTTCACGGAAATCCAGGCAAGGGCGTAGGCCTCCATCTTTCTTCTTAACAAAGAAGAACCCCGCAGCCACCGGTGAAGATGAAGGTCTAATATGCCCCTTAGACAGACTTTCTGAAATATAATCCTTCATGGCCTGCCTCTCAGGACCAGAAAGGTTATACAACCTAGCTTTAGGTAACTTGGCCTCAGGGAGCAGTTTTACAGAACAGTCATACTCGCGATGAGGAGATAGTTCCTGACACCCTTTCTCCGAGAATACATCCTCAAAGTCCGCCAGAAATGGAGGTAAGACCCAAGGAGTAACCGCACCGATGACCGTGTTCATGCAGTTTTTATTACAGAATTTACTCCATTGGCTTATCTCTCTGGTTTGCCAATTAATAACCGGGTTATGCTTAGTTAACCAAGGAAGGCCCAACACTATAGGAGTGGGAAGACCCTCCAACACGTAGCAAGACAACAGTTCTTTATGTATCGCCCCCACTTGAAGTTTTACGTCATGCACAGCTTGCAAAAAACTTCCCTGACCGAGAGGCCTGGCATCGATCGAGAATATGGGGATGGGTTTAGCCAACTCACTCAATCGCATACCTTGAACGCGGGCAAACCGAGCATCAACCAGATTAGCCCCGGCCCCACTATCCAGAAGAACAGATATCCTCTCAGTTCTCGTACCCACCACCACCTCCGCCGGTACGAGAAACTGAGACGAACCTAGGGACGAAATACCTACTCCCAGATTGCCGTCCACCACACAACCTGGGATCAACAGTTTTCCAACGACTCTACACTCTGCAAGGGACGGGATGGACACCCCCCAATAAAATGTCCCTTTCTCCCGCAGAAGAAACACCTTCCTGTCTTATGGCGCACCACCGGTCCCCTCCCCCGAAATGATGTCCCTCCTAATTGCATAAGCTCCTCTGGACTGACCAGGGGAACCACCATATGAGGGGACCTTGTAGGAGGTGGAGTCATCACAGGGGGTAGAGTTATCCCGCACCTCTCCCGAAGCCGTCTGTCAACGCGAATAGCAAGGGCCATAGCGGCTTCCAGTGACGCGGGAGAGTCATACTGTGCCAACACATCCTGTAATTTGTCGGATAAACCTCGACAAAACTGGCTCCTAAGAGCCGGGTCATTCCACTGGGTGTCCGTGGCCCACCTACGGAACTCCGAACAGAATTCCTCCGCCGGACGATCTCCCTGCTGAATCCTACGTAACTTAGATTCAGCAAGGGAGATCCGATCTGGGTCATCATATACGAGTCCCAGAGCAGCGAAAAACCTATCCACTGACTGGAGAGCCGGGGAGCCCGGGGGAAGAGAGAACGCCCAAGATTGTGGGTCCCCTTGTAGGAGCGAGATGACAATTCCCACCCTTTGTTCTTCACTCCCCGATGACCGAGGCCGCAGCCGAAAGTACAACTTGCATGCCTCCCGGAAAACAAAAAACTTGTCCCGCCCCCCAGTGAACCTGTCAGGGAGAGCTACTTTAGGTTCTGGTCCGGCTTGCTCCTGGGGATACAAAACCTTGGACCTAACGTCCGCCAGCTCCATGGACAAACTCTGCAACTGCCGAGCTAGACCGGCTACTGGATCCATGGTAGCTGGAGAAAAACTAAGTGGTCGGTGAAAATGTCACGCTGTCTCTGAATACTGGAGGTAGGGGGCCTAAGCTGACCCTAAGCTGGGGCCCTGACTAATCCCTCAACCTGGAGGTACTGTTAAAGGTACAGAGGTCCAGGCCGCCAGCGTAACCCCTACCTCCTGAGGATCCCTGCACCTAAGTAATCTAGTCCTGAGAAGGACCCCGATCACAACAAAAGGGGACAAGTAATAATATGCCCACACACAGTACTTAGACGAACGAGACAGTACAAGGGAAAAACCAAAACCACCTTGCATACAAAAACTACACAACTACAACAGAGGGAACACCAACGGGAAAGGAGATAAATGATAAAGCGAGGAAGGGAAAAAACTCTCCGAATACACTTATCTCTGAAACTCCAAATACCACGATCTGCTCTGTTAGTCTGCATGAAATGCTTTCACCGACACTTCCCTAACAGACCAGCAGGCATTTGAAGGAGTCTCACTACAGCAGCATTGATTGCAGCTGGGCGAGGCTGGACCTCGTCTAGCACAGAGAGAGAGAGAATTAACTCCCTCACTGCCGAAAAACACAAAGCACCAAAAAGTCAGCTGCGAGAAGTCAGGCTGTGTAATTGTGACGATCTTCGTGGCGACACACCCGTGACAGTCGAATGCTGCTTGGTGTTCAGTAGTCCATGTCCAAGGAGTGTCTTTTTTCGTGAGTAGTCGCAGGGGTTCGGAGACCGTGGCCAGATCAGGTATAAATCGTCCACAGTACGTGACTAGTCCTAGAAAACTGCGAACCTCTGACACATTTTGAGGTTGGCTAGCTGACTTTATGGCAGAAATTTTCTGAGGATCTACTGGAACTCCTTGCTCAGAAAAGATATATCCAAAGAAGCTTAATGACTTTTGGTTAAACTCACATTTTGACGGATTGACAGTTAGATTGCAGGCTTGCAGTCTCTGAAACACTTGCTCTAAGTGACTGTCATGCTCCTCTTGGGTTGCACCATATATAAGAATGTCATCACTGACGTTTAGGACTCCTGCTATTCCAGATAGAACCTGACTGATAATGTTCTGAAATATTTCTGCCGCAGATGAGATACCAAAGTTCAACCTCTTGAATCGTCGTAAACCCACGTGGGTACTAAAAGTTGTAATGTATCTGGAATCTGGATGCAACTCAAGTTGATGATAACCTGATTTTAAATCAATTTTAGAGAATACTTTTGCACCATTCAGGTCTGCGAGAATGTCATCAATAGTGGGCGTGATGTGCCTTTCTCTTTGAATAGCCAGATTGGCATGCCGCATATCCACACATAGCCGGATTTTACCAGGCTGCTTTGGTTTTGGTGCAACAACAATGGGCGATACCCAAGGGGTCGGGCCTTCAACTCGTTCAACAACATCAGACGCTTCCAGATCTTTCAGTTCTTGCTCCACAAGTTTGCGGACATGAAATGGGATGTGCCTGTGAGGTTGAACAGACGGCTGTATTGAATGGTCAATATGCAATTTTATCTTAACGTCTTTTAGCTTACCGAGACCTTTAAAGAGATTGGGGTACCTCTGCATGATGTGTTGGGCCGAAGGACCCGTGACGCTATTGACCAGGTTGACCAGACCCAGAGATATAGCAGTACTGCAGCTGAGAAGCGTGTCTGCGGAGCACTCTACTACATATACAGTGTCGGTGATGGACTTCCCGTCAGCTGCAAGTTCTGACTGAAATTTGCCGCACAGGGGTAGTGCCGATGCTGAACCATAAGGAAAAATCTTTAGGCTAGTGCTTTGTAGAACAGGTCTGTTCGGGAGTCGGCTATAGACTGCACGGCTGATGACGTTTACTGACGCCCCCGTGTCTACTAGGGCTTCCACCGGACTGCCATTTATCAGGATAAGTCGCCTTGGACTGGTGAGTGTGTGCAGTGTTTGAGATCCCTCTGCAGTTACTGAGAATAGATAAGTACTGTGAGGCTCGTCAGTAAGCTGCAGCTTTTGGACTTTTTGTGACCTGGGTTGTACTGTGGGATGAGGGGATTGTGGTTTGGATCTACACACTTTTGCAAAATGGTTTTGTTTTCCACAATTATGGCAGGTCCCCCCTTTTGCTGGGCAGACATTCTGGTGAGGATACGACCCTCCGCAGTTGTAGCAAGTTGCCCCCTGCGTACGAGGCACAGGCGGTCTCTGTGTTAGCTTTGCTATACAAGATGGTGCTTCCGCCTCGCACTCAATGTTCTCTATGAGTTTAGCTTGTTTTTCGGCGGTATCATTTACACGTGCTGTTTCGAGCAATTTTGCTAAAGTCATGGTGGGATCTCTGAGTGCTTGTCTCCGTAATTTAGAGGAGATGCAGCCTTGTAAAATCTGCATTTGGATCTCTTTGTCGACATCTGCAAATTCACAGTAAGTTGCAAGGTGCCGTAGTCGGACATGATATTCATCAATATTTTCTGTTGCTGACTGCTTTAATTGTCTAAACTTGAAGATTTCAAATGCCGCATTTCTGTGTGGGGAGAAGTATTTGCTTAATGCTGCCTTGCTGAGCTCATAGTCTTTGTCTTCTCCAGTATTAGGCAGAGTAGTGAAGATATCATAGACTTGTTCCCCTGCATAATGTAATAGCATGGCTTTCTTCCTGGTATCATCTGATATGTTCATGGCTTGTAGGAATATATCAAAACGCTTCAGCCATTTCTCCCAACATGCTGCTAGGTTAGCTGGGGACTGATGTACATCAAAAGCAGGGAAGGCAGGTAAACAGGCCATTGTTGTAGAGCTGAAATACCTTTAGTTGATGATGAACGCTTCCTCGTCGCCAGTTGTGGTGTTGTTACGCAGACGAAAGGAACTCCAGAAGGCCACACAGAGATGTTGGATGGTAGGTTTAAACAGCCATACTTTTATTCTCCTCCTTCCGTTCCCTTCTCCTGCCTTGTCCCCTCCTCCCCATTCCATCATCGTTACTAGGCAGAAACTGAAACAAGGATAACAGCCAACCAATCACAGATGTAGTAACAACATCACATCCTCCACAAAGTATAATGGCCCCTCACATTCCTCCAAATAGTATAATGGGCCCACGTAGTGCTCCATACAGTATAATGGTTCCACATTGCTTTCCATACAGTATAATGGCCCCACATAGTGCTCCATAGAGTAATACAGTGTAATGACCCCACATAGCGCTCTATAGAGTATAATAGCCCCACATAATGCTCCATACAGTATAATGGCCACACATAGTCCTCCATACAGTATAATGGCCCCACATAGTGCTCCATACAGTGTAATGGCCTCACATAGCGCTCCATGCAGTATAAGGGTCCCACATAATCTTCCCTACAGTATAATGACCCCACATAGTCCACCATACAGTAAAATGGTCCCACATAATCTACCATACAGTATAGTGACCCCACATAGTCCTCTATACAGTATATAATGGTCCTGCCTGGCGTCGTGGGCCAAATATAGTCACCTTGAGGGCCCGATTTGGCCCGCGGGCCAGACTTTGACGTGTGGCTTAGAGTATCCAAAATTTGAGAGTTAAATGTTATAATTTTTTCTTCATAAATTTAAATGACTGTTTCTCATCAATGGGAAAAGTGTCAATTATGCCTCCTTCTCATCTTGTAAAGATGAAAGTAATACAATGGACTACGATATTAAAGTACAGCGATACCAAGTCTTCTTTGCACATATATTTCATTTACTCATGAAAAAATGTATTTCAAAATAGCGTTGAATAAAAATGTGTTTGACATTTGGCCCAAATTTTGCTTGGGATAGCTTTTGCTGGGGCAAAATGCTATCACAGGCAAAACCTTTATTTGGTCAAGTTCCAAGCATATTTTCACAAAGAAATTTTGGTATCACTGTACTTCACATTTGTAGGCAATTGGCTTAGATTCCTTTAGTCTTTACAGGATGAGAGGGAGGCTTAGATGAAATTGTTTAGAGCTATGATAAATGGAGATTCGTGGGTGAATAAACTTTTCAGGAAAAGCAATAACAACAGTGGATAATCTCAGCTAAGTCTCATGGGTGAACATACTACTTATATAGCCAGTTCATCTGCATAGAGGCCCATGGGGAAGAAGGACATAGCGAGACTGAAGTGTGCTGATGTCTTTAAGCTCGTGCAGGCTCAGTGCAATCACATTAAATAACCTGTGAAACTACACAGTATACTGCTCTACTAATCTCCTCCCTGTGTAAACAGGAAGATGGAGGCCTGAATTTATCTCCAGTAGGCAGGGCCTCTCCTGGCATTTGACTGTGGTCACTTGATGTTTTTAATCATGTTTTTTTGCAGCAGGACTTACTTACCAAACCCAGGACTACTATATTGAAAGGCAGGTACATTATTATAAAGCCAGAGTAAGATAATTTTATTTGCCTAAAGATCTAAATGGTATTCTTCTTTACAGGCATATTGTACTGGTATATAAAGACACATCTCTATACACTAATAGATTGGCAAAAAAAATGTGAAAAGTAGCGTCACTAACAAATAATAGCAAAAAAGAACAATAATCATGTTTTCGTCAACTTTTTTTTTTAAAATAAACTTCACAGATCAGTAAATACCGTAGTTGTAGTTGGAATTCCTGAAATCATAAGAACCTGTGTGATACAGTCAACATATTATTTATGGCGATCAGTAAATGGTATTAAAAAAAAATGGAGCACTTGTTTTTTTCTCCACTTAACGCATAATAAAAGTTAATATAAATGTGATTGTTACATTCTGCATGTACATGTTAAAAATGCACATAGAAAATATCTTGCAAAGAACAAAACCCTAAATATTGAAGATAAAGGAGTCTATGTGTGACTGCAGACTTGTGAATCCTCACAGCTCACGCACTGCGCGTTGTGAGGATTCTCCAGTATCGATGCCAAGAACAGCGGTCACATGACCGCAACTAGAATGTTTCCAGCCTCACGCAATACACATACAGCTCTGGCAAAAATTAAGAGACCACTGCAAAATTTTCATTTTCTCTGATTTTTCTCTTCATAGGTATATTTTTGAGTAAAATGTACATTGTTTTTTATTCTATAAACTATTGACAACATGTCTCTGAAATTCAAAGCTAAAAATTTTCTATTTATTTGTAGCAAATGAGAAATTGTCAAAATAGTAAAAAAGAAACACAGTGCTTTCAGACCTCAAATAATGCAAAGAAAACAAGTTCTTATTCATGTAGAAACAACAATACTCATGTTATAACTCAGGAAGAGTTCAGAAATCAATATTTGGTGGAATAACCATGATTGTTAATCACAGCTTTCAGGCGTCTTGGCATGCTTTCCACCAGTCTTTCACACTGCTTTTGGGTGACCTTATGCCATTCCTGGCACAATAATTTAAGCAGTTCTTCTTTGTTTGATGGCTTGTTACTATCCATCTTCCTCTTGATTACATTCCAGAGGTTTTCACTGGGGTTCAGGTCTGGAGATTTGGCTGGCCATGACAGGGTGATGTGGTGCTCCTTCATCCACACATTGATTGACCTAGCTGTGTGGCATGAGGCATTGTCCTGCTGGAAAAAACAGTCCTCAGAGTTGGGGAACATTGCCTGAGCAGAAGGAAGCAAGTGTTTTTCAAGGATAACCTTGTATGCAGCTTGATTCATACGTCCTTCGCAAAGATTAACCTGCCCAATTCCTGCCTTGCTGAAGCATCCCGAGATCATCACCGATCCTCCACCAAATTTCACAGTGGGTGCAAGATACTGTGGCTAGTATGCCTCTCCAGGTCTCCATCTAACCATTAGATGACCAGGTGTTGGGCAATGCTGAAAATTAGACTCATCAGAGAAGATTACATTACTCCAGTCCTCTATGGTCCAATCCTTATGGTCTTTGGCAAACTTCAGCCTGGCTCTCCTTTGCTTCTCATTGATGAAAGGCTTTTTTCTAGCTTTACATGACTTGAGGGCTCCCTCTAGGAGCCTGTTATGAACTGTTCTTGCCGTGCACTTCACCCCAGCTGCCATTTGCCATTCCTTTTGTAGGTCCCTTGATGTCATCCTGCGGTTGTTGAGTGACATTCAAATAAGATGACAGTCATCCCGGTCAGTGAAGAGTCGCTCTCGCCCTCTGCCGGTCTGTAGCTTTGTTGTCCCCAATGTCTGCTGCTTAACCTTGTTGTAATGGACTGCCTTCTTCGAAATCTTAAGGATGGAGGCAACATGACGCTCACTGTATCCCTCTGCTAGTAAAGCCAGAATTGAGCCCTTCTTTTCCTCACTCAAGACTTTTCTTTTCATCTCCTTTGGCATGGTTAAATTTATTTTTTCATTCAAATTACTTTTGGGCTATTCCTAGCACTTGTTTTACCATCCAGCTTGTCCTATTGCAAGAGGATTGTGAAGACCACAGCAGTGTTTTTTATACTTTCCCTCGTTACATAAGATTTGGTTCAGGTGATCATCTAATCAGAAACACATTAAGTAGAATGAGGTGGACTTTGGTTGAGATTCAACTGACACTTGAATGGAATGGCTGTCAGACATGTAGAGATGGGGATTTTTAGAAAACTGTGCAGTGGTCTCTTAATTTTTGCCAGAGCTGTATATGTGTGTGTCATGTGTATGTGCATATGTAATGTGTCTGTGTGCATGTGCATATCTTGATAATGCATGTGTGCATGTGTGTACTATGAATATGCATGTTGTAGGACTCCACTCTCTCTGGTAGGCAGCTTTCACACAGGCAATACAGTTTTGATCCGAACATGTGCAGTTTTTATTGCTTTCCACAGTTTGTACAGCACCAAAACAAGCTCATAAAGATAAATCCCTATCCTTGTCCAGGGGCTAACTAACAGACCATGGCTACTCATACATGGTTGAGCTAGCTCCAGCTCTGTCACACAAAACAGATACTTGTGGTTCTCTGAACACAGTCTGAGCATTTAATCGTGATTAGTGTTGAGCGAGTATATTCTGTTAACCCTTTCGCCGAGTATGCTCGGGCTGAGCTCCGAGTATTTACAGCTGCTCGGTGATATGTTTGAATCACTCCCTTGTGCATGATTTGCGACTGTTTGACAGTTTTAATACATGTGAGGAATGTCTATTTCTTACACATTCCTCACATGTAATAAAACTGTCAAACAGTCGCAAATCATGCACACGGGAGCGATTCAACCATATCACCGAGCAGCTGTAAATACTCGGAGCTCGGCCCGAGCATACTCGGAACAGAACATACTCGCTCAACACTAATCGTGATCATATATGTCAGTGCGGGTTCACCCAACCAGATTACAGTCCTTTCTTCCGGAGCAGACATCATACACAGAAGACGCATGATCCGACCAGTCTTGGCATCCCATTCATCTCTGCTCCAGCAGCTTCCAGCGCCAAACAGAAGTGTTCAACTCCATGAAAAGTTCACACTGAACAGACTGCAGCTTCCACACGTTTCTCTGCAACTCTCACAAACAGACAGCTCAGCTTTCCTAGCTGACCTGTGCAGTCTCCATTCAGAGAGAGACCCTGGCTTGTCTCTCTCCCAGCTACAGCTCACATTTTGGCTGGACATTCACTGATAGCACACTCGACTCTGCTTCATTCAGCAGACTGACACACCCAGTGAACACAGGCCCTGGTTTTTAGTTAAAGCAAGTCAGGTGCATTTTATTAAGACTTGCATTTCTAGGATTTAACCAAGTCCTATTTGGCATTGCTACAATGTATATTGAGTTACCATATGTTTATTTTATTTATGTGTCTATACTATTCTGTGCCTTATAGTAATGTTCATTGTAATATGCGCGTGTGTACCTAGTTGGTGCTTTGAGGAGAGAGATGCAGATACACGTCCTGCACAGCGGCCCTTTGCTGTCAGAGTCCATCCTATAGTCTGCTCATAATGCTTTTGCATAATATAGACTTTTATCTTGAATTATGACCGACTTCTTTGTTTCTGCTGCCATTAAAATAGAGTGTCTATTGAAAGGAACTGTTTGAAACTTAATTTGGCAATGTTAAAATTAAATTACCCAGATACAGGATTTTTTAAAAGCTTTTCTAGTACCATTTTTAATTGGGTCTTAGCCCAATTAATACATTATTACTTCTCTGCAGACAAATTTCCTTAATGCATAATTTGAGTAATTGACCTCATGTTTGCTCTTTAAAGTGTGTTCTATGAACAAAAGTGAAATACAAACAAGAAAGGGTCAGAGCGATGATTTATTCTTTGTTATATGAAATATCAATTTACTAATCTCATGTCAAAATAATGAATTTCCAAAATGTGATAAAGACACACTTGCCACCTTTAATTTAGGATCTTATTATTTGAGGTCTGAAAAAAAGAGAATATTAAAGATCTGATGCACCTAATTCACAAGAATGTTACATTTGTGAATCTATGATTCTGTGGTGGCCCCCCAAGCTCTTCCACACTACACGTAGTCAGCAATATTGTTTCTTGGACATTGCATTGTGCATAGGAGCATTGTTCTCCTAAAAAGAAAATGACACTCTCTGAAATTGTTGTCAAAAACATACATATACTTCCATCTGTAGAAAAGTGTAATTGTGATTTCAAATGAACTTTTGCCATGTCATAGAGATATAAAAGGAGGGGATCTGGTTACTTGAACCCCTACACTGATCATCAAAAAGTAGGAGATGGGGTGCTCTGTCAAGTAGTTTTCATCCAACACTGAAGATTGACTCCCTTGGCTTTCTCGCAAACCATTGTTCAATGTCAGGGGAGAGAAGCTCTTGGCTGAGTGCTTCTGCTTAATGGAGTGTTTCAAGTGTCAGTCCACAGTTCTTCAAACTAATTGTCTACCTTTGTTAAAATTAACTTGTTGCCTGTTATAAGATTATGAAAACCATTAAACTCTTTCCCTCATGTTAAACTCTGTAACCATCAGGCTTGTTGCGTCCCTTAACACTCTGTAACCATAAGGCTAATTGCCTCATTGAAGACTGTTACCAACAAACTTCTTACTGCTATATAACGTGGCCAAGAGCGGTAGTCGCTACAGAGCTGCTGTCCAGTTTTGCTCTGGCACTTTACAGACAAGGGGTGTCCCAGTCCCAGTGTGATGTAGGATGTGGGGTGCATCACATTAACTTGTAGGCTGCAGGCCTCCGCTGCCTCCAGGATTCTGTCCTCAGGATCGCCGCACACAATACATATGACACCAAGTTCTTTACTATACAGTCCAAGTTCATCAGGTGGTGACAGGTGGGATAGGGCACAGTAATTCTCACTTCCTTCCTCCTTAGTACAACTCCTCTTCATTCTTGCCACCCATTAGTCCTGGACTACCCCCAAGCCAACTGACTCCATCAGCATCAGGGATTCGTTGTCCACTCTGGAAGTGCACCCGGGACCAGCCACCTGCCCCCCATGTAATTCCACGTCCACCGACCTTGTGATGTCCGAAGATCAGGCCCGCTCATTGGTGCCTGGCCCTTGCCCTATGCACCAAATGTTGCAGGAATGTCCATCACTGAACTCAATTTGGCCTCCTACTGCCTCAAACGATTGGCCCATGCTGCCTCTAGCATCCCACCGCACCTTGAACTTGGATTTCACTAGACACTCCACTAACCGATACTGAACTCTCACTACCCAGGAAGTTCCCTTCTTTTATTGACACTAATGCCCATCCACTGGGCTAGTTCTATCCTTAACCATTTCCTATCTGACATGCTAAACCTATTATCCTTATTCTATATCCTATGGTGTCCTAAGCTTATCCTTATGCTAGACTCACATTATGCATTAACACTTTACACACTGTACATCACCATAATACATTGGATACACATCACTTTTACATATTAAACTGACGAAAGAATTCACATGGCGCGTTTGTTGCCTTCAGGGGCAGGAACAGGGTAAGACAGTACACATCCCTACATCTATGAGTAAAATGGTTGAACTGACATCTGTGTACGCCTGCATGCCTTCCACCCTCCGCAAGTGATTGGCCACTTTGCCATCAAAAGTCACTGTATAAAGATGATCAGTGCAATTAGAGGCAAAGCAAATTAGAGTTGAATTTTCTGAAATCCACCGTTCCCTCCGAATTTAAACAATGTGCAATTTGATTTGCAAGAATCGCCCCAAAAATGCTGCTACCATTTTACACATTACAATGGATTGTATCTGTCACAGACTGCTGCACGGGCTTCCCCACCATACCTTGCATCTGTACAGCAGTCTCGCTTTCTCTCTCATCACATTCTTGTATTCACTCCTACTGAACGCCTGCTAGGAATGAAGTAACACTGCTCAAAGCGCTCATCACACATCTCAATCCACACATCCACACTAACATCTTTCTTCCTGTAAATAGCTTCTCATTTCTCCTCTGCACTTACTTTTTCCCACGTGTCGTTCCTCCTACAGCCAGTGTTACATTACGTAATAATGCGACCATTTTAGAAAATGACTATGTTGAACAGACACAGAATTCACATGTCCATCATGACTACCACACATTGTCCTCCTCCAGAACTGTGTCCGTCCTCTCTCTCATCTCACTTCCAACTTAATGAGGCCTGTCAAACACATTAAAACAAGCAGCATACACTACTAGAAAGCCTGACACTGTTAGGCCTCATTCACATGTCCGTGTCTGAACACATACGTGAAAAAATGGTACTGGTGTCAGCAGTGCTATGCATCAGTGTGTGGTCCGTGCGTCCATTTTTACCATCATTGTGTCCTCAGGGAGTTTCCATTTTCACCATAATTGTGTTATCCAGGTGCCCCTTTTTACCATTATTGTGTCTTCCGTGTGCCTCTTTTTACCATTAGTTTGTCATGGATGTGTTTCCGTTTTTTCCATCAGTGTGTCATCCGTTTGTCAGTTTTTTCCATCAGTGTGTCATCCGTGTGTCAGTTTTTTCCATCAGTGTGGCATCCGTGTGTCCGTTTTTTCCATCAGTGTGTCATCCGTGTGTCCGTTTTTTCCATCAGTGTGTCATCCGTGTGTCCGTTTTTTCCATCAGTGTGTCATCCGTGTGTCCGTTTTTTCCATCAGTGTGTCATCCGTGTGTCCGTTTTTTCCATCAGTGTGTCATCCGTGTGTCCGTTTTTTCCATCAGTGTGGCATCCGTGTGTCCGTTTTTTCCATCAGTGTGTCATCCGTGTGTCCGTTTTTGCCATCAGTGTTTCATCAGTGCGACCATTTTTACCATTAGTGTGTCATCCATGTGTTCATTTTTACCCTCAGTGTGTCATCAGTGTTTTTTATGTATGGATAAAGAAATAAATAAATGACAAAGCTTCTCTTATAATTTTCAATGTTAAACACGCACAGCACACGAACGGCACATCAACGCCATCCATGTGCTGCAGGTTTTTTTAACAGACACATAGACTTGCATTAGCCCCTGTCATCCATGCTGCTGGAAAAAACTGACATGTCTCTTTGTGTTTTACATGGACACATGGTCCATTAATAACACAGATAGGTGAGCAGCACCATAGATTATAATGGGTACATGTTGTATCTGTGAAAAAATAAGATACAACACATACGTGCAACATATACGTCTGAATGAGGCCTTAGCCACATCATTTCAGAACGATTAAACAACCAGCGAATAACAGCAAATTTATGCATCACAAATTGAATCTGGCGAATTTGTGTTTCAAGAGTGTGCATCATTTCTATCACTGTATGTTAATACAGTGGGATGTAAAAGTTTGGGCACTCCTGGTCAAAATAACTGTTATTATGAACAGTTAATCAAGTTGAAGATGAAATGATCTCTAAAAGGCCTACAGTTAAAGAAGACACATTTCCTTTGTATTTTAAGCAAAAAAATATATATGTTTTCATCTTTTACATTTTAAAAATTACAAAAAGGAAAATGGGCCAATGCAAAAGATTGGGCACCCATGGAAATTTGTGTGCTCAGATGACTTTGACCAAGGTTTCAGACCTTAGTGATCAAGCCATAACCCTAACAGGCTAATTATCACAGTTAGGAAAGGCCAGGTGATGAAAATTTCTCAGCTTTATAAATAACAGGCCTCATCTAACCTTGTGCCAAAAAAACAACAGGTATGGGGTCTTTTAAGCTGCTGCCTAGCACTCTGAAAATGAAAATGGTGGAGGCCCACAAAGCAGGAGAAGGCTATAAGAAGATAGCAAAGCTTTTTCAATTTGTCTTTTCCTCAGTTCGAAATGTTAATTGTAAATTAACAGGAACAGTTGAGGTCAAGGTAAGGTCTGGAAGACCAAGCAAAATTTCAGTAAGAACAGCTCATAGCATTGCTAGAGAGGTAAATCAGAACCCCCGGTTGATTGCAAAAGACCATCAGAAAAATTTAGCAGACTCTGGAGTTCTGGTCCATTGTCCTACTGTTCAGAAACACTTACACAAATACGGTCTTCATGGAAAAGTCATCAGAATAAAACTTCTCCTGCGTCCTCACCTTAAAATTCAATGTCAGACGTATGTAAAAGAACATCTAAACAAACCGCATGCATTTTGGAAACAAGTCCTTTGGACCGATGAGGTTAAAATAGAACTCTTTGGTCATGATGAAAATATATATTTTCTTTTTCCTAAAATACAAAGGAAATGTGTCATCTTTAACTTTAGGCCATTTAGAGATCATTTCATCTTCAACTTGCTTAACTGTTCACAATAATAGTAATTTTGACAAGGGGTGCCCAAACTTTTACATGCCACTGTATATACAGGGTGATTCAAAATTTTCTAGGTTTCTGATGTTATAATGTGTACCATCCTTTTTGAATGAATGAATTTAACCCCTTAATGACAATCGCTGTACATGTACAATACAAGTTGGTATTATAGCCAAGACTTGTCTTTAACAGCCATGGGTGGTGCGAAGCCCACAATTATTAATCTGTTAAATGCTGCTGTCAAACTCTGACTGTGGCATTAACAGCATGTCAGCATGCTGGTGAGTCATTTTATGCACCCATCGGTGACCCCATGATGTGATCACAGAGCACTGATGGGTTGCTATGATAGCTGGGGGTCTATTGGAGAACTGTGGGACTGACATCATGGAGCTCCCTTGAAAACCAGCCTGTGGCGGCACTTCAAAGGGACCATGATTTTCACTATATGCAGCAATACTGTGGTCTTACTGTATACAGTACAAGTGATCAGATGATCGCAGGTTCAAGTCCACTGATGTGGACTAATAAAGACTGTAAAAAGGAAAAAAAAAAGTTTTAAAAATATTTGAAAAAAAATCCCTAAGGGCGCAAATCATCCCTTTTTTCCCTCATTAAAAACAGAGTAAAGTCCAACCTATGAAAATATAAAAATAATTAACCTGATCGGTAAACACTGTAAACAGAAAAAAATTCAAAATTGTGTTTTTTTGGTAGCTTCAATACTGTAAAAAATGCGGTAAAAAGTGATCAAAAAGTATCTAACCCTAAATGATGTAAATAAAAACGACAGCTCGCCCCGCAAAAAATTAAACCTTCGTACAGCTCTCGAAAAATGATAGCATTGTAGATCCCGGAAAAATAGTGACACACAATCAAAAAACTTTTTTTCAAATTTCTGATTTTTTTTTACCGCTAAAATAATAAAAAAAATTGGACAAGTTTGAAATTGCTGTAATTGTACTGGTGAGGAGAATCATATTGCCGGGTTATTTTTACCACACAATGTACTCCGTAAAAACAATTCACAAAATACAATGTCAGAATTGCGGGGTTTTTTTTTTCTTTTTTTAAATTTTTTTCCCGTCTTCCAGTATACTAAGTGGTAAAATGTATTGTGCCACATAAATGTATAACTTGTCAAAAAACAAGCCATCATACGTCTATGTGGGCAGAAGAATAAAAAAGTTATGCCTCTTAGAAGAAGGGGAGGAAAAAACAAAAATGAAAAAAAAAAATGAAATTAGCTATGTCAGGAAGGGGTTAACAACAACACCAAACCACTTCTTACAGGTTTTTGTGAGGGGACCAAATGGTCTTTTGTAACAAAGGGTAATTCAGTTTTGACATGACCTATAAATGCTATATCACATTTGTGTTACACATAAAATTGACTACATGGTAATATAATAAACAGCTACACCACGTTGAGCATTGGACCATCGCAGCCGGTCCGAGAAAAGCATGCCAGAGTTTGATCTGATATTCAGATCGCACTTGGCCATGCAAGTCAATGAGTTTGTGGAAACCATCAGGCTGCACTCGGATGACCTCTGAATGCAATCTGATTTCCACAGACTGACAAACTGATAAGATGAAGAAATTTTGTTCTCCATCTTCTCCTCATCCGAGAGGACTGGATCGCACTATTCTCTCATTTGGATCAGACTCTGATCAGCGTTTGATTGTCATTTGCAAAATAAGCCCAATTCTATTGGATAAGAGAATATACAGTACAGACCAAAAGTTTGGACACACCTTCTCATTTAAAGATTTTTCTGTATTTTCATGACTTTGAAAATTGTACATTCACACTGAAGGCATCAAAACTATGAATTAACACATGTGGAATTATATACTCAACAAAAAAGTGTGAAACAACTGAAAATATGTCTTATATTCTAGGTTCTTCAAAGTAGCCACCTTTTGCTTTGATGACTGCTTTGCACACTCTTGGCATTCTCTTGATGAGCTTCAAGAGGTAGTCACCGGAAATGGTTTTCACTTCACAGGTGTGCCCTGTCAGGTTTAATAAGTGGGATTTCTTGCCTTATAAATGGGGTTGGAACCATCAGTTGTGTTGTGCAGAAGTCTGGTGGATACACAGCTGATAGTCCTACTGAATAGACTGTTAGCTGCTTTTTTCTTGCCATAATACAAATTCAAAGCAAAGAAAAATGAGTGGCCATCATTACTTTAAGAAATGAAGGTCAGTCAGTCCGAAAAATTGGGCAAACTTTGAAAGTGTCCCCAAGTGCAGTTACAAAAGCCATCAATCGCTACAAAGAAACTGGCTCACATGAGGACCGCCCCAGGAAAGGAAGACCAAGAGTCACCTCTGCTTCTGAGGATAAGTTTATCTGAGTCACCAGCCTCAGAAATCGCAGGTTAACAGCAGCTCAGGTTAGAGACCAGGTGAAAGCCACACAGAGTTCTAGCAGCAGACACATCTCTACAACAACTTTTAAGAGGAGACTTTGTGCAGCAGGCCTTCATGGTAAAATAGCTGCTAGGAAACCACTGCTTAGGACAGGCAAAAAGCAGAAGAGACAAGCTTGGGCTAAAGAACACAAGGAATGGCCATTAGACCAGTGGAAATCTGTGCTTTGGTCAGATGAGTCCAAATTTGAGATCTTTGGTTCCAACCACCGTGTCTTTGTGCGACGCAGAAAAGGTGAACGGATGGACTCTACATGCCTGGTTCCCACCGTGAAGCATGGAGGAGGAAGTGTGATGGTGTGGGGGTGCTTTGCTGGTGACACTGTTGGGGATTTATTCAAAACTGAAGGCATACTGAATCAGCATGGCTACCACAGCATCTTGCAGCGGCATGCTATTCCATCCGGTTTGCGTTTAGTTGGACCATCATTTATTTTTCAACAGGACAATGACCCCAAACACACCTCCAGGCTGTGCAAGGGCTATTTGACCTAGAGGGAGAGTGATGGGGTGCTATGCCAGATGACCTGGCCTCCACAGTCACCAGACCTGAACCCAATCGAGATGGTTTTGGGTGAGCTGGACCGCAGCGTGAAGGCAAAAGGGCCAACAAGTGCTAAGCATCTCTGGGAACTCCTTCAAGATTGTTGGAAGACCATTTCCCGTGACTACCTCTTGAAGCTCATCAAGAGAATGCCAAGAGTGTGCAAAGCAGTCATCAAAGCAAAAGGTGGCTACTTTGAAGAACCTAGAATATAAGACATATTTTCAATTGCTTCACATTTTTTTGTTAAGTATATAATTCCACATGTGCTAATTCATAGTTTTGATGCCTTCAGTGTGAATGTCCGATTTTCATAGTCATGAAAATACAGAAAAATCTCTAATTGAGAAGGTGTGTCCAAACTTTTGGTCTGTACTGTATGTCCGTCTGCACCTGCTCTTAGTCGGGAGAGATTGCTGTCAGTCAAATGAGTGTTCAAGCTCCCCGTCCCGTAGACTATTCTCAACTATTCCATGTTTTAGTAGAGTGTTACCATCTTTTTTATTATTATGCCGTGTGGTTAGAATTTTTTTTTTTCTGAAAAATATTTTAAAATATATTTTACTTTATTTTAATAGCCTGAACTAGATCTTTACTGGCTACAAGGGCCTGATTACCTGTAAAAAGTATTATCTTAATGTAATACTTTTAGCCAATAAGTGGCCATTGGGGATCGTAAAAGAGCAACATACTTCGCGATATGAATCAAATATCATTCATAATTTCTATAAAAACTGTGAATAATGCTACAAAATGGTTCATTCAGCAAATTTATCACAGCCATAAAAAGCTTTTGATCCTTTTCTTTATACGGTGACGTTTTTGCAAGACATGTGACCACATTTATCCCTTGCTCCTTCTCATTTGCAAGATAATAACAAAGATGCTTTCAAAGTACAAATCGCAGAAGGGTTGAAGACGCGTTTCCCTGATCCTGGAAGATGGACAGATACATTAACCCTCCAATTCTTTGCATTTAAGATAGCAATCATTCCAGTTAGCAAAGGGCGAAGTTACTCCATTCCAAGACCCTGCGGAAGGGAAGTTTATTAAGTTCAATTTCCTCTCTGAGGCGAGATCTTGGGCAGATAATTACATGTCTTTTGCTTGTCAGTTTCCCTGAGCTTCTTTGACAGAACTGATGCCAATTATATTGGCAGTTTCCATGTGTGAGGTCCTCTGTGTTCCTTCTGGCCTCAACCCATAGTCATCACCTGCCGAGATTCTCATTAAAGGGAAGGGAACAAACAAGATGGATGCATAGCTCCGGTATATCCAAAAGGAACTATCGTACATCAGCACAATGGAAATTTCAAGCAATTTTCGATACAAAACATTAATGAGGAAGTTGCTATCTATTTTTATGTGAACACTATAATACACAATGTCATAACATTTCACATCACAATGACTGGTGTGCTCAATATTGTCCTTTGTAGACCAATATAGGACAGCCAACAGGAAAAAAAATGTCTTCCTCCATAAAATTGGACCAGTAGGTGGATTTTTTTTTTTACAAAAATTAAATTAGAATTCTCTCATATTAAACGTCATCTTGAAATTTTTGTAGGGTAAGGCTATGTGCCCACGATGCAGAAATGCTCCGGATTTTTCCTGAGCGTTTCTGCATTTCCCTGGCAGAAAAAACGCATGCGGATTGTACATGCGCTTTTCCTGCCAGGGACAAGCGGAAGTGAAGCGTTTTTGCATGCATTTCTGCATGCTGGTTGTCAAGCACTTTCCAAGCGATTTTAGCATCACTTGGAAAGTGCTTGACAGCTTGGTCACACTATATAAATCCATGCAACTGGCATGGATTTATATAGTGTGACCGTAAAAGAATGGTAAAAAATAAAAAATAAATATTATACTTACCTTCTGATGTCCTTATCCGATGCGCCTTGGCTTGCCGGCAGCTCGCGGTGGGCTAAAAGGACCTGCCGTGACGTCATTTAGTCATGTGACGGGTCACGCGACCGCTGATGTCACAAGACTAAATGACATCATGGCAGGTCCTTTTTAGACCATCGTGAGCTGCTGAAAGCCAAGATGCATCGCTAAGGACACCGAGGGCTATCAGAAGGTGAGTATAATGTATATTTTTCATTTTATTCTTTCTTTTTACAGGTACTATGGTACCTGTGTCCGGAGGAGAGTCTCCTCTTCTCCAAACCCGGGTACCATCCGCACATTGAAACGCATGGTATCCGCATCTGCAGATGCGGTGATGCGGATGTCATGCGGTCCAATGCAAGTCAATGGCGGCAAAAATGCCGCAGTTCTGCATAATAATTGGTAGTGCTGCGGATTTTTCCACAATAATAATCCGCAGCGGAAATTTCCGCAGCATGTGCACAGCACATGAAGATTATCATTGGGGAACATGGCAGACCTTCTACCAAGCATTTTTAAGCGTTTCTGCAGCGGAATTGCCGCTGCGGAAACGCTTAAAAACCGCATAGTGGGCACACAGCCTAATTTATTTATTGCTCAATTGTTCAATGACTTTCCAAGAAAAATTTAGGACTTACGTTATATAATTGCTAAAATAGTGAGATCCTTTTCACATTACCACCATGGCTTTGGTTCTTAAAAGAGACAAGATGGGTATGATGGATCTTTTTTCAAATATTTTGAAAGAAATACCAATGTTCCCTCAGGCTTCACTGTAAACTAAGCATAAAATATAACTTTTAATAGTTAACTAATCTAAAAAGATATACAAAAGACACGACACCCAAATGATAGACAACATTTATCGGATCATAATAATATCCCTATTAAAAATCTCAAACTCACCCCTGCCTTAGTGGAGGTTGGCACCCTAATACCCCCCATTCCTTGGTGGCTGTCCCTCCTGGCCCTATTAGGCCCTTATCAATATATAGGAACCAAAGTAAAGTGCTGGTGTTGTAAACCTTAAATTCAGGGGCAAGAAACTCAGATATTCCTACAATATTAACGGGATGAAAGAGATATAACAGACCAAAGCTTTCAGCTTGATGGTGAAAGTGTCCCTGGATGATATAGACAGATATCTATATACCAAAAGGCTCCACACATAGACCGTATCAACCTGTGTTTGGAAAGGGCATTCAGTTCAGTTACTTCTTCTTGTCACAGTGGATGTCAATATTGTTATCCCTGTTATTATTCTTGTCCTGCCCCTGCCTGTTAATGGAGGTTGGCACCCTAGTCCTGCGCAAGTGGCGCCCCCATTCTTCGACGGCTGTCCCTTTTAACCCTACCAGGCCCTAGTATGGAAGGGATCCAAGCCAGAACAAACACAGGTGCCAATATTTAACCATAACGTAGACCCGTATCTTATATACTTTCAATGAAAATCGATATAGTAATATCTAACACAATGCTGTACTATAAATAGGAAATATCTCAAACATCACTGTACGACAGATAAGTCATTTGTAAATTGATCAAGCCCGAGTAATGTTATTAGTGTTTGTGTGTAATAGGAGCTCAGTAATTATAAACATGTCCAGGTTGGTCTGAAAGGGTTAGAAGAGACAGCCGTTGATGAATGGGGCACCACTTGCGCAGGACTAGGGTGCCAACCTCCATTGACACATTGACAGGCAGGGGCAGAGCGAGAATAATAACAGGGAGAGCAGGGGAAGAAGCAGCTACTTTGGGATTTTTTTGCCTAGAGATTAGAGATCAGAGGTGGTAGAAGATATAGAGTTGATCAACTGAAATGTGCAAAATATGATAGCCATAGCTGTTTTGTGATTGAATAACATAAAATACTGCGGAGATCACTCCCTGATGAGGCAGTGTGTCACTTTGTCTTTTAAAAAGAACATGTCAACTGAAACATGCTGCCCAATTCGTGGGCAGCATCTATCACACTCTGGCTCATACATCTCAGCCACGTACAGTATGTTTGACTGTGATATGCTTTAAAAGGCACCGGGGACCGCACTGTGGACAAGTCGGACAAACAGGTCCCCAGCAGCTTCTTCCTGCCGACTGCCCTGGATTGACAGGTCTCTGCCTACATGTGTGTGCCTACTGCCTACATATGCATGCCTACTGCCTACGTGACTTGCAGTGTGTTGTTAAATATGCTGTTGGTTTCCACCAGTTACCATCCATTTTGCCCTAGTCAGATAGGTTGAGGTCACTTAGATATTAAGAAGGCTGTGTTAGCATTGAAGATCTCACAAGGGATTGAATACAGTTCTGGGAGATCTCAGAGTTTTAAACACATTTTATTGAAACGTTTGCAGTACAAAAGGTCCCAAACATCTGACAACTCATTAAGATGTAAGAAAAAAAAAAACTATACTCACCTCACCGCTCATGTCTTCGGCTGCCCCACTGTTTGCTGCCTGCCATCCAGTCCTATTCTTTCTGCCAATACACATCATAATGGCTTCTTCTTCACTATAGGCTAGAGCTTCCAGCCACTTCCAGGCCTCGGAGATCACTGTGTGTCATATGGTCAAGGCAAACTTCTTAATGTCATGATATCACAACTTTACAGCAACGTGCTGAAGTGGAAGGAAGATCTCAATGGCGGTCAACAAGTAGTGTGGCGGGCAGAAAGGCATTATTTTTTTATTTTTGCAGGCACTGTTTCAACTTACATACAAATTCAGGTTAAAACAAACCTACAGAACCTAGCTAATTCATTACCCGGGAACTGGCTGCAGTAAGACTTGTGGCAAATTTTTTTGACAGTGAATCAAATTTTTGGAGAAAAAATACAAAGCTGGCAAATTCTAATTCTAAATGATTAGCTAATCTGTAGAAGAGACATATGAAAAAAACTATGTACATGAAAAAGGATATCACCATTCTATAACCTTTTTAATGATTCCACATGTTATACTGCTCTAATAGAACTTTCCCAGGGGCAAGTAGTGATAGACTAGAATTTTTGCATATCCTAGCATCATTGTATCATGTTATACAGTGGTGGCCAAAAGTGTTGGCACCCCTGCAATTCTGTTAGATAATACTCAGTTTCTTCCTGAAAATGATTGCAATCACAAATTCTTTGGTATTATTATCTTCATTCAATTTGCTTGCAAGGAAAAAACAAAAAAGAGAATGAAGCAAAAATCAAATCATTGATCATTTCACACAAAACTCCAAAAATGGGCCAGACAAAAGTATTGGCACCCACAGCCTAATACTTGGTTGCACAACCTTTAGCCAAAATAACTGCGAACAACCGCTTCCGGTAACCATCAATGAGTTTCTTACAATGCTCTGCTGGAATTGTAGACCATTCTTCTTTGGCAAACTGCTCCAGGTCCCTGATATTTGAAGGGTGCCTTCTCCAAACTGCCATTTTGAGATCTCTCCACAGGTGTTCTATGGGATTCAGGTCTGGACTCATTGCTGGCCACCTTAGAAGTCTCCAGTGCTTTCTCTCAAACCATTTTATAGTGCTTTTGGAAGTGTGTTTTGGGTCATTGTCCTGCTGGAAGACCCATGACCGCTGAGGGAGACCCAGCTTTCTCACACTGGGCCCTACATTATGCTGCAAAATTTATTGGTAGTCTCCAGACTTCATAATGCCAAGCACACGGTCAAGCAGTCCAGTGCCAGAGGCAGCAAAGCAACCCCAAAACATCAGGGAACCTCCGCCATGTTTGACTGTAGGGACCGTGTTCTTTTTTTTGAATGCCTATTATTTTTTCCTGTACACTCTATGTTGATGCTTTTTCCCAAAAAACTCTACTTTTGTCTCATCTGACCAGAGAACATTCTTCCAAAACGTTTTAGGCATTCTCAGGTAAGTTTTGGCAAACTCCAGCCTAGCTTTTTTATGTCTCGGGGTAAGAAGTGGGGTCTTCCTGGGTATCCTACCATACAGTCCCTTTTCATTCAGACGCCGATGGATAGTACGGGTTGACACTGCTGTACCCTCGGACTGCAGGGCAGCTTGAACTTGTTTGGATGTTAGTCGAGGTTCTTTATCCACCATCCGCACAATCTTGCGTTGAAATCTCTCGTCAATTTTTCTTTTCCGTCCACATCTAGTGAGGTTAGCCACAGTGCCATGGGCTTTAAACTTCTTGATGACACTGCGCACGGAAGACACAGGAACATTCAGGTCTTTGGAGATGGACTTGTAGCCTTGAGATTGCTCATGCTTCCTCACAATTTTGTTTCTCAAGTCCTCAGACAGTTCTTTGGTCTTCTTTCTTTTCTCCATGCTCAATGTGGTACACACAAGGACACAGGACAGAGGTTGAGTCAACTTTAATCCATGTTAACTGGCTGCAAGTGTGATTTAGTTATTGCCAACACCTGTTAGGTGCCACAGGTAAGTTACAGGTGCTGTTAATTACACGAATTAGAGAAGCATCACATGATTTTTCAAACAGTGCCAATACTTTTTTCCACCCCCTTTTTTAGGTTTGGTGTGGAATTATATCCAATTTGGCATTAGGACAATTATTTTTGTGTTTTTTCATTGAAGACAAATTAAATGAAGATAATAATACCAAAGAATTTGTGATTGCAATCATTTTCAGGAAGAAACTGAGTATTATCTCACAGAATTGCAGGGGTGCCAATACTTTTGGCCACCACTGTAGTTTGCAGGGTCCCACATAAGAGAGGACTCATATTATTTCACCCTCACCTTATATATTTTTGGGGAATGTGGATACAGGACGCTATTACTTATTTACTATAATAGTGTAGCATATCAGTTTTTAAGGTTTTTTGGTGGTGTCATTGTGGAAATCACATCTAGATGATATATTATTTTATGCAAATGAGTGTGCGTATAGTTGTTTTTGACAAGTCTATTCAGTTTTTAGTGAAAGGTCTTATAAGGACTTGCTCACAGGAGCATATAAATCGGACTAGTGCAATGTGAGAAAACATTGCATTGCACTCTGACCAATGTTATTCAATAAGTCAGTGCTCATCTGCAAGTTTTTCCTCAGCTTTAATCGGACTGAGGAAATAAATCACAGCGTGCTGTGAGTGGATGCGAGAATCAGATCGCACTTGCCAATGCAAGTCAATGGCTGCGAGAAAAAAATCGGACTGCACAAGAACCATGCGTATGCTGTCCGATTTTTACGCACACATCACAAAGGAACCACCAACTTTAATCAGCCAAGTACAATAAATTCACAGCCAGAACCCTCAGAATAGATACACACGTGGTCAAAATTGTTGGTACCCCTCGTTTAATGAAAGAAAAACCCACAATGGTCACAGAAATAACTTGAATCTGACAAAAGTAATAATAAATTAAAAATCTATGAAAATGAACAAATGAAAGTCAGATATTGCTTTTCAACCCTGCTTCCACAGAATTTAAAAAAAAATTAAACTCCTGAAATAGGCCTGGACAGAAATGATGATACCCCTGAAAATAATGTGACAAAACGGACATGTTTAATCAAGTGTCCACTAATTAGCATCACAGGTGTCTACAATCTTGTAATCAGTCAGTGGGCCTGTATATAGGGCTACAGATACTCACTGTGCTGTTTGGTGACATGGTGTGTGCCACACTCAATATGGACCAGAGGAAGCAAATTAAAGAGTTGTCTCAGGAGATTAGAAAGAAAATTATAGACAAGCATGTTAAAGGTAAAGGTTATAAGACCATCTCCAAGCAGCTTGATGTTCCTGTGACTGCAGTTGCACATATTATTCAGAAATTTAAGATCCATGGGACTGTAGCCAACCTCCCTGGACGTGGCTGCAGGAGGAAAATTGATGACAAATCAAAGAGACGGATAATACGAATGGTAACAAAAGAGATGCAGGATAACTTCTAAAGAGATTAAAGGTGAACTTCAAGCTCAAGGAACATCAGTGTCAGATCGCATCATCCGTCGTTGTTTGATCCAAAGTGGACTTCATGGGAGACGACCAAGGAGAACACCATTGTTGAAAAAAAATCCTAAAAAAGCCACCAAACTGGAATTAGCCAAACTACACGTCGACAAGCCACAAAGCTTCTGGGAGAATGTCTTATGGACAGATGAGACAAAAATGGAAGTTTTTGGCAAGGCACATCAGCTCTATGTTCACAGATGGAAAAATGAAGCACATCAAGAAAAGAACACTGTCCCTACTGAGAAACACAGAGGAGGCTCTGTTATGTTCTGGGGCTGCTTTGCTGCATCTGGCACAGGGTATCTTGAATCTGTGCAGGGTACAATGAAATCTCAAGACTATCAAGGGATTCTAAAGAGACATGTGCTACCCAATGTCAGAAAGCTTGGTCTTAGTCGCAGGGCATGGGTCTTGCAACAGAATAATGACTCAAAACACACAGCTAAAAACATCCAAGAATGACTAAGAGGAAAACATTGGACTATTCTGAAGTGGCCTTCTTTGAGGTCTGACCTAAATTCTATTGAGCATCATTGGAAAGAGCTGAAACATGCCATCTGGAAAAGGCAACCTTCAAACACGAGACAACTGGAGCAGTTTGCTCATGAGGAGTGGGCCAAAATAACTGTCGAGAGGTGCAGAAGTCTCATTGACAGTTACAGGAATCATTTGATTGCAGTGATTGCCTCAAAATGTGGTTCAACAAAATATTAAGTTAAGAGTACTATCATTTCTGTCCAGGCCTATTTCATGAGTGTAATTTTTTTTAAAAATTATGTGGAAGCAGAGTTGAAAAGCAATGTCTGCCTTTCATTTCTTCATTTTCATAGATTTTTATTTTATTATTACTTTTGTCAGATTCAAGTTATTTCTGTGACCATTGTGGGTTATTCTTTCATTAAACAAGAGGTACCAACAATTTTGACCACGTGTGTAGATAGATAGATAGATAGATGAACAGATAGATAGAATACATAAGTAGAATATATATCCTGTAGATATATAATTTCAGTAAGCCCCCTTAGGTAAATAATATAATGAACTTGCACCCTTTAGTGCCTTTAATGTGGCACTAAAGGGTGCTTTGCCTTGTTGAAAGAAAGAGAGAAAGAAAAAAAGAGAAAGAAAAAGAAAGAAAGAAACAAAGAGAAAATGACATGGGGTCCTCCCTATTTTTGATAACCAGCCAAGGTAAAGCCGACAGTTGCGGGCTTATATTATCAGGCTGCGCATGACATTAGAAGCACTAGTTATGGTGCTTTGCCCGGCTTTTCCCGATTGCCCTAGTGCTGTGGCAATTGAGGTAATGGTAGTTGGGGTTGATGTCAGCTGTGATTTGTAAAAATTTACTGCTGGCATAAAGTCCTGGAGTTAGTAATGGAGAGGCGTCTATCGAACACCCCCAATATTAACCCAGTATTTAAAAATAAAAAGTGGTGATGGGTTTCTATTATACTTTTCCTCTGATTGTTCCACTCCTGGTTTTGGCTTACAAATACTGAGGTAAAATACTGACTACCGTATTTTTTCGGACTATAAGACGCACCGGATCATAAGACGCACCCAGGTTTTAGAGGAGGAAAATAGAAAAAAAATGTAAGGAAAAAATGTGTTCACGATGCACTTTTAAGGGGGAGGGGGTCTTCTGCTGACACTGGTATAGGTGTAATGTCCCACAATTCAGACAATATCCCCCATCCTGGTATATATGCCCCCCTTTCTTTTATGCGTGGCCCCCATCCCCATCCTGGTATGCCTGGCATCCCTCCAACCTGGTATGCATGACACCCCTCATCCTTATCCTGGTATGCATGGCACCCCTCATCCCTGTCCTGGTATGCATGGCACCCCTCATCCCTATCATGGTATGCAGGGCACCAATTATCCCTATCATGGTATGCATGGCACCCCTCATCCCTATCCTGGTATGCATGGCACCCCTCATCCCTATCCTGCTATGCATAGCACCCCTCACCCCTATCCTGGTATGCATGGTACTCCTCACCCCTATCCTGGTATGCATGGCACAGCAATCCCCATCCTGGTATGTATGGCACCCCTCATCCCTATCCTGATATACATGGCACCCCTCATCCCTGTCCTGGTATGCATGGCACCCCTCATCCCTGTCCTGGTATGCATGGCACCCCTCATCGCTATCCTGGTATGCATGGCACCCCTAATCCCTATCCTGGTATGCATGGCACCCATAATCCCTATCCTGGTATGCATGGCGCCCCTCATCCTTATCCTGGTATGTTTGACCCCTCATCCTTATCCTGGTATGTATGGCCCCTTCATCTTTATCCTGTTATGTATGACCCCCTCAGCCTTATCCTGGTATGTCTGGCCCCCTCACCTTTCTCCTGTTATGTATGCCCCCTCATCCTTATCCTGGTATGCATGGTCCCCCTAATCCCCATTATGCTGCACATAAATAAAATAAACACTCCTACTCACCCTTCTTCTCTCTCCTCCAGCGCTGCGTCCTGTCTGCCCGCACTGATTTCGTCATGTGAGCTGCGCATGGCATCACTACCATGCGCGGCTCACAAGGAGAGATCAGCTGCCAGAAGTCACTGCTCCCGACGCCGGGACTGTGTGCGTGGGGAGCAGTGACTTCATGCTCCTTAATAGTGCACACAGTGTAGCCGCAGCGTGGCTCCTGCTGCTGCCGGGCGATCGCGTGTGCCCGATATTAAAGGGCATGAATATTCACCCCTCCCCATACCCATGGGCGCGGAGAGAGGTTGAATATTCATGCCGTTTAACAGGGGGCACAGACGATTCCGGCAGCAGCAGGCTCCGCGCTGCGGCTACACTGTGTGCTGCTATTAAGGAGCATGAATATTCAGTGCTCCCCACCCATTTGGGCGTGGAGAGCAGTGAATATTCATTTTCTTTAGGAGCAGGGATAGTGTAGGCTGCAGCAGGTGGCTGCTGCCTCCTGTGCCCCGCTCCTCCACCGCTACCGCTGCCCCCACACCCCACACAGCATATATATATACCCCCTCGCCCCCAACATTCGGACTATAAGATGCACCCCCCATTTTCCTCCAGAAGTTTGGAGGAAAAAAGTGCATCTCGTGTGAACGTGGTAGAGAGAATTACAATATGTGAAAGATGATGTTAAAAACGCATTGCATACGGATTGCATATACATGTCATACGGATGGTCCTACTTTTCTGAATCAACATATGAGCGATTTTTTAAATGATTGTATGAGTCCAGCCTAAGGGTGGACACATCTGTACATGGATATATGCACTATACAGGAACATGTTCTGTTTTTAGTCCACAGTAGGTCATTCTTAAAGGGGTTATCCAAGACTATTTACATTTTTTACTATGGGACTGAGCACTAACAGATAGGTGATTGCTAACTACCTGCCTGTTGTGCCTGGAGCTGATTTCTGCTGGCACAAAACGGTCACAGACTGCTCTTGCCGGCATCCACTAACGTTACGTCAACCGAGCAGTGTCTTCTTATCTGCTCTGCTCTGCTGACGGTGCGGGACTGCAGTTGTAATGCTGATTAACAGCAGGCTACCTGCTATCTAATTGGGAGCCGGCTGTCAATCAGCATGAAGTCGGCAGTCATGCACCGTCAACAGAGCAGCCCTGAAGAAGTACTGCTATGTTGATGTGGAGTAGCTAAATCGCCGGACAGGAGCAGTCATTGACCTCTCTGTGCCGGCGCCAGATAGAGCAGGCAGGTAGTTGCCTCTGTTAGCAACTACCTGCCTAATAGTTTTTAGGCCGATAGTACAAAAAAAATAGTTCATAGTCCTGGACATCCCTTTTAAGTATGATCTTCTTTCATAATGTTGTATTAGATTGTTTTGGAGCTTCAATACTTTTGCTCGGCATAACAACTGTTAAAATAACAAGAAATAATAAAAATTGGAAAGTGTGATAGCGATGGTTTTAGCAGGATCCAATGTTCCCTCCAGATCAACATAATTTCACTCTCAATTTTACACGTCTACCTTAATTATACTGTGCTGTGAAAAGGTACCTGCCCCACACTCATGTTCTTCTATTTTTGCCAGTTTGTCACATTAAAATGTTTCTGCTCATCCAACTAGTTTTAACATAAGGTAAAAACAACACAAGGAAACACAAACTGCAGTTTTTATGCGATCATTCTGACGCACCCCCTGGGCCATGTTCAGGGGATACCCGGAGCCGGATCTGGATAGGGGTAGTAGTCCTTGTGGCGGTGACCCGGTCCGTGCCCAGGGTGTCAAACTAAGTGGCAGTCTATGGCAGTAGATGTTAACTTGGATGTCGACTACGCCACCCGTTGAGTACGGCTTTGCAGCCGCCGCTGCAGAACAGTCCGCTGAGGCCGGTGGTATGGGTGCAGCGATGATGGTATAACCCCCAACGGGAGGGGTATGGCCTCAGGGCAGCAGGTGAAGATGATGGGGGTTGTGACGGTCAGTAAGAAGAGTCAGAGTCAGGAGATGCAGTTTCAGGGGTTTTACTCACAAGTGTTCTCTCAGTCACTCTGGCCTTGAGTGACCACCCGAGCCGTGCTGCGTCCACCAGGTCCTGGACTCGGCTAACCCCCAGGCAGTTCTGAAGCGTGGTCCTGAGCTCCCTTCTCTCTCTCTGTCTCTGGCCGTTCCCACCAGGGATCCACCTTTGGCCGGCTCCCTCGGGTCTCTTGGTGGTCAAACGTCCTCTGGGTTCCCTGACCCTATGCTTGGTGTGCCTTTCTGGTGGATTTGGTGAGGGTCGTGGCAAATCTTGACCACGACCTCCGGTTCCTGGCTGAGGATAAGTGGCCTCCACCAGTTCGGGTTCCGGTACCCGTGTCCGCCAACCCTTCACCCTTTCTGGTCTGTTTCTGGGTTCTTGGGGTTCCCTCTGTCTTTCTCTCTGGGTCCTTCTTATTCCTCTCTCTGCAGGCCTTTGCTCTGGAGCTGGGCCCAACCGGAGCCACAGCTCCCTGTCAGCCCTCCTGGCTGAACTCTTCTGCTCTGCTCCTCCTGCCTGAACTGAACCCTAATCTAAGATGGTGCCCACCTTATATACCTCCCTCTATGTGTGAGCCCAGGTGACTAGCACCCAATGAGCTTCTAGCTTTACCCAGACTACTCCCCCTATCTGCCCCTACACTACTGGGATGTTCCACCCCCCTCCCACTCCAGCCAGGGACAGACGCTGTCGTACCTGCACATATACTGGTGGGAGTACCGCAGTTCTGTCCCCCGGAAATGGGATGTATGTAGTGCATGCAGCCTACTGAGCTCAGTCCCACACTCCATCCTTACCCGGGAGTGGAATACCACACCTCTGGCTTGAGGTGTAATACCCCTGTAGCAGCCGAATCCTCAGGGTGCTACATTCCCCCCTGGTAAATCACAGCACGTCCTCGGGCTGTAAAAGAGCAAAATATCCAAAAACATACAAAATTTTTGCAAAAACATCATAAACATATAAAACACTATATATATATCAGTAGCATAATACTCTTCATATAAAACTTTTCATAAAAAACATTTTTGACCTCTGGCCACTTGTGCAAATTGTGACCAGGTAAGTGCCACAGTCTCTGGTAGAAAAAACAGTTTCCTATAAAACCGGTAGGGGGCGCCTTGGGAAGCGCAACTATATACAAGGGAAGGTGGCCGCTCTCAGTCCTCGGCCAGTGGGGAAAAGGGATGGCTGCTCACAGTCCTCAGCCTGTGGGGAGATGGGACACACTGGAACAGTTCACTGGTCCCAACGGAGACTATAATGGTAACAGTTCCTGTACCCTAACGGGTAACTATTTTACAGTTCCATTTACCGTACTTTAGTAGCGGCGTCCTCCTGATGCTTCCTCCCTGTACCCTTCAGACCCGTCCGGGTCCTCTTGCTCCTCCTGACACCTCAGCTCTTTCTCTGTCAGTCGGTGCACATGAAGGGCATAGGGTCCTTTGGCACATTGGTGCCGGGTGAAGGTGACCTCATCACCCAGGTAAAGATCACGACCTCTGTGTCCCTCCGGTAGGTGGGACTCGACATCTCTTCTGGTCACGAAGACGTCGCCGGGGGTGTGATGATCTCTGATGAAGCCCCAACCGTGCTTCAGTTGGAATTTGATTACAGTTCCGGTGGCACGGGGACCGTGGGATGCACGGGGGTTCCTTCGGGTCCGGCTCTTTTGTTCTGCACTCTTTACTTGCAGCCGCTCCTCGCGGACCCGTCTCTCTCTCCGTTCTCGCTCAAAGGCTTCCAACTGCTGGCGGCAGCACTCCGCACGCTCCGCTGCAGCCGCCCGGGTCTCTTGAGTGAACCCGATGAGGTCTCCTCCTGCGGGGTCCCACTCAAACTGCGCCTCCTCTAACGAGAGCGGGGTCATCTTGACGGGCGCTGGAACCGGGATTAGGGGCTCATCCAGGGGTCTTTCTTTCCGGAGTCGGGGATGGTGGTACTCCGGCGGCCACACAAAGGGCTGCCCATCCGGGCAAGTGTGCTGGGCAAACAAGTCCTCACCCAGGTGCGGCACAGTAGAAGTTGAGGGCGCAGTGGTGGCAGCGGCGCCCGGGATCACTAGGCCTTGCGACCAGGCTTGGGGTACCCTGAAGGTAAAGGGCACCGTGAAGACGGCGGCGCCCGGGGGCACTCGGCCTTGCGACCAGGCCGGTGGCGTCTCCTGCTTGGCCGCGCTCAGGGTTGAGGCGCGTAACGTCACAGGGGGCGTGGTCGCGGCTCCTGCTTGGGGCCTAGTCTGGAGCGGTAGCGGTGCGGCAACGGGCACGATCAGTGGGACTTCGGGCTCTGCGACGGGGAGCGGGTGTAGGCTTACGGTGGCTGGGCTCGGGGTAGTAACGTCCCCTTTACTTGCCTCCGTCTCTTCAGCTCCCTCTGCGGCGTCGTCTCCGGCCTCCGTCCCTTCTGCATCCTCTTCAGGGGCAGGCGTGCTCCTCGTTGCGGGTGGTGTGCTCCGCTGGCGGGTTCCAGCCTGCTGGGCCATCTCCCTGCTCCACTCCATCAGCGTTTCTCGCTGCACCTGGGCCATCCTCCGTGCGAGGCCCTCCAGCGCGGTCTGTGCACGCTCCCGGTCTCGGGGAAGCTGTGCCAGGATCTCCACCAGGTCTTGTGGGGTGGTTGCTTGCATCAGGCTCCTGACCACAGGGTCGGTGCTGCCTGCCTCTCCCTCCATCTCCGGGTACGGCTCCTCCAGACTTCTCCAAGCTGCTCCCATCTTCTCTCTTTTGTTCTGTCTCCGCCCCCATTGAGGGCGGTCCTCGGGCAACTTGGTGATTGTCAGTTCCAGGGGCAGACCCCCCACGCTGATGGACATCTCAATCATTGCAGTCTCTGCTGGTGGGGGCGGTCTTCGTTTTTGGCGCCATTCTTGGTCCTGGCCCACGATGGGAGGTCGTCTCTTACCACCCTCTGGCACGCCCATAATGGCGTCCGCTCTGCCAGGGCGGGAAATCTTCTCAGATGGCGGGAACCGCTTCCCAGTGGCGGGAAACACTGCAGATGGCGGGAAAAGACTGCAGATGACGGGCAAATGGCGGGAACCGATCCGAGATGGCGTCCGATGGCAGGGACCCTCCGGAACCGGCGGGGGACTTCTTTTTGAGGTAAATGCGAACTTTTCTTCAGGCACGCAGTACCCGATGGTTGCGGGCACGTGATCCTGCCGACTACGCCAAAGTTGACGCACCCCCTGGGCCATGTTCAGGGGATACCCGGAGCCGGATCTGGATAGGGGTAGTAGTCCTTGTGGTGGTGACCCGGTCCGTGCCCAGGGTGTCAAACTAAGTGGCAGTCTATGGCAGTAGATGTTAACTTGGATGTCGACTACGCCACCCGTTGAGTACGGCTTTGCAGCCGCCGCTGCAGAACAGTCCGCTGAGGCCGGTGGTATAGGTGCAGCGATGATGGTATAACCCCCAACGGGAGGGGTATGGCCTCAGGGCAGCAGGTGAAGATGATGGGGGTTGTGACGGTCAGTAAGAAGAGTCAGAGTCAGGAGATGCAGTTTCAGGGGTTTTACTCACAAGTGTTCTCTCAGTCACTCTGGCCTTGAGTGACCACCCGAGCCATGCTGCGTCCACCAGGTCCTGGACTCGGCTAACCCCCAGGCAGTTCTGAAGCGTGGTCCTGAGCTCCCTTCTCTCTCTCTGTCTCTGGCCGTTCCCACCAGGGATCCACCTTTGGCCGGCTCCCTCGGGTCTCTTGGTGGTCAAACCTCCTCTGGGTTCCCTGACCCTATGCTTGGTGTGCCTTTCTGGTGGATTTGGTGAGGGTCGTGGCAAATCTTGACCACGACCTCCGGTTCCTGGCTGAGGATATGTGGCCTCCACCAGTTCGGGTTCCGGTACCCGTGTCCGCCAACCCTTCACCCTTTCTGGTCTGTTTCTGGGTTCTTGGGGTTCCCTCTGTCTTTCTCTCTGGGTCCTTCTTATTCCTCTCTCTGCAGGCCTTTGCTCTGGAGCTGGGCCCAACCGGAGCCACAGCTCCCTGTCAGCCCTCCTGGCTGAACTCTTCTGCTCTGCTCCTCCTGCCTGAACTGAACCCTAATCTAAGATGGTGCCCACCTTATATACCTCCCTCTATGTGTGAGCCCAGGTGACTAGCACCCAATGAGCTCCTAGCTTTACCCAGACTACTCCCCCTATCTGCCCCTACACTACTGGGATGTTCCACCCCCCTCCCACTCCAGCCAGGGACAGACGCTGTCGTACCTGCACATATACTGGTGGGAGTACCGTAGTTCTGTCCCCCGGAAATGGGATGTATGTAGTGCATGCAGCCTACTGAGCTCAGTCCCACACTCCATCCTTACCCGGGAGTGGAATACCACACCTCTGGCTTGAGGTGTAATACCCCTGTAGCAGCCGAATCCTCAGGGTGCTACAATTCCATTTATTAAGGGTGAAGATTTATTGATAACAAGAGAAGAGCGAACCTGCCTCATAACATACTACATTTTTGGATTCTCCTGAATCAGATTTTTTTGTAATTTGCTTCATTTGACTCTTTTGCTGTGCATTGAAAGGGGGAAAAAAAGAAAAAAAATACCTCATGACTCACCTCATACAGCTCCCTGTTCGGTTCTCAGTGAAGTTTTCTCTGGCATCTACTCTTCTTTGGCACTAGGTCACAACATAGACATGTACAATTAGTGGAGGAAAGTTGAACTTGATGGACCTAGGTCTTTTTTCATCCATGTAAGATGTTTATCACCCCAAAGCCTGGTCAGCATCTTGTGGGACTTAGGTTCAGACGTTACATACAGTGGGTATGGAAAGTATTCAGACCCCATTAAATTTTTCACTCTTTGTTTCATTGCAGCTATTTGGTAAATTCTAAAAAGTTCATTTCTTTTCTCATTAAAGTACACTCTGCACCCTATCTTGACTGAAAAAAAACAGAAATGTAGAAATTTTTGCAAATTTATTAAAAAAGAAAAACTGAAATATCACATGGTCATATGTATTCAGACCCTTTGCTCAGACACTCATATTTAAGTCACATGCTGTCCATTTCCTTGTGATCCTCCTTGAGATGGTTCTACTCCTTCATTGCAGTCGAGCTGTGTTTAATTAAACTGATAGGACTTGATTTGGAAAGGCACACACCTGTCTATATAAGACCTCACAGCTCACAGTGCATGTCAGACCAAGTGAGAATCATGAGCTCAAAGGAACTGCCCAAGGAGCCTAGAGACAGAATTGTGGCAAGGCACAGATCTGGCCAAGGTTACAACAGAATTTCTGCATTACTCAAGGTGCTTAATGTGACGCCTCTACTCGAAAGCCCTTTTCTTTACCCTGGGAGATGGGGGACTCGGAATCGGGTCTTATGATGGAGAGATGGGGGTGCAGACGTGGCCCGGACCCGACCTGTGCTCAGGGCCGTCACAATTAAAAGGATGGTGTGGGCTTATCCGGGTTGAGTGGCTGATTCCGACTACGCCACCTGTGGTACCTGGAGTCCGCTGAGGCATGGTGGTATGGCGGCCATAGTTATTACTACTCCCCACAGACGGAGCAAGGCCTCAGGGCAGAGGGACGGGATGGAGGGGGTAGTAGTAGAGGAGAACGGATGCCGCGTCGCGCGGTGTGGCGCAGAATAAACAGTCCGGAGGCCATAGGGGTGAACTTCCAAGGCTTTACTCACTTTAGAGATGGCAGAAGGAAGGCGACTCCCTGCTCCCCGCGGAGTCCTGCGGTCACCAGAGACGGGGGTCCGACAACCTCCGAGTAAGTCCAGCGTTCAATCGGGACCCTGCACCAGAGTGTTCCTGAACTACAGACCGAATCCTTTCCTGTCCGTGTGTGTGCGAATAGGCCGGGTCTCCCTCTGAGCTCCTCTCAGAACAAGGGTACGAGTGGCAGCTCCGCTCCTTCCGATACCCGGTGGGATCCTCAGGGCCTACCGGGCTTTCCACACCAGGACGTGGAGTAGCAAGGTTGGGTGTCGGGGGCCGGTACCCCTCTTGCAGCCGGACTCCCTCTGAATATATCAGCTGGTGAGGACAGGTGGCGTACACTGCTCCGTCTGCATCCTCCCCGGGGATCCATTTGCTATGGAGCCACACTCTTAAGCTCCGGGCCTTCTTGGTCCTGGTCCTTGACCGGGTCGAGACATTCCTTGTCTACAACCTACCCCTCGTCCCAAGGCCGGGGCACGAGGGCTGTGTCTCCATCCGATGCAGGCCCACACAGGATCTGCACTCCAGGAGGGAGGTCACAGTGCCAAGACTTGACTTCACTGTCAGTCAAAGAACGATCAAAAGACCATCAAAAGAACCAAGAGCCAAAATGGCTGTGTATTAAATATGAAATTTAAAGTGTAACTAAATTGTAAGTCCTCCTCCCTCACCCACTACCTGGTCCCCTTAACTCTTGGTTCCCCAGTCTTCCTGTAACCAGGAGGGCAGCACCTAGTGCATACTAGCCCCCTCTGGTGGAGAAATGTGGTGTTGGATGCAAATGTTAGAACTCTTCTGTTAGGTTTTTTTCTATCTTGCTGGTCACATGACCTTTTTTGCCTATTTAATCCTGCTCCGCCCTCCTGGCCTTGCTGGACTTCATTGTAATTTCTACTCTTAAGCTAGCCTGGGGCTTAGTTACCTTTCTCAGTCAGTTTAGCTAGGCCTTCGGACCTTTATGTTCTATGTTGTGTGTTTGTCTTTTACTGCTACAATCTCTGCTAGGAGGTGTCCAACTTTATCCCAGTCCCTAGTTCTTGTAGGGATCCCTCCCTTGCATCTATAGGTCTTCGTACAGACTAGCCGAGGACTTTAGCGGGTCTGATCGCAGGATCAGGTACCCCGTTACATCGTAGGGATCTAGCTTAGTTCTATTGTAGGGACAGATCTCCTTTCTTTCCTTAGTGCTTGTAGCAGTAGCAGATCATAACAGTAAGTCCAGCCCAAAAATATCTCTAAGGAAAGACCTCCAGTTTCCATCATGGTGTCGGTTTAGGATTTGGCTCAACGCCTGCAGGGACTCTCTCTGGAGGTGGCCGAGCTCCAACAACACGTGAGTAGCTGTTCTGGAGCACATTTTGTGGAGCCAAAGGTACGTTTGCCTGATTTATTTTTTGGTGATCAGCAAGAGTTTTTTTCCTTTAAAAATGCTTGTTTGTAGTATTTTCGTTTGAGACCCAGATCCTCTGGTGATGAATCACAGCGCATAGGGTTCATAATGTCACTTTTGCGCAAAGAACCTCAGGGATGGGCCTTTTCTCTCCAACCTAGTGATCCATGCTTTAGATCAGTGGATAGTTTTTTTTCTGCTTTGGGTTTGTTGTATGATGATCCTGATCGTGTCTCATCAGCTGAGACTGAATTGAGACGTTTGAGGCAGGGATCAGGTAATGTGGAAAAATATTGTTCTCACTTCCGTCGGTGGTCTGCCCAGGTGGGGTGGAACGATTCAGCTTTGAAAAGTTTGTTTCTTGCGGCGCTAGGTGAAAGGGTTAAGGATTTGCTGATTGCTTATTCCACACCTGGAAACATGCAGGAGGCAATGCAATTAGCTATATGGGTGGACAGGAGACTGCGTGCAAGAGTTAATGAGAGTAAATCCTCTGCCATGTCAGCTCCTAGTCTTGAGAGGGTCTGTAATGACATTGGAGAGCCGATGGAGATTGGGCCGATGGCACCCCGCTCTCAGGAAAAAGACCGCAGATCTTCTGAAGGTTTGTGCTTTTATTGCGGGAAATCTGACCATTTTATTAAGAACTGTGTGCTTCGTATGAACAAAGAAAAAAAAAAGGTCAGTTATGCCTGTATTGCCTGTTTAAATACTAAGGGGGTATTTCTTTCTGCTACTACTGCTGCTCAGGAAAAATTAATTGAATTTCGGATATTTGTGGATTGTGGTTCTACTCTGAATGTGATTGATGGGGGATTCTTGGAAAAACTTAAATTAAAACCCAAACCTTTTTCATCCCCTATTGCTGTGGTTTCTGTCGATGGCTTCCCCTTGAAGAGTGTTACTCACAAGGTCTGTGAATTTCCCCCCACTATTAATGGTATTCACCAAGAAAATTTGGATTTGGTAGTATTAAATAATTTGCCTTCTCCAGTAATTTTGGTGTTACCCTGGTTAAATTGCACAATCCTGTACTGGATTGGTCTACCAACGAAATTAAGTCCTGGAGCCCTAAGTGTTATGACAAGTGTTGTAATGGACATATTGCTGCGGTGGAAAAAGGGGAATTACCTGTACCTATTCAGGATTTTTGGAGAGTTTTTTCTGAGGAGGAGTCACAAATTTTGCCTCCCCATAGAGACTATGATTGTACCATTGAATATGTCCCTGGAGCGACTCTTCCTAAAAGTCGTTTATTTAATCTTACTATTCCTGAGAGAAAGGCTTTGGAGGAATACATACAGACAAGCTTGGCCGCCGGTGACATTAGGCCTTCCAAGTCTCCTGTGGCTGTTGGATTTTTTTTTGTTAAAAAAAAGGACGGCGGTTTATGTCCTTGTCTGGATTTTCGTGAGATTAATAAAATTGCTGTACGCAATCCTTACCCACTGCCATTGATTCCTGATTTGTTTAACCAGTTAGTGGGGGCCAAGTGGTTCTCTAAAATTGATCTCTGGGGGGCATACAATTTGTTGCGCATGAAGGAGGGTGATGAATGGAAGACTGCTTTTAACACTCCTGTGGGTCATTTTGAGAATCTGGTTATGCCTTTTGGTCTTACCAATGCTCCAGCATTTTTTCAGAATCTTATTAATGACATCCTTAGACCTTTGATCGGCAAAAATGTGGTTGTGTATTTGGATGACATTTTGATTTATTCACCGGATCTGGAGTCTCATTGGCGGAGCGTACGTGCGGTATTACAGTTATTAATTGACAATTCGCTTTTTGCTAAGCTGGAGAAATGTGAGTTCGCTGTACAGAGAATTAGTTTCTTGGGCTACATTATCTCCAGCGAGGGCTTTGAGACGGACCCTGTGAAGGTTCAGGCTGTTCAGGAATGGCCTAGGCCTATTGGTTTGAAATCAATACAGAGGTTTTTGGGTTTCGCCAATTATTACAGAAAATTCATTAAAAATTTTTCTATTATTGTCAAACCACTGACCGATCTCACCAGGAAAGGTGCTAATGCGGTTCAGTGGACTACTGAGGCCATTGAAGCTTTTGTGTTTCTAAAGGAGAGGTTCAGCTCTGCTCCCATCCTTATGCAACCTGATGTGACTAAGCCGTTTTTGGTTGAGGTTGATGCTTCTTCGGTGGGGGTCGGTGCGGTGTTGTCTCAGAAAAACAAGGATGGAGTACATCCCTGTGCTTTTTTTTCAAAAAAATTTCTGAGACTGAACTTAATTACGATATTGGTAATCGGGAATTGCTGGCTATTAAACTCGCATTTGAACACTGGCGTCATCTCTTGGAAGGTGCTGAATTTCCCATTCAGGTTTTCACTGATCATAAAAATCTGATCTATCTTGATGCTGCCAAGCGCTTGAATGCCCGTCAGGCTAGGTGGGCACTTTTTTTCTCGCGGTTTAATTTTTCCATTACTTACATCCCGGGTACCAAGAATGTTAAAGCTGATGCTTTGTCTCGCAGCTTTTCTCCCATGGTTGGTGCTGAGGAGGAGGGGAGCATTTTACAAGAAGGTGTTGTGATTGCTGCATTGGACTCCGTTTTAGAAGATGAGAATCTAAAAGCACAGGAGAATGCCCCATCTAACACTCCCCATGGGAGGTTGTTTGTGCCTAGGACCTTTAGGAGAGATTTGTTTGTTGAGTGTCATGAGTCTCGGTTGGCAGGTCATCCAGGAATTTCTGAGACCAAGAGACTTGTGGGTCGCAGTTTTTGGTGGCCTGGATGGCAGAAGGAAGTCATTAAGTGGGTGCGTCAATGTACGGTGTGTGCTAGATCTAAGTCTTCACATACTCCTGCAGCGGGGTTGCTTTGCCCTCTGGAGGTTCCTAGTGCACCTTGGACACATCTGGCTATGGACTTTATTACTGACCTTCCCCCCTCTGAGGGTTTCACAGTCATCTGGGTGGTCGTGGACCGTTTTAGCAAGATGTGTCACTTGGTTCCCTTCATCAAACTGCCCTGCGCTAAGACACTCGCTAAGGCCTTTGTCAAGGAAATTGTCAGACTACATGGCGTTCCTACTGACATTTTTTCAGACAGGGGACCTCAGTTCGTGGCTCGTTTTTGGCGTGCCTTTTGTGACAAGTTGGGAGTTCATTTGTCGTTTTCATCCGGATATCATCCTGAGTCTAATGGCCAGACAGAAAGGAAGAATCAGGTTGTTGAGCAGTTCTTGCGTTGTTTTGTGGCAGACAATCAGGAGGGGTGGTCTGAGTTTCTGCCACTTGCTGAGTTTGCTCTTAACAACCATACATCCTCTTCTGCTGGTTGTTTGCCTTTTTTTTGTTGTTCTGGGAGACATCCGTCCTTTGGGTCATTCTCCAAATTGGTATCGGCTGTGCCTGAGTAGGAGAGTTTTTCCGGTGATTTGGAGAGAGTTTGGACGGATGTGCGTGGTAATCTTCAGGAGGCTAACAAAAAATCTAAGAGGTACTTTGATAGGAAACGGCAAGAGGTTTTGTTTACTATTGGTGACATGGTTTGGTTGTCCTCTAAGAATCTGCGGTTGAGGATTCCTTCTAAAAAATTGGGTCCCAAGTTTGTAGGGCCCTTTAAGGTGCTTCAGGTAGTTAACCAATCTGCTGTTAGGTTGGAGGTTCCTACCTCCTGGAAGATTAATCCGGTGTTTCATATTTCTCTGTTGAAAAGAGCTTATGTGTCGGATGGAGACGCCTCTGCCACTGTTCCTCCGGTGGTGGAGGACGGGGAATACGAAATTTCCCGCATCCTAAATTCTAGACGGTATAGAGGGAGTTTGCAGTATCTCGTCGCTTGGAAGGGTTTCGGACCCGAGGATAACTCATGGGTGAGGGTAGATGATGTTTCTGCTTCCAGACTTGTCAGAGCGTTTCACAAGAGGTTTCCTGATAAGCCTAGGGGATCCAGAGGATCCTTATAGAAGAGGGGGTACTGTTAGAACTCTTCTGTTAGGTTTTTTCTATCTTGCTGGTCACATGACCTTTTTGGCCTATTTAATCCTGCTCCGCCCTCCTGGCCTTGCTGGACTTCATTGTAATTTCTACTCTTAAGCTAGCCTGGGGCTTAGTTACCTTTCTCAGTCAGTTTAGCTAGGTCTTCGGACCTTTATGTTCTATGTTGTGTGTTTGTCTTTTACTGCTACAATCTCTGCTAGGAGGTGTCCAACTTTATCCCAGTCCCAAGTTCTTGTAGGGATCCCTCCCTTGCATCTATAGGTCTTCGTACAGACTAGCCGAGGACTTTAGCGGGTCTGATCGCAGGATCAGGTTCCCCGTTACATCGTAGGGATCTAGCTTAGTTCTATTGTAGGGACATATCTCCTTTCTTTCCTTAGTTCTTGTAGCAGATCATAACAGCAAAAGTTGGGTCACGACCATCACACTGTTCTTACCTCAGAGGAGGAACACTACACTCCATTAGAGAAGTGCAGCATCCCTGTGGCGGTTGAACCCTCAGGGGCGCCACACTTAATAACATAGTAGCCTCCATAATCCTTAAATGGAAGAAGTTTGGGACCACCAGAAGTCTTCCTAGACCTGGCCGTCCAGCCAAACTGAGGAATCGTGGGAAAAAAGCCTTGGTGAAAGAGGTAAAGAAGAACCCCAAGATCACTGTGGCTGAGCTCCTGAGATGCAGTATGGAGATGGGAGAAAGTACCACTAAGTCAACTATCACTGCAACCCTCCACCAGTCGGGCCTTTATGGCAGAGTGGCCCGACGGAAGCTTCTCCTCAGTGCAAGATATATGAAAGCCTGCATTGAGTATTCTCAAAAACACATGAAGGACTCCCTGACTATGAGAAATAAGATTCTCTGGTCTGATGAGACGAAGATAGAACATTTTGGTGATTATTCCAAGCGGTGTGTGTGGAGAAAACCAGGCACTGCTCCTCACCTGCCCAATACAATCCAAACAGTGAAACATGGTGTTGGCAGCATCATGCTATGGGGGTGTTTTTCAGCTGCAGGAACAGGACGACTGGTTGCAATTGAAGGAAACATGAATGCGGCCAAGTACAGAGATATCCTGGATGAAAACCTCTTCCAGAGTGTTCTGGACCTCAGACTTGGCCGAAGGTTCACCTTCCAACAAGACAATGACCCTAAGCATCCAGCTAAAATAACAAAGGAGTGGCTTCAGAACAACTCTGTGACCACTATTGACTGGCCCAGCCAGAGTCCTTACCTAAACCCAATTTGAGCATCTCTGGAGAGACCTGAAAATGACTGTCCACCAACGTTCACCATCCAACCTGACGGAACTGAAGAGGATCTGCAAGGAAGAATGGCAGAGGATCCCCAAATCCAGGTGTGAAAAACTTGTTGCATCATTTCCAAGAAGACTCATGGCTGTACTAGCTCAAAAGCGTGCTTCTACTCAATACTGAGCAAAGGGTCTGAATACTTATGACCATGTGATATTTCAGTTTTGCTTTTTTAATAAATTTGCAAAAATTTCTACATTTCTGTTTTTTTTCAGTCAAGATGGGGTGCAGAGTGTACTTTAATGAGAAAAAATGAACTTTTTAGAATTTTTAGAATTTTCCAAAAGGCTGCAATGAAACAAAGAGTGGAAAATTTAAAGGGGTCTGAATACTTTCCATACCCACTATATCTAACCTCTGAACCTAAGTCATACAAGATGCTGACCAGGCTTTGGGGTGATAAACATCTTGACTAGTGTTGAGCCACCCCCGTAGTGTTCGAGTTCGGTTCGGTTCGTCGAACACCCGTGTGTTCGCCGAACAGTTCGTCGAACTGTTCGTCGAACACCTTCGAACACCGTTAAAACCAATGGCAGGCAAACAAAAACACATAGAAACACATAGAAAACACCTTCAAAGGTGTCCAAAAGCTGACAAACTGCTCAGAAGACACAACTAACACATGGAAAAGTGACAAGTACATATAGTCATGCGAAAAGAAAAGAGGTGGAGGAGTAAAAGGAGGGGGAGACACAGATATAGGCATGTCATGCCCTTCTAAAATCCAAAAAGTGAGAAGCCGAGACGGCCAGTCCGCTCCTGCCCGTGCCACCTCCGTGTCGCCGGGTTTGTGCCAGAGCCGCGGTGAACCCTGACGGCCAGCCCCCCTCTCCCAATACTGGTGCCTGTCCGCTGGTGGGTCGAGAGAGCCCCCCTGTGGTGGAGGCAGCTCTAAGCTTTTTAATTTAAATTGTCCCTCTAATTTGAATGAATACACTTTAAATCCATTTACAAGGATCTATTGGAGGGCAAGTCTCATGCCAGCAGCCGCGTAATTCCAGCTCCAGTAGCGTCCACTAAAGCTGCTGCAGTTAAAAAGCTTTTATAAGGATCGAGCTCGGCTGTCCACCGCAAGGCATCCTAGTGCCAGTCCCAGCCCCTATGCCTTGGGGTGCCTCCTGATGCTCTTCACTAAGTATCCCGTGGTCCCGAAGCATTTCCTTTGAAAAAATTAAGTGTCCAAACTACAGGTGGTGTAGCTTGCTTAAGAGCCGGGATAATCCGCTGACTAGCAGACACTGCTACTAGGCACAAAGTATTTCCTGGGCTAGATGCAGTTAAAAATTTGTAAGTAGATACTCTCGTTGGATGCTGAGAAAGCATTCCATAGAGTCTCCTGGCACGCCATATATGATTCTCTTAAAAAGCTTGGGGTAGGGGTCTAGGGGACCCTTTTATAGCCAAAATCACGGCCCTGTATCACAATACGTCACCTAGGCTGAAGATAAATGGAACTGTAGCACCGAGGGCTCGGTTGCTACAGACGTATTGCACCTCACCCAGAGGTGTGATATCTCACTCTCAGATAAGGATGGAGTGTGGATCAGGACCCGACACCTGCATGCATTACACCACATTGCCGTGGGGCAGGGCGACCAATATGCCCCTGAGATGGGCACGACAGTCCCTGTCCCTGGCTGGAGTGGGGGGAGGGAACACTGAGGAAGGGGAACCCTGCAGTGCAGGAGCAGGGAGGAAGCAGTTCCTGGGTGCATTGAGAAGGGAGTATAAAAGGTGGGCACCATCTTAGTTCAGTGCAGAGAAGTCTGAGCAGAAGTGGCAGGGAGCAGGGGCTCTGCATGAGCTCTGCTCCGGAGGCGGGCCTAGTAACAGAGGCCCAGGCCTGCAAGAGGGAGAAGGAAGGAAGAGGAGCGGAGAAGGCTCCAGGAACGAGAAATGAAGGGATCCCAGGGGTGCGGACGGGCGAGTCGCCACCGCACGCCCGAATCCACCTGCGTGGAGGGGTCAGGCCAAAGGGGGAGACCGGTCCCCGAACTAGTGGAGGCAGGAAACGACCCTCAGCTAGAAACCGGAGGCTCTGACATTTTATGTGGCGCAGCCCCTTGCTCCACCCGCTAGGAAGGCACCACATAGGGTCAGGGAAACTGGCGCCAAGTTTACCAAGAGGAGGCCCGAGGCAGCCGGACAGTAGTGTTGGTAAGAAAGGCCAGACAAAGGACACACAAAGGGGGTCCTGTGAAGCGCTCCAAAGTTATCTGGGAGTTGTCTGAGCCCCTCACCTGGTGAGCACAGTACGACGTGGGCAGCCGTTACCTGCAGACGTGGTCTGGATAATAAGAACTGTGAGTAAAGGCCCTGAACTGCATCACTGACTCCGTGTCGTTACTGCTGCTGCCCTGCACCATCACCCCCATCCTCCGCATACACTGCCCTGAGGCTATACTCCTCCCGTGGGGAGTTATGCTACGCTCTGCTGCACCCACAACACCAGCCTTAGCGGTCTGCCCTGTAGCGGCGGTTCACTCTGACCGCAATCCACGGGTGGCGTAGTCGGACATTTAAACATCAAAACCACATAAATAGTTCCGCCACTGGTTTGACCGCCCTGAGCCACGGAACCGGATCGCCGCCACGAAGACTACAACCACCAGCATCCACCAAAAAGGGTCCGGCTCCGGGTGTCCCAAGGCCCAGGGGGTGCGTCAGAACATTTTCATCACCTTTCACAATCACCAATGGGACAAGGCAGGGATGTCCTCTGTCCCCTCTCTTATACATCCTAGTGACGGAGCACCTGCTCTCATCAATTCGCCATAACCCCAATATTAGGTGGATTGAGGTGGGAGGCACCGAGTACAAGTGCTCTCTATTTGCTGATGATGTCCTAGTATATATCACTCAATCACATATATCCATCCCTGCTGTTATGGCTGAAATAGATCACTTTGTTACATGGTAAAATTTTAAAATCAATGCAGCGAAGTCTGAGGCCCTCGATGTCTCCCTCCCTAAATCCATATAGGATTCCATCCAGTCCAACTTTCCCTTTGCCTGGCCCTCACAGGGTATCAAATACTTAGGAATTCCTATTCATAGAGACCTCTCCCATCTATGTTATCTTAATTTTGGGCCCTTTATTGAACAATTCCATACAGACCACGGTTGGCAAGTTAGAACTGTAAGATTCACTACGTGAACCACTGGTGTTTTGTGGAAAAGCACATGTACACCGCGTTCCAAATTATTATGCAAAAAGTGTTTAGGAGTGATAAGGGAAGAATTTGTTTGTTTGTCAGTTAAACTCATTGATGGTGATGTGTGTCAGGGCTCTTTATATCACTGTAAGCAATTGCAGACACCTGTGCTAATTAGTTTGGCAGGTGTGTCCAATGAAAGGCAAGACTACTTAAGAAGGCTCTCTCACATTATTAAGCAGCCTACATTTTCTGCCAAAATGGGAAAGAAAAAGGATGTGTCGGCTGCTGAGAAGCAACAAATTGTGGAGTGTTTAGGTCAAGGCATGACTACAATCAACATTGTGCGATGATCAGGATGAAGTGTCTTGGCAATCAAGAAGTATGTAGCTGATTCACAGTACACACGTGTGCGTGCTGATAAGGGCAAATTGAGGACTCTTTCCTACAGGCAATTACGTCAGGTTGAAAGAGCAGCGGCAAAAAAGCCTTGTCATAGCAGCAGACAAGTTTTTGAAGCTGCTTGTGCCTCCAACGTCCCCCGAACAACAAGATGCAGGGTCCTTCAGAGGTTTGCAGCTGTGCATACGCCATCCTGTCGACCTCCTCTATCCACTTCACACAAGCAGAAACGGCTCCAGTGGGCCAAACATTACATGAAGACTGATTTCAAAACTGTTTTGTTCACGGATGAGTGCCGTGCAGCGCTCGATGGTCCAGATGAATGGAGTGGAGGATGGCTGGTTGATGGACACCCCACGCAAACACGGCTACAGCGCCAACAAGGAGGAGGTGGAGTAATGTTTTGGGCTGGAATCATGGGGAGAGAGATTGTCGGCCCCTTTAGGATCCCTGAAGGCGCTAAAGATGAACTCCATAATGTATGTGGATTTTCTCAAACAGCACTTCTTGCCATGGTTCAAGAAGAAGAACCGTGTATTTCACAGCAAGATCATTTTTCTGCATGATAATGCACCATCTCATGCTGCACATAAAACATCTGCATCTCTGGCTGATATGGGCATAAAAGGGGACAAACTTATGGTGTGACCCCCATGCTCCCCTGACCTCTACCCCATTCAGAACCTTTGGAGCATCATTAAAAGGAGTGTCTATGATGGCGGGAGGCAGTTCACATCTAAGCAACAGCTCTGGGAGGGTATTCTGTCCTCATGCAAAACAATTGAAGCAGAAACCATCCAAAACCTGACAAATTCAATGGACGAGAGAGTTCAGAAGCTCCTTTCGAACAAGGGGTCCTATGTGAAAATGTAACATCACCTAGAATAAAGTTTTGAGTTGAAAACTGTTTGATTTCAGTTTCTAACAACCTGCTAATGCTTATAATTTCAAAAATGACCATTTTTTTGGTCTTTATTAAAATGAAAAGGTTGATCGAAAAGTTTGGGGGATCTAAGAGTGTGGCAACCCAGTAGTCATGATTACTTCGAATTCTGACAATATGAGGGTCATGCTGCAGGTAGTGCAGCAAGAAGGCACTTATGTGTCTTGCGCATCTCGGAGCCCCAAAATTATTTTCCGGGCTAGATGCAGCTAAAAATTATTTTTAATTTTAAATCTGGTGAAGCTTATTATAGATGGCCTAATAGGATCAGTGCTGCACACTGCTACAAAGCCCAAATTATTTTCCAGTCAAGATACAGATAAACATGATTAGTAATTTGAAAGCTTAAAACGGTTGGTAGGGTGATTTTAACCAATCATCAAGCTTTTACTCTCCCCAGGATGACACAGGGGTAGAAAAGTCGTTTCGGATCCATGATTTGTTCATCTTTATGAACGTGAGTCTGTCTACATTATCAGTGGAGAGCCGCGTGCGCTTATCTGTCAGCACACCACCAGCAGCGCTGAACACACGTTCAGACAGAACGCTGGCTGCGGGGCATGACAAGATCTCCAAGGCGTAAGTGGCTAGCTCCGGCCATTTATCCAGATTGGAAGCCCAAAAAGAGCAAGGGTCCAGTGACACAGTCGTGGCTTCAATGTTTACTTGGAGATACTCCTGTACCATCGTCTCTAGGCGTTGACTATGTGTCAGACTTCTTGTCTCCTGTGGCCTTGCAAAGGATGGGCTAAAAAAGTGGTGAAATGATTCCGCAAAATTGATGTTACCAGCAGATACTGTGGTTCTGTTACGGTTTGAGTGCTGAACACTTGACGGTCCCACGGTTGGCAAGTTGGAACTGTGAGATTCACTACGTGCACCACTGGTATTTTGTGGAAAAGCACATGTAAGATTCTGCAACAGTCTCTGCTGATACTCCTGCATGCGTGCATCCCTTTCTATGGCAGGAATAATTTCTGCAAATTTACTTTTGTACCGGGGATCTAACAGTGTGGCAACCCAGTAGTCAGGATTATTTCTAATTCTCACAATTCGAGGGTCATGTTGCAGGTAGTGCAGCAAGAAGGCACTCATGTGTGTTGCGCATCCAGGAGCACCAAGTCCCTGTTGTGTTGGTGGCGAGGTAACAATCATGCTTCCTTCCTCTGTCCTCTCCCCCCAACCTCGCACAACAGAAATGTGATCAAGGTCTCCCTCATCTGATGAGTCTTCCATCAGTTCGTCCTCCACTTCTTCCTGGGCTCCTGCACCTTCCTCACTAGTTTGGCTGCTACCATGCGCCCTGGTAAAATCATCTCCCCCACCCTCACATGCCTGCCGCCTTGGTGCTGCCGACCGTCTGGACCTTGCAGATGTTAGCCCTTCCGCATACAACTCCTCCTCCTCTACTTCCTCCACCTCCTCTTGTGCCACCACCTGACTCCGAATTCTGTTTAACATGTGCTCCAGCATGTAAATCACCGGAATAGTCATGCTGATAATGGCATCGTCAGCACTAAACATCTTCGTCGCCATTTCAAAACTGTGCAGAAGGGTGCATAGGTCCCTGATCTGAGACCACTCCTCCAGCGTGATTTGCCCCACCTCTGAATCTCGTTGGCCCAGGCTATACGTCAGAACGTATTGCACCAGGGCTTGTCGGTGCTGCCACAGTCGCTGCAACATGTGCAGAGTTGAATTCCACCGGGTAGGCACATCGCATTTTAGCCGGTGAAGTGGCAGGCCCAACGACTTCTGTAGAGATGTAAGTCGCTGAGCTGCGGGATGCGAACGGCGGAAGTGAGCACACAGCGACCGTGCCCTCTGCAGAAGGCCATCTAGTCTGGGATAGTGGGCTAAAAATTGCTGGACAACCAGGTTCAACACGTGAGCCATACAAGGCACGTGTGTGACATTGCCCCGGCGAAGGGCCGCACCCAGGTTTGCAGCATTGTCGCACACGGCCTTCCCTGGTTTCAGGTCCAGTGGAGACAACCATTCATGAAATTGGTTCTCCAGAGCTGACCACAACTCCTCAGCTGTGTGACTCACATTTCCCAGACATTTCAATGTAAAAACCGCCTGATGACGTTGAGCCCTACTGCCAGCATAGTAAGGAGGTGTGCAGGATCCCTTCTGCGCAGTTAGAAAGCTTGTGGCATGACCAGACAGGCTTTGGGTGCAGGTGGAAGACCGAGAGGAGGTTGAGGAGGCAGAAGCAGTGGAGGAACTTTGACATAAAGAGGATTGACGCACAACTCGTGGGGACGGCAAGACTTGGACAGCAGCCCCTTGTCCTGCTGTCACCATAGTTACCCAGTGCCCAGTCAGCGACATGTAACGCCCCTGTCCATGCCTACTCGTCCAAGTGTCTGTGGTGAAATGCACCCTGTCACACACAGAGTTTCTCAAAGAAGCGGTGATGTTGTGTGCGACATGCTGGTGGAGCGCAGGCACACCTTTCTTTGAGAAGTAGTGCCGACTGGGCATCTGGTACTGGGGCACTGCGACGGACATAAGGTCTAGAAAATCCTCTGTGTCCACCAGGCGGAAAGGCAGCATTTCTGTAGCCAAGAGCTTGCAGATGGTGAAATTCAACCTCTTAGCTTTCTCATGGCTAGGAGGAAATGGTCTTTTACTTGTCCACATCTGAGGGACCGAGGGCTGGCTATTGTGCTTAGACGGGGTTGATAAGGGTGTCGCCGGCAAACTGCCGGTCTGTGAGGAAGATGCAGGCGGACATGTTAGGTTGCCTTGATCCAAAGGTGGTGCTATCGATGTCGGACAGCGCTCAAGACCAGCTGGTGTTACCACCTCCAAAGAAAATGATGACCTGCCAATCACGCTGGCTGTTGCGGGTAAAGAGGTGGCAGGTCTGCGCCCCAAAACAGGTGTGACTGCTGTCCCCCCAGTCACAGAGGATGAAGAGGCCGCGGATGCACAAGATATGGCAGACGGTGGTTGGCCCGGCCGGCTAGACCGCATTGTAGCACACTGAGCTTCCCACTGCAACTTATGCTTCATGTCCATGTGCCGGTTCATGCATGAAGTACTCAAACTATGTATTTTTTGGCCTCTACTTAGCTTTTGCTGACAAATGTTACAGATAACACGAGTTGGGTCATCTTTATCGATCTGAAAAAATGCCCAGGCTATGCAAGGCTTAGCACCCATGCGACCTGAAGAGCCACCACGACTTGTGGTGAGAGGCAGAGTTGTGTTTGAGGATGCAGTTGTTGACGTGCTTCCAGTACTACGTCTCTGTCCAGGAAGGCGCAACCTGACCTCGTCGTCACTAGCATCTTCCTCCACCTCCTCTGCTGACCTCATCTCTTGGCTGACTGTGGGTTGACAGTAAGTGGGATCTCCGACCTCATCATCATCACCCTGTGCGTTATCACACCCGTCGTCCTCAGAGCCAACCTGTTCCTGCCCTGACAAAAAACTAAAGTTGTCGCTCCAATCAGGTATTTGAGTCTTATCATCGTCTTCCTCATTGTCTCCACCAACAGGAGTTACAGTTTGGGAATGAGGGTCTACATTATGGTCAGAACCTTCTGCGTCTGGTCCTGGATCCGACTCATAAAGATTCTGGGCATCAGTGCAGATCATTTCCTCGTCTGGATTCACAGAAGCGCTGGAGTCGACCTCTGATTCCCAGGCTATAGTATGAGTAAACAGCTCTGCAGACTCAACCATCTGTTCTACCTCATACTCAGACGGGCAGCTGGAGATTTGGGAGCTGTGAGGAAGCAAGTGCGATTTGGGTGACACCTTTGAGGACTGGAGTATTTGTGATGTTGAAGTTGATGTGGAGGAGAGCCCACTTAAAGGAGCACTTGATATCCGTTGAAGCACCTGCTGTTTTTGTGCCTCATCTGGAATTTGTAGCGATTGGCGTGGCCGTAAGAAAGGGATCTTATCACATTGTCCGCTAAAAGAAGTAGACATTTTAGTTTGGCTGGAAGATGGTCTTTCTTCTGCACCTACCCCACGGACACAACCTTTTTTCCCCTTCCCAACACGCCTATTCCCCTTTCCACCAGCAGCAGGCCTTTTTCCACTCATTTTGGTGGTTAACTAATTCACAAATCTGGAGTTGTTTGCACAAAAAAACAATGGATGGTAACCGAGCAGAGCTGAGTGGCCAAACTGTGGTATTAGGCCAAAACTATTGGCTGGGTTAGATGCAGAAAAAAATTATTTTTAATTTGCAACCTGATGGAGGTCAGTATAGATGGACTAATAGACCAAGTCCCACACACCGCTAGAAGCCCAAATATTTTTTCAGAGCTAGATGCAGAAAATTTTTTTATTCAATTTGCAACCTGATGGAGGTCAGTATAGATGGACTAATAGACCAAGTCCCACACACTGCTAGAAGCCCAAATATTTTTTCAGAGCTAGATGCAGAAAAAAATTATTTTTAATTTGCAACCTGATGGAGGTCAGTATAGATGGACTAATAGACCAAGTCCCACACACTGCTAGAAGCCCAAATATTTTTTCAGAGCTAGATGCAGAAAAAAATTATTTTTAATTTGCAACCTGATGGAGGTCAGTATAGATGGACTAATAGAACAAGTCCCACACGCTGCTAGAAGCCCAAATATTTTTTCAGAGATAAATGAAGAAAAAAAATTTTTTTAATTTGCAACCTGATGGAGGTCAGTATAGATGGACTAATAGACCAAGTCCCACACACTGCTAGAAGCCCAAATATTTTTTCAGAGCTAGATGCAGAAAAAAATTATTTTTAATTTGCAACCTGATGGAGGTCAGTATAGATGGACTAATAGACCAAGTCCCACACACCGCTAGAAGCCCAAATATTTTTTCAGAGCTAGATGCAGAAAAAAATTATTTTTAATTTGCAACCTGATGGAGGTCAGTATAAATGGACTAATAGACCAAGTCCCACACACCGCTAGAAGCCCAAATATTTTTTCAGAGCTAGATGCAGAAAATTTTTTTATTCAATTTGCAACCTGATGGAGGTCAGTATAGATGGACTAATAGACCAAGTCCCACACACTGCTAGAAGCCCAAATATTTTTTCAGAGCTAGATGCAGAAAAAAATTATTTTTAATTTGCAACCTGATGGAGGTCAGTATAGATGGACTAATAGACCAAGTCCCACACACTGCTAGAAGCCCAAATATTTTTTCAGAGCTAGATGCAGAAAAAAATTATTTTTAATTTGCAACCTGATGGAGGTCAGTATAGATGGACTAATAGAACAAGTCCCACACGCTGCTAGAAGCCCAAATATTTTTTCAGAGATAAATGAAGAAAAAAATTATTTTTAATTTGCAACCTGATGGAGGTCAGTATAGATGGACTAATAGACCAAGTCCCACACACTGCTAGAAGCCCAAATATTTTTTCAGAGCTAGATGCAGAAAAAAATTATTTTTAATTTGCAACCTGATGGAGGTCAGTATATATGGACTAATAGACCAAGTCCCACACACTGCTAGAAGCCCAAATATTTTTTCAGAGCTAGATGCAGAAAAAAATTATTTTTAATTTGCAACCTGATGGAGGTCAGTATAGATGGACTAATAGACCAAGTCCCACACACTGCTAGAAGCCCAAATATTTTTTCAGAGCTAGATGCAGAAAAAAATTATTTTTAATTTGCAACCTGATGGAGGTCAGTATAGATGGACTAATAGAACAAGTCCCACACGCTGCTAGAAGCCCAAATATTTTTTCAGAGATAAATGAAGAAAAAAATTATTTTTAATTTGCAACCTGATGGAGGTCAGTATAGATGGACTAATAGACCAAGTCCCACACACTGCTAGAAGCCCAAATATTTTTTCAGAGCTAGATGCAGAAAAAAATTATTTTTAATATGCAACCTGATGGAGGTCAGTATAGATGGACTAATAGACCAAGTCCCACACACCGCTAGAAGCCCAAATATTTTTTCAGAGCTAGATGCAGAAAAAAATTATATTCAGTTTGCAACCTGATGGAGGTCAGTATAGATGGACTAATAGAACAAGTCCCACACGCTGCTAGAAGCCCAAATATTTTTTCAGAGATAAATGAAGAAAAAAATTATTTTTAATTTGCAACCTGATGGAGGTTAGTATAGATGGACTAATAGACCAAGTCCCACACACTGCTAGAAGCCCAAATATTTTTTCAGAGCTAGATGCAGAAAAAAATTATTTTTAATTTGCAACCTGATGGAGGTCAGTATAGATGGACTAATAGAACAAGTCCCACACGCTGCTAGAAGCCCAAATATTTTTTCAGAGATAAATGAAGAAAAAAATTATTTTTAATTTGCAACCTGATGGAGGTCAGTATAGATGGACTAATAGACCAAGTCCCACACACTGCTAGAAGCCCAAATATTTTTTCAGAGCTAGATGCAGAAAAAAATTATATTCAGTTTGCAACCTGATGGAGGTCAGTATAGATGGACTAATAGAATGATGCTATGCCCAAAAGATTTTACTTCACTAGGTGCAGTAAAAAAATTGGTATTCTATACACAGGTGGTATATCTTGCAACACAGATAGGCTACTCCACTGACTAACACACTCTGCAATAGGCCAAAAAGGATTAGCTTTGCTAGATTCAGCCAAATGCTGTGAAAAAAACTTGCACAGCATTGGCACAGACCTGCCTGGCAAAAACTGATAGGAACTGATGTAACCTAGTCCTGAAAAGGACTCCAATTACAATTAGTCTTTACTCCCACAATCTATCTATTTAAGAGCACAGACCTGCCTGATAAAAGTCGTTGGAAATGCTGTAACCTAGTCCTTAAAAGGACTGCAATCACAACTATTCCCTACTCCCAAGCTATCTGTATATTTGTGCGAAAATTGGCTTGAAATTAACAAGGTATAGCGCACACAGCAACAGCGGTGCCGTCTAACACGCAGCTGCAGCAGTGAGAAAATGGTGGCGACGGGGAAAATGGCTTGGTCTTATAGGGCAAGGACATGTGACATACACTGCCAATCACACATGCCCTTGCTTGTGTGAAAAAAAGCACTTCGCTCCGTGTGTGCGCTGCTGATAGGCTGACAGATTGCACCTCCCCACTGCAAATGCGGGAAAGAGAAAAAAAAATGGAGATCTTCATTGTTCCTGCAGAGATCCATCCCCTGCCCCTCCCCCCGCCCCGCTGTACACTCAAACTGCGTATTAACATTAATTTTCATCATTACTGAGAAAAAATCCAGTTATGATTTTGGTGCACGAACAGTTATCGAACATAACCTCGAACAGCCGAATTTTTCTCAAATTGTTCGTGTTCGCCGACCGGCTCGAACACCGCCCAAAACAGCTCGAATTTGAGATTGGCGAACAGTTCGAGTAGAACAACGCTCATCTCTAATCTTGACATCACAATGTGCATTTTGACGTCAGAGGCTTTCTTGCTTTTGGAAACCCCAGTACAGAGTAAAGATGATTATTGAAGAAAACATTGTGTGCAGCGCCAAAGGAAAAAACAGGTTAGAAGGAATTTTGTGTAGGGGTCTAGACTGACTCCAGATCATAGTAAGGAACATTCAACTTGCATCAAATAACTTCAACGTAATTTGAATTTTCTGGCCAAATTCAAGTGAGCTGTTGAATTTTAATTTTGCCAGATTTTCTCCTCACTATTCACAACCTATATCACTTATGTACAAAAGTAAACCTAGTAACAGGTTATGCCACTCTTGTCAGTAACCGTTGCAATTAAATATTAATGATAACTTGCAACGAGTCTTTTATATCACTATGGAGTAATCTTGGACTCTTCTTGGTTTGTAGTATTGTTTTCATTCTGCTTCATAGGGGGCTTCTAAGCATTAACTCTCATGTTTAAGGTCTTGCCAAACCAGCTATCCCATTCAAGTCAGAACTTTGACTTGACCACTGAAATCCTTAATTTTGCCTTTTTTTAGCCATTCAGAGGTGGAGTTGCTTGTGTGTTGTGGATTCTTGTCCTTTTACGTATCTAAACTACCTCTGAGGTAGGTCACAAACTTATTGCAGGATATTCTCCATCAGGATTTTCTGATACAGAATATTATTCGTTTCCATCAATTATGACAAGTCATCCAGGTTGCAAAGTAAGACCAAGGCACATACCATCACACTACAACCCCATGTTTAACTTTTGATATTCTTATGATGAAATACATGTTAGCTTCACACCTAGATCCATGTCTCCCAGAAAGTTATATCTTTCATTCATCAGTCCACAAAATATTATGCTAAAAGTGTTGAAGTTTGTTATGAGCTTTTGTGTTCTTTTTGGTCAGCAGTGGATTGCATCTTGAAATTCCTTCATATATACAATTTTTGGCCAGGCCTACAGTTCTTTAGATGTTTGCCTGTGTTCTTTTTGACCTCCTGAATGAGTCTTTGATGCACTGTTAATGACATTTTTGTAGATCAGTCCAGGGCAGCTTAACCACTGTTCAAAGTTTTTTCGATTTGTAGCTAATGGCTCTTGTTGTTTATTGGAATTCTTGTTCATTAGCAGTAGCTTTGTAACTCTTTTCAGACTGCTACATTTCAAGCACTTTGGAATCAGTATGTGAATTTTGAAGGTTGTATTCAAGTGATGGTTAGAATAAACATCTGGAAGTAATTTTGGCATTGTTAGCGATTGAGGTGGTTAAAAGTTGGCCCAATGGTGGAAAACTAACACTAGCAAACCATAATGGGAAGCCCAGTTGGATCTTTGGTATTGGACTCCATCCCACAATGTACATCACTGAGAAGGACACAAAGGTAAAGCACCACGCCAGTGTTTTGCTTTTATTGCAGCGCTGGAGTGGGGGCATGAATGTAAATTCTCTACCCCCAGTAATATGCTTACCAGCCGCTGTCTTCAGCTGTTAACGCTGTTGCTCCAGTCTGGATCCACCATCTTGTGACCGCAACTTCTGATTGTCCTGAAGACAGAGGTAACGGTCATAAGCTCTCAATATAAATCTAGGAGAGCTTCATTCTGGCCAAGTTCTGGCAGTTCTAGACTTACATTGTGTAGTGATCTCTGGCTCCCATACACATTAGTTAGTCGGCAGTTCCAATAAACACTTAGTTTGGAAGACTTACGTCTTATGTATGTCTGCACATCTTTACTGCTACATAATATGTAAACAAATTATTCTAAAATGCATACATTACCTATGAACCCTTCCATGTATTTATGCAGTGATATTTTTAAATTTTTCTGTACTTAGCCAAAATTAAATACTGTACAACCATTTCTAGACGCAGTGTATTTTCAGCAACTAAACTACTATCTGAAGTTCTAAGATACACAAAGTTATCCAGACTATATTACTGTATTACATTCTTCGACTCCATAGAGCATCCTGTCCATATTACTGAACTGTATAATGTCACATCCAATCAGCTTCGCTAGACCCCGTTAAGTTTCATTATCTTGCTGTTTTGACATCTGACACTTCCCACTCGTAACATCCTTTATAACATATGCCGTAAGTGTTTGCTAAATATTATGATGATTGATTTTTGCATCCATTAGAAGAGTCTATTCTAATCATCAGAGCATCTAATAATCATTATACTCTAATAGATTTTGCTCTCACGATACAATATGCAACTTTAATTATCATTTAATATTACATTAATAGAAAACAAATTGCCCTGGAATTAACTCACCCCAAATATGTATTAATGTGCCGTACATAATGGCTAATCATGTTCAATGAAGCGGAAATGAACATTTGATTGACATTATGTTGAGTGAACGCTACAACTAATGGTGAGATTTATTTTCTTAAATCTTTTTTTTTTTGCTATAAAACCAATGCACATGGCACTGTTGTGTGCAAAAATCCTTAATGATATCCTTTCCTGTACTGTTATATGGTGCTTTAGTGAAAAATTGTATGCCTACTTTGAACTATTACCAAAAAACCCTCCATGCTCCCCGATGCAAAATCAAAGGCACGTGGTTGTACAATATGAGTCCATAAAATCCATACAATATAGTTCTATAAATTTAGATATTTTTTCTAAAAAAAGGAGGGAAGGGTTTTCTTATTTTCTTCTGATTAGTCTTTTCTTCTATTTTTAGCATAAATTATACAAATTTGTGTACACTGGGCACAACCTAGAAGGAATGCATACTGTATACCTCTGATGGAAGGCTCTGACGCATGCAACTGTAGATCAGATGTTGGTCAGTTTTTGTTTTTTTGTAGCATATTATTGAAGGTAGTAATTACCTCCCTATTTCCCTGCGCTCCTCCAATCAGTCTAAGGCTGTTTTAATTGGTGCTGGATCCTACCCACCCTTTAAATATGTAGGATTTTAGCCCGGGACAGACGTGCTAGATGAATATTTAGTTTAGAGTCCCATCAAAAACTATAGAGTCCCATCTTGTCATGATTGGTGGGCTCACATGAATTGGCCCATTTGTGCTCTAAGTACCTTCATTTTTAAGTATATTCTATATAGCAGTATAGTCAGTTTTGTTTTTTGTGTAACAAGCAACTGTAGATCCATTCGGTGGCATGTGTGACCCATGATATAATATAAAAAAAATGTATATTGCACATTATACATTTTTTTATTGGTGGTCCACTTTATAAGAATGTGCAATCTGCTGTGTGTTCCTATACAGAAGAAAAACTTATATACCAAACAAGAAGTACCATTTTGTATATTTTACATATAGTTTGTATCTAGTATTATTATTATTTTTAATTGGACGGATGTTTCTTCCACCGTTCTATATTAATAACATGGAAGCTTTATTCTATGGGTCATTTTACTTTTGCTAATTTATTTTTTATTTATGTTATGTGTAACATCTGTGCTGGTTCCTGTCCCCTCTGCCTCTGCCTCAGTCACTATGTGGCACTGCTCCTTTGTTGCAGGTGATGCAGTGTCAGTTCTGTATTATTCCTGGGACTTTTAGTAAAATTACATCAGGGAGCTATAGGGTTAATTGATTGTTTAATTTTCATACTGAGAGCAATGGGTGGGTCTTTCTGCTGTTTAAACCTTGGTTTTTGACTTCCACTGCCAGTCATTGAAATCTGTTTACTTGGTTTGTAGCTCTAGTCCTTGCTCTTGTGTTGACTTTCTGATTTCTCCTGTTTTCTGACATCGGCTTCAATTTTGATAATCCGCTTGCTTTCCCATATTGTCCCTGATGTGATCTCTTGGCAATGACCCCAGGCTGCAGCCCTTTTTGCCTTCAGCTTGCTCCACCGATCAGCAGCTACTCTGTGGCCCCAGCCCAGGGACCCTTGTGTAATTTCAGATCTATGTACAGGGGTTAATGGGTGAAAGTCAGAGTAACCTATGGAATTTAGTATACAGAGTGGCTTCCTCTAAGCCTGTCCCTGGAAACTCTATTAACAGCTGTCAGACTTCCACGAACAGTGAAACCATGGCATTATGTTTATTTATTTATCTGTTTAGAAATGTCTAAAATTACCCCTTTCATGGATAGCCTTAATAATTATTATAATCTTACATCTAGGCTGTTTAGTACTGTCTAATCATCCCTAAATATTGTATTTTTTGTGTATTGTACAGTATATGTGACTCGCCCCCTGGGCCTGTGCTGCTGCTGCTGTGCAGGGGGAATACCCGGAGCCGGATCGCTGGGGGTTGTAGTTCTCCGTGGCGGTGACCCGGTCCGTGCCCAGGGTGGTCAAACCAGTGGCAGTCTAAATGTTGTAATAAGTGTCCGACTACGCCACCCGTGGATTGCGGTCAGTGGGGACCGCCGCTGCGCGGCCGACCGCTGAGGCTGATGTTGGTTGCGCAGCCGAGTATGGGATAACTCCTCACGGGAGGAGTATTGCCTCAGGGCAGCTAATGTGAGAGATGATGGGAGTGATGGTGTGAGCGTCCCAGTACTAATGGTGCTGGTGCGGCAAGGAATCACAGAGACGTGTGGTGCAGTTCAGGGTCTTTACTGATGGTACAAGGCAGACCCTCCCGGGAGTACTGGCTAGTATAAGGGGCCTGGTCAGTCTGCGAGCAAGCAGGAGTTCCCCTGGCCAGGTGGAGTTGTAGGCCTCCCCGTTTATCTGCACTCTTCCTGGCTACCTTGCTGTCAGCGGTTACAAGTAGCCCACGTCCCTGAGTATACCGTGTGGTGCTCACCCGTATGGCTGGTGACTTGGGGCCTTCTGTTAGCCTCCGCTCCTGGATGGCGGCGCTGGTCCCTTCTTTGTGACTGAGCCTCCGGGCTTCTATGGCCAGAGGACCTGGAATCCCCTGCCGGCTGGTTTCTGCTGCTGGGTGTATATCAGTCCCCACAGCCTCGGACTCCTGTGTCCGGCTTTAGTATCTTCGTCCAGGGCGAACTCTGCTCAGCTCCAGCCCCTGGACTTCTGCTACTGCTCCTACAGAGCTCCTGTTCTTGCTTTCCCTGTGTCTGGAACTGTCTGCAGCTCCACTCTGACTCTGACTCTGTCTCTGTCTAACCTAATCCCGCCCCAGACCCAGTTTTATAAGGGCAGATTCCTCCCCTCCCAGGTCTGGGCGGACCGTGTTGCATGTTTAGGGATCCTGACCAGAGAAACCTCCCACTTGCTCTCAGACATAATATCTCTATTACTGTGGCAACCAGACCCCTGGGGTGTCACATATGTGTAGCATAGATATATTTGTTTTTGGTGTGCATGTGTGTATATGTATGTATGTGGTTTATGTGTAGAGATGAGCGTTGTTCTACTCGAACTGTTCGCCAATCTCAAATTCGAGCTGTTTTGGGCGGTGTTCGAGCCGGTCGGCGAACACGAACAATTTGAGAAAAATTCGGCTGTTCGAGGTTATGTTCGATAACTGTTCGTGCACCAAAATCATAACTGGATTTTTTCTCAGTAATGATGAAAATTAATGTTAATACGCAGTTTGAGTGTACAGCGGGGCGGGGGGAGGGGCAGGGGATGGATCTCTGCAGGAACAATGAAGATCTCCATTTTTTTTTCTCTTTCCCGCATTTGCAGTGGGGAGGTGCAATCTGTCAGCCTATCAGCAGCGCACACACGGAGCGAAGTGCTTTTTTTCACACAAGCAAGGGCATGTGTGATTGGCAGTGTATGTCACATGTCCTTGCCCTATAAGACCAAGCCATTTTCCCCGTCGCCACCATTTTCTCACTGCTGCAGCTGCGTGTTAGACGGCACCGCTGTTGCTGTGTGCGCTATACCTTGTTAATTTCAAGCCAATTTTCGCACAAATATACAGATAGCTTGGGAGTAGGGAATAGTTGTGATTGCAGTCCTTTTAAGGACTAGGTTACAGCATTTCCTACGACTTTTATCAGGCAGGTCTGTGCTCTTAAATAGATAGATTGTGGGAGTAAAGACTAATTGTAATTGGAGTCCTTTTCAGGACTAGGTTACATCAGTTCCTATCAGTTTTTGCCAGGCAGGTCTGTGCCAGTGCTGTGCAAGTTTTTTTCACAGCGTTTGGCTGAATCTAGCAAAGCTAATCGTTTTTGGCCTATTGCAGAGTGTGTTAGTCAGTGGAGTAGCCTATCTGTGTTGCAAGATATACCACCTGTGTATAGAATACCAATTTTTTTACTGCACCTAGTGAAGTAAAATCTTTTGGGCATAGCATCATTCTATTAGTCCATCTATACTGACCTCCATCAGGTTGCAAACTGAATATAATTTTTTTCTGCATCTAGCTCTGAAAAAATATTTGGGCTTCTAGCAGTGTGTGGGACTTGGTCTATTAGTCCATCTATACTGACCTCCATCAGGTTGCAAATTAAAAATAATTTTTTTCTTCATTTATCTCTGAAAAAATATTTGGGCTTCTAGCAGCGTGTGGGACTTGTTCTATTAGTCCATCTATACTGACCTCCATCAGGTTGCAAATTAAAAATAATTTTTTTCTGCATCTAGCTCTGAAAAAATATTTGGGCTTCTAGCAGTGTGTGGGACTTGGTCTATTAGTCCATCTATACTGACCTCCATCAGGTTGCAAATTAAAAATAATTTTTTTCTGCATCTAGCTCTGAAAAAATATTTGGGCTTCTAGCAGTGTGTGGGACTTGGTCTATTAGTCCATCTATACTGACCTCCATCAGGTTGCAAATTGAATAAAAAAATTTTCTGCATCTAGCTCTGAAAAAATATTTGGGCTTCTAGCGGTGTGTGGGACTTGGTCTATTAGTCCATCTATACTGACCTCCATCAGGTTGCAAATTAAAAATAATTTTTTTCTGCATCTAGCTCTGAAAAAATATTTGGGCTTCTAGAAGTGTGTGGGACTTGGTCTATTAGTCCATCTATACTGACCTCCATCAGGTTGCAAATTAAAAATAATTTTTTTCTGCATCTAACCCAGCCAATAGTTTTGGCCTAATACCACAGTTTGGCCACTCAGCTCTGCTCGGTTACCATCCATTGTTTTTTGTGCAAACAACTCCAGAGTTGTGAATTAGTTAACCACCAAAATGAGTGGAAAAAGGCCTGCTGCTGGTGGAAAGGGGAATAGGCGTGTTGGGAAGGGGAAAAAAGGTTGTGTCCGTGGGGTAGGTGCAGAAGAAGACCATCTTCCAGCCAAACTAAAATGTCTACTTCTTTTAGCGGACAATGTGATAAGATCCCTTTCTTACGGCCACGCCAATCGCTACAAATTCCAGATGAGGCACAAAAACAGCAGGTGCTTCAACGGATATCAAGTGCTCCTTTAAGTGGGCTCTCCTCCACATCAACTTCAACATCACAAATACTCCAGTCCTCAAAGGTGTCACCCAAATCGCACTTGCTTCCTCACAGCTCCCAAATCTCCAGCTGCCCGTCTGAGTATGAGGTAGAACAGATGGTTGAGTCTGCAGAGCTGTTTACTCATACTATAGCCTGGGAATCAGAGGTCGACTCCAGCGCTTCTGTGAATCCAGACGAGGAAATGATCTGCACTGATGCCCAGAATCTTTATGAGTCGGATCCAGGACCAGACGCAGAAGGTTCTGACCATAATGTAGACCCTCATTCCCAAACTGTAACTCCTGTTGGTGGAGACAATGAGGAAGACGATGATAAGACTCAAATACCTGATTGGAGCGACAACTTTAGTCTTTTGTCAGGGCAGGAACAGGTTGGCTCTGAGGACGACGGGTGTGATAACGCACAGGGTGATGATGATGAGGTCGGAGATCCCACTTACTGTCAACCCACAGTCAGCCAAGAGATGAGGTCAGCAGAGGAGGTGGAGGAAGATGCTAGTGACGACGAGGTCAGGTTGCGCCTTCCTGGACAGAGACGTAGTACTGGAAGCACGTCAACAACTGCATCCTCAAACACAACTCTGCCTCTCACCACAAGTCGTGGTGGCTCTTCAGGTCGCATGGGTGCTAAGCCTTGCATAGCCTGGGCATTTTTTCAGATCGATAAAGATGACCCAACTCGTGTTATCTGTAACATTTGTCAGCAAAAGCTAAGTAGAGGCCAAAAAATACATAGTTTGAGTACTTCATGCATGAACCGGCACATGGACATGAAGCATAAGTTGCAGTGGGAAGCTCAGTGTGCTACAATGCGGTCTAGCCGGCCGGGCCAACCACCGTCTGCCATATCTTGTGCATCCGCGGCCTCTTCATCTTCTGTGACTGGGGGGACAGCAGTCACACCTGTTTTGGGGCGCAGACCTGCCACCTCTTTACCCGCAACAGCCAGCGTGATTGGCAGGTCATCATTTTCTTTGGAGGTGGTAACACCAGCTGGTCTTGAGCGCTGTCCGACATCGATAGCACCACCTTTGGATCAAGGCAACCTAACATGTCCGCCTGCATCTTCCTCACAGACCGGCAGTTTGCCGGGGACACCCTTAACAACCCCGTCTAAGCACAATAGCCAGCCCTCGGTCCCTCAGATGTGGACAAGTAAAAGACCATTTCCTCCTAGCCATGAGAAAGCTAAGAGGTTGAATTTCACCATCTGCAAGCTCTTGGCTACAGAAATGCTGCCTTTCCGCCTGGTGGACACAGAGGATTTTCGAGACCTTATGTCCGTCGCAGTGCCCCAGTACCAGATGCCCAGTCGGCACTACTTCTCAAAGAAAGGTGTGCCTGCGCTCCACCAGCATGTCGCACACAACATCACCGCTTCTTTGAGAAACTCTGTGTGTGACAGGGTGCATTTCACCACAGACACTTGGACGAGTAGGCATGGACAGGGGCGTTACATGTCGCTGACTGGGCACTGGGTAACTATGGTGACAACAGGACAAGGGGCTGCTGTCCAAGTCTTGCCGTCCCCACGAGTTGTGCGTCAATCCTCTTTATGTCAAAGTTCCTCCACTGCTTCTGCCTCCTCAACCTCCTCTCGGTCTTCCACCTGCACCCAAAGCCTGTCTGGTCATGCCACAAGCTTTCTAACTGCGCAGAAGGGATCCTGCACACCTCCTTACTATGCTGGCAGTAGGGCTCAACGTCATCAGGCGGTTTTTACATTGAAATGTCTGGGAAATGTGAGTCACACAGCTGAGGAGTTGTGGTCAGCTCTGGAGAACCAATTTCATGAATGGTTGTCTCCACTGGACCTGAAACCAGGGAAGGCCGTGTGCGACAATGCTGCAAACCTGGGTGCGGCCCTTCGCCGGGGCAATGTCACACACGTGCCTTGTATGGCTCACGTGTTGAACCTGGTTGTCCAGCAATTTTTAGCCCACTATCCCAGACTAGATGGCCTTCTGCAGAGGGCACGGTCGCTGTGTGCTCACTTCCGCCGTTCGCATCCCGCAGCTCAGCGATTTACATCTCTACAGAAGTCGTTGGGCCTGCCACTTCACCGGCTAAAATGCGATGTGCCTACCCGGTGGAATTTAACTCTGCACATGTTTCAGCGACTGTGGCAGCACCGACAAGCCCTGGTGCAATACGTTCTGACGTATAGCCTGGGCCAACGAGATTCAGAGGTGGGGCAAATCACGCTGGAGGAGTGGTCTCAGATCAGGGACCTATGCACCCTTCTGCACAGTTTTGAAATGGCGATGAAGATGTTTAGTGCTGACGATGCCATTATCAGCATGACTATTCCGGTGATTTACATGCTGGAGCACATGTTAAACAGAATTCGGAGTCAGGTGGTGGCACAAGAGGAGGTGGAGGAAGTAGAGGAGGAGGAGTTGTATGCGGAAGGGCTAACATCTGCAAGGTCCAGACGGTCGGCAGCAACAAGGCGGCAGGCATGTGAGGGTGGGGGAGATGATTTTACCAGGGCGCATGGTAGCAGCCAAACTAGTGAGGAAGGTGCAGGAGCCCAGGAAGAAGTGGAGGACGAACTGATGGAAGACTCATCAGATGAGGGAGACCTTGATCACATTTCTGTTGTGCGAGGTTGGGGGGAGAGGACAGAGGAAGGAAGCATGATTGTTACCTCGCCACCAACACAACAGGGACTTGGTGCTCCTGGATGCGCAACACACATGAGTGCCTTCTTGCTGCACTACCTGCAACATGACCCTCGAATTGTGAGAATTAGAAATAATCCTGACTACTGGGTTGCCACACTGTTAGATCCCCGGTACAAAAGTAAATTTGCAGAAATTATTCCTGCCATAGAAAGGGATGCACGCATGCAGGAGTATCAGCAGAGACTGTTGCAGAATCTTACATGTGCTTTTCCACAAAATACCAGTGGTGCACGTAGTGAATCTCACAGTTCCAACTTGCCAACCGTGGGACCGTCAAGTGTTCAGCACTCAAACCGTAACAGAACCACAGTATCTGCTGGTAACATCAATTTTGCGGAATCATTTCACCACTTTTTTAGCCCATCCTTTGCAAGGCCACAGGAGACAAGAAGTCTGACACATAGTCAACGCCTAGAGACGATGGTACAGGAGTATCTCCAAGTAAACATTGAAGCCACGACTGTGTCACTGGACCCTTGCTCTTTTTGGGCTTCCAATCTGGATAAATGGCCGGAGCTAGCCACTTACGCCTTGGAGATCTTGTCATGCCCCGCAGCCAGCGTTCTGTCTGAACGTGTGTTCAGCGCTGCTGGTGGTGTGCTGACAGATAAGCGCACGCGGCTCTCCACTGATAATGTAGACAGACTCACGTTCATAAAGATGAACAAATCATGGATCCGAAACGACTTTTCTACCCCTGTGTCATCCTGGGGAGAGTAAAAGCTTGATGATTGGTTAAAATCACCCTACCAACCGTTTTAAGCTTTCAAATTACTAATCATGTTTATCTGTATCTTGACTGGAAAATAATTTGGGCTTTGTAGCAGTGTGCAGCACTGATCCTATTAGGTCATCTATAATAAGCTTCACCAGATTTAAAATTAAAAATAATTTTTAGCTGCATCTAGCCCGGAAAATAATTTTGGGGCTCCGAGATGCGCAAGACACATAAGTGCCTTCTTGCTGCACTACCTGCAGCATGACCCTCATATTGTCAGAATTCGAAGTAATCATGACTACTGGGTTGCCACACTCTTAGATCCCCCAAACTTTTCGATCAACCTTTTCATTTTAATAAAGACCAAAAAAATGGTCATTTTTGAAATTATAAGCATTAGCAGGTTGTTAGAAACTGAAATCAAACAGTTTTCAACTCAAAACTTTATTCTAGGTGATGTTACATTTTCACATAGGACCCCTTGTTCGAAAGGAGCTTCTGAACTCTCTCGTCCATTGAATTTGTCAGGTTTTGGATGGTTTCTGCTTCAATTGTTTTGCATGAGGACAGAATACCCTCCCAGAGCTGTTGCTTAGATGTGAACTGCCTCCCGCCATCATAGACACTCCTTTTAATGATGCTCCAAAGGTTCTGAATGGGGTAGAGGTCAGGGGAGCATGGGGGTCACACCATAAGTTTGTCCCCTTTTATGCCCATATCAGCCAGAGATGCAGATGTTTTATGTGCAGCATGAGATGGTGCATTATCATGCAGAAAAATGATCTTGCTGTGAAATACACGGTTCTTCTTCTTGAACCATGGCAGGAAGTGCTGTTTGAGAAAAATCCACATACATTATGGAGTTCATCTTTAGCGCCTTCAGGGATCCTAAAGGGGCCGACAATCTCTCTCCCCATGATTCCAGCCCAAAACATTACTCCACCTCCTCCTTGTTGGCGCTGTAGCCGTGTTTGCGTGGGGTGTCCATCAACCAGCCATGCTCCACTCCATTCATCTGGACCATCGAGCGCTGCACGGCACTCATCCGTGAACAAAACAGTTTTGAAATCAGTCTTCATGTAATGTTTGGCCCACTGGAGCCGTTTCTGCTTGTGTGAAGTGGATAGAGGAGGTCGACAGGATGGCGTATGCACAGCTGCAAACCTCTGAAGGACCCTGCATCTTGTTGTTCGGGGGACGTTGGAGGCACAAGCAGCTTCAAAAACTTGTCTGCTGCTATGACAAGGCTTTTTTGCCGCTGCTCTTTCAACCTGACGTAATTGCCTGTAGGAAAGAGTCCTCAATTTGCCCTTATCAGCACGCACACGTGTGTACTGTGAATCAGCTACATACTTCTTGATTGCCAAGACACTTCATCCTGATCATCGCACAATGTTGATTGTAGTCATGCCTTGACCTAAACACTCCACAATTTGTTGCTTCTCAGCAGCCGACACATCCTTTTTCTTTCCCATTTTGGCAGAAAATGTAGGCTGCTTAATAATGTGAGAGAGCCTTCTTAAGTAGTCTTGCCTTTCATTGGACACACCTGCCAAACTAATTAGCACAGGTGTCTGCAATTGCTTACAGTGATATAAAGAGCCCTGACACACATCACCATCAATGAGTTTAACTGACAAACAAACAAATTCTTCCCTTATCAATCCTAAACACTTTTTGCATAATAATTTGGAACGCGGTGTACATGTGCTTTTCCACAAAACACCAGTGGTTCACGTAGTGAATCTTACAGTTCTAACTTGCCAACCGTGGTCTGTATGGAATTGTTCAATAAAGGGCCCAAAATTAAGATAACATAGATGGGAGAGGTCTCTATGAATAGGAATTCCTATGTATTTGATACCCTGTGAGGGCCAGGCAAAGGGAAAGTTGGACTGGATGGAATCCTATATGGATTTAGGGAGGGAGACATCGAGGGCCTCAGACTTCGCTGCATTGATTTTAAAATTTTACCATGTAACAAAGTGATCTATTTCAGCCATAACAGCAGGGATGGATATATGTGATTGAGTGATATATACTAGGACATCATCAGCAAATAGAGAGCACTTGTACTCGGTGCCTCCCACCTCAATCCACCTAATATTGGGGTTATGGCGAATTGATGAGAGCAGGTGCTCCGTCACTAGGATGTATAAGAGAGGGGACAGAGGACATCCCTGCCTTGTCCCATTGGTGATTGTGAAAGGTGATGAAAATGTTCTGACGCACCCCCTGGGCCTTGGGACACCCGGAGCCGGACCCTTTTTGGTGGATGCTGGTGGTTGTAGTCTTCGTGGCGGCGATCCGGTTCCGTGGCTCAGGGCGGTCAAACCAGTGGCGGAACTATTTATGTGGTTTTGATGTTTAAATGTCCGACTACGCCACCCGTGGATTGCGGTCAGAGTGAACCGCCGCTACAGGGCAGACCGCTAAGGCTGGTGTTGTGGGTGCAGCAGAGCGTAGCATAACTCCCCACGGGAGGAGTATAGCCTCAGGGCAGTGTATGCGGAGGATGGGGGTGATGGTGCAGGGCAGCAGCAGTAACGACACGGAGTCAGTGATGCAGTTCAGGGCCTTTACTCACAGTTCTTATTATCCAGACCACGTCTGCAGGTAACGGCTGCCCACGTCGTACTGTGCTCACCAGGTGAGGGGCTCAGACAACTCCCAGATAACTTTGGAGCGCTTCACAGGACCCCCTTTGTGTGTCCTTTGTCTGGCCTTTCTTACCAACACTTCTGTCCGGCTGCCTCGGGCCTCCTCTTGGTAAACTTGGCGCCAGTTTCCCTGACCCTATGTGGTGCCTTCCTAGCGGGTGGAGCAAGGGGCTGCGCCACATAAAATGTCAGAGCCTCCGGTTTCTAGCTGAGGGTCGTTTCCTGCCTCCACTAGTTCGGGGACCGGTCTCCCCCTTTGGCCTGACCCCTCCACGCAGGTGGATTCGGGCGTGCGGTGGCGACTCGCCCTTCCGCACCCCTGGGATCCCTTCATTCCTCGTTCCTGGAGCCTTCTCCGCTCCTCTTCCTTCCTTCTCCCTCTTGCAGGCCTGGGCCTCTGTTACTAGGCCCGCCTCCGGAGCAGAGCTCATGCAGAGCCCCTGCTCCCTGCCACTTCTGCTCAGACTTCTCTGCACTGAACTAAGATGGTGCCCACCTTTTATACTCCCTTCTCAATGCACCCAGGAACTGCTTCCTCCCTGCTCCTGCACTGCAGGGTTCCCCTTCCTCAGTGTTCCCTCCCCCCACTCCAGCCAGGGACAGGGACTGTCGTGCCCATCTCAGGGGCATATTGGTCGCCCTGCCCCACGGCAATGTGGTGTAATGCATGCAGGTGTCGGGTCCTGATCCACACTCCATCCTTATCTGAGAGTGAGATATCACAACTCTGGGTGAGGTGCAATACGTCTGTAGCAACCGAGCCCTCGGTGCTACAGTTCCATTTATCTTCAGCCTAGGTGACGTATTGTGATACAGGGCCGTGATTTTGGCTATAAAAGGGTCCCCTAGACCCCTACCCCAAGCTTTTTAAGAGAATCATATATGGCGTGCCAGGAGACTCTATGGAATGCTTTCTCAGCATCCAACGAGAGTATCTACTTACAAATTTTTAACTGCATCTAGCCCAGGAAATACTTTGTGCCTAGTAGCAGTGTCTGCTAGTCAGCGGATTATCCCGGCTGTTAAGCAAGCTACACCACCTGTAGTTTGGACACTTAATTTTTTCAAAGGAAATGCTTCGGGACCACGGGATACTTAGTGAAGAGCATCAGGAGGCACCCCAAGGCATAGGGGCTGGGACTGGCACTAGGATGCCTTGCGGTGGACAGCCGAGCTCGATCCTTATAAAAGCTTTTTAACTGCAGCAGCTTTAGTGGACGCTACTGGAGCTGGAATTACGCGGCTGCTGGCATGAGACTTGCCCTCCAATAGATCCTTGTAAATGGATTTAAAGTGTATTCATTCAAATTAGAGGGACAATTTAAATTAAAAAGCTTAGAGCTGCCTCCACCACAGGGGGGCTCTCTTGACCCACCAGCGGACAGGCACCAGTATTGGGAGAGGGGGGCTGGCCGTCAGGGTTCACCGCGGCTCTGGCACAAACCCGGCGACACGGAGGTGGCACGGGCAGGAGCGGACTGGCCGTCTCGGCTTCTCACTTTTTGGATTTTAGAAGGGCATGACATGCCTATATCTGTGTCTCCCCCTCCTTTTACTCCTCCACCTCTTTTCTTTTCGCATGACTATATGTACTTGTCACTTTTCCATGTGTTAGTTGTGTCTTCTGAGCAGTTTGTCAGCTTTTGGACACCTTTGAAGGTGTTTTCTATGTGTTTCTATGTGTTTTTGTTTGCCTGCCATTGGTTTTAACGGTGTTCGAAGGTGTTCGACGAACAGTTCGAAGAACTGTTCGGCGAACACACGGGTGTTCGACGAACCGAACTCGAACACTACGGGGGTGGCTCAACACTACTCTTCAGCAATGTTCGGTTTGTCACCTAAGCATATTAGCTTCAAAACAGCCTGTTGCCGCTTGGCTGAGTCAGTGCAGCAGTGCTTCCAGCTTTTGACTGATGTGGTAATTTTGGAGATGGAGGCTGAAGAGGAGGAGGAGGTTGAGGTGGATGAGTTGCAGGAGCTGTAGACTGTGGGGAAGCCCTGACTGACCTAGGGCCTGCGATCCTTGCTTGACGTGTTCCGTCTCAAGGTCCGACTGGGTCCCCAGTGAGATGTACCATCCCTGCCCACAAGCATTTGTCCACATGTCCGTGGTTAGGTGGACTTTCCCTATAACTGCGTTGTTGAGGGCACAGCTAATGTTTTGGGACAAATGCTTGTGTAATGCGGAGACGGCACACTGGGAGAAATAGTGGCGGTTGGGGACGGAGTACAGAGGAACGGCCACGGCCATCAGGTTGCAGAATGCTTCTGTCTCCATGAGCCTAAAAGGCAACATTTCTAGCACAAGCAGTCGTGAAATGTGGGAATTTAGTAGTGTGGCCTGTGGGGCATTGGCTGCGTATTTGCGCTTGCGTTCCATGGACTGGGGTATGGACAACTGAACGCTGCATTTAGACAAGGACGTTGACATGCTTCCTGGTGCTGCTACTTGAGAGTGTGCAATGACAGGTGCAGGGCAGGATGCATCTTCGCATGCACCATGGACAGGGGATTGGCTTGCATGCAAGAAGCAGTGGTGCCACCCGCAGACACTGTTCCTGGACCCTGGGGTTCGGCCCACAAAGTTGCTTTGCTGCCATGTGCCTGATCAAGCTGGTGGTGGTCAGGCTGGTCGTTTTGCCACCCCTGCTGATGCTGGCCTGGCAGGTGGTGCAAATGGCCTTTTTGGGGTTATCGGCAGAGTCTTTAAAAAACAACCAGACTCGGGAAGACCTAACAGTTGTACTGGCAACTTCTTTCGTGTTGGTATTATGGGGAACAGTTGCCTGCCTTCTTTCTGCGGCCACCACACTGCTTCTTCCTGCCTGTTGAGCTGCTCTGCCTCCCTCCCCCTGTGTGCTTCTCTCTTTGCTCTGCATGTCCTCTTGCCAGGTTGGGTCAGTTACTATATCATCCACCACCTCGTCTTCCACTTATGCACTCCTGACTTACTGGCACTTGTGTCTCATCATCATCCAAGTCTTGTGACACTTTCCCACTGTCGCCTTCGTGTGACCGTGGCTGCTCAAATATTTAGGCATTGCTACACGCGATCTCCTCTTGCCCCCCTTTAAGTGGACCGGGCGAGAGGCCCGAATCTATAAATGGAAAAGTGAACAGCTCTTTGGAGTGTCCAAGTGTGGGATCAATTGTCTCCGGGCATTCGGCATGGTGGGAGGAAGAAAGTTCAGGGTGAGTAATATGCGGTCCAGACTCACAGCTACTGAGACTTGATCGTGTGGAAGACAAGGTGGTGGTGGCTAAGTGACTGGAAGCATTATCTGCTATCCAACCAATAACCTTTTCACACTGCTCTGTGTTCAATAGTGGTGTTCTGCGGTCCCCTATCAATTGGGACAGGAATGTCGGGGACGTCTGATAAAATAAAATGATGAAAATATTTGTTGTATTAATATTTAAGAATAATTGGCCTTTTTAAGATGACAATGAAATTAATCATTAATATCCGATAGCTATAATATTTTGCAGCAGCTGGATCCATTAGATAGATTGTTGCGCCTTTCCACTGAAAAACAAAAATGCAACTTTTTATGTGGAAATATTTTTAGCTTTTGAAACTTACTTTGAACCATAGAGGCAGCATTGCAGGACACCCAGGATCCTTTTGCCTTCACAGCATTTGCATGAGTGCAAATATTAATCAAGTGCCAAATAGAGCTAGAAGAAAGGCTTTATACTTACAAGTGCAACTGATAAATAATATTCCTTAAAGAGGTGGTCCAAAACTAAAAATAATTTTTATCCTAAATCTCTATCTATTTAATGTCATAATGTAATATTTTTTGAATATACTTTAGTTAAAAACTCATTATCATTCCCTCACTACTAACGGCTTTATTATTTTTGTCCTTTACTACTACCTGTGTGATGGCGCTTCGTTTGTGAATTTCAGTGCCTGTGAGTCATCATCATTGGCTGCAGTCACTGCCACAGCCTCTTCGCCACCCTGAAACAAAGCACCATCAGAGATGTCTATTTCAGGGGTTGGGCTATTCCCTGCTCTAATAAGCATGTGTCATTGTCAATTCTGATGGATACTCAGTAAGATCTTTCCTGCATCATGATCTTTTCATTACTAGAAAACTTTCCTTCATTGACATCACCGAAACCTGGCTCACCCCCTCTGACACAGCCTCTCCAGCTGCACTTTCGTACCGTGGATTCCATAGTTCTCACACCCCCCGCCCCAGAGGCAAGCATGGCGGAGGAGTTGGTTTTCTCCTGTCAGATAACTGCTCCATCACCCCAATTCTACTGCCACCCTCCATTACCCTTCCTTCTTTTGAAGTGCACTCTGTGCACATCTACTCTCCCTCCAGCCTCCAGCTGGCTGTCATTTACCGCCCCCCCAAGATCAGCCACCACCTTCTTCGACCACTTCACCACCTGGCTGCTTCATTTCCTTTCCACTGACATCTCCACTATCATCATGGGTGACTTCAACATCTCCATTGACACTTTCCTCTCAGCTGTCTCTAAGCTTCTATCTCTCACTTCCTCCTTCGGCCTTGCTCAATGTTCTTCCGCAGCCACCCACAAAGATGGCCACACTCTGGACCTCATCTTCACCCATTTCTTTTCCTTATTTAACTCACCTCTACCTCTTTCTGACCACAACATACTCACATTCTCTTCCCTCTCCTCTGAAAATCCACAACCCCACTCCACAAACCTGCACACCCTTGCAGAAACCTTAAACACCTTCATCTACACTCACTCTCGGAATCCCTTCTCCCTCTTACAGACATAAGTTCCTTACACAAATCAGATGCTGCTGCCACTCTATATAACACCACAATAGCTGCAGCTTTCGAATTGGCCACCCCTTCTCACACATACCAAAGCTCGCAAAATCAACAGACAACCCTGGCACATCAGCCTGGAAAAGAACTGAGGCAGGCTTCCAGAGTTGCTGAGCGGAGATGGAAAAGATTCCACTCCAAAGAGCACTTCATCACATTCAAACTGTCCCTCACTACTTTCAAGTCCACACTCAATGCAAACCTACTTCTCATCTCTCATACCCTCCGTTTCACGACCCTAAACAGCTATTCAACACTTTCAATTCCCTCCTCCGTCACCCAGCATCTCCTCCCTCTTTTCTTATCTCAGCTGAAGACTTTGATTAATTCTTCAAGCAGAAGAATGATAACATCAGAGAAAGCTTTGGCCTACAACCCCCACAGCCCCTCCTCATAACTACTCAGCCCTCCTCCTCCAAAAACAGCTTCTCCGCTATCACGGAAGATCAACTTTCTGTTCTACTCTCAAGATCACATCTCAACACCTCTGCACGTGACCCAATCCAATCCCACCTCATCCCAAACCTCACCACAGTCTTTACCCCAACCCTAACCCATATTTTCAACCTATCACTAACAATTGGTGTCTTCTTCTCATGCTTTAAACATGCCTCAATCACACCGATCTGCAAAAAGCCATCCTTTGACCCATCCGCTGTGTCTAGCTAAGGACCCATATCACTTCTCCCCTATGCCTCAAAACTACTGGAACAACACATCCATCTTGAACTGTCCTCCCACCTCTCCTCTTGCTCCCTCTTTGACAGCCTACAATCTGGCTTCTGACCACATCACTCCACTAAAACTGCCCTGGCTAAAGTCATCAATGACCTACTAACCGCAAAATCCAAGTGACAATACTGTCCTCCTCCTCCTGGACATGTCCTCTGCTTTCGACACAGTGAAACATCCCCTATTGCTACAGATTCTGTTATCTTCAGGCATCACAGACTTGGCCCTAGCTTGGATCTCATCATACCTAAAAAGACCGGACCATTCAGCATCTCCCACTCACACACCACCTCCTCACCTCGCCCCCATCTGTCGGCATCCCGCAAGGTTCAGTCCTAGGGCCCCTGCTCTTCTCCATTTACACCTTCGGCCTGGGAAAGCTCATAGAGGCTCACTGCTTCCAGAACCACTTTTATGCTGATGACACACAGATCTACCTCACTCGACCCGATATCTCCTCCCTACTAACCAGATTCCCACAATGTGTGTCCACTATTTCATCCTTCCTCTCTGCTAGATTTCTAAAATTTAACATGGACAAAGCAGAATTCATCATCTTTCCCCCATCTCACTCAACCCCCCCCAATAGACCTATCAATTAAAGTAAATGGCTGCTCACTCTCCCCAGTCCCGCAAGCTCGCTGCCTCGAGGGAACCCTGGACTCTAACCTCTCATTCAAAATACATATCCAAGACCTTTTCTCTTCCCGCTGACTCCAACTCAAAAATATTTCCCGGATCCATACATTCCTTACTCAAGAATCTGCAAAAACACTAGTACACCCCCTCATTCTCTCTCACCTCAAATACTGCAAACTCCCGCTCTGTGGCCTCCCTTCTAACACTCTCCCACCCCTCCAATCTAGCCTAAACTCTGCTGCACTACTAATCCACCTATCACCCCGCTATTCCCTGGCATCTCCTCTCTATATATCCCTGCACTGGCTCCCAATTACCCAGACACTCCAGTTCAAAAGTCTAACCATGGCATACAAAGCCATCCACAACCTATCTCCTCCATACATCTGTGATCCAGAAAAGATCTCCTTCTCTACTCCCCTCTTATCTCCTCTTCCCATAATTGCATACAAATTTTCTCCCGTGCAACCCCCCTACTTTGGAACTCTCTACTAGAGATGAGCAATGTTCGACTCGAACTGTTTGCCAATCTCAAATTCGAGCTGTTTTGGGCGGTGTTCGAGCCGTTCGGCGAACACGAACAATTTGAAAAAAATTCGGCTGTTCGAGGTTATGTTCGATAACTGTTCGTGCACCAAAATCATAACTGGATTTTTTCTCAGTAATGCTGAAAATTAATATTCATATGCAGTTTGAGTGTACAGCGGGGCGGGGGGAGGGGCAGGGGATGGATCTCTGCAGAAATAAAGAAGATCTCCATTTTTTTTCTCTTTCCCGCATTTACAGTGGGGAGGTGCAATCTGTCAGCCTATCAGCAGCGCACACACGGAGCGAACTGCTTTTTTTCACACAAGCAAGGGCATGTGTCATTGTCAGTGTATGTCACATGTCCTTGCCCTATAAGACCCAGCCATTTTCCCAGTCGCCACCATTTTCTCACTGCTGCAGCTGCGTGTTAGACGGCACCGCTGTTGCTGTGTGCGCTATACTTTGTTAATTTCAAGCCAATTTTCGCAAAAATCTACAGATAGCTTGGAAGTAGGGAATAGTTGTGATTGCAGTCCTTTTAAGGACTAGGTTACATCATTTCCTATGACTTTTATCAGGCAGGTCTGTGCTCTTAAATAGATAGGTTGGGAGTAAAGGCAAATTGTAATTGCAGTCCTTTTCAGGGCTAGGTTACATCAGTTCCTATCACTTTTATCAGGCAGGTCTGTGCTCTTAAATAGATAGGTTGGGAGTAAAGACTAATGGTAATTGCAGTCCTTTTGAGGGCTAGGTTACATCAGTTCCTATCACTTTTTGCCAGGCAGGTCTGTGCCAGTGCTGTGCAAGTTTTTTTCACAGCATTTGGCTAAATCTAGCAAAGCAAATTCTTTTTGGCCTCTTGCAGTGTGTGTTAGTCAGTGGAGTAGCATATCTGTGTTGCAAGCTACACCACCTGTGTATAGAATACAATTTTTTTACTGCACCTAGTGAAGTAAAACCTTTTCAGCATAGCATCATTCTATTAGTCCATCTATACTAACCTCCACCAGGTTGCAAATTCAAAATAATTTTTATCTGCATCTAGCTCTGAAAAAATATTTCGGCTTGTAGCAGTGTGTGGGACTTGTTCTATTAGTCCATCTATATTAACCTCCACCAGGATGCAAATTCAATATAATTTTTTTCTGCATCTAGCTCTGAAAAAACATTTCGACTTGTAGCAGTGTGTGGGACTTGTTCTATTAGTCCAGCTATATTAACCTCCACCAGGTTGCAAATTCAATATAATTTTTTTCTGCATCTAGCTCTGAAAAAATATTTCGGCTTGTAGCAGTGTGTGGGACTTGTTCTATTAGTCCATCTATACTAACCTCCACCAGGTTGCAAATTCAATATAATTTTTTTCTGGATCTAGCTCTGAAAAAATATTTCGGCTTGTAGCAGTGTGTGGGACTTGTTCTATTAGTCCATCTATACTAACCTCCACCAGGTTGCAAATTCAATATAATTTTTTTCTGCATATAGCTCTGAAAAAATAATTCGGCTTGTAGCAGTGTGTGGGACTTGTTCTATTAGTCCATCTATACTAACCTCCACCAGGTTGCAAATTCAATATAATTTTTTTCTGCATCTAGCTCTGAAAAAATATTTCGGATTGTAGCAGTGTGTGGGACTTGTTCTATTAGTCCATCTATACTAACCTCCACCAGGATGCAAATTCAAAATAATTTTTATCTGCATCTAACCCAGCCAATACTTTTGGGCTAATACCACAGTTTGGCCACTCAGCTCTGCTCGGTTCCCATCCATTGTTTTTTGTGCAAACAACTCCATAGTTGTGAATTAGTTAACCACCAAAATGAGTGGAAAAAGGCCTGCTGCTGGTGGAAAGGGGAATAGGCGTGTTGGGAAGGGAAAAAAAGGTTGTGTTCGTGGGGTAGGTGTTAAAGCAATAGTAACATCTGCAGAAGAAAGACCATCTTCCAGCCAAACTAAGATGTCTACTTCTTTTAGCGGACAATGTGATAAGATCCCTTTCTTACGGCCACGCGAATCGCAACAAATTCCAAATGAGGCACAAAAACAGCAGGTGCTTCAATGGATATCAAGTGCTCCTTTAAGTGGGCTCTCCTCCACCTCAACTTCAACATCACAAATACTCCAGTCCTCAGAGGTGTCACCCCAATCGCACTTGCTTCCTCACAGCTCCCAAGTCTCCAGATGCCCGTCTGAGTATGGGGTAGAACAGATGGTTGAGTCTGCAGAGCTGTTTACTCAAACTATAGCCTGGGAATCAGAGGTCGGCTCCAGAGCTTCTGTGAATCCAGACTAGGAAATGATCTGCACTGATGCCCAGAATCTTTATGAGTCGGATCCAGGACCAGACGAAGAAAGTTCTGACCATAATGTAGACCCTCGTTCCCAAACTGTAACTCCTGTTGGTGGAGACAATGAGGAAGACGATGATGAGACTCAAATACCTGATTGGAGCGACAACTTTAGTTTTTTGTCAGGGCAGGAAGAGGTTGGCTCTGAGGACGACGGGTGTGATAACACACAGGGTGATGATGACGAGGTTGGAGATCCCACTTACTGTCAACCCACAGTCAGCCAGTCGATGAGGTCAGCAGAGGAGGTGGAGGAGGATGCTAGTGACGACGAGGTCAGGTTGCGCCTTCGTGGACAGAGACGTAGTACTGGAAGCACGTCAACAACTGCATCCTCAAACACAACTCTGCCTCTGACAACAAGTCGTGGTGGCTCTTCTGGTCGCATGGGTGCTAAGCCTTGCATAGCCTGGGTATTTTTTCAGATCGATAAAGATGACCCAACTCGTGTTATCTGTAACATTTGTCAGCAAAAGCTAAGTAGAGGCCAAAAAATACATAGTTTGAGTACTTCATGCATGAACCGGCACATGGATATGAAGCATAAGTTGCAGTGGGTAGCTCACTGTGCTACAATGCGGCCTAGCCGGCCGGGCCAACCACCATCTGCCACATCTTGTGCATCCGCGGCCTCTTCATCCTCTGTGACTGGGGGGACAGCAGTCTCCCCAGTTTTGGGACGCAGACCTGCCACCTCTTTACCCGCAACAGCCAGCGTGATTGGCAGGTCATCATTTTCTTTGGAGGTGGAAACACCAGCTGGTGTTCAGCACTGTCCGACATCGATAGCACCACCTTTGGATCAAGGCAACCTAACATGTCCGCCTGCATCTTCCTCACAGACCGGCAGTTTGCCGGGGACACCCTTCTCAACCCCGTCTAAGCACAACAGCGAGCCCTCGGTCCCTCAGATGTGGACAAGTAAAAGACCATTTCCTCCTAGCCATGAACAAGCTAAGAGGTTGAATTTCACCATCTGCAAGCTCTTGGCTACAGAAATGCTGCCTTTCCGCCTGGTGGACACAGAGGATTTTCGAGACCTTATGTCCGTCGCAGTGCCCCAGTACCAGATGCCCAGTCGGCACTACTTCTCAAAGAAAGGTGTGCCTGCGCTCCACCAGCATGTCGCACACAACATCACCGCTTCTTTGAGAAACTCTGTGTGTGACAGGGTGCATTTCACCACAGACACTTGGACGAGTAGGCATGGACAGGGGTGTTACATGTCGCTGACTGGGCACTGGGTAACTATGGTGACAGCAAGACAAGGGGCTGCTGTCCAAGTCTTGCCCTCTCCACGAGTTGTGCGTCAATCCTCTTTATCTCGAAGTTCCTCCACTGCTTCTGCCTCCTCAACCTACTCTCGGTCCTCCACCTGCACCCAAAGCCTGTCTGGTCATGCCACAAGCTTTCTAACTGCGCAGAAGGGATCCTGCACACCTCCTTACTATGCTGGCAGCAGGGCTCAACGTCATCAGGCGGTTTTTACTTTGAAATGTCTGGGAAATGTGAGTCACACAGCTGAGGAGATGTGGTCAGCTCTGGAGAACCAGTTTCATGAATGGTTGTCTCCACTGGACCTGAAACCAGGGAAGGCCGTGTGCGACAATGCTGCAAACCTGGGTGCGGCCCTTCGCCGGGGCAATGTCTCACACGTGCCTTGTATGGCTCACGAGATAAACCTGGTTGTCCAGCAATTTTTAGCCTACTATCCCGGACTAGATGGCCTTCTGCAGAGGGCACGGTCGCTGTGTGCTCACTTCCACCGTTCGCATCCCGCAGCTCAGCGACTTACATCTCTACAGAAGTCGTTGGGCCTGCCACTTTACCGGCTAAAATGCGATGTGCCTACCCGGTGGAATTCAACTCTGCACATGTTGCAGCGACTGTGGCAGCAAAGACAAGCCCTGGTGCAAAACATTCTGATGTATAGCCTGGGCCAACGAGATCCAGAGGTGGGGCATATTACGCCGGAGGAGTGGTCTCAGATCAGAGACCTATGCACCCTTCTGCACAGTTTTGAAATGGCGACGAAGATGTTTAGTGCTGACGATGGCATTATCAGCATGACTATTCCGGTGATTTACATGCTGGAGCACATGTTAAATAGAATTCATAGTCAGGTGGTGGCACAAGAGGAGGTGGAGGAAGTAAAGGAGGAGGAGTTGTATGCGGAAGGGCTAACATCTGCAAGGTCCAGACGGTCGGCAGCACCAAGGCGGCAGGCATGTGAGGGTGGGGGAGATGGTTTTACCAGGGCGCATGGTAGCAGCCAAACTAGTGAGGAAGGTGCAGGAAGAAGTGGAGGACGAACTGATGGAAGACTCATCAGATGAGGGAGACCTTGATCACATTTCTGTTGTGCGAGGTTGGGGGGAGAGGGCAGAGGAAGGAAGCATGATTGTTACCTCGCCAACAACACAACGGGGACTTGGTGCTCCTGGATGTGCAAGACACATGAGTGCCTTCTTGCTGCACTACCTGAAACATGACCCTCGAATTGTGAGAATTAGAAATAATCCAGACTACTGGGTTGCCACACTGTTAGATCCCCGGTACAAAAGTAAATTTGCAGAAATTATTCCTGCCATAGAAAGTGATGCACGCATGCAGGAGTATCAGCAGAGACTGTTGCAGAATCTCACATGTGCTTTTCCACAAAACACCAGTGGTGCACGTAGTGAATCTCACATTTCCAACTTGCCAACCGTGGGACCGTCGAGTGTTCAGCACTCAAAAAGTAACAGAAACACAGTATCTGCTGGTAACATCAATTTTGCGGAATCATTTCACCACTTTTTTAGCCCATCCTTTGCAAGGCCACAGGAGACAAGAAGTCTGACACATAGTCAACGCCTAGAGACGATGGTACAGGAGTATCTCCAAGTAAACATTGAAGCCATGACTGTGTCACTGGACCCTTGCTCTTTTTGGGCTGCCAATCTGGATAAATGGCCAGAGCTCGCCACTTACGCCTTGGAGATCTTGTCATGCCCCCTGCCAGCGTTCTGTCTGAACGTGTGTTCAGCGCTGCTGGTGGTGTGCTGACAGATAAGCGCACGCGGCTCTCCACTGATAATGTAGACAGACTCACGTTCATAAAGATGAACAAATCATGGATCCAAAAGAACTTTTCTACCCCTGTGTCATCCTGGGGAGAAAATTTTTATTTTTTTCATCTAAATCTGGTATTTTTTTTTTCCTCAGTCAGACTGTCCAAATATGCATCTTATTAACCTTTTGGTATTCCCCCCCCCCCAAAAAAAAAATTGAGTGTGTCTTTGACTGTTCAGACACCAATATATCTGTTTAAAAGCGTCTGGTATAGGCCAGAAAAATAGAACTGCGGTTTTGCAGTTCCACGGGTCAAATCTCTGTATTATCTGTAGCGCTGGCGTCCCTGCCCTCTGCTAGGCAGGGACGCTGCTCCCCTCACCGCTCTGCTCCGTGCCCGGCGTCCTCTCCCCGCTCTGCTGTCAGCGCGCGCTCCGTCCCGGCGTCCTCCTCCTGCTCTGCTCTCGGCGCGCGCTCCTTCCCGGCCCCTGTGCTTAGGGCGCGCGCGCGCGCGCTCCCCTCCTCTTAAAGGGGCCGCGCGCGCCGCCCTAAAGAGTCCCCGGCCAATGGCCGGAGGACTTCATCATATAAAAGGCACCTCCTCCAAAATGGAGGTGCCCGAGCAATGTTGTTTGCACCTGTGTCTCACCTGTGCTTCAGCCCTCAGGTCCCGTTGCCAGTTACCTGCCAGTTACCTGCCTGAATACTTGTTACCTGTCTGCCAGTCTGAGGTCCGACGGTCTGCCTTACTACTCCTGTCAGTCTGTCTAAGGACCAGCCTGCCCGCTCACCTGGGAGCGCATATCAGCTACCTGCCTGCTTGTCTGAGGTCCGACGGTCTGCCTTACTACTCCTGTCAGTCTGTCTAAGGACCAGCTTGCCCGCTCACCTGGGAGCGCTTCTCCGTTACCTGCCTGCTTGCCAGCCCGGAGGCTCCGTTGTCACGTGCTGTGACCACCAGCTATCTCAGAGACTCTTGCCCGCTCACCTGGGAGCGCATCTCCGTTACCTGCCTACTTGCCAGCCCGGAGGTCCCGTTGTCACGTGCGGTGACCACCAGCTATTCCAGAGACTCTTGCCCGCTCACCTGGGAGCGCTTCTCCGTTACCTGCCTGCCTGCCTGCCCTGAGGCTCCGCCGTCACGTGCCGTGACCACCTGCTATTCCTGAGACTCTCGCTTGCTCACCTGGGAGCACCCATCTACCATCTGCCTGCTAGCCTACCCGGAGGCTCTGCCATCACAGGTCGTACCTACCCCTTACCCAGAGACTGCCCTGATCACTTGCCGTATCTCCCTGTCCGTTCACCCAGAGACTGCCCTGATCACTTGCCGTATCTCCCTGTCCGTTCACCCAGAGACTGCCCTGATCACTTGCCGTATCTCCCTGTCCGTTCATCCAGAGACTGCCACCCGCTCCCTTACAAGGGCCGCCCCCTTGTATAGTAGCTCAGAGGTTCCGCCTCCCGGACCCGTTACAGTTTGCTCGGGCCATGGAACCCGGTGGCACCCAAGCTCCCTCGCTCTCGGACCTCTGTCTTGAACTGTCCCGTCAGAGGTCCCAACAGGAGACCATCCTGGGTCACCTGCGGAATGTTAATACTCGCCTGAACACTCTGTCTGATCCACCAACAACCTCCGCCAGTACCATGGTATCCTTTTCCGGACCCCGGCTCTCTGCACCTCCTCGCTTCGGAGGCGACTCCGTCCTGGCTCGGGGCTTCATAAATCAGTGCACCCTGCATTTTGAACTATTATCCCACCAGTTTAACTCCGACCGAGCCAAAATTGCCTTTATCATGTCCCATCTCACCGGGGAGGCCCTGGCCTGGCTAAATCCTCTATGGGAGAGAGGAGATCCCCTGGTGTCCGACTTGCCTGCCTTTCTCATGGCTTTCCGGAAAGCCTTCGACGAACCCGGACGGAGGACCTCATCCGCATCTTCTCTGCTTCGCCTCCGTCAGGGAAGCCTCACCGTGGGCCAATATGCCATACGGTTCCGTACCCTTGCCTCGGAGCTGGCCTGGGATAACGAAGCCCTGGTATCCGTCTTCTGGGAGGGTCTGTCCGGCCGTATTAAAGATGAACTTGCTGGTCGGGACATTCCTACCACTCTCGATGATCTAATAACCCTTGCCACCCGGATTGACCTACGGTTCCAGGAGCGTGCCAAAGAGGTCACCCGTGAGAGAAGGATTCCACGTCTAGCTCCTACTTTCCAGGAACCCGTCATTCCTTCCGTTTCTCCACAGGTACACTCTCCTGAGCCTATGCAGGTCGACCAGACCAAGATGGTCAAATCCCGTCAGGATTTCCGCCGTGCCGAGGGGAGCTGCTTCTACTGTGGCAGTAAGGAGCATCTGATCCGTGCCTGCCCGGAGAGGTCGGGAGAACGCCTGTATCTAGGTTCACTCAGAGGGGTCGATCTAGACAAAAATAAATCCTCTCCATCCCTGCTGTTGTCAGTCTCAATCATCTGCTGGGAGAATCGTTATTCCGAACTAGCCCAACTTGACTCTGGAGCAGCCGGAAATCTTATTTCACAGTCCCTGGTGGAGAAATTCCGCATCCCCACCAAACCTCTGGCTGTACCCTTGTCTGTTGTTGCCGTGGATGGGGGCCTCTTACCTCGCCCCATCCAATTCATCACCGAATCCATTACTCTGCAGGTGGGAATGCTGCATTCAGAGAGTATCTCCTTTCACGTTCTGCCTGGTCTCCCTCACGCCCTCTTGCTAGGTCTGCCTTGGCTCCAGAGACATGCACCCGTGCTTGACTGGCAAACCGGAGAAGTCCTTCACTGGGGACAGGCCTGTCATAAAACCTGCCTGGTTCCCGTCCATTCCGTCCGTCCCTCTCCTATCCCAGCTAATCTACCTGGACTTCCGATTCCTTATTGGTCTAGTGCTGATGTCTTTGTTAAGGAGGAGGCAGAGACATCACCACCTCATAGACCATGTGACTGTCCCATCGATCCCGCCAGAGTAATGCAGGTGGCTCCCGTGAGTCTAAATTGTCTCCCTCCTGGTAAGACGTTCGTATCGGTACCTGATCGGGAGAGAATCCTACACTGGGGTCATTCGTCTAAACTAGCTGACCACGCCGGTCGGAAAAAGACCCTCCAGCTTATTACCCGACACTACTGGTGGCCTAACCTGCACAAGGATGTTATGGACTTTGTTTCTGCCTGTGTGTCCTGCGCCCGCAACAAAGTTCCGAGACACCTGTCGGCCGGCCGCCTTCTTCCTCTGCCAGTACCTGCTGCCCCCTGGCAGCATTTAGCGATGGACCCTCCTCAATTCCGTCCTGGGGATAAAGTCTGGCTCTCGTCCAAATATGTCCGACTCAAGATCCCTTCCTATAAGTTAGGGTCTCGGTTCATCGGCCCACTGGTGGTCATCGGTCAGATCAACCCGGTAGCCTATAAATTGAAACTCCCGGCCAACTTACGGATCCCTAACTCCTTCCATGTATCTCTCCTCAAACCTGTGGTACTTAACTCTTTTTCTAAGTCTACAGGTACGCCTCCTGCTCTGGTTTCTGCTGAGGACAAGTTTGAGGTAGAGAACATTCTTGCCAGCAAAAGGGTAAGAGGAAAGACCTTTTTTCTGGTAGATTGGAGGGGGTTTGGTCCTGAGGAGAGAACGTGGGAGCCCCGGGAGAACATCCATGCCCCTCTCATCCTAGCTAAATTTCTGTCTGGCCTAAAAAAGGGGGGGCCTAAAGGGGGGGGTACTGTAGCGCTGGCGTCCCTGCCCTCTGCTAGGCAGGGACGCTGCTCCCCTCACCGCTCTGCTCCGTGCCCGGCGTCCTCTCCCCGCTCTGCTGTCAGCGCGCGCTCCGTCCCGGCGTCCTCCTCCTGCTCTGCTCTCGGCGCGCGCTCCTTCCCGGCCCCTGTGCTTAGGGCGCGCGCGCGCGCGCTCCCCTCCTCTTAAAGGGGCCGCGCGCGCCGCCCTAAAGAGTCCCCGGCCAATGGCCGGAGGACTTCATCATATAAAAGGCACCTCCTCCAAAATGGAGGTGCCCGAGCAATGTTGTTTGCACCTGTGTCTCACCTGTGCTTCAGCCCTCAGGTCCCGTTGCCAGTTACCTGCCAGTTACCTGCCTGAATACTTGTTACCTGTCTGCCAGTCTGAGGTCCGACGGTCTGCCTTACTACTCCTGTCAGTCTGTCTAAGGACCAGCCTGCCCGCTCACCTGGGAGCGCATATCAGCTACCTGCCTGCTTGTCTGAGGTCCGACGGTCTGCCTTACTACTCCTGTCAGTCTGTCTAAGGACCAGCTTGCCCGCTCACCTGGGAGCGCTTCTCCGTTACCTGCCTGCTTGCCAGCCCGGAGGCTCCGTTGTCACGTGCTGTGACCACCAGCTATCTCAGAGACTCTTGCCCGCTCACCTGGGAGCGCATCTCCGTTACCTGCCTACTTGCCAGCCCGGAGGTCCCGTTGTCACGTGCGGTGACCACCAGCTATTCCAGAGACTCTTGCCCGCTCACCTGGGAGCGCTTCTCCGTTACCTGCCTGCCTGCCTGCCCTGAGGCTCCGCCGTCACGTGCCGTGACCACCTGCTATTCCTGAGACTCTCGCTTGCTCACCTGGGAGCACCCATCTACCATCTGCCTGCTAGCCTACCCGGAGGCTCTGCCATCACAGGTCGTACCTACCCCTTACCCAGAGACTGCCCTGATCACTTGCCGTATCTCCCTGTCCGTTCACCCAGAGACTGCCCTGATCACTTGCCGTATCTCCCTGTCCGTTCACCCAGAGACTGCCCTGATCACTTGCCGTATCTCCCTGTCCGTTCATCCAGAGACTGCCACCCGCTCCCTTACAAGGGCCGCCCCCTTGTATAGTAGCTCAGAGGTTCCGCCTCCCGGACCCGTTACATTATCCTATTTTTGGCATTTTTTGCCGCAAAAAAAACTGTAATATTGTCTCCCTGACTGGTCAGACACCAATATATCTGTTTAAAAGAGTATGGTGTACTCCACATAACTATAACTGTGGTTTTGCAGTTCCACGGGTCAAATCTCTGTATTATCCTGCTTTTGGCATTTTTTGCTGTAAAAAAAAACAGTAATAGTGACTTCCTGACTGTTCAGACACCTATATATCTGTTTAAAAGAGTCTGGTGTAGGCCAGAAAAATATAACTGTGGTTTGCAGTTCCACGGGTCAAATCTCTGTATTATCCTGCTTTGGGCATTTTTTGCCGTAAAAAAAACTGTAATAGTGTCTCCCTGACTGTTCAGGCACCAATATATCTGTTTAAAAGAGTCTGGTGTAGGCCAGAAAAATATAACTGTTGGTTTGCAGTTCCACCGGTCAAATCTCTGTATTATCCTGTTTTTGTCATTTTTTGTTGTAAAACAAAACTGTAGTAGTGTCTCCCTGACTGGTCAGACACTAATATATCTGTTTAAAAGGTTCTGGTGTAAGCCACATAAATATAACTGTGGTTTTGCAGTTCCACGGGTCAAATCTCTGTATTATCCTGCTTTTGGCATTTTTTGCTGTAAAAAATACCTGTAATAGTGTCTCTTTGACTGGTCAGACACCAATATATCTGTTTAAAAGAGTCTGGTGTACGCCACATAACTATAACTGTGATTTTGCAGGTCCATGGGTCAAATCTCTGTATTATCCTGCTTTTGGCATTTTTTGCCTTAAAAAAAAACTGTAATAGTGTCTCCCTGACTGTTCAGACACCAATATATCTGTTTAAAAGAGTCTGGTGTAGGCCAGAAAAATAGAATTGCTGTTTTGCAGTTCCACGGGTCAAATCTTTGTATCATCCTGCGTTTGCCATTTTTTGCCGTAAAAAAAACCTGTAAGAGTGTCTCCCTGACTGTTCAGACACCAATATATCTGTTTAAAAGAGTCTGGTGTAGGTCAGAAAAATTTAACTGTGATTTTGCAGTTCCATGGGTCAAATCTCTGTATTATCCTATTTTGGGCATTTTTTGTCATAAAAAAAAACTGTAATAGTGTCTCCCTGACTGGTCAGACACCAATATATCTGTTTAAAAGAGTCTGGTGTATGCCACATAATTATAACTGTGGTTTTGCAGTTCTACGGGTCAAATCTCTGTATTATCCTGTTTTTGGCATTTTTTGTCGTAAAAAAAACTGTAATAGTGTCTCCCTGACTGGTCAGACACCAATATATCTGTTTAAAAGAGTCTGGTGTACGCCACATAACTATAACTGTGGTTTGCAGTTCCACGGGTCAAATCTCTGTATTATCCTGTTTTTGGCATTTTTTGCCATGAAAAAAAACAGTAATAGTGTCTCCCTGACTGTTCAGACACCAATATATCTGTTTAAAAGAGTCTGGTGTAGGCCAGAAAAATATAACTGTCGGTTTGCAGTTCCACGGGTCAAATCTCTGTATTATCCTGCTTTTGGCATTTTTTGCCGTAAAAAAAAACTGCAATAGTGTCTCCCTGACTGGTCAGACACCAATATATCTGTTTAAAAGAGTCTGGTGTGCGCCACATAACTTTAACTGTGGTTTTGCAGTTCCACGGGTGAAATCTCTGTATTTTCCACTTTTGGGTCTTTTTTACATAAGAAAAACAGTTTGAGTGTGTCGCTGACTGTTCAGCCCCAAATAAATCTATTTAAAAAATTCTTGTATACGCCAGTAAATTAGAACTGTGGCTTTGCAGTTCCATTGTGCAAATCTCTGTATTATCCAGCTTTTGGCCTGTTTTATGTGAAAAAAAAACAGTAACAGTGTCTCCCTGTCTGTTCAGACACAAATATATCTATTTAAAAGATTCTGGTGTAGGCCAGACAAATAGAACTGTGGTTTTCCTCTTCCACGGTTCTAATCTCCTTTATATTACCCTTTTTCCATTGATAGTGTGAGTGTAAGCTATTTTACTTCATTTACAATGGGCAAGGCGCGTGGCAAGGGAAGTGGAACTGGACATTCTGGTGATGGTGCGTGTAGATGGGGCCGTGGCCAAGGTGAAAATGTGCCACAACCAACAGCCACATCTTCTCGCTCCTACTTCTTGACCGAATTACTAGGGAAGCACACTACAACACCAGTATTGCGAACTGATCAGTGTGAACAGGTTATTAATTGGATAGCAGATAATACTACCCGTTACCTGGGCACCACCACCTCCGATCTGTCTTCCACACGTTCAAGTTTTAGTAGCCGTGAGTCTCGACCGCATACTCCTCCTCACCCTGATGCTCCTTCCTCCCACCATGCCGAGTGTCGTCAGACAGCAACTGATCCCACAGTTGGACACTCTGAAGAGCTGTTCACTGGTCCATTTCCATATTTGTGCCCCTCGCCAGCTCCGCTTGAAGTGGTGGAAAAGGAGATCCCATGTAGCGATGCCCAAATATTTGAACAGCCACAACCACAGGAAGTCGACACTGGCAATTTGTCACAAGAGGTGGACGATGACGAGACACAATTGCCACGAAGTGAGGAGGAGGATCGTGGTGCGCAAGTGGAAGAGGAGAAGGTGGTGGAGGATCTAGTAACTGACCCAACGTGGCAGGAGGACACGCAGAGCGAGGCCAGCAGCACACAGTGGGAGGGAGGCAGAGTACCCCACAGGCATGAAGAAGCAGTGTGGTGGCCGCAGACAAAAGGCGGGCAACAGTTTCCAGTAACACCAACACGAGGGATGTTGCCAGTGCAACCGGTAGGTCTTTCAGAGTCTGGAATTTTTTTAAAGACTCTGCTGATAACCCCAAAAAGGCCATTTGTACCACCTGCCATGCCAGCATCAGCAGGGGTGAGAAAACTACCAGCCAGACCACCACCAGCATGATCATGCACATGGCAGCAAAGCACCCGACTTTATGGGGCGAACCCCAGGGTCCACGACCAGTGTCAGCGGGTGTCACCACTGCTTCTTCCACTGTTGTGTGTGTAATAGAACCCCCTGTTGTGCGTGCAAGGCAATCCCCTGTCCATACTGCATGCAAAGATGCCCCCTCCTCTCAGTCTTCACTTGTTATGGCAGTTTCTCAAGAAACAGCATCAACGTCCACGTCCTCGTCCCACCGCAGCGTTCAATTGTCCATATCCCAGACCTTTGAACGAAAGGGCAAATTCGTAGCCAACGCCCCACAGGCCACAGTCCTAAACTCGCACATTTCACTAATGCTTGCGTTGGAAATGCTGTATTTTAGGCTGGTGGAGATGGAATCCTTCCGCAACCTTATGGCGGTGGCCATCCCTCGGCACTCGGTCCCCAGCCGACACTATTTTGCCCGGTGTGCCATCCCCGCACTACACAAGCATGTGTACCAAAACATCTGCCGTGCCCTCAACAGCGCAATTACTGGGAGAGTCCACCTGACAACGGACACGTGGACAAGTGCTTGTGGCCAGGGATGGTACATCTCTCTGACGACACAATGGGTAAACATAGTGGAAGCTGGGACCCAGTCGGACCTTGGGACGGAACACATCCTCCCCACACCGAGGATTGCGGGACCTATGTCAGTCAGAGTTGCCCCCACAGTGTACAGCTCCTGCGCATCCTCCTCCTCCTCCTCATGTTCAGCCTCCATCTCAGATATCACCACATCAGTTACAAGCTGGAAGCACTGCAGTACTGCCTCAGCCAAGCGGCAACAGGCTGTGCTGAAACTCATAAGCTTAGGTCATAAACCTCACACTGCTTGTGAGTTGTGGACAGCTGTGAAAGAGCAGGCAGATCTGTGGCCGAGACCGCTGAACCTACATCCAGGCATGGTCATGTGTGACATTAGCCGTAACCTGGTGACGGCTCTGAGGCGAGGTGAGATCACACACGTACCATGCCTGGCTCATGTGCTTAACCTCGTGGTTCAGCAGTTTCTTAAATCGTACCCCGAGTTGCCAGATCTGCTCGTCAAAGTACGCCGCCTGTTAGCTCATTTTCGCAAGTCGGCTACAGCTTCCGCCGCCCTTGCTGTGTTGCAGCAGCATTTGCAGCTTCCGGCACACCGACTGGTTTGTGATGTCTCCACACGTTGAAACTCTACCCTCCACATGTTGCAAAAGATTTGTGAGCAGAAGAGAGCAGTTGTGGAGTACCAGCTGAAACAAGGCTGTCGATATTCAGGTCAGACTCCACACATAAGACCTCAGGAGTGGACCTGGATGTCTGACATATGTACCATCCTGACAAACTTTGAGGAGTCCACCAAGATGGTGAGTGGCGATGACGCCATCATTAGCGTCAGCATCCCACTTGTCTGTCTTTTGCAAAGCTCTCTGCAGAGAATTAAAGAGGAGGCATTGCAGCCAGTGTATGATGAGATGGATCAAGAACCCATAATGGGCAATTACACACAGCCCAGCCTCATCTCATCCCAACGTGCATTGGGGGACAATGAGGGAGAGGAGGAGGAGGAGGAAGAACAGGAGCTGGTATCATGCGCTGTAGACGGTAGTACCTGTGCAACTGTCATACAGTCGGTTCAGCGTGGGTGGCCTGAGGACAGGGGGGAGGAAGAGGAGGTGGAAGAGGAGAGCATGGTCAGTCGTCATCTTGGTGAGGACACGGAAGTCTTGCCCGTTACGAGTCTGGCACGCATGGCTGACTTTATGTTATTCCTGAGGTGGAGAGGTCTACAAAAATGGGGAAGTACCAGAAGGCCCTTGCTGCAGAACTGTTAAAAAAAATTCCCATCTGAACACGCTAGCGGCAGAGGTCACAGTTCGTTGCCAAACCAAGGCGTACAGGCGAGAGAGACGCAACTCCAATCCAGCAGTGGCAGGGGAACACTGTCAACGTTCTGGGACAGTTTTCTGAGATCCGCCCAGCTTACAGGCCCTGAGGTGCGGGGTACTCTCACAAGGAGTGGAAAGTTTCAAAAGAAGGTGAGGGAGTACCTTGCCGACCGTACCAGCATCCTCCGTGATTCCTCTGTGCCTTTTAATTATTTGGTATCCAAGCTGGACACTTGGAATGAACTCGCTCTGTACGCCTTGGAGGTCCTGGCCTGCCCTGCCGCTAGCGTGTTATCGGAGCGTGTTTTTAGTGCCGCTGGGGGAATTATAACTGATAAGCGCACACGCCTGTCAACTGACAATGCTGACAAGCTGACCCTTATCAAAATGAACAAGAGCTGGATTGGGCCAGACTTCTCATCACCACCAAATGACAGCACAGTAACTTAAAGTCAAATCCACTGTGTTATTTCGGGAGGGGTATTCCCATGCACCGCTTCACAAACACACATGGGTATACGCTTCCTCATTTCGACTGTTTTTTGCTCTTCTCCTTATCCTGAGCCTCCACGACCACTATACCACCAGGGTTAACGTGGTCCGTGATGCCAGCGTTGCAAGTTCCTCCGTCCTAATTTTTGGCAGCTTTTGGTTGGAAGGCATAGGCAAAGACTATGGGAGACCAACTCCCAAATAATGGGAATAATGTTTTTTAGATGCTGTACTGCATGGCTCTTCCAAGGGGCATTTAAACCGTCTTGTTAAGCTACTGCAACCTCCACGTCTCTTCAAAGGGGCATTAAAACCATCTTGTTAAGCTACTGCAACCTCCACGTCTCTTCCAAGGGGCATTAAAACGATCTTGTTAAGCTACTGCGACCTGCACCACTTTTCCAAGGGGCATTGATATTGTCTTTTTATTCCACTGTGACCTCCACCATTCTTTCAACGGGCATTGCATTTCCTCCTAATTTTAGTCAGCTTTTGCTTTTCAATGCATAGGCGACCACTAAGGGAGACCCACTCCCCAATAATGGGTAGAAGGTTTTTAGTACGCTGTAATCCATGTCTGTTTCAAGGGGCATAATTTTTGGAATGCCTTCCATTCACTGCTTAGGCAAACAGTGTACAGGAGACCCAGTTGCTATAAATGGAAAAAATGGTTTAGTTAAGGCCCTCTAACCTCCATGTCACTTCCAAGGGGCATTGAAGTGCCTCGAAATTTTTGTTAGGCATTGCACTCACTGCATGCCCTATAACTGTGTAGCCGAACCGCTCCTTTTGGTACAGAAACATTTCCTACAAGACATGTGTGGTTGACTGGCCTGATATTGAAGTGAATGGTCCCTGTTCCTCCTGCTCTTTCTGCTTTGCCACCACCTCATCCATCATTCATCACCTGAAGCTTTGTTTTAATGGGAGTCTAGGAACTGGGATAGTAGCAGGAAAACATCCAGCAATCCTCGGAGGAGGTAGGATATGCGCCAAAACGCTGACCGCCTCAGGCCTAGCCGCTACTACATACATTCGCTTGCATTCCAAGAAAACAAAGCAGACGCTAACTTCTATCATCATCATGCTCCTCACCTTGGCACTCTCAACTCCCCTGATGGAGAAGCCAGGGCCCACCGGAGGAGTCTGCTTCTCTGGTGGGCTCATCCAATGCTGCCCTAAAGCAGGCCAGGCTAATAAAATTGTGGGGGAAGTTTCAAGGGGAAATAGGGGCGGCTGGGGACCGTTTATGGATACCCGGCCGCCCCCAGGCGGCTGGGGACCGTGTGTGGACACCAAGCCGCGGGGCGGCTGGGGACCGAGTATGGACACCCGGACGCCCCCTGGCGGCTGGGGACCGAGCGTGGACACCCGGCCGCCGGGCGGCTGGGGACTGAGTATGGATACCTCGCTGCCGAAGCAGCCATGAGGTAGTGGCCAGCTTCGGCCTCCTCCAAACTAAAAGGCCCCATTTCAAGTGAAATCTAGCAGTATGGTATTGCAGCCTGGGGGTGGGTGGGTGGCAGGTTGCACACTTACGCTTGAATTCCAAGAAAACAAAGCATATGCTAACTTCTATCATCATCATCGTGCTCCTCACCTTGGCACTCTCAACTCCCCTGATGGAGAAGCCAGGGCCCACCGGAGAAGTCTGGTTCTCTGGTTGGCTCGTCCAATGCTGCCCTAAAGCAGGCCAGGCTAAGAAAAGTGTGGGGGAACTTTCAAGGAGAAATAGGGGCGGATGGGGACCGTTTATGGATACCCGGCCGCCCCCAGGCGGCTGGGGACCGTGTGTGGACACCAAGCCGCGGGGCGGCTGGGGACCGAGTATGGACACCCGGACGCCCCCTGGCGGCTGGGGACCGAGCGTGGACACCCGGCCGCCGGGCGGCTGGGGACTGAGTATGGATACCTCGCTGCCGAAGCAGCCATGAGGTAGTGGCCAGCTTCGGCCTCCTCCAAACTAAAAGGCCCCATTTCAAGTGAAATCTAGCAGTATGGTATTGCAGCCTGGGGGTGGGTGGGTGGCAGGTTGCACACTTACGCTTGAATTCCAAGAAAACAAAGCATATGCTAACTTCTATCATCATCATCGTGCTCCTCACCTTGGCACTCTCAACTCCCCTGATGGAGAAGCCAGGGCCCACCGGAGAAGTCTGGTTCTCTGGTTGGCTCGTCCAATGCTGCCCTAAAGCAGGCCAGGCTAAGAAAAGTGTGGGGGAACTTTCAAGGAGAAATAGGGGCGGATGGGGACCGTTTATGGATACCCGGCCGCCCCCAGGCGGCTGGGGACCGGGTGTGGACACCCGGCCGCGAGGCGGCTGGGAACCGAGTATGATCACCAGGCCACCCCCTGGCGGCTGGGGACCGAGTGCGGACATCCAGCCGCCAGGCGGCTGGGGACTGAGTATGGATACCTCACTGCCGAAGCAGCCATGAGGTAGTGGCCAGCTTCGGCCTCCTCCAAACTAAAAGGCCCCATTTCAAGTGCAAGCAAGCAGTATGGTATTGCAGCCTGGGGGTGGGTGGGTGGCAGGTTGCACACTTACGCTTACATTCCAAGAAAACAAAGCAGATGCTAACTTCTATCATCATCATTATGCTCCTCACCTTGGCACTCTCAACTCCCCTGATGGAGAAGCCAGGGCCCACCGGAGGAGTCTGGTTCTCTGGTGGGCTCGTCCAATGCTGCCCTAAAGCAGGCCAGGCTAAGAAAAGTGTGTGGGAAGATGACAGGAGAAATAGGGGCGGCTGGGGACCGTTTATGGACACCCGGCTGCCCCCAGGCGGCTGGGGACCGTGTGTAAACACCCGGCCGCGGGCGGTGGGGACAGAGTATGGACACCCGGCCACCCCCTGGCAGCTGGGGACCAAGTGTGGACACCCGGCCGCCAGGCGTCTGGGGACTGAGTATGGATACCTCACTGCCGAAGCAGGCCGGGCTAAGAAAAGTGTAGGGGGATGTTCCCAGGAGAAATAGGGGCAGCTGGGGAGAGTTTATTGACACCTGGATGCACCCAGGCGGCTGGGGACCGTGTGTGGACACCCGGCCGCAGGGCGGCTGGGGACCGAATATGGACACCCGGCCGCCCTCAGGCAGCTGGGGACCGCGTATGGACACCCGGCCGCCCCCAGGCGGCTGGGGACCGAGCGTGGACACCCGGCCGTCGGGCGGCTGGGGACCGAGTATAGATACCTTGCTGCCGAAGCAGCCATGAGGTCGTGGCCAGCTTCGGCCTCCTCCAAATTAAAAGGCCCAATTTCAAGTGCAAGCAAGCTAGTAGTATGGTATTGCAGTCTGGGGGTGGGTGGGTGGCGGGCTGCATACTTGCGCTTGCATTGCAAGGAATGGGGGAGGTACAATTGAACACTGCCCTGGGACAAGGACTTGCACGGGGATAGTTGCAAGTCTGCATCTTCTGATGCGGAAAGGATCACTTCTGATGGGCACACTTTTAGGCAGTGACCTGGGTGTCAGAGATGCTTCCAGGGGTCTTCCCCTTGCTGTTCCCGTGTCTTTTCAGCACTGTATGCATGTGTCACACAGCACATGGCCAGATAAGATTGTAAAATATTAAAATTACATTTCCCTGTAAATGCATTCGTCACGGTTGAAAGCAATACAAAAGTGCAAAAATGCATAAAAAATGCTACTTGTGAACATAGCCCAAGGTGTGGAGGAGTATTTTTGTTTTTGGTTATTTATTTTACCTTATACACAAGTCTTTACCCTGGAAAGGAAGTTCTTTAACATATATCACAGGAAAACCGTTTTAGTTTAGTTTTTGAACGTTTTATTGTGAGCCCGTTAAAGTGGCTTAATACCTCTGACCACGTTGTTGACAGCAGTGACCTGGGGGTCAGAAATGCTTCGTGGGGCGATGCCCATGCTGTCCCCATGTCTTTTTAGCACTGTCACTATCGTTTTGGGCACTTTTTAGGCTTTCTACAGACTGCCGGGTGTGCCGCCGCAAAAATGCTCGGGTCTCCCATAGACTAACATTGGGCTCATTGCTCGGGTCGAGCACCCGAGTATCACGGTGAGCTCGGCCCGAGCTTCGAGCACCCGAGCATTTTAGTGCTCGCTCAACACTAGTATACCATTTTTCACATGTAAAGAGCCATGGAATAAATGGCGCTATAATAATAATAAATAATAATAATAATCTTGTCATTGTTAGAACCTTGCTCTTAGGTTTTTTCCTTTGCTGGTCACATGACCTTGTTGGCCTATTTAATCCTGCTCCGCCCTTCTGGCTTTGCTGGACTTCATTGTATAACTACTTTCTAGCTAGCCTGTGCTCTGTATCTAACTCTGTTAGTTTGCTTGGTCTACGGACCTCTATGTTCTATATATTTTGTTTGTTCGTCTGTCTGCTACTATTTCTGTTAGGAGGTGTCCCATTTTCCTCCCAGTCCTTAGTACTTGTAGGGATTCCTTCCCCACATCTATAGGTCTCCGTACAGACTAGCTTAGGACTTTAGCAGGTCTGATCGCAGGATCAGGTTCCCTGTTACATCGTAGGGATTCAGCTGAGTTCTATCGTAGGGACAGATCTCCTCTCTTTCCTTAGCTCTGGTAGCAGAACATAACAGTAAGTCCAGCCTGCAAATTCTCTAAGGAAAGATTTTTCTGTTCCATCATGGTGTCGGTTCAGGATTTGGCTCATCGCCTGCAGGGACTCTCTCTGGAGGTGGCCGAGCTCCGTCAGCACGTGAGTAACTGTCCTGGAGCACATTTCTTGGAGCCTAAGGTATGTTTGCCGGATTTATTTTTTGGTGAACACCGAGAATTTTTTTCATTTAAAAATGCTTGCTTATTGTATTTTCGTTTGAGACCCATGTCCTCTGGGGATGAATCCCAGCGCATAGGGTTCATAATGTCACTTTTGCGCAAAGAGCCTCAGGAGTGGGTCTTTTCTTTGCAACCTAGTGATACATGCTTCAGATCAGTGGATAGTTTTTTTTCTGCTTTGTGACTATTATATGATGATCCTGACCGTGTCGCATCAGCTGAGACTGAGTTGAGACGTTTGAAACAGGGATCAGGTAATGTGGAAAAAAATTGTACTCATTTCCGTCGATGGTCTACTCAAACAGGGTGGAACGATTCTGCTCTGAAAAGTCTATTTCTTGCTGGGCTCAATGAAAGGGTTAAAGACCTGCTAATTGCTTATCCTACACCTGAAGATTTGCAACAGGCTATGCAATTAGCTATACGGGTGGATAGGAGACTGCGTGCAAGGGTTAATGAGAGCAAATCCTCTGCTATGTCAGTTTCTGGTTATGAGAATGTGTGTACTAACAGTGGTGAACCGATGGAGATTGGATCGGTGGCACCTCGCTCTCAAGAAAAAGACCGTAGATTTTCTGAAGGCTTGTGTTTCTATTGCGGAAAATCTGGTCATTTGATTAAAGGCTGTGAGCTTCGTATGAAGAAAGAAAAAAAAATGGTCAGTCATGCCCGTATTGCCTGTTTAAATTCCAAGGGTGTATTTTTAGCTGCTTCCACGATTGCTCAGGAAAAATTAATGGAATTTCGGGTGTTTGTTGATTGTGGGTCTACTCTGAATGTAATTGATGGGGTATTCTTGGAAAGACTCAATTTAAAACCCGAACCTTTATCATCCCCCATTGCTGTGGTTTCTGTGGATGGTTCCCCTTTGAAGAATATTACTCTCAAGGTCTGTGAATTTCCTTTCACTATTAATGGTGTTCACCATGAGAAATTGGATTTGGTAGTTTTGAATAACTTGCCTTCTCCAGTAATACTGGGATTGCCCTGGTTAAAATTTCACAATCCTGTACTGGATTGGTCTACCAGTGAAATTAAATCCTGGAGCCATAAATGTTATGACAAGTGTTGTAACGGGCATATTGCAGCTTTGGATAGGGGAGAATTGCCTGTTCCTATTCAGGATTTTTGGAGAGTTTTTTCTGAGAAGGAATCGCAGGTTTTGCCTCCCCATAGAGACTATGATTGTTCTATTGAATTTGTCCCTGGAGCGACTCTTCCTAAAAGTCGTTTATTTAACCTTACTATTCCTGAGAGGAAGGCTTTGGAGGAATACATACAGACAAGTTTGGCCGCCGGTCACATTAGGCCCTCTAAGTCTCTTGTGGCGGTTGGATTTTTTTTTGTAAAAAAAAAGGACGGCGGTTTACGTCCTTGTCTGGATTTTCGTGAGATTAACAAAATTACTGTATGCAATCCTTACCCACTGCCATTGATTCCTGATCTGTTTAACCAGTTAATGGGGGCCAAGTGGTTCTCTAAAATTGACCTTAAGGGGGCATACAATCTGTTGCGCATGAAGGAGGGTGACGAATGGAAGACTGCTTTTAACACTCCTGTGGGTCATTTTGAGAACCTGGTTATGCCTTTTGGTCTTACTAATGCTCCTGCATTTTTTCAGAATCTTATTAATGACATCCTTAGACCTTTGATCGGCAAAAATGTGGTTGTGTATTTGGATGACATTTTGATTTATTCGCCGGATCTGGAGTCTCATTGGCGGAGCGTACGTGAGGTATTACAGTTATTAATGGACAATTCGCTTTTTGCTAAGCTGGAGAAATGTGAGTTCGCTGTACAGAGAATTCGTTTTTTGGGTTACATTATCTCCAGCGAAGGTTTTGAGATGGACCCGGTTAAAGTTCAAGCTGTACAGGAATGGCCTAGGCCTATTGGTTTGAAATCGATACAGAGGTTTTTGGGTTTCGCCAATTATTACAGAAAATTCATAAAAAATTTTTCTAGTATTGTCAAACCTCTGACCGATCTCACCAGGAAAGGTGCTGATGCGGTTCAGTGGTCTTCTGAGGCCATTGAAGCTTTTGTGTATCTCAAGGAGAGGTTCACCTCTGCTCCCATCCTTATGCAGCCTGATGTGACTAAGCCGTTTTTGGTTGAGGTTGATGCTTCCTCTGTGGGGGTTGGCGCAGTATTGTCTCAGGATAACGGGGATGGATTACATCCCTGTGCCTTTTTTTCAAAAAAATTTTCGGAGACTGAACTGAATTACGATATTGGTAATCGGGAATTATTGGCTATTAAACTCGCATTTGAACACTGGCACCACTTCTTGGAAGGTGCGGAATTTCCCGTTCAGGTTCTTACGGATCATAAAAATCTGATATATCTTGATGCTGCCAAGCGCCTGAATGCCCGTCAGGCTAGGTGGGCACTGTTTTTCTCGCGGTTTAATTTCTCCGTTACTTACATCCCTGGTACTAAGAATGTTAAGGCGGATGCCTTGTCTCGCAGTTTTTCTCCCATAGTCGGTGCTGAGAAAGAGGAGAACATTTTACAAGAAGGTGTTGTGATAGCTGCTTTGGACTCCGTTTTGGAAGATGAGATTCTTAAAGCACAGGAGAATGCCCCATCTAACACTCCTCATGGGAGGTTATTTGTGCCTGGGACCTTTAGGAGAGATTTGTTTGTTGAGTGTCACGAATCTCGGTTGGCAGGTCATCCCGGAATCTCTGAGATCAAGAGACTGGTGGGTCGCAGTTTTTGGTGGCCTGGATGGCAGAAGGAAGTCATTAAGTGGGTGCGTCAATGTACTATATGTGCTAGATCTAAGTCCTCACATACTCCTGCTGCGGGGTTGCTTTGTCCTTTGGAGGTTCCCAGTGCTCCTTGGACACATTTGGCTATGGACTTTATAACTGACCTTCCCCCCTCTGAGGGTTTTACTGTCATCTGGGTGGTCGTGGACCGTTTTAGCAAGATGTGTCACTTGGTTCCCTTCGTCAAACTGCCCTGCGCTAAAACTCTCGCTAAGGCCTTTGTCAAGGAAATTGTCAGACTTCATGGCGTTCCTACTGACATTGTTTCTGATAGGGGTCCTCAGTTCGTGGCTCGTTTTTGGCATGCCTTTTGTGACAGGTTGGGAGTTCATTTGTCGTTCTCGTCCGGATATCATCCTGAATCTAATGGCCAGACAGAAAGGAAAAACCAGGATGTTGAGCAGTTCTTGCGTTGTTTTGTGGCAGACAATCAAGAGGGGTGGTCTGAGTTTCTGCCACTTGCTGAATTTGCTCTGAACAATCATACATCTTCTTCTGCTGGTTGTTCGCCTTTTTTCTGTTGTTCTGGGAGACATCCGTCGTTTGGGTCGTTCTCCAAGTTGGGATCTGCCGTGCCTGAGGAGGAGAATTTTTCCGGTGATTTGGAGAGAGTTTGGACGGATGTGCGTGGTAATCTTCAGGAGGCCAACAGAAAATCTAAAGACTACTTTGATAGGAAACGACAGGAGGTTTTGTTCGCTGTTGGTGACATGGTTTGGTTGTCCTCTAGGAATCTGCGGTTGAGGATTCCTTCTAAGAAATTGGGTCCCAAGCTTGTAGGGCCCTTTAAGGTGCTTCAGGTTGTCAACCAATCTGCTGTTAGGTTGGAGGTTCCTACCTCCTGGAGAATTAATCCGGTATTTCATGTCTCTCTGTTAAAAAAAGCTGTTGTGTCGGATGGTGACGCCTCTGCCTCTGTTCCTCCGGTGGTGGAGGACGGGGAATATGAAATTTCTCGCATCCTTAACTCTAGATGGTATAGAGGTAGTTTGCAGTATCTTGTGGCCTGGAAAGGTTTCGGACCCGAGGATAACTCTTGGGTGAGGTCAGATGATGTTTCCGCGTCCAGACTTATCAGAGCGTTTCACAGGAGATTTCCTGATAAGCCTGGTCCTAGGGGATCCGGAGGATCCTCTTAGAAGGGGGGGTACTGTTAGAACCTTGCTCTTAGGTTTTTTCCTTTGCTAGTCACATGACCTTGTTGGCCTATTTAATCCTGCTCCGCCCTTCTGGCTTTGCTGGACTTCATTGTATAACTACTTTCTAGCTAGCCTGTGCTCTGTATCTAACTCTGTTAGTTTGCTTGGTCTACGGACCTCTATGTTCTATATATTTTGTTTGTTCGTCTGTCTGCTACTATTTCTGTTAGGAGGTGTTCCATTTTCCTCCCAGTCCTTAGTACTTGTAGGGATTCCTTCCCCACATCTATAGGTCTCCGTACAGACTAGCTTAGGACTTTAGCAGGTCTGATCGCAGGATCAGGTTCCCTGTTACATCGTAGGGATTCAGCTGAGTTCTATCGTAGGGACAGATCTCCTCTCTTTCCTTAGCTCTGGTAGCAGAACATAACAGTCATTGTGCACTATTCTTCTCAGTGCTTATTGATAACACGCTCCCTCGCCAGCTGTGATGAGAAGTGATGAGAGAGCGCATTCTCACTTTCCACTAAGAAGACTAGTGCACAATGACAAGATCCTAATGAGCATACGTCAGAGTTGACAACCGACCCATGCTCAGTAGAGCTGGGACTAGCCCAGCCCCTGAAACAGACGTTACTGATGACACTTCATTTCAGGGTGGGGACAGAGACTGCGACTGTGGCCAATATGCACTGGGATTCTCCAATGAAGTATCATCACACTAGAAGTATTAAAAAAAATGAAGCAGTTAGATAGGGTAGTGAGAGAACGATAGGGACTTTTTAATGAAAGTATATTAGAAAAAAGTTTAGATTATGACATTAAATAGCTTGAGATTTAGGATTAAAATGAGTGTTGAGCCAGCACTAAAATGCTCGGGTGCTCGAAGCTCGGGCTGAGCTCACAGTCATGCTCGGGTGCTCGACCCGAGCAATGAGCCCAATGTTAGTCTATGGGAGACCCGAACATTTTTGGGGCGGCACCCCCGGCAATCTGTAGAAAGCCTAAAGAGTGCCCAAAACGATAGTGACAGTGCTCAAATGACATGGGGACAGCATGGGGTTCGCCCCAGGAAGCATTTCTGATCCCCAGGTCACTGCTCTCACCAACGTGGTCAGAGGTATTAAGCCACTTTTACAGGCTCTCAATAAAACGTTCAAAAACGAAACTGAAACTGCTTTCCTGTGAAATATGTTAAGGAACATCCATTTTTTATGCATTTTTGCACTTTTGGATTGCTTTCAACCGTGACAAATGCATTAATCGGGAAATGTCATTTTAGCATTTTACAACCTTATCTGGCCATGTGCTGTGTGACACATGCATACAGTGCTGAAAAGACATGGGAACAGCAAGGGGAAGACCCCTGGAAGCATCTCTGACACCCAGGTCACTGCAAAAAAGTGTGCCCATCAGAAGTGATCCTTGCCGCATCAGAAGATGCAGACTTGCAACTATCCCCGTGCAAGTCCTTGTCCCAGGGCAGTGTTCAATTGTACCTCCTCCATTCCTTGCAATGCAAGCGCAAGTATGCAGCCTGCCAACCTCCCACCCCCAGGCTGCAATATCATACTGCTTGCTTGCTTGCACTTGAAATTGGGCCTTTTAGGCATGTTGAGGCGGAATCTGGCCACCACGTCATGGCTGCGTTGGCGGCCTGGTATCCATACTCGGTCCCGAGCCGCCTCGCGGCCGGGTGCCCGCACATGGTCCCCAGCCGCCTGGGGGCGGCCGGGTGTCCATAAACGGTCCCCAGCCACCCCTATTTGTCCCGGTGCGCCTTATACAAAAGCGCGCATGTCAAAACATCACCTGTGCCCTTCCCAGTGCATTTAGTGGGAAGGACAGCCTAACCACAAACACGTGGACAAGTGAATGTGGCCAGGGATGGTCCATCTCACTGACGCCTTCACACTGGGTTAATATTGTGGAAGCCGGAACACAGTTGGCCACTGGGATGCAACACTTCCTCCAGACATAGAGGATTGAGGGTCCTGGGTCAATCAGGCTTAAACAAAAAGTTCCAAAGGTAGACAGCAGCAGTGGTCAGCCTCCTATACAAAGAGTAAATTATTCATGATCATGAGGCATCCCTCCCCTTAGCTTTCTGTTCCTTGGAATGCAAGCGCGTGTATGTAGTAGCGGCTAGGCCTGAGGTGGTCAGCGTTTTGGCGCATATCCTACATCCTCCGAGGATAGCTGGATGTTTTCCTGCTACTATCCCAGTTCTATGACTCCCCTTAAAACAAAGCTTCAGGTGATGAATGATGGATGAGGTGGTGGCAAAGGAGAAAGTGCAGGAGGAACAGGGACCATTCACATCAATATCAGGCCAGTCAACCACACAAGTCTTGTAGGATATGTTTCTGTACCAAAAGGAGTAGTTTGGCTACACAGTTATAGGGCATTCAGTGAGTGCAATGCCTAACAAAAATTTTGAGGCACTCCAATGCCCCTTGGAAGTGACATGGAGGTCAGATGGAATTAACTAAAGCGTTTTTTCCATTTATAGCAACTGGGTCTCCTGTACACTGTTGGCCTAAGCAGTGAATGGAAGGCTTTCCAAAAATTATGAGGAACTGCAATGCCCCTTGAAACAGACGTGGATTACAGCGTGCTAAAAACCTTCTACCCATTATTGGGGAGTGGGTCTCCATTAGTGTTCGACAATGCATTGAAAAGCAAAAGCTGACTAAAATTAGGAGGAAATGCAATGCTTGTTGGAAGAGTCGTGGAGGTAAGAGGTAATTAAAAACAATTTTTCAATGCCGCTTGGAAGAGCTGTGGAGTTCAGAGTGGTTTAACAAGATGGTTTAAATGCTCCTTGGAAGACACGTGGAGTTCAGAGTGGTTTAACAAGACGGTTTTAATGCCCCTTGGAAGAGACGTGGAGTTCAGAGTGGATTAACAAGACGGTTTTTATGCCCCTTGGAAGAGACGTGGAGGTCAGAGTGGTTTAACAAGACTGTTTTAATGCCACTTGGAAGAGACATGGAGGTCACAGTAGCTTAACAAGACGGTTTTAATGCCCCTTGGAAGAGACGTTGAGGTCAGAGAGGTTTAGCAAGATGGTTTTAATGCAGCTTGGAAGAGACGTGGAGGTCACAGTAGCTTAACAAGATGGTTGTAATGCCCCTTGGAAGAGACGTGGAGGTCACAGTAGCTTAACAAGACTGTTTTAATGCCCCTTGGAAGAGACGTGGAGGTCACAGTAATTAACAAGACTGTTTTAATGCCCCTTGGAAGAGACGTGAAGGTCAGAGTGGTTTAACAAGAAGGTTTTAATGCCCCTTGGAAGAGACGTGGAGTTCAGAGTGGATTAACAAGACGGTTTTTATGCCCCTTGGAAGAGACGTGGAGGTCAGAGTGGTTTAACAAGACGGTTTTAATGCCACTTGGAAGAGACATGGAGGTCACAGTAGCTTAACAAGACGGTTTTAATGCCCCTTGGAAGAGACGTTGAAGTCAGAGAGGTTTAGCAAGATGGTTTTAATGCAGCTTGGAAGAGACGTGGAGGTCACAGTAGCTTAACGAGATGGTTTTAATGCCCCTTGGAAGAGACGTGGAGGTCACAGTAGCTTAACAAGACTGTTTTAATGCCGTTTGGAAGAGACGTGGAGGTCACAGTAATTAACAAGACTGTTTTAATGCCCCTTGGAAGAGACGTGAAGGTCAGAGTGGTTTAACAAGAAGGTTTTAATGCCCCTTGGAAGAGACGTGGAGGTTAGAGTGGTTTAACAAGACGGTTTTAATGCCCCTTGGAAGAGACGTGGAGGTGACAGTAGCTTAACAAGACGGTTTTAATGCCCGTTGGAAGAGACGTGGAGGTCAGATTGGTTTAGCAAGACGGTTTTAATGCCCCTTGGAAGAGACGTGGAGGTCACAGTAGCTTAACAAGATGGTTTTAATGCCCGTTGGAAGAGATGTGGAGTTCAGAGGGGTTTAACAAGACGGTTTTAATGCCCCTTGGAAGAGATGTGGAGGTCAGAGTGGTTTAACAAGACGGTTTTAATGCCCCTTGGAAGAGACATGGAAGTCAGATTGGTTTAACAAGAAGGTTTTAATGCCCCTTGGAAGAGACGTGGAGGTCACAGTAGCTTAACAAGATGGTTTTAATGCACCTTGGAAAAGACGTTGAGGTCACAGTAGCTTATCAAGATGGTTTTAATGCCCCTTGGAAGAAACGTGGAGTTCAGAGTGGTTTAACCAGACTGTTTTAATGCCCGTTGGAAGAGACGTGGAGGTCACAGTAGTTTAACAAGACGGTTTTAATGCCCCTTGGAAGAGACGTGGAGGTCAGAGTGGTTTAAAAAGATGGTTTTAATGCCCCTTGGAAGAGACGTGGAGGTCACAGTAGCTTAACAAGACGGTTTTAGTGCCCCTTGGAAGAGAAGTGGAGGTCACAGTAGCTTAACAAGATGGTTTTAATGCCCCTTGGCAGAGACGTGGAGTTCAGAGTGGTTTAACAGACTGTTTTAATGCCCGTTGGAAGAGACGTGGAGGTCACAGTAGCATAACAAGACGGTTTTAATGCCCCTTGGAAGAGAAGTGGAGGTCACAGTAGCTTAACAAGATGGTTTTAATGCCCCTTGGAAGAGACGTGGAGGTCACAGCAGCTTAACAAGATGGTTTTAATGCACTTTGGAAGAGAAGTGAAGTTCAGAGTGGTTTAACAAGACGGTTTTAATGCCCCTTGGAAGAGATGAGGAGGTCACAGTAGCTTAACAAGACGGTCTTAATGCCCCTTGGAAGAGACGTGGAGGTTACAGTAGCTTAACTAGGCAGTTTTAAAGACTGTTGGAAGAGACGAGGAGGTCAGAGTGGTTTAACAAGACAGTTTTAATGCCCCTTGGAAGAGACGTGGAGGTCACAGTAGCTTAACAAGACGGTTTTAATGCCCCTTTGAAGAGACGTGGAGGTCACAGTAGCTTAACAAGACGATTTTAATGCCCCTTGCAAGAGACTTGGAGGTCACAGTAGCTTAACAACACGGTTTTAATGCACCTTGGAGAGATGTGGAGGTCACAGTAGCTTAACAAGACAGTTTTAATGCCCCTTGGAAGAGACGTGGAATTCAGAATGGTTTAACAAGACGGTTTTAATGCCTCTTGGAAAAGACGTGGAGGTCACAGTAGCTTAACAAGATGGTTTTAATGCCCCTTGGAAGAGACGTTGAGGTCAGAGTGGTTAGCAAGATGGTTTTAATGCCCCTTGGAAGAGACGTGGAGGTCACAGTAGCTTAACAAGATGGTTTTAATGCCCCTTGGAAGAGACGTGGAGGTCACAGTAGCTTAACAAGACGGTTTTAATGCCCCTTGGAAGAGACGTGGAGGTCACAGTAGATTAGTAAGACGGTTTTAATGCCCCTTGGAAGAGAAGTGGAGGTTAGAGTGGTTTAACAAGACGGTTTTAATGCCCGTTGGAAGAGACGTGGAGGTCACAGAAGCTTAACACAATGTTTTTAATGCCCCTTGGAAGAGACGTGGAGGTCCCAGTGAAATAAAAAGACAATATCAATGCCCCTTGGTATAGACGTGGAGGTCACAGTAGCTTAACAAGATGGTTTTAATGCCTCTTCGAAGAGACGTGGAGGTCAGCGTGGTTTAACAAGACGGTTTTAATGCCCCTTGGAAGAGACGTAGAGGTCACAGTAGCTTAGCAAGATGGTTTTAATGCCCCTTGGAAGAGACGTGGAGGTCACAGTAGCTTAACAAGATGGTGTTAATGCCCATTGGAAAAGACGTGGAGTTCAGAGTGGCTTAAAAAGACTGTTTTAATGCCCTTGGAATTGACGTGGAGGTCAGAGTCGTTTAACAAGATGGTTTTAATGCCCCTTGGAAGAGACGTGGAGGTCACAGTAGGTTAACAAGATGGTTTTAATGCCCCTTTGAAGAGACGTGGAGGTCACAGTAGCTTAACAATACGATTTTAATGCCCCTTGGAAGAGACGTGGAGGTCATAGCATCTTAACAAGACAGTTTTAATGCCCCTTGGAAGAGACGTGGAGTTCAGAATGGATTAACAATACGGTTTTAATGCCCCTTGGAAAAGATGTGGAGGTCACAGTAGCTTAACAAGACGGTTTTAATGCCCCTTGGAAGAGACGTGAAGGTCAGAGTGGTTTAGCAAGATGGTTTTAATGCCCCTTGGAAGAGACGTGGAGGTCACAGCTTAACAAGATGGTTTTAATGCCCCTTGGAAGAGACGTGGAGGTCACAGTAGCTTAACAAGACAGTTTTAAGGCCCCTTGGAAGAGACGTGGAGGTCACAGTAGCTTAACAAGATGGTTGTAATGCCCCTTGGAAGAGACGTGGAGGTCACAGTAGCTTAACAAGACTGTTTTAATGCCCCTTGGAAGAGACGTGGAGGTCACAGTAATTAACAAGACTGTTTTAATGCCCCTTGGAAGAGACGTGAAGGTCAGAGTGGTTTAACAAGAAGGTTTTAATGCCCCTTGGAAGAGACGTGGAGTTCAGAGTGGATTAACAAGACGGTTTTTATGCCCCTTGGAAGAGACGTGGAGGTCAGAGTGGTTTAACAAGACGGTTTTAATGCCACTTGGAAGAGACATGGAGGTCACAGTAGCTTAACAAGACGGTTTTAATGCCCCTTGGAAGAGACGTTGAAGTCAGAGAGGTTTAGCAAGATGGTTTTAATGCAGCTTGGAAGAGACGTGGAGGTCACAGTAGCTTAACAAGATGGTTTTAATGCCCCTTGGAAGAGACGTGGAGGTCACAGTAGCTTAACAAGACTGTTTTAATGCCGTTTGGAAGAGACGTGGAGGTCACAGTAATTAACAAGACTGTTTTAATGCCCCTTGGAAGAGACGTGAAGGTCAGAGTGGTTTAACAAGAAGGTTTTAATGCCCCTTGGAAGAGACGTGGAGGTTAGAGTGGTTTAACAAGACGGTTTTAATGCCCCTTGGAAGAGACGTGGAGGTGACAGTAGCTTAACAAGACGGTTTTAATGCCCGTTGGAAGAGACGTGGAGGTCAGATTGGTTTAGCAAGACGGTTTTAATGCCCCTTGGAAGAGACGTGGAGGTCACAGTAGCTTAACAAGATGGTTTTAATGCCCGTTGGAAGAGATGTGGAGTTCAGAGGGGTTTAACAAGACGGTTTTAATGCCCCTTGGAAGAGATGTGGAGGTCAGAGTGGTTTAACAAGACGGTTTTAATGCCCCTTGGAAGAGACATGGAAGTCAGATTGGTTTAACAAGAAGGTTTTAATGCCCCTTGGAAGAGACGTGGAGGTCACAGTAGCTTAACAAGATGGTTTTAGTGCACCTTGGAAAAGACGTTGAGGTCACAGTAGCTTATCAAGATGGTTTTAATGCCCCTTGGAAGAAACGTGGAGTTCAGAGTGGTTTAACCAGACTGTTTTAATGCCCGTTGGAAGAGACGTGGAGGTCACAGTAGTTTAACAAGACGGTTTTAATGCCCCTTGGAAGAGACGTGGAGGTCAGAGTGGTTTAAAAAGATGGTTTTAATGCCCCTTGGAAGAGACGTGGAGGTCACAGTAGCTTAACAAGACGGTTTTAGTGCCCCTTGGAAGAGAAGTGGAGGTCACAGTAGCTTAACAAGATGGTTTTAATGCCCCTTGGCAGAGACGTGGAGTTCAGAGTGGTTTAACAGACTGTTTTAATGCCCGTTGGAAGAGACGTGGAGGTCACAGTAGCATAACAAGACGGTTTTAATGCCCCTTGGAAGAGAAGTGGAGGTCACAGTAGCTTAACAAGATGGTTTTAATGCCCCTTGGAAGAGACGTGGAGGTCACAGCAGCTTAACAAGATGGTTTTAATGCACTTTGGAAGAGAAGTGAAGTTCAGAGTGGTTTAACAAGACGGTTTTAATGCCCCTTGGAAGAGATGAGGAGGTCACAGTAGCTTAACAAGACGGTCTTAATGCCCCTTGGAAGAGACGTGGAGGTTACAGTAGCTTAACTAGGCAGTTTTAAAGACTGTTGGAAGAGACGAGGAGGTCAGAGTGGTTTAACAAGACAGTTTTAATGCCCCTTGGAAGAGACGTGGAGGTCACAGTAGCTTAACAAGACGGTTTTAATGCCCCTTTGAAGAGACGTGGAGGTCACAGTAGCTTAACAAGACGATTTTAATGCCCCTTGCAAGAGACTTGGAGGTCACAGTAGCTTAACAACACGGTTTTAATGCACCTTGGAGAGATGTGGAGGTCACAGTAGCTTAACAAGACAGTTTTAATGCCCCTTGGAAGAGACGTGGAATTCAGAATGGTTTAACAAGACGGTTTTAATGCCCCTTGGAAAAGACGTGGAGGTCACAGTAGCTTAACAAGATGGTTTTAATGCCCCTTGGAAGAGACGTTGAGGTCAGAGTGGTTTAGCAAGATGGTTTTAATGCCCCTTGGAAGAGACGTGGAGGTCACAGTAGCTTAACAAGATGGTTTTAATGCCCCTTGGAAGAGACGTGGAGGTCACAGTAGCTTAACAAGACGGTTTTAATGCCCCTTGGAAGAGACGTGGAGGTCACAGTAGATTAGTAAGACGGTTTTAATGCCCCTTGGAAGAGAAGTGGAGGTTAGAGTGGTTTAACAAGACGGTTTTAATGCCCGTTGGAAGAGACGTGGAGGTCACAGAAGCTTAACACAATGTTTTTAATGCCCCTTGGAAGAGACGTGGAGGTCCCAGTGAAATAAAAAGACAATATCAATGCCCCTTGGTATAGACGTGGAGGTCACAGTAGCTTAACAAGATGGTTTTAATGCCTCTTGGAAGAGACGTGGAGGTCAGCGTGGTTTAACAAGACGGTTTTAATGCCCCTTGGAAGAGACGTAGAGGTCACAGTAGCTTAGCAAGATGGTTTTAATGCCCCTTGGAAGAGACGTGGAGGTCACAGTAGCTTAACAAGATGGTGTTAATGCCCATTGGAAAAGACGTGGAGTTCAGAGTGGCTTAAAAAGACTGTTTTAATGCCCTTGGAATTGACGTGGAGGTCAGAGTCGTTTAACAAGATGGTTTTAATGCCCCTTGGAAGAGACGTGGAGGTCACAGTAGGTTAACAAGATGGTTTTAATGCCCCTTTGAAGAGACGTGGAGGTCACAGTAGCTTAACAATACGATTTTAATGCCCCTTGGAAGAGACGTGGAGGTCATAGCATCTTAACAAGACAGTTTTAATGCCCCTTGGAAGAGACGTGGAGTTCAGAATGGATTAACAATACGGTTTTAATGCCCCTTGGAAAAGATGTGGAGGTCACAGTAGCTTAACAAGACGGTTTTAATGCCCCTTGGAAGAGACGTGAAGGTCAGAGTGGTTTAGCAAGATGGTTTTAATGCCCCTTGGAAGAGACGTGGAGGTCACAGTAGCTTAACAAGATGGTTTTAATGCCCCTTGGAAGAGACGTGGAGGTCACAGTAGCTTAACAAGACAGTTTTAAGGCCCCTTGGAAGAGACGTGGAGGTCACAGTAGATTAGCAAGACGGTTTTAATGCCTCTTGGAAGAGACGTGGAGGTCAGCGTGGTTTAACAAGACGGTTTTAATGCCCCTTGGAAGAGACGTAGAGGTCACAGTAGCTTAGCAAGATGGTTTTAATGCCCCTTGGAAGAGACGTGGAGGTCACAGTAGCTTAACAAGATGGTGTTAATGCCCCTTGGAAAAGACGTGGAGTTCAGAGTGGTTTAAAAAGACGGTTTTAATGCCCCTTGGAATTGACGTGGAGGTCAGAGTCATTTAACAAGATGGTTTTAATGCCCCTTGGAAGAGACGTGGAGGTCACATTAGCTTAACAAGACGGTTTTAATGCCCCTTTGAAGAGACGTGGAGGTCACAGTAGCTTAACAATACGATTTTAATGCCCTTTGGAAGAGACTTGGAGGTCACAGTAGCTTAACAACACGGTTTTAATGCACCTTGGAAGAGACGTGGAGGTCACAGTAGGTTAACAAGACAGTTTTAATGCCCCTTGGAAGAGACGTGGAGTTCAGAATGGTTTAACAAGACGGTTTTAATGCCCCTTGGAAAAGACGTGGAAGTCACAGTAGCTTAACAAGACGGTTTTAATGCCCCTTGGAAGAGACGTGAAGGTCAGAGTGGTTTAGTAAGATGGTTTTATTGCCCCTTGGAAGAGACGTGGAGGTCACAGTAGCTTAACATGATGGTTTTCATGCCCCTTGGAAGAGACGTGGAGGTCACAGTAGCTTAAAAAGACGGTTTTAATGCCCCTTGGAAGAGACGTGGAGGTCACAGTAGATTAACAAGACGGTTTTAATGCCCCTTGGAAGAGACGTGAAGGTCAGAGTTGGTTAACAAGACGGTTTTAATGCCCCTAGGAAGAGAAGTGGAGGTTAGAGTGGTTTAGCAAGACGGTTTTAATGCCCGTTGGAAGAGATGTGGAGGTCAGAGTGGTTTAGCAAGCCGGTTTTAATGCCCCTTGGAAGAGACGTGGAGGTCACAGTAGCTTAACACAATGTTTTTAATGCCCCTTGGAAGAGACGTGGAGGTCCCAGTGAAATAAAAAGACAATATCAATGCCCCTTGGTATAGACGTGGAGGCCACAGTAGCTTAACAAGACGATTTTAATGCCCCTTGGAAGAGACGTGGAGGAAAGAGGGGTACAACAAGACCTTTTTAATGCCCCTTGGAAGAGACGTAGAGGTTACAGTAGCTTAACAAGATGGTTTTAATGCCCTTTGGAAGAGACGCGGAGGTCACAGTAGCTTAACAAGATGATTTTAATGCCCCTTGGAAAAGACGTGGAGTTCAGAGTGGTTTAACAAGACGGTTTTAGTGCCCCTTGGAATTGACGTGGAGGTCAGAGTGGTTTAACAAGATGGTTTTAATGCCCCTTGGAAGAGACGTGGAGGTCACAGTAGCTTAACACAATGTTTTTAATGCCCCTTGGAAGAGACGTGGAGGTCAGAGTGGTTTAACAAGACGGTTTTAATGCCCCTTGGAAGAGATGTGGAGGTCAGAGTGGTTTAACAAGACGGTTTTAATGCCCCTTGGAAGAGACATGGAAGTCAGATTGGTTTAACAAGAAGGTTTTAATGCCCCTTGGAAGAGACGTGGAGGTCACAGTAGCTTAACAAGATGGTTTTAATGCACCTTGGAAAAGACGTTGAGGTCACAGTAGCTTATCAAGATGGTTTTAATGCCCCTTGGAAGAAACGTGGAGTTCAGAGTGGTTTAACCAGACTGTTTTAATGCCCGTTGGAAGAGACGTGGAGGTCCCAGTAGTTTAACAAGACGGTTTTAATGCCCCTTGGAAGAGACGTGGAGGTCAGAGTGGTTTAAAAAGATGGTTTTAATGCCCCTTGGAAGAGACGTGGAGGTCACAGTAGCTTAACAAGACGGTTTTAGTGCCCCTTGGAAGAGAAGTGGAGGTCACAGTAGCTTAACAAGATGGTTTTAATGCCCCTTGGCAGAGACGTGGAGTTCAGAGTGGTTTAACCAGACTGTTTTAATGCCCGTTGGAAGAGACTTGGAGGTCACAGTAGCATAACAAGACGGTTTTAATGCCCCTTGGAAGAGAAGTGGAGGTCACAGTAGCTTAACAAGATGGTTTTAATGCCCCTTGGAAGAGACGTGGAGGTCACAGCAGCTTAACAAGATGGTTTTAATGCACTTTGGAAGAGACGTGAAGTTCAGAGTGGTTTAACAAGACGGTTTTAATGCCCCTTGGAAGAGATGAGGAGGTCACAGTAGCTTAACAAGACGGTCTTATTGCCCTTGGAAGAGACGTGGAAGTTACAGTAGCTTAACTAGGCAGTTTTAAAGACTGTTGGAAGAGACGAGGAGGTCAGAGTGGTTTAACAAGACAGTTTTAATGCCCCTTGGAAGAGACGTGGAGGTCACAGTAGCTTAACAAGACGGTTTTAATGCCCCTTTGAAGAGACGTGGAGGTCACAGTAGCTTAACAAGACGATTTTAATGCCCCTTGCAAGAGACTTGGAGGTCACAGTAGCTTAACAACACGGTTTTAATGCACCTTGGAGAGATGTGGAGGTCACAGTAGCTTAACAAGACAGTTTTAATGCCCCTTGGAAGAGACGTGGAATTCAGAATGGTTTAACAAGACGGTTTTAATGCCCCTTGGAAAAGACGTGGAGGTCACAGTAGCTTAACAAGATGGTTTTAATGCCCCTTGGAAGAGACGTTGAGGTCAGAGTGGTTTAGCAAGATGGTTTTAATGCCCCTTGGAAGAGACATGGAGGTCACAGTAGCTTAACAAGATGGTATTAATGCCCCTTGGAAGAGACGTGGAGGTCACAGTAGCTTAACAAGACGGTTTTAATGCCCCTTGGAAGAGACGTGGAGGTCACAGTAGATTAACAAGACGGTTTTAATGCCGCTTGGAAGAGACGTGAAGGTCAGAGTGGTTTAACAAGAAGGTTTTAATGCCCCTTGGAAGAGAAGTGAAGGTTAGAGTGGTTTAACAAGATGGTTTTATTGCCCGTTGGAAGAGACGTGGAGTTCAGAGTGGTTTAGCAAGCCGGTTTTAATGCCCCTTGGAAGAGACGTGGAGGTCACAGTAGCTTAACAAGACGGTTTTAATTCCCCTTGGAAGAGACGTGTAGTTCAGAGGGGTTTAACAAGACGGTTTTAATGCCCCTTGGAAGAGACATGGAGGTCAGAGTGGTTTAACAAGACAGTTTTAATGCCCCTTGGAAGAGACAAGGAGGTCAGAGTGGTTTAACAAGAAGGTTTTAATGCCCCTTGGAAGAGACGTGGAGGTCACAGTAGCTTAACAAGATGGTTTTAATGCCCTTGGAAGAGACGTGGAGGTCACAGTAGCTTATCAAAACGGTTTAAATGACCGTTGGAAGAGACGTGGAGGTTAGAGTGGTTTAACAAGACAGTTTTAATGCCCCTTGGAAGAAACGTGGAGGTCAGAGTGGTTTAACAAGACGATTTTAATGTCTCTTGGAATTGACGTGGAGGTCAGAGTGGTTTAACAAGATGGTTTTAATGCCCCTTGGAATAGACGTGCAGGTCACAGTAGCTTAACACAATGTTTTTAATGCCCCTTGGAAGAGACGTGGAGGTCCCAGTGAAATAAAAAGACAATATCAATGCCCCTTGGTATAGACGTGGAGGTCACAGTAGCTTAACAAGATGGATTTAATGCCCCTTGGAAGAGACGTGGAGGTCAGAGTCGTTTAACAAGACAGTTTTAATGCCCCTTGGACGAGACGTGGAGGTCACAGTAGCTTAACAAGATGGTTTTAATGCCCCTTGGAAAAGATGTGGAGTTCATCGTGGTTTAACAAGACGGTTTTAATGCCCCTTGGAATTGACGTGGAGGTCAGAGTGGTTTAACAAGATGGTTTTAATGCCCCTTGGAAGAGGCTTGGAGGTCACAGTAGCGTAACAAGATGGTTTTAATGCCCCTTTGAAGAGACATGGTGGTCACAGTAGCTTAAGAACACAGTTTTAATGCACCTTGGAAGAGACGTGGAGGTCAGAATGGATTAACAAGACGGTTTTAATGCCCATTGGAAAAGATGTGGAGGTCACAGTAGCTTAACAAGATGGTTTTAATGCCCCTTGGAAGAGACGTGAAGGTCAGAGTGGTTTAGCAAGATGGTTTTAATGCCCCTTGGAAGAGACGTGGAGGTCACAGTAGCTTAACAAGATGGTTTTAATGCCCCTTGGAAGAGACGTGGAGGTCACAGTAGATTAGTAAGACGGTTTTAATGCCCCTTGGAAGAGAAGTGGAGGTTAGAGTGGTTTAACAAGACGGTTTTAATGCCCGTTGGAAGAGACGTGGAGGTCACAGAAGCTTAACACAATGTTTTTAATGCCCCTTGGAAGAGACGTGGAGGTCCCAGTGAAATAAAAAGACAATATCAATGCCCCTTGGTATAGACGTGGAGGTCACAGTAGCTTAACAAGATGGTTTTAATGCCTCTTGGAAGAGACGTGGAGGTCAGCGTGGTTTAACAAGACGGTTTTAATGCTCCTTGGAAGAGACGTAGAGGTCACAGTAGCTTAGCAAGATGGTTTTAATGCCCCTTGGAAGAGACGTGGAGGTCACAGTAGCTTAAGAAGATGGTGTTAATGCCCATTGGAAAAGACGTGGAGTTCAGAGTGGCTTAAAAAGACTGTTTTAATGCCCTTGGAATTGACGTGGAGGTCAGAGTCGTTTAACAAGATGGTTTTAATGCCCCTTGGAAGAGACGTGGAGGTCACAGTAGGTTAACAAGATGGTTTTAATGCCCCTTTGAAGAGACGTGGAGGTCACAGTAGCTTAACAATACGATTTTAATGCCCCTTGGAAGAGACGTGGAGGTCATAGCATCTTAACAAGACAGTTTTAATGCCCCTTGGAAGAGACGTGGAGTTCAGAATGGATTAACAATACGGTTTTAATGCCCCTTGGAAAAGATGTGGAGGTCACAGTAGCTTAACAAGACGGTTTTAATGCCCCTTGGAAGAGACGTGAAGGTCAGAGTGGTTTAGCAAGATGGTTTTAATGCCCCTTGGAAGAGACGTGGAGGTCACAGTAGCTTAACAAGATGGTTTTAATGCCCCTTGGAAGAGACGTGGAGGTCACAGTAGCTTAACAAGACAGTTTTAAGGCCCCTTGGAAGAGACGTGGAGGTCACAGTAGATTAGCAAGACGGTTTTAATGCCTCTTGGAAGAGACGTGGAGGTCAGCGTGGTTTAACAAGACGGTTTTAATGCCCCTTGGAAGAGACGTAGAGGTCACAGTAGCTTAGCAAGATGGTTTTAATGCCCCTTGGAAGAGACGTGGAGGTCACAGTAGCTTAACAAGATGGTGTTAATGCCCCTTGGAAAAGACGTGGAGTTCAGAGTGGTTTAAAAAGACGGTTTTAATGCCCCTTGGAATTGACGTGGAGGTCAGAGTCATTTAACAAGATGGTTTTAATGCCCCTTGGAAGAGACGTGGAGGTCACATTAGCTTAACAAGACGGTTTTAATGCCCCTTTGAAGAGACGTGGAGGTCACAGTAGCTTAACAATACGATTTTAATGCCCTTTGGAAGAGACTTGGAGGTCACAGTAGCTTAACAACACGGTTTTAATGCACCTTGGAAGAGACGTGGAGGTCACAGTAGGTTAACAAGACAGTTTTAATGCCCCTTGGAAGAGACGTGGAGTTCAGAATGGTTTAACAAGACGGTTTTAATGCCCCTTGGAAAAGACGTGGAAGTCACAGTAGCTTAACAAGACGGTTTTAATGCCCCTTGGAAGAGACGTGAAGGTCAGAGTGGTTTAGTAAGATGGTTTTATTGCCCCTTGGAAGAGACGTGGAGGTCACAGTAGCTTAACATGATGGTTTTCATGCCCCTTGGAAGAGACGTGGAGGTCACAGTAGCTTAAAAAGACGGTTTTAATGCCCCTTGGAAGAGACGTGGAGGTCACAGTAGATTAACAAGACGGTTTTAATGCCCCTTGGAAGAGACGTGAAGGTCAGAGTTGGTTAACAAGACGGTTTTAATGCCCCTAGGAAGAGAAGTGGAGGTTAGAGTGGTTTAGCAAGACGGTTTTAATGCCCGTTGGAAGAGATGTGGAGGTCAGAGTGGTTTAGCAAGCCGGTTTTAATGCCCCTTGGAAGAGACGTGGAGGTCACAGTAGCTTAACACAATGTTTTTAATGCCCCTTGGAAGAGACGTGGAGGTCCCAGTGAAATAAAAAGACAATATCAATGCCCCTTGGTATAGACGTGGAGGCCACAGTAGCTTAACAAGACGATTTTAATGCCCCTTGGAAGAGACGTGGAGGAAAGAGGGGTACAACAAGACCTTTTTAATGCCCCTTGGAAGAGACGTAGAGGTTACAGTAGCTTAACAAGATGGTTTTAATGCCCTTTGGAAGAGACGCGGAGGTCACAGTAGCTTAACAAGATGATTTTAATGCCCCTTGGAAAAGACGTGGAGTTCAGAGTGGTTTAACAAGACGGTTTTAGTGCCCCTTGGAATTGACGTGGAGGTCAGAGTGGTTTAACAAGATGGTTTTAATGCCCCTTGGAAGAGACGTGGAGGTCACAGTAGCTTAACACAATGTTTTTAATGCCCCTTGGAAGAGACGTGGAGGTCAGAGTGGTTTAACAAGACGGTTTTAATGCCCCTTGGAAGAGATGTGGAGGTCAGAGTGGTTTAACAAGACGGTTTTAATGCCCCTTGGAAGAGACATGGAAGTCAGATTGGTTTAACAAGAAGGTTTTAATGCCCCTTGGAAGAGACGTGGAGGTCACAGTAGCTTAACAAGATGGTTTTAATGCACCTTGGAAAAGACGTTGAGGTCACAGTAGCTTATCAAGATGGTTTTAATGCCCCTTGGAAGAAACGTGGAGTTCAGAGTGGTTTAACCAGACTGTTTTAATGCCCGTTGGAAGAGACGTGGAGGTCCCAGTAGTTTAACAAGACGGTTTTAATGCCCCTTGGAAGAGACGTGGAGGTCAGAGTGGTTTAAAAAGATGGTTTTAATGCCCCTTGGAAGAGACGTGGAGGTCACAGTAGCTTAACAAGACGGTTTTAGTGCCCCTTGGAAGAGAAGTGGAGGTCACAGTAGCTTAACAAGATGGTTTTAATGCCCCTTGGCAGAGACGTGGAGTTCAGAGTGGTTTAACCAGACTGTTTTAATGCCCGTTGGAAGAGACGTGGAGGTCACAGTAGCATAACAAGACGGTTTTAATGCCCCTTGGAAGAGAAGTGGAGGTCACAGTAGCTTAACAAGATGGTTTTAATGCCCCTTGGAAGAGACGTGGAGGTCACAGCAGCTTAACAAGATGGTTTTAATGCACTTTGGAAGAGACGTGAAGTTCAGAGTGGTTTAACAAGACGGTTTTAATGCCCCTTGGAAGAGATGAGGAGGTCACAGTAGCTTAACAAGACGGTCTTAATGCCCTTGGAAGAGACGTGGAAGTTACAGTAGCTTAACTAGGCAGTTTTAAAGACTGTTGGAAGAGACGAGGAGGTCAGAGTGGTTTAACAAGACAGTTTTAATGCCCCTTGGAAGAGACGTGGAGGTCACAGTAGCTTAACAAGACGGTTTTAATGCCCCTTTGAAGAGACGTGGAGGTCACAGTAGCTTAACAAGACGATTTTAATGCCCCTTGCAAGAGACTTGGAGGTCACAGTAGCTTAACAACACGGTTTTAATGCACCTTGGAGAGATGTGGAGGTCACAGTAGCTTAACAAGACAGTTTTAATGCCCCTTGGAAGAGACGTGGAATTCAGAATGGTTTAACAAGACGGTTTTAATGCCCCTTGGAAAAGACGTGGAGGTCACAGTAGCTTAACAAGATGGTTTTAATGCCCCTTGGAAGAGACGTTGAGGTCAGAGTGGTTTAGCAAGATGGTTTTAATGCCCCTTGGAAGAGACATGGAGGTCACAGTAGCTTAACAAGATGGTATTAATGCCCCTTGGAAGAGACGTGGAGGTCACAGTAGCTTAACAAGACGGTTTTAATGCCCCTTGGAAGAGACGTGGAGGTCACAGTAGATTAACAAGACGGTTTTAATGCCGCTTGGAAGAGACGTGAAGGTCAGAGTGGTTTAACAAGAAGGTTTTAATGCCCCTTGGAAGAGAAGTGAAGGTTAGAGTGGTTTAACAAGATGGTTTTATTGCCCGTTGGAAGAGACGTGGAGTTCAGAGTGGTTTAGCAAGCCGGTTTTAATGCCCCTTGGAAGAGACGTGGAGGTCACAGTAGCTTAACAAGACGGTTTTAATTCCCCTTGGAAGAGACGTGTAGTTCAGAGGGGTTTAACAAGACGGTTTTAATGCCCCTTGGAAGAGACATGGAGGTCAGAGTGGTTTAACAAGACAGTTTTAATGCCCCTTGGAAGAGACAAGGAGGTCAGAGTGGTTTAACAAGAAGGTTTTAATGCCCCTTGGAAGAGACGTGGAGGTCACAGTAGCTTAACAAGATGGTTTTAATGCCCTTGGAAGAGACGTGGAGGTCACAGTAGCTTATCAAAACGGTTTAAATGACCGTTGGAAGAGACGTGGAGGTTAGAGTGGTTTAACAAGACAGTTTTAATGCCCCTTGGAAGAAACGTGGAGGTCAGAGTGGTTTAACAAGACGATTTTAATGTCTCTTGGAATTGACGTGGAGGTCAGAGTGGTTTAACAAGATGGTTTTAATGCCCCTTGGAATAGACGTGCAGGTCACAGTAGCTTAACACAATGTTTTTCATGCCCCTTGGAAGAGACGTGGAGGTCCCAGTGAAATAAAAAGACAATATCAATGCCCCTTGGTATAGACGTGGAGGTCACAGTAGCTTAACAAGATGGATTTAATGCCCCTTGGAAGAGACGTGGAGGTCAGAGTCGTTTAACAAGACAGTTTTAATGCCCCTTGGACGAGACGTGGAGGTCACAGTAGCTTAACAAGATGGTTTTAATGCCCCTTGGAAAAGATGTGGAGTTCATCGTGGTTTAACAAGACGGTTTTAATGCCCCTTGGAATTGACGTGGAGGTCAGAGTGGTTTAACAAGATGGTTTTAATGCCCCTTGGAAGAGGCTTGGAGGTCACAGTAGCGTAACAAGATGGTTTTAAAGCCCCTTTGAAGAGACATGGTGGTCACAGTAGCTTAAGAACACAGTTTTAATGCACCTTGGAAGAGACGTGGAGGTCAGAATGGATTAACAAGACAGTTTTAATGCCCATTGGAAAAGATGTGGAGGTCACAGTAGCTTAACAAGATGGTTTTAATGCCCCTTGGAAGAGACGTGAAGGTCAGAGTGGTTTAGCAAGATGGTTTTAATGCCCCTTGGAAGAGACGTGGAGGTCACAGTAGCTTAACAAGATGGTTTTAATGCCCCTTGGAAGAGACGTGGAGGTCACAGTAGATTAGTAAGACGGTTTTAATGCCCCTTGGAAGAGAAGTGGAGGTTAGAGTGGTTTAACAAGACGGTTTTAATGCCCGTTGGAAGAGACGTGGAGGTCACAGAAGCTTAACACAATGTTTTTAATGCCCCTTGGAAGAGACGTGGAGGTCCCAGTGAAATAAAAAGACAATATCAATGCCCCTTGGTATAGACGTGGAGGTCACAGTAGCTTAACAAGATGGTTTTAATGCCTCTTGGAAGAGACGTGGAGGTCAGCGTGGTTTAACAAGACGATTTTAATGCTCCTTGGAAGAGACGTAGAGGTCACAGTAGCTTAGCAAGATGGTTTTAATGCCCCTTGGAAGAGACGTGGAGGTCACAGTAGCTTAACAAGATGGTGTTAATGCCCATTGGAAAAGACGTGGAGTTCAGAGTGGCTTAAAAAGACTGTTTTAATGCCCTTGGAATTGACGTGGAGGTCAGAGTCGTTTAACAAGATGGTTTTAATGCCCCTTGGAAGAGACGTGGAGGTCACAGTAGGTTAACAAGATGGTTTTAATGCCCCTTTGAAGAGACGTGGAGGTCACAGTAGCTTAACAATACGATTTTAATGCCCCTTGGAAGAGACGTGGAGGTCATAGCATCTTAACAAGACAGTTTTAATGCCCCTTGGAAGAGACGTGGAGTTCAGAATGGATTAACAATACGGTTTTAATGCCCCTTGGAAAAGATGTGGAGGTCACAGTAGCTTAACAAGACGGTTTTAATGCCCCTTGGAAGAGACGTGAAGGTCAGAGTGGTTTAGCAAGATGGTTTTAATGCCCCTTGGAAGAGACGTGGAGGTCACAGTAGCTTAACAAGATGGTTTTAATGCCCCTTGGAAGAGACGTGGAGGTCACAGTAGCTTAACAAGACAGTTTTAAGGCCCCTTGGAAGAGACGTGGAGGTCACAGTAGATTAGCAAGACGGTTTTAATGCCTCTTGGAAGAGACGTGGAGGTCAGCGTGGTTTAACAAGACGGTTTTAATGCCCCTTGGAAGAGACGTAGAGGTCACAGTAGCTTAGCAAGATGGTTTTAATGCCCCTTGGAAGAGACGTGGAGGTCACAGTAGCTTAACAAGATGGTGTTAATGCCCCTTGGAAAAGACGTGGAGTTCAGAGTGGTTTAAAAAGACGGTTTTAATGCCCCTTGGAATTGACGTGGAGGTCAGAGTCATTTAACAAGATGGTTTTAATGCCCCTTGGAAGAGACGTGGAGGTCACATTAGCTTAACAAGACGGTTTTAATGCCCCTTTGAAGAGACGTGGAGGTCACAGTAGCTTAACAATACGATTTTAATGCCCCTTGGAAGAGACTTGGAGGTCACAGTAGCTTAACAACACGGTTTTAATGCACCTTGGAAGAGACGTGGAGGTCACAGTAGCTTAACAAGACAGTTTTAATGCCCCTTGGAAGAGACGTGGAGTTCAGAATGGTTTAACCAGACGGTTTTAATGCCCCTTGGAAAAGACGTGGAGGTCACAGTAGCTTAACAAGACGGTTTTAATGCCCCTTGGAAGAGACGTGAAGGTCAGAGTGGTTTAGTAAGATGGTTTTATTGCCCCTTGGAAGAGACGTGGAGGTCACAGTAGCTTAACATGATGGTTTTCATGCCCCTTGGAAGAGACGTGGAGGTCACAGTAGCTTAAAAAGACGGTTTTAATGCCCCTTGGAAGAGACGTGGAGGTCACAGTAGATTAACAAGACGGTTTTAATGCCCCTTGGAAGAGACGTGAAGGTCAGAGTTGGTTAACAAGACGGTTTTAATGCCCCTAGGAAGAGAAGTGGAGGTTAGAGTGGTTTAGCAAGACGGTTTTAATGCCCGTTGGAAGAGATGTGGAGGTCAGAGTGGTTTAGCAAGCCGGTTTTAATGCCCCTTGGAAGAGACGTGGAGGTCACAGTAGCTTAACACAATGTTTTTAATGCCCCTTGGAAGAGACGTGGAGGTCCCAGTGAAATAAAAAGACAATATCAATGCCCCTTGGTATAGACGTGGAGGCCACAGTAGCTTAACAAGACGATTTTAATGCCCCTTGGAAGAGACGTGGAGGAAAGAGGGGTACAACAAGACCTTTTTAATGCCCCTTGGAAGAGACGTAGAGGTTACAGTAGCTTAACAAGATGGTTTTAATGCCCTTTGGAAGAGACGCGGAGGTCACAGTAGCTTAACAAGATGATTTTAATGCCCCTTGGAAAAGACGTGGAGTTCAGAGTGGTTTAACAAGACGGTTTTAGTGCCCCTTGGAATTGACGTGGAGGTCAGAGTGGTTTAACAAGATGGTTTTAATGCCCCTTGGAAGAGACGTGGAGGTCACAGTACCTTAACACAATGTTTTTAATGCCCCTTGGAAGAGACGTGGAGGTCCCAGTGGAATAAAAAGACAATATCAATGCCCCTTTGTATAGACGTGGAGGACACAGTTGCTTAACAAGACGGTTTTAATGCCCCTTCGAAGAGACGTGTATGTCAGAGTCGTTTAGCAAGGCGGTAGTAATGCCCCATGGAAGAGACGTGGAGGTCAGAGTGGTTTAACAAGTCGCTTTTAATTCCCCTTGGAAGATACGTGGAGGGCACAGTAGCTTAGCAAGACGGTTTTAATGCCCTTTGGAAGAGACGTGCAGATCACAGTAGATTAACAAGACGGTTTTAATGCCCCTTGGAAGAGACGTGGAGGTGACAGTAGCTTAACAAGATGGTTTTAATGTCCCTTGGAAGAGACTTGGAGGTCACAGTGGTTTAACAAGACAGTTTTAATGCACCTTGGAAGAGTCGTGGAGGTCACAGTAGCTTAACAAGACGGTTTTAATTCCCCTTGGAAGAGACGTGAAGGTCAGAGTGGTTTAAGAAGAAGGTTTTAATGCCCCTTGGAAGAGACGTGGAGGTTATAGTGGTTTAACAAGACGGTTTTAATGCCCCTTAGAAGAGACGTGGAGGTCACAGTAGCTTAACAAGACGGTTTTAATGACCCTTGGAAGAGAGGTGGAGTTCAGAGTGGTTTAACAAGATGGTTTTAATGCCCCTTGAAAGAGACGTGGAGGTCACAGTAGCTTAACAAGGCGGTTTTAATGCCCCTTGGAAGAGACGTGGAAGTCACAGTAGCTTAACAATACGGTTTTAATGCCCGTTGGAAGAGACGTGGAGGACAGAGTGGTTTAACAAGACAGTTTTAATGCCCCTTGGTAGAGACGTTGCGTTCACAGTAGCTTAACAAGACGGTTTTAATGCCCCTTGGAAGAGACGTGGAGGTCAGAGTGGTACAACTTCCGTGTCCTCACCAAGATGACGACTGACCATGCTCTCCTCCTCCTCCTCCTCCCCCCTGTCCTCAGGCCACCTACGCTGAATCGACTGTATGACAGTTGTAGAGGTAATACCGTCTACAGCGCATGATACCATCTCCTGTTCTTCCTCCTCCTCCTCTCCCTCATTGTCCCCCAATGCACGTTGGGATGAGATGAGGCTGGGCTGTGTGTAATCGCCCGCTACGGCTTCTTGATCCATCTCATCATACTCTGGCTGCAATGCCTCCTCTTTAATTCTCTGCAGAGAGCGTTGCAAAAGACAGACAAGTGGGTTGCTGATGCTAATGATGGCGTCATCGCCACTCACCATCTTGGTGGACTCCTCAAAGTTTGTCAGGATGGTACATATGTCATACATCCAGGTCCACTCCTGAGGTCTTATGTGTGGAGTCTGACCTGAATATCGACGGCCTTGTTTCAGCTGGTACTCCACAACTGCTCTCTTCTGCTCACAAATCCTTTGCAACATGTGGAGGGTAGAGTTCCAATGTGTGGGGACATCACACACCAGTCGGTGTGCCGGAAGCTGCAAATGCTTCTGCAACACAGCAAGGGCGGCGGCAGCTGTAACCGACTTCCAAAAATGAGCTGACAGGCGGCGTACTTTGACGAGCAGATCTGGCAACTCGGGGTACGATTTAAGAAACCGCTGAACCACGAGGTTAAGCACATGAGCCAGGCATGTTACGTGTGTGATCTCGCCTCGCCTCAGAGCCGCCACCAGGTTGTGGCCATTGTCACACACGACCATGCCTGGATGTAGGTTCAGCGGTCTCAGCCACAGATCAGCCTGCTCTTTCACAGCTGTCCACAACTCACAAGCAGTGTGAGGTTTATCACCTAAGCTTATGAGTTGCAGCACAGCCTGTTGCCGCTTGGCTGAGGCAGTACTGCAGTGCTTCCAGCTTGTAACTGATGTTGTGGTATCTGAGATGAAGGCTGAACATGAGGAGGAGGAGGATGATGCGCAGGAGCTGTACACTGTGGGGGCAACTCTGACTGACATAGGTCCCGCAATCCTCGGTGTGGGGAGGATGTGTTCCGTCCCAAGGTCCGACTGGGTCCCGGCTTCCACTATGTTTTTCCAGTGTGTCGTCAGAGAGATGTACCATCCCTGGCCACAAGCACTTGTCCACGTGTCCGTTGTCAGGTGGACTCTCCCAGTAACTGCGTTGTTTAGGGCACGGCAGATGTTTTGGGACACGTGCTTGTGTAGTGCGGGGATGGCACACCGGGCAAAATAGTGTCGGCTGGGGACCGAGTACTGAGGGACGGCCACCGCCATAAGGTTGCGGAAAGATTCCGTCTCCACCAGCCTAAAAGGCAGCATTTCCAACGCAAGCAGTCGTGAAATGTGCGAATTTAGGACTGGAGCCTGTGGGGCGTTGGCTGCGAATTTGCCCTTCCTTTCAAAGGTCTGGGATATGGACAATTGAACGCTGCGGTGGGAAGTGGACATGGACGTTGATGCTGTTTCTTGAGAAACTGCCATAACAAGTGAAGACTGAGAGGAGGGGGCAACTTTGCATGCAGTATGGACAGGGTATTGCCTTGCACGCGCAACAGGGGGTTCTCTTAAACGCACAACAGCGGAAGAAGCAGTGGTGACACCCGCTGACACTGGTCGTGGACCCTGGGGTTCGCCCCACAAAGTCGGGTGCTTTGCTGCCATGTGCCTGATCATGCTGGTGGTGGTCAGTCTGGTAGTTTTGTCACCCCTGCTGATGCTGGCCTGGCAGGTGGTACAAATGGCCTTTTTGGGGTTATCAGTAGTGTTGAGCCACCCCCGTAGTGTTCGAGTTCGGTTCGGTTCGTCGAACACCCGTGTGTTCGCCGAACTGTTCGTCGAACTGTTCATCGAACACCTTCGAACACCGTTAAAACCAATGGCAGGCAAACAAAAACACATAGAAACACATAGAAAACACCTTCAAAGGTGTCCAAAAGCTGACAAACTGCTCAGAAGACACAACTAACACATGGAAAAGTGACAAATACATATAGTCATGCGAAAAGAAAAGAGGTGGAGGAGTAAAAGGAGGGGGAGACACAGATATAGGCATGTCATGCCCTTCTAAAATCCAAAAAGTGAGAAGCCGACACGTTCAGTCCGCTCCTGCCCGTGCCACCTCCGCGTCGCCGGGTTTGTGCCAGAGCCGCGGTGAACCCTGACGGCCAGCCCCCCTCTCCCAATACTGGTGCCTGTCCGCTGGTGGGTCGAGCGAGCCCCCCTGTGGTGGAGGCAGCTCTAAGCTTTTTAATTTAAATTGTCTCTCTAATTTGAATGAATACACTTTAAATCCATTTACAAGGATCTATTGGAGGGCAAGTCTCATGCCAGCAGCCGCGTAATTCCAGCTCCAGTAGCGTCCACTAAAGCTGCTGCAGTTAAAAAGCTTTTATAAGGATCGAGCTCGGCTGTCCACCGCAAGGCATCCTACTGCCAGTCCCAGCCCCTATTCCTTGGGGTGCCTCCTGATGCTCTTCACTGAGTATCCCGTGGTCCCGAAGCATTTCCTTTGAAAAAATTAAGTGTCCAAACTACAGGTGGTGTAGCTTGCTTAACAGCCGGGATAATCCGCTGACTAGCAGACACTGCTACTAGGCACAAAGTATTTCCTGGGCTAGATGCAGTTAAAAATTTGTAATTAGATACTCTCGTTGGATGCTGAGAAAGCATTCCATAGAGTCTCCTGGCACGCCATATATGATTCTCTTAAAAAGCTTGGGGTAGGGGTCTAGGGGACCCTTTTATAGCCAAAATCACGGCCCTGTATCGCAATACGTCACCTAGGCTGAAGATAAATGGAACTGTAGCACCCTGAGGGCTCGATTGCTACAGAGGTATTGCACCTCACCCAGAGGTGTGATATCTCACTCTCAGGTAAGGATGTAGTGTGGATCAGGACCCGACACCTGCATGCATTACACCACATTGCCGTGGGGCAGGACGACCAATATGCCCCTGAGATGGGCACGACAGTCCCTGTCCCTGGCTGGAGTGGGGGGAGGGAACACTGAGGAAGGGGAACCCTGTAGTGCAGGAGCAGGGAGGAAGCAGTTCCTGGGTGCATTGAGAAGGGAGTATAAAAGGTGCGCACCATCTTAGTTCAGTGCAGAGAAGTCTGAGCAGAAGTGGCAGGGAGCAGGGGCTCTGCATGAGCTCTGCTCCGGAGGCGGGCCTAGTAACAGAGGCCCAGGCCTGGAAGAGGGAGAAGGAAAGAAGAGGAGCGGAGAAGGCTCCAGGAACGAGGAACGAAGGGATCCCAGGGGTGCGGACGGGCGAGTCGCCACCGCACGCCCGAATCCACCTGCGTGGAGGGGTCAGGCCAAAGGGGGAGACCGGTCCCCGAAACTAGTGGAGGCAGGAAACGACCCTCAGCTAGAAACAGGAGGCTGTGACATTTTATGTGGCGCAGCCCCTCGCTACACCCGCTAGGAAGGCACCACAAAGGGTCAGGGAAACTGGCGCCAAGTTTACCAAGAGGAGGCCCGAGGCAGCCGGACAGAAGGGTTGGTAAGAAAGGCCAGACAAAGGACACACAAAGGGGGTCCTGTGAAGCGCTCCAAAGTTATCTGGGAGTTGTCTGAGCCCCTCACCTGGTGAGCACAGTACGACGTGGGCAGCCGTTACCTGCAGACGTGGTCTGGATAATAAGAACCGTGAGTAAAGGCCCTGGACTGCATCACTGACTCCGTGTCGTTACTGCTGCTGCCCTGCACCATCACCCCCATCCTCCGCATACACTGCCCTGAGGCTATACTCCTCCCGTGGGGAGTTATGCTACGCTCTGCTGCACCCACAACACCAGCCTCAGCGGTCTGCCCTGGAGCGGCGGTTCACTCTGACCGCAATCCATGGGTGGCGTAGTCGGACATTTAAACATCAAAACCACATAAATAGTACCGCCACTGGTTTGACCGCCCTGAGCCACGGAACCGAGTCGCCGCCACGGAGACTACAACCACCAGCATCCACCAAAAAGGGTCCGGCTCCGGGTGTCCCAAGGCCCAGGGGGCGCGTCAGAACATTTTCATCACCTTTCACAATCACCAATGGGACAAGGCAGGGATGTTCTCTGTCCCCTCTCTTATACATCCTAGTGACGGAGCACCTGCTCTCATCAATTCGCCATAACCCCAATATTAGGTGGATTGAGGTGGGAGGCACCGAGTACAAGTGCTCTCTATTTGCTGATGATGTCCTAGTATATATCACTCAATCACATATATCCATCCATGCTGTTATGGCTGAAATAGATCACTTTGTTACATGGTCAAATTTTAAAATCAATGCAGCGAAGTCTGAGGCCCTCGATGTCTCCCTCCCCAAATCCATATAGGATTCCATCCAGTCCAACTTTCCCTTTGCCTGGCCCTCACAGGGTATCAAATACTTAGGAATTCCTATTCATAGAGACCTCTCCCATCTATGTTATCTTAATTTTGGGCCCTTTATTGAACAACTCCATACAGACCACGGTTGGCAAGTTAGAACTGTAAGATTCACTACGTGAACCACTGGTGTTTTGTGGAAAAGCACATGTACACTGTGTTCCAAATTATTATGCAAACAGTGTTTAGGAGTGATAAGGGAAGAATTTGTTTGTTTGTCAGTTAAACTCATTGATGGTGATGTGTGTCAGGGCTCTTTATATCACTGTAAGCAATTGCAGACACCTGTGCTAATTAGTTTGGCAGGTGTGTCCAATGAAAGGCAAGACTACTTAAGAAGGCTGTCTCACATTATTAAGCAGCCTACATTTTCTGCCAAAATGGGAAAGAAAAAGGATGTGTCGGCTGCTGAGAAGCAACAAATTGTGGAGTGTTTAGGTCAAGGCATGACTACAATCAACATTGTGCGATGATCAGGATGAAGTGTCTTGGCAATCAAGAAGTATGTAGCTGATTCACAGTACACACGTGTGCGTGCTGATAAGGGCAAATTGAGGACTCTTTCCTACAGGCAATTACGTCAGGTTGAAAGAGCAGCGGCAAAAAAGCCTTGTCATAGCAGCAGACAAGTTTTTGAAGCTGCTTGTGCCTCCAACGTCCCCCGAACAACAAGATGCAGGGTCCTTCAGAGGTTTGCAGCTGTGCATACGCCATCCTGTCGACCTCCTCTATCCACTTCACACAAGCAGAAACGGCTCCAGTGGGCCAAACATTACATGAAGACTGATTTCAAAACTGTTTTGTTCACGGATGAGTGCCGTGCAGCGCTCGATGGTCCAGATGGATGGAGTGGAGGATGGCTGGTTGATGGACACCCCACGCAAACACGGCTACAGCGCCAACAAGGAGGACGTGGAGTAATGTTTTGGGCTGGAATCATGGGGAGAGAGATTGTCGGCCCCTTTAGGATCCCTGAAGGCGCTAAAGATGAACTCCATAATGTATGTGGATTTTCTCAAACAGCACTTCCTGCCATGGTTCAAGAAGAAGAACCGTGTATTTCACAGCAAGATCATTTTTTTGCATGATAATGCACCATCTCATGCTGCACATAAAACATCTGCATTTCTGGCTGATATGGGCATAAAAGGGGACAAACTTATGGTGTGACCCCCATGCTCCCCTGACCTCTACCCCATTCAGAACCTTTGGAGCATCATTAAAAGGAGTGTCTATGATGGCGGGAGGCAGTTCACATCTAAGCAACAGCTCTGGGAGGGTACTCTGTCCTCATGCAAAACAACTGAAGCAGAAACCATCCAAAACCTGACAAATTCAATGGACGAGAGAGTTCAGAAGCTCCTTTCGAACAAGGGGTCCTATGTGAAAATGTAACATCACCTAGAATAAAGTTTTGAGTTGAAAACTGTTTGATTTCAGTTTCTAACAACCTGCTAATGCTTATAATTTCAAAAATGACCATTTTTTTGGTCTTTATTAAAATGAAAAGGTTGATCGAAAAGTTTGGGGGATCTAAGAGTGTGGCAACCCAGTAGTCATGATTACTTCGAATTCTGACAATATGAGGGTCATGCTGCAGGTAGTGCAGCAAGAAGGCACTTATGTGTCTTGCGCATCTCGGAGCCCCAAAATTATTTTCCGGGCTAGATGCAGCTAAAAATTATTATTAATTTTAAATCTGGTGAAGCTTTAGTATAGATGGCCTAATAGGATCAGTGCTGCACACTGCTACAAAGCCCAAATTATTTTCCAGTCAAGATACAGATAAACATGATTAGTAATTTAAATCTGGTGGAGCTTATTATAGATGGCCTAATAGAATCAGTGCTGCACACTGCTACAAAGCCCAAATTATTTTCCAGCCAAGATACAGATAAACATGATTAGTAATTTGAAAGCTTAAAACGGTTGGTAGGGTGATTTTAACCAATCATCAAGCTTTTACTCTCCCCAGGATGACACAGGGGTAGAAAAGTCGTTTCGGATCCATGATTTGTTCATCTTTATGAACGTGAGTCTGTCTACATTATCAGTGGAGAGCCGCGTGCGCTTATCTGTCAGCACACCACCAGCAGCGCTGAACACACGTTCAGACAGAACGCTGGCTGCGGGGCATGACAAGATCTCCAAGGCGTAAGTGGCTAGCTCCGGCCATTTATCCAGATTGGAAGCCCAAAAAGAGCAAGGGTCCAGTGACACAGTCATGGCTTCAATGTTTACTTGGAGATACTCCTGTACCATCGTCTCTAGGCATTGACTATGTGTCAGACTTCTTGTCTCCTGTGGCCTTGCAAAGGATGGGCTAAAAAAGTGGTGAAATGATTCCGCAAAATTGATGTTACCAGCAGATACTGTGGTTCTGTTACGGTTTGAGTGCTGAACACTTGACGGTCCCACGGTTGGCAAGTTGGAACTGTGAGATTCACTACGTGCACCACTGGTATTTTGTGGAAAAGCACATGTAAGATTCTGCAACAGTCTCTGCTGATACTCCTGCATGCGTGCATCCCTTTCTATGGCAGGTATAATTTCTGCAAATTTACTTTTGTACCAGGGATCTAACAGTGTGGCAACCCAGTAGTCAGGATTATTTCTAGTTCTCACAATTCGAGGGTCATGTTGCAGGTAGTGCAGCAAGAAGGCACTCATGTGTGTTGCGCATCCAGGAGCACCAAGTCCCTGTTGTGTTGGTGGTGAGGTAACAATCATGCTTCCTTCCTCTGTCCTCTCCCCCCAACCTCGCACAACAGAAATGTGATCAAGGACTCCCTCATCTGATGAGTCTTCCATCAGTTCGTCCTCCACTTCTTCCTGGGCTCCTGCACCTTCCTCACTGGTTTGGCTGCTACCATGCGCCCTGGTAAAACCATCTCCCCCACCCTCACATGCCTGCCGCCTTGGTGCTGCCGACCGTCTGGACCTTGCAAATGTTAGCCCTTCCGCATACAACTCCTCCTCCTCTACTTCCTCCACCTCCTCTTGTGCCACCACCTGACTCCGAATTCTGTTTAACATGTGCTCCAGCATGTAAATCACCGGAATAGTCATGCTGATAATGGCATCGTCAGCACTAAACATCTTCGTCGCCATTTCAAAACTGTGCAGAAGGGTGCATAGGTCCCTGATCTGAGACCACTCCTCCAGCGTGATTTGCCCCACCTCTGGATCTCGTTGGCCCAGGCTATACGTCTGAACGTATTGCACCAGGGCTTGTCGGTGCTGCCACAGTCGCTGCAACATGTGCAGAGTTGAATTCCACTGGGTAGGCACATCGCATTTTAGCCGGTGAAGTGGCAGGCCCAACGACTTCTGTAGAGATGTAAGTCGCTGAGCTGCGGGATGCGAACGGCGGAAGTGAGCACACAGCGACCGTGCCCTCTGCAGAAGGCCATCTAGTCTGGGATAGTGGGCTAAAAATTGCTGGACAACCAGGTTCAACACGTGAGCCATACAAGGCACGTGTGTGACATTGCCCCGGCGAAGGGCAGCACCCAGGTTTGCAGCATTGTCGCACACGGCCTTCCCTGGTTTCAGGTCCAGTGGAGACAACCATTCATGAAATTGGTTCTCCAGAGCTGACCACAACTCCTCAGCTGTGTGACTCACATTTCCCAGACATTTCAATGTAAAAACCGCCTGATGACGTTGAGCCCTACTGCCAGCATAGTAAGGAGGTGTGCAGGATCCCTTCTGCGCAGTTAGAAAGCTTGTGGCATGACCAGACAGGCTTTGGGTGCAGGTGGAAGACCGAGAGGAGGTTGAGGAGGCAGAAGCAGTGGAGGAACTTTGACATAAAGAGGATTGACGCACAACTCGAGGGGACGGCAAGACTTGGACAGCAGCCCCTTGTCCTGCTGTCACCATAGTTACCCAGTGCCCAGTCAGCGACATGTAACGCCCCTGTCCATGCCTACTCGTCCAAGTGTCTGTGGTGAAATGCACCCTGTCACACACAGAGTTTCTCAAAGAAGCGGTGATGTTGTGTGCGACATGCTGGTGGAGCGCAGGCACACCTTTCTTTGAGAAGTAATGCCGACTGGGCATCTGGTACTGGGGCACTGCGACGGACATAAGGTCTCGAAAATCCTCTGTGTCCACCAGGCGGAAAGGCAGCATTTCTGTAGCCAAGAGCTTGCAGATGGTGAAATTCAACCTCTTAGCTTTCTCATGGCTAGGAGGAAATGGTCTTTTACTTGTCCACATCTGAGGGACCGAGGGCTGGCTATTGTGCTTAGACGGGGTTGATAAGGGTGTTCCCGGCAAACTGCCGGTCTGTGAGGAAGATGCAGGCGGACATGTTAGGTTGCCTTGATCCAAAGGTGGTGCTATCGATGTCGGACAGCGCTCAAGACCAGCTGGTGTTACCACCTCCAAAGAAAATGATGACCTGCCAATCACGCTGGCTGTTGCGGGTAAAGAGGTGGCAGGTCTGCGCCCCAAAACAGGTGTGACTGCTGTTCCCCCAGTCACAGAGGATGAAGAGGCGGCGGATGCACAAGATATGGCAGACGGTGGTTGGCCCGGCCGGCTAGGCCGCATTGTAGTACACTGAGCTTCCCACTGCAACTTATGCTTCATGTCCATGTGCCGGTTCATGCATGAAGTACTCAAACTATGTATTTTTTGGCCTCTACTTAGCTTTTGCTGACAAATGTTACAGATAACACGAGTTGGGTCATCTTTATCGATCTGAAAAAATGCCCAGGCTATGCAAGGCTTAGCACCCATGCGACCTGAAGACCCACCACGACTTGTGGTGAGAGGCAGAGTTGTGTTTGAGGATGCAGTTGTTGACGTGCTTCCAGTACTACGTCTCTGTCCAGGAAGGCGCAACCTGACCTCGTCGTCACTAGCATCTTCCTCCACCTCCTCTGCTGACCTCATCTCTTGGCTGACTGTGGGTTGACAGTAAGTGGAATCTCCAACCTCATCATCATCACCCTGTGCGTTATCACACCCGTCGTCCTCAGAGCCAACCTGTTCCTGCCCTGACAAAAAACTAAAGTTGTCGCTCCAATCAGGTATTTGAGTCTTATCATCGTCTTCCTCATTGTCTCCACCAACAGGAGTTACAGTTTGGGAATGAGGGTCTACATTATGGTCAGAACCTTCTGCGTCTGGTCCTGGATCTGACTCATAAAGATTCTGGGCATCAGTGCAGATTATTTCCTCGTCTGGATTCACAGAAGCGCTGGAGTCGACCTCTGATTCCCAGGCTATAGTATGAGTAAACAGCTCTGCAGACTCAACCATCTGTTCTACCTCATACTCAGACGGGCAGCTGGAGATTTGGGAGCTGTGAGGAAGCAAGTGCGATTGGGGTGACACCTTTGAGGACTGGAGTATTTGTGATGTTGAAGTTGATGTGGAGGAGAGCCCACTTAAAGGAGCACTTGATATCCGTTGACGCACCTGCTGTTTTTGTGCCTCATCTGGAATTTGTAGCGATTGGCATGGCCGTAAGAAAGGGATCTTATCACATTGTCCGCTAAAAGAAGTAGACATTTTAGTTTGGCTGGAAGATGGTCTTTCTTCTGCAGATGTTACTGTTGCTTTAACACCTACCCCACGGACACAACCTTTTTTCCCCTTCCCAACACGCCTATTCCCCTTTCCACCAGCAGCAGGCCTTTTTCCACTCATTTTGGTGGTTAACTAATTCACAACTCTGGAGTTGTTTGCACAAAAAAATAATGGATGGGAACCGAGCAGAGCTGAGTGGCCAAACTGTGGTATTAGGCCAAAACTATTGGCTGGGTTAGATGCAGAAAAAAATTATATTCAATTTGCAACCTGATGGAGGTCAGTATAGATGGACTAATAGAACAAGTCCCACACACAGCTAGAAGCCCAAATATTTTTTCAGAGGTATTGTAGATGCAGATAAAAATTATTTTTAATTTGCAACCTGATGGAGGTCAGTATAGATGGACTAATACAACAAGTCCCACACACAGCTAGAAGCCCAATATTTTTTCAGAGGTAGATGCAGAAAAAAATATATTCAGTTTGCAACCTGATGGAGGTCAGTATAGATGGAGTAATAGAACAAGTCCCACACACAGCTAGAAGCCCAAATATTTTTTCAGAGGTAGATGCAGATAAAAATTATTTTTAATTTGCAACCTGATGGAGGTCAGTATAGATGGACTAATAGAGAAAGTCCCACACACAGCTAGAAGGCCAAATATTTTTTCAGAGCTAGATGCAGATAAAAATTATATTCAATTTGCAACCTGATGGAGGTCAGTATAGATGGACTAATAGAGAAAGTCCCACACACTGCTAGAAGGCCAAATATTTTTTCAGAGCTAGATGCAGATAAAAATTATATTCAATTTGCAACCTGATGGAGGTCAGTATAGATGGACTAATAGAACAAGTCCCACACACAGCTAGAAGCCCAAATATTTTTTCAGAGGTACTGTAGATGCAGATAAAAATTATTTTTAATTTGCAACCTGATGGAGGTCAGTATAGATGGACTAATAGAGAAAGTCCCACACACTGCTAGAAGGCCAAATATTTTTTCAGAGCTAGATGCAGAAAAAAATTATATTCAGTTTGCAACCTGATGGAGGTCAGTATAGATGGACTAATAGAGAAAGTCCCACACACTGCTAGAAGGCCAAATATTTTTTCAGAGCTAGATGCAGATAAAAATGATTTTTAATTTGCAACCTGATGGAGGTCTGTATAGAAGGACTAATAGAGAAAGTCCCACACACTGCTAGAAGGCCAAATATTTTTTTCAGAGCTAGATGCAGATAAAAATTATATTCAATTTGCAACCTGATGGAGGTCAGTATAGATGGACTAATAGAACAAGTCCCACACACAGCTAGAAGCCCAAATATTTTTTCAGAGGTACTGTAGATGCAGATAAAAATTATTTTTAATTTGCAACCTGATGGAGGTCAGTATAGATGGACTAATAGAGAAAGTCCCACACACTGCTAGAAGGCCAAATATTTTTTCAGAGCTAGATGCAGATAAAAATTATATTCAATTTGCAACCTGATGGAGGTCAGTATAGATGGACTAATAGAACAAGTCCCACACACAGCTAGAAGCAGAAATATTTTTTCAGAGGTACTGTAGATGCAGATAAAAATTATTTTTAATTTGCAACCTGATGGAGGTCAGTATAGTTGGACTAATAGAGAAAGTCCCACACACTGTTAGAAGGCCAAATATTTTTTCAGAGCTAGATGCAGAAAAAAATTATATTCAGTTTGCAACCTGATGGAGGTCAGTATAGATGGACTAATAGGCCAAGTCACACACACTGCTAGAAGGCCACATATTTTTTCAGAGGTAGATGCAGAAAAAAATATATCCAGTTTGCAACCTGATGGAGGTCTGTATAGATGGATTAATAGAACAAGTCCCACACACAGCTAGAAGCCCAATATTTTTTCAGAGGTAGATGCAGAAAAAAATATATTCAGTTTGCAACCTGATGGAGGTCAGTATAGATGGACTAATACAACAAGTCCCACACACAGCTAGAAGCCCAATATTTTTTCAGAGGTATATGCAGAAAAAAATATATTCAGTTTGCAACCTGATGGAGGTCTGTATAGATGGATTAATAGAACAAGTCCCACACACAGCTAGAAGCCCAATATTTTTTCAGAGGTAGATGCAGAAAAAAATATATTCATTTTGCAACCTGATGGAGGTCTGTATAGATGGATTAATAGAACAAGTCCCACACACAGCTAGAAGCCCAATATTTTTTCAGAGATAGATGCAGAAAAAAATATATTCAGTTTGCAACCTGATGGAGGTCAGTATAGATGGACTAATACAACAAGTCGCACACACAGCTAGAAGCCCAATATTTTTTCAGAGGTAGATGCAGAAAAAAATATATTCAGTTTGCAACCTGATGGAGGTCTGTATAGATGGATTAATAGAACAAGTCCCACACACAGCTAGAAGCCCAATATTTTTTCAGAGGTAGATGCAGAAAAATATATATTCAGTTTGCAACCTGATGGAGGTCAGTATAGATGGACTAATACAACAAGTCCCACACACAGCTAGAAGCACAATATTTTTTCAGAGCTAGATGCAGAAAAAAATTATATTCAATTTGCAACCTGATGGAGGTCAGTATAGATGGACTAATAGAATGATGCTATGCCCAAAAGATTTTACTTCACTAGGTGCAGTAAAAAAATTGGTATTCTATATCTTGCAACACAGATAGGCTACTCCACTGACTAACACACTCTGCAATAGGCCAAAAAGTATTAGCTTTGCTAGATTCAGCCAAATGCTGTGAAAAAAACTTGCCAGCACTGGCACAGACCTGCCTGGCAAAAACTGATAGGAACTGATGTAACCTAGTCCTGAAAAGGACTCCAATTACAATTAGTCTTTACTCCCACAATCTATCTATTTAAGAGCACAGACCTGCCTGATAAAAGTCGTAGGAAATGCTGTAACCTAGTCCTTAAAAGGACTGCAATCACAACTATTCCCTACTCCCAAGCTATCTGTAGATTTGTGCGAAAATTGGCTTGAAATTAACAAGGTATAGCGCACACAGCAACAGCGGTGCCGTCTAACACGCAGCTGCAGCAGTGAGAAAATGGTGGCGACGGGGAAAATGGCTTGGTCTTATAGGGCAAGGACATGTGACATACACTGCCAATGACACATGCCCTTGCTTGTGTGAAAAAAAGCACTTCGCTCCGTGTGTGCGCTGCTGATAGGCTGACAGATTGCACCTCCCCACTGTAAATGCGGGAAAGAGAAAAAAAAATGGAGATCTTCATTGTTCCTGCAGAGATCCATCCCCTGCCCCTCCCCCCTCCCCGCTGTACACTCAAACTGCGTATTAACATTAATTTTCATCATTACTGAGAAAAAATCCAGTTATGATTTTGGTGCACAAACAGTTATCGAACATAACCTCGAACAGCCGAATTTTTCTCAAATTGTTCGTGTTCGCCGAACGGCTCGAACACCGCCCAAAACAGCTCGAATTTGAGATTGGCGAACAGTTCGAGTAGAACAACGCTCATCTCTAGTTATCAGCAGAGCCTTTAAAAAAATTTCAGACTCTGGAAGACCTACCGGTTGTACTGGCAACGTCCCTTGTGTTGGTGTTACGGGGAACGGTTGCCCGCCTTCTGTCTGCGGCCACCACACTGCTTCTTCTTGCTTGTTTGGGTACTCTGCCTCCCTCACCTTGTGTGCTGCTGGCCTCGCTCTGCGTGTCCTCCTGCCACATTGGGTCAGTTACCAGATCATCCACCACCTCCTCCTCTTCCACTTCCGCACCACGGTCCTCCTCCTCACTTCGTGGTAATTGTGTCTCGTCATCGTCCACCTCTTGTGACAAATTGCCAGCGTCGCCTTCCTGTGGCCGTGGCTGTTCAAATATTTGGCCATCGCTACATGGGCTCTCCTCTTCCACCACTTCAAGCGGAGCAGGCGAGGTGCACAAATATGGAAATGGACCAGTGAACAGCTCTTCAGAGTGTCCAACTGTGGGATCAGTTGCTGTCTGACGACACTCGGCATGGTGGGAGGAAGTATCATCAGGGTGAGAAGGAGTATGCAGTCGAGACTCACGGCTACTAACACTTGACCGTGTGAAAGACAGACCAGAGGTGGTGATGCCCAGGTGACTGGAAGTATTATCTGCTATCCAATTAATAATCTGTTCACACTGATCAGTTCGCAATAGTGGTGCTGTTGTGTGCTTCCCTAGTAATTCGGTCAAGAACTGGGAGCGAGAAGATGTGGCTGTTGGTTGTGGCACATTTTCACCGTGGCCATGGCCCCGTCCTCTGCACGCACCATCACCAGAACGTCCAGTTCCACGTCTCTTGCCATGCGCCTTGCCCATTGCAAATGAAGTAAAATAGCTTACACTCACACTATCAATGTCAAAAGGGTAATATAAAGGAGATTTGAACCGTGGAAGAGGAAAACCACAGTTCTAGTTATCTGGCATACACCAGACTCTTTTAAACAGATATATTTGTGTCTGAACAGTCAGTGAGAGACTCAAAATGTTTTTTTTTTATGCAAAAAAGGCAAAAAAGGGATAATACAGAGATTTGAACCGTGGAACTGCAAAACCACAGTTCTAGTTATCTGGCCTACACCAGACTCTTTAAACAGATATATTTGTGTCTGAACACTCACAGACACACTCAATTTTTTTTTTTGGGGGGGGGGGATACCAAAAGGTCAATATGATGAGTATTTGTAGAGTCTGACTGAGAAAATAAAAAAAAAGAGGATTTAGATGAAAAAAAAAGGATTTTTCCTGGCCCCTGAGACCTGGGGCTAAGTCCAGCAATTTGAGCAGCGGTAGCACACAGGACTGTAATGCAGTGTTTGTTGGTATAACCACTGCGTCTCCTATACAGCCTTCCTGCCTGCCTGATATCTGGGATGGATATTAGTCCTGAGAATGACTGTTCATTTGATTTTGCAGGCTTTAGAGACCCTACACTACCTATTTTGCACTATATATCTCTCCCTAACTCAGCAGCACTGACCCTACACTGTCTGATCCCAGGCGACTGTGTCCAAGATGGCGGCACCCGGTTTTAAATACTCGAGGTGATGCTGTGCGGCCAGCCAATCACTGTAATGCCCACAACCAACATGGCTGCGGCATTACAGTGACTGTCTGGCAATCCCTGCATGTTCATTGGCTTGGTAAAGAGCGCCAAACATGCAGGGCGGAGACCCGAGCTCCCGCCCGAGTAACCCGGAAATGCTCGGTGCTCGCCGAACATCCCGAGTAGTGAGATGCTCGGGCGAGTACCGAGCAGTGTCGAGCATGCTCGCTCAACACTAATTAAAATACATTATAGTTTCAGAACACCTCTTTAATGTTGAAGAGTAAGGCTTTGTTTCATATACTGTATCAGGCTCTCTTTAGAAAACCTAATGCCACAACTGGCTCAGATTCCCATGGGCTTGATCCAAAGCATCAGTGCTGGATTTGTCCTACAGTTAGAACAGAAAATATTGTCAAAGCAGTTTTAGATCTTGCTGGGATCTAAAGGGTAAAGTTTCTCCTTGTGGAAAGTGACAAGTCAGGTCTGGCATGTCAGAGTGAGAAGACTTATACGCCATGCATGCTCCTCTGGGAAATTAAATATGCCAATTGCCTCTTCAGAAAGGAAAGGACTTGAACTCTAGTGCCACCTATTGGAAGCAGCAATCCTAAATGTCAATATTGACCCTTTAACTAGCCTTGCCATATGACTAAAGTTAAAAGGTTTGGCTTCTTATCCTAAGTCCTATGACAAGGCGTGTTAAAGGGTAAATATTGACTTTTAGCATTGCTAGTTCCAATAGTTGGCACTAGAGTTGAAGTCCTCTTCCTCTATGAAGCGGCAATTTGCATAGATCTAGCTATGAACATCAGACTAGGCTCAAGTTTGGCAGTCATTGTGTCCAGCAAAAGAAGAAAACAACTGCCCAATTATCACTGTTGTGTGGAATCCCCAACCTAAGTAGAGATAATGAATAATAGGGTTGTAGGTATTGAACACTGTAAAGTTGTCATCGCAAGAAGGAATTGTTCTCTCCATTGTCAAGTTGGCGAATAGAATGGCTGTAGATACACTACAAGCAAACAGTATGTGAAACAATGGGTTGTTCTGAAGAGCTCCTTGAACTCGAGCTTGGTCCTGAAATAATTTGCCACCATTGTAACATTATCTTTCTTCCCCCTTAAATATTCCACCACCACCTTTGAAAGGTATTATGAAAAAATGGAACTATTAAGGAACCGCTCAATTCGGTTCTGAAGTGGAGAACATGTAAAGTTACAGAAAGGGGTCACCAAGTGCTAAGGAGCCTAGCACATAAAAATTGCCAATACTTTGCTGACTGTAGAACTTTAAACCTCCTCTGATATTAATCTCTGCACAAAAACCCGTGAGCCAAAATCTTTGTGTCATGGGTTTCCGTGGTGAAGCAACTGCATGCAAGCTTTACAATACCAAACAACATGCCAAGAGTCAGGCAAAGTGATGTAAAGCCACCAACACTGGACTGTGGAGCAGTGGAAATGTGTTCTGTTGAATTATAAATCACGCTTCTCTAGCTGGCATTTGATGGGCCAGTCTGAGTTTTGTGAATGCCAATAGAACGTTACCTGTCTGTTCGCACTGTGCCAACTGTAAATTTTGGCGGAGGAGGTATAATGCTATGTGGTTGTATTTCAGGGGTTTACCTAAATCTATAGGTTACAGTGAAGGAAAATCTTAATCCTTCAGCATACAAGACATTTTCGATAATTGTATGGTTCCAACTTTATGGAAAAAGTTTTTGAAAACCCTTGGGGCATAGTTATATATTTCTGCCTCAACATGACTATGCCCCAGTGCACAAAATAGAATCCACAGAAGCATGATTGGGGGAGTTGGGTTTAGAAGAACATAATGGGCCTGCATAGAGTGACCTCAACCCATTTGAACACGTTCGAATGAACTGGAATGGAGATTGTGACCCCCAACCCCCTCATCTAACATCAATGTCTGACCTCACAAATGCTCTTCTGGAAGAAGGGGAAAAAATTCCCACAGACAAACTCCAAAATCATATAGCATGTGTTATGCACACGCCCGGGCTGAGCGGCGTGTGCGTGTGATTGTAGTGATTCCACTGGACCGTGCCGGAGAGTGAATGCCTGGAGGGGCTTAACTAGGTATTCACCCGATCCGACCAGGGTCGCACGACGGCATACGACGCCAGTGCACCAAGGAGGAACCGAGCAAAGGGACCAGGTGCTACTCCAGGACAGACCCCGGACACGGCTGTTGACCCACACAGGGGAATACAGGAACAGACTGGTAGGCTGGCACACAGACTGGTGGGTATAGGCAGGCACGACTGGTATGCAGGCAGGCGGGTAAGCAGGCAGGGGGGTACAGGCAAGCACAGCTAGAGTGCAGACAGGGAGGCACTAGCAGGTAGGAACACAGGCGGGATAGGACCCAGTACACACTGGGACTCAGGAACAATACACGCAGAGGGGTACAGGCAAGCACAGCTAGAGTGCAGACAGGGAGGCACTAGCAGGTAGGGACACTGGCGGGATAGGACCCAGTACACACTGGGACTCAGGAACAGAGCCACAGATGTGGCGGACAAACACAGCAGAGTGAGGCCGCCCAGAGAGGTGAGCGAGAACAGGGCAGGACAAGGCCGCCTGGAGTGGTGAGCAAGAGTAGAGCAGGACAAGGCCGCCAGGAGCGGTGAACAAAGGATCAAAGCTGAGCGAGACTGCTGGAGCAGTGAGCAAGAGTAAAGCAGGACGAGGCCGCCTGGAGCGGTGAGCAAGAGTGGAGCGAGACTGCCGGAGCAGCGAGCAAAAGGGTCAGAGCGGAGCAAGGCTGCCGGAGCAGTGAGCAAAGGAGTCAGAGCAGGCTAGAACCGCCGGAGCGGTAAGCAAAGGAGTCAGAGCAGACTAGAACCGCCGGAGCGGTGAGCAAAGGAGTCAGAGCAGGCTAGAACCGCCGGAGCGGTGAGCAAAGGAGTCACAGCAGGCTAGAACCGCCGGAGCAGTGAGCAAAGGAGTCAGAGCAGGCAAGGCTGAGTAGGGGGGACAGGGCTCTGTTCACACGGAACAGACAGGAAGGGAAAGGCAGAGCCAGACACCCACAGGGTACTTGCAGTGAAGTAGCGAGTGGACCACAAACTCACAAACGGGAGTACAGAGACAACAGGCAGGAGTTAGGTACGAGTTCAGACTCTGCAGAAAAAGGAAAGGAACAGACATAGAGAAAAGACAGATGAAAGATAGGAGAGAGTACAGACTGGAACTGAGTGTACGGACGAGACCGACACAGGAGCGGGACACAGGAGCGGGTCTGGGAATACGGCCCCCAGAGAGGCGGGACGAACAGGCAAGGAGCGTGTTCAGACAGAACAGACAAGATACAGGAGCAGGTCTGGGTAATCGGCCCCCAGAGAGGCGGGACGAACAGGCAAGGAGCGTGTTCAGACAGGACAGACAAGATACAGGAACGGATCTAGGTAATCGGCCCCTAGAAGGCGGGAGGAGCAGGCTAGGAGCGTGTTCAGACAGGCCTGGAAATACAGCCTCCAGGAAAGGCAGCAGGCAAGAGTACACAGACAGGACTCAGTTCAGACATGGGAACTGATACCGCAAGGCAGGAGACAAAGACAGGACTCAGCTCAGACACGGGAACTGATACCGCAAGGCAGGAGACATAGACAGGACTCAGTTCAGACACGGGAACTGATACCGCAAGGCAGGAGACATAGACAGGACTCAGTTCAGACACGGGAACTGATACCGCAAGACAGGAGACAAAGAACGGGACCTGGCATCTTCAGAGTGAAAGCACACACTGAATGAAACACTATGCTCAGGCAGGGATTGATGGGAGCAGCTGAGCTATATACCAGGTGACAGACAGCAATAGACTGAGGACGCACAAGGGGTGTGACCCACAGCAGGTACAAAAAGCAGGAAGTGATCGGGTGCCGCCCTTAAGCAGCAGAAACAGACACAAACAGACAGCATGGAGGGAAGCCAGAGAGACATTCTGGACTGGAGATCAAGTGCGCGCTCTTGCACAGTGGGAGATGGACCACCATGCAAGGACGCCGCCAGGTATGTTACAGTACCCCCCCCCCCTTACGCCCCCTCTTCTTCAGGCCTGCCAGAATCTTCCGCAGGGAATTCGAGGACCAGTCGTTCACTTCAAGGAGATCACTTCCACTGTCCACAGGAAAAACTGATCTCATCTGGTTAGCTAGGATGCTACCTCCTATCCAGCCATCCTCAGCAACAGACGAAACGGGTGGAGTACCAGGAACAGCACACAAGGAAGTCTCTCTCCACATATTTTCAGGTGGCACCCCAGAGGGTACAGGAGACAACTGGAAGTCCTTCACCGGGTTGGAGGGGGACAGAGACTTGGGGGTAATCTCTGCTTCGAGGTACATCTTGTCAAGCTCACAGGAAGAAATAGACGGGTTATCAGGTACATAATGAGGAAAAGTCACTGTCTCTTTGTTATCTGGTGGTACCCCGGAGGATTCAGGAAACAACTGGAGGTCCTCCGCCGGGTCAGAAGAGTGCAGAGGCTCAGAGAAAACATCTGCTTCAGAGTACACTAGGTCGGACTCACTGGACGAAGCAGGCGAGGTATCGGGTACCGAGTATAGGAAAGTCTCTGTCCATTCACCACCAGGTGGCACCCCGAAGGGTTCTGGAGACAACTGGCGGTCCTCCGCCTGGTCAGAGGGGTGTAGAGACTCACGGGTAACCTCTGCTTCAGAGTACACTAGGTCGGACTCACTGGACGAAGCAAGCGAGGTATCAGATCTAGGATATAGGAGAGTCTCTGTCCATTCACCACCAGGTGGCACCCAGAAGGGTTCTGGAGACAACTGGAGGTCCTCCGCCTGGTCGGAGGGGTGTAGAGACTCGGGAGTAACCACTGCTTCGGAGTACACTAGGTTGGACTCAGTGGACGAAGCGAGCGAGGTATCAGGTACAGAGTATAGAAGAGTCTCTGTCCTTTCGCTACCAGGTAGCACCCCGAAGGGTTCTGGAGACAACTGGAGGTCCTCCGCCTGGTCGGAGGGGTGTAGAGACTCGGGAGTAACCTCTGCTTCGGAGTACACTAGGTTGGACTCACTGGACGAAGCGAGCGAGGTATCAGGTACAGAGTATAGGAGAGTCTCTGTCCTTTCGCTACCAGGTAGCACCCCGAAGGGTTCAGGAGACAACTGGAGGTCCTCCGCCTGGTCGGAGGGGTGTAGAGACTCGGAGGTAACTACCACTTTGGGGTACCCATTGTCAGGCTCACAGGACGAAGCGGACAAAGTATCGAGTACCGGGTGTAGAGAAGTCTCTCTCCATTTGTCATCGAGTGGTATCCCGGATGATTCAGGAGGCAACAGGGGGTCCTCCACCAGGTAGTAGAGGTGCACAGACTCTGAGGTAACCACAGCTTTGGAGCATCCTTGGACATGCACACCGGTTAAAGTGGGTGAAGCATCTGATGCCGGGTGCAGGAAGTTCTCCTGTGTGGAGTCTGGATGGGCAGAAGTCTCTTCGGGCAGGAGAACTGGTGCACTACCCACGCACATTACCCGTTGGGGCTTCTCCGGGATACAGGGAGATGAAGCTTCAGTAGGGACTTCAAGGTTGGGGTCAGGAGGTCTCAGGGAGGACAGACCCTGGCGTGACGGCTTGCCTCTATGTCTAGCACGTCTGGACTGCCTCTTGAAGTTGGGAGAAGTATTCCGGAAAGCGTAGTCACCCTGTGAGGATTCTGGGTGGGCAGTAGTCTCATTGGGCTGGAGGACTATTGCGCTACCCACACACATTACCCGTCGGGGCTGCTCCGGGATATTGGGAAGTGAAGCTTCAGCAGGGGCTTCAGGGTTAGGGTCCTTGAAGACCATACGAAAGGCCACCAGGAAGGCCTGCAGGTCAAGGACGACAGGATCCCATGCTTCCCATAGGGGGGTGACCCATTTCAAGGCATCACCCGCTAGGTAGTCTATCATAAAGGCCACTTTAGCCCAATCGGAAGGAAAATAGAGAGGGTAGGCCTTAAAGTGTAGCATGCATTGCTCCACAAATGCACGACACTGTCTTGGATCCCCATAGTAATGTGGCGGATCCGCAGGAACGAGAGCTGATAGATCCATCTGGACGGTGCGTAATTCGCCTGGAACTCAGCTAAGGAAAAAAAAAATTATTTATTTATTTTAATGCATGTATTCGCTGGAAAACTTCTCAGAGAGCGAAGGCCGTGGGGCTCAACGGGAACCATGGCCTGAGCATGCTGTTATGCACACGCCCGGGCTGAGCGGCGTGTGCGTGTGATTGTAGTGATTCCACTGGACCGTGCCGGAGAGTGAATGCCTGGAGGGGCTTAACTAGGTATTCACCCGATCCGACCAGGGTCGCACGACGGCATACGACGCCAGTGCACCAAGGAGGAACCGAGCAAAGGGACCAGGTGCTACTCCAGGACAGACCCCGGACACGGCTGTTGACCCACACAGGGGAATACAGGAACAGACTGGTAGGCTGGCACACAGACTGGTGGGTATAGGCAGGCACGACTGGTATGCAGGCAGGCGGGTAAGCAGGCAGGGGGGTACAGGCAAGCACAGCTAGAGTGCAGACAGGGAGGCACTAGCAGGTAGGAACACAGGCGGGATAGGACCCAGTACACACTGGGACTCAGGAACAATACACGCAGAGGGGTACAGGCAAGCACAGCTAGAGTGCAGACAGGGAGGCACTAGCAGGTAGGGACACTGGCGGGATAGGACCCAGTACACACTGGGACTCAGGAACAGAGCCACAGATGTGGCGGACAAGCACAGCAGAGTGAGGCCGCCCAGAGAGGTGAGCGAGAACAGGGCAGGACAAGGCCGCCTGGAGTGGTGAGCAAGAGTAGAGCAGGACAAGGCCGCCAGGAGCGGTGAACAAAGGATCAAAGCTGAGCGAGACTGCTGGAGCAGTGAGCAAGAGTAAAGCAGGACGAGGCCGCCTGGAGCGGTGAGCAAGAGTGGAGCGAGACTGCCGGAGCAGCGAGCAAAAGGGTCAGAGCGGAGCAAGGCTGCCGGAGCAGTGAGCAAAGGAGTCAGAGCAGGCTAGAACCGCCGGAGCGGTAAGCAAAGGAGTCAGAGCAGACTAGAACCGCCGGAGCGGTGAGCAAAGGAGTCAGAGCAGGCTAGAACCGCCGGAGCGGTGAGCAAAGGAGTCAGAGCAGGCTAGAACCGCCGGAGCAGTGAGCAAAAGAGTCAGAGCAGGCAAGGCTGAGTAGGGGGGACAGGGCTCTGTTCACACGGAACAGACAGGAAGGGAAAGGCAGAGCCAGACACCCACAGGGTACTTGCAGTGAAGTAGCGAGTGGACCACAAACTCACAAACGGGAGTACAGAGACAACAGGCAGGAGTTAGGTACGAGTTCAGACTCTGCAGAAAAAGGAAAGGAACGGACATAGAGAAAAGACAGATGAAAGATAGGAGAGAGTACAGACTGGAACTGAGTGTACGGACGAGACCGACACAGGAGCGGGACACAGGAGCGGGTCTGGGAATACGGCCCCCAGAGAGGCGGGACGAACAGGCAAGGAGCGTGTTCAGACAGAACAGACAAGATACAGGAGCAGGTCTGGGTAATCGGCCCCCAGAGAGGCGGGACGAACAGGCAAGGAGCGTGTTCAGACAGGACAGACAAGATACAGGAACGGATCTAGGTAATCGGCCCCTAGAAGGCGGGAGGAACAGGCTAGGAGCGTGTTCAGACAGGCCTGGAAATACAGCCTCCAGGAAAGGCAGCAGGCAAGAGTACACAGACAGGACTCAGTTCAGACATGGGAACTGATACCGCAAGGCAGGAGACAAAGACAGGACTCAGCTCAGACACGGGAACTGATACCGCAAGGCAGGAGACATAGACAGGACTCAGTTCAGACACGGGAACTGATACCGCAAGGCAGGAGACATAGACAGGACTCAGTTCAGACACGGGAACTGATACCGCAAGACAGGAGACAAAGAACGGGACCTGGCATCTTCAGAGTGAAAGCACACACTGAATGAAACACTATGCTCAGGCAGGGATTGATGGGAGCAGCTGAGCTATATACCAGGTGACAGACAGCAATAGACTGAGGACGCACAAGGGGTGTGACCCACAGCAGGTACAAAAAGCAGGAAGTGATCGGGCGCCGCCCTTAAGCAGCAGAAACAGACACAAACAGACAGCATGGAGGGAAGCCAGAGAGACATTCTGGACTGGAGATCAAGTGCGCGCTCTTGCACAGTGGGAGATGGACCACCATGCAAGGACGCCGCCAGGTATGTTACAGCATGTCTGCTCACAAGAGTAGAAGATGTTATACCTTCAAATGGGGGACTGTCTCCATATTATTTTCTTTGGATCTTGAATGGGATGTCATAAAATCTCCAGTAGGTGTAATGTATATGTGTCCTAATACTTTTTTCCATACAGTGTATATGTAACTGGTGAATACTGATGTCCGAGCACTCTGACTGAGCAGGATTTATTTACAAATTGTATGAGTCAGGGACCTAGATACCATAATTAGATAATTCAGAAAACCTACCATATGCAGTACATACAGCAAGATGGATATCGCTGCTGTGCTTTGGTTTTTATGCATTTTTATATCAAGCCCTTTTGAATTTCAATCTTGGTTTTGGTCAATAAAAAATGAATGACAAACTCACTAAATTGTACTGCAACCTGCATATGTGCTGCCGGTGTAATTGCTGTACTTTATGTTTGTGATTGTGGCTTTGTTACATGTACAGGTACACTTGTCTGATAAAAACCATGATAGTGAAGACTTCATTCATCCTTAAACGAGAAGCAGTAATTTTAGAAATGCAGACTATGGTTATGATAGAAGCTTTCCATTTCCACCTACCATATCTACATGAGAGGTCTCTCTTACAATCTTTTTCCCTATGCTGTATTTTCAATTAGCTCTTCAGACCCACTGTTCCAACAAAGCCTTATTGATTGCATTGTGACTCATGCCTTCAGCTGGCTTAGTCATGGAACCACAGACATGGTAAATAACATACACGTAGGTCATCTTGGGTTGAGAGACTCTATGATGCTGAGTCCGTGAACTCTTCTAATGAGTATAAACTAATTAAGATTGAAGGTTATTCGTCATCAATTTTTAATGGCTCATGTCAGTAAACTATCTTGGGAATGGTTACAAGGCCTGTATGGCTGTAGGGTCTGTGAGCAACGGTTTGTAAATGATCATTTCCAATAGGTTTTCCACTCACACAAGGTATCTCTAAATTTATTTCTTTAAAGTTGTAGTTTTTGAGCTCTACCATCGATTTCCGGCTTTTCAATTGTTATAGCTCTGTGACCTGATGATGTCTGGTAAAATAGCATACTTAAAAGCATAATAATATGAGGTTTCCTTAGATACATCACCATGGTTAGATAGAGACAAATTCGGTGAAAACTACCAGATAGGGGAAAAATAAAAGATTTTGTGAGGGGGGGTTACTGTCTTCTCAGTATTACATTATTGGTGCATGTATTGAAGAGTGGTAACGACTGAAAGGATAACCTAATTTGTGATTTCTGATTTGATTACTCTGTTCTTCAGCCAAATTGGTTCAGAGATGAAAACAGTTGAACCCAATTAATTTTGAAAACGAATACAATGCTTAAGTTTGCTGATTGGCTGTAACTTTCAAACTCCAGAGGAGGTTGCAATTACATATGGACACCTTCCATGCAGGCTTATAGAAAAATTGTGTCTTTATTCTTCCATCATCATTATTGCATTGTTATTAGCTAGCCTATTACATCATCTATTGAGGATTCAGTAGTCTATCGTCTAAGACTGACCAATCAAAAAACGTCAACTCAGCTCTGATGACGTAATCCTAATTACAGTTGCATCACCAACTTTTTTAAATGCTCTCTGTGTAAGGTATACAGTTTCAAGATTTCTTAGCTTAGTTTCTTAGTATATTGACATGTTTCTATGTTTTTTCAGATATGCTTCGTTCTTGCATTAACAAAGCGAATAGTTTTTGCTACATATGTGGAGAAGTCACATATCTATGCCAATTATCTGGAGAGAGCCAATCTTCTTCCATGAGTTTCAAGGAAGAGGAAGTGGACCTTACAGTATCCAAACATTCCATCTGCAATACACCCAGTATGACATACATAAGAACTGCCGGTTCCAAAAGCATGAGGAATTTTTCAGTCGAGTTAAGTGAAGAACAAGAGGACGCTTGGTGTCATGATTTATCTTCCTCTCACGACCCAGACATTCTGTCAGCAACCTCAACTGAACCACACCTTATAACACAAAGTGAACTGAACCATCTTGTTAGAGATATGGATCTGCCCAAGAGTAAAGCTGAGCTCTTAGGTTCCAAAGTATAGCAGTGGAATCTCCTAGTGGGCGATATTCAGATTTATTTGTTCTGTAACCGTGATAAAGATCTTGTCCAATACTTCTTCATGGAGGGCTATCTTGTGGCATGCAACAACATCAACAGTTTAATGGAAGCTCTGAAGATAAGTCATAATCCAGAGGAATGGATGCTATTCATCAATTCGTCCAAACAAGCCTAAAAGCCATCTTGCTGCATAATGGCAATGTGCTACCTTCAAGTCCAGTTGGTTATGCAGTCCTCATGAAAGAAACCTATGACGACATGAAACAGCTGTTGAGGTGCCTGAAATATGACTAACATATGTGGCTCCTCTGTGGTGACATAAAAGTGGTTGCTCTCTAACTTGGTCTCCAGGATGGATACACAAAGTACAGCTGCTTTCTGAGTGGGATAGTCATGCAAGAGAATATCACTGCAATAAAAGAGATTGACTCTCCGACATTCACTTCAGACAAAGAGTAAAAATGTCCTACATCCAGCACTAGTTGACCCACTTAAGATTTTATTACTTCCATTGCATATCAAGTTGGGCCTACTGAGGAACTTTGTGAAGGCAAGGGATAAAAATGTAAAAGCATTCATGTATCTTATTGATAAATTTCCAAGTTTGAGTGAAGCAAAGATAAAGGAAGGAGTCTTTATTGGACCTCAGATTTGTAAGCTTCATCAAGATGCAGAGTTTCTTAGTTTGCTACAGAGCAAGGAAAAGGCTGCATGGGTAGCATTCACATTAGTGGTAACTAATGTTTTGAGAAACTCAAGAGCAGATAACTATGAAGAGTTGGTGGAAAATCTCCTCAAGACATATAAGGATCTTGACTGTAACATCTCCGTAAAGATTCATTTTTCACATTCGCATCCAGACTTTTTTTCCACCAAACTGCGGGACAGAGAGTGACATGCACAGTGAGATATTTCACCAAGATATTGTGGCTATGGAGAAAATATATCAAGGAAAATGGAATCCATCAATGCTTGCTGGTTACTGTTGGGCAATTGTAAGAGATGATCCGATGCAGGAGTATAAGAGACAAGCAAAAAAGAGTTGTCACTGATATAGGACCAAATTTTGCAGTGCAATTTCTTTAACCTTTATAATTAGCAATAGTGTTTAAACATGTTTTCGTTATTTGAATTGTTGCTAAGTTTCCTCTAAATAAATAACAGAAAATTGGAATAACAAAATATTCTGCATCTTAATATTTGCAAAAATAATTATTTTTCAAAGTACTGAAACTTTTATGCATTAATTATATGTAGCAGTGAAAGGAAAATGCTTTGATATCATTGAAACTAGAACAAACGAAAAATTTTCATTGTCAGATTTGAATTCAGGAGGTTAAAATCATTAAGAAATGGCTCATTTCATTACTGAACCTGACAACTTTTGAAAATATGTTGTAGAACTGTGTTGTTTACAATAAATATGGGTTTCAGTGACAATAATAAATTAACTAAAGAAATCTAAGTTTTAAAATAGGATAAAGAAAAATTAGTGTTGCTGGAATTAGAGTTTTAATTTTCTATTTTGGAAAATTGGAATTAAAAGAAATCTGTCAATAGGATCAAGCCTTTTTAGTCATCTATGTAAGCATGTAGGTCCTAGAAAGTTGAATAAAACAATACCTTGATATCTACGATACAATGTTTTATTTCATAGAGATCTACATTTTTTTATATGTCAATGAGCTGTTAATATCTATGGGTCGGACACTGACCTATCTGAGAATCGACCTCCAGAGCTTATTATTTTAAATGAAAGGAGGAATTATGAGTGTTGTATGTAATGACTGACGCTATGTTTTTATAATCACACACAGATCTAACACAGTAGAGCATAAGTGAAGTTTGTCTCATTACAAACATTTGCAGCAGCATTTGTCCACTCATAGCGGTGTCAGTTCTGCTGCAGAGCTGTGCCTGATTATAACCAACACAGTACAGCAGATTTTAACCTTGTCTTAATACAAACACAACAAGCACATTTACAGTTGTTGTCTCATATAGATGTTGGGTGTGATGTATTCCCCTTCTTCCACACAGGCTACCTAAAAGATGGAAGCTGAAGCACTGTGAGAGAATTTCAGCTGCAAATGTTTTGGAAATGAGACAAACTTCAACTGCACTTCTGCTGTATTGTGATTGATCTGCTGTAACATTTCAGTTCATCTGTACTGTGCTATCTCTGCTGCACTGTGTTATGTTTTGCTGCACTGTGTTTGCTGTGCTGCACTGTGTTAGCTGTGCTGTACTGTCTTAGCTCTGCTGTACTGTTAGCTCATGCTGTACTGTGTTAGCTGTGCTGTACTGTGTTAGCTCTTGCTGTACTATGGTAGTTCAGCTGTACTGTCTTAGCTGTGCTACACTGTGTTAGCTCATGGTTAGAGATGAGCGTTGTTCTACTCGAACTGTTCGCCAATCTCAAATTCGAGCTGTTTTGGGCGGTGTTCGAGCCGTTCGGCGAACACGAACAATTTGAGAAAAATTCGGCTGTTCGAGGTTATGTTCGATAACTGTTCGTGCACCAAAATCATAACTGGATTTTTTCTCAGTAATGATGAAAATTAATGTTAATACGCAGTTTGAGTGTACAGCGGGGTGGGGGGAGGGGCAGCGGATGGATCTCTGCAGGAACAATGAAGATCTCCATTTTTTTTTTCTCTTTCCCGCATTTACAGTGGGGAGGTGCAATCTGTCAGCCTATCAGCAGCGCACACACGGAGCGAAGTGCTTTTTTTCACACAAGCAAGGGCATGTGTCATTGGCAGTGTATGTCACATGTCCTTGCCCTATAAGACCAAGCCATTTTCCCCGTCGCCACCATTTTCTCACTGCTGCAGCTGCGTGTTAAACGGCACCGCTGTTGCTGTGTGCGCTATACCTTGTTAATTTCATGCCAATTTTCGCACAAATCTACAGATAGCTTGGGAGTAGGGAATAGTTGTGATTGCAGTCCTTTTAAGGACTAGGTTACAGCATTTCCTACGACTTTTATCAGGCAGGTCTGTGCTCTTAAATAGATAGATTGTGGGAGTAAAGACTAATTGTAATTGGAGTCCTTTTCAGGACTAGGTTACATCAGTTCCTATCAGTTTTGCCAGGCAGGTCTGTGCCAGTGCTGTGCAAGTTTTTTTCACAGCATTTGGCTGAATCTAGCAAAGCTAATCGTTTTTGGCCTATTGCAGAGTGTGTTAGTCAGTGGAGTAGCCTATCTGTGTTGCAAGATATACCACCTGTGTATAGAATACCAATTTTTTTACTGCACCTAGTGAAGTAAAATCTTTTGGGCATAGCATCATTCTATTAGTCCATCTATACTGACCTCCATCAGGTTGCAAATTGAATATAATTTTTTTCTGCATCTAGCTCTGAAAAAATATTGTGCTTCTAGCTGTGTGTGGGACTTGTTGTATTAGTCCATCTATACTGACCTCCATCAGGTTGCAAACTGAATATATTTTTTTCTGCATCTACCTCTGAAAAAATATTGGGCTTCTAGCTGTGTGTGGGACTTGTTCTATTAATCCATCTATACAGACCTCCATCAGGTTGCAAACTGAATATATTTTTTTCTGCATCTACCTCTGAAAAAATATTGGGCTTCTAGCTGTGTGTGCGACTTGTTGGATTAGTCCATCTATACTGACCTCCATCAGGTTGCAAACTGAATATATTTTTTTCTGCATCTACTCTGAAAAAATATTGGGCTTCTAGCTGTGTGTGGGACTTGTTCTATTAATCCATCTATACAGACCTCCATCAGGTTGCAAACTGAATATATTTTTTTCTGCATCTACCTCTGAAAAAATATTGGGCTTCTAGCTGTGTGTGGGACTTGTTGTAATAGTCCATCTATACAGACCTCCATCAGGTTGCAAACTGAATATATTTTTTTCTGCATCTACCTCTGAAAAAATATTGGGCTTCTAGCTGTGTGTGGGACTTGTTGTAATAGTCCATCTATACTGACCTCCATCAGGTTGCAAACTGAATATATTTTTTTCTGCATCTACCTCTGAAAAAATATTGGGCTTCTAGCTGTGTGTGGGACTTGTTCTATTAATCCATCTATACAGACCTCCATCAGGTTGCAAATTGAATATATTTTTTTCTGCATCTACCTCTGAAAAAATATTGGGCTTCTAGCTGTGTGTGGGACTTGTTCCATTAATCCATCTATACAGACCTCCATCAGGTTGCAAACTGAATATATTTTTTTCTGCATCTACCTCTGAAAAAATATTGGGCTTCTAGCTGTGTGTGGGACTTGTTCTATTAATCCATCTATACAGACCTCCCTTAGGTTGCAAATTGAATATATTTTTTTCTGCATCTACCTCTGAAAAAATATTGGGCTTCTAGCTGTGTGTGGGACTTGTTCCATTAATCCATCTATACAGACCTCCATCAGGTTGCAAACTGAATATATTTTTTTCTGCATCTACCTCTGAAAAAATATTGGGCTTCTAGCTGTGTGTGGGACTTGTTGTATTAGTCCATCTATAGTGACCTCCATCAGGTTGCAAACTGAATATATTTTTTTCTGCATCTACCTCTGAAAAAATATTGGGCTTCTAGCTGTGTGTGGGACTTGTTCTATTAATCCATCTATACAGACCTCCATCAGGTTGCAAACTGAATATATTTTTTTCTGCATCTACCTCTGAAAAAATATTGGGCTTCTAGCTGTGTGTGGGACTTTTTCTATTAATCCATCTATACAGACCTCCATCAGGTTGCAAACTAAATATATTTTTTTCTGCATCTACCTCTGAAAAAATATTGGGCTTCTAGCTGTGTGTGGGACTTGTTGTATTAGTCCATCTATACTGACCTCCATCAGGTTGCAAACTGAATATATTTTTTTCTGCATCTACCTCTGAAAAAATATTGGGCTTCTAGCTGTGTGTGGGACTTGTTCTATTAATATATCTATACAGACCTCCATCAGGTTGCAAACTGAATATATTTTTTTCTGCATCTACCTCTGAAAAAATATGTGGCCTTCTAGCAGTGTGTGGGACTTTCGCTATAAGTCCATCTATACTGACCTCCATCAGGTTGCAAACTGAATATAATTTTTTTCTGTATCTAGCTCTGAAAAAATATTTGGCCTTCTAGCAGTGTGTGGGACTTTCTCTATTAGTCCATCTATACTGACCTCCATCAGGTTGCAAATTGAATATAATTTTTATCTGCATCTAGCTCTGAAAAAATATTTGGCCTTCTAGCAGTGTGTGGGACTTTCTCTATTAGTCCATCTATACTGACCTCCATCAGGTTGCAAATTAAAAATATTTTTTATCTGCATCTAGCTCTGAAAAAATATTTGGCCTTCTAGCAGTGTGTGAGACTTTCTCTATTAGTCCATCTATACTGACCTCCATCAGGTTGCAAACTGAATATAATTTTTTTCTGCATCTAGCTCTGAAAAAATATTTGGCCTTCTAGCAGTGTGTGGGACTTTCTCTATTAGTCCATCTATACTGACCTCCATCAGGTTGCAAATTAAAAATAATTTTTATCTGCATCTACAGTACCTCTGAAAAAATATTTGGGCTTCTAGCTGTGTGTGGGACTTGTTCTATTAGTCCATCTATACTGACCTCCATCAGGTTGCAAACTGAATATAATTTTTTTCTGCATCTAGCTCTGAAAAAATATTTGGACTTCTAGCAGTGTGTGGGACTTTCTCTATTAGTCCATCTATACTGACCTCCATCAGGTTGCAAATTGAATATAATTTTTATCTGCTTCTAGCTCTGAAAAAATATTTGGCCTTCTAGCAGTGTGTGGGACTTTCTCTATTAGTCCATCTATACTGACCTCCATCAGGTTGCAAATTAAAAATAATTTTTATCTGCATCTAGCTCTGAAAAAATATTTGGCCTTCTAGCAGTGTGTGGGACTTTCTCTATTAGTCCATCTATACTGACCTCCATCAGGTTGCAAACTGAATATAATTTTTTTCTGCATCTAGCTCTGAAAAAATATTTGGCCTTCTAGCAGTGTGTGGGACTTTCTCTATTAGTCCATCTATACTGACCTCCATCAGGTTGCAAATTAAAAATAATTTTTATCTGCATCTACAGTACCTCTGAAAAAATATTTGGGCTTCTAGCTGTGTGTGGGACTTGTTCTATTAGTCCATCTATACTGACCTCCATCAGGTTGCAAATTGAATATAATTTTTATCTGCATCTAGCTCTGAAAAAATATTTGGCCTTCTAGCAGTGTGTGGGACTTTCTCTATTAGTCCATCTATACTGACCTCCATCAGGTTGCAAATTGAATATAATTTTTATCTGCATCTAGCTCTGAAAAAATATTTGGCCTTCTAGCAGTGTGTGGGACTTTCTCTATTAGTCCATCTATACTGACCTCCATCAGGTTGCAAATTAAAAATAATTTTTATCTGCATCTACCTCTGAAAAAATATTTGTGCTTCTAGCTGTGTGTGGGACTTGTTGTATTAGTCCATCTATACTGACCTCCATCAGGTTGCAAATTGAATATAATTTTTATCTGCATCTAGCTCTGAAAAAATATTTGGCCTTCTAGCAGTGTGTGGGACTTTCTCTATTAGTCCATCTATACTGACCTCCATCAGGTTGCAAATTAAAAATAATTTTTATCTGCATCTACCTCTGAAAAAATATTTGTGCTTCTAGCTGTGTGTGGGACTTGTTGTATTAGTCCATCTATACTGACCTCCATCAGGTTGCAAACTGAATATATTTTTTTCTGCATCTACCTCTGAAAAAATATTGGGCTTCTAGCTGTGTGTGGGACTTGTTGTATTAGTCCATCTATACTGACCTCCATCAGGTTGCAAATTAAAAATAATTTTTATCTGCATCTACAGTACCTCTGAAAAAATATTTGGGCTTCTAGCTGTGTGTGGGACTTGTTCTATTAGTCCATCTATACTGACCTCCATCAGGTTGCAAATTGAATATAATTTTTTTCTGCATCTAACCCAGCCAATAGTTTTGGCCTAATACCACAGTTTGGCCACTCAGCTCTGCTCGGTTCCCATCCATTGTTTTTTTGTGCAAACAACTCCGGAGTTGTGAATTAGTTAACCACCAAAATGAGTGGAAAAAGGCCTGCTGCTGGTGGAAAGGGGAATAGGCGTGTTGGGAAGGGGAAAAAAGGTTGTGTCCGTGGGGTAGGTGTTAAAGCAACAGTAACATCTGCAGAAGAAAGACCATCTTCCAGCCAAACTAAAATGTCTACTTCTTTTAGCGGACAATGTGATAAGATCCCTTTCTTACGGCCACGCCAATCGCTACAAATTCCAGATGAGGCACAAAAACAGCAGGTGCTTCAACGGATATCAAGTGCTCTTTTAAGTGGGCTCTCCTTCACATCAACTTCAACATCACAAATACTCCAGTCCTCAAAGGTGTCACCCCAATCGCACTTGCTTCCTCACAGCTCCCAAATCTCCAGCTGCCCGTCTGAGTATGAGGTAGAACAGATGGTTGAGTCTGCAGAGCTGTTTACTCATACTATAGCCTGGGAATCAGAGGTCGACTCCAGCGCTTCTGTGAATCCAGACGAGGAAATGATCTGCACTGATGCCCAGAATCTTTATGAGTCGGATCCAGGACCAGACGCAGAAGGTTCTGACCATAATGTAGACCCTCATTCCCAAACTGTAACTCCTGTTGGTGGAGACAATGAGGAAGACGATGATAAGACTCAAATACCTGATTGAAGCGACAACTTTAGTTTTTTGTCAGGGCAGGAACAGGTTGGCTCTGAGGACGACGGGTGTGATAACGCACAGGGTGATGATGATGAGGTTGGAGATCCCACTTACTGTCCACCCACAGTCAGCCAAGAGATGAGGTCAGCAGAGGAGGTGGAGGAAGATGCTAGTGACGACGAGGTCAGGTTGCGCCTTCCTGGACAGAGACGTAGTACTGGAAGCACGTCAACAACTGCATCCTCAAACACAACTCTGCCTCTCACCACAAGTCGTGGTGGCTCTTCAGGTCGCATGGGTGCTAAGCCTTGCATAGCCTGGGCATTTTTTCAGATCGATAAAGATGACCCAACTCGTGTTATCTGTAACATTTGTCAGCAAAAGCTAAGTAGAGGCCAAAAAATACATAGTTTGAGTACTTCATGCATGAACCGGCACATGGACATGAAGCATAAGTTGCATTAGGAAGCTCAGTGTGCTAAAATGCGGCCTAGCCGGCCGGGCCAACCACCGTCTGCCATATCTTGTGCATCCGCGGCCTCTTCATCCTCTGTGACTGGGGGGACAGCAGTCACACCTGTTTTGGGGCGCAGACCTGCCACCTCTTTACCCGCAACAGCCAGCGTGATTGGCAGGTCATCATTTTCTTTGGAGGCGGTAACACCAGCTGGTGTTGAGCGCTGTCCGACATCGATAGAACCACCTTTGGATCAAGGCAACCTAACATGTCCGCCTGCATCTTCCTCACAGACCGGCAGTTTGCCGGGGACACCCTTATCAACCCCGTCTAAGCACAATAGCCAGCCCTCGGTCCCTCAGATGTGGACAAGTAAAAGACCATTTCCTCCTAGCCATGAGAAAGCTAAGAGGTTGAATTTCACCATCTGCAAGCTCTTGGCTACAGAAATGCTGCCTTTCCGCCTGGTGGACACAGAGGATTTTCGAGACCTTATGTCAGTCGCAGTGCCCCAGTACCAGATGCCCAGTCGGCACTAATTCTCAAAGAAAGGTGTGCCTGCGCTCCACCAGCATGTCGCACACAACATCACCGCTTCTTTGAGAAACTCTGTGTGTGACAGGGTGCATTTCACCACAGACACTTGGACGAGTAGGCATGGACAGGGGCGTTACATGTCGCTGACTGGGCACTGGGTAACTATGGTGACAGCAGGACAAGGGGCTGCTGTCCAAGTCTTGCCGTCCCCACGAGTTGTGCGTCAATCCTCTTTATGTCAAAGTTCCTCCACTGCTTCTGCCTCCTCAACCTCCTCTCGGTCTTCCACCTGCACCCAAGGCCTGTCTGGTCATGCCACAAGCTTTCTAACTGTGCAGAAGGGATCCTGCACACCTCCTTACTATGCTGGCAGTAGGGCTCAACGTCATCAGGCGGTTTTTACATTGAAATGTCTGGGAAATGTGAGTCACACAGCTGAGGAGTTGTGGTCAGCTCTGGAGAACCAATTTCATGAATGGTTGTCTCCACTGGACCTGAAACAGGGAAGGCCGTGTGCGACAATGCTGCAAACCTGGGTGCTGCCCTTCGCCGGGGCAATGTCACACACGTGCCTTGTATGGCTCACGTGTTGAACCTGGTTGTCCAGCAATTTTTAGCCCACTATCCCAGACTAGATTGCCTTCTGCAGAGGGCACGGTCGCTGTGTGCTCACTTCCGCCGTTCGCATCCCGCAGCTCAGCGACTTACATCTCTACAGAAGTCGTTGGGCCTGCCACTTCACCGGCTAAAATGCGATGTGCCTACCCGGTGGAATTCAACTCTGCACATGTTGCAGCGACTGTGGCAGCACCAACAAGCCCTGGTGCAATACGTTCTGACGTATAGCCTGGGCCAACGAGATCCAGAGGTGGGGCAAATCACGCTGGAGGAGTGGTCTCAGATCAGGGACCTATGCACCCTTCTGCACAGTTTTGAAATGGCGACGAAGATGTTTAGTGCTGACGATGCTATTATCAGCATGACTATTCCGGTGATTTACATGCTGGAGCACATGTTAAACAGAATTCGGAGTCAGGTGGTGGCACAAGAGGAGGTGGAGGAAGTAGAGGAGGAGGAGTTGTATGCGGAAGGGCTAACATCTGCAAGGTCCAGACGGTCGGCAGCACCAAGGCGGCAGGCATGTGAGGGTGGGGGAGATGGCTTTACCAGGGCGCATGGTAGCAGCCAAACTAGTGAGGAAGGTGCAGGAGCCCAGGAAGAAGTGGAGGACGAACTGATGGAAGACTCATCAGATGAGGGAGACCTTGATCACATTTCTGTTGTGCGAGGTTGGGGGGAGAGGACAGAGGAAGGAAGCATGATTGTTACCTCGCCACCAACACAACAGGGACTTGGTGCTCCTGGATGCGCAACACACATGAGTGCCTTCTTGCTGCACTACCTGCAACATGACCCTCGAATAGTGAGAATTAGAAATAATCCTGACTACTGGGTTGCCACACTGTTAGATCCCCGGTACAAAAGTAAATTTGCAGAAATTATTCCTGCCATAGAAAGGGATGCACGCATGCAGGAGTATCAGCAGAGACTGTTGCAGAATCTTACATGTGCTTTTCCACAAAATACCAGTGGTGCACGTAGTGAATCTCACAGTTCCAACTTGCCAACCGTGGGACCGTCAAGTGTTCAGCACTCAAACCGTAACAGAACCACAGTATCTGCTGGTAACATCAATTTTGCGGAATCATTTCACCACTTTTTTAGCCCATCCTTTGCAAGGCCACAGGAGACAAGAAGTCTGACACATAGTCAACGCCTAGAGACGATGGTACAGGAGTATCTCCAAGTAAACATTGAAGCCATGACTGTGTCACTGGACCCTTGCTCTTTTTGGGCTTCCAATCTGGATAAATGGCCGGAGCTAGCCACTTACGCCTTGGAGATCTTGTCATGCCCCGCAGCCAGCGTTCTGTCTGAACGTGTGTTCAGCGCTGCTGGTGGTGTGCTGACAGATAAGCGCACGCGGCTCTCCACTGATAATGTAGACAGACTCACGTTCATAAAGATGAACAAATCATGGATCCGAAACGACTTTTCTACCCCTGTGTCATCCTGGGGAGAGTAAAAGCTTGATGATTGGTTAAAATCACCCTACCAACCGTTTTAAGCTTTCAAATTACTAATCATGTTTATCTGTATCTTGGCTGGAAAATAATTTGGGCTTTGTAGCAGTGTGCAGCACTGATTCTATTAGGCCATCTATAATAAGCTCCACCAGATTTAAAATTACTAATCATGTTTATCTGTATCTTGACTGGAAAATAATTTGGGCTTTGTAGCAGTGTGCAGCACTGATCCTATTAGGCCATCTATACTAAAGCTTCACCAGATTTAAAATTAATAATAATTTTTAGCTGCATCTAGCCTGGAAAATAATTTTGGGGCTCCGAGATGCGCAAGACACATAAGTGCCTTCTTGCTGCACTACCTGCAGCATGACCCTCATATTGTCAGAATTCGAAGTAATCATGACTACTGGGTTGCCACACTCTTAGATCCCCCAAACTTTTCGATCAACCTTTTCATTTTAATAAAGACCAAAAAAATGGTCATTTTTGAAATTATAAGCATTAGCAGGTTGTTAGAAACTGAAATCATACAGTTTTCAACTCAAAACTTTATTCTAGGTGATGTTACATTTTCACATAGGACCCCTTGTTCGAAAGGAGCTTCTGAACTCTCTCGTCCATTGAATTTGTCAGGTTTTGGATGGTTTCTGCTTCAGTTGTTTTGCATGAGGACAGAATACCCTCCCAGAGCTGTTGCTTAGATGTGAACTGCCTCCCGCCATCATAGACACTCCTTTTAATGATGCTCCAAAGGTTCTGAATGGGGTAGAGGTCAGGGGAGCATGGGGGTCACACCATAAGTTTGTCCCCTTTTATGCCCATATCAGCCAGAGATGCAGATGTTTTATGTGCAGCATGAGATGGTGCATTATAATGCAAAAAAATGATCTTGCTGTGAAATACACGGTTCTTCTTCTTGAACCATGGCAGGAAGTGCTGTTTGAGAAAATCCACATACATTATGGAGTTCATCTTTAGCACCTTCAGGGATCCTAAAGGGGCCGACAATCTCTCTCCCCATGATTCCAGCCCAAAACATTACTCTACCTCCTCCTTGTTGGCGCTGTAGCCGTGTTTGCGTGGGGTGTCCATCAACCAGCCATCCTCCACTCCATCCAGCTGGACCATCGAGCGCTGCACGGCACTCATCCGTGAACAAAACAGTTTTGAAATCAGTCTTCATGTAATGTTTGGCCCACTGGAGCCATTTCTGCTTGTGTGAAGTGGATAGAGGAGGTCGACAGGATGGCGTATGCACAGCTTCAAACCTCTGAAGGACCCTGCATCTTGTTGTTCGGGGGACGTTGGAGGCACAAGCAGCTTCAAAAACTTGTCTGCTGCTATGACAAGGCTTTTTTGCCGCTGCTCTTTCAACCTGACGTAATTGCCTGTAGGAAAGAGTCCTCAATTTGCCCTTATCAGCACGCACACGTGTGTACTGTGAATCAGCTACATACTTCTTGATTGCCAAGACACTTCATCCTGATCATCGCACAATGTTGATTGTAGTCATGCCTTGACCTAAACACTCCACAATTTGTTGCTTCTCAGCAGCCGACACATCCTTTTTGTTTCCCATTTTGGCAGAAAATGTAGGCTGCTTAATAATGTGAGACAGCCTTCTTAAGTAGTCTTGCCTTTCATTGGACACACCTGCCAAACTAATTAGCACAGGTGTCTGCAATTGCTTACAGTGATATAAAGAGCCCTGACACACATCACCATCAATGAGTTTAACTGACAAACAAACAAATTCTTCCCTTATCACTCCTAAACACTTTTTGCATAATAATTTGGAACACAGTGTACATGTGCTTTTCCACAAAACACCAGTGGTTCACGTAGTGAATCTTACAGTTCTAACTTGCCAACCGTGGTCTGTATGGAGTTGTTCAATAAAGGGCCCAAAATTAAGATAACATAGATGGGAGAGGTCTCTATGAATAGGAATTCCTAAGTATTTGATACCCTGTGAGGGCCAGGCAAAGGGAAAGTTGGACTGGATGGAATCCTATATGGATTTGGGGAGGGAGACATCGAGGGCCTCAGACTTCGCTGCATTGATTTTAAAATTTGACCATGTAACAAAGTGATCTATTTCAGCCATAACAGCATGGATGGATACATGTGATTGAGTGATATATACTAGGACATCATCAGCAAATAGAGAGCACTTGTACTCGGTGCCTCCCACCTCAATCCACCTAATATTGGGGTTATGGCGAATTGATGAGAGCAGGTGCTCCGTCACTAGGATGTATAAGAGAGGGGACAGAGAACATCCCTGCCTTGTCCCATTGGTGATTGTGAAAGGTGATGAAAATGTTCTGACGCGCCCCCTGGGCCTTGGGACACCCGGAGCCGGACCCTTTTTAGTGGATGCTGGTGGTTGTAGTCTCCGTGGCGGCGACCCGGTTCCGTGGCTCAGTGCGGTCAAACGAGTGGCGGAACTATTTATGTGGTTTTGATGTTTAAATGTCCGACTACGCCACCCGTGGATTGCGGTCAGAGTGAACCGCCGCTCCAGGGCAGACCGCTGAGGCTGGTGTTGTGGGTGCAGCAGAGCGTAGCATAACTCCCCACGGGAGGAGTATAGCCTCAGGGCAGTGTATGCGGAGGATGGGGGTGATGGTGCAGGGCAGCAGCAGTAACGACACGGAGTCAGTGATGCAGTCCAGGGCCTTTACTCACAGTTCTTATTATCCAGACCACGTCTGCAGGTAACAGCTGCCCACGTCGTACTGTGCTCACCAGGTGAGGGGCTCAGACAACTCCCAGATAACTTTGGAGCGCTTCACAGGACCCCCTTTGTGTGTCCTTTGTCTGGCCTTTCTTACCAACCCTTCGGTCCGGCTGCCTCGGGCCTCCTCTTGGTAAACTTGGCGCCAGTTTCCCTGACCCTATGTGGTGCCTTCCTAGCGGGTGTAGCGAGGGGCTGCGCCACATAAAATGTCACAGCCTCCTGTTTCTAGCTGAGGGTCGTTTCCTGCCTCCACTAGTTTCGGGGACCGGTCTCCCCCTTTGGCCTGACCCCTCCACGCAGGTGGATTCGGGTGTGCGGTGGCGACTCGCCCGTCCGCACCCCTGGGATCCCTTCGTTCCTCGTTCCTGGAGCCTTCTCTGCTCCTCTTCCTTCCTTCTCCCTCTTCCAGGCCTGGGCCTCTGTTACTAGGCCCGCCTCCGGAGCAGAGCTCATGCAGAGCCCCTGCTCCCTGCCACTTCTGCTCAGACTTCCCTGCACTGAACTAAGATGGTGCCCACCTTTTATACTCCCTTCTCAATGCACCCAGGAACTGCTTCCTCCCTGCTCCTGCACTACAGGGTTCCCCTTCCTCAGTGTTCCCTCCCCCCACTCCAGCCAGGGACAGGGACTGTCGTGCCCATCTCAGGGGCATATTGGTCGCCCTGCAGCACGGCAATGTGGTGTAATGCATGCAGGTGTCGGGTCCTGATCCACACTACATCCTTACCTGAGAGTGAGATATCACACCTCTGGGTGAGGTGCAATACCTCTGTAGCAACCGAGCCCTCAGGGTGCTACAGTTCCATTTATCTTCAGCCTAGGTGACGTATTGCGATACAGGGCCGTGATTTTGGCTATAAAAGGGTCCCCTAGACCCCTACCCCAAGCTTTTTAAGAGAATCATATATGGCGTGCCAGGAGACTCTATGGAATGCTTTCTCAGCATCCAACGAGAGTATCTAATTACAAATTTTTAACTGCATCTAGCCCAGGAAATACTTTGTGCCTAGTAGCAGTGTCTGCTAGTCAGCGGATTATCCCGGCTGTTAAGCAAGCTACACCACCTGTAGTTTGGACACTTAATTTTTTCAAAGGAAATGCTTCGGGACACGGGATACTCAGTGAAGAGCATCAGGAGGCACCCCAAGGCATAGGGGCTGGGACTGGCAGTAGGATGCGTTGCGGTGGACAGCCGAGCTCGATCCTTATAAAAGCTTTTTAACTGCAGCAGCTTTAGTGGACGCTACTGGAGCTGGAATTACGCGGCTGCTGGCATGAGACTTGCCCTCCAATAGATCCTTGTAAATGGATTTAAAGTGTATTCATTCAAATTAGAGAGACAATTTAAATTAAAAAGCTTAGAGCTGCTTCCACCACAGGGGGGCTCGCTCGACCCACCAGCGGACAGGCACCAGTATTGGGAGAGGGGGGCTGGCCGTCAGGGTTCACCGCGGCTCTGGCACAAACCCGGCGACGCGGAGGTGGCATGGGCAGGAGCGGACTGGACGTGTCGGCTTCTCACTTTTTGGATTTTAGAAGGGCATGACATGCCTATATCTGTGTCTCCCCCTCCTTTTACTCCTCCACCTCTTTTCTTTTCGCATGACTATATGTACTTGTCACTTTTCCATGTGTTAGTTGTGTCTTCTGAGCAGTTTGTCAGCTTTTGGACACCTTTGAAGGTGGTTTCTATGTGTTTCTATGTGTTTTTGTTTGCCTGCCATTGGTTTTAACGGTGTTCGAAGGTGTTCGACGAACAGTTCGACGAACAGTTCGGCGAACACACGGGTGTTCGACGAACCGAACCGAACTCGAACACTACGGGGGTGGCTCAACACTACTCATGGTGTACTGTGTTAGATATGCTGTACAGTGTTAGCTCTGCTGGATTGTGTTAGCTCTGATCTCACTGCAGATCTGTATGTGATTATGAGAGCAAATTGTCAAATATTACTTGGTTCACACTGGTAATGCAAAGATGAGAATCAGGATGGATGACACATAAGAGAGGGTCAGGATAAAGCCAGGTCAATAATTTTATAACCACAAGAATAGCACCAGAGATGTCTGTGGTTAATTGAGCTCAATATCTGACAATTTCCACAAGTATGCTGGGAGTTTAAGTAGGGTGTGGTGCTGCCCCATTGGCCACAGCAGGGAGCTGATTACTCCTGCTAGGCTGCTGGATAGCACACACCCATAGCATTGTTAGGTGGTACTATAGGTCCCAGCTACAATAATCTCTGTCTAGGCAGCATTTACGCCACCCAGATATACTGGTGATGACGTCTCCTCCATCACCAGTGTTACCCACAAAGTGAAGACTGCAGCACCTGGCGACAGAGTCAAAAGTTGCTGGAGCAGGTCCAGGTAAAGATGTGACATATGGCATTTAAAGAAATACATGCTGCTCCATCTGTATTTCCTATACATTTTACTTGTTTACTTCTCTGATCTTGATATATATATATTTTTTTAGAAGTCAAAGAAAGTGTACTTGCTTTCTCACAGACTACTGCAAGTTCTCAGTTGATAATTGCAAGCTGCAGAGCTGCAGGATTCCTATCCCCAGTTTAACACACATTACTAATTCTACATACTTTGCAAAATCCAGGTTCAGCGCATTGAGACTAAAGCACAAATCCCATCTGTTTCAGAGGCTGCTCTCCCAGTACTGTTACAGTAATTACACTCACACTGTACTATGTAACAATAAGGCTCAATTTACATGAATTCTCTCCCACAGGACCCGAGAAATGAACCACTGCCAGCATTCATAAGTAGTGATTGATTTACACACATAGATTTTCATGTTTTTCCCAAAGAGAAAGACAGAGAAACCGTAGTTTGGGCCTTTTGATGAGGAGGAATGGGGGGATCAATAACAGAGGACAGGCGCAGTTTAATGGGTTGTGTATTTTTATATAAGAACGCCTGAATTTCCAGGAAGAAAAGTGTTCAATACAATGTCTATGAATACCTGCTATATGAAGGTCTTCGGTGAGTAAGCTTAATTTACATGTAGCAAAGCAAAGCTCAGAAAACCGGCTGCACCCTAGTGCTTCCAATCAATGCTGTCTATATTGTTCTCTTCCTTTCTGAGCGATGTCTGTTGTTGTTTGCTTTCTGTATACCGTAGAGCTGTCATATTAATCCCCCAAAGTATTCCCGGACTCAGTACGGTCTGTAAGAAGTAGACATCACATGCAGAAATCTTCACAAGTCAGTGAGTAGAAGATACAATGAGCAGAACATTTTTTATACCATAGCTATTGAATTAACCATTTCTATGTCATATCATCTATTTGTAGGTAACTCATGAGTTCATGTCCTATAAGTAGTGATGAGCGAGCATGCTTGCTACTGCTCGGTGCTCGCCCGAGTATCTCACTGCTTGAGATGCTCAGCGCTCGCCGAGTATTTCCGGGGTTGCTCGGCGGGAGCTCGGATCCCCTCCCTGCATGTTTGGCGCTCTTTAGAGCACCAATCAACATGCAGGGATTGCCTGCCACTCATTGTAATGCCGCAGTCATGGTGGTTGAGGCATTACAGTGATTGGCTGGCCGCACAATGTCATCAGGTCTATATCAGACCTGGCGCCGCCATGCTCGTCACAGTCACTCCAGAATCAGGCAGAGTAGGCAGAGGTGCTGCTGAGCTAGGGAGAGATTTGCTTATGTATTAGGTAGTGTAGAGAGAAAAACCGTACATTACACATATCCATCTTAACAAACAGTCCTTTTGAGGACTAACTAATCCATCTGCAGAGATATCAGGCAGGCAGTCTATATAGGCAGGCAGGATATATACTGTAGCAGACTGCAGTGTATATAGTACAAGAGGCTCCATTCCAATTCTGCCTTCTGCTGCTGTTACATATTTCTATACAAAGGCCCAGGTCTCAGGGGCCAGGAATACTTTTCTTTGGATCCTAATCCTCATTATTTGCTTAAAAAGCAATCCAGAGAATACCGCTTTTTTTGCGCCATTTGCTTGTTGACACTGCAGAATACTGCCATGCCCTTTCCATATTACAGCGCTAGAAATCCAGCTATTTTCAAAACTGTGTTTTCTCCGTCACACAGATCACATATACGCTATCAGAAAATACTGTCATTTCTGGCCTCCACTAAAAATTTTCTTCAGTGTTTCAGTAAAGCAATTCCCACCAGTTTGCTGTTCAAACTACTTACCTACAGGCCAGCTATTTGAAACTCTGTTTTCTCCGTCACACGGATCACATATAAGTTCGCTCCAAACTCAGTCATTTGTAGTGAGTGTGGAAGATACTGTCCTCCATTTAAAATGGGCAAGGCACGTGGCAAGGGACGGGGAACTGGACGTGATGGTAATGGTGCATGCAGAGGCCAAGGACAAGGCCGTGGGCAAGCTGAAATTGTGCCACAACAAACACACACATCTTTTCTCGCCTGACCTTCCTGTCCCAATTCCTAGGGGACCGCAGCACACTACTATTGAACCCAGAGCAGTGTTAAAAGGTTGTTGGTTGGATAGCGGATAATGCTTCCAGTCACTTAGCCACCACCACCACCACCCTGTCTTCCACACAGTCAAGTCTCAGTAGGTAGCCGTGAGTCTGGACTGCATATTCCTCACTCTGATCCTCATTCCTCCCACCATGCCGAGTGCCCAGAGATAACTGATCCAACACTTGGACACTCTGAAGAGCTGTTCACTTTTCCATTTATACATTCGGGCCTCTCGCCCGGTCCACTTGAAACGGGGCAAGAGGAGATTGCGTGTAGCGATGCCAAAATATTTGAGTAGCCATGGTCACACGAAGGCGACGGTGGGAAAGTGTCACAACAGGTGGACGATGATGAGACACAATTGCCAGAAAATCAGGAGGAGAACCAGGGTGCGGAAGTGGAAGATGAGGTGGTGGATGATATAGTAACTGACCCAACCTGGCTGGGGACATGCAGAGCGAGGACAGCAGAACACAGGGGAAGGGAAGCAGAGCTCCCCAACAGGCAGGAAGAAGCAGTGTGGTGGCCGCAGACAGAAGGCAGGCAACCGTTCCCCGTAACACCAACACAAAGGAAGTTGCCAGTACAACTGTTAGGTCTTCTCGAGTCTGGTTGTTTTTTAAAGACTCTGCCGATAACCCCAAAAAGGCCATTTGCACCACCTGCCAGTCCAGCATCAGCAGGGGTGGCAAAACGACCAGCCTAACCACCACCAGCATGATCAGGCACATGGCAGCAAAGCACCCGACTTTGTGGGCTGAACCCCAGGGTCCAGGAACAGTGTCTGTAGGTGGCACCATTGCTTCTTCCGCTGTTGTGCATGCAAGCCAATCCCATGTCCATGGTGCATGCGAAGATGCCTCCTGCCCTGCTCCTGTCGTTGCACACTATCAAGTAGCAGCATCAGGAAGCACGTCCATGTCCTTGTGCCAGCGCAGCGTTCAGCTGTCCATACCCCAGTCCATAGAACGCAAGCGCAAATATGCAGCCAACGCCCCACAGGCCACACTAATAAATTCTCACATTTCACGACTGCTTGCGCTTGAAATGCTGCCTTTTAGGTTCGTGGAGATGGAAGCATTCCGCAACCTGATAGCGGCGGCCGTCCCTCGGTACCCGGTCCCCAGCCACCACTATTTCTCCCGTTGTGCCGCCCACGCATTACACAAGCACGTGTCCCAAAACATTAGCCGTGCCCTCAACAACGCAGTTACCTGGAAAGTCCACCTAACCACGGACACGTGGACAAGTGCTTGTGGGCAGGGACGGTACATCTCGCTGACTGCACACTGAGTTAACATAGTGGAAGCCGGGACCCAGTCGGACCTTGGGACGGAACATGTCCTCCCGACGCCAAGGATTGCGGGCCCTAGGTCAATCAGGGTTGCCTCCATGATCTACAGCTCCTGCACCTCATGCTCCTCAGCGTCCTCCTCCTCCTCAGCCTCCATCTCTGAAATAACCACATCAGTCACAAGCTGGAAGCACTGCAGCACTGCCTCGGCCAAGCGGCAACAGGCTGTGCTGAAGCTAATATGCTTAAGTGACAAACCGAACAATGCTAAAGAGTTGTGGACAGCTCTGAAAGAGCAGGCAGATCTGTGGCTCACACCGCTGAACCTACAGCCAGGCATGGTCGTGTGTGACAATGGCCGGAACCTGGTGGCGGCTCTGAGGCGAGGCGAGCTCACACACGTACCATGCCTGGCCAATGTGCTTAACCTCGTGGTTCAGCGGTTTCTCAAATCCTATCCAGAGCTGCCAGATCTGTTTGTTAAAGTACGCCGCCTGTGTGCCCATTTTAGAAAGTCAGCTACAGCTTCCGCCGCCCTTGCTGTGTTTCAGCAGCGTTTGCAGCTTCCGGCTCACAGACTGGTGTGTGATGTCCCCATGCGTTGGAACTCTACACTGCAGATGTTGGGAAGGATTTGTGAGCAGAAGAGGGCAGTTGTTGAGTACTAGCATCAACAAGGCCGTCGGTATTCAGTTCAGACTCCACACATAAGACCTCAGGAGTGGACATGGATGTCAGACATATGTACCATCCTCCAAAACTTTGAGGACTCCACCAAGATGGTGAGCGGTGATGATGCCATAATTAGGAGCACCATCCCGCTTCTCTGTCTTCTGAAACGCTCTCTGCTCACAATCAAAGAGGATGCATTGCAGGCAGAGCACGATGAGATGGAGCAAGGAACCATACAGGGTGTTACACACAGCCAAGCCTCATCTCATCCCAACGTGGATTGGATGACAATGAGGAAGAGGAGGAGGAGAAAGGACAGGAGATAGTTTCATGAAATATAGACGGTACTACCTGCACAGCTGTCCATACCGTCTGTTCAACATGAATGGCCAGATGACAGAGAGAAGGAGGAGGAGGAGAGCATGGTCAGTCATCCTCTTGGTGAGGACACGGAAGTCTTGCCTTTAGTAGTCTGGCACGCATGGCTGAGTTTATTTTACGCTGCTTTTCCCAAGACCTTCGTGTTCTCAAAATTTTGGGTGACAGTCATTACTGGTTGGTGACACTTCTAGACCTACGCTACAAGGAGAACTTTATATCTCTTTTCCTTAGGCGGACAGGTCTACAAAAATTTGGCTGTACCAGAAGGCCCTTGTTGCGGAACTATTAAAAAATTACCATCTGAAAACGCTAGCGGCATAGGGCACACTTCATTGGACAACCAAGGAGTACAGGCGAGAGAGACACAAGTCCTATCCAGCAGAGGCAGGGGAACACTGTCAAAGTTTTGGGAGAGTTTTCTCAGACCCTCCCATCGCAAAGGCCCTGAGGCGTGGGGTACTCTCACAAGGAGTGCAAAGTTTGGGAAGATGCTGCCGACCGTACCAACGTCCTCCGTGATTCCGCTGTGCCTTATAATTATTGGGTATCCAAGGTGGATACGTGGAATGAACTGGCTCTCTATGCCTTGGAGGTCCTGGCCTGCCCCGCCGCTAGCATTTTATCAGAGCGGGTTTTTAGTGCCGCTGATGGAATTATATGTCAACTGAAAATGCTGACAGACTGACTGTTATAAAAATGAACAAGGGCTGGATTGGGCCAGACTGCTCAACACCACGGAATGATAGCAGCGTAACTTAAACTCAAATCCAGTGTCTTTTCTTGGGAGGTGTATTCACATGCACCTTTTCGCACCCACACATGGGTATATGCTTCCTGATTTTGGCTATTTGCTCTTGTCCTCCTCCTTCTCCTCATCCTCCACCACCATATCACCAGGGTGACCGTGGTCCGTGATGCAACACCCACATAATGTTTTTAAAGGGTGTTTATGATGCCAGTAAAAAAATTTTTTTATACAGTATGTTCATGTATACCCGCCAGGGGTAAATGTTTGTCAGCCCATACACTTAATGCATGGGCATTACAAGTATAGGAGGCCCGCTCCTTTCTAATGGGAACATTTTTTTATGAGGCCCTCCTCTACGTCTCTTCCAAGGGGCATTGAAGTGCCTCCAAATTTTTGGCAGCCCTTACATTCACTGCATAGGCCAACACTATGGGAGGCTCTCTCCTTTCTAATGGTAATTTGTCGTTACTGTGGCCCTGCTCTATGTCTTTTTAAATTGTTAGTGGGGTTTTTTCTAAATTTGGTCAGCAGTTAGACTCACTGCTAACATATAACTGTATAGCAGACCCTCTCCTTTCTAATGGGAACATGTCGTACTTGTCACTGTGGCCATGCTCTATGTGTCTTTAGTTTGTTAGTGGGGTTTTTCCTAAATTTGGTCAGCCGTTGGACTCACTGCATACCCTATAACTGTATAGCAGACTCTCTCCTTTCTAATGTGAATTTGTGTTGTTACTGTGGCCCTGCTCTATGTGTCTTTAATTTCTTAGTGAGGTTTTTCCTAAATTTGGACAACCGTTAGTCTCACTGCATAAACTATAACTGTATAGCAGACCCTCTCCTTTCTAATGGGAATTTGTCGTTACTGTGGCCCTGCTCTATGTGTCTTTAATTTCTTAGTGAGGTTTTTCCTAAATTTGGTCAGCCATTAGACTCACTGCATACCCTATAACTGTATAGCAGACTCTCTCCTTTCTAATGGGAATTTGTCGTTACTGTGTCCCTGCTATATGTGTCTTTAATTTCTTACTGGGGTTTTTCCTAAATTTTGTATATCCTGTTTCTTGCCTTTGTGTGGTAAGTTTCTGACCTGCCTGGAGCTAGGCCTAGCCTGGTTTCTGTACTGCACCGGCCGACTTTGCAGTAGGGCCTTCTCTTGGAGCACTCGCTCCCAGCTTGTGGGGCCTCCATGACTCCTGGCTCTGTTACTTATCAGCTCTTAGGTGATCCTGGGACTTGAAGTCTTCCAGGGATTCCGGTTATGTCCTACTGGGTCATAGAGATCCCGGTAAGCTCGGACCCGGTGTCCGGTATAAGCTTTCTGGGGTGAGCTTGTACAGATCCTCTGCCCCCAATGCAACTCACTTTCCACTCGACTTTCCACTCGACTTCGGCCATGCTCGGGCCCTCACTAGGCTATACACACTAGCGGCAGCTTGCCGAGCTTCACCGATCTTATGGCGCCGGCACACCTTGAGCTCTAACTGAGCTACAACTGCATCTGGACTGGGCTCCACTGCAGGCTGACCTCTCTCAGACTTGACTCCCTGTAGAGTCCAGACTAGACTAAGCTCGACTCTGTATTCAATCTGTACTTGCTGAACTCTCCAGAGGAACTGCTGAATTCACTCGATGCCTGGCTCCACCTTCCCTACTTATATCCCTAAAGGGCTCCCCCTAGTCGTCTGAGGTGGAAGGTGGAGGTGTGTGTGTGCTGTGGGGGCCTCTTGTGGAGGAATCCTTTAATGCACCCCTCTAGGATCTGTGGCTCCAAGCACAGCTGGGCGCCACAGTGGGGTTTTTCCTAAATTTAGTCAGCCGTTGGACTCATTGCATGCCCTATAACTGTATAGCTGACTCTCTCCTTTCTAATGGGAATTTGTCGTTACTGTGGCCCTGCTCTATGTGTCTTTAGTTTCTTAGTGGGGTTTTTCCTAAATTTGGTCAGCCGTTGGACTCACTGCATACCCTATAACTGTATAGCAGACTCTGTCCTTTCTAATGGGAATTTGTCATTCCTGTGGCCCTGCTCTATGTGTCTTTAATTCCTTAGTGGGGTTTTTCCTAAATTTAGTCAGCCGTTGGACTCACTGCATACCCTATAACTGTATAGCAGACTCTCTCCTTTCTAATGGGAATTTGTCGTTACTGTGGCCCTGCTCTATGTGTCTTTCATTTCTTAGTGGGATTTTTCCTAAATTTCATCAGCCGTTGGACTCACTGCATACCCTATAACTGTATAGCAGACTCTCTCCTTTCTAATGGGAATTTGTCGTTACTGTGGCCCTGCTCTATGTGTCTTTAATTTCTTACTGGGGTTTTTCGTAAATTTTGTCAGCCGTTGAACTCACTGCATACCCTGTAACTGTATAGCAGACTTTCTCCTTTCTAATGGGAATTTGTCGTTACTGTGGCCCTGCTCTATGTGTCTTTAATTTCTTAGTGGGGTTTTTCCTAAATTTATTCAGCCGTTGGACTCAGTGCATACCCTATAACTGTATAGCAGGCTCTCTCCTTTCTAATGGGAATTTGTCGTTACTTTTTCCCTGCTCTATGTGTCTTTCATTTCTTAGTGGGGTTTTTCCTAAATTTGGGCAGCCGTTGGACTCACTACCCTATAAATGTATAGCAGACTTTCTCCTTTCTAATGGGAATTTATCGTTACTTTGGCCCTGCTCTATGTGTCTTTAATTACTTAGCGGGGTTTTTCCTAAATTTGGTCAGCCGTTGGACTCACTGCATACCCTATAACTGTATAGCAGACTCTCTCCTTTCTAATGGGAATTTGTCGTTACTGTGGCCCTGCTCTATGTGTCTTTAATTTCTTAGTGGGGTTTTTCTCAAATTTAATCAGCCGTTGGACTCACTGCATACCCTATAACTGTATAGCAGACTCTCTCCTTTCTAATGGGAATTTGTCGTTACTTTTTCCCTGCTCTATGTGTCTTTAATTTCTTAGTGGGGTTTTTCCTAAATTTTGTCAGACGTTGGACTCACTGCATACCCTATAACTGTATAGCAGACTCTCCTTTCTAAAGAGAATTTGTCGTTACTTTGGCCCTGCTCTATGTGTCTTTAATTTCTTAGTGGGGTTTTTCCTAAATTTGGGCAGACGTTGGACTCACTGCATAACCTATAACTGTATAGCAGACTCTCCTTTCTAAAGAGAATTTGTCGTTACTGTGGCCCTGCTCCATGTGTCTTTAATTTCTTAGTGGGGTTTTTCCTAAATTTGGTCAGCCGTTGGACTCACTACCCTATAACTGTATAACAGACTCTCTACTTTCTAATGGGAATTTGTCGTTACTTTTGCCCTGCTCTCTGTGTCTTTAATAGAGATGAGCGTTGTTCTACTCGAACTGTTCGCCAATCTCAAATTCGAGCTGTTTTGGGCGGTGTTCGAGCCGGTCGGCGAACACGAACAATTTGAGAAAAATTCGGCTGTTCGAGGTTATGTTCGATAACTGTTCGTGCACCAAAATCATAACTGGATTTTTTCTCAGTAATGATGAAAATTAATGTTAATACGCAGTTTGAGTGTACAGCGGGGCGGGGGGAGGGGCAGGGGATGGATCTCTGCAGGAACAATGAAGATCTCCATTTTTTTTTCTCTTTCCCGCATTTGCAGTGGGGAGGTGCAATCTGTCAGCCTATCAGCAGCGCACACACGGAGCGAAGTGCTTTTTTTCACACAAGCAAGGGCATGTGTGATTGGCAGTGTATGTCACATGTCCTTGCCCTATAAGACCAAGCCATTTTCCCCGTCGCCACCATTTTCTCACTGCTGCAGCTGCGTGTTAGACGGCACCGCTGTTGCTGTGTGCGCTATACCTTGTTAATTTCAAGCCAATTTTCGCACAAATATACAGATAGCTTGGGAGTAGGGAATAGTTGTGATTGCAGTCCTTTTAAGGACTAGGTTACAGCATTTCCTACGACTTTTATCAGGCAGGTCTGTGCTCTTAAATAGATAGATTGTGGGAGTAAAGACTAATTGTAATTGGAGTCCTTTTCAGGACTAGGTTACATCAGTTCCTATCAGTTTTTGCCAGGCAGGTCTGTGCCAGTGCTGTGCAAGTTTTTTTCACAGCATTTGGCTGAATCTAGCAAAGCTAATCCTTTTTGGCCTATTGCAGAGTGTGTTAGTCAGTGGAGTAGCCTATCTGTGTTGCAAGATATACCACCTGTGTATAGAATACCAATTTTTTTACTGCACCTAGTGAAGTAAAATCTTTTGGGCATAGCATCATTCTATTAGTCCATCTATACTGACCTCCATCAGGTTGCAAACTGAATATAATTTTTTTCTGCATCTAGCTCTGAAAAAATATTTGGGCTTCTAGCAGTGTGTGGGACTTGGTCTATTAGTCCTTCTATACTGACCTCCAGCAGGTTGCATATTGAATATAATTTTTTTCTGCATCTAGCTCTGAAAAAATATTTGGGCTTCTAGCGGTGTGTGGGACTTGTTCTATTAGTCCTTCTATACTGACCTCCAGCAGGTTGCAAATTGAATATAATTTTTTTCTGCATCTAGCTCTGAAAAAATATTTGGGCTTCTAGCGGTGTGTGGGACTTGGTCTATTAGTCCATCTATACTGACCTCCATCAGGTTGCAAATTAAAAATAATTTTTTTCTGCATCTAGCTCTGAAAAAATATTTTGGCTACTAGCAGTGTGTGGGACTTGGTCTATTAGTCCATCTATACTGACCTCCATCAGGTTGCAAATTAAAAATAATTTTTTTCTTCATTTATCTCTGAAAAAATATTTGGGCTCATAGCAGCGTGTGGGACTTGTTCTATTAGTCCATCTATACTGACCTCCATCAGGTTGCAAATTGAATATAATTTTTTTCTGCATCTAGCTCTGAAAAAATATTTGGGCTTCTAGCGGTGTGTGGGACTTGGTCTATTAGTCCATCTATATTGACCTCCATCAGGTTGCAAATTAAAAATAATTTTTTTCTGCATCTAGCTCTGAAAAAATATTTGGGCTTCTAGCAGTGTGTGGGACTTGGTCTATTAGTCCATCTATACTGACCTCCATCAGGTTGCAAATTAAAAATAATTTTTTTCTGCATCTAGCTCTGAAAAAATATTTGGGCTTCTAGCAGTGTGTGGGACTTGGTCTATTAGTCTATCTATACTGACCTCCATCAGGTTGCTAATTAAAAATAATTTTTTTCTTCATTTAGCTCTGAAAAAATATTTGGGCTTCTAGCAGTGTGTGGGACTTGTTCTATTAGTCCTTCTATACTGACCTCCAGCAGGTTGCAAATTGAATATAATTTTTTTCTGCATCTAGCTCTGAAAAAATATTTGGGCTTCTAGCGGTGTGTGGGACTTGGTCTATTAGTCCATCTATACTGACCTCCATCAGGTTGCAAATTAAAAATAATTTTTTTCTGCATCTAGCTCTGAAAAAATATTTGGGCTTCTAGCGGTGTGTGGGACTTGGTCTATTAGTCCATCTATACTGACCTCCATCAGGTTGCAAATTAAAAATAATTTTTTTCTGCATCTAGCTCTGAAAAAATATTTGGGCTTCTAGCAGTGTGTGGGACTTGGTCTATTAGTCCATCTATACTGACCTCCATCAGGTTGCAAATTGAATAAAAAAATTTTCTGCATCTAGCTCTGAAAAAATATTTGGGCTTCTAGCGGTGTGTGGGACTTGGTCTATTAGTCCATCTATACTGACCTCCATCAGGTTGCAAATTAAAAATAATTTTTTTTCTGCATCTAACCCAGCCAATAGTTTTGGCCTAATACCACAGTTTGGCCACTCAGCTCTGCTCGGTTACCATCCATTGTTTTTTTGTGCAAACAACTCCAGAGTTGTGAATTAGTTAACCACCAAAATGAGTGGAAAAAGGCCTGCTGCTGGTGGAAAGGGGAATAGGCGTGTTGGGAAGGGGAAAAAAGGTTGTGTCCGTGGGGTAGGTGCAGAAGAAAGACCATCTTCCAGCCAAACTAAAATGTCTACTTCTTTTAGCGGACAATGTGATAAGATCCCTTTCTTACGGCCACGCCAATCGCTACAAATTCCAGATGAGGCACAAAAACAGCAGGTGCTTCAACGGATATCAAGTGCTCCTTTAAGTGGGCTCTCCTCCACATCAACTTCAACATCACAAATACTCCAGTCCTCAAAGGTGTCACCCAAATCGCACTTGCTTCCTCACAGCTCCCAAATCTCCAGCTGCCCGTCTGAGTATGAGGTAGAACAGATGGTTGAGTCTGCAGAGCTGTTTACTCATACTATAGCCTGGGAATCAGAGGTCGACTCCAGCGCTTCTGTGAATCCAGACGAGGAAATGATCTGCACTGATGCCCAGAATCTTTATGAGTCGGATCCAGGACCAGACGCAGAAGGTTCTGACCATAATGTAGACCCTCATTCCCAAACTGTAACTCCTGTTGGTGGAGACAATGAGGAAGACGATGATAAGACTCAAATACCTGATTGGAGCGACAACTTTAGTTTTTTGTCAGGGCAGGAACAGGTTGGCTCTGAGGACGACGGGTGTGATAACGCACAGGGTGATGATGATGAGGTCGGAGATCCCACTTACTGTCAACCCACAGTCAGCCAAGAGATGAGGTCAGCAGAGGAGGTGGAGGAAGATGCTAGTGACGACGAGGTCAGGTTGCGCCTTCCTGGACAGAGACGTAGTACTGGAAGCACGTCAACAACTGCATCCTCAAACACAACTCTGCCTCTCACCACAAGTCGTGGTGGCTCTTCAGGTCGCATGGGTGCTAAGCCTTGCATAGCCTGGGCATTTTTTCAGATCGATAAAGATGACCCAACTCGTGTTATCTGTAACATTTGTCAGCAAAAGCTAAGTAGAGGCCAAAAAATACATAGTTTGAGTACTTCATGCATGAACCGGCACATGGACATGAAGCATAAGTTGCAGTGGGAAGCTCAGTGTGCTACAATGCGGTCTAGCCGGCCGGGCCAACCACCGTCTGCCATATCTTGTGCATCCGCGGCCTCTTCATCCTCTGTGACTGGGGGGACAGCAGTCACACCTGTTTTGGGGCGCAGACCTGCCACCTCTTTACCCGCAACAGCCAGCGTGATTGGCAGGTCATCATTTTCTTTGGAGGTGGTAACACCAGCTGGTCTTGAGCGCTGTCCGACATCGATAGCACCACCTTTGGATCAAGGCAACCTAACATGTCCGCCTGCATCTTCCTCACAGACCGGCAGTTTGCCGGGGACACCCTTATCAACCCCGTCTAAGCACAATAGCCAGCCCTCGGTCCCTCAGATGTGGACAAGTAAAAGACCATTTCCTCCTAGCCATGAGAAAGCTAAGAGGTTGAATTTCACCATCTGCAAGCTCTTGGCTACAGAAATGCTGCCTTTCCGCCTGGTGGACACAGAGGATTTTCGAGACCTTATGTCCGTCGCAGTGCCCCAGTACCAGATGCCCAGTCGGCACTACTTCTCAAAGAAAGGTGTGCCTGCGCTCCACCAGCATGTCGCACACAACATCACCGCTTCTTTGAGAAACTCTGTGTGTGACAGGGTGCATTTCACCACAGACACTTGGACGAGTAGGCATGGACAGGGGCGTTACATGTCGCTGACTGGGCACTGGGTAACTATGGTGACAGCAGGACAAGGGGCTGCTGTCCAAGTCTTGCCGTCCCCACGAGTTGTGCGTCAATCCTCTTTATGTCATTTTTCCTCCACTGCTTCTGCCTCCTCAACCTCCTCTCGGTCTTCCACCTGCACCCAAAGCCTGTCTGGTCATGCCACAAGCTTTCTAACTGCGCAGAAGGGATCCTGCACACCTCCTTACTATGCTGGCTGTAGGGCTCAACGTCATCAGGCGGTTTTTACATTGAAATGTCTGGGAAATGTGAGTCACACAGCTGAGGAGTTGTGGTCAGCTCTGGAGAACCAATTTCATGAATGGTTGTCTCCACTGGACCTGAAACCAGGGAAGGCCGTGTGCGACAATGCTGCAAACCTGGGTGCGGCCCTTCGCCGGGGCAATGTCACACACGTGCCTTGTATGGCTCACGTGTTGAACCTGGTTGTCCAGCAATTTTTAGCCCACTATCCCAGACTAGATGGCCTTCTGCAGAGGGCACGGTCGCTGTGTGCTCACTTCCGCCGTTCGCATCCCGCAGCTCAGCGACTTACATCTCTACAGAAGTCGTTGGGCCTGCCACTTCACCGGCTAAAATGCGATGTGCCTACCCGGTGGAATTCAACTCTGCACATGTTGCAGCGACTGTGGCAGCACCGACAAGCCCTGGTGCAATACGTTCTGACGTATAGCCTGGGCCAACGAGATTCAGAGGTGGGGCAAATCACGCTGGAGGAGTGGTCTCAGATCAGGGACCTATGCACCCTTCTGCACAGTTTTGAAATGGCGACGAAGATGTTTAGTGCTGACGATGCCATTATCAGCATGACTATTCCGGTGATTTACATGCTGGAGCACATGTTAAACAGAATTCGGAGTCAGGTGGTGGCACAAGAGGAGGTGGAGGAAGTAGAGGAGGAGGAGTTGTATGCGGAAGGGCTAACATCTGCAAGGTCCAGACGGTCGGCAGCACCAGGGCGGCAGGCATGTGAGGGTGGGGGAGATGATTTTACCAGGGCGCATGGTAGCAGCCAAACTAGTGAGGAAGGTGCAGGAGCCCAGGAAGAAGTGGAGGACGAACTGATGGAAGACTCATCAGATGAGGGAGACCTTGATCACATTTCTGTTGTGCGAGGTTGGGGGGAGAGGACAGAGGAAGGAAGCATGATTGTTACCTCGCCACCAACACAACAGGGACTTGGTGCTCCTGGATGCGCAACACACATGAGTGCCTTCTTGCTGCACTACCTGCAACATGACCCTCGAATTGTGAGAATTAGAAATAATCCTGACTACTGGGTTGCCACACTGTTAGATCCCCGGTACAAAAGTAAATTTGCAGAAATTATTCCTGCCATAGAAAGGGATGCACGCATGCAGGAGTATCAGCAGAGACTGTTGCAGAATCTTACATGTGCTTTTCCACAAAATACCAGTGGTGCACGTAGTGAATCTCACAGTTCCAACTTGCCAACCGTGGGACCGTCAAGTGTTCAGCACTCAAACCGTAACAGAACCACAGTATCTGCTGGTAACATCAATTTTGCGGAATCATTTCACCACTTTTTTAGCCCATCCTTTGCAAGGCCACAGGAGACAAGAAGTCTGACACATAGTCAACGCCTAGAGACGATGGTACAGGAGTATCTCCAAGTAAACATTGAAGCCACGACTGTGTCACTGGACCCTTGCTCTTTTTGGGCTTCCAATCTGGATAAATGGCCGGAGCTAGCCACTTACGCCTTGGAGATCTTGTCATGCCCCGCAGCCAGCGTTCTGTCTGAACGTGTGTTCAGCGCTGCTGGTGGTGTGCTGACAGATAAGCGCACGCGGCTCTCCACTGATAATGTAGACAGACTCACGTTCATAAAGATGAACAAATCATGGATCCGAAACGACTTTTCTACCCCTGTGTCATCCTGGGGAGAGTAAAAGCTTGATGATTGGTTAAAATCACCCTACCAACCATTTTAAGCTTTCAAATTACTAATCATGTTTATCTGTATCTTGACTGGAAAATAATTTGGGCTTTGTAGCAGTGTGCAGCACTGATCCTATTAGGCCATCTATAATAAGCTTCACCAGATTTAAAATTAAAAATAATTTTTAGCTGCATCTAGCCCGGAAAATAATTTTGGGGCTCCGAGATGCGCAAGACACATAAGTGCCTTCTTGCTGCACTACCTGCAGCATGACCCTCATATTGTCAGAATTCGAAGTAATCATGACTACTGGGTTGCCACACTCTTAGATCCCCCAAACTTTTCGATCAACCTTTTCATTTTAATAAAGACCAAAAAAATGGTCATTTTTGAAATTATAAGCATTAGCAGGTTTTTAGAAACTGAAATCAAACAGTTTTCAACTCAAAACTTTATTCTAGGTGATGTTACATTTTCACATAGGACCCCTTGTTCGATAGGAGCTTCTGAACTCTCTCGTCCATTGAATTTGTCAGGTTTTGGATGGTTTCTGCTTCAATTGTTTTGCATGAGGACAGAATACCCTTCCAGAGCTGTTGCTTAGATGTGAACTGCCTCCCGCCATCATAGACACTCCTTTTAATGATGCTCCAAAGGTTCTGAATGGGGTAGAGGTCAGGGGAGCATGGGGGTCACACCATAAGTTTGTCCCCTATTATGCCCATATCAGCCAGAGATGCAGATGTTTTATGTGCAGCATGAGATGGTGCATTATCATGCAGAAAAATGATCTTGCTGTGAAATACACGGTTCTTCTTCTTGAACCATGGCAGGAAGTGCTGTTTGAGAAAATCCACATACATTATGGAGTTCATCTTTAGCGCCTTCAGGGATCCTAAAGGGGCCGACAATCTCTCTCCCCATGATTCCAGCCCAAAACATTACTCCACCTCCTCCTTGTTGGCGCTGTAGCCTTGTTTGCGTGGGGTGTCCATCAACCAGCCATCCTCCACTCCATTCATCTGGACCATCGAGCGCTGCACGGCACTCATCCGTGAACAAAACAGTTTTGAAATCAGTCTTCATGTAATGTTTGGCCCACTGGAGCCGTTTCTGCTTGTGTGAAGTGGATAGAGGAGGTCGACAGGATGGCGTATGCACAGCTGCAAACCTCTGAAGGACCCTGCATCTTGTTGTTCGGGGGACGTTGGAGGCACAAGCAGCTTCAAAAACTTGTCTGCTGCTATGACAAGGCTTTTTTGCCGCTGCTCTTTCAACCTGACGTAATTGCCTGTAGGAAAGAGTCCTCAATTTGCCCTTATCAGCACGCACACGTGTGTACTGTGAATCAGCTACATACTTCTTGATTGCCAAGACACTTCATCCTGATCATCGCACAATGTTGATTGTAGTCATGCCTTGACCTAAACACTCCACAATTTGTTGCTTCTCAGCAGCCGACACATCCTTTTTCTTTCCCATTTTTGGCAGAAAATGTAGGCTGCTTAATAATGTGAGAGAGCCTTCTTAAGTAGTCTTGCCTTTCATTGGACACACCTGCCAAACTAATTAGCACAGGTGTCTGCAATTGCTTACAGTGATATAAAGAGCCCTGACACACATCACCATCAATGAGTTTAACTGACAAACAAACAAATTCTTCCCTTATCACTCCTAAACACTTTTTGCATAATAATTTGGAACGCGGTGTACATGTGCTTTTCCACAAAACACCAGTGGTTCACGTAGTGAATCTTACAGTTCTAACTTGCCAACCGTGGTCTGTATGGAATTGTTCAATAAAGGGCCCAAAATTAAGATAACATAGATGGGAGAGGTCTCTATGAATAGGAATTCCTAAGTATTTGATACCCTGTGAGGGCCAGGCAAAGGGAAAGTTGGACTGGATGGAATCCTATATGGATTTAGGGAGGGAGACATCGAGGGCCTCAGACTTTGCTGCATTGATTTTAAAATTTTACCATGTAACAAAGTGATCTATTTCAGCCATAACAGCAGGGATGGATATATGTGATTGAGTGATATATACTAGGACATCATCAGCAAATAGAGAGCACTTGTACTCGGTGCCTCCCACCTCAATCCACCTAATATTGGGGTTATGGCGAATTGATGAGAGCAGGTGCTCCGTCACTAGGATGTATAAGAGAGGGGACAGAGGACATCCCTGCCTTGTCCCATTGGTGATTGTGAAAGGTGATGAAAATGTTCTGACGCACCCCCTGGGCCTTGGGACACCCGGAGCCGGACCCTTTTTGGTGGATGCTGGTGGTTGTAGTCTTCGTGGCGGCGATCCGGTTCCGTGGCTCAGGGCGGTCAAACCAGTGGCGGAACTATTTATGTGGTTTTGATGTTTAAATGTCCGACTACGCCACCCGTGGATTGCGGTCAGAGTGAACCGCCGCTACAGGGCAGACCGCTAAGGCTGGTGTTGTGGGTGCAGCAGAGCGTAGCATAACTCCCCACGGGAGGAGTATAGCCTCAGGGCAGTGTATGCGGAGGATGGGGGTGATGGTGCAGGGCAGCAGCAGTAATGACACGGAGTCAGTGATGCAGTTCAGGGCCTTTACTCACAGTTCTTATTATCCAGACCACGTCTGCAGGTAACGGCTGACCACGTCGTACTGTGCTCAGCAGGTGAGGGGCTCAGACAACTCCCAGATAACTTTGGAGCGCTTCACAGGACCCCCTTTGTGTGTCCTTTGTCTGGCCTTTCTTACCAACACTTCTGTCCGGCTGCCTCGGGCCTCCTCTTGGTAAACTTGGCGCCAGTTTCCCTGACCCTATGTGGTGCCTTCCTAGCGGGTGGAGCAAGGGGCTGCGCCACATAAAATGTCAGAGCCTCCGGTTTCTAGCTGAGGGTCGTTTCCTGCCTCCACTAGTTCGGGGACCGGTCTCCCCCTTTGGCCTGACCCCTCCACGCAGGTGGATTCGGGCGTGCGGTGGCGACTCGCCCGTCCGCACCCCTGGGATCCCTTCATTCCTCGTTCCTGGAGCCTTCTCCGCTCTTCTTCCTTCCTTCTCCCTCTTGCAGGCCTGGGCCTCTGTTACTAGGCCCGCCTCCGGAGCAGAGCTCATGCAGAGCCCCTGCTCCCTGCCACTTCTGCTCAGACTTCTCTGCACTGAACTAAGATGGTGCCCACCTTTTATACTCCCTTCTCAATGCACCCAGGAACTGCTTCCTCCCTGCTCCTGCACTGCAGGGTTCCCCTTCCTCAGTGTTCCCTCCCCCCACTCCAGCCAGGGACAGGGACTGTCGTGCCCATCTCAGGGGCATATTGGTCGCCCTGCCCCACGGCAATGTGGTGTAATGCATGCAGGTGTCGGGTCCTGATCCACACTCCATCCTTATCTGAGAGTGAGATATCACACCTCTGGGTGAGGTGCAATACGTCTGTAGCAACCGAGCCCTCGGTGCTACAGTTCCATTTATCTTCAGCCTAGGTGACGTATTGTGATACAGGGCCGTGATTTTGGCTATAAAAGGGTCCCCTAGACCCCTACCCCAAGTTTTTAAGAGAATCATATATGGCGTGCCAGGAGACTCTATGGAATGCTTTCTCAGCATCCAACGAGAGTATCTACTTACAAATTTTTAACTGCATCTAGCCCAGGAAATACTTTGTGCCTAGTAGCAGTGTCTGCTAGTCAGCGGATTATCCCGGCTGTTAAGCAAGCTACACCACCTGTAGTTTGGACACTTAATTTTTTCAAAGGAAATGCTTCGGGACCACGGGATACTTAGTGAAGAGCATCAGGAGGCACCCCAAGGCACAGGGGCTGGGACTGGCACTAGGATGCCTTGCGGTGGCCAGCCGAGCTCGATCCTTATAAAAGCTTTTTAACTGCAGCAGCTTTAGTGGACGCTACTGGAGCTGGAATTACGCGGCTGCTGGCATGAGACTTGCCCTCCAATAGATCCTTGTAAATGGATTTAAAGTGTATTCATTCAAATTAGAGGGACAATTTAAATTAAAAAGCTTAGAGCTGCCTCCACCACAGGGGGGCTCTCTCGACCCACCAGCGGACAGGCACCAGTATTGGGAGAGGGGGGCTGGCCGTCAGGGTTCACCGCGGCTCTCGCACAAACCCGGCGACACGGAGGTGGCATGGGCAGGAGCGGACTGGCCGTCTCGGCTTCTCACTTTTTGGATTTTAGAAGGGCATGACATGCCTATATCTGTGTCTCCCCCTCCTTTTACTCCTCCACCTCTTTTCTTTTCGCATGACTATATGTACTTGTCACTTTTCCATGTGTTAGTTGTGTCTTCTGAGCAGTTTGTCAGCTTTTGGACACCTTTGAAGGTGTTTTCTATGTGTTTCTATGTGTTTTTGTTTGCCTGCCATTGGTTTTAACGGTGTTCGAAGGTGTTCGACGAGCAGTTCGACGAACAGTTCGGCGAACACACGGGTGTTCGACGAACCGAACCGAACTCGAACACTACGGGGGTGGCTCAACACTAGTCTTTAATTTCTTAGTGGGGTTTTTCCCTAAATTTGGTCAGCCGTTGGACTCAATGCATACCCTGTAACTGTATAGCAGCCTCTCTCCTTTCTAATGGGAATTTGTAGTTACTGTGGCCCTGTTCTATGTGTCTTTAATTTCTTAGAGGGGTTTTTCCTAAATTTGGTCAGCTGTTGGACTCACTGCATACCCTATAACTGTATAGCAGACTCTCCTTTCTAAAGAGAATTTGTCGTTACTGTGGCCCTGCTCTATGTGTCATTAATTTCTTAGTGGGGTTTTTCCTAAATTTGGTCAGCCGTTGGACTCACTACCCTATAACTGTATAGCAGACTCTCTACTTTCTAATGGGAATTTGTCGTTACTTTGGCCCTGCTCTATGTGTCTTTAATTTCTTAGTGGGGTTTTTCCTAAATTTAGTCAGCCGTTGGACTCACTGCATACCCTATAACTGTATAGCAGACTCTCTCTTTTCTAATGGGAATTTGTAGTTACTGTGGCCCTGCTCTATGTGTCTTTAATTTCTTAGTGGGGTTTTTCCTAAATTTGGTCAGCCGTTGGACTCACTGCATACCCTATAACTGTATAGCCGACTCTCTCCTTTCTAATGGGAATTTGTCGTTACTGTGGCCCTGCTCTATGTGTCTTTAATTTCTTAGTGGGGTTTTTCCTAAATTTAGTCAGCCGTTGGATTCACTGCATACTTTATAACTGTATAGCAGACTCTCTCCTTTCTAATGGGAATTTGTCGTTACTTTGGCCCTGCTCTATGTGTCTTTAATTTCTTAGTGGGGTTTTTCCTAAATTTGGGCAGAGGTTGGACTCACTGCATAACCTATAACTGTATAGCAGACTCTCCTTTCTAAAGAGAATTTGTCGTTACTGTGGCCCTGCTCTATGTGTCTTTAATTTCTTAGTGGGGTTTTTCCTAAATTTGGTCAGCCGTTGGACGCACTGCAAACCCTATAACTGTATAGCAGACTCTCCTTTCTAAAGAGAATTTGTCGTTACTGTGGCCCTGCTCTATGTGTTTTCATTTCTTAGTGGGGTTTTTCCTTAATTTCGTCAGCCGTTGGACTCACTGCATATGACGCGCCCCCTGGGCCAGTGCTGCAGTGCGGCGCGCGTGCGCGCGGGGAATACCCGGAGCCGGATCCGATGGGGGTAGTAGTCTTCATGTGGCGGTGACCCGGTCCGTGCCCAGGGTGGTCAAACTAAGTGGCAGTTATTGGTATGATGGTATTAGTGTCCGACTACGCCACCCGTTGAATGCGGCTATGAAGCCGCCGCTGCAGGGCAGTCCGCTGAAGCCGGTGGTACGGATGTGCAGCGTGGATGGTATAACCCCCAACGGGAGGGGTATGGTCTCAGGGCAGAGGATGAGGTTGATGTTGGGAGTGATGGTGTGGATGTCCCAGCACTAATGGTGCGACAAGGAAGCACGGAGACGCGAGGGTACAGTTCAGGGTCTTTACTGATGGTACAAGGCAAATTCCCCCGGGAGTACTGGCTAGTAGTTGGGGCCTGGTTAGTCTGCGAGTAAGCCGGAGTTCCCCTGGCCAGGTGGAGTTGTAGGCCTTCCCGTTAGTCTGTACCCTTCCTGGCCACCCCGCTTTCGGCGGTCTCAAGCAGCCCACGTCCCTGGGTATACCGTGTGGTGCTCACCCGTATGGCTGGTGACCTGGGGCCTCCTGTTAGCCTCCGCTCCGGGATGGCGGTGCTGGTCCCTTCGTTGTGACTGAGCCTCCGGGCTTTTATGGCCAGAGGACCTGGAATCCCCTGCCGGATGGATTCTGCTGCTGGGTATATCTTAGTCCCCACAGCCTCGGACTCCTGTGTCCGGTTTTTGTACCTTCTCCCAGGGCGAGCTCTGCACAGCTCCAGCCCCTGGCGCTTCTCCTTGGCTCCTACAGAGCTCCTGAGGTCTATCTGTCCCTGTTTCTGCGTGTCCAGACCAGACTCCGTCTCTGTCTGGAACTCCTCTCTCTAACCCTGCTTCAGCCCCAGTTTATATAGGGGAAGTTCTTCCCCTCCCAGGACTGGGCAGGAGGTGTGGCATGCTTAGGATTCCTGCCCAGGAGACCTCCCACCTGCTCACAGACGTAATACTGCTATTACTGTGGAAACCAGACCCCTGGGGTGCCACATTCCCCCCTAGTGAAATTTAGTACTCCCGGACTAAACATAACAGGGTATAAACAATAACAATTAAATACATGAGATGGTCACGGCGTGTCCGTAACCGGGAAGCAATAAGGGTGTCCATTTCACCAAAGAACAGGGAGCCGTAACCAGGTAGGGGTCTGTCCTGCCCCGAGTCTTTAACAGTCTTTAGTCCATTCCTGGGTTACGCTCCAAACATATTTACAACAGAGTTCCGGTTACTCACTGTCCATAACCTGTCAGTCCATATAAAGAAATCTGTAACTGAAAAACATAATTAGCAACGGCTACAACAAAACAGGTAAACATAAAATAGTTAAAGCAATTAGCCAACTTAGATTCTCCAACGTACGGGCATCTGGCCTCTGGTAACCCTAGTGGACCTACGGAGCTCACTAACTGGTCCTGCACTACAGGGTGTAGGAGGTGTTATGGGCAGGCTGGGCAGCTTTCTGCGCACTCTCTGGCTCACTAGGGGCACGGCAGGCTTACTACTAGCAGAGGGTTGATCCTCCTGTACTGCTGGTGTGGACTCTTCTGCCTCTTGGGCCGGCTGCTCTTCCAGCTCTACTGGTTCTTCTGTAGGCACTTGCGGGGCTGGCTGGAGAAAGGTGAGGACGGGTACCACGACAGCACCGTTTACTTGTGTCCAAGACCGGGGAAAGTCTCCGAGTACAGTCCTGATCATTTCTTCCCTTTCCTCTGCGGGTCGAGGGTTTTCTTGATATTCTTCTTCAGGGCTTTGCAGCTGCTCGGGACACTTCTTCAGGTGGTCTCTGGAGACAACGGCTGTGGTTTCTCCTCCATCCTTACTGATCACGCAAATCTTTGGGCTCTCATGGCTTGATGGCAGACGGTGTACGGGTCCTTCTCCCACTGGTCGTCCAACTTGTGGAGCCGTCTTTTCCTCTTCAAGACCTGCTCTCCAGGTACCAGGGGAACAGCGGGAGCATACTGATTATAAGCCCTCTCTTGCCTTTCTCTAGCTTGAGACAGACTTCGCTCCACGCTCTCCTGCACTTTCCGATACTGCTGCTGCCGTTCTGTATCCCAGTCTGCCTCTGGCGAGGTGTCCTCGGGCGTCAGGACTCCCATATTCAGGTCGATAGGCAGCTTACCAGGTCTCGCTCTCATTAGGTAAGCCGGGGTACAGTTGGTAGAACCTACAGGGATGTGGTTGTATAGGTCCACCAGATCAGGCAGCTTCTCAGGCCACATACTGCGTTCTTCCAGGGGCAATGTTTTCAGGAGGTCTATCACCACCTGGTTCATCTTCTCGCAGAGTCCATTAGTTTGTGGGTGATAGGGCGTTGTTCTTATCTTCGTGCAGCCATACAGGTTGCAGAACTCCTGGAAGACTTCCGCTTCGAAGGCTGGCCCTTGGTCTGTCAGCACTTGGTCCGGGTACCCGTGTGGACGGCAGAAGTGCTGCTGGAAGGCTCTAGCTGCTGTTTGAGCCGTTAAGTCCTTGACCGGGACCACCACCAGGAACCGGGAGTAATGATCTACGATTGTGAGGGCGTAGACATACCCAGATCTGCTTAGAGCCAGTTTCACATGGTCCAGGGCTACCAGTTCCAGTGGCTGTCGGGTGATGATGGGCTGCAAGGGAGTCTTCTGGCTGGCACGGTCCTTCCTTCTTAGGTGGCACGGTCCACAGTCTCTGCACCACCTCTCGATGGCTCCTCTCATGCCTACCCAGTAGAACCGTTCACGCAACAAGAACTCCAGCTTCTTCCACCCGAAATGTCCTGCTCCGTTGTGGTACGCCTCCAGAATCATAGCCGCGTCTCGTCTGGGGACCACTACCTGCCAGGTCAACTCATGTGTTCGAGAGTTAACCATTCTCTGGCACAACTTCTCCCTGTAGAGGAACAGCCTACTTTTCTCCTTCCACAGTTGCTTAGTCTCCTCTGGGGCGTCTGGGTCCAGACTGGCATCGGCTTGGGTCAGCATTTCCTTCACCAGACGGACTGCGGGATCACTGTCTTGCGTCTCCGCCCAGTTGTAGTGGGGCAAGGGATTGAACGTCACGGAGCGCCTGTCCTTCACACGGTGGGAATACAGGGTAATCCCATGACGGTGGAACGCAGGGAGCTCAACTTCTTCCAGATCTTCTGGATCTTCCCCTACATCCGGTAAGTTCGGCATTCTAGACAGGGCATCCGCGTTGGCATTTGAGCGTCCTGCCCGGTATTTGATGGTGAATTCAAAGTTGGACAGGCGGGCCATCCATCTCTGTTCCAGGGCACCGAGCCTTGCAGTGTCCAGGTGTGTCAACGGGTTGTTATCCGTGTACACGGTGAATTTGGAGGAGGCAAGGTAATGCTTGAAACGTTCGGTCACTGCCCACACTACTGCCAGGAACTCCAGCTTGAATGAGCTATAATTCTCAGGGTTCCTCTCCGTGGGCCGTAGCTTTCGGCTAGCGTAAGCGATTACCCGTTCTTTCCCCTGCTGGATCTGGGACAGTACGGCTCCTAGCCCGATGTTGCTTGCGTCCGTGTGGAGGATAAAGGGCTGGCTGTAGTCTGGATATGCCAGGATTTCATCCCCCGTGAGGGCCATCTTCAGCTGGCAGAAGGACTCCTCTTCCAGCTTTTCCCACCTGAAGGGCGGCTTCTGGTTTTTGGCTTTCCGAGATTGACCTATCAGGAGGTCCTGCATAGGGGCTGCCATTTTGGTGAAACCGGGAATGAATCTTCGGTAGTAGCCTACCAACCCGAGGAACTGCCGCACTTCCTTTATGCTGGAGGGTCTTGGCCAGTCCTTAATTACGGTGATCTTATCAGGGTCGGGAGCCACTCCGTCAGCACTCACCACGTGTCCCAGGTATTGCACCTTTGGTTTCAGGAGGTGATACTTGGAGGGTTTCACCTTTAGGCCGTAGTTTGCCAGAGCTTCGAACACTTCTGCCAGGTGCTTCAGGTGGTCCTCGTAGGTCTTGGAATAAACGATGACATCGTCCAGGTATAACAGGACCGTCTCGAAGTTCCGGTGTCCCAGACAGCATTCCATCAACCGTTGGAAGGTTCCTGGTGCGTTGCAGAGCCCGAACGGCATACAGTTAAATTCGCTGAGACCCATCGGGGTGGTGAATGCGGTCTTCTCCCGGTCTGCCTCTGCTACAGGAACCTGCCAGTACCCGCTAGTGAGATCCAAAGTAGAGAAGAAGTTAGCAGATTTTAATGCCGCTAAGGACTCTTCTATCCTTGGTAACGGGTACGCATCTTTGTGTGTGATACGGTTGACCTTCCTGTAGTCTACACACATTCTCATAGTGTTGTCCTTCTTTTTCACTAAGACTAGTGGAGCTGCCCAGGGGCTACAGCTGTCCCTGATTACCCCAGCCTCCTTCATGTCTCTAAGCATCCCCTTGGCGTGTTGGTAGTGTGCAGGGGGTACGGGTCGGTATCTCTCCTTTATGGGAGGATGGTCTCCCGTGGGGATGTGGTGTTCTACCCCCTTTACTCGCCCGAAGTCTAACGGGTGTTTACTAAACACTCTCTCGTACTCTTGAACCACCCGATAGACTCCCTGTTTCTGGTGTGAGGGAGTGGAGTCAGTACCCAAATGTAGTTGCTGACACCAGTCCTCCATTGGTTTCTTAGAGCCGTTACCTTCCTCTGGTTGAGATGGAGGCAAGGGTTCCACGGCCTGTACAGAATTATGGTTTATGGTGAACAATTTGGCTAGAGTGGCATACCGGGGCAGGTGTACTTCTCTCTCACCGATATTTATGATGCGAACGGGCACCCTCCCATGGCGTACATCGACCACCCCCCGTGCTGTCAAAATGGTGGGCCTACTGTCTGAGTAGACGGGTTCTACCATTGCTTGGTAGTCTCTACCTCTTAGACCAATAGCTGCCCGGCACCAAATCATCATCTCACTTTTTGGGGGCATGGCAATAGGGAACGGGTCACACATTCTCACGCTACCTATCTCACCACCAGATAGTTCCACCTGTTGCCGCTTCATCAGTGCCCGGATCTCTTTTTGGAAAACACGCTGCTGGCCGGAACTGGCGTTCTTGACAACCTGCTGTAAAATGAGAATCACCTCTGCAAGACAATTTTCAATTACATTTGTTCCCAGGGTGATTCTAGGGTGACTCTCATGACGGTCTATGTCCACTATAATCAGTCCTTGTGCCGCCAGTTCGACTTTACCGATTTTAATGGTCACCTCCTTGAATCCCACCTGCGGCACGGGCTGACCATTGCTGGCGATGATACGCAGGTCATCGTCTGGGTAGCGGGTTATGTCCGAATCATTCCAGTACTGCTTGAAGAGCACGTACGGGATGGTGGTGACCTGTGACCCAGTGTCTAGTAGGGCACTCATAGGAATGCCATCCAGTACCACAGGCAAGATTGGACATCCCCCTACGTATTTATCATGCCAGTTTGATGGGCCTGATGGTCTTATGCCTGGGGGTTGGCCCTCTACCCCAGGTTGTGCCCGTTTAAATGACAGTACCTTGCCACATGTCCGGGTTGATTGCAGCGGCGGCAGATGGGTCGTCCGTCCTCGTTGTATCTGTCGCTGGGTCTTCCTCTGGCCGGTGGGGTCCTCCTCAGTCGGCGCCACGGGACGTCCTCCGGTCCGGATGCCAGCTGGTTCTTTCCTGGAGAAGAGACCTGTAAAGACTGCACAGTTCTGGTTAGCGCGGCAACGCTCTTAGTCAGCACTTGGACCTGATGGTGCAGGTCTGTAGCCGGGTCACTGTTTAAAGCCTGCGCATCAGCTCCCACAGGCCCTGCAGACAAGGGCGCCGTCTCCTGGTGTTAAGTGATAGCAGGGCGCCTGTGGGTCACAGCGCCACCTGGTGCCGGTTCTCGGAGCACCCGGATGGCTCTGTCCTTGAACTGTGCAAAGTCCAGGTCAGGGTCCTGTAAGGCCATTGCCCGCAACTGGGTTCGGTGGGCATTGCACAGTAGACCCTCAATAAATTGTTCAGTCAACAGCTTATCTTCATTTCCCACACTGTCAGGGTCTGCCTGCTTAATGGCTCTCAGGGACTCTTGTAGGTTTAGAGCATAGTCTCTTATACTCTCATGTGCCCGTTGTTTGCACCCATAAAATCTTAGTTTTATTTCGGCTGAGGTGCAGGTGTCAAATGTGTCTTTCAGCCGGGTTAGTATGTCTCTGACAGTCCTCTTCCTCCCAGGTGGCCAGGACTTTACCTCCCTTTGGGCTGCCCCGATTAATTGGGCCACCAGGATGCTCACTTTTTGCGCCTCCGTGAGGGGATACACCTGGAAGAGGCTATCCAGCCTTTCTCTGAAGTCATTTAGGGTATGTGACTCCCCTGAGTACTGGGGTAGCCAGGCTGCCCCCGGGATATAGGGCATGGTGAAAGGCATGACCGCAGCAGCGGTGGCGCTGGCGGCGGCTGTGGCGGTGAAGCTCTCCTCCGTATCCGACATCCTCCTCCCCCCTAGTGGACCGTGGCCTACCTTGTGATGATCCTCTTCCGTAGGCCGCGGCTCCGCAGTGGATCGTCAGGGTTGAGGACCTTCCGTCGCGCTCCTGTGACGTCGGCGTCTGCTGGGCTCCTTCCAGGACCTTACGCAACGTCCGGACGTGAGGCGGGGCTTCAGTTCTCGCGGGCTTTCGGAGTCCACGCCCCTCTTCTTCCCGTGCGGCGCCCTCAAGATGGCGTCCAATGGCGGGAAAACTCCACGGATGGCGGGAAGAAGGCAGAAGATGGCGTCAGATGGCGGGAATCGGCTCCAGATGGCGGGAAACGACTCCGGACGGCGGGAAACTTCACCACAGGTAAGTATAAAAGTCTCTTTTTTTTCAGGCACGCAGTACCCGGTGGTTGCGGGCACGTAATCCTGCCGACTACGCCAAAGTTGACGCGCCCCCTGGGCCAGTGCTGTAGTGTGGTGCGCGTGCGCGCGGGGAATACCCGGAGCCGGATCTGATGGGGGTAGTAGTCTTCGTGTGGCGGTGACCTGGTCCGTGCCCAGGGTGGTTAAACTAAGTGGCAGTTATTGGTATGATGGTATTAGTGTCCGACTACGCCACCCGTTGAATGCGGCTATGAAGCCGCCGCTGCAGGGCAGTCCGCTGAGGCCGGTGGTACGGATGTGCAGCGTGGATGGTATAACCCCCAACGGGAGGGGTATGGCCTCAGGGCAGAGGATGAGGTTGATGTTGGGAGTGATGGTGTGGATGTCCCAGCACTAATGGTGCGACAAGGAAGCACGGAGACGCGAGGGTACAGTTCAGGGTCTTTACTGATGGTACAAGGCAAATTCCCCCGGGAGTACTGGCTAGTAGTTGGGGCCTGGTTAGTCTGCGAGTAAGCCGGAGTTCCCCTGGCCAGGTGGAGTTGTAGGCCTTCCCGTTAGTCTGTACCCTTCCTGGCCACCCCGCTTTCGGCGGTCACAAGCAGCCCACGTCCCTGGGTATACCGTGTGGTGCTCACCCGTATGGCTGGTGACCTGGGGCCTCCTGTTAGCCTCCGCTCCGAGATGGCGGTGCTGGTCCCTTCGTTGTGACTGAGCCTCCGGGCTTTTATGGCCAGAGGACCTGGAATCCCCTGCCGGATGGATTCTGCTGCTGGGTATATCTTAGTCCCCACAGCCTCGGACTCCTGTGTCCGGTTTTTGTACATTCTCCCAGGGCGAGCTCTGCACAGCTCCAGCCCCTGGCGCTTCTCCTTGGCTCCTACAGAGCTCCTGAGGTCTATCTGTCCCTGTTTCTGCGTGTCCAGACCAGACTCCGTCTCTGTCTGGAACTCCTCTCTCTAACCCTGCTTCAGCCCCAGTTTATATAGGGGAAGTTCTTCCCCTCCCAGGACTGGGCAGGAGGTGTGGCATGCTTAGGATTCCTGCCCAGGAGACCTCCCACCTGCTCACAGACGTAATACTGCTATTACTGTGGAAACCAGACCCCTGGGGTGCACACATACCCTATAACTGCATAGCAGACTCTCTCCTTTCTATGGGAATTTGTAGTTACTGTGGCCCTGCTCTATGTGTCTTTAATTTCTTAGTGGGGTTTTTCCTAAATTTGGTCAGCCTTTGGATTCACTGCATACCCTATAACTGCATAGCAGACTCTCCTTTCTAAAGAGAATTTGTCGTTACTGTGGCCCTGCTCTATTTGTCTTTCATTTCTTAGTGGGGTTTTTCCTAAATTTGGGCAGCCGTTGGACTCACTACCCTATAAATGTATAGCAGACTTTCTCCTTTCTAATGGGAATTTATCGTTACTTTGGCCCTGCTCTATGTGTCTTTAATTACTTAGCGGGGTTTTTCGTAAATTTGGTCAGCCGTTGGACTCACTGCATACCCTATAACTGTATAGCTGACTCTCTCCTTTCTAATGGGAATTTGTCGTTACTGTGTCCCTGCTCTATGTGTCTTTTATTTCTTAGTGGGGTTTTTCCTAAATTTAATCAGCCGTTGGACTCACTGCATACCCTATAACTGTATAGCAGACTCTCTCCTTTCTAATGGGAATTTGTCGTTACTTTGGCCCTGCTCTATGTGTCTTTAATTTCTTAGTGGGGTTTTTCCTAAATTTTGTCAGACGTTGGACTCACTGCATACCCTATAACTGTATAGCAGACTCTCCTTTCTAAAGAGAATTTGTCGCTACTGTGGCCCTGCTCTATGTGTCTTTAATTTCTTAGTGGGGTTTTTCCTAAATTTGGTCAGCCGTTGGACTCACTACCCTATAACTGTATAGCAGACTCTCTACATTCTAATGGGAATTTGTTGTTACTTTGGCCCTGCTCTATGTGTCTTTAATTTCTTAGTGGGGTTTTTCCTAAATTTGGTCAGCCGTTGGACTCACTGCATTCCCTATAACTGTATAGCAGACTCTCTCCTTTCTAATGGGAATTTGTCGTTACTTTGGCCCTGCTCTATGTGTCTTTAATTTCTTAGTGGGGTTTTTCCTAAATTTGGTCAGCCGTTGGACTCACTGCATACCCTATAACTGTATAGCAGACTCTCTCCTTTCTAATGGGAATTTGTCGTTACTGTGGCCCTGCTCTATGTGTCTTTAATTTCTTAGTGGGGTTTTTCCTAAATTTAGTCAGCCGTTGGACTCACTACCCTATAAATGTATAGCAGACTTTCTCCTTTCTAATGGGAATTTGTCGTTACTTTGGCCCTGCTCTATGTGTCTTTAATTTCTTAGTGGGGTTTTTCCTAAATTTGGGCAGACGTTGGACTCACTGCATACCCTATAACTTTATAGCAGACTCTCCTTTCTAAAGAGAATTTGTCGTTACTGTGGCCCTGCTCTATGTGTCTTTAATATCTTAGTGGGGTTTTTCCTAAATTTGGTCAGCCGTTGGACTCACTACCCTATAACTGTACAACAGACTCTCTACTTTCTAATGGGAATTTGTCGTTACTTTTGCCCTGCTCTCTGTGTCTTTAATTTCTTAGTGGGGTTTTTCCCTAAATTTGGTCAGCCGTTGGACTCACTGCATACCCTGTAACTGTATAGCAGACTCTCTCCTTTCTAATGGGAATTTGTAGTTACTGTGGCCCTGCTCTATGTGTCTTTAATTTCTTAGTGGGGTTTTTCCTAAATTTGGTCAGCCGTTGGACTCACTACCCTATAACTGTATAGCAGACTCTCTACTTTCTAATGGGAATTTGTCATTACTTTGGCCCTGCTCTATGTGTCTTTAATTTCTTAGTGGGGTTTTTCCTAAATTTGGTCAGCCGTTGGACTCACTGCATACCCTATAACTGGATAGCAGACTCTCTCCTTTCTAATGGGAATTTGTCGTTACTTTGGCCCTGCTCTATGTGTCTTTAATTTCTTAGTGGGGTTTTTCCTAAATTTGGTCAGCCGTTGGACTCACTGCATACCCTATAACTGTATAGCAGACTCTCTCCTTTCTAATGGGAATTTGTCGTTACTGTGGCCCTGCTCTATGTGTCTTTAATTCCTTAGTGGGGTTTTTCCTAAATTTAGTCAGCCGTTGGACTCACTGAATACCCTATAACTGTATAGCAGACTCTCTCCTTTCTAATGGGAATTTGTAGTTACTGTGGTTCTGCTCTATGTGTCTTTAATTTCTTAGTGAGGTGTTTCCTAAATTTGGTCAGCCGTTGGACTCACTGCATACCCTATAACTGTATATCAGAGTCTCTCCTTTTTAATGTGAGTTTGTCATTCCTGTGGCCTTGCTCTATGTATCTTTAATTTCTTAGTGGGATTTTTCCTAAATTTGGTCAGCCATTGGACTCACTGCATACCCTATAACTGTTTAGCATACTCTCTCCTTTCTAATGGGAATTTGTCGTTACTGTGGCCCTTCTCTATGTGTCTTTAATTTCTTAGTGGGGTTTTTCCTAAAATTGGTCAGCCATTAGACTCACTGCATACCCTATAACTCTATAGCAGACTCTCTCCTTTCTAATGGGAACATGTCGTACTCGTTACTGTGGCCCTGCTCTATGTTAATCATCAATGAAACAGGATGTGCCTGATGATGTGTCACACACCACATTGCCAGATAAGGTTGTAAAATGTTAAAATGACATTTCCCGGTGAATGCATTTGCCTTAAAAAATAACTTAAAAAAAAATTAACAGTAGGATCTTTGTTTATTATAAAAACAGAGTCGCCAATGTAACCTCAATGTAATCACATTGTTAAGCTCCTGCACCTCCTCCTCCATCTCCAAAATGACCACATCAGTCACAAGCTGAAAGCACTACAGCACTGCCTTGGCCTAGTGGCAACAGGCTTTGCTGCATGTTTTTCTCTGGGGTTGGTGATTCGCCTTATTCCTCCTTTATTTTTAAGTATTGATTAATTAATCTCCTTTGGGAGGAGGTGGCACGCGTGAGTGCCCTGCTACTTTTGGATACCTGCGACTGCTGTGTCTCTATGTGGTCCCCTGCGCTGGATCGTGTGTCCCATGTGATCATGGCACTGGGTCACATGACGCGGTGGTCGCGGCTGTCCTCTGGCATCTTGGCATTGCATGCGTCACACCATGCCTCCTCTATCACCTTGGAGATGGCTGAATGCGGGCGCGCTCCCGCGTTTGTATGTCTGCGTGCCAGCCACATCTCATAGTTTCCTGCGGTTCCGGGTCACGTGGTTCCCATGTGCTCTCGGGGCTGCTGGTCACCTGACGTGGTTGTCACGGGGGCGTCCTGGCGCTAGAGCCCGCATCGTGTCACACCACGCCTCCTCCTTGTTGATTGGTCCACCATAACACACCCTTTATTTTTGATTGGCTTTTGACTCTTTTTATACTTCCTGCCTCCTTGATGTCTCCACCCCCTGACGAAGGCGCTTGCCGAAATGCGCGTCGGGATGGACGCAGCCCGGGATTGAGAACTTTTTGTAATTCATTGTAAGTATCCTATATCTATGATACATGCTAATGATGTGGTCCAATGATTAATGAGCATTTCCTGTGCACATCTTTGCCCTGAATCTCGTCTTACCATACATGACTTTTTGACTACTCTGCTATTTGGCCGCTGCATGGCTTCTCCTCCCCCTTTTATTCATTGTAGGAATGTGAGATATATATTTTGCAATTTTGCACACTCTGGGAAATAGTGAGGGAGATATGTATTGCAACTCTGTACACTTTTCTGGGGAGAGAGAGTGATATACTATACGCATTTGCACTTTATGTACTATATATTATATTTTGTTTACCTCTTGTACGATTCTCATGTGATGGTCACGTGCATGCACATATATATATATGTAATTTTTGGTCTATTAATTAGATTTTCCAGTTATCAATTGTCTGTTCCCAACATGAATTGTTCTACATATAACCCGGATATGCACCCCTGTTTTTAGATGTTTTAAAATTTTTTATTGTGCATTGTTCGCTATCCATTTTATGTCACCTGTAATTAATAAATATATAATTTTTCCACTTTATTTGACGTTTGGAACGTCATGGTCGGTTCCTTTGTTTCTCCCTTTTTCTTCTCAAGAGCCCCATAGCAGCTGCAAAGTTAGCGCTATCATGAACTCTCCTGATGTAGAAGCCAGGGCACACCAGAGGATTCTCTGATGGGACCGTCCAACCCTGCCGAGAAGCAGTCCTGGCTAAGAAAAGTGTGTGGGAAGGTTCCCGGACACTCTATGGCTGCTTTTTTACTGAGGTGCAAACCGACGCAAACATGGGGAGAACATACAAAATCCTTGCAGATGTTGTCCTTGCTGGGATTTGAACCCAGGATCCCAGCGCTGCAAGGCTTCAGTGCTAACCACTGATCCAATGTGTTGCAGTTCACCCTCTGATATCTAACCAGCTGGAGAAACTTGCACCTACTGCCTACAATCTTCAGCTCCTTTGTGAGAAACTAATGTATTTGGGCAGCCACTCAGTCTACCAAATAAAATTCCTGAGAAGGAAATTGGGGAAGGCTTCACTACTGGTACTGGGGCCAGTGCTAATACCATAGCATCGTACCATAGTTTACTGGAAATATTCCAGGCTGGTAGGAGGCAAGCAGATTCCCACAGAAAAGTACCAGCAGTAATGTTCAGGGACCCGCGCTTGTAGAAGGCGGAGACAACACCGGGTGAAATAGTGGCGGCTGGGGACCGAGTATGGACACATTTCAAGTGAAAGCAGCTTTAGAGGACTTCCTGGGAGAAATGACAGCTGGGTAGATATGGTTTCCCAAGTCCTTTCACCAAGCTAAAGAATATGGCTGTGGTGAAATACAACTCAGCAAAAAAGCTGTGGACTGGCTCCGTACCATCCCTGGCCACATTCACCTGTCCACGTGTTTGTGGCTAGGCGGTCCTTCCCACTAAGTGCACTGGGGAGGGCACGGGTAATGTTGTGGGACCCTTGCTTGTGGAAGGCGGAGACGACACCGGGAGAAACAGTGGCCGCCGCCGGCATGAGGTTATGAAAAGCTTCCGCCTCCACGAGCCTAAAAGGCCACATTTCAAGTGCAAGCAGCTGTCAAAAATTTGGCAGTATAGTATTGCAGCCTGTGGGTGGGTGGGTGGCTGGCTGCATGCTTGCGCTTGCATTCCAAGGAATGGGGTAGAGACAACTGAATGCTGCACTGGGACAAGTACGTGGACGGTGATTGTTGCCAGTCTGCAACGACAAGTGCATGGCGGGAGGCATCTTCGCTTGCGCCAAGGATCACTTATGATGGGCACACTTTTAGGCAGTGACCTGTTGTTATGAACTGCTACAAGCACTAAGGAAAGAAAGGAAAACTGTCCCTACAATAGGACTAAGCTGATTCCCTACGATGCTGCGGGGGACCTGTTCCTTGTGAACAGATCCGCCTAAGTCCTCGGCTAGTCTGAACGCAGACCTATAGATATACGGGAGGGGTCCCTACAAGAACTAAGGACTGGGATATAGCTGGACACCTCCTAACAGAAATTGTAGCAGAGCAAAGACAAACAAACAAAAAGTACTAGTGGTCAAAAGACCACGCAAACTACAGAGTTAGGTACAAGGCACCTGGCTAGCTTAAGAGTAAATGTAACACTGAAGTCCAGCAAGGCCAGAAGGGGCGGAGCTGGATTATATAGGCAGAAAGTCATGTGACCAACAAAATAGAAAAAGAACTAACAGGAGGGTTCTAACACCTGTGAGTCAGAGATGCTTCCAGAGGTCTTCCCCATGCTGTTCCCATGTCTTTTCAGCACTGTATGCATGTGTCTGATGATGTGTCACACACCACATGGCCAGATAAGGTTGTAAAATGTTAAAATGACATTTCCTGGTGAATGCATTTGTCTTGGTTGAAAGCAATGCAAAAGTGCAAAAACGCATCAAAAACGCTGCAAATGAACATAGCCCAAGGTGTGGAGGAGTATTTTTGTTTTTGGTTATTTATTTTGCCTTATATACAAATCATTACCCTGGAAAGGATGTTCCTTAACATATTTCCCAGTTAAATCCATTTTGGATTTGATTTTGTATGTTTTATTGTGAGTCCATAAAAGTGGCGTAATACTCTGACAACGTTGTAGACAGCCGTGATCTGGGTGTCAGAGATGCTTCCTAGTGTCTTCCCCATGCTGTTACCATGTCATTTGAGCACTGTTCCAATCAATTTGGGCAATTTTTAGGCCCTCTGCAGACCGTCGGGGGGAGCCGCCTGAAAAATGCTCGAGTTTCCCATAGACTTACATTGGACTCGTTGCTTGGGTCGAGCACCCGAGTATTCCAATTTGCTCACCCCGAGCAACGAGTACCCGAGCATTTTAGCGCTCGCTCATCACTACCTATAAGCAATTTCCAGGACAGGGATCTGCCCAGTCTTTTCATCACGGCATTGTGTACCCTGAAATCAAAAACTTCTTGTGACATCTGATTACTTTTAAAATCCACTTTAAAAAATGATTTAAAATTAGTGTCATCATTAATACAACCTTGCCAATCCTTCCAGAGCATCTGAAAAGCTCTTGGAAAAAAGGCTCAAAAAAGAGTGAGCAAATCACCCAAATGCATAGAGTTACCCCAAAGGTTTCTTACATTCAGGTAGGCAAATTTTCCTGACCCTAATGAAAGCTTCTGAAAATCAGCGATTCTGTACGATTTCTTCGGACCTGGGCATTGAGAGAGCAAGGGACTCTAAAAGAGATGATGTATAAAAGAGGTAGCGAATAGGTCTTAAACTGAACAGGGGAACAATTTGGGCTTAACTAAACTCTCCTCTCAAGTGCCAACTGCCAAAGATTAGCAAGTAACATCAATTCTAAAAAAAATAAGTAAAACTTCAAATAATCCAAACAGGAGTCTATTCCTGTAATGATGATCCAGTGATGGCTTTAGCTATGTTACATTGGCCATACACCTTAGATATCTATCACATGTCTGCACCATAAACATAAACCCTCAGCAAGTATGTTTTGACAATGAGAGACTAGAAAAAGCTACTGGCAAACACATAATGGAAATCCCAACACTTCTTTCTGAGTGACCTGCCCATCCATTAGATTCAGTCAATCATGTGTAAGTTACCTACTTTGGACAATTTTTGTCTAATGAGTATGCTGATTTTAGGCTCTATTCTCATTAATTTGTTGTTTCCTTGACATTTCCAAGAAATTCTATGTCACATCTGCAAGTTATCATCAGAGTTCTAGCATTGCAGTCTGTTGTATACAGGATGGCACCAAGCTGGAAAGTTATTATAAAGTAAAATAAGATGTATTTACTTTTCTCATGTAGAAGCGGGAAGTGGTGCACAATGCTCAGTGGTTACATTCACAGTTAGAGGGATACTTGCATTTCATCAGTTGTTAAAGTTTTCTTGGAATTTTGTTATGGAATTTATTACCTGGACCTGATAGAACAGTGTGACTCACCAAGTCTCCCAAGAGGTCAGATTTCCAAGATGTCCGATGATTCTTGTCCAAGCTAACTGTACTGCTATAGGTCTTAGGTCTCTTGAAGAGATGAGGAAACCTCCTGTAATTTGTTTTGAGTAGATTTGCTCAATTTGGCCAGGAGATTCCATATGGTCCAAATAAATCAGTACAAATTGAAAGTGACATCAAAGCATTAAAAAAGGAGAGAAGAGAAGTGGTTAAAGTATAATAAATATTATACAATATACTCCTCTGTCCTAGATCCTCCATCACCTCCTATTACACTGTCCTAGCTTTAGATTTTCCCACTAGCTCCCTTCTGGTGCTAACTAAGACCTATGATTGGCCTCTTGCAGTCACGTAGGGGTTAATGCATAGTTGTGATGTAAAGCTTGGAAGGGAGTGCATCAGTAGATCCAAAGACCGGCAGCGGAAGACCGGGGAGCTGCGATGGCATGAGGACAGGTGAGGGGTGGACCTAGGAAAAGTGAGTTTATAATGTTTATCATTTTTTAACTCCTTCTTGGTGCTATAATTCTATTTTTTTTTTTTTTGCGGAATTCACTTTACAGTACAGTCATGGCCAAAAGTTTTGAGAATGGTTCAAGAAACCTCGGCACTCAAAATGTCCTTTATATGTGAAAATTTATTTTAGCATGATAAACACACAGCAATATTACAACAAAACGTTTCGGTCATGATGACCTTCTTCAGTTGGCAAATAGAACTGCTGGTGTAGGTAGAGGGATAGGGTCCCAAACGGGCTGCCTTAGAGGAGCGTGCGTTGGCTCCAGTTGCGCATCGCGGTGTCCACCGCTCGATGCGCAACTGGAGCCAACGCACGCTCCTCTAAGGCAGCCCGTTTGGGACCCTATCCCTCTACCTACACCAGTAGTTCTATTTGCCAACTGAAGAAGGTCATCATGACCGAAACGTTTTGTTGTAATATTGCTGTGTGTTTATCATGCTAAAATAAATTTTCACATATAAAGGACATTTTGAGTGCCGAGGTTTCTTGAACTGTGTCCTAAAGGGTTCGGCCCCTGCTCGAGCACCTACAAAGGGAGTGCAGTGATATTTATTTTCAAAAGTTTTGAGAATGACACCAAAATTATATTTTCACATGATCTGCTGGCCTCTGGTTTTTATTAGTGTTTGTCTGATGTTTATATCACATACAGAAATATAATTGCAATCATTTTATGAGTACCAATAGGTTATATTGACAGTTAAAATGAGTTAATGCAGCAAGTCAATATTTGCAGTGTTGCCCCTTCTTCTTCAAGACCTCTGTAATTCTCCCTGGCATGCTCTCAATCAACTTTTGGACCAAATCCTGACTGATAGCAGTCCATTCTTGCATAATCAATGCTTGCATTTTGCCAGAATTTGTTGGTTTTTGTTTGTCCACCCGTCTCTTGATGATTGACCACAAGTTCTCAATGGGATTAAGATCTGGGGAGTTTCCAGGCCATGGACCCAAAATCTCTATGTTTTGTTCCATGAGCCATTTAGTTATCACCTTTGCTTTATGGCAAGGTGCTCCATCATGCTGGAAAAGGCATTGTTGGGCGCCAAACTGCTCTTGGGCGGTTGGGAGAAGTTGTTCTTGGAGGACATTCTGGTACCATTCTTTATTCATGGCTGTGTTTTTAGGCAAGACTGTGAGTGAGCCGATTCCCTTGGCTGAGAAGCAACCCCACACATGAATGGTTTCAGGATGCTTTACAGTTGACATGAGACAAGACTGGTGGTAGCGCTCACCTCTTCTTCTGCGAATAACCTGTTTTCCAGATGTCCCAAACAATCGAAAAGGGGATTCATCAGAGAAAATGACTTTGCCCCAGTCCTCAGCAGTCCACTCCCTGTACCTTTTGCAGAATATCAGTCGGTCCCTGATGTTTTTTCTGGAGAAAAGTGGCTTCTTTGCTGCCCTCCTTGAAACCAGCCCTTGCTCAAAGAGTCTCCGCCTCACAGTGCGTGCAGAAGCACTCACACCAGCCTGCTGCCATTCCTGAGCAAGCTCGGCACTGCTGGTAGTCCGATCCCGCAGCTGAAACAGTTTTAAGATACGGTCCTGGCGCTTGCTGGTCTTTATTGGGCGCCCTGGAGCCTTTTTGACCACAATGGAAGCTCTCTCCTTGAAGTTCTTGATGATGCGATAGATTGTTGACTGAGGTGCAATCTTTGTAGCTGCGATACTCTTCCCTGTTAGGCCATTTTTGTGCAGTGCAATGATGGCTGCACGTGTTTCTTTAGAGATAACCATGGTTAACTGAAGAGAAACAATGATACCAAGAACCAGCCTCCTTTTAAAGTGTCCAGTGATGTCATTCTTACTTAATCATGACTGATTGATCGCCAGCCCTGTCCTCATCAACACCCACACCTGTGTTAATGGATCAATCACTAAAACGATGTTAGCTGCTCCTTTTAAGGCAGGACTGCAATGATGTTGAAATGTGTTTTGGGGGTTAAAGTTAATTTTCTGGGCAAATATTGACTTTGCAAGTACAGTAATTGCTGTTACGCTGATCACTCTTTGACATTCAGGAGTATATGCAAATTGCCATTACAAAAAATGAAGCAGTAAACTTTGGAAAAATTACTATTTGTCTCATTCTCAATACTTTTGGCCATGACTGTACAGTCTTAATCACTGATATTCATTTAGTTCACCACTAAAACATTGCAAGAAGGGTTAATGGTTTAGTCTTTAACTGGTTCAAGCAAACTGTATAAACTTCTCCATGTTCCTTCGATTACAACTACAGCTCCCTTGATTTTATCGTAAACTGCTATGGCGCTGTCATATTGGATTTTCAGCCCCAGGAATCTCAAGATGCTGACTCTCAACTCAGGAAGCACAGTCTTTTGTTGAAAGTTTTTAGGTGCTTCTATTTGCATCTCGAAGGCCCCCATTGTTTTCTATATCTCATTCCCGATTTTTCTAGAATCCTAACTAGTGTTGAGCGAATTTGTTCGGCATTTCAAATTTGTGTTCGTGTTTGGGGTTCCGGCTTGTTTGTGCCAAAAAATTGGCTCTGCGTGACAGCATGGCAAATCAGGGATGTTCATGGACGGAGCCGATTTTTTGGCACAAACAAGCCTGAACCCCGAACACAAACCCGAATTTGAAATGCTGAACAAATTCGCTCAACACTAATCCTAACGACAACCTACAAAAGGCTCCAACATAACTGCTTTACAGGACATTCACTGCTCACAGCTATCCTCAGGCTCTCTGTCCCACTCAGCTCCTTGATGTCTGGTCCAGGTCTATAGACTTTTTCACTCTCACCCCAGATCTCTTTAATAGCCTGCACCTCTCTGCACACCCACTCACTTGGTGCCAAATACACACCTTTATGTATGGGCCTAAAGTACACCGACAAACTCTATGGCTCAATTTTCTTGGGGGTCGAATGCTCACTGTCACGTTGGCGTAGGAGGGCAAGTGATGGTTACTTGAGATTCAGTAATTTCATTGTCCAAGTCTTCAACCAGGCCTAAAATGTGCAGCATTCATTATCCTGTGCATGCATTGTATAACTATAGACTTCCAAACCTCATCCTTTAAAAATTGGGCTTCGATACCCTACTTCCTAAGCACATTTTGTCTTTACAGAAATTTCCTTTCTACTGTATGTGCAATAGACCTTGATAGTTGCCTATCTATGCACATTAGGCTACCATAGATCAATTCTCGAGCACATCGGGCTTACGCAGGTCTCTTTCTACCAACAAGAGGCATTCTGAATCTCTGGAAATAACATTGCATGGCCAGGAGAGCATGCTGTAGATACTGTATCATTGTTGGCTTATCTGACTGAAACATAATTCATTGCTATCTGTATGGTCATCTCATGTTACAAGTCTTAGAAATCAATAGCCATTTAGACTCTTCTATTTAGCGTCTGTCGTCTTTTCTGTCACTCATTTTTAGATGTCTGGTGTGTATGTTGGTTGGAGTACATGAAAGACACAGAAATCCTAATGTTTAAAAGAAGTGAAGAACACCCTGGGTGAGACAAAGAGACGCTAAGCAGAATGTGTGACGCCTCTGCCTCGAAAAAGCCCTTTAGTTTACCCTGGGAGATGGGGGACTCGGAGTCGGGTCCTGTAATGGAGAGATGGGGTGCAGCCGTGGCCCGGACCCGACCCGTGCTCAGGGCCGTCACATTAAAAGGATGGTGTGGGCTTATCCGGGTTGAGTGGCTGATTTACGACTACGCCACCTGTGGCACCTGGTGAAGGCCACCAGTGCCGCTGCAGTCCGCTGAGGCATGGTGTTATGGCGGCCAAAGTTATTACTATTCCCCACAGGCGGAGCGTGGCCTCAGGGCAGAGAGACAGGAGGATGGGGGTAGTAGTAGAGGAGTACGGGCTCCGCGTCCCGCGGTATGGCACAGAATAAACAGTCCGGAGACCATAGGGGTGAACTTCCAAGGCTTTACTCACATAGATGGCAGAAGGAAGGCGACTCCCTGCTCCCCGCGGAGTCCTGCGGTCACCAGAGACGGGGGTCCGACAACCTCAGAGTAAGTCCAGCATTCAGTCGGGATCCTACACCAGAGTGTTCCTGAACTACAGACCGAATCCTTTCCTGTCCGTGTGTGTGCAAATAGGCCGGGTCTCCCTCTGAGCTCCTCTCAGAACTAGGGCACGGGTGGCAGCTCCGCTCCGTCCGATACCCGGTGGGATCCTCAGGGCCTACTGGGATTTCCCGACCAGGACATGGAGTAGCAAGGTCGGGTGTCGGGGGCCGGTACCCCTCTTGCAGCCGGAGTCCCTCTGAATATATCAGGTTGGCGAGGACAGGTGGCGTACACCGCTCCGTCTGCATCCTGCCTGGGATCCATTTGCTGTGGAGCAACACTCTTAAGCTTCGGGCCTTCTTGGTCCTGGTCCTTGGCCGGGTTGAGATATTCCCCGTCTGCAACCAGCCCCTCGTCCCAAGGCCGGGGTACGAGGGCTGTGTCTCCCTCCCCTGCAGGTCCACACAGGATCCACTATCAGGGTGGGAGATCACAGTACTTGACAGTCAGAAGAACGATCAAAGACCAAAACCAAAGATGGCTTTTCATTAAATATGAAATTTAATGAGTAACTAACTTGTAAGTCCTCCACCCTCACCCACTAACTGGTTCCACTAACTCTTGGTTCCCCAGTCTAGCTGTAACTAGGGGGGCAGCACCTAGTGCATACTAGCCCCCTCTGGTGGAGAAATGTGGTGTTGGATGCAAAGGTTGGGTCACGACTATCACACTGTTCTTACCTCAGAGGAGGAACACTACACTCCATTAGAGAAGTGCAGCATCCCTGTGGCAGTCGAACCCTCAGGGGCACCACAAATGGACCAGAATTTCCCTAGATGCACAGATTTTTCCATCTTTTACATTAATTACATCGCAATTTTTTTATAATGTGGTTTATGTGTTTGCGTGAATTTCTGTCATACTCCTGTTTGGTCAAAAGTTTAGAGGTTAGTACCATAATACCAAATGTGGTGCTTTAAGGTGAAGGTTTTCATATTTATACCCTAAATAAGAAAAAGAATGACGGCAGTATTACAAAAGTGTTAAAGAAAGTATTATGTTGCATCTCAAGAAAAACCAAGGTCTCAACCTAACTTCAGATGTAGTGATGAGCGAGCTCTAAAATGCTCGGGTACTCATTGCTCGGGTTGAGCAAATTGGAATACTCTGGTGCTCGATCCGAGCAACAAGCCCAATGTAAGTCTATGGGAAACTCAAGCATTTTTCAGGCTGCTCCCCCCGGCGGTCTGCAGAGGGCCTAAAAATTGCCAAAATCGATGGGAACAGTGCTCAAATGACATAGGAACAGCATGGGGAAGACCCCCGGAACCATTTCTGACTCCCAAGTCACTGCTGTCAACAACGTTGTCAGAGGTATTACGCCACTTTTACGGACTCACAATAAAACATGCAAAAACAAATCCAAAATGGATTTTCCTGGGAAATATGTTAAGGAACATCCTTTCCAGGGTAATGACTTGTATATAAGGCAAAATAAATAACCAAAAAAACTAATCCACACCTTGGGCTATGTTCACACGTAGCGTTTTTGATGCGTTTTTGCATTGCTTTCAACCAAGACAAATGCATTCAGTGGGAAATGTCATTTTAACATTTTATAACCTTATCTGGCCATGTGGTGTGTGACACATCATCAGACACATGCATACAGTGCTGAAAAGACATGGGAACAGCAGGGGGAAGACCCATGGAAGCATTTCTGACTCCCAGGTCACTGCCTAAAAGTCTGCCCATCATAAGTGATCCTTGGCGCATGCGAAGATGCCTCCCACCATGCACCTGTCGTTGCAGGCTTGCAACAATCACTGTCCACGTCCTTGTACCAGTGCAGCGTTCAGTTGTCCACACCCCATTCCTTGGAATGTAAGCACAAATATGCAGCCAGCCACCAATCCACAGGCTGCAATGCTATACTGCCAAACTTTTGACAGCTGCTTGCACTTGAAATGTGGCCTTTTAGGCTCGTGGGCCTCATGCCTTGTGTCAATACTCGGTCCCCAGCCGCCACTATTTCTCCCGGTGTTGTCTCTGCCTTCTACGGGTCCCTGAACATTACTGCTGGTACTTTTCTGTGGGTATCTGCTTGCCTCCTACCAGCCTGGAATATTTCGAAAAAAAACTATGGTACGACGCCATGTTATTAGCACTGCCCCCCAGTATCAGTAGCGAAACCTTCCCCAATTTCCATCTCAGGAATTTTATTTGGTAGATTGAGTGGCTACCCAAATACATTAGTTTCTCACAAAGGAGCTGAAGATTGTAGGCAGTAGATGCAAATTTCTCCAGCCTGTTAGATGTCAGAGGGTGAACGGCAGTGCATTGGATCAGTGGTTAGCACTGAAGCCTTGCAGCGCTGGGATCCTGGGTTCAAATCCCAGCAAGTACAACATCTGCAAGGATTTTGAATGTTCTCCCCGTGTTTGCGTGGGTTTCCACCTCAGTAAAAAAACAGCCGAAGAATGTCCGGGAACCTTCCCACACACTTTTCTTAGCCAGGACTGCTTCTCGGCAGGGTTGGATGGTTCCACCAGAGAATCCTTTGGTGTGCCCTGGCTTCTACATCAGGAGAGTTCATGATAGCGCTAACTTTGCAGCTGCTATGAGGCTCTTGAGCGGGGGAGAAAGGTTAGCACTCAGAATCAAATCCTCTGGTGGGCCCAATGTTTTTCAATCTGAAACAGCTTCTCAGTGGGAGTTGTATTTCACCACAGCCATATTCTTTAATGAAAGGACTGGCATAGAGGGAAACCGTATCTACTCCGACTGTCATTTCTCCTTCACCAGGTTCCGCCCATTGTCACACACGACCATGCCTGACTATATGTTCAGCTGTGAGAGCCACAGATCAGGCTGCTGTATTACAGCTTTCAACAACTGTGCATCGCTGGGCGGTTTGTCACCTAAGCATTAAGCATGTTTTCTTCAGCACAGCCTGTTGCCGCTTGGCCAAGGCAGTGCTGCAGTGCTTTCAGCTTGTGACTGATGTGGTCATTTCGGAGATGGAGGATGAGGTGAGAAGCTGAACAATGTGATTACATTGAGGTTACATTGGCGACTGTTTTTTTACTAAAGAAAGATCCTACTGTTTTTTTTTTTTTTTTTACATTATTTTTTAAGACAAATGCACTCACCGGGAAATGTCCTTTTAACATTTTACAACCTTATCTGGCAATGTGATATGTGACACATCATCAGACACATCCTGTTTCATTTATGATGGAGGGACTCTGAAAGTCACAAAGCCTATTTTCATAGGGCCATCAGGCGGCCCATACTATTCTTAAAAGGCCTGCAGTCGGCTGTCGCTATTGTTAAAGAGCCATCAGCCGGCTATGCTTTGTTGTTCCCATTACTAACGAGTGGGTCTCCTAAACTGTTATTGAGTATGCAGTGACTGCAAGGGCTGCCAAAAATTTGGACGCAACCCAATACCCCTTTGAAGAGACATAGAGCAGGGTCTCTGTAAAAAAAATGCTCCCATTATAAAGGAGCGGGTCTCCTATAGTGGTAATGCCCATGCTGTGACTGCAAGGGCTGCCAAAAATTTGGAAAAACCCCACTAAGAATTTAAAGACACATAGAGCAGGGCCACAGTAACGAATACGACATGTTCCCATTATAAATGAAAAAGTCTGCTATACAGTTATAGGGTATGCAGTGAGTCGAACAGCTGACCAAATTTAGGAAAAACCCCACAAACAATTGAAAGACACAGAGATGGGCCACAGTAACGAGTACGACATGTTCCCTTTAGAAAGGAGAGGGTCTGCTATACAGTTATAGGGCATGCAGTGAGTCCAATGGCTGACCAAATTTAGGAAAAATCTCACTAAGAATTTAAAGACACATAGAACAGGGCCACAGTAACGAGTACGACATGTTCCCATTAGAAAGGAGAGGGTCTGCTATACAGTTATAGGGTATGCAGTGAGTCCAACGGCTGACCAAATTTAGGAAAAACCCCACTAACAATTTAAAGACACATAGAGCAGGGCCACAGTAACAACAAATTCCCATTAGAAAGGAAAGGGTCTCCCATAGCTTTGGCCTATGCAGTGAATGCAATGGCTGCCAAAAATTGGGAGACACTCCAATGCCCCTTTGAAGAGACGTACAGGGCCTCATAAAAAAATGTTCCCATTATTAGGAAGTGGGTCTCCCACAGTGTTGGCCTAGGAGGTGAATGCAAGGGCTTCCAAAAATTGGGAGGCACTCCAATGCCCCTCATAAAAAAATGTTCCCATTAGAAAGGAGTGGGTCTCCCATACTTGTAATGCCGATTCACTAAGTGTGTGGGCTGACAAACATTTACCCCTGGGGGGGTATACATGAACATACTGTATAAAAATTTTTTTTACGGGCATCATAAACACCCTTTAAAAAATTTGTGTGGGTCTGCATCACGGACCACGGTCACCCTGGTGATATGGTGGTGGAGGATGAGGGTGAGGAGAAGTAGGAGGACAAGAGCAAATAGCCATAATCAGTAAGCATATACCCATGTGTGGGTGTGAAAAGGTGCATGGGAATACACCTCCCAAAAAAAGACACTGGATTTGAGTTTATGCTACGCTGCTATCATTCGGTGGTGTTGAGAAGTCCTGCACAATCCAGCCCTTGTTCATTTTTATAAAAGTCAGCGAGTCAGCATTTTCAGTTGATAGGTGGATGCGCTTTGCAGTTATAATTCCACCAGCGGCACTTAAAACCCGCTTTGAGAAAACGCTGGTGGCAGGGAAGGCCAGGAACTCCAAGGCGTACAGAGCCACCTTGGATACCCAATAATTATAAGGCACAGAGGAATCACGGAGGATGTTGGTATGGTCAGCAAGGTACTACCTCAACATCTTCCCAAACTTTGCACTCTTTGTGAGAGTACCCCGCACCTCATGGCTTGTGCGATGGGAGGGGCTGAGAAAATTCTCGCAGAACTTTGACAGTGCTCCCCTGCCTCTGCTGGAGTGGAGTTGTGTCTCTCTCGCCTGTAGTCCTTGGTTGTCCAACGAACTATGACCTCTGCCGCCAGTGTTTTCAGATGGGAATTTTTTTAATAGTTCTGCAACAAGGGACTTCTGGTACTGCACCATTTTTGTAGACCTGCCCGCCTCATGAATATATATATATAAAGTTCTCCTTGTAGCGTGGGTCTCGAAGTGTCACCAGCCAGTAATGACTGTCACCCAAAATTTTGAGAATGCGAGGGTCATTGGAAAGGCAGAGTAACATAAACTCAGCCATGCGTGCCGGACTGCTAACAGGAAAGACTTCCGTGTCCTCACCAAGAGGACGAGTGACCATGCTCTCCTCCTCCTTCTCCTCTTCCTCCTCTGTCCTCAGGCCATCCACGCTGAACAGACAGTATGACAGTTGGGCAGGTAGTACCGTCTATAGCACATGAAACTAGCTCCTGTTCTTTCTCCTCCTCCACCTTCTCTTCCTCGTTGTCACCCAATCCCCGTTTGAATGAGATGAGGCTGGGCTCTGTGTAATCACCCTGTGGGGTTCCTTGCTCCATCTCATCGTGCTCCGCCTGCAATGCATCCTCTTTGATTGTGAGCAGAGAGCATTTCAGAAGACAGATAAGTGGGATGGTGATGCTAATTATGGCATCATCGCCGCTCACCATCTTCGTGGAGTCCTCAAAGCTTTGGATGATAGTACATATGTCTGACATCCATGTCCACTCCTGAGGTTTTACAGTATGTGTGAAGTCTGAACTGAATACCGATGGCCTTGTTGATGCTGGTACTCAACAACTGCCCTCTTATGCTCACAAATCCTTCCCAACACCTGCAGTGTAGAGTTCCATCGCGTGGGGACATCACACACCAATCGGAGAGCCGGAAGCTTCAAACGCTGCTGAAGCACGGCAAGGGCGGCGGAAGCTGTAGGTGACTTTCTAAAATGGGCACACAGGTGGCGTACTTTGACAAGCAGATCCGGCATCTCTGGGTAGGATTTGAGAAATTCCTGAACCACGTGGTTAAGCACATGCGCTAGGCAGGGAACGTGTGTGAGCTCGCCTTACCTCAGAGCCGCCACCAGGTTCCAGCCATTGTCAAACACGATCATGCCTGGCTGTAGGTTCAGCGGTGTGAGCCACAGATCTGTAACCCAGTGTGCCATCAGCGAGATGTACCATCCCTGCCCACAAGCATTTGTCCACGTGTCCGTGGTTAGGTGGACTTTCCCGGTAACTGCGTTGTTAAGGGCACGGCTAATGTTTTGGAACACGTGCTTGTGTAATGCGAGGATGGCACACCGGGAGAAATAGTGGTGGTTGGGGACCGAGAACCAAGGAACGGCCTACGCCATCAGGTTGCAAAATGCTTCCATCTCCATGAGCCTAAAAGGCAACATTTCTAGTGCAAGCAGTCACGAAATGTGGTAATTTAGTAGTGTGGCCTGTGGGCCGTTGACTGCGTATTTGAGCTTGCTTTCCAAGGACTGGGGTATGGACAACTGAACGCTGCGCTGGGACAAGGACGTGGACGTGCTTCCAGATGCTTCTACTTGAGAGTGTGCAATGACAGGTGCAGGGCAGGAGGCATCTTTGCATGCATGGACAGGGGATTGGCTTGCATTCACAATAGCGGAAGAAGCAGTGGTGCTACCCGCAGACACTGTTCCTGAACCCTGGGGTTTGGCCCACAAAGTCGGGTGCTTTGCTGCCATGTGCCTGATCATGCTGGTGGTGGTCAGGCTGGTCGTTTTGCCACCCCTGCTGATGCTGGCCTGGCAGGTGGTGCAAATTGCCTTTTTAGGGTTATCGGCAGAGTCTTTAAAAAACAACCAAACTCGGGAAGACCTAACAGTTGTACTGGCAACTTCCCTCGTGTTGGTGTTACGGGGAATGGTTGCCTGCCTTCTTTCTGCAGCCACCACACTGCTTCTTCATGCCTTTTGGGGAGCTCTACCTCCCTACCCCTGTGTGCTGCTCTTCTCGCTCTGCATGTCCTCCTGCCAGGTTGGGTCAGTTACTATATCATCCACCACCTCCTCTTCCACTTCTGCACTCTGGTCCTCCTCCTGACTTTTGGCCATTGTGTCTCATCATCGTCCACCTCTTGTGACACTTTCTCACCTTCACCTTCATGTAACCGTGGCTGCTCAAATATTTGGGCATCGCTACATGCGATCTCCTCTTCCCTGCTACAAGTGGACCGGGCAAGAGGCCCGAATCATCTATAAAGGGAAAAGTGAACAGCTCTTCGGAGTGTCCAAGTGTGGGATCAGTTGTCTCTGGGCACTCGGCATGGTGGGAGGAAGGAGGTTCAGGGTGAGGAATATGCCTTGCCCATTTTAAATGGCGGACAATATCTTCCACGCTCACTACAAATGACTAAATTTGGTGCGAACTTATATGTGATCCGTGTGACGGACAAACCACTAGCCTGTAGATAACTATTTTTAAAAGAAAACTGGTGTCAATTGCTTCACTGACACACTGAAATAAATTTTTAATGGAGGTCAGAAATGGCAGTATTTTCTGAAAACGTATATGTAATCCGTGTGATGGAGAAAACACTGTTTTAAATAGCTGGCCTGTAGGTAACTATTTTGAACAGCAAACTGGTGTGAATTGCTTCAATGACACACTGAAACAAATTTTTAATGAAGGCCAGAAATGGCAGTATTTTCTGAAAACGTATATGTGATCCGTGTGACGGACAAACCACAGTTTTAAATAGCTGGCCTGTAGGTAACGCTTTTGAACAGCAAACTGGTGTTAATTGCTTCACTGACACACTGAAAAAAATATTTAATGGAGGTCAGAAATGGCAGTATTTTCTGAAAACATATATGTGATCCGTGTGACGGACAAACCACAGTTTTACCTACCTGGCCTGTAGGTAACTATTTTGAACAGCAAACTGGTGTCAATTGGCTCACTGACATACTGAAACAAATTTTTAATGGAAGCCAGAAATGTCAGTATTTTCTGAAAACCTATATGTGATCCGTGGGATGGCAAAAACACAGTTTTAAATAGCTGGCCTGTAGGTAACTATTTTGAACAGTAGACTGGTGTCAATTGCTTCACTGACACACTGAATTTTTTTTTAATGATGGCCAGAAATGGCAGTATTTTCTGAAAACGTATATGTGATCCGTGTGACGGACAAACCACAGTTTTACGTTCCTGGCCTGTAGGTAACTATTTTGAACAGCAAACTGGTGTCAATTGGTTCACTGACATACTGAAACAAATTTTTAATGGAGGCCAGAAATGTCAGTATTTTCTGAAAACGTATATGTGATCCGTGGGACGGCAAAAACACAGTTTTAAATAGCTGGCCTGTAGGTAACTATTTTGAACAGCAGACTGGTGTCAATTGCTTCACTGACACACTAAAAATTTTTTTAATGAAGGCCAGAAATGGCAGTATTTTCTGAAAACGTATATGTGATCCGTGTGACGGACAAACCACAGTTTTACATACCTGGCCTGTAGGTAACTATTTTGAACAGCAAACTGGTGTCAATTGGTTCACTGACATACTGAAACAAATTTTTAATGGAGGCCAGAAATGTCAGTATTTTCTGAAAACGTATATGTGATCCGTGGGACGGCAAAATCACAGTTTTAAATAGCTGGCCTGTAGGTAACTATTTTGAACAGCAAACTGGTGTCAATTGCTTCACTGACACACTGAAACAAATTTTTAATGGATGCCAGAATTGCAGTATTTTCAGCACAATTATATGTGATTCATGTGACGGACAAACCACAATTTTTGAATAGCTGGATTTTTAGGCTCTAATATGGAAAGGACCTGGCTGTATTCGACAGTGCCAACAAGCAAATGGCGCAGAACATCGGTGTTCTCTGGATTGCTTTTTAATAAAAAAATGAGGCTTAAGATCCCCAAAAAAATTATTCCTGGCCCCTGAGACCTGGGCCTATTTCTAGAAATATCTAACAGCAGCAGCAGACAAAACTGAAATGGAGCCTCTTGTGCTATGTACACTGCAGTCTGCTATATACCCTGCCTGCCTGATATCTCTGCAGATGGATTAGTCCTCAGGACTGTTTATTGAGATGGATATGTGTCTCTGATATAGTTTGGTACACCTACACTAACTAGAAACAAGCAAATCTCTCCCTAGCTCAGCAGCACCTCTCCCTACTCTGCCTGATTTCGCAGTGACTGTGACGATCACGGCGGCGCCAGGTCTGATATAGACCTGATGACACTGTGCAGCCTGCCAATCACTGTAATGCCACAACCACCATGGCTGCAGCATTACAGTGAGTGGCAGGCAATCCCTGCATGTTCATTGGCTCTTTAAAGAGCGCCAAACATGCAGGGAGGAGACCCGAGCTCCCGCCGAGCAACCCCGGAAATACTCGGCAAGCGCCGAGCATCTCAAGCAGTGAGATGCTCGGGCAAGCACCGAGCAGTAGCGAACATGCTCGCTCATCACACCACACAGAAATGAAATATTTAGACTATTTTCTATGAACATATCCTGGATTGACTGTGGGCTTCATGACCCAAACTAACAGCCTCATATGTGCTGTTGCTTTGGGTCAGTAGACCTGTGGTTGGTCTGGGATTTGCAGTCCATACATTGACTGTAAAATAAGTTTGTGTTGACATGGCCTTAAAGAGGACCTGGTAGCAGGATATTTGATCCCTAACTAAAGGTATGAATGTTAAGCCCCTTTAATGCTTATTACATTCATAACTTTCTAGTAGAATTTTTTTTTTTTTTCTAGAAATCTTGAAATATCTTGAAATCTTGTATTCTTGAAGTTTTATTCTCAAGTGCAACGAGGCAGGCACGTCACGCATCAGCTATGCTGTACTTCACTGCCCACTGCCGGCCTCTGGTTGTTGATTGACAGATCATTCTTTACTCAGTGGCCTATCTCCCACTGTCGTAAGATGTGGCGCCTGCGCAGTGAGCTCCCGATGATGTCGCTACATCAATGTACTGGCTCCCAGATTCGTTGCATTGATGGGGCCTGTTCAGTGAGCTAATAATCCCTGAAACTACACTGTGTGCAGAATTATTAGGCAAGTTGTATTTTAGAGGATTATTTTTATTATTGATCAACAACTATGTTCTCAATCAACCCAAAAGACTCATAAATATTCAAGCTTAGTATTTTTGGAAGTTGGAGTGTTTTTTTTTTTAGATTTCGCTATCTTAGGAGAATATCTGTTTGTGCAAGTAACTATTACTGTGCCGAATTATTAGGAAACTTAATAAAAACCAAATATAATCCCATCTCACTTGTTTATTTTCACCAGGTAAACCAATAGCAGTGCACAAAATTTAGAAATAAACATTTCTGACATGCAAAAACAAAAACTCAAAAAATTATTGATCAATATAGCCACCTTTCTTTATGATGACACTCAACAGCCTTCCATCCATAGATTCTGTCAGTTGCTTGATCTGTTTTTGATCAACATTGCGTGCAGCAGCCACCACAACCTCCCAGACACTGTTCCGAGAGGTGTACTGTTTTCCCTCCCTCTAGATCTCACATTTTATGATGGACCACAGGTTCTCTATAGGGTTCAGATCAGGTGAACAAGGGGGCCATGCCATTATTTTTTCTTCTTTTAGACCTTTACTGGCCAGCCACGCTGTGGAGTAGTTGGATGCATGTGATGGAGCATTGTCCTGCATGAAAATCATGTTTTTCTTGAACGATACCAACTTCTTCCTGTACAACTGCTTGAAGAAGTTGTCTTCCAGAAAATGGCAGTAGGTCAGGGAGTTGAGCTTCACTCCATCCTCAACCCAAAAAGGTCCCACAAGTTCATCTTTGATGATACCAGCCCATACCAGTACCCCACCTCCACCTTACTGGCGTCTGAGTCGGAGTGGAGCTCTCTGCCCTTTACTGATCCAGCCTCTGGCCCATCCATCTGGCCCATCAAGAGTCACTCTCATTTCATCTGTCCATAAAACCTTTGAAAAATCAGTCTTAAGATATTTCTTGGCCCATTCTTGACGTTTTATCTTATGTTTCTCGTTCAAAGGTGGTCGTTTTTCAGCCTTCCTTACCTTGGCCATGTCCCTGAGTATTGCACACCTTGTGCTTTTTGATACTCCAGTAACGTTGCAGCTCTGAAATATGGCAAAACTGGTGGCGAATGGCATCTTGGCAGCTTCACGCTTGATTTTCAATTCATGGGCAGTTATTTTGTGCCTTTTTTGGCCAACACGCTTCTTGCGACCCTGTTGGCTATTTGCCATGAAACACTTGATTGTTCGGTGATCACGCTTCAAAAGTTTGGAATTTTCAAGACTGCTGCATCCCTCTGCAAGACATCTCACAATTTTGGACTTTTCAGAGCCTGTCAAATCTCTCTTCTGACCCATTTTGCCAAAGGAAAGGAAGTTGCCTAATAATTAAGCACACCTTATATAGGGTGTTGATGTCATTAGTCAACACTCCTCCTCATTACAGAGATGCACATCCCCAGATTTACTTAATTAGTAGTTGGCTCTCAAGCCTATGCAGCTTGGAGTAGGACAACATGTATAAAAAGTATCATGTGATCAAAATATTCATTCGCCTAATAATTCGGCACACAGTGTAGTATGCATATTGATTCCTGCATTGCTATACCTGGACAATTTTGCCCTGCTCTTCCTGGATTACATATTACCCTCTATTACACCTGACTAAACTCTGCTCTGCTATTCCTAACTTATGTGTTCACCTCTGCTTTTTTCCTGTGTTGAGTTTCTCTGATTTTGTGTCTGATCTAATCCAGAGACTGCTCCATTACCCCAAATTTAAAATTTTTGACTTGAAGAATTTTCCTGTTTTGCATATAATTCATGCCGGAATATAAAAACTGTACGGCCAATTCATTAGATCCACAATCATGTACACCAGTCTTAATGAACGACTCGTTGCAGGGCGATGCTCTGAATTAAGAAATGTACTCCAGTTAGGGAAGGGAGTAACACTTCTGGCGTAAGAAATGCCATCAGTTTTAATGACTTTGAAAGGCAGAGGTATTCCCTCTCTATGCTGTCCTGATTGCTTGACAGCGCCGTCCATTTTGGTGAAGCTGGCCAAATCTGATGAAAACCAGCAATATTTGCTAATTTTTTGTGCAACTCCGCATTGTGCAAAAGGTTTGCAACTTTTAAAAATGTTTTACCCCAGAAAACACTTTGCAAAGTTACTGGGGTTGATTCTTCAAACTCATGTGTGTTTCAGTATCTACTAATACTTCACTCATCTCCATAGTCTGGCTTTATAGCTGAGTGTGGATCATAACAAATATACGGTTATTGTATTGTTTTGGATAGTGGAAGTGTTTATAGTGGGAACTAAGGCAGCCTATTGTATGCTCTGAATTCTTCATTGAGGTAGGAGCTTTGTTATTCTCCAATTTTGCTGCTTTACACGCTTGTTACACATTATAAAAAATTCTGTCTCTCTGCAACTGTCACTAGAGGGAGCTCACTGCAGTGTAAAATACACAGTTATTATTGATCATAACATTAAATTCATGCACAATATTTTAGTAGTTTAACATTTTAACTTGACATATAGCCTGCTCAAGAAACTCCATCCAAGTTCTGACCTGCATAAGTAATTTAGGAGTTCATGACATATAAAAGATGCACCAAAGACGGAAACAGAGAGAAGAGGACTCCTGTAAAAGAACCATTATGGGCCCTTTGCCGTCCCAGAATGTGTCTGTGATAGAAGTGCTACTCGCTGCCTTGGAGGTAGAAGTACCCACCATTACCTATTGGGGTCCCATAGTGGCTGCACGGGTTGCATCAATGGTATGCCCGCCCCTGAGATGCATGCCTTATCCAAAAATTCTACTTGTTTGACTTCTGATTGTTGCTTATTATTTCACTGTTGTAAAGAAAGATCCATTATCTCACAGATGTTAATAAACCTCAGAACTTCTACATAATACATTCCTTGCATACAATAATTGGCATAGTACATAGTATACCTACATGAACTAGGTTATCAGTGTCAGTTGTAATGAGCCATTATCTCTATGAGTAATGAGCCAATTATACATACTCGTAGATCAAACAATTTGAGAAAAGTAATGTTCATAAATATCTATGTATGACACCTAAGAAACGAAAGCATCTGAGAGATGGTAGAGATAAAAGATAACAATGTCTTTTGAAAATAGGAATATTTATAAAGTAAGTAGCACTGAACCTAAAGAAAGTGATAAAGAAGTGATAACTTCATATAATACTCCTGTCAGTGTTTTGATGTGATGTGTAGTATCGCAATCTAAATGGAAGTTTATCGCATGGCAACAAAGTTTACCTGACTTTTTACCCACTTGAAAAAGATAATGTTGCCATGATATGCAAAAATCTAATGAAAGGATGGGTGAAGTGAAGAGAAGAGTGGGTGCTGTTGAGGACTTAGTACCATGCATGTAGAAAGATCTTAAAGTAAATAAACAAAATATCAAAGTGGACAATCTGGAAAATAGGCTAAGATGAAATAACTTACGCATTATGGGGGTGCCAGAGAAGGTTGTGATCTGGTTGTATAATTTGAAGCCTGGCTGCTGAATACGTTTGCAAAAGATGCTCTATCCCCTTTTTGAGTGTGCTCATAGGGTGCCCACTGATCTGGGACCACCAGTAGCCCTGTTATGTCCTATTATAATGAAGCTACTCCACTTCCGGGACAGGGACACGATTCTGCCAAGAGCAAGGGATCATCAAGCACTATGCATTAACGGTTCCAATGTGTCCATATACCCAGATCTCTCAGCAGAAGTACAGAGAAGGATAGCTCAGTTTATGGACATAAAAAGGAGACTACGTGCAAAACAAGTACCATACTCCATGATGTACTCTATGCGCCTCAGAGTGATTGCACTGGGAAAAGTACAGATGTTTGCCTCTCCAAAGGAGGCCATGTCTTGGCTGGACACTAATGAATGGTTCATTCATCCCATAAATGGAGGAAGAGACAGTCCCTGAACAAAGGATACAGGTAATACTATATAAGTCCCTTTAATATAAGGGTATATAACAAAGGGAGAAGGTGAAAGGAAAAGTCTGCTTACCAATTGGTATATGCACCTTGCTTCTGAAGAGCCATTGCATGGAGCCGCCCTGGTCCGGGTACGAAACAATGCAGAAAATAGGAAGAAATCTCCAGCGATAAAGAAATAAAATGAGCAAAAACTTTATTTATGAAAATCCAATAGAACCATAAATATGGAAATCAGCAACCACCAAGTGTCTAATATTAAGATTGACGCGTTTCGACTGCACCAGTCTTAGTCATGATCTGTTGTCAGAAAGATCATGACTAAGACTGTTGCATTCGAAACGTGTCGATCTTAATATTGGATATTTGGTGGTTGCTGATTTCCATATTTATGGTTTTATTGGATTTTCATAAATAAAGTTTTTGTTCATTTTATTTCCTGATCGCTGGAGATTTCTTCCTATTTTCTGCTTTAATGTAAGGTGTTTACAAAGTATGCACGGGACTGATGATGAGTGATGACATTTCCTCTCTGAGTGGGGAGGGGGTGGGGGAGTTCTGAGGGAAGAGTTTAAATGTTTTGTTTAGCACCATTTACTTTAAAATGGAAAAGGTAGTTGTTTCACTTGTCAATCTCAAGCTATCTAATAGCCATACCCTTCATTGGTTGGGGATTCTGGTTCCGTTATTTGTTGTATTATACTCGTCATGTATGTGAAAGTGGGGTTATCTACCAGAGAAACTGCATATTGTCAGGAAACTGCTGAGAAGGTTGGAGCCGCAAAAGGTCAAACACATTTTGAAGTATAAGATATATACTGATCTATATATATATTTGCTTAGAAATGTTGTACTGGATTAACATATTAGCCTAGAATGTCAGGGGTCTGGGAGGGTCAGTAAGAAGGTGTGCAGTGTTTTACTGGATATGTCAGCGTCAGTTTGTCTATCAGAAATGCACATGACCAATGACATGTTACATCTGATGAAAAGAGCATGGATGGGCAGAGAATTTCACTCTATATACTCCTGAGGTTAGTGTGTTAATACATAAATCTATCCCCTTTACACATCAGATTTGATGCAGAAGGGAGATTTATTGCCTGTAAAATATTTAACACCAATATTATAATTGTTGTGTTATACATTGCCCCCCATACTTCTTGGAGGTTTTAAAAACTATACTTTCTTTTGTCAATAATTTCTCAAAAGTCCCGGTAATTATGGTGGGAGCCTCTAATGCTTATTCACACCCCTACTGGGATAAATATCATTCGGGCTCTATTCCCCAGAATACCAGTCCAACATCTTTACACCACTTATAATTATCAGACAATGGAAAACTGGACATTTCGCGTCTTCATCACCCAGGAGTAAAACAATACTCTGGCTACTCCTCTTCACATCATTCACTTTCATGTATAGATCTGGCCATTGGTAATCAACATATTTTGGGTTATAGCAAATCTATAAAGTTTCCAACCAGAAATATCTCAGATTACTCACCCCTGTTGGTATAATTACAACTACAGTAAGTGAGGGAAACTCCCAGGGTTACAAGTTATTAAAGGATCCCATGCCCACAAAATTATAGAATACTTTCGTGTTAATTAGGGAACAGCTGGGTGAAATATCGTATGTGATGCCATGAAGGCATATATACAGCGAATCTGTATGAGGCCCCCTTCACACATCTGTATAAAACTGGTACTGCAAAAAACATTACCGGTGTCATCAGTATTTTGGATCAGTGTATCATCAGTGCTTTTCCGTTATGACAAAATAAAAGGAAATTATAAAGCTACTCCTATACTTTGCAATGCTAAACACGACAGCACACAGATGGCACATGGATGGTGAACTGATGCGTGTTTTACACGGACCCATAGACTTGTATTGACCCTTGTCATCCGTGCTGCTGGATAAAAATGGACGCGTCTCCATGTGGTTTACATGGACACACGGTCCATGTAAAAACACAAACATGTGCCCTGTAGTGATGGGAGAGCAGTAAAATGCTCGGGTGCTCGATGCTAGGGATGAGAAAATTGGAATATTCAGGTGCTCGACCCGAGCAACGAGGCCAATGTAAGCCTATGGGAAACTCGAGCATTTTTCAGGCGGCTTCCCCCAGCGGTCTGCAGAGGGCCTAAAAATTGCCCAAATCGATGGGAACAGTGCTCAAATGACATGGGAACAGCATGGGGTAGAACCCTGGAAGCATTTCTGACTCCCAGGTCACTGCTGTCAACAACGTTGTCAGAGGTATTACTCCACTTTTACGAACTCACAATAAAACATACAAAAACTAAACCAAAGTGGATTTTCCTGGGAAATATGCTAAGGAACATCCTTTCCAGGGTAATGACTTGTATATAAGGCAAAATAAATAACCAAAACTAAAAATACTTGGGCTATGTTCCCACGTAGCGTTTTAGATGCGTTTTTGCACTATTGGGTTGCTTCCAACCAAGACAAATGCATTCACTGGCAAATGTCATTTCAACATTTTATAACCTTATCTGGCCATGTGGTGTGTAACACATCATCAGACACATGCATACAGTGCTGAAAAGACATGGGAACAGCATGGGGAAGACCCCTGGAAGCATCTCTGACTCCCAGGTCACTGCCTAAAAGTCTGCCCATCATAAGTGATCCTTGGCGCATGCGAAGATGCTGTGTCATTGCAGACTTGCAGCAATCACCGTCCACGTCCTTGTCCCAGTGTAGCGCTCAGTTGTTCCTATCCCATTCCTTGAAATGCAAGCGCAAGTATGCAGCCAGCCACCCACCCACCCACAGGCTGCAATACTATACTGCCAAATTTTTGACAGTTGCTTGCACTTTTAGGCTCGTGGAGGCGGAAGCGGTCCACAATGTTATGGCGGCGGTGACCGGGTATTTATACTCGGTCCCCAGCTGCCACTATTTGTCCCGGTGTCGTCTTCGCCTTCCACAAGCACGGGTCCTACAACATTACCTGTGCCCTCCCCAGTGAACTACCTACAAACATGTGGTCAAGTGAATGTGGCCAGGGACGGTACGGAGCCAGTCCACAGCTTTTTTTTGCTGAGAGTTGTATTTCATCACAGCCATATTCTTTAGCTTGGCGAAAGGACTTGGGAAATGTAACATCCCTGGTGGCATGCTGGCATGGCTTACCACCTCCCACCATGTAAGACCGCCATCTTACCTATCAATCCAGGCTGCACACTTTGCTCCAGTACCTGCTGTGTATCTTGTCTGATTGCTTAGGGCGGCGGCCGGCTACTGCCTGATTCTTATAGTTACTGTGTGCACACTCCTAATGCCTCCCCAGCCTATTGCTGTGAGTCACTGGATACTTAAACCCCATCCACCCAGTAGGGGGTGCCTAAGCAACACTTTCATTCAGTGTGTTCTGTGCAACTGAGTTGCCAGGTCCTGTCCTGTATCTTGTCTGTTCCGCCACCCTGGGGGCTGTATACCCAGGCCTGTTGCCTGTATCTGTGACTTCTAGTCTGTTTCCGCCACCCTGGGGGCTGAGTTCCCAGGCTCGTTCCTGTATCTTGTTCCTGGTTCAGTTCCTGTCTGAACAGTGTCCTAGCCCGTTACCTGTTTGTCTCTATGTCCGAACCTTCCCTTTTCCTGCAGTGTCTGAACCTGCACCTAACTCCAACTCGTTGTCTCTGTACTTCTGTTTGTGAGTTTTGTGTCCACTCGCTACTTCATTGTAAGTACCTTGTGTGTATCTGGTTCTGCTTGTCCCGTGTCCCTGCCTCCGTATCTATCTCCTGTGTTCTAACTATCTTCCTGTATTTTCCAGTTTGTTCCATGTGAACAGAGCCCTGTCCTGTCTGCCTGCACCTTCTGCTCTGTTCTGCTCTGCTCTGCTCTGCTTGTTCACCGCACCTGCGATTCTGCTCTGCTCTGCTTGTTCACCGCACCTGCGGTTTCGCTCTGCTCTGCTTGTTCACCGCACCTGCGGTTCCGCTCTGCTCTGCTTGTTCACCGCACCTGCGGTTCTGCTCTGCTCTGCTTGTTCACCACACCTGTGGTTCCGCTCTGCTCTGCTTGTTCACCACACCTGGGGTTCCGCTCTGCTTGTTCACCGCACCTGGGGTTCCGCTCTGCTTGTTCACCGCACCTGCGGTTTCGCTCTGCTCTGCTAGTTCACTGCACCTGCGGTCTTGCTCCGCTCTGCTAGTTCACCGCACCTGCGGTTTTGCCCCGCTCTGCTTGTTCACCGCACCTGCGGTTCTGCTCCGCTCTGCTTGTTCACTGCACCTGCGGTTTTGCTCCGCTCTGCTTGTTCACCGCAATTGCGGTTTTGCTCTGCTCTGCTTGTTCACCGCATCGGCGGTTTTGCTCCGCTCTGTTTGTTTACTGCATCGGCAGTTTCGCTCTGCTCTGTTTGTTCACCGCACCGGCGGTTTTGCTCTTCACCGCTTGTTCACCGTATTGGCGGTTTCGCTCTGCTCTGCTGTCCACCGCATCTGCGGCTCCGTTCCTGTATCCCAGTCTGTACTGGTACTTATCCTGCATGCGTTCCTACCTGCCATTACCCGCCTGTCTGCATGCCAGCTGTGCCTGCCAGTGCCCACCTGTCTGCATACCAGCCGTGCCTGTCAGTGCCCACCTGTCTTCATACCAGCCGTGCCTGCCAATACCCACCTGTCTTCATACCAGCCGTGCCTGCCAGTACCCACCTGTCTGTATGCCAGCCTAACCTGCCTGTTCCTGCATTCCCCTGTGTGGGTCAACAGCTGTGACAGGGGTCTGACCTGGAGTAGCACCTGGTCCCTCTGCTCGGTTCCTCCCTGGTTCACGGAGTCGACTAAGCCGCCGTGTGACCTTGGTTGGACCGAGTTGATACTTAGTTACGCCCCTCCAGGCACTCCTCGGTTCATGGTCCAGTGGGATCACTAATCAAGCTCACACCAGTCAGTCCGGGCGCGAGCGTAACAGGAAACCATATCTACTCAAGCTGTCATTTCTCCCAGGAAGTCCTCTAAAGTTGCTTTCACTTGATATGTGGCCTTTTAGGCTCGTGGAGGCAGAAGCTTTTCACAACCTCATGCCGGTAGCGGCCAGATCTCCATACTTGGTCCCCAGCCACAACTATTTCTCCCGGTATCGTCTCCGCCTTCCACATGCACGGGTCCCACAACATTATCCGTGCCCTACTCAGTGCACTTACTGGGAAGAACTGCCTAACCACAAACACGTGGTCAAGTTAATGTGGCCAGGGACGGTACGGAGCCATTCCACAGCTTTTTTTTGCTGAGAGTTGTATTTCACCACAGCCATATTCTTTAGCTTGGTGAAAGGACTTGGGAAACCATATCTACTCCAGCTGTCATTTCTCCCAGGAAGTCTTCTAAAGCTTCTTTCACTTGAAATGTGGCCTTTGAAGCTCGTGGAGGCGGAAACTTTTCACAACCTCATGCCAGCGGCGGCCGGGTGTCCATACTCGGTCTCCAGCCACCACTATTTCTCCCGGTATCGTCTCCGCCTTCCACAAGCACGGGCCCCACAACATTACCTGTGCCCTCCCCAGTGCACTTACTGGGAAGGATTGCCTAACCACAAACATGTGGACAGGTGAATGTGGCCAGGGATGGTACGGAGCCAGTCCACATTAAAAATGCAGCCATAGAGTGTCTGGGAACCTTCCCACACACTTTTCTTAACCGGGGTTGCTTCTCAGCAGGGTTGGACGGGTCCACCTGAGAATCCTCGGGTGGGCCCTGGCTTTTCCAACAGGAGAGTTCAAGATAGGCGCAAATGTTGCAGCTGCTATGGGGCTCTTCAGCGGGGGAGAAAGGTGGGCCCTCTGAATCAAATCCTCTGGTGGACCCAATGTTTTTAAGTCCGACACTGCTTCTCAGTGAGAGTTGTATTTCACCACAGCCATATTCTTTAGCTCTGTGAAAGGACTGGCATAGAGGGAAACCGTACCTACTCTGGGTGTCATTTCTCCCAGGAAGTCCTCTAATGCAGCTTGTTGAAGAAGCAATAGCAGCCCGACCAACTTCAGCTCGCACTTGTCGGTGGTGCTTCGACACACAAACATATTTCTTTGCGCCTTTAATTTCATCACTACAGAGTTGGGCAATGGCCTGATCTGCAATGTGGTTTGAGAAATAACATGCATAAGCACATCCAATCCACATTAAAAAAGCAGCCATAGAGTGTCCGGGAACCTTCCCACACATATTTATTAGCCAGGGCTTCTACTTGGCAGGGTTGAACGGGCCCACCAGAGAACTGGAGACTCCTCTGGTGGGCCCTGGTTTCTCCTTCAGGAGAGTTCATAGTGCCGAGGTGAGGCCATGATGATGATAGAGACCACCATCTGCTTAGTTTTCTGTTACTTGGAATGCAAGCGCAAGAATGCAGCCAGCCACCCATAGGCTGCAAAACTAAACTGACAGATTTCTGGGCAGCTGCTTGCACTTGAAATGTGGCCTTTTAGGCTCATGGAGGTTGAAGCTGTCCACAACCTCATGGTGACGGCGGCCGGGTGTCCTTACTCGGTCCCCAGCTGCCACTATTTCTCCCGGTATTGTCTCCACCTTCTACAAGCGCCGGTCAATGAACATTACTGCTGGTACTTTTCTGTGGGAATCTTCTTGCCACCTACCAGCCTGGAATATTTCCAGTAAACTATGGTACGACGCCAGGGTGTTAGCACTGCCCCCAGTACCAGTAGTGAAGCCATCCCCAATTTCCTTCTCAGGAATTTTATTTGATGGACTGAGTGGCTGCCCAAATACATTAGTTTCTCACAAAGGAGCTGCAGAGTGGCAGTAGGTGCAAGTTTCTCCAGCTAGTTAGATATTAGAGGGTGAATGGCAGCATATTGGATCAGTGGTTAGCACTGAAGCCTTGCAACGCTGGGATCCTGGTTTCAAATCTCAGCAAGGACAACATCTGCAAGGATTTTGTATGTTCTCCCCATGTTTGCGTGGGTTTCCACCTCAGTAAAAAAACAGCCGTAGAATGTCCGGGAACCTTCCCACACACTTTTCTTAGCCAGGACTGCTTCTCGGCAGGGTTGGACGGTTCCACCAGAAAATCAACTGGTGTGCCCCAGCTTCAACATCAGGAGAGCTCATGATAGCGCTAACTTTGCAGCTGCTATGAGGCTCTTGAGCGGGGAAGAAAGGTGAGCCTTCAGAATCAAATCATCTGGTGGGCCCAATGTTTTTCAATCTGAAACAGCTTCTCAGTGGGAGTTGTATTTCACCACAGCCATATTCTTTACCTCGGTGAAAGAACTGGCATAGTGGGAAACCGTATCTACTCCGGCTGTCATTTCTCCGTCACCAGGTTCCGCCCATTGTCACACACGACCATGCCTGGCTGTATGTTCAGTGGTGAGAGCCACAGATCAGGCTGCTGTGTTACAGCTTTCAACAGCTCTGCAGCGCTGGGTGGTTTGTCAGCTAAACATTAAGCATGTTATCCTCAGCACAGTCTGTTGCCGCTTGGCCAAGACAGTGCTGCAGTGCTTTCAGCTTGTGACTGATGTGGTCATTTCGGAGATGGAGCAGGAGGTTTAGGAGCTGAACAATGTGATTACATTGAGGTTACACTGGCGACTCTGTTTTTAATACTAAAGAAAGATCCTACTGTTTTTTTTTTTACATTATTTTTTTAAGACAAATGCATTCACCGGGAAATGTCATTTTAACATTTTACAACCTTATCTGGCCATGTGGTGTGTGACACATAATCAGACACATCCTGTTTCATTTATGATGGAGGGACTATAAAACTCACAAAGCCTATTTTTATAGCGTCATCAGGCGGCCCTTACTATTCTTAAAAGGCCAGCAGTCGGCCCTCGATATTGTTAGAGAGCCGTCAGCCGGCTATGCTTTATTGTTCCCATTATTAAGGCGTGGGTCACCTATACTGCTATTGCGTATGCAGTCACTGCAAGGGCTGCCAAAAATTTGGACGCAACCCAATACCCCTTTGAAGAGACATAGAGGAGGGTCTCAGTAAAAAAAATGTTCCCATTATAAAGGAGCGAGTCTCCAATAGTGGTAATGCCCATGCTTTGACTGTAAGGGTTGCCAAAATTTGGGAAAAACCCCACTAACAATTTTAAAACACATAGAGCAGGGCCAAAGTAGCAAGTACGACATGTTCCCATTTGAAAGGAGAGGGTCTGCTATACAGTTATAGGGTATGCAGTGTGTCCAACGGCTGACAAAATTTAGGAAAAACCCCACTAACAATTTAAAGATACATAGAGCAGGGCCAAAGTAACAAGTACGACATGTTCCCATTTGAAAGGAGAGGGTCTGCTATACAGTTATAGGAATGCAGTGAGTCTAACGGCTGACAAAATTCAGGAAAAACCGCACTTACAATTTATAAAAGCATAGAGCAGGGCCACAGTAATGACATGTTTCCATTACAAAGGAGCGGGTCTGCTATACAGTTCTAGGGTATGCAGTGAGTCTAACGGCTGACCAAATTTAGGAAAAACCCCACTAAGAAATGAAAGACACATAGAGCAGGGCCAAAGTAACGACAAATTCACATTAGAAAGTAGAGAGTCTGCTATATAGTTATAGGGTATGCAGTGAGTCCAACGGCTGACCAAATTTAGGAAAAACCCCACTAAGAAATTAAAGACACATAGAGCAGGGCCAAATTAACGACAAATTCCCATTAGAAAGTAGAGAGTCTGCTATACAGTTATAGGGTATGCAGTGAGTCCAACGGCTGACCAAATTTTAGAAAAACCCTAGTAAGAAATTAAAGACACATAGAGCAGGGCCACAGTAACGACAAATTCCCATTAGAAAGGAGAGAGTCTGCTATACAGTTATAGGGTATGCAGTGAGACTAACGGTTGTCCAAATTTAGATAAAACCACACTAAGAAATGAAAGACACATAGAGCAGGGCCACAGTAACGACAAATTCTCATTAGAAAGGAGAGAGTCTGCTATACAGTTATAGGGTATGCAGTGAGTCCAACGGCTGACCAAATTTAGGAAAAACCCCACTAAGAAATTAAAGACACATAGAGCAGGGCCTCAGTAACGACAAATTCCCATTAGAAAGGAGAGAGTCTGCTATATAGTTTTACGGTATGCAGTGAGTCCAGCGGCTGACCAAACTTAGGAAAAACCCCACTAAGAAATTAAAGACACATAGAGCAGGGCCACAGTAACGACAAATTCCCATTAGAAAGGAGAGAGTCTGCTATACTGTTATAGGGTATGCAGTGAGTCTAAGGGCTGACCAAATTTAGGAAAAACCCCACTAAGAAATGAAAGACACATAGAGCAGGGACACAGAAATGACAAATTCTCATTAGAAAGGAGAGTGTCTGCTATACTGTTATAGGGTATGCAGTGAATCCAACGGCTGACCAAATTTAGGAAAAAACCCACTAAGAAATGAAAGACACATAGAGCAGGGCCAAAGTAACGACAAACTCCCATTAGAAAGGAGAGAGTCTGCTATACAGTTATAGGGTATGCAGTAAGTCCAACGGCTGACCAAATTTAGGAAAAACCCCACTAAGAAATTAAAGACATATAGAGCAGGGCCAAAGTAACGACAAATTCCCATTAGAAAGGAGAGAGTCTGCTATACAGTTATAGGGTATGCAGTGAGTCCAACGGCTGACCAAATTTAGGAAAAACCCCACTAAGAAATTAACAACACTTAGAGCAGGGCCAAAGTAACGACAAATTCACATTAGAAAGGAGAGAGTCTGCTATACAGTTATAGGGTATGCAGTGAGTCCAACGGCTGACCAAATTTAGGAAAAACCCCACTAAGAAATTAAAGACACATAGAGCAGGGCCACAGTAATGACAAATTCCCATTAGAAAGGAGAGAGTCTGCTATACAGTTATAGGGTATGCAGTGAGTCTAACAGCTGACCAAATTTAGGAAAAACCCCACTAAGAAATTAATGACACATAGAGCAGGGCCACAGTAACGACAAATTCCCATTACAAAGGAGAGAGTCTGCTATACAGTTATAGGATATGCAGTGAGTCCAACGGCTGAGCAAATTTAGGAAAAACCACACTAAGAAACTAAAGACACATAGAGAATGGCCACAGTAACAAGTACGACATGTTCAATTTAGAAAGGAGAGGGTCTGCTATACAGTTATAGGGTATGCAGTGAGTCTAACTGCTGACCAAATTTAGGAAAAACCCCACTAACAATTTAAAGAGACATAGAGCAGGGCCACAGTAATGACAAATTTCCATTAGATAGGAGAGAGTCTCCCATTGTGTTGGCCTAAGCAGTGAATGTAAGGGCTGCCAAAAATTTGGAGTCACTTCAATGCCCCTTGGAAGAGACGTGGAGGAGGGCCTCATAAAAAAATGTTCCCATTAGAAAGGAGCATGCCTCGTATACTTGTAATGCCCATGCATTAAGTGTATGGGCTGACAAACATTTACCCCTGGGGGGTATACATGAACATACTGTATAAAAATTTTTTTTTACTGGCATCATAAACACCCTTTAAAAAAATCATGTGGGTGTTGCATCACGAACCACGGTCACCCTGGTGATATGGTGGTGGAGGATGAGGAGAAGGAGGAGGAGAAGAGCAAATAGCCAAAATCAGGAAGCATATACCCATGTGTGGGTGCGAAAAGGTGCATGGGAATACACCTCCCAAGAAAAGACACTGGATTTGAGTTTATGTTACGCTGCTATCATTTGGTGGTGTTGAGAAGTCTGGCCCAATCCAGCCCTTGTTCATTTTTATAAGAGTCAGTCTGTCAGCATTTTCAGTTGACAGCCGGATGCGTTTATCAGTTATAATTCCATCAGCGGCACTAAAAACCCGCTCTGATAAAATGCTGGTGGCAGGGCAGACCAGGACCTCCAAGGCATACTGAGCCAGTTCATTCCTCATATCTACCTTGGATACCCAATAATTATAAGGCACAGCGGAATCACGGAGGACGTTGGTACCGTCGGCAGCATCTTCCCAAACTTTGCACTCCTTGTGAGAGTACCCCGCGCCTCAGGGCCTTCGCGATGGGAGGGTCTGAGAAAACTCTCCCCAAACTTTGACAGTGTTCCCCTGCCTCTGCTGGACTGAAGTTGTGTCTCTCTCGCCTGTACTCCTTGGTTGTCCAACGAAGTGTGCCCTCTGCCACTAGCGTTTTCAGATGGGAATTTTTTAGTAGTTCCGCAACAAGGGCCTTCTGTTACAGCCCCATTTTTGTAGACCTGTCCGCCTCAGGAATAAGAGATATAAAGTTCTCCTTGTATCGTGGGTCTAGAAGTGTCACCAACCAGTAATGACTGTCACCCAAAATTTTGAGAACGCGATGGTCATGGGAAAGGCAGCATAACATAAACTCAGCCATGCGTGCCAGACTACTTATAGGGAAGACTTCCTTGTCCTCACCAAGAGGATGACTGAACATGCTCTCCTTCTCCTCCTCCTCTCTGTCATCTGGCCATTCACGCTGAACAGATGGTATGGACAGCTGTGCAGGTGGTACCATCTATTTTTCATGAAACTAGCTCCTGTCCTTCCTCCTCCTCCTCTTCCTCATTGTCATCCAATCCACGTTGGGATGAGATGAGGCTTGGCTGTGTGTAATCACCCTGTATGGTTCCTTGCTCCATTTCATCGTGCTCCGCCTGCAATGCATCCGCCTTGATTGTGAGCAGAGAGCGTTTCAGAAGACAGAGAAGCTGGATGGTGCCGCTAATTATGGCATCATCGCCGCTCACCATCTTGGTGGAGTCTTCAAAGTTTTGGAGGATGGTACATATGTCTGACATCCATGTCCACTCCTGACGTCTTATGTGTGGAGTCTGAACTGAATACTGACGGCCTTGTTGATGCTAGTACTCAACAACTGCCCTCTTCTGCTCACAAATCCTTCCCAACATCTGCAGTGTAGAGTTCCAATGCGTGGGGACATCACACACCAGTTTGTAAGCCGGAAGCAGCAAACGCTGCTGAAACACGGCAAGGGCGGCGGAAGCTGTAGGTGACTTGCTAAAGAGGGCACACAGGCGGCGTACTTTAACAAGCAGATCCGGCTGCTCTGGGTAGGATTACGATAAGAAATCGCTGAACCACGAGGTTAAGCACATGGGCCAGGCATGGTATGTGTGTGAGCTCGCCTCACCTCAGAGCTGCCACCAGGTTCCGACCATTGTCATACACGACCATGCCTTGCTGTAGGTTAATCGGTGTGAGCCACAGATCTGCCTGCTCTTTCCGAGCTGTACACAACTCTTCAGCATTGTGCGGTTTGTCACCTAAGCATATTAGCATCAACACAGCCTGTTGCCGCTTGGCTGAGGCAGTGCTGCAGTGCTTCCAGCTTGTGACTGATGTGGTCATTTCGGAGATGGAGGCTGAAGAGGAGGAGGAAGCTGAGGAGGATTAGGTGCAGGAGCTGTAGACTGTGGGGGCAACCCTGATTGACCTAGGGCCTGCGATGCTTGGCGTTGGGAGGACGTGTTCCGTCCCAATGTCCGATTCGGTCCCGGCTTAAAATATGTTAACCCAGTGTGCCATCAGCGAGATGTATAGTCCCTGCCCACAAGCACTTGTCCACGTGTCCGTGGTTAGGGGGACTTTCCCAGTAACTGTGTTGTTGAGGGCACGGCTAATGTTTTGAGATACGTGCTTGTGTAATGCGGGAACGGCACACCTGGAGAAATAGTGGCGGCTGGGGATCGAGTTGCGGAATGCTTCCGTCTCCACAAACCTAAAAGGCAACATTTTGAGTGCAAGCAGTCGCGAAATGTGGTAATTTAGTAGTGTGGCCTGTGGGGCATTGGCTGCATATTTGCGCTTGCGCTCCAAGGACTGGGGTATGGACAACTGAACGCTGCGCTGGGACTAGGACATGGACGTGCTTCCTGGTGCTGCTACTTGAGAGTATGCAATGACAGGTGCAGGGCAGGAGGCATCTTCGCATGCACCATGGACAGGGGATTGGCTGGCATGCACAACAGCGGAAGATTCAGTGGTGCCACCCGCAGACACTGTTCCTAGACCCTGGGGTTCGGCCCACAAAGTCAGGTGCTTTGCTGCCATGTGCCTGATCATGCAGATGGTGGTCAGGCTGGTCGTTTTGCCACCCCTGCTGATGCTGGCCTGGCAGGTGGTGTAAATGGCCTTTTTGGGGTTATCGGCAGAGTATTTAAAAAACAACCAGACTCGGGAAGACCTAACAGTTGTACTAGCAACTTCCTTCGTGTTGGTGTTACGGGAAACAGTTGCCTGCCTTGTTTCTGCGGCCACCACACTGCTTCTTCCGGCCTGTTGGGGTGCTCTGCCTCCCTCCCCCTGTGTGCTGCTCTCCTCTCTCTGCATGTCCTCCTGCAAGGTTTGGTCAGTTACTATATCATCCACCACCTCGTCTTCCACTTCCGCACTCTGGTCCTCCTCCTGACTTTTTGGCAATTGTGTCTCATCATCGTCCACCTCTTGTGACACTTTCTCACCTTCGCCTTTGTGTGACCGTGGCTGCTCAAATATTTGGGCATCGCTACATGCGATCTCCTCTTGTCCTGCTTTTAGTGGACCGGCGAGAGGCCTGAATCTATAAATGGAAAAGTGAACAGCTCTTCGGAGTGTCCAACTGTGGGATCAGTTGTCTCTGGGCACCCGGAAGGAGGTTCAGGGTGAGGAATATGCGGTCTAGACTCTCAGCTACTGAGACTTGACCATGTGGAAGACAAGGTGGTGGTGATGGTGGCTAAGTGACTGAAAGCATTATCTGCTATCCAACCAATAACTTTTTCACTCTGCTCTGTGTTCAATAGTGGTGTTCTGCGGTCCCCTATTAATTGGGACAGGAAGGTCGAGCGAGAAGATGTGGATGTTTGTTTTGGCATAATTTCAGCTTGCCCACTGCCTCGGCCTCTGCATGCACCATCACCATCACATCCAGTTCCCCGTTCCTTGCCACGTGCCTTGCCCATTTTAAATGGAGGACAATATCTTCCTCGCGCACTACAAATGACTGAATTTGGAGCAAACTTATATGTGATCCGTGTGACAGACAAACCAGAGTTTTAAATACCTGGCCAGTAGGTAACTATTTTAAACAGCAAACTGGTGTCAATAGCTTCACTGACACACTGAAACAAATTTTTAATGGAGGTCAGAAATGGCAGCATTTTTTGAAAACGTATATGTGATCCGTGTGACAGACAAACCACAGTTTTAAATACCTGTCCTGTAGGTAACTATTTTGAACAGCAAACTGGTGTCAATAGCTTAACTGACACACTGAAATTTTTTTTTAATGGAGGCCAGAAATGGCAGTATTTTCAGCGCAATTATATGTCGGACAAACCACAGTTTTAAATAGCTGGATTTTTAGCTCTGTAATATGGAAAGGACCTGGCTATATTCTGCAGTGCCAACAAGCAAATGGCTCAGAAAAACGGTGTTCTCTGGATTGCTTTTTAAGCAAATAATGAGGATTAAGATCCAAAAAAAAATTATTCCTGGCACCTGAGACCTGGGCCTATTTCTAGAAATATCTAACAGCAGCAGACAAAACTGGAATGGAGCCTCTTGTTCTATGTGCACTGCAGTCTGCTATATACCCTGCCTGCCTATATACACTGTCTGCCTGATATCTCTGCAGATGAATTAGTCCTCAGAAGGACTGTTAGTTGAGATTGATATGTGTCTCTATTATAGTCTGGTACACCTGCACTAACCAGAAACAAGCAAATCTCTCCCTAGCTCAGCAGCACCTCTCCCTACACTGTCTGATTCCGGAGTGACTGTGACGAGCATGGCAGCGCCAGGTCTGATATAGACCTGATGACACTGTGCGGCCAGCCAATCACTGTAATGCCACAACCAACATGGCTACGGCATTACAGTGAGTGGCAGACAATCCCTGCATGTTCACTGGTTCTGTAAAAAGCGCCAAACATGCAGGGAGGAGACCCGAGCTCCCGCCGAGCAACCCCGGAAATACTCGCTCATTACTAGTGCCCTGCAGTATAGGTTGAAATCGGTATGTCTGGCATAAGTTAAAAAAAAACGGATGCCACATGTTCTGCAAACATGGACATTTGAAGGAGGCTTAACAGAAATTGGTAAGACAAAAACTAAGATACTCCATGGAGCTGCATGAAGGCATTACACCACAGGAAACAACCTATAAAACAAGGGATCTGAGGAAATCAGACAACAATGGGAGCTGGCACAGAAAGCCCTGGCCGATCATTTTCTTGCTTTAGCATCTCAAAAACATATTTTTATTAAAGTGCAGGGCACCTATTGGCGTCAATAGTTAAGGCACAAGAAGGTTCAACATATAACTAGATTGGTTTCCACAGAAGGAGAATTAATTACTGATACCTCAGCTCTTATATCTACATTATGCTCTTACCATAGGAACATGTGCGCATCTAAATCCATGGCCCAAGAGGAGGACATATCTTCCTATCTAAATAGTAAAAAATTCCCTAAACTATCTACAGATTCTAGAGAAATCTTACAGCAGCCTTTGATAGTGGAAGAGCTGGGGGGCGCATTGAGCAAACTTCAGAACAAAAAGGCTCCAGGATTAGATGGTCTCCCTGGGGAATTCAAATATAAAAAAATATATCTTTATAGCGTGTTAGACAGTAGATAGAAAAATATTGAAATTGGAGAGTCCTCAGAGGTTGATACCTTTTAATCGCTAACTGAAAAGATAGTAACAAATAAGCTTTCCAGACTACTCAGGTCTCTTCATCAGGCATAGTATAACACAAAATCTGAAGAGTCACATATTCATACCCAACAGGACACAGGAATAATGCAAAAGATAAGACAAGTGAAGTAAATCAGAACTATCTGTATGTGAAGGGGAGAAAGAATTGTGGTCGTAAAAATTGGAACATAGATAAGTAGTGTGAAAATTTTATTGTCCCCTAATTGAGGTCTTGGACAGGGTTGTGATGACCCCACAAGGTCTGAGGGAAACATTCCTTAGTTGATGTAAAAAGACGTAAATCCATAGGACACATTTATTTCTGCTCTGAGTGTTTCAAAGACTGTGATAAGTTTGTACTCCCCAGCTCTTTTGTCTCTCTAAGATTTGAAGTTACCTTTCAATACCATCAATTTCATATCCATGATACTGTGATCAGGGCTGCAAAAATGTTTGGCCACAGGGAGATCTATTTTTTTCTTTAATTGTGTGGCGAGGAGAACTCATCCTTAATTTAAGCTTTTGTTCTGTCTCACCCATACACAGAAAAATAAGTTGGACATTTGGTACATATCATTAAATACACTACATTAGTTGTGGTGCAGTTGAAAGTACCTGGGATTATTATTATTATTTATTTATCTGGCACCATTGATTCCATGGTGCTGTACATAAAAAGGGGTTACATACCAAATACAGATATAAATTACAGTAAACAAACTATCAATGATAGACTGGTACAGAGGGAAGAGGACCCTACCCTTGCGGGCTTACAATGTACAAGGGATGGGAGAGGATGCAGTAGGTGAGGATAGAGCTGGTCATGCAGCGGTATGATGGTTACTGCAGGTTGTAGGCTTGTCGGAAGAGGTGAGTCTTCAGGTTCCTTTTAAAGGTTTCCATGGTAGGCGAAAGTCTGATATGTTGGGGAAGAGAGTTCCAGAGTAGGGTGGATGCACTGGAGAAATCTTGTATGTGATTGTGGGAAGAGGAGATAGGAGGGGAGTAGAGAAGGAGATCTTGTGAAGATCGGAGGTTGCGTGTAGGTAGGTACCTGGAGACTAGGTCACATATGTATGGGGGAGACAGTTTGTGGATGGCTTTGTATGCAAGGGTTAGGGTCTTGAACTTCTGTCTCTGGACAATGGGGAAGCAAGGAAGGGATTGACAGAGGGGAGAGGCTGGGGAGTAGTGGGGGGACAGGTGGATTAGTCGGGCAGCATAGTTTAGGATATATTGAAGGGGTGAAGGGGTGCAAGAGTGTTAGAAGGGAGGCCACAGAGCAGGAGGTTGCAGTATTTGAGGCGGGAGATGATGAGAGCATGGACTAGAGTTTTTGCAGAGTCTTTGTTGATAAATGTACAGATCCGGGAGATATTTTTGAGTTGGAGTCGGCAGGAAGTGGAAAGGGCTTGGATATGTGGTTTGAAGGAGAGGTCAGAGTCCAGGGTTATCCTGAGGCAGCGAGCTTGTAGGACTGGAAAGAGTGGGCAGCCATTAACTTTGATGGGTAAGTCGGATGGGGGGGTTGAGTGAGGTGGGGGAAAGATGATGAATTCAGTTTTATCTATGTTAAGTTTTAGAAATCTAGCAGAGAAGAAGGATGAAATAGCAGACAGACATTGTGGGATTATGGTTAGTAAGGAGTTGATATCTGGTCCAGAGAGGTAGATTTGTGTGTCATCAGCATAGAGTTGATACTGAAAGCCATGAGACTCTATGAGTTGTTCCAGGCTGAAGGTGTGGATGGAGAAGAGCAGGGGCCCTAGAACTGAGCCTTTCAGGGACACCGACAGATAGGGGGCGAGATGAGGAGGTGGTGTGTGAGTGGGAGATGCTGAATTTCTGGTCTGTTAGGTATGAGGAGATCCAAGATAGGGCCAGGTCTGTGATTCCAAGAGATGGGAGAGTCTGTAGTAAGAGGGAATGGTCCACTGTGTTGAATGCAGATAACAGGTCCAGGAGAAGGAGGACGGAGTAGTGTCGCTTGGATTTGGCGGTAAGTAGGTCATTGGTGAGTTTCAGTGGAGTGATGCGGTCAGAAGCCAGATTGTAAGCGGTCGAAGAGGGAGCATGAGGAGAGGTGGGAGGACAGTTCAAGGTGGACATGTTGTTCCAGTAGTTTTGAGGCATAGAGGAGAAGTGATATAGCTAGTCAGAGAGGATGGGTCAAGGGCTTTTTTGATGATGAGTGTGATTGAGGCATGTTTGAGACATGAGGGGAAGATACCAGTTGTTAGTGACAGGTTGAAGAGGTGGGTTAGGGTTTGGATGAAGACTGTGGTAATGTTAGCGATGAGGTGGGATGGGATTGGGTCAAGTTCGCAGGTGGTGGTGTGATTTGGAGAGTAAAGAGGAAACTTGATCTTCTGTAATGGTGAAGAAGTTGGTTTTGGAGGAGGAAGGTTGAGTAGATGTGAGAAGGGACTGTGGAGAATTTAGGCAAAAGCCTTGTCTGATGGTGTAAATCTTCTGCTTGAAGAATGAGGCAAACTCTTCGGCTAAGATGAGGGAAGAGGGAGGAGGCGCTGGGGGACAGAGGAGAGAGTTGAAAGTGTTGAATAGCTGTTAGGGGTTGTGAGACAGAGAGGATATGAGAGATGAGAAGTATGTTTGTTTTGCTGCTGTGAGTGTGGACTTGAAAATAGTGAGGGATTGTTTGAATGCAATGAAGTGCTAATTGGAGAGGGATCTTTTCCATCTCCACTCAGCAACCCTGGAGGCCCTTTACAGTTCTTTAGTCAGGTTGGTGTGCCAGGGTTGCCTGTTGAGTGTGCGAGCTTTGGTATGTGCGAGAGGGGCGACTTAATTGAGAACTTGAGCTGTTGTAGTGTTATATAAAGCAGCAGCAACATCTGTGTCATGTAAGGAATTTATGCCTGTAAGAAGGAGAAGGGATTCAGACAGTGAGTGTAGGTCAAGGTGTTTGAGATTTTTCCGAGGGTGTGCAAGTTTGTGAAGTGGGGATTGTGGACCTGGGGAGGAGAGGGCAGAGAATGTAAGTAGGTTGTCGTCAGAAAGAGGGAGAGGAGAGTTAGAGAGGTTAGATAGGGAACAGAGGCAGTTGAAGATGAGGTCCAGTGTGTGGCCTTTGTGAGTGGCTGCAGCAGACCATTGAGGAAGGAGGAAGTGAGGGATAGGAGCTTAGAGACAGACGAGTAGGAAGTGTTAATGGGGATTTTTAAGTCACCCATGATGATAGTGGGAATGTCAGTGGAAAGGAAGTGAAGCAGCCAGGTGGTGAAGTGGTCGAAGAAAGTGGTGGCTGGTCCTGAGGGGTAAATGACAGCCAGCTGTAGGTTGGAGGGGGAGTAGATGCACACACAGGGCACCTCAAAAGAAGGTAGAGTAAAGGAGGGCGGTAATAGGATTTGGGTGAAGGCGCAGGTGTCTGACAGAAGAAAACCTATGCCTCCACCATGTTTGGGATCTTGTAGTCATGATGTGAGCTGGGTATCTTCATCTTGTCTGTTGTCGTTATATATATGGACTGGTTTTAATTTTTTTCTAGTTACAGGGAAATGTTCCTGTGGTTGTTGGATGTCACAGGAAGCTTCTGACAATGATGCTTCTTAGATTACAGGACTGCCCAAAACACAGAAGTGGGGGTCTGGAAATATAGATTTTAATCAGGCATCTTTTGTAACAAAGGTTGTAATTTCCCTTAACACCTCTAGATTTGGATTTTAGGTGGCTACTAGAGGTACCCAGTTGCTGGGGAATTCTTTAAAGAATACAGGGAAATTTTAATTCCAAAATTATTAATAGTTTGAAGAGGCTGAATTAGTGGGGAATCTACCCACCTCTATGAGTGAAGCAATTATAATTGCTGCTGAAACTAGTAAAAAATATTGAATACCCACATTTGCACTGACCAATATCCTTGCTTCTGGTTGCCGTAAAATTATTAGCAAAAGTGTTTGCTAACAGTTTGAATAGCATGATAACTGAAGTGATTCATAATGATTAGTGTTGAGCGAGCACTAAAATGCTCGGGTGCTCGAAGCTCGGGCCGAGCTCGCCGTGATACTCGGGTGCTCGACCCGAGCAACGAGCCCAATGTTAGTCTATGGGAGACTCGAGCATTTTTGCGGTGGCACCCCCGGCAGTCTTTTAAAAGCCTAACAAGTGCCCAAAACGATAGTGACAGTGCTCAAATGACATGGGGACAGCATGGGGATCGCCCCAGGAAGCATTTCTGACCCCCAGGTCACTGCTGTCAACAACGTGGTCAGAGGTATTAAGCCACTTTTACGGGCTCACAATAAAACGTTCAAAAACGAAAGTGAAACTTTTTTCCTGTGAAATATGTTAAGGAACATCCTTTCCAGGGAAAAGACTTGTGTATAAGTTAAAATAAATGACCAAAAACAAAAATACTCCTCCACACCTTCGGCTATGTTTACAAGTAGCATTTTTTATGCGTTTTTGCACTTTTGTATTGCTTTCAACTATGACAAATGCATTCACCCGGAAATGTCATTTTAACATTTTACAACCTTATCTGGCCATGTGCTGTGTGACACATGCATAAAGTGCTGAAAAGACATGGGAACAGCATGGGGAAGACCCCTGGAAGCATCTCTGACTCCCAGGTCACTGTCTAAAAGTGTGCCCATCATAAGTGATCCTTGCCGCATCAGAAGATGCAGACTTGCAACTATCCCCATGCAAGTTCTAGTCCCAGGGCAGTGTTCAATTGTACCTCCCCCATTCCTTGCAATACAAGTGCAAGTATGCAGCCTGCCACCCACCCACCCCCAGGCTGCAATACCATACTGCTTGCTTGCTTGAACTTGAAATTGGGCCTTTTAGGCACGTGGAGGCGGAATCTGGCCACCACGTCATGGCTGTGTTGGCGGCCTGGAATCCATACTCAGTCCCCAGCGGCCCGGCAGCCGGGTGCCCATACTCGGTCCCCAGCCGCCCCGCGGCCGGGTGTCCTCACACGGTCCCCAGCCACCTGGGGGCAGCCGGGTGTCCATAAACGGTCCCCAGCCGCCCCTATTTCTCCTTGGAACATCCCCCCACACACTTTTCTTAGCCCGGCCTGCTTTAGGCAGCATTGGACGAGCCCACAAGAGAACCAGACTCCTCCGGTGGGCCCTGACTTCTCCATCGGTGGAGTTGAGAGTGTCAAGGAGAGGAGCATGATGATGATGACAGAAGTTAACATCTGCTATGTTTTCATTTAATGCAAGTGTAAGTGTGCAGCCTGCCACCCACCCACCCCCAGACTGCAATTCCATACTGCTAGCTTGCACTTGAAATGGGGCCTTTTAGTTTGGAGGAGGCCGAAGCTGGCCACTACCTCATGGCTGCTTCGACATCGAGGTATCCATACTCAGTCCCCAGCCGCCCTTATTTGTCCTGGTGTGCCTTATACATAAGATTAAGCGCGTATACCAAAACATTACCTGTGCCCTCCCCAGTGCATTTAGTGGGAAGGAGAGCCTATTCCGCTGTAGTGTGTGCATGCCAAACCCCTCTTCATGGTACATGCGAAGATGCCTCCCACCTTGCACCTGTCGTTGCAGATTTGCAACTATCCCCATTCAAGTCCTTGTCCCAGGGCAGTGTTCAACTGTACCTCTCCCATTCCTTGCAATGCAAGCACAAGTATGCAGCCTGCCACCCATCCACCCCCAGGCTGCAATACCATACTGCTTGCTTGCTTGCACTTTAAATTGGGCCTTTTAGGCATGTGGAGGCGGAATCTGGCCACCACGCCATGGCTGTGTCGGCGGCCTGGTATCCATACTCAGTCCCCAGCCGCCTGGTGGCCTGGTGTCCCCGCTTGCTCCCCAGCTTCCAGGGGGTGGCCGGGTGTCCATACTCAGTCCCCAGCCACCCCTATTTGTCCCGGCAACCTTTCCCACACTTTTCTTAGCCTGGCCTGCTTTAGGGCAGCATTGGCCGAGCCCACCGGACTATCAGACTCCTCCGGTGGGCCCTGGCTTCTCCATCAGGGGAGTTGAGAGTGCCAAGGTGAGGAGCATGATGAGGATGATAGAAGTTAGCATCTGCTTTGTTTTGTTGTAATGCAAGCGCATGTATGTAGTAGCGGCTAGGCCTGAGGTAGTCAGCGTTTTGGCGCATATCCTACCTCCTCCGAGGATTGCTGGATGTTTTCCTGCTACTTTCCAAGTTCTATGAGTCCCGTTAAAACAAAGCTTCAGGTGATAAATGATGGATGAGGTAGTGGCAAAGGAGAAAGAGCAGGAGGAACAGGGACCATTCACATCAATATCAGGCCAGTCAACCAGATATGTCTTGTAGGATATGTTTCTGTAACAAAAGGAGCGGTTAGGCTACACAGTTATAGGGCATACAGTGAGTGCAATGCCTACCAAAAATTTCGAGGCACTCCAATGCCCCTTGGAAATGACATGGAGGTCAGAGGGCGTTAACTAAACCTTTTTTTCCATTTATAGCAACTGGGTCTCCTGTGCACTGTTGGCCTAAGCAGTGAATGGAAGGCTTTCCAAAAATTATGAGGAACTGCAATGCCCCTTGCAAGAGCCATGTGTGGCACCCCAGGGGTCTGGTCACCACAGTAATAGAGATATTACATCGGAGAGCAAGTGGGAGGTTTCCTGGTCAGGATCCCTTAAACATGCAACATCCTCCTGCCCCAGTCCTGGGAGGGGAGAATTCTGCCCTTATAAACTGGATCTGGGGCGGGGTTGAGTGAGTCAGAGAACAGAGAACAGTCAGAGTCAGAGTGAGAGCAAGGGAAAGTAACAGCAAGGAGCTCTGTAGGAGCTAGGAGCTAAAGACCAGGGGCTGGAAGCTGAGCAGAACTCGCCCTGGCAGAAGACAATAGGAACCGGACACAGGAGTCCGAGGCTGTGAGGACTTATATATCCAGCAGCAGAAACCAGCCGGCAGGGGATTTCAGGTCCTCTGGCCATAGAAGCCCGGAGGCTCAGTCACAAGCAAGGGAACAGCACCGCCGTTGTGGAGCGGAGGCTAACAGAAGACCCCAAGTCACCAGCCATATGGGTGAGCACTACACGGTACACTCAGGGACGTGGGCTACTTCTACCTGCTTACAGCAAGGTAGCCAGGAAGAGTGCAGACAGACAGGGAGGCCTACAACTCCACCTGGCCAGGGGAACTCCTGCTTGCTCACAGACTGACCAGGCCTCTTATGCTAGCCAGTACTCCCGGGAGGGTCTACCTTATAATCATCAGTAAAGACCCTGAACTGCACTGCAAAGACTCTGAGTTGTTCCTGCTGCGCTTGTGCACCATCACCCCCATCATCCACACTCACTGCCCTGAGGCTATACTCCTCCCATGGGGAGTTATCCCATTCTCTGCTGCGCACACAACACCAGCCTCAGCGGTCTGCCTCGCAGAGGTGGTACTCCCTGACCGCAATCCACGGGTGTCGCAGTCGGACAATTAACCTCAAAACCTAAGAAAGACTGCAACTGGTTTGACCAGCCTGAGCCACGGGACCGGGTCACCGCCACGGAGACTACAGACCCCAGAGACCCGGCACCGGGTATCCCACACACGTGTACACACGGCCCAGGGGGCGTGTCACATGCAGTACAGCATATTACAAACATAAGTCCCATTATTGGGGAGTGGGTCTCCCATAGTATTTGCTTAGGCCTTGCAAGCAAAAGCTTCCAAAAATTAGGACGGAGCAACTTGCAATGCCCCTTACAAGAGCCATGCAGTACAGCATATTACAAACATAAGTCCCATTATTGGGGAGTGGGTGTCCCATAGTATTTGCTTATGCCTTGTAAGCAAAAGCTGCCAAAAATTAGGACGGAGCAACTTGCAATGCCCCTTACAAGAGCCATGCAGTACAGCATATTACAAACATAAGTCCCATTATTGGGGAGTGGGTGTCCCATAGTCTTTGCTTATGCCTTGCAAGCAAAAGCTGCCAAAAAATAGGACGAAGCAACTTGCAATTAGTGTTGAGCCACCCCCGTAGTGTTCGGGTTCGGTTCGGTTCGTCGAACACCGGGATGTTCGAGGAACTGTTCGTCGAACTGTTCGTCGAACACCTTAGAACACCGTCGAACACCGTTAAAACCAATGGCAGGCAAACAAAAACACATAGAAACACATAGAAAACACCTGCAAAGGTGTCCAAAAGCTGACAAACTGCTCAGAAGACACTCTCTTTAAAAAAGCCGGCCGGCAAATTCAGCAGCGGCATACACCGGTACCCGATAATTTAGACAAGAAGGAATAGAGCATCACACATAGATTAGATAGATAGAAACATGTCAGTCACACATATAAGAAGCACAGTGACAGTGTTGGCTACTGCACTTGTCATTTAGTGTAAAGGATTTATTAAAAAAAATATTAGTGTTTTCATGCACCGTCTCTTTAAAAAAGCCGGCCGGCAATTCAGCATCTGTACCCGACAATTTAGAACAGAAAGAATAGAGCTTCACACATAGATTAGATAGATAGAAACATGTCAGTCACATATATAATAAGTACAGTGATAGTGTTGCTTACTGTACTTGTCATTTAGTGTAAAGGATTTATTAAAAAAAATATTAGTGTTTTCATGCACCGTCTCTTTAAAAAAGCCGGCCGGCAATTCAGCAGCGGTACCCGACAATTTAGAACAGAAAGATAGAGCATCACACATAGATTAGATAGATAGAAACATGTCAGTCACATATATATGAAGTACAGTGATAGTGTTGGTTACTGTACTTGTCATTTAGTATTAAAATAAAGGATTTATTATTAAAAAAATTGGCGTGGGGTTCCCCTTAATTTTAGGCTCTAGCGGAGGTTAAGCAGACGGCTGGGGCAGATGTTTGAAGCCTGGGAAGGGGGTAATACCCACGGAGCTTCCCAGGCTACTAATATCAGCCCCCAGCTGAATACATAGCCTTTACTAGCTATTAAAATGGGGGACCCCCCCAAAAAAATGACGTGGGGTCCCCCCTAATTTAATAGCTAGCAAAGGCTAGGCAGACAGCTGGGGGCTGATATTAATAGCCCAGGAAGGGAGCCATGAATATTGGCCCCCTCCCAGGCTAGAAACACCAGCCGTCAGCCGCCCCAGAAATGGCGCATTCATAGGATGCGCCAATTCTGGCACTTAGCCTCGCTCTTCCACGCTGCCCTGGTGCGGTGGCAGGGGGTAATAGGGTTGGGGTTGATGTCAGCTTATAATGCCAGCTGACATCAAGCCCAGGTTAGTAATGGAGAGGCGTCTATAAGACACCCCCATTACTAACCCCATAGTCAAAGTTAAAAAAAACACAAACACCCAGAATAAAGTCCTTTAATTGAAATAAAGACACAATCCTTTATTGTTCTAAATTAAACCATACTTACCATCACGCCCATTCCAGCTGAAGCCAACGATCTCCTGCAATAAAAGAAAAATAATAAAGCAACCTCATCCTTACCTTTCCATGGTTCCCACGACAGCTTCAGCTCTGCTACATCGAGATGACAGGCTGGACCGCAGCAGAACGCTGCCATCCAGCCTGTCATCCCGCAGACACTGAGAAGCGCAGGCGAGCTCATGTCCAATGAACTCAGCTCACCTCCTGCACGTCACTGACAGCGTGGGAGAATTCTCCTGCACTCAGCACTTCAGCGTGAGAATTTTCCCACGCTGTCAGTGACGTGCATGAGGTGAGCCGAGTTCATTGGACATGACCTCGGCTCATCTGGATGCCATCACAGCGAGACAGTGAGGAGCGCAAGTAAGGATGAGGTTTGTTTATTATTTTTCTTTTATTGCAGGAGATCGTTGGCTTCAACTGGAATGGGTGTGATGGTAAGTATGGTTTAATTTAGAACAATAAAGAATTGTGTCTTTATTTCAATTAAAGGACTTTTTTCTGGGTGTTGTGTTTTTTTTAAATACTTTACTAGAAATTCATGGCAGTCATGTCTAATACTGGCGTGACCCCATGAATTTTGGGCTTGGGGCCAGCTGATAATACCAAGCTGGCCCTAACCCCTTTATTACCCAGTGAGCCACCGCACCAGGGCCCTGGATGAGTTGGGTACAGCGCCAGAAGCTGGCGCTTCTATGAACGCGCCATTTTCCGGGGTGGCTGCGGACTGCAATTTGTAGCGGGGGGGGGCCCAGAAAGCTTGGGCCTCCCTGCGCTGCAGATTCCAGCCCCCAGCTGCCTAGTTGTACCTGGCTGGACACAAAAATAGGGCGAAGCCCCACGTACTTTTTTTTAAATTATTTCATGAAATTCATGAAATAATTAAGAATAAAAGGCCTTCCCTATATTGTTGTGTCCGGCCAGGTACAAATAGGCAGCTGGTGGTTGGGGGCAGCCCGTTCCTGCCTGCTGTACCTGGCTGGACACAAATATAGTGCGAAGCCCCACTTCAATTTTTTTTAATTATTTCATGAAATTCATGAAATAATTAAGAAAAAAAGGGCTTCCCTATATTGTTGTGTCCGGCCAGGTACAAATAGGCAGCTGGTGGATGGGGGCAGCCCGTTCCTGCCTGCTGTACCTGGCTGGACACAAATATAGTGCGAAGCCCCACTTCAATTTTTTTAAATTATTTCAGGAAATTCATGAAATAATTTAAAAAAAATTGACGTGGGGCTTCGCACTATATTTGTGTCCAGCCAGGTACAGCAGGCAGGAACGGGCTGCCCCCAACCACCAGCTGCCTATTTGTACCTGGCCGGACACAACAATATAGGGAAGCCCTTTTTTTCTTAATTATTTCATGAAATAATTTAAAGAAAATTGACGTGGGGCTTCGCCCTGTTTTTGTGTCAAGCCAGGTACAACAAGGCAGCTGGGGGCTGGAATCCGCAGCGCAGGGAGGCCCAAGCTTTCTGGGCCACCCCCGCTGCAAATTGCAGTCCGCAGCCACCCCGGAAAATGGCGCGTTCATAGAAGCGCCATCTTCTGGCGCTGTACCCAACTCATCCAGGGCCCTGATGCGGTGGCTCACTGGGTAATAAAGGGGTTAGGGCCAGCTTGGCATTATCAGCTGGCCCTAAGCCCGAAATTCATGGGGTCACGCCAATATTAGACATGACCACCATGAATTTCTAGTAAAGTATTTAAAAAAAACACAACACCCAGAAAAAAGTCCTTTAATTGAAATAAACACACAATTCTTTATTGTTCTAAATTAAACCATACTTACCATCACGCCCATTCCAGCTGAAGCCAACGATCTCCTGAAATAAAAGAAAAATAATAAAGCAACATCATCCTTACCTTTCCATGGTTCCCATGACAGATTCAGCTCTGCTAAATCGAGATGACAGGCTGGACCGCAGCAGAACGCTGCCATCCAGCCTGTCATCCCGCAGACACTGAGAAGCGCAGGCTTGCTTGCGCTCCACAGTGTCTCTCTGTGAGGGCATCCAGATGAGCCGAGTTAATGTCCAATGAACTCGGCTCACCTCATGCACGTCACTGACAGCGTGGGAAAATTCTCCTGCACTCAGCGCTTCAGCGTGAGAATTTTCCCACGCTGTCAGTGACGTGCATGAGGTGAGCCGAGTTCATTGGACATGAACTCGGCTCATCTGGATGTCGTCACAGAGAGACGCTGAGCAGCGCAAGCAAGCCTGCGCTTCTCAGTGTCTGCGGGATGACAGGATGGATGGCAGCATTCTGCTGCGGTCCAGCCTGTCATCTCGATGTAGCAGAGCTGAAGCTGTCGTGGGAACCATGGAAAGGTAAGGATGAGGTTGCTTTATTATTTTTCTTTTATTGCAGGAGATCGTTGGCTTCAGCTGGAATGGGCGTGACTGGAAGTATGGTTTAATTTAGAACAATAAAGGATTGTGTCTTTATTTCAATTAAAGGACTTTATTCTGGGTGTTTGTGTTTTTTTTAACTTTGACTATGGGGTTAGTAATGGGGGTGTCTTATAGACGCCTCTCCATTACTAACCTGGGCTTGATGTCAGCTGGCATTATAAGCTGACATCAACCCCAACCCTATTACCCCCTGCCACCGCACCAGGGCAGCGTGGAAGAGCGAGGCTAAGTGCCAGAATTGGCGCATCCTATGAATGCGCCATTTCTGGGGCGGCTGACGGCTGGTGTTTCTAGCCTGGGAGGGGACCAATATTCATGGCTCCCTTCCTGGGCTATTAATATCAGCCCCCAGCTGTCTGCCTAGCCTTTGCTAGCTATTAAATTAGGGGGGACCCCACGTCATATTTTTGGGGGGGTCCCCCATTTTAATAGCTAGTAAAGGCTATGTATTCAGCTGGGGGCTGATATTAGTAGCCTGGGAAGCTCCGTGGGTATTACCGCCTTCCCAGGCTTCAAACATCTGCCCCAGCCGTCTGCTTAACCTCCACTAGAGCCTAAAATTAAGGGGAACCCCACGCCAATTTTTTTAATAATAAATCCTTTATTTTAATACTAAATGACAAGTACAGTAACCAACACTATCATTGTACTTCATATATATGTGACTGACATGTTTCTATCTATCTAATCTATGTGTGAAGCTCTATTCTGTCTGTTATAAATTGTCGGGTACCGCTGCTGAATTGCCGGCCGGCTTTTTTAAAGAGACAGTGCATGAAAACACTATTATTTTTTTTGATAAATCCTTTACGCTAAATGACAAGTACAGTAAGCAGCACTGTCACTGTACTTCATATATATGTGACTGACCTGTTTCTATCTATCTAATCTATGTGTGATTCTCTATTCTTTCTATTCTAAATTGTCGGGTACCGCTGCTGAATTGCCGGCCGGCTTTTTTAAAGAGACGGTGCATGAAAACACTATTATTTTTTTTGATAAATCCTTTACGCTAAATGACAAGTACAGTAAGCAGCACTTTCACTGTACTTCGTATATATGTGGCTGACATGTTTATATCTATCTAATCTATGTGTGATTCTCTATTCTTTCGGTTCTAAATTGTCGGGTACCGGTGTATGCCGCTGCTGAATTGCCGGCTTTTCATGTTTCACTGTTGGCACTGTTCCCATCGATTTGGGCAATCACTGTAATGCCACAACCACCATGGCTGTGGCATTACAGTGAGTGGCAGACAATCCCTGCATGATTGGTGCTCTATATAGCGCCAGACATGCAGGACACGCTTTTGGTGCACGAACAGTTATCGAACATAACCTGGAACAGCCGAATTTTTTGCAAATCGTTCGGGTTCGTCGAACAACTCGAACACCGCCCAAAACAGCTCGAATTTGAGATTGGCGAACAGTTCTAGTCGAACACCGCTCATCTCTACTTGCAATGCCCCTTACAAGAGCCATGCAGTACAGCATATTACAAACATAAGTCCCATTATTGGGGAGTGGGTGTCCGATAGTATTTGCTTATGCCTTGCAAGCAAAAGCTGCCAAAAATTAGGATGGAGCAACTTGCAATGCCCCTTACAAGAGCCATGCAGTACAGCATATTACAAACATAAGTCCCATTATTGGGGAGTGGGTGTCCCATAGTATTTGCTTATGCCTTGAAAGCAAAAGCTGCCAAAAATAAGGACGGAGGAACTTGCAATGCTAGCACCCTGGTGGTATAGTGGAGGTGGAGGTGAGGATAAGGAGAAAATAAAACAGCCGAAACGAGGAAGCGTATACCCATGTGTGGGTGTGAAGCGGTGCATGTGAATACACCTCCCGAAATAACACAGTGGATTTGACTTTATGTTACTCTGCTGTCATTTGGTGGTGATGAGAAGTCTGGCCCAATCCAGCCCTTGTTCATTTTGATAAGGGTCAGCTTGTCAGCATTGTCAGTTGACAGGCGAGTGCGCTTATCAGTTATAATTCCCCCAGCGGCACTAAAAACACGCTCCGATAACACGCTAGCGGCAGGGCAGGCCAGGACCTCCAAGGCGTACAGAGCGAGTTCATTCCAAGTGTTCAGCTTGGATACCCAATAATTAAAAGGCACAGAGGAATCACGGAGGACGCTGGTACGGTCAGCAAGGTACTCCCTCACCATCTTTTGAAACTTTCCACTCCTTGTGAGAGTACCCCGCACCTCAGGGCCTGTAAGCTGGGCGGGTGTCAGAAAACTGTCCCAGAACGTTGACAGTGTTCCCCTGCCTCTGCTGGATTGGAGTTGCATCTCTCTCGCCTGTACGCCTTGGTTGGGCAACGAACTGTGACCTCTGCCGCAAGCGTGTTCAGATGGGAATTTTTTTAAGAGTTCTGCAGCAAGGGCCTTCTGGTACTGCCCCATTTTTGTAGACCTCTCCACCTCAGGAATAAGAGAGTGAAAGTTCTCCTTGTAGCGGGGGTCTACAAGTGTCACCAACCAGTAATGACTGTCACCCAACATTTTGACAACGCGAGGGTCACGGTTAAGGCAGCGTAACATAAAGTCAGCCATGCGTGCCAGACTGGTAACGGGCAAGATTTCCGTGTCCTCACCAAGATGACGACTGACCATGCTCTCCTTCTCCTCTTCCTCCTCCCCCCTGTCCTCAGGCCACCCACGCTGAACCGACAGTATGACACTTGTACAGGTACTACCGTCTACAACGCATGATAGCAGCTCCTGTTCTTCCTCCTCCTCCTCCTCCTCCTCTCCCTCATTGTTCCCCAATGCACGTTGGGATGAGATGAGGCAGGGCTGTGTGTAATCGCCCGCTACGACTTCTTGATCCATCTCATCATACTCTGGCTGCAATGCCTCCTCTTTAATTCTCTGCAGAGTGTGCTGCAAAAGACAGACAAGTGGGATGCTGACACTAATGATGGCGTCTTCGCCACTCACCATCTTGGTGGCCTCCTCAAAGTTTGTCAGGATGGTACATATGTCAGACATCCAGGTCCACTCCTGAGGTCTTATGTGTGGTGTCTGACCTGAATATCGACGGCCTTGTTGCAGCTGGTACTCCACAACTGCTCTCTTCTGCTCACAAATCCTTTGCAACATGTGGAGGGTAGAGTTCCAACGTGTGGGGACATCACACACCAGTCGGTGTGCCAGAAGCTGCAAACGCTGCTGCAACACAGCAAGGGCGGCGGAAGCTGTAGCCGACTTGCGAAAATGAGCTGACAGGCGACGTACTTTCACGAGCAGATCTGGCAACTCGGGGTACGATTTAAGAAACCGCTGAACCACGAGGTTAAGCACATGAGCCAGGCATGGTACGTGTGTGATCTCACCTCGCCTCAGAGCCGCCACCAGATTACGGCCATTGTCATAGAATGGTAGAGTTGGAAGGGACCTCCTGGGTCATCTGGTCCAACCCCCTGCTCAAAGCAGGATTCACTAGATCATCTCAGACAGATGTCTGTCCAGCCTCTGTTTGAAGACGTCCATTGAAGGGGAACTCACCACCTCTCGTGGCAGCCTGTTCCACTCATTAATCACCCTAACTGTCAAAAAGTTTTTTCTAATATCTAATCTGTGTCTCCTCCCTTTTAGTTTCATCCCATTGCTTCTAGTCTTTCCTTGTGCAAATGAGAATAAAGATGATCCTTCTACAATGTGACAGCCCTTGACATATTTGTAGACAGCTATTAAGTCTCCTCTCAGTCTTCTTTTTTGCAAGCTAAACATTCCCAAATCCTGCAACCGTTCCTCATAGGACATGGTTTGCAGACCAGTCACCATTCTGGTCGCTCTTCTCTGAATTTGCTCCAGTTTGTCGATGTCTTTTTTAAGATGTGGTGCCCAAAACTGTACACAGTATTCCAGATGAGGTCTGACCAAAGAGGAGTAAAGACCGATAATGACTTCACGTGATCTAGACTGTATGCTTCTATTAATACATCCCAGAATTGTATTTGCCTTTTTTGCTGCTGCATCACACTGTTGACTCATGTTCAGTCTATGATCTATTAGTATACCTAAGTCTTTTTCACATGTACTGTTGCTTAGCTCTATTCCTCCCATTCTGTATATGCTTTTTTCATTTTTATTGCCCAGATGTAGTACTTTGCATTTTTCCCTGTTAAAAACCATTCTGTTGGTTGCTGCCCACTGCTCCAGTTTATTTAGGTCTTTTTGAATCCTCTCTCTCTCTTCTCTAGTATTAGCTATCCCTCCTAGCTTTGTGTCATCAGCAAATTTAATCAGTTTACCCTCAATTCCTTCATCTAAATCATTGATAAAGATGTTGAACAATACAGGTCCCAGGACAGAGCCCTGTGGTACCCCACTTGAGACATTCATCCAGCTGGATGTGAAGCCATTTACAACCACCCTTTGAGTCCGATCACTAAGCCAGTTATGAATCCACCTAACAGTTGCCTGGTCCATTGCATACTTGGTCATTTTTTCAATAAGGATGATGTGAGATACTTTGTCAAATGCTTTGCTGAAGTCAAGATATACTATATCTACAGCATTTCCCTGATCCACCCAGTCAGTGATTCTGTCATAGAAGGAAATTAAGTTAGTCTGACATGACTTGTTAGTTACAAACCCATGCTGACTCTGGTTAATCACTTCATTCTTATCCATGTACTTACATACATGTTGTTTAATAATTTGTTCAAAGATCTTTCCTGGTATAGAAGTCAGACTCACCGGCCTATAGTTCCCTGGGTCCACCTTCTTCCCCTTTTTGAAGATAGGAACAACATTTGCTCTTCTCCAGTCTTCTGGGACTTCTCCTGTTCTCCAAGAATTTTCAAAGATTATGGAGAGTGGTTCTAAAATTTCTTCTACAATCTCCTTCAGTACTCTGGGGTGTAATTCATCTGGACCTGGAGACTTGAACTCATTTATGTTAGCTAAATATTCCCTCACAATCTTTCTGTTTACTGATAACTTTGATTCCTCTATTCCTTTAAAAGGACAGTGAAGATCAGTTGTTGTTACATTTTCTTTCTGAGAGAAAACAGATGCAAAATAGGAATTAAAAAGTTCGGCCTTCTCAACATCCTCTCTTACCATTTCTCCATTTTCATCCTGTAAAAATCCTATAGCATCTTTGACTTTTCTTTTACTTTTGACATACCCCCAAAATCCTTTTTTATTGCTTTTGACATCTCTTGCAAGCCTTAATTCATTGTCAGCTTTAGCTAACCTGATACGTGCCCTGCAGGATCTGCAGACTGCATTATAATCTTCTTTAGATATGCCTCCCTCTTTCCATTTAATAAACATTTCTTTATTTCTTTTTAGCATGTGTTTAAGTTCTGTGTTCATCCATCCTGGTTTCCTTAAATGCTTCCCATTCTTCCTACTTTTCGGGATTGTTAACGATTGTGCTTTGAGAATCTCATTTTTAAAAATTTCCCATCCTTCCTGGACATTTTTGTCCTTAAGGACATCCAGCCATTGGATCCCTCCTATTCTCTTTCTGAGTCTCTTAAAATCTGCCTTTCTAAAATCTAACCTTGAAGTTTGAGTCTTCAAATGTCTTCCTCCTCTAGTTATCCAAAATTCTATAATAGCATGATCGCTGCCTCCTAGGGTCCCAGCCACCTTTACCTCCTCAACCATTTCCTCCCTGTTTATAAGGATTAGATCCAAAGTAGCAGATCCCCTTGTTTTCTCCCCTACCTTTTGGAAGATAAAGTTGTCAGCAAGAGAGGATAAGAATTTGCTTGTCACACATGACCATGCCGGGATGTAGGTTCAGCGGTCTCAGCCACAGATCTGCCTGCTCTTTCACAGCTGTCCACAACTCACAAGCAGTGTGAGGTTTATCACCTAAGCTTATGAGTTTCAGCACAGCCTGTTGCCGCTTGGCAGAGGCAGTACTGCAATGCTTCCAGCTTGTAACTGATGTGGTGATATCTGAGATGGAGGCTGAACATGAGGAGGAGGGGGAGGATGCGCAGGAGCTGTACACTGTGGGGGCAACTCTGACTGACATAGGGCCCGCAATCCTCGGTGTGGGGAGGATGTGTTCCGTCCCAAGGTCCGACTGGGTCCCGGCTTCCACTATGTTTACCCAGTGTGCCGTCAGAGAGATGTACCGTCCCTGGCCACAAGCACTTGTCCACGTGTTCGTTATCACGGCAGATGCTTTGGGACACGTGCTTGTGTAGTGCGGGGCTGGCACACCGGGCAAAATAGTGTCGGCTGGGGACCGAGTACCGAGGGACGGCCACCGCCATAAGATTGCGGAAGGATTCCGTCTCCACCAGCCTAAAAGGCAGCATTTCCAATGCAAGCAGTCGTCAAATGTGCGAATTTAGGACTGTGGCCTGTGGGGCGTTAGCTGCGAATTTCCGCTTTCGTTCAAAGGTCTGGGATATGGACAATTGAACGCTGCGGTGGGACGTGAACGTGGACGTTGATGCTGTTTCTTGAGAAACTGCCATAACAAGTGAAGACTGAGAGGAGGGGGCATCTTTACATGCAGTATGGACAGGGGATTGCCTTGCACACACAACAGGGGGTTCTATTGCACGCACAACAATGGAAGAAGCAGTGGTGACACCCGCTGACACTGGTCGTGGACCCTGGGTTTCGCCCCACAAAGTCGGGTGCTTTGCTGCCATGTGCCTGATCATGCTGGTGGTGGTCAGGCTGGTAGTTTTGTCACCCCTGCTGATGCTGGCATGGCAGGTGGAACATATGGCCTTTTTGGGGTTATCAGCAGAGTCTTTAAAAAATTCCAGACTCTGGAAGACCTACCGCTTGTACTGGCAACGTCCCTCGTGTTGGTGTTACGGGGAACGGTTGCCTGCCTTCTGTGTGCGGCCACCACACTGCTTCTTCCTGCCTGTTGGGGTACTCTGCCTCCCTCCCCCTGTGTGCTGCTGGCCTCACTCTGCATGTCCTCCTTCCACGTTGGGTCAGTTACTAGATCATCCACCACCTCCTCCTCTTCCACTTGCGCACCACGATCCTCCTCCTCACTTCCTGGCAATTGTGTCTCATCATCGTCCACCACTTGTGACAGATTGCCAACGTCGACTTCCTGTGGCCGTGGCTGTTCAAATATTTGGGCATTGCAACATGGGATCTCCTCTTCCACCACTTCAAGCTTATCAGGTGAGGGGCCCAAATATGGAAATGGACCAGTGAACAGCTCTTCAGAGTGTCCAAGTGTGGGATCACTTGCTGTCTGACGACACTCGGCATGGTGGGAGGAAGGAGCATCAGGTTGAGGAGGAGTATGCAGTCGAGACTCACGGCTACTAAGAGTTGACCATGTGGAAGAGAGACCGGAGGTGGTGGTGCCCAGGTAACTGGAAGTATTATCTGCTATCCAATTAATAACCTGTTCACACTGATCAGTTCTCAATACTGGTGTTGTTCTGTGCTTCCCTAGTAATTCGGTCAAGAAGTGGGAGCGAGAAGATGTGGCTGTTGGTTGTGGCACATTTTCACCTTAGCCACGGCCCCGTCCTCTGCACAAACCATCACCAGAACGTCCACTTCCACGTCCCTTGCCATGCGCCTTGCCCATTGTAAATGAAATAAAATAGCTTACACTTGCACTATCAATGGAAAAAGGGTAATAAAGAGTAGATTAGAACCGTGGAAGAGGAAAACCACAGTTATTGTTTACTGGGGTATACCACACTTTTTTAAATAGAGATATTTGCGGCTGAACAATGAGCGACACACTCAAACTGCTTTGTTTTTAGATACCAAAGGCCCAAAACTGGATAGTACAGCGATTTGACCCGTGGAACTGCGAAACCACACTGGGATGACGGGCCTACACAAGACTATTTTCAACAGATATATTTTTGTGTCACAACAGTCAGGAGACACTACTGTTTTTCTTTACGGAAAATATACCAAAACCTGAATAATAGAGATTTTTTACCGTGGGATGGCAAAACCACAGTTATTGTTTACTGGGGTATACCAGACTTTTTTAAATATATAGATTTGCGGCTGAACAGTGAGCGACACACTCAAACTGTTTTTTTTTTAGATACAAATGGCCCAAAATGGATAATACAGAGGTTTGAACCGTGGAAGTGCAAAACAACACTTCTGTTTCTCTAGCTTACACCAGACTATTTTCAACAGTTATATTTGTGTCTGAAAAATCAGAGACACGCTTTTTTTTGGGGGGGGGGGGACACACCAAAAGGTTAATAAGACGGGTATTTGTACAGTGTGAAGGAGGGAAAAAAAAGGAGGATTTAGATGAAAAAAAAAGGATTTTTCCTGGCCCCCGACACCTGGTGCTAAGTCCAGCAATTTCAGCAACAGGAGCACACAGGACTGTAATGCAGCGTTTGCAGGTATAACCACTGTGTCTCCTATACAGCCTGCCTGCCTGGTATCTGGGATGGATATTAGTCCTGAAAAGGACTGTTTGTTTGTTCTGGCAGCCTTTACAGACCCTACACTAACTATTTCGCAGTTTATATCTCTCCCTAAATCAGCAGCGCTGTCCCTACACTGTCGAATCCGGAGCGACTGTGTCCAAGATGGTGGCGCCCGGTTTTAAATACTCGAGGTGACGCTGTGCGGCCAGCCAATCACTGTAATGCCCACAACCAACATGGCTGCAGCATTACAGTGACTGGCTGGCAATCCCTGCATGTTCATTGGCTCTGTAAAGAGCGCCAAACATGCAGGGCGGAGACCCGAGCTCCCGCCCGAGTAACCCGGAAATGCTCGGTGCTCGCCGAACATCCCGAGTAGCGTGATGCTCGGGCGAGTACCGAGCAGTGTCGAGCATGTTCGCTCAACACTAATAATGATTAATCAGAATTGATGCCTAATAAGTCTACAGCCAATAATCTAAGACGTTTATACCTCAATTTGCAATTATGTAGTTCAAATACTGGACATAGAGTTATAATGTCACTTGACTCTCCAAAAGAGTTTGACAGCGTCAAGTGGAATTATTTGTGGATGGTATTAGACAAATGGGTTTCGATCAAAGATTTATAAACTGAGTTAAACTACTTTATAGATCCCTGACTGATAGATTGAGGATAAATTGTTGGTTATCATCTCCCTTTGCTCTGTGGAGAGCCTCACAACAGGGTTTCCAATTGCTGCCCCTCCTCTTCGCAATGGGGGGGAACCCCGGACACGTAAATTGAGGGATTCAAGGAAATTAGTAGGCTTTAAATCCAATAATGTAGAAGAAAAAGTGAGTCTATATGCTGACGATATGTTACTCTACGTGGGGGATGTAGAATCATCTATTGATTCAATAATGGCAGAAATAGCAGAGTTCAGTCAATGGTCAGGCATGAAAATTAACTAGGAAAAATCATTGTTGCCATTAGATGCTCTCCCCCCTTTGGAAATAACTGAGCTCTCCTAGATACAGGAGGTGGATAAGTTCAAATATCTTGGGGTAGTGGTTAATTCAAACCTCAAGGAGTATATAATGCTCAATATAAATCCTCTATTAGTTAGATTTCGGTCCAAAATAAATACATGGTGTAGGTTACCTCTGTCGGTAATAGGTAGAGGAACCTGATCAAAATGTTTTTAATGCCCCAATCGATTTACGTACTGCATAATTCACCATGCTGGATTCCACCTCCCATTTTCCATAAAATACAGACTATGTTTAAGGAACTAATAAAGCGCAAGCGACAAGCAAGAATTAAACTGACAACACTCCAAAGGCATAAAACAGAAGGCGAATTGGCAATACCGGACCCATGGATTTATTTTATAGCATCCCATATGCAGCACTTTCATGGTTGGGAAGCAAGAAATAGCATGGGTAAACTAGGATGTCTTGTTTTACAGGATAAAAATGGTCTTCACCCTTATATGCATTGGAAGAGAATGCTGGATTTGTAGATAGACCAGATAAGCCAACCCTGACAAAGTTGTATAAAGTCTAAGATAGGGGGAAACAATTATTGGAGATTACTGATCACTCCAAATTTACCCCAAAATGGTGGAATCCTCAATTGACGAAATTTGATAAACTGTCTGGCTTTGGAGGTTGGGAAGAGAGAAGAAAACAAACATTGGATCATTTGCTGGAAAATGGGGTATTTAAAAGCTTTAATAAATTTCAACAGGAATTTAAAATACCACGTAATCGCTTTTTCCAATATTTACCATTCAGGCATGCGGTCCAGACTCGATTCAATTTGACCGGTCAAGTTATGCAAAAGGATCATAGACTTGATAGTTTCTGCAAAAAATACGAGAAGTTTATTCTCTAAAATTCATCAAAAGCTATTACAATTCTGCATAAAAAATACACTTTATTAGTTAAATTTAAATGGAAAAGGGATGTGGGCCCAAACTCTGAAGAGCAATGGAAAGCACTGTTGGAGCTTATTCCTAGATTATCCTCATATTAATCACAGAGGCTTTCACAAATCTACTTTAATCATAGGGTATACAGAACATCAAGTTTCTTTTGTAGAATTGGGGTTCACCCAAATGCAGATCGTATCAGTTGTGGAACAGAAGATACCCATCACATACACATGGTCTGGGAGTGTAACGGGCTGGGCCCATATTGGAAAGATGTTTTATCCTAATAAAAGGGACATTCGGGGTGCGAATCCAAGCAGATCCTAAAACCTTTGTATTGGAATATTTAGAAGATTCGGTTGACTTTGAATCCCTGATATCTGTTGGTATATCACTTGTTTTACATTAAGCATGCAAACTTATGGCACTACATTGGCTAGATGCCCAGTCACTGTCATTAGGGGAATTAAGAAATAAATTAAATAGCATTATCTGGTTGGAAAAGGGAGTATACAGAAAGAGAAATGCAATGAAGAAATTCAAAAACATTTGGAGACCCTGTGTCACGCTAGATATGGGGAGAACCCAGCGAATAACAATGGGAAACGGGGAGGGAGCCCTACAACTAGGGAAAGGGAGAGTGGAGACCCTTAAACAGATCTAACGAGAAACCCTGACTCCCGTAAAGACCCTAAATAGGTTCTGCACCTATTGCCGAGCAGGAAATCTGTCCCTAGCTGACCCTAAAGCTAGGCCCTAGGTAGGGAGAGGGAGGGGTGAGCACTAAGTCAGCCCCACTACAAGCTAAAGTACACACAGGGGAAACAAACAGGGGAATACACTTAGCTCCAATATGACACCGGAGAAAGCACGGCAACAATCCACGAAGGAACTCCAAGGTAATTCTAGTCAACTACTAGAATCCCAGGCCTAAATAGGTATAACAACATGCTATCACCAGCAACTCTGAGGATCTGAGGGTATTTAAGGACACAGCAAGGAAGTGCTGATTAACAGCAGAAAGGTGAGGATACTTCAGGGTCCTAAAGGGAAAGGTATTATCCCCAAGCAAGGTGAGGATCACCGCTGGGTCCTAAAGAGAGAGGAATCATAAAAGGATCAGGGATATGTTTGTAAGGCCAAATGTAGCGACCTTCTACAGCCAGACACCGTATGACTGTCTGTCAACCCTGACAGACCCGTGACACCATAGCTGGATGTTCCAGGACTGCCAGGTGAAGCCCTGTTCAGAGACAGGGTACTGCAACTATTCATTCCTTGTATTAGGATCTGAGAGATATATCTTGCCTGATAAATTGGTCACTTACAATTTATTGTTTTGCGATATATTTATTTTGTCTGAATAGTAGATATCCCTATCTCAACAAACCTACATGTCTATGAAAAGACTGGATATAGGTTTCTCTGCTATGTTCATGGGAGAGATGGAAGAGTTTCTTCTAAATACAATAAATAAAAATAGGGAAAATATGAAGTCAACTTTATTTTGTATAAGATATATCTTATAATTCTGTACAACATGACATGGTGGATATTTCAATGCTCAATTGATTGTTATACAACTGTTGGGCTGCATGCCCACTATGCATTTTTCAAGCGTTTTTGCTGCGGAATTTCCGCAGCGAAAACACTAAAAAAATGCTTGGTAATGCGTGCCCCATGGTCCCCAATGATAATCCGCATATGCTGTGCACATGCTGCGGAGATTTCAGCTGTGGATTATCATTGCGAAAAAATACGCAGCATGTCCCTTAATTTTGCGGACACGCAGCGCAATCGCCACCATTGACTTGCATTGGACCGCGTGACATCCGCATCACTGCATCTGCACAAGCGGATATCACACGGTTCAATATGTCCTCCAGACCTGGGTACCATAGAAACTGTAAAAAAAAGAATTTAAAATAAAAAAAAAGATTATACTTACCTTCCGATGTCCTCTCAGTGTTTTCTCCCCTCCGTCTGGTCTGCTGTATGGCTCGCGGTGGTGTGAAGGACCTGCCATGACGTCATTGAGTCATGTGACCTGTCACATGACTCAATGACATCACCACAGGTTCTTCAAACCACCGCGAGCCATACAGCAGACCAGACGGAGGGGAGAAAACACTGAGAGGACATCGGAAGGTAAGTATAATCTTTTTTTTTTATTTTTTACCATTCTTATTCTTTTTTTTTAGCTAACTTGGTCACACTACTATAAATCCATGCCTGTTGCATGGATTTACATAGTGTGAACAAGTTGTCAAGCACTTTTCCAAGTGATACTAAAATCACTTGGAAAAGCGCTTTTGATAACCCCCATGCAGAAATGCATGTAAAATCTGCATGCGTTTTTCCTGCCAGGGAGAAGCGGAAAAAATATGCAGCATTTCTACATCGTGGGCACACAGCCTTACTTGTTTCTCATTTTTCAGTAAAAAATGATCTGATTAAAAAAAACAAACAAACACAAACTGTATTAATCGGTGCCTGGTTAACGCATTCCCATCAGTTAGCTGTTCACTGGAGGAGCTGGAGGTCCTAAGGGTAAGCCATTCATATCACATTCCCAGAAAAACAATTTAAAGAAAACCTGACAAGACAGTTATAGAAACAACTTGTTCTCAAATAGAGTATCCATTTTCCAGTGTAGGGCTCCTCGGCTATTCCTCCTGGAAATCTTTAAATAATTGGCAGTGGTTGTTACATTTTGTCATTCCTGACACTCAGTCTCTGATTGGACTCTATTACCATTTCACTTTCATAAGAGAAATGGTAAAACCCACACAGTATAATGCCCCTCACAAAGCCTTCCACAAAGTATTATGGCCCGGACACAACCCTCCACACAGTTTGATATCCCCCAAATACAGTTGATGGCTCCTAAAACTTACCACACTTTATGATGACCCTTCATTACATTCTTTGATAAAAAAAAGAATTCACCTCTTCTTGTTCTCTCATTGCTCCAGTCTTTGCAGCGTGTGCTCTGATGCTCCGCACAGTGGGCGCCATGTAATGACATCATCGTGCCCAATACACTGAGACGTCAGAGCTCAGACACACAAGAAGAATGATAAAACACCTCTTCTATTATTACTTTCAACAATATCTGCATCCAGGTTACAGATACTGTTGAAAGGGTGAGGCGACATTATGGGCCCCATAGTGACCACGCAGTCTGCCGGTATTAGCGATACACCAATGAACATATCTGGCTTGCAGAGATGGAGGACAGGGACTTTGCTAGTCATTATATGGTAAGTAAAGGTTGTAGACTGGCATAGATGGGGGACAGAAGTGCAACACTGGATAAACTTTACATGTATGGGAGATCCCTAAACTCCGTCTCTTCTGGTCTTCATGGCGGATATTTTCTTGCATGTCTTCCTTCCCTCTGCGCTGGTGCTTCCTGTGCTGAATAGACCTTGGGTGACGCACATTGTGACGGCACAGCGTGCCTAAACCTACACAGCGCAGGACGCATTAGTGCAGTGATTAAGAAGATAGAAGAAAGCGTTGTAAAGACCAGAAGAGACCAGAGCTGGAAAGAGCTAGTGGACAATTGGGTAGGGAACTGCAGCAGGAGATCATTGAGCTGAGTGTGCTCGAGGGAGACTCCAAAGCTTTATGATACATGTTTAATTCAGATTAAATAAATTCTGAGCACATTAAATTTCCTTGCTAAATTCGAGCAAACTGCTGAAATTGAATGTCAGCGGAATCATTCTTTACTAAATACATAGATATTAGACATTTACCGTAGATATATATATAGATAGGTAATAGATATAGTTATAGATAGATGGAAATGTGATAGATATAATTATGGATAGATATATGGATAGATATATATATATGGATAGATAGATATAGATAGATAGATATAGATAGATAGATATAGATAGATAGATATAGATAGATAGATAGATGGATATGGATAGATAATAGATATATAGGTGGTAGATATGGATAGATAATAGAGAGATAGATAGATAGATAGATAGATATGGATAGATAATAGATATATAGATAGATAATAGATAGATATGGATAGATAGATTATAGGTGATAGATATGATTATAGATAGATATGATTATGTATAGATAGATAGATAGATAGATAGATAGAAATAGAGATAGATAGACGAGATGTTCACAGGTTGTTCATACAAGGCAAAGAAAGAGCAATTTTTGCTATTATTTCTGTAGATTACTTCTCAACACTACAGATTAGTCCCATTTTCTAACCCTTAATTTAATGTTTCCTTCATTTTATTACATCAAACAGAAATCCACATTTTCTTTAAAGACACATCAGTATAAATATTGCATACAGAATGTTCCACGATCATATATGGAGTTAATGAATCACCCCACCGCGCCTTACTCTTCTCCCCAGATAATGTCTGAATGCATCCGATGTTCAGAAATATATTCAATAAAATGTGCTGCTGTATGTTAAATATTTATGACCAATCTTTCAGAGAAGAAGCAAAATTTTCAATATATTATTTTCGAAAAAATGCATTTTCTTAAATGACCACATGGTGGTTGAAATTCCATCCCAGGCATAAACACATTGTAATGTGGATTAATGGCAGAAGGAGCCTGGCGTCTGTGGAGTTTACACATGCTCTTTCAGAGATGAAACATTTTGCTGGCGGATCGCATATTGTTTAACCACAATGCTGCGTGGAATATATGACAATCTAGGGAACCTATCCCATACTATCCCCTGGTATAAAAGGTGCAGATAACTTCAATTTACTGATAATACAGCTCTCAGCGACTACTAAGGGAACATCTTTTGTTCCAGAACCTTGTTACATGTGTAATGTATCTTCTCTCCATTCTCTTCACTAAAGGACAAGAAAAATGCTGCACATCTAGCTGATTGCTTTCCCTATTTTTTCGGACTGGAGGTCAAGTGTAATAGTGTTATGTTCAACGGTTCTAGGACCTTTTTTCTTGTTTTTCCACTTCCTGTAAACTGCTTTGGATTTATTGGTTTAGTCTTTGTCTATAGAGCCTCTAGCGTTTTCCATGTACGAAATCTTATAAACTGCTACAGAATATATAGAGACACGGAGAACTAACAGTTTGGAGATGTATGAACTTACGTCACAATGAGAATTTGGTTTTGTCATGTCACGTAATGCTTTCTCCTCTCGGCTGCCACCACAATGAGTAGCGATGCATGAACTGCTTGTGTTGCCACCGAGCCAACCAAATCAAATGGTTCTCACTTTAGCCCAATACTAATGCAGTGAGTTTGGCCGTCGCTTTCTTTTATAGATTTTAATCTTCACTTTTTAATTTTCCAATGATGTAACAATATGATGCCATTTTTTTTTGCAGAATTGCGAAATGAGTTTTATATTTTACTAACATTGCTTTGGGGAGTATATAATGTATTGAATAACTTATTATAGAGATTTTTTTTCTGGGGGCAATGGAAAAAGCAGGCGTTATGGCAATAATTTCTGAGGTTTTCTACAGAGTTAACTTATTTTATACAATAAATGCCAAGTTACGAGAGTTCAGCAAAAAAAATTCACAGGACCCCGGCACACGGTCCACATTGGTACTGTGCCGCAGCTGGACCAAGACAATGGAAGCTGCCTCAGCTAGCACTTGAATACTGCCATCTTGGGAACCTCTTCTTCTTACTATGCCTTTGCAGTGTCATGGAATTGCGGTGCCTAGTGCCTCACCTTGGCCCGAAGAGTACTGACGTGACCAGGGTCCTGCGGATCTCTTTGATCAACGCTACCTGTTATTTTTTATTCTATGGGTTATTATGATTACAATAATGCCAAATTTTACAAGCATGATGTAGAGGCAGAGACCTTGAATCCTATGATGCACAGTGTCACTATTTATTTTACTTGTTTACATGGCGCTATTTATTTCCACAGTGCATTACAGACATCATCACTGTCCCCATTGGGGCTCACAATTTAAATCACTTATTGAGCTGCTTGCTGCAGTTTTGATAAAATCCCTGCTGCAGATCTAGCAGTTTTCTGAATGCTGAGCTCTGTATAACCCCGCCCACACCACTGATTGGCAGCTTTCTGCATACACTGTGCATAGGCAGAAAGTTGCCAATCAGTGGTGGAGGTGGGATGATACAGAGCTCATGAATATGGAGGACTATATGTCAGCAGGTTTACTAGCCCTCTAGTCATAATCTCCTACTGATAAAGCCCAGTAAGTGACACATCACTGGAATCAGAATATTTGCCCAAATATTATGCTTCTCTCAGATTAGATGTCTAAAACTTGGAGCAGGATTACATAACATGGCTGCTTTCTATCAAAAACATTCCTACACCTGTCTACAGGTTGTGATTGGTATGGCAGCTCTGCCCCATTCATTTCAATAGAGGTTAGCTGCATATTATTCTCCCCCAATTAGGGAAAGTGGGGGCCTAGCAGAATTAGTTAATTTGGTTTTGTTTTGTAGCGTGTGTACTAACGAGGACAATGGAGACTGATTTGTCATAAAAGATGTGTCTATATTCCAGCCTTTGTGCCATGTGTAAGTGAAGCAGCCTGCAATTTACTGCACTTTTCCCATGAAACACATCATATATCATTGTTTCTACATTTGCTAAATTATTCTAAAAATGTATCAGTAAACAGGAAAACAGAAAAATCATATTCTGATCAGAGAGAGAGGAAATTTACTAAACAATACTGCAAATGGAGCAATTATTCGAAAAGATGGAGAGGGATGTAGAAAACATCAGGGGCATAGCTATAAGAGTGCAGAGGTAGCACTCACCCCCTGGCCCTTTACTGAGAGGGACCACAGTACCTTCTGTCACATAAGAAGATACCGGTGTTACAGATGTCACATTATAGATGGGGGCCGGTTACAAATTCTGCATTAGGACCCTGAAGGTTAAAGTTACAACTCTGGAAAACAGAAGAAAAGAAAAAAGATGAAGGGAGATTTCTAGGAATATGAAAGTTGAACACGGGTAACAGAGGATTGCCGCAGATGGATAGTCAACAGATAGATAACAAACAGGACGTCCAATCTGTAGAAAAGGATCTACACATGTGTTACAATTGGAAAACATATGGATACCATGTAAATCCCCAAAATAAGGCTATGGCCCCACCATCAGTATTTGGTCAGTATTTTTTCTCAGGAGTGGGAGCGAAAACCAGGAGTGGGTGATTAATGCAGAATTGGTGACTTGTTACTATTATACATTTTCCCTGATAGTTCCTCACCTGGTTTTGGCTCCAACTCCTGAGAAAAAATACTGACCGAATACTGACCAAATACTGATAGTGGGGCCATGGCCTAAATGCACAAACAGGAATCTCATGGTCAGATAAAACAGCTGTTCAGCCTACAGTGAGGAAGGAAACCCAGAGGATATTTGCTATATCGTGTACTAGAAAACCACGTCGACAGTGGAAAATCCGGTGGCTGTTCTGCAGTCTTATTTTAAACCAAGAAGAAGTGGAAAGGTTGAGCAGGTGTGTGCTCTCTCTATAAGATCTTGCTTGGATTAAGAACTGGGGTGAATATATTGGTTCATCTAAATGATTAAAGAATGGGTCTGTTGTATTTCAAATAAAGTGTTTGCTCTGTGTCTGTGAGTTTATTTAACTCTTTACTTTACTTTAATTAAGTTTGGTCATGAAAAGGTCTGATTGACATCTTGTCATCACCAAACAAAAGAGCTGAGTGTTAGCTAGTCCCATTCACCCAATCTTCATTAGCATTTCTATTCATGTAATTTATGCGACTGCTGTGAGCTGCTAATTTTAGCCTGGGAAGTTGCAATTAGACAAACAATTTCCCTGGCCATAATTAACATCTCACAGCTGGTTCGTTAGCCGCTATGTCCCCCTGATCAGCACTCAGCAGCGATTAGGACAGAGCATATTTATGTTGTGTCCAAAACACTGTGTTCTAATGCCACACTTTTGTTGTCGGTACATGTGAATCCACCGCATATAATGACACTTCAATGGGTCAAAATCTGCAGCAGAGACTGGCATGTCCACTACAGAAATTGACATGCTGCGGGTGAGTTTAGGTACGTGGCCACGGTCAGGAACTGCTGCAGGTTTGACGCTGCGTGTTTATACAGCGTCAAACCCGCAGCGTCCAGACGGTACAGCATAGTGGATGGGATCTCTAGAAATCCCTTGTCCACTATGTGTGCATCTGAGGCTGCGGATCACCCGTGGACACTGATATGCAGCGCGTCTTTCAGGACCGCAGCATGTCAAATTCTCTTGCGGAGTCGCTAGTCTGCACAACAGAAATTTGACCACTAGAAAGTATTGAATGCAGTAAATCCGCATGGTTCACTGAACACATGTGGATTTACCTGCATTCAATAGAATGCAACGTTTTGGACGCAGCAAAAATTTGTGTCCAAAGCACTGCTATGTCCAGATCATGGGCACAGAGCCTAAAATTAAAAAAAAAAATGGGGTGGGCTCCCGCGTAGTTTTTATAACCAGCAGAGGGAAATCTGATCACTGGGGGCTGATATTAGTAGCCGGGGATGGGGCCATTAGCCAACAATGTTCCCTGGCTATTAATATCAGCACACAGCTGTTTGTTTAGCCTTTATTGGCTAGATTACAGGGGGACCGCAGAAAAAAATTGACGTTGGGTCCTTCTGTAAAATCTAACCAGCAAAGGCTAAACTAGACAGCTGCGGGCTGATATTAATAGCCGTGGAAGGGGCCATGGATACTAGCCCCCTCCGCGTCTATTAATATCACCCCTCAGCAGTCCCAAAAATGGTGCATCCATAAGATGCACCAAATCTGGCACTTAGTCTCACTCTTCCTACTGCCCTGAAGCGGTGGCAGTGGGGTAATGGGGTTGGGGTTCACGTCAGCCTTATATTGGCGGCTGACTTGAAGCCCAGGTTAGTAATGGAGGGCGTCTATAAAACGCCCCCATTACTAACCGTGTGGTAAAATAGTCACTGCCTTTTCAATAAAAACACTTCCAGAATAAAGTATTTTAATGAAATAAAAAACACATGTTTTTTTTTTAAAAAAACTTTATTGTACGCCTCCGCGAAGCCATCGATCTTCTGAAAAAAAAGTATAAAAACAAACAACCATATCCCTCTCTTGTACACCGTCAACGATGCAGTCCACGATCACCGCCGATTGTCCCTCGGCGATCTGTGTCACTTCTACAGCAGTGACATCAGCAATCACTGATATCACTGCTGTAGAAGCCAGCAATGTATACTGACAAGGAGTGTAAAATCACTCCTGTCAGTTTATATTGCTGCAGGTGGTCACTGGGGTTCATCAGCTGAAGATCAGCTGATGAGCCCCGGTGAGCTAGCCACCGTGGGAACATTCTTGAGAATGCTCCCAATGGGGAGGGCACGTGAGCATCAGCTGATCGGTCACGTGACCGATCAGCTGATGCTCATGTCAACGCAGGTACTGTACAGACAGTACCTGCGGTGACGTAAGCATCAGCTGATCGGTCGCGTGACCAATCAGCCCGCTCCCCACAGTGTACCGCCAGCCGCCGGGAGGAGAGGATTGCCGCCAAGAACCAGGAGGACACCGGGGGGGCACCAGACTGGTGAGTATAAAAGTTTTTTGTTTTTTTAACTTTATTTTTTATTTTTTTGTTTTACACTGCAGGCATGCGGGCTGGGCAGCGCAGACTACTGCTCCTTCCAGCCACACTGCTCTCACTGTTATCAGCGAGAGCAGCGATCGGATGAAAGGAGTAGTAGCCTTCTCTCCCGACTTGGGTACCACATGCAGCGCGTTTCTGCCACAAATTCGCGGCCATTGACTTTAATTGAAATGCAGCAAATCCACAGGTTACCTGCGTTTTTTCTGCATTTCAATTCGTCAATGGGCGCGAATATGCGGCGGAAATGCCCAAAAAATGGTAGTGCTACGTTTTTTAACGCAATGGAAATCTGGAGCAGAAATTTACGCATCATGTGCACAGCACATGTGGAGTTGCATTGCAATGCATCGCAGACCAATTACAAGCATTTTTGCTGCGTTTGCGCGGTGGGAAACTCGCCACTAAAGTGCATCAAAAACACTTCGTGTGCACATTGCCTAATATCCTTTTTTTTCCAGTTTCTTCCCAGATCCAGCAACCTGTACTGCTCAACATCCCTACTACAGAAAACTCAAGAATCTTACAGAGAGAATTCAGAAAAGTGACCCCTGGGGTCTTCCAACGCCCCATGAAGTTTACCTTCTATTTTCTCATTGTTAATAAGCTATATATTAATAATCCTCTGTTCCACAAGTATGTACCCTGCGAAGCAGCGGCACTACATAAAGAATAACACTTTGAAGCTCTATTTCTTAACTTGAGATGCGACTACATTTTTCCTAAAAGTATGCTGGAAACAGAAAACACATATACACATACACTGACACCAGTATAAGATGCCGTACAGCGAAAATATCCAAAATTGAGCATCAAAGGAAATTAATTAAACCAAATGCTGAGCGCAGTCTTTTTAAGTAGAAAGCATTAAAGCATTAATAATAAACTGACCATTAAATATGTACCCTGGAAATGTTTTCCTATTTACTAGATAGAGAAGTACTGAGAAATTCCCTATAAATAAACCATTATGTAACATGATGTTAATTGCACATGAGTCATGCAATCAATTACAATTTCTTACAATTTGTATATTTATCATGCAGTTTTAAGTATTTTTTCTGCTGTCATAAAAACAAAGTGGCTTCAATAGAGAAACCGACAGGAGCATCATTATCGGACGTCTTACACCTGTTTAAATTGTATGGGTATTGATTAGCCCGGTGTTAATTAACTTCTGCGTGGCTATTCATTAAAAATACATATGCTTTGCTTGGCCTTTGTCATTTTATAGTCTATAATACTTATTAATAATGAGAAACTTTCAACTATCATTTTCTCTGTAGTGTGACAGTTTTTCAATAGTTACCCGCATATACATCAGAGATCTGAAGGGCTGGGACCCATCATTGTATTAAATTATTCATCCCCCCCCTCCCTGCTCTAGTTCATAACATGACAGTATAGAGCTGGCACCATTGACACTATTGACATGTGTAATGGATCTATGCTCTCAAGTAGATGCAATATGGCACCTACTACAATAAGGAGCAAGATGTCAAGCCGGACAATACAATACAGATGACCATGCCAGGGGCCATATTTAGACAATTTAACTAACAGTGGACATCAAATAATCTCTCCTCATCTTCAGTGCACCTGATATTTTTTTAGGTATTTCTGGTAGTATAGCGTAGGATAAGACTTTATGCATGTTTGCCCAATGATCTATGGTAGTGAAGTGGTCTTCCCTCGTGGTCAAGGGGAGTGGAAACGTTAACATCAGCTTCATTTGTGATCTGGGGTAGTGTTGACTTGTTGGTTAATGCCTATTTTCATGGTGGTCTAAGGTAATTCTACGACTCGTTTAAGTTCCCATTGTTTTCAGTTCCTGTATTAATACATATTATTGCAGGACCGGTCTACAGAGGATTGTGTGGCTGTTACTCAGTAGCGTAATGTAAAGCTTGTGGGCCACAATGCCAAAGCTCCAATGAGTCCCCAATTATTGTAAGTATGTAATAGTAATGCTCTTTACATATGGGGTAAAGGACCCTTTGAGCCTTCTAGGCTCCAGGGCCCGGGTGCGATTTCAACCCCTGCACCTATTATAGCTACGCCTTCTGTTAATGATCAATTATCACAGAGCACTTTATGAGCCCTCTCCCAATTCACTGAAGTAGGCTTTTCCCCTTGCTGCTTACAAATTAGGGCCCCAATTTTAATTGGTACAAGCATTAAAGGGGTTGTTCGGGCATAATGAAAAATTTCCCCCTAGCTTGGTGTGATCAAAAATTACTAATAGTGTTGAGCATTCCGATACTGAAATTTCGGGTATCGACCGATATTCGCGGTATCAGAGTTCCGATACTGAGTTCCGATACTTTTAGAATATCGAATACCGGAAACCCAGCGTAGCAGAATTCTCCTGCTCAAGCGCTGAGCGAAGGAGAATTCTCCCACGCTGTCAATGACGTGCATGAGTTCACTGGACATGAGTTCACCTCATACACGTCACTGACAGTGTGGGAGAATTCTCTCACGCTCACCGCATGCGCAGTAGAATTCTCCCATGCTGTCAGTGACGTGCATGAGGTGAGCTGAGTTCATTGGAAATGAACTCGGCTCATCTGGATGCCGTCACAGCCAGACACTGAGGAGCGCAAGCATGCCTGCGCTTCTCAGTGTTTGCGGCATGGCAAGCTGGATTGCTGCATCATGTGAATGTAGCAGAGCTGAAGCTGTCCTGGGAACCATGGAAAGGTAAGGATGAGGTTGCTTTATTATTTTACTTTTATTGCAGAAGACATTGGCTTCAGCTGGAACGGGCGTGATGGTAAGTATGGTTTAATTTAGAACAATAAAGAATTGTGTGTTTATTTCAATTAAAGGACTTTATTCTGGGTGTTTGTGTTTTTTTTTAACTTTCACTATGGGGTTAGCAATTGGGGTGTCTTATAGACGCCTCTCCATTACTAACCTGGGCTTGATGTCAGCTGGCATTATAAGCTGACATCAACCCCAGCCCTATTACCCCACTGCCACCGCTACAGGGCAGTGGGAAGAGCGAGGCTAAGTGCCAGAATTGGCGCATCCTATGGATGCGCCATTTCTGGGGCGGCTGACGGCTGGTGTTTCTAGACTGGGAGGGGGCCAATATTAATGGCACCCTTCCTGGACTATTAATATCAGCCCCCAGCTGTCTGCCTAGCCTTTGCTAGCTATTAAAATAGGGGGGACCCCACGTCATTTTTTTGGTGGTCCCCCATTTTAATAGCTAGTAAAGGCTAGGTATTCAGCTGGGGGCTGATATTAGTAGCCTGGGAAGCTCTGTGGGTATTACCCCCTTCCCAGGCTTCAAACATCTGCCCCAGCCCTCTGCTTAACCTCCACTAGAGACTAAAATTACGGGGAACCCCACGCCAATTTTTTTTTTAATAAATCCTTTATTTTAACACTAAATGACAGGTACAGTAATCAACACTATCACTGTACTTCTTATAAATGTGACTGACATGTTTCTATGTATCTAATCTATGTGTGATGCTCTATTCTTTCTATTCTAAATTGTCGGGTACCGATGCTGAATTGCCCGCTGGCTTTTTTAAAGAGACGGTGCATGAAAACACTATTATTTTTTTTAATAAATCCTTTAACACTAAATGACAAGTACAGTAAGCAACACTGTCACTGTACTTCTTATATTTGTGACTGACATGTTTCTATCTATCTAATCTATGTGTGATGCTCTATTCTTCCTGTTCTAAATTGTCGGGTACTGGTGTATGCCGCTGCTGAATTGCCGGCTTTTCATGTAATACATTCTACATTATTCTTAGTTGTTTTTCTTCGTGTAGAATTAACCTACAAGGAAAGAAAGGGTTTATTTTCATTCCGATATTTGTGTCCCATTGACTTGCATTGGTTACTGGTATCAGAATCGGCGATATCCGATACTTTTTGGGTATCGGTCCGATCCAATCCGATCCGATATTTCCCAATATCGGAAGGTATCGCTCAACACTACTCAACACTAATTACTAATGAAGTAATATTCACCTCCCTGCACCTATCTGGATCCAGCATAGGCCGCTTTCTGATTTGTGTTTACGCGAGAATGAAGACATCACCTTTGAAAGTGGCAGCAGGACCACTGTGATCTGTGATTGACTGCTGTGGTCAATTGACTTCCGGAGCATGTCATCAGCAACTGATGATGCACTGCAATAGTCACCTGACCAAGGCCGCCAATCACAGGTCACAGTGGTCCTGCTGCTTGAACTGTAATGTCTTCCTCCCGGCATAAACACAAACCATGGAGCAACCTGTGCGAGATCCAGGTAAGTGCTTGGAGGTGAGTATAGCTTTGTTTGTTATTTTTTAAAGAGATCAAGTCACTGGGTAAATTTTCATTTTTTTCAGACAACACCTTTCAAGAAAGTGAGAAAAGTGGCAACAAATTCAATACATCCACCAAAGTATCTTCAAAGATAATTCCCATATCATGGGTAAAATTGCAAAGTGCTTGTAAAAATAAGCTTTGCAATTTACTTGTTAATAAAAATCCTCTCTGTTCTCAAGAAAGGAATGATTTTTATTGCTTATGGCTAGTTTTCTTAGTTACCATACACAGTACTTTATAAACATATTTCATAAGAAAGGTAATGAGGTTAGTAAGAGAGGAAGCTATGGGTCCAGCATTGAAATGCATTGTATGGACATTTCACCTCTCACTTTATCCTTTTTTATTGCATTTATATTTTTAAGAACTTTTATCCAAAAAATACTCATTTAGACTACATCACTCTGGATCCATTTTGTATTCCATCTGGACTTCCCCAACCAAAAACACCTAACCATACTTCATGTTAAGTTTTTGTGTGGATGCCCAAACATCACAAGTGATCCTGAATGACTGCTGCACCTGGTTCCTCATTCACTCAGACCTATAGTGTAAAAGGGTGACCGGGACGATGATGCGCCTCTTTCCCTTTTTTTTATGTATTGTTGTACTCTGTGTTTATATATGAATATGTAAATGTCTATTGTGTAATGTTAGTTACAGGGACAGTATATGTTAGGAGTGGATGGTATATTAGATTAGGAATTGGGTACAGTGCAGTGGTGGGCACAATAGTTTAGGATAGAAATAGTTAATATATTTAGTAATAGCTCCAGTCTAGAAGGAGCGACCGACGGAGACGGTTGATGATTGGTCCAGTTGAAAAAGGGAGAGGAGTTTGGGCCAGAGGGGAGCAACGGTTATTCTTGTCAGGAATCAGTTCAGTCAGAGCAGTTGTTGCTGTTGGCATTGTTAAAGTATGTGCTGGAGGAATACTGAGGAGAAGCTCAGGGCCCTTGGGGCTGAAGGTCAATAAGGATACTGACAGGAGACCTATATCACAAAGTTAGACCAATTGTTATCCATCTTTTTTTGGTTACAAAATTACTTATAACAAGCAATTGGAAACAAACGAATGTGCCTTTGATATCAGAGGTAATTGACAGATTAACCACAAATAATACCTTTGAACTAGTGGCCGCCATGAGAAATAACACAGTGAATAAGTATGATACTCATTGGTCCTTATGGAACACTCATTTTTCCTCTAAGAGTCCCGGTAAGATCTAAGACTTTTCCCAAGATAATACTAATACCAGATACCTCCTTTTCTTTTTTTTACCTTTTTATGAAAATAAAGAGTTCTTTGATTTATGTTCATATTTTAAGTAGAGTGCAAATGGTTTGGTTGACCTACTGTAAATTCACATTTATTTCCTATGTCCCTCGAATCCTTCCCCAACCATATACCCTTGCCTTCCTATTGACCTTGTTACTTGCATGTTTTTAATCCCATCGTGTGTATTGTATTCCCCCCATTAAAAAACAATAAAGATTATTTGAGGAATAAGGATACTGGCGGTCGATGATAGAAAGAGTTAGGCAGCTTGGGGAACGTTGTAGCGGTAAACTCTGAGGAAAATTCCCTAAACATCCGAGGCCTTTAGAAGGACTGATGGAGCCAGCCTTCACAACTACCAAGGAGGGGAGAGCAGACAGGGACATACCTGAGGAGAGTAGGACCGTGTTCTGGAAAGCTGTGGTACCGGGAAAACTAACTCTGAAGATAGGACCGAAAGGGACAGAATGTTATGTTCTGCAACTTAGAACTAAGAAATAGGAGGGAAAAGCTGTCCCTGCACTGAGACTCAGCTTAACCCTACGCTGGGGTGGGTGCCCTATTCCTTATGAATAGCCCCACTGAAACTCCTGCACTGAACTCAAATGAAGACCTGTAGGACGGGGAAAGGGGTCCTTAAAAGATCTAAAGGACTGGGAGCAAAAGCAGGAGACCTCCTAACAGAAAAGTTAGTTGCAGAAACGAAAAATAAGGGAAACAAAACTGGTGGAACAAGAAGTCCCAGGATAACAATAGTCCAAAGCAAGAAGAACTAAACAACGCTATTTAGCCAGAGAACGAGCGTTACAACACTGATGTCCAGCAGGGAATGGGAGCCAGGTGGTGAGTAATAAAGAGTGCAGAGATAACGTGACCAAGAAACCCAGCACCAGAGGAAAAGACTAGAAGCCAGCAAACCACAACAAGATGGCCGATAGTAAAGCAAAATAGATTCTAACACAGAAGAGAGGATGACAAATGTAATTGTGATGTGCAAAGGAATGGTATCGGTGACCAGAATTGAGCAACAAAAGAAGTTTAGTAAATTTATGTTATATAAAAGAGAGACTGTGTGTGACAATGATTGCTTGCCTCCAATGGCTGGATTCCTAAAGAAGACAGAGGAGCAACCGGAAACTGTAAGTGTTGTACACAACATGCAAAGCACAATACACTATTGGAGGCAAGCAATCATTGACTGGAATAACCTTGTCTCCCCTCTGGCCCAAACTCCTCTCCCTTTTTCAACTGGACCAATCATCAACCGTCTCTGTCGGTCACTCCTTCTACACTGGAGCTATTACTAAATATATTAACTATTTCTATCCTAAACTATTGTGCCCACCACTGCACTGGTCCCAATTCCTAATCTAATATAACATCCACTTCTAACATATACTGTCCCTGTAACTAACATTACACAATAGACATTGTAGTGCGGCGGTGTTCACACTGTGCAGAAAGGAGACAGTGACCCAAGAAAAGTCCAATTTGTACAGCTTTATTCAGTAAAACTCACAGTTCAAAACAAAAGCTGTCATCTGGATCACAGCCGGGATGTCCACACAGTTCATAAGACCCTGTTGCCATGGGAGATGGCCACGCCGTGTCACACAGGGTGCATCAGATACGGAGCCTTCACAGGCCTGTGTTCAGCCTCATGTGGCGCTCCTGAGGGTTCAGTCGCCACAGAGGTACTGCATCTCACCCAGAGGTGTGGTATCTCCTTCTGTCAGGTAAGGAGAGAGTGCTGCCAGGAACCCCAACACCTGCATCCAACACTACACTACTCCAGGCCGGCTTGAAGGGCAAGATGCAGTGTGTTTTCCTGCTGAGCCCTGTCCCTGGCTGGAGTGGGGGGAACCCAAAGTTAGGCGGAACCAGTAGTGGGTGTGGGTGGAGGAAGCAATTTAGGGGAGCATTATAGAGTAAGATATAAAAAGGGAAGCAATCTTAGGGTGGCAGAACAGTTGAGGAGAGAGTGTTAGTAAGACAGGGAGAAGAGTCTCTTCAGGAGCTCTGCTCCACAAGTAGCGCCCAGTCCTAGAGGCCCAGGTGGGGAGCAGAGGAGTAGGCTCCGATCTAAAGAAGGGATCCCAGGGGGTACGTCGAGTGCAGGACGGCACCCGTACGCCCCGAATCTGTCAGAAGACAGAGGGATCGTAGGCCGCAAGAAGGGGACCGGCCCCTGGACCAGTCATGTAACTTCAAGTCTCGGCTGGAAAAACCGGAGGCTTCTGGCTTTCATAGACCAGTTGCCGCAGCCTCATTCTAATCCCCGTGAGGGTCAAGCAAGTCTGGGAACTCCAGCAAGACAGGAGGGACTTCAGAGAACCCGAGCGGGATTGGGAGTGGGGAAGCGCAGGGCAGGAGGAAGAAGACCCAGTGTGAAGACGGTCTAGCTAGGAACACAAGAAAGTGGGGTTCCGTCAGGTGCTCCTAATCTGCCTGATGAAGAGCCAAACCCTGCCTGGTGAACGCAGCGAGATGTGGGAGGCTGGCACCCGTACAGTGCACCAGTGGAACTGTCATAAGAACTGTGAGTAAAGACTGCACTGTACTGCCTCCGTCCATTAATCCAGCTGCGCCATCTTTCCCTCCCTGCACTACAATGCCCAGCGCAACTTACACTACCTACACTTCCCTGGAGCTAGCTCTACCGGTGGAGAGCCACACCATCCCTGCTGCTGTAACACCAGCTCCAGAGGACTGCTCAGCAGTGGTGGCTCCCTTTAGCCACATTCCACAGGTGGCGTCACGAACTTTCCAAATGCCCTATAAATAACCCACCTTTCTTGTTGACCGCCCTGGGCCACGGACCGGGCCAGCCACCGTAATATTCTCCCCCACCAGTATCCATAGGCCCGGCTGACGAGTACCCCACGGCCCTGGGGGCGCGTCACTCACACAAGCCTGTACAGAGCAGAGCCTCTTGCTCTGCTGCTTGCAAACCAAAAACTGACACACCCAAACCTTTTCTGCAAGTTTAAAACAGGAATCTGTGGCCATGAGCCACCTGCAAGACTCGGGCTGGAGGGAGTGAACCGCCCCACTGCAATTCCTGTGGTCCACTCCAAGAATAAAAGCCCATGCCGAGTTTTACCAAATCTGCCTTGGACAACTAGTTTGACCTAGTCCAAACTTACTTTTATTCTGCACTGCAATCAAAGCTATCTTTGTGACTGCAATGCACTCCAGCAGGTTTAATATGCGTCTATGCACATTCTAGGAGAAACATACCGTCCCTCGCATATGATTCCCGTCACTGCCTCACAACTGCCTTTGGTGGGTTGGTAAAAGCTATCTTGAAGTAATTGCTCTAGGAGGTGCCATGTTTCTCTCTTGTTCTTTCCCTAGTGACTTTTTAACAGAGAAGTAGGGGATGGATAGACTGAAGGCATGGTTTCCGAGCAGAGACTTCATATCAGATATGTTGTATTACCATATGGTACAGTTGGTAGTAATGTGGCAGTTTGGGTCTTTTATTGAGCATGTAACACTTTTAAGCTTAATGCTTTAAGATGTGGCACTATTGCTTTATGTTGCTACTCCTGGAGACTGCATTCTCAAATATTTAGTTCAGTGTGATTGGAGAATTTTTCACACTGTTATTATTCGCTTTAAAAGGTGTCGTGAGATATATCTAGCTGGCTTGCTAATTCCTCAAGCCCATATATATCTGGTGAATTTTTTTCTGACCATTATGCTTTGGCTTTTCTTTGGAGCCAATGTAGGGGTGCGAAGCATTTATCTGCTGCTATTATCAATATAATGGATGGCAAGAAGAACAACAAAATCAATTTTGGCACAAATCAAGACAGACATGTCACTCGAAGCAAGGATCACCAAGCTACGACTTGCCTACTTTGGGCCCAAAGTAATACAAAGAGGGCAATCACTGGAGAAGAACATCAAGGTCGGAAGAAAGGAAGGAAGAGGAAGACCAGCAGCCCGATGGCTTGATACTTTTAAGATAAAGGAGGCAAAGACCGTGGTAGACCTATCTAGACTTGCACTAAATTGATCTTCCTACAAATCGTTCATCCATCAAGTTGCCAAGGCTCAAGATCGAGCCGAAGGCCGTTAATAATAGTAATAAATAGCTGTGTGACTAAAGAGATTTTGGGAGGGTATAGTGGCCTACCAGGGACTTGCAACGGTGACTATGTCTACTGATATGTTAATTTTAGAAGTGCATATCTTATCTGTAGTGCACTCTATTGCTTCCCAGAATGGTCGTAATAGTGGGCAGAATCACCAAATGTATAAAAAGATAGTTTATTTCTAACACCTCCAGCAGACTTGTTTGCTCTGCCTGAATGATGGAGCAGTTTAAGTGTTTTGCACCACATTGTCAATAACTTATAATGAATTTCTTACATTTAAAAAAATCGTAAGAGTGCACCCAAAAAAATGTTTATTATTCTTTTCAAAGTTTTAGCCAGGATGAGATTAAGAATAGCGCATTTATGGTTTTGTCTGCAAACATTTTTCATAGCTCTTGCTTAATTTTATTTTTTTGTACACTAAACTTCTTCAAACCACGATAGTTTTCTGTAACTGTTCTAGAAAATGTGGATAGTCCTGCTTGCTTGTCTAATTTTAAGCTATTGTTAAATTAAGATTATGGAAGGTTATCAGAGACTGGATTCTAGCTTGATCTTGTATGGAATCATGTTTGGCAAATCGGCTCTTGTGTGTAGAGGTAAAGGGGTACTCCAGGCCTGGAACAAAAGTCTGCAGTCGATATGTATTGGACAGCATTTTGCGATTTCACATGAATGTATGAATGCACCCATATTTTGACACTTTCATAAAATCTCACTAAACGGTAAACACATACAGCAGGTGAAATAAGTATTGAACACATCATTCATTTTCTAAGTAAATATATTTCTAAGGGTTCGCTCAAATCAGCATATACAAAATTGCTCCGATGTTCATCCTGAAAAGTTGGATGTCATGTGAGTGTCCTGCATATGCCACTCCGTATGTCATGTGAGTGCAATGTGAGTGTGCAAATTTTTTTTCTCACTTAGAATCCGTATGACATACAGTGCCTACAAGTAGTATTCAACCCCCTGCAGATTTAGCTGGTTGACACATGCGGAATTAACTTGGCATTGTGACATTTGTACTGTAGATCAGCCTGGAAGTGGGAAATGCACTGCAGCAAATTTTTTTTTTTTTTTTTTAAAAACGTTTAAAGTTAATTCAGAGTGTCATTTATTATTCAACCCCTCAAACCACAAGAATTCTGTTTGGTCCCCCTAAAGTATTAAGAAGTAGTTCAGGCACCAAGAATAATGAGCTTCACATGTGTGGATTAAAGATCTCTTTTGCCAGCCTTTTCTGACTATTTAAGACCCTCCCCAAACTTGTGAACAGCACTCAGACATGGTCAACATGGGAAAGACAAAGGAGCATTCCAAGGCCATCAGAGACAAGATCGTGGAGGGTCACAAGGCTGGCAAGGGGTACAAAACCCTTTCCAAGGAGTTGGGCCTACCTGTCTCCACTGTTGGGAGCATCATCCGTAAGTGGAAGGCTTATGGAACTACTGTTAGCCTTCCACGGCCTGGACAGCCTTTGAAAGTGTCCTCCCGTGCCGAGGCCAGGCTTGTCCGAAGACTCAAGGCTAGCCCAAGGACAACAAGGAAGGAGCTCCGGGAAGATCTCATGGCAGTGGGGACATTGGTTTCAGTCAATACCATAAGTAACGTACTCCACCGCAATGGTCTCCGTTCCAGACGAGACTGTATGGTACCTTTACTTTCAAAGCGTCATGTCAAGGCTCGTCTACAGTTTGCTCATGATCACTTGGAGGACTCTGAGACAGACTGGTTCAAGGTTCTATGGTCTGATGAGACCAAGATCGAGATCTTTGGTGCCAACCACACACGTGACGTTTGGAGACTGGATGACACTGCATACGACCCCAAGAATACCATCCCTACAGTCAAGCATGGTGGTGGCAGCATCATGCTGTGGGGCTGTTTCTCAGCCAAGGGGCCTGGCCATCTGGTCCACATCCATGGGAAGATGGATAGCACGGCCTTCCTGGAGATTTTGGCCAAGAACCTCCGCTCCTCCATCAAGGATCTTAAGATGGGTCGTAATTTCATCTTCCAACAAGACAACGACCCAAAGCACACAGCCAAGAAAACCAAGGCCTGGTTCAAGAGGGAAAAAGTCAAGGTGTTGGAGTGGCCTAGTCAGTCTCCTGACCTTAACCCAATTGAAAACTTGTGGAAGGAGCTCAAGAATAAAGTCCACATGAGACACCCAAAGAACCTAGATAACTTGAAGAAGATCTACATGGAGGAGTGGGCCAAGATAACTCCACAGACCTGTGCCGGCCTGATCAGGTCTTATAAAAGACGATTATTAGCTGTAATTGCAAACAAGGGTTATTCCACAAAATATTAAACATAGGGGTTGTATAATAATTGACCCACACTTTTATGTTTAAAATTTAATAAAATTCAACTGAGCAACATAACTTTTTGGTTTGTAAGATTTATGCTTCTGTTCATAAAACCTACTCTCGTTTGCAGTTTGAAGGCTCTAACTTATTTGCATCTTATCAAACCAGCTAAATCTGCAGGGGGTTGAATACTACTTGTAGGCCCTGTACGTATGCATTGCATTTTTAACATCAACTTTTACATACTGTAATAGTCTATGTAATTTAAAGCTAGTTTGCAAACCTAATAAAGCAATCTTATATAAAGATGTACATATAGATCTAGATATAGTTACAGTGGTGGCCAAAAGTATTGGCACCCCTGCAATTCTGTCAGATAATACTCAGTTTCTTCCTGAAAATTATTGCAATCACAAATTCTTTGGTATTATTATCTTCATTTAATTTTCTTCAATGAAAAAACACAAAAAGAATTGTCTTAAAGCCAAATTGGATACAATTCCACACCAAACCTAAAAAAGGGGGTGATGCTTCTCTAATTCGTGTAATTAACAGCACCTGTAACTTACCTGTGGCACCTAGCATGTGTTGGCAATAACTAAATCACACTTGCAGCCAGTTAACATGGATTAAAGTTGACTCAACCTCTGTCCTGTGTCCTTGTGTGTACCACATTGAGCATGGAGAAAAGAAAGAAGACCAAAGAACTGTCTGAGGACTTAAGAAACCAAATTGTGAGGAAGCATGAGCAATCTCAAGGCTACAAGTCCATCTCCAAAGACCTGAATGTTCCTGTGTCTTCCGTGCGCAGTGTCATCAAGAAGTTTAAAGCCCATGGCACTGTGGCTAACCTCCCTAGATGTGGACGGAAAAGAAAAATTGACCAGAGATTTCAACGCAAGATTGTGCGGATGGTGGATAAAGAACCTCGACTAACATCCAAACAAGTTCAAGCTGCCCTGCAGTCCAAGGGTAAAACAGTGTCAACCCGTACTATCCGTCGGCGTCTGAATGAAAAGGGATGTATGGTAGGATACCCAGGAAGACCCCACTTCTTACCCCGAGACTTAAAAAAGCCAGGCTGGAGTTTGCCAAAACTTAACTGAGAAAGCCTAAAACGTTTTGGAAGAATGTTCTCTGGTCAGATGAGACAAAAGTAGAGCTTTTTTTGCAAAAAGCATCAACATAGAGTGTACAGGAAAAAAAAGAGGCATTCAAAGAAAAGAACACGGTCCCTACAGTCAAACTTGGCGGAGGTTCCCTGATGTTTTGGGGTTGCTTTGCTGCCTCTGGCACTGGACTGCTTGACCGTGTGCATGGCATTGTGAAGTCTGAAGACTACCAACAAATTTTGTAGCATAATGTAGGGCCCAGTGTGAGAAAGCTGGGTCTCCCTCAGAGGTCATGGGTCTTCCAGCAGGACAATGACACAAAACACACTTCCAAAAGCACTATAAAATGGTTTGAGAGAAAGCACTGGAGACTTCTAAGGTGGCCAGCAATGAGTCCAGACCTGAATCCCCTAGAACACCTGTGGAGAGATCTCAAAACGGCAGTTTGGAGAAGGCACCCTTCAAATATCAGGGACCTGGAGCAGTTTGCCAAAGAAGAATGGTCTACAATTCCAGCAGAGCATTGTAAGAAACTCATTGATGGTTACCGGAAGCGGTTGTTCGCAGTTATTTTGGCTAAAGGTTGTGCAACCAAGTATTACGCTGAGGGTGCCAATACTTTTGTCTGGCCCATTTTTGGAGTTTTGTGTGAAATGATCAATGATTTGATTTTTGCTTCATTCTCTTTTGTGTTTTTTCCTTGCAAGCAAATTAAATGAAGATAATAATACCAAAGAATTTGTGATTGCAATCATTTTCAGGAAGAAACTGAGTATTATCTGACAGAATTGCAGGGGTGCCAATACTTTTGGCCACCACTGTATATAATTTCACCAGCCCCCTACATATTATTAAACTTGCACCATTTAGCGCATTTCATGTGGCACTAAAGGGTGTTTAGCCTTGTTTAAACTAATAAAGAAATAATAAATAAAAAAAAAATAATGTGGGGCCCCACCTATTTTTGATAACCAGCAAAGGTAAAGCAGAGAGCTGTGTGCTGATATTATCAGGCTGGGAAGGTTCCTGGTTATCAGGCCCTTCCCAGCCTAAAAATACCAGCCCACAGCCGCACCAGAAGAGTCGCATCACATTAGATGCGTCAATTCTGGCGCTTTGCCTGGATCTTTGTGATTGCTCTGGTGGCAATTGGGGTAATCACAAGTGAAAGAATACCTGCACCACCTATATAGTAAAAGGAACATGCAACCTGTTATTTGTTTTTGAGTGAATAAAATTATTTTGATTTATACTTAGAATTCTCTGTCTTTCCATGTACCACTTTTTCTTCTGTATGTTACCTGTTATTTAGACACAATTCTGCCAATATGGATGTGGCGGTGCAATGCTTTAAAAAATAGAAAATAGCAAAACAATAAGGAAAAAGGAAAAGCCGCACCCACCATACAATTAAGAAAGATAATCCTTTATTTCATATCAATGTAAAAATGATGGCGTGCAGGGAGTGCGGGGAGGAGGAGGATGGTCTACAGCTGTTTTGTGCTGAATCAAGCGCTTCCACAGGTCCAGGACACCCCCATTACTAAGCCAATAACCAAAATATAAAAACACACTTCCTGACACTTTCCCTGATTCCCCAATTTAATAATAAAAAGCCATGCAGGTCCTCTATAATCCTGGGAATCTGTAAAAGTCGACCAAATTCACAGTAGTCTATAAATGGAAACCTGAAAAACATAAAAAGAGAGAAATAAAGACGACACTGTCCCTCGTTCACCAATTTCTTAGAAAATCAAAAATTCCTACGCAGGTCCGACGTAGTCCTTGGCGTTCCAACGACGATCCCCGAATCCGACGTCCAAAGGCTATGGATCATTCAGAGAAAGAATCATAGGCGGCAAGCACTCCGGGTCCCATTGTGCTTCGCAAGACCCGGCGGCTCTGAACAGTGGTGACGTCAGTAACTATATCACTCATCACAGTCACAGAGTCCTGCTGCCCTCTGTGAGACTGGGCAACTCTGATGAGCGGTATAGTTACTGATGTCACCGCTGTGTCGAACTACACCTTTATCTTTTCAGATGTGTGCATAACAATTGGATGGCATACACATGGTCCGTGGGCTGTCCAATTTTTTTCTCGCATCCATTGGCTTACATTGGCGAGTCTTGTCCGAAATAAGCGGCCATATGCAGCATGCTGTGATTTTTTTCCTCAGAACAATTCCAGCTGAGGAAAAACTTGCAGATGAGCACTGCCTCATTGAATATCATTGGTCAGAGTGCAAGGCAAATTTTTCTCGCATTGCAGTCATCTGATTTATACACAGATGTGAGTGAACCCTTAAGGTGCTATTGACATGAAATTCTCAACAAATGTCGGTGAAAACACATCCAATCAACACAGGCAAAGAAATCAAACCATAGATATCCATATACTGTACTGTACCATTTACTTAGAAAATTGGTGATATGTTCAATACTTATTTTACCCTCTGTATTTTGAGTAGATGCTACACAGGGTAAAGAAGGTGAAATGTGTGATTTCTATTTGCATCCTATGCAAAGCTCATGTTTCCTATATTTTGGCTGTTCCATTAAGGACCACAATTTTACTTTAATTTAATTTCATTAATTTTACGTTGCTCTCTGTATATGTCTTATTTTGCTGACCTGCTGTGACTGAACTATAGAATGAGGGGGCTCTGAGTTACAGATGCGATGAGGTATGTAGGGTGTCTAGTCTATTTTTTGGCCTCTTCAATTTGAAAAATGAGCACATCATGACCAGTCATTACAGGGAATCCTACTTGCATGATTCACACAAAGTTTGGTAAATTAGCATCCCTGTGTATCATTGTGATATAGACTAGTAAAACTTTTTAGAGCAAAAGTGGTAAAATTCCGTAACAGGAGTTGTGTCATTGGAGATAACCTCTGTAAGTGAAAGCTAAAAAGTTGATTTAGTTGGTATATTTTTCCCTGCGTAAAAAAACAAAACAAATAACCATTCAAATAAAAAGACGTTTTTATACCTATATATGGACAACAGGGTCCCTCAGACTGAAAATCGCTACCTATCTGCACACAGAAGGGGGTACTTTGCCAGAGACCACCTCCTTGATGTCAAGGTCTTCTTAAGGTGGTTGTTGGACTACCCTTTGAAATCAGTGTTCAGGCATTCTATCTATGCTAAAATTTCCTTTGAGTATAATAAAATGAGCAACAGCATACATGACTACAAAGTCATTAGTAAATTCTTTTATACACTTTTCAGCTCACACCTAGTAACTGAATTAAATGGAAGAGCGGTATTTAAAATGTGTTAAAATGTGATTTGAATGATTCATTAGTCAGCATTTTAGAGCTTCCTCGTCTACTGTTTCTTTCCATTGAAACTCAATCAATAGCTCATCTGATATTAACTCTGCCGTTAAAACAATAAAGTCATTTAACTTGGAAAGAGGAAAGAAGAGAGAGACTCTCGAGCTGAGGAAGATGAATCAATAAAACGCAAATTCTTCAGAAAATCAATCTTGTCCATTTTTCTCCTCTTTTATTATGTTTTAAGGATTATTATAATGTGCCGTGCTATATCACTGCAGAATGAATTTCTCTGTATATTTGATTTGGAAAGAAAGTCTTGATGGATCATTGCATTTTTGATGTCTCTTTTCATTGTTTAAAGGAAATGAGTGTCGAGAGAAAAAGATTTAATACTCCAGACAGTACGAGAGTAAACTGCCTTTCATTCTGGGCACTCTTGTACACAACCTCTGCACCACAGTGGTAATGTTCTGATCTTTGGAATTCAGCTGGTGACCTCCTAAATCAATGATGGTAAGGCAGTACTACAAAGGAGATTTTACATGACAGCTAAATTGTATGCAAACCACACAATAAAGGCAGAAATGCCTTAGTTGTTTTCTGTTAACTCATCCGGTGAAACTAATATACACAGGGGTATGTTATATGGGGTGCAAAGATTACAGTTGCACAAGTCCAAGTTCCTGGATAACTCCTCGGATATATAAGACTTTAATATTGTTAATGACACATGGTAGGGAAGAGGTCCTGTTATGCTTCTGAATATATGGAAAAGATTCCAACAAATTACATATACCATTTACAGATATGTAATGTTAAAGCAGTGTAAGGATTCACTCACTCTGGCAGCGCTTGAGTTAGACACAGGCAGCAGGTTCTTAATCAAATTGGAAGATTTATTGAAGCCCATAAATCTTCAAAAGAAAAAACAAATGATGATTTCTTCGGCATCAAAGGTACAATATAACAAAAACACAGTCCATGCAGCAAGTACAGGCTCACCCGCTTAAATCAGTGTTATGAACATGTACACATTCACACCAGGGAAATGCCACACCTACACCTAACTGGTCCCTTTACAGACTAGAAAGCTCCTAGCCACACAACTCAAAAACAGTACCTCGGACCTGGCTCCCTAAAAGGCTGTAGAGGGGTTTCTCGTACCTACTGAGGAACCAGAAGAGAGCTGCAACACACTACCATCAAGGGGAGAGGAAAGTGTGAGGAGAGATACAAGAACCCAAGGTGAGAAACTAAGACACATTCAAATAAGGTGAAGAAGTGAAGGTTAAGGAGTACCAAAAGTAAAAGGAACCAGTAAGTCCTGCCAAGATCCTAACAGAGATAAAAAGAAAAGGTGCTGAGAGGGAAAGCAAACCAGCTTACTGAATGAATATAATGGGAGTTTACTCAGCAAGGTAAACCCCTAAGATAAAGAGCTGGAACTCCTAAATGTACATCCACCAGGAAATATAGCCAGCAAGGAAGTGCATAGAAGGGATATAATATAAAGCCCCACCAAGAACGTGATAGAGCAAATCAAAATGGGAAAATGGAAAACATCTGGAAAGGAGCAAACCAGGAAAGGAGAATAAGGACAAAGGAACAATCAGCATTTGGACAGGGATGGAAAATAAATGTAGCTCAACAGGCAGAAGAACCGATCACAAAGCAACAGGTCACCGGATCAAATTCCCAAACAGAGCTATGACAATCAGCTTTGTACCTAGTCAGCCTTCAATCAAAGACTGACCAACATAATACAGGTCTTTCCACCTGCACTTCTCAGACACTGAATGGGGCAGCTAGACCGATCTGGAGGTGTGAAAACCTCATGTGGTGTATGGCAGAGGGTTGTTCTTCTGGTGACCTAAAATATGCCTCACTGTGGCCAAGCTTTCTGTCACGATGAGCCTTCTTCCCTCCCCAATTACACAAACACAAAGTTACACAATATACAAAAACAAAAGGGATATAACGGGAGATAGTTTGTCCCTGCACCAGATGAGTATCAGACTGAGATGGGCTCCTGGATATAGGACTGATGGTGAAGCCCATATCTGTGCACATCACAACTCAGTAGCTATCTCTTTAAGTAGAGGATGATGGTGGTGACGGTGGCTTGTGAAACTAATCACCAATCATTAAGAAGCAGTGCTGCAAGGCAATTAATTATATAGAAACAGTAGGTAATTGGTGGTCAAGTTTACACTCACAGTTGAACATTGACTGATACATGCGGACAGGCAGATCTCTGTGAGACACTTGTTTCAAAAAATCAGTGTATTCCTTCCTTAGAACTGAGCTATGCTGCGTCTCTGAGACAGCTTTTCCTCCAAGAAGTGAAATACGAGTCTTCAAATATGAAGGCTGTCAGTTCACATTCTTTTAATGGTCCCTTCTTGACTTAGCACTTAGGGGGAGAAAACTTCATCTCTTGCAATTGTGACGCCTCAGTTCTCAAAGGAGCCCTTTTAATTTTGAGTTTACCCTGGGTGTTGGGGGACTCGGTGTCGGGCCCTGTGATGGAGAGGTGGGATGCAGCCGTGGCCCACATGAAAAGGAAGATGTTGTGGGCTCGTCTGGGTTGAGTGGCTTATTTAACGACTACGCGAACTGTGGTGCCTGGTGAAGGGTCACCAGCGCCGCTACAGTCCGCCGAGGCCTGGTGTCGTGGCGGCCAAAGTTCTCGCTGCTCCCCACAAGCGGAGCAAGGCCTCAGGGCAGGCAAACAGGATGAAGGGGGGGAGTAGTAGTGCGGGGAGGACGGGCACCGCGTCACATGGTATGGCGCATAATGAACAGTCCGGAGGCCATAGGGGTGTACTTCCAAGGCTTTACTCACTTAGAGATGACAACGGGAAGGCGACTCCTTGCTCCCTGCGGAGTCCTGCGGCCACCATGGACGGGGGTCCGACTACCTCCGAGGAAGTCCAGTGTTCGGTAGCGACCCTACACCAGAGTGTTTCTGCACTACAGACTTCACCCTTTCCCATCTGTGCGTGTGTAGATAGGCCAGGTCTCCCTCTGAGCTCCTCTCAGGACTAGGGCACGGGTGGCAATTCCTCTCCATCTGATGCCCGGTGGGATCCTCAGGGCCTAACCGGGCTTTCCCGTCCAGGACATGGAGTACAAGGTCGGGTGTTGGGGGCCGGTATCCCTCTTGCAGCCGGAATACCTCTGAATAGATCAGGTAGGCGAGGACAGGTGGCGTACTCTGCTCCGTCTGCATCCTCCCCGGGACCCATTTGCTGAGGAGCCACACTCTAGAGCTCCCGGGCCTTCTTGCTCATGGTCCTCGACCGGGCTGAGATAGTCCTTATCTCCCGCCTGCCCATCATCCAAGGCCTAGGGACTAGGGCCGTGTCTCCCTCCCCTGCAGGCCCACACAGGATCCAGTTTCAGGGTAGGAGATCACGTTCTGACACCAGTCATGGTACGGCCATAATACAGCCGAGTACTGTCAGGCATCAGTCAAGAACAGTCAGAGAACTGAGAACAGACCAAGAGCCAAGATGGCCTTACATTAAATATTAGATTTGAAGTGTAACTAACTTGTAAGTCCTCCACCCTCACCCACTAACTGATTCCAACCACTTTGTGCTCCCCAGTCTCTCTGTAACCAGGGGAGCAGCACCTAGTGCATACTAGCTCCCTCTGGTGGAGAAGTGTGGTGTTGGATGCAAAAAGTTAGGTCACGACTATCACACTGGGCTTACCTCAGAGGAGGAACACCACACTCCATTAAAGAAGTGCAGCATTCCTGTGGCGGTCGAACCCTCAGGGGCGCCACACAATCTACCTTCCTCTTCTCACTCCTCACCCATAATGGCTGACCCCTTACACAATACTCAATTTTTTTTTACCTCACAGGAGTTAGCTCCTTCCACTCTCATGTGACTCTTACAGCTGCAGTCATTGGCTGACTGCCCAGCGGAGTTTGTTTCAAATCTTTCCACAAGCTACTGCATACCAAGCAAGGCTGGATCACATGAACAAGCCTCTGTAGGAGGTTAATCCTTTTTGTGCTGCCTGTCAGTAGGTCTCACAATATGTTACAACATACAGCTTACACAGAAATCACAGTATTTCCATGAAACACATTATACACCCAATATTCCATGGAGATGGCCACTTTGTGGGATACCACAGAGGTATGGGAACTGCCAGTCACATCCAATTCTCGTGGCCGTTACTAAAACCCGGACCCTAAAATCCGGGTACATGAAAAAAAACATCTCAGCAGTATCCATGTTGGAGCCTGCTCTCCAGGTTTCCCATCTCCGAGCCTAGGCACCTATGTGATGCATACACTCCATCTATTACTTGTTAAGCTGCAGCCTTACAGCAGATACAGTTATAACTTTGTTAAATTACTATTTTTATATTTATTATAGTTATGTTTATCCTTTTCTATAAAAGAAAGGAAAAAGACACAGTATTTGGAAAGGATTCTGGGCAACAGATCAAGGTTTTAAGGCCCCAATGGACATTAGACTAGTGGCTGCCCAACACATTGACATGGGTTTGGCCAACAGAATATTTAATTATTTATTATGCTTGGTTATATAGCGCTATCATATTCAACAGCGATTTACAATTATTGTCATCACTGTCCCCATTGGGGCTCACAATCCAAATTCCCTATCAGTATGTCTTTGGAGTATGGGAGGAAACCGGAGAACCCGGAAGAGACCCACATGAACATACAAACTCCTTGAAGATGTTGTCCTTGGTAGTATTTGAACCCGGAACGATAACGCTGCCAAGCTAAAGTTTTGTCCATTACCGCATAATGTTTTATATGGGAATCAGCTGACTGATGTCAAACTGTCAATTGCTTTGTTCTAACAGAGATGAGCTATAGGCTGACATGTCAGTGAATGGTGTTTTTATAGAGAACACAGGAGTACTAATGTGTATGTGAATTCTGGCTGTAGACAGCAGCTGCCCAAATTTTCTGACCTTCCAGGTTCCTCAGTGCGGTGTTAATTTTCTAGCCTGGCGTGGCATCATCAGCACACCATGTGGTGCACAGGTAATGATGGCCCAGCACAGCAAATCATAAGATGAGCTATGATTCTGGAAGGTCCGGAAATTTGCAGAGCTCCTTTCCACGGCCACAGTGCACTGACCTGAACCATGCACCGGGGTTGCTTGAAGCGATCAACTCATCTCTAATAGCCGCCCATGTAGACAAGCTGTGTAGAGGTACAGGAGACTGAACCAGATCAAATATTGATGGACTATTCTAAGGAAAGATTATCAATATTTAAGCCCCCATATAAAAAAAATTAAATGAAAATTATATTCAGCTACTTTTTTATTTTCTTCATATTAGATACTAAAATTAACTGACTATAACATTAGACCCCTATTAAAGGTCGAGCTAAAAAATCCTTGTTCTTTCTTTTATCGACAAGAATAAAACCATGGGAATTTTTCAACCATAATTCTATATAAAGTTGATACGTAAGTAGTGTTGAGTGATACCTTCCGATATCAGGAAATATCGGATCGGATTGGATCGGGCCGATACCCAAAAAGTATCGGATATCGCCGATTCCGATACCGGAAACCAATGCAAGTCAATGGGACACAAATATCGGAATGAAAATAAACCCTTTCTTTCCTTGTAGGTTAATTCTACATGAAGGAAAACAACTAATAATAATGTAGAATGTATTGGGGGAGGTGGTTGCCCAAATCGATGGGAACAGTGCTCACAGTGAAACATGAAAAGCCGGCAATTCAGCAGCGGCATACACCGGTACCCGACAATTTAGAACAGAAAGAATAGAGCTTCACACATAGATTAGATAGATATAAACATGTCAGTCACATATATATCAAGTACAGTGACAGTGTTGCTTACTGTACTTGTCATTTAGTGTAAAGGATTTATTTAAAAAAATATTAGTGTTTTCATGCACCGTCTCTTTAAAAAAGCCGGCCGGCAATTCAGCAGCGGTACCCGACAATTTATAACAGAAAGATAGAGCATCACACATAGATTAGATACATAGAAACATGTCAGTCACATATATAACAAGTACAGTGACAGTGTTGGTTACTGTACTTGTCATTTAGTGTTAAAATAAAGGATTTATTAAAAAAAAAATTGGCGCGGGGTTCCCCCTAATATTAGTCTCTAGCGGAGGTTAAGCAGACAGCTGGGGCAGATGTTTGAAGCCTGGGAAGGGGGTAATACCCATGGAGCTTCCCAGGCTACTAATATCAGCCCCCAGCTGAATACCTAGCCTTTACTAGCTATTAAAATGGGGGACCACTCCAAAATAATGACGTGGGGTCCCCCCTATTTTAATAGCTAGCAAAGGCTAGGCAGACAGCTGGGGGCTGATATTAATAGCCCAGGAAGGGTGCCATGAATATTGGCCCCCTCCCAGGCTAGAAACACCAGCCGTCAGCCGCCCCAGAAATGGCGTATCCATAGGATGCGCCAATTCTGGCACTTAGCCTCGCTCTTCCCACTGCCCTGTAGCGGTGGCAGTGGGGTAATAGGGTTGGGGTTGATGTCAGCTTATAACACCAGCTGACATCAAGCCCAGGTTACTAATGGAGAGGCGTCTATAAGACACCCCCATTGCTAACCCCATAGTCAAAGGTAAAAAAAAACACAAACACCCAGAATAAAGTCCTTTAATTGAAATAAAGACACAATTCTTTATTGCTCTAAATTAAACCATACTTACCTTCACGCCCATTCCAGCTGAAGCCAACGATCTCCTGCAATAAAAATAAAATAATAAACCAACATCATCCTTACCTTTCCATGGTTCCCAGGACAGCTCCAGCTCTGCTACATCGAGATGACAGGCTGGACCGCAGCAGAAAGCTGCCATCCAGCCTGTCATCCCGCAGACACTGAGAAGCGCAGGCATGCTTGCGCTCCTCAGTGTCTGGCTGTGACGGCATCCAGATGAGCCGACAATGAACTCAGCTCACCTCATGCACGTCACTGACAGCGTGGGAGAATTCTCCTGCGCATGCGGTGAGCGTGAGAGACTCGGCTCATCTGGATGCCGTCACAGCCTGACACTGAGGAGCGCAAGCATGCCTGCACGTCTCAGTGTCTGCGGGATGACAGGCTGGATGGCAGCTTTCTGCTGCGGTCCAGCCTGTCATCTCGATGTAGCAGAGCTGAAGCTGTCCTGGGAACCATGGAAAGGTAAGGATGATGATGCTTTATTATTTTTATTTTATTGCAGGAGATCGTTGGCTTCAGCTGGAATGGGCGTGATGGTAAGTATGGTTTAATTTAGAACAATAAAGTATTGTGTCTTTATTTCAATTACAGGACTTTATTCTGGGTGTTTGTGTTTTTTTTTAAATACTTTACTAGAAATTCATGGCGGTCATGTCTAATATTGGCGTGACCCCATGAATTTCAGGCTTAGGGCCAGCTGATAATGCCAAGCTGGCCCTAACCCCTTTATTACCTAGTGAGCCACCGCACCAGGACCCTGGATGAGTTGGGTACAGCGCCAGAAGATGGCGCTTCTATGAACGCGCCATTTTCCGGGGTGGCTGCGGACTGCAATTTGCAGCGGGTGGGGCCTAGAAAGCTTGGGCCTCCCTACGCTGCAGATTCCAGTCCCCAGCTGCCTAGTTGTACCTGGGTGGACACAAAAATAGGGCGAAGCCCCACGTATTTTTTTTTTTTAATTATTTCATGAAATTCATGAAATAATTAAGAAAAAAAGGGCTTGCCTATATTGTTGTGTCCGGCTAGGTACAAATAGGCAGCTGGTAGTTGGGGGCAGCCCGTTCCTGCCTGCTGTACCTGGCTGGACACAAATATAGGGCGAAGCCCCACATCAATTTTTTTTTTAATTATTTCATGAATTTCCTGAAATAATTAAAAAAAAATTGACGTGGGGCTTCGCACTATATTTGTGTCCAGCCAGGTACAGCATGCAGGAACGGGCTGCCCCCAACCACCAGCTGCCTATTTGTACCTGGTTGGACACAACATTATAGGGAAGCCCTTTTTTTCTTAATTATTTCATGAATTTCATGAAATAATTAAAAAAAAAAATACGTGGGGCTTCGCCCTATTTTTGTGTCCAGCCAGGTACAACTAGACAGCTGGGGTCTGGAATCTGCAGCGCAGGGAGGCCCAAGCTTTCTGGGCCCCCCCCCCCCGCTGCAAATTGCAGTCCGCAGCCACCCCGGAAAATGGCGCATTCATAGAAGTGCCATCTGCTGGCGCTGTACCCAACTCATCCAGGGCCCTGGTGTGGTGGCTCACTGGGTAATAAAGGGGTTAGGGCCAGCTTGGTATTATCAGCTGGCCCTAAGCCCGAAATTCATGGGGTCACGCCAATATTAGACATGACCGCCATGAATTTCTAGTAAAGTATTTAAAAAAAACAAAACACCCAGAATAAAGTCCTTTAATTGAAATAACTGCAGTTGACAGCAGGGGGGCCCACAAAGCTTGGGCCACCCTGCGCTGTGGATTCCAGCCCCCAGCTTATTAGTTGTACCTGGCTGAAAACAAAAATAGGGCAAAGCCCCACGTATTTTTTTTTTTTAAACTTATTTCATGAAATTCATTAAATAATAAAAAAAAAAGGGCTTCCTTATATTGTTGTGTCCGGCCAGGTACAAATAGGCAGCTAGGAGTTGGGGGCAGCCCGTTCCTGGATTCTGTACCTGGCTGGCATACAAAAATATGGCAAAGCCCACATCAAAATTTTTGGGAAAAATTAATTAAAAAAATAAATAATAATTTAGGGATTGCATCTTTATTAACCCCTCAAGTGTCATTTAGTGTTAAAATAATGGATTTATTTTAAAAAAAATTGGCGTGGGATCCCCCATAATTTTAGTCTCTAGCGGAGGTTAAGCAGACAGCTGGGGCAGATGTTTGAAGCCTGGGAAGGGGGTAATACCCACGGAGCTTCCCAGGCTACTAATATCAGCCCCCAGCTGAATACCTAGCCTTTACTAGCTATTAAAATGGGAGACCCCCCAAAAAAAATGACGCGGGGTCCCCCCTATTTTAATAGCTAGCAAAGGCTAGGCAGACAGCTGGGGGCTGATATTAATAGCCCAGGAAGGTTGCCGTGAATATTGGCCCCCTCCCAGGCTAGAAACACCAGCCGTCAGCCGCCCCAGAAATGGCGCATCCATAGGATGCTGCCCTGGTGCGGTGGCAGGGGGTAATAGGGTTGGGGTTCATGTCAGCGCCAGCTGCCATGAAGCCCAGGTTAGTAATGATGGGCGTCTATAAGACACCCCCATTACTAACCTACAAAGTGTTAAAAAGAAAAAACACACACTACACCCAGAAAAAAATAATTTATTTGAAATAAAACACACCATTTTATTTAATTCTTAGTTTACTAAAAAAAATTAGTTACCTGTCCACGTTCCTGCGCTGATCTTCCATGCACAGCTGTCACATCTGGAGATGGTGACAGTTGTGCATGGCTGCTGTAAGCTCACGCTGCCGGGAACACGTCCGCTCCCGGCAGCGGGAGCCACTGACTGAGGTCACCGGAGTGCATTCAGTCAGCGCAGCTCCGGAGACCTCCTTTACGGCACTGCTGTACCGTGGGAATTTCTCACGGTACAGCAGAGCCGTAAAGGAGCTGACCGGAGCAGCGCTGCCTGAACTCCGGCGAACCCGCTTATGCAATGACGGGGCTGCTTTACAGCCCCGTCATTCTAGGGTCGGCAGCGGTTCAGAGCGGTCACATTCTATGTGGCTGCTCTAAACTGGAGATCATCGTGGGACACTCGTGGACTACTACGGAGGGGTAAGGATAAGGTTGTGGTTTATTATTTTATATTTTATTACAGGAGATCGATGGCTTCGGGGGAATTAGGTGTCTAGGTGAGTATAGGTGTATTTTTTATTTTTTACTGTATTTTAGGTGGTGATCGGCGGGGACAGGTAATGTATAAATTAATTTATTTTAGGTAACCACTGGCCACCAATGAAATGTATTTAAAATTTATTGGGGACACAGTAGGGCAATTTAAGTAGCAGGATCAGGCTGATGGGAACTACTGCTCCCATCGAGCTGATCCTGCTGGCACGAGTGGACGGGGGACAGACATAGGCCGATGGGAGTAGTAGTGTCACATCGGCCTATGTCTGCCTGCACGCACACTCCCGCAGACATCGCACAGACACCCGCATACACTAATCATGACGGGTCTGATGGTCTGCGAGGTGTGGCTGACCTGTGCGGCCGTGGGAAAGTTCATGTGAGTTCATGCAATGCAGTCAAGCATGAACTCACATGAACCCTCCGAGGGCACCGCGGCTACTTCAAATGAACAGCTGATCAGCATCAGCTGATACCTCAGCTGTTCATTTGAAATAACCGGCGGGAGAGCAAAGCACAGAACGGGAAAGCCGGCGGTGAAGTCCTTTCATTGCCGGCTTCCCCGCCTGGGTCCTTCGCTCCCCGCTCCTTGGTGCTGTGCTCCCCGCCCGGTCCTAACTTACGATCGGGATGGGAGGTGGAGAGGGGAGCGGAGGATCGGGGTGGGAGGCTGCGGGGAAGCGAGTATGGGGCTGAGTGATTGTTTAAAAGCCGCCGGCTTTCCTTTGTTTTTGTTTTCTTTACTTATTGTTTTTTTGCTTCCTCACTTACTTCACATTTTACATGTTCATAAACTAGAGAAGGAAGGGAAGGGAATTCCTGCATCAGGATCTGTGTAATGACTAAATACACCTGTCTATTTTTCCAATAAAGAGTGTTTTTATTGAAGATCCTGATGCTAGAATTCCCCTCCTTGTCTATTGGATTTTCATGCAGCACTGCAAGTTTACTCTTCATATCTGAGTGAGACGACATTTTTCTTCTATACTGTTCATCAACATTACAGATATTTTAGTGCAATGGATACATGGCGTTAATTATTTGGACCATTCTTTGTTTCTCTTTTCTGAACTTTTGACTGCACAGTAGATACACATGTTCATGTAACAGTATTCTAAAATGGACACTAAATGGTTAAAACGTTACTATTCTCTGTGTGGGATCTTAATAAGTGGCTTATTCTTATACCTGCATGTCTTATTTCTTTGTTATTTACTTGGTAAAATGACAAGCTCAGCTGTATGTGGAGGTAAACACAGGATACGGTCTCTTTAAATTTTGGGGTTAGTTTATTCAGCAGGCATAAACTACCTTGGAGTCCATGAAGAAAACACAGCCCATTCAGCTAAAGAGACAAAACAAAATACAAAACTTGCAGCATAGTCCGTATCTCGGGCCAAGGTCTGGCCACTCACAATTAAGCTCTCACGGTTCAGAACACCATGTGTGAGCTCCTTTCTGGTACTGACCACACTTGAGAGTCAGGGATGGCTATTTAAAGACCAGACACTTCCTGGATTGGAGATAGGGTGAATAACGTCCCGCCCTGCACTTCGTTATCCATTAAAAACATTCTCTTGTAAACGTGATCCTGTTAGCTCTCCATGTTTTCACATCACTGAGGCTAAGAGTTTCAGTGATACACATCTCCCTTTCGACACACTACCAGTGACTTTGTCACAGTGTACATAAGACCCACTGAAAAAGTCAGGCATCGATATATGGATTCCTAAGTTGTCATTTGTACAAATCTGATACCACATTATTCTGAGGTGGGACAGATGGATTTGATGACCATTTATTTCACCATACAAAATAGGCTACACCCCTGCTTATGGCATAGACTCTCCCCCAAAGAAGCATTGGTTAAAGTGACACTTTAAGGGGGTCGTTAGCATATTTTTATTTCAACAAATGTGTTGGAGAAATTATTTTGTGGCACTTACTAATTTATAAGTTTTACAGGGTGTCCTCTACACTTGTTAATACGGCCTTCATCACAGACTGCATGGCTCTTCTGTCTACAAAATAGACAGAATTTAAATCTATTAAAAGACCAGACACTTCCTGGATTGGAGATAGGGTGGATAACATCCCACCCTGCACTTCATTACCCACTAAAAACTTTCCCTTGTAAATGTGGTCCTGTTAACTCTCTCTGCACCTAATGTGCAGGAGAAACTTCCATGTTTTCACATTAATGAGGCTAAGAGTCTCAGTGACACATATCTCCCTTACCACACACTACCAGTGACTTTGTCACATATTCTTCACCTATGCCCAAATCCGAGGGTTTTGGTACTATTACTAGTTAGAGAGGGAAGTCTAGACAGGGCATCGGCATTACCATGCAGTTTCCCGGGCCTGTTTTCCATCACAAAACTAAAGCCCTGGAGGGCCAGGAACCACCTGGTCACCTGGGCATTTTCCCCATCCTTTCCCTCATCCACTTCAGGGGGGCTTGGTCTGAGACCAATCTGAATTTGCAGCCTTACAGGTAGTACCTAAGGGTGTCAACCGACCACTTGACTGTCAGGCACTCCTTTTCTACAATTGCATAATTCTTTTCAAAGGCCGAGAGTTTTCTGCTCAGGTACAGAATGGAGTGGTCCTCTCCATTTACCTCCTGCGATAAGACGTCTCCTATGGCGATGTCTGAGGCGTCTGGAGCACAAACTGTTTATGTAAGTGAAGTGTTATTAAGACCGGCTGGTTACATAGGGCGCGTTTCAGCTCCAGGAATGCTATCTCTGGCTCAGAAGGCCACTTAGCTATCGCCATCTTCGTACCTCTAAGTAGGTCAGTCAGTGGTGCCGCTATTGTGGCAAAATTCGGGATAAATTGCCAATAATACCCCACGACTCCCAGAAAGGCCCATACTTGTTTCTAGGAGGCCGGTTGCGGGCAATTCTGGATTGCCTCCACCATGTTAATTTGCGGTTTTATTTCGCCCCTTCAAACCACATAGCCCAAGTATTTCTACTCTTCCTTTCCTATGGTGCGTTTTCTTGGGTTTATGGAAAACCGGGCATTTCTCAATGCATCCAGTACTGCCTGGACCTTCTGCAGGTGGGTTCCCCAATCTGGTCTGAAAATCAAGATGTCGTCCAGGTAATCGGCAACGTATTTTTTGTGTGAGCCCAGAATCCATGGCTCTCTGGAAGGTAACTTGGGCTCCCTGTAGTCCGAACGGCATCTTGGTGTACTGAAAACACCCGTCGGGTGTAGAGAAGGCCATTTTCTCCTTGGCACCTGGGGTCAGGCGAATTTTTCAGTACCCTTTCGTTAGGTCTAGGGTAGTGACGTACCTGGCAGGCCCCAACCTCTCAATAAGCTCATCGACCCGGGCATTGGGTAGGCGTCAAACTTTGACATGTAGTTTAGCTTCCTGTAGTCCTTACAGAAATGCCATTCTCCTTCTGGCTTGGGAACAAGAACAATCGGGCTGGACCAGACGCTCTTAGACTCCTCGATAACCCCCAGGCACAATATTCTTCTCACCTCCTTGGAGATAACCTCACGACGGGCTTCGGGAATTCGATACGGCCTTTGGTTCACCCGTATGTATGGCTCCATCAGGATCTCATGCTCCACAACTTGCATACATCCGGGCAATTCTGAGAACAGGTCTCACTTTCTCTGCAAGAGTTCTCGGCACTGTTGTTTTTGGGCCAGTGACAGTGTCTCTGCCACTGTGACGTCCTCGACCCTGGTTTCAGGATTGGCCCCTAGAGACAGAGCTTCCACCGACTCCCTGTCTCGCCACGGCTTCAGTAAGTTGATGTGATAGATCTAGTATGGCTTCCTTCTACCCGGTTGGTGGACTTTGTAGTTGACTTTACTCAATTTCTCAACCACTTAGCACGACCCTTGTCACTTAGCCAGGAACCTACTCTCGACCGTAGGCAACAACACCAACACCCTATCTCTCGGGCTGAATTGTCCCGATTGTAGACCCTCGCCGGGCCTTCTTGTGTAGAAGGCTCTCCTTCACGATTGGCATTATCATTTCGGTCCCAAATTTGGGGTATATGCTCGATGACATTTCGGTGGGGTGTAACCTCTGCTTCCCAGGTCTCCTTTGCTATGTCCAGAAGTCTACAAGGGTGTTGTCCGTATAGCAGTTAAAATGGCGAGAACCCTGTAGAGCTCTGGGGAACTTCCCTAATGGAGAACAGCAGATATTGCAACAGGCAATCCCAGTCTCACCCATTTTTCTCCACAACTTTCTTCAACATCAGCTTCAAGGTCTTGTTGAAACATTCTACCAGACCATCTGTCTGCGAGTGGTATAGAAATGTTCAGAGTTGTTTAATTTGGACGGCCTTACACAACTCCCTCATCACCTTCGACATGAACGAAGTTCCCTGGTCCATTAGGATCTCCTTTGGCAGACCCGTCTGGGAGAAAATATGTACCAGCTCTCTGGCGATACTTCTGGTGGAGGAATTCCTTAATGGTACCGCTTCTGGATACCAAGTTGCATAGTCCAATACCATCAGAATGTATTGGTGCCCCCATCCGGATTTCACCAGGGGCGCGAAAAAGTTCATGGCAATCCGGTCAAATGGGACCTCTATGATAGGTAATGGCACTAGGGGGCTGTGGAAATGGGACACGGGAGCCTTCAATTGAAAGGTGGGACAGGACCTGTAGTAGGTCACAATGTTCCCGAGTCTTCTCTACCCCTAGATGCCCACCTAAAATGTGAGAATGGGCCAGGCCTAACACTCTATGCCTCTAGGGCCCCAGCACTACCAAATGCTCTATTACTTCCCCTTTTGGGTTAGTGACCCAATAAAGAAGATCAACATTAAGTGAAAAATATGGGAACATGTTGTCAGCTCCCGGCTCTTGAGCAACCCCATTGATCACAGATACAGTACAGACCAAAAGTTTGGACACACCTTCTCATTTAAAGATTTTTCTGTATTTTCATGGCTATGAAAGTTGTACATTCACACTGAAGGCATCAAAACTATGAATTAACACATGTGGAATTATATACTTAACAAAAAAGTGTGAAACAACTGAAAATATGTCTTATATTCTAGGTTCTTCAAAGTAGCCACCTTTTGCTTTGATGACTGCTTTGCACACTCTTGGCATTCTCTTGATGAGCTTCAAAAGGTAGTCACCGGAAACGGTCTTCCAACAATCTTGAATGAGTTCCCAGAGATGATTAACACTTGTTGGCCCTTTTGCCTTCACTCTGCGGTCCAGCTCACCCCAAACCATCTCAATTGGGTTCAGGTCTGTTGACTGTGGAGGCCAGGTCATCTGGCGTAGCACCCCATCACTCTCCTTCTTGGACAAATAGCCCTTACACAGCCTGGAGGTGTGTTTAGGGTCATTGTCCTGTTTAAAAATAAATGATGGTCCAACTGAACGCAAACCGGATGGGATAGCATGCCGCTGCAAGATGCTGTGGTAGCCATGCTGGTTCAGTATGCCTTCAATTTTGAATAAATTCCCAACAGTGTCACCAGCAAAGAACCCCCACACCATCACACCTCCTCCTCAATGCTTCATGGTGGGAACCAGGCATGTAGAGTCCATCCGTTCACCTTTTCTGCGTCGCACAAAGACACGGTGGTTGGAACCAAAGATCTCAAATTTGGACTCATCAGACCAAAGCACAGATTTCCACTGGTCTAATGTCCATTCCTTGTGTTCTTTAGCCCAAACAAGTCTCTTCTGCTTGCTGCCTGTCCTTAGCAGTGGTTTCCTAGCAGCTATTTTATCATGAATGCCTGCTGCACAAAGTCTCCTCTTAACAGTTGTTGTAGAGATGTGTCTACTGCTAGAACTCTGTGTGGCATTGACCTGGTCTTTAATCTGAGCTGCTGTTAACCTGCGATTTCTGAGGCTGGTGACTCGGATAAACTTATCCACAGAAGCAGAGGTGACTCTTCGTCTTCCTTTCCTGGGGCGGTCCTCATGTGAGCCAGTTTCTTTGTGGCGCTTGATGGTTTTTGCAACTGCACTTGGGGACACTTTCAAAGTTTGCCCAATTTTTGTGACTGACTGACCTTCATTTCTTAAATTAATGATGGCCACTTGTTTTTCTTTACTTAGAATTTGTATTATGGCAAGAAAAAAGCAGCTAACAGTCTATTCAGTAGGACTATCAGCTGTGCATCCACCAGACTACTGCACAACAAAATTGATGGTCCCAACCCCATTTATAAGGCAAGAAATCCCACTTATTAAACCTGACAGGGCACACCTGTGAAGTGAAAACCATTTCCAGTGACTACCTCTTGAAGCTCATCAAGAGAATGCCAAGAGTGTGCAAAGCAGTCATCAAAACAAAAGGTGGCTTCTTTGAAGAACCTAGAATATAAGACATATTTTCAGTTGTTTCACACTTTTTTGTTAAGTATATAATTCCACATGTGTTAATTCATAGTTTGGATGCCTTCAGTGTGAATGTACAATTTTCATAGTCATGAAAATACAGAAAAATTTTAAATGAGAAGGTGTGTCAAAACTTTTGGTCTGTACTGTACATTGTCAGAAGCAAACTTTAAAGTAAGATCCTGCATCTGCACAGTACTAAAGTTCCCCCCAGACACACTCAAGTTTGGAACCTCGTCCTCCGTACCACCTTGTCTTCGTACCCCGCAAGGACACACAGTGGGAATTCCCCTGCCTCATACTGCGACAGTGATGCAACATGGAATAACCAGCTCCCGGTTGAGACACTTGGCACCTCCGCTTTCCCAGAACAGACTGAAGTCCTGCCCTATTATCACCGGGTGGAGCAGATCCCTAACCATCCCCACCTCATGGGACTCAGCTCCACAGTCAGTGTGTATTGTCACTCTGGCAATAGGATAATCCTTTGCTTCCCCATGTATGCATCACATACCCATGTTCTTGCCGAGGATCAACTGGTGTGGGAGTGTGACCCTTATGAGAGTCACCAAACTCCCTGAGTCCAGGAGTCCTGCCACAAGTACCCAATTAACAGTCACCCGACACAACTGTGGCCCCTCATCGGGCTGATAGTCCACACTGTAGGCGGGGTAGGCATAGTAGGAACAGTGACGTCTCAGGCTACAGTCCATTTGTTCAGAGGTCAGAACGCAGCAGGCAGCCACATGGCCTGGTCCGTTACACAGCCAACAAATAATCTCTCACTAGGGGACCTTGGGCACCACCTCCCCCGCCCCTTTGGACCTTGGACAAGCCACCCCCCTTTGGGCCTCCGCCCCCGACTGGGACCCCCAAGAGGGAGTGGGCTGTTTTCCCACAAAACCCTCAACCCCTTGGTACCTCTCAACCAGTCCAGCCAGTTCATGAGCATTCCAGGGGTCACCCTGGACAACTTAAGTCTGTACTGGCCTCGGTAAGGAGTGCATGAACCGATCCATCACTACTCGCTCTATGATCTTCGCCGAGGTAGAAGATTCCGGTTGCAGCCATTTTTGCACCAGGTGCAACACGTCAAACATTTGGGAGCGCGGTGGTTTCTCGCGGAGATATGCCCAGCGGTGGAAGTGCTATGCCCTGACAGTCATTGTTACCCCCAAGCATGCCAAAATTTCAGTCTTTAATTTGGCATACTACTTGGCGTCCTGTAAGGCTAAGTCATAATACGCCTTCTGGGGTTCCCCCGTCGTGTATAGCGCCAACACCTCTGCCTATTGCCCTGGTGGAAGCCTCTCCCTCTCGGTGACCCTCTCGAATACAATCAGAAAAGCTTCTACATCATCACCCGGAGTCATTTTCTGCAGCTCTCCCCTTTCTGCCTATCAGACTGCAAAGTCATCCACTGACCTTATCGTCGGAGCTGTTGCCGAGCCACGGATCGCCTCTGCAAGCAAATTGATCTGCTGCTGTTGTCGGCACTGGTCCTGTTGGGCCTGCTGCTGAAGCTGAAGCTGCTGCATAAGCAACTTGGTGGTCTCGGTTGTGCCATCTGCTATTGCTGTAGCATCTGCTGATGCTGCGCTTCCTGCTGTTGGTTCTGTGCTTGCTGCGTCTACAACAGATGCTTAAGGATGTCCTCCATTTTATCTAGCACCACTTGCTGGCTTATGGCCGACTTCACCCAGGATATGGAGCCCTTCCTGTAACAGTCACACGTGTTTTCTGGGAGTTTTGCCCGCAATTTTAACACCACCTGTGGTAAAACGACAAGCTCGGCTGTATGCGGAGGTACAGTAAACACAAGATACTGTCTCTTTAAATTTTGGGGTTAGTTTATTCAGAAGGCAGAAAACACAGCCCATTCAGCTAAAGAGACAAAACAAAATACAAAACTTGCAGCACAGTCCGTATCTCGGGCCAAGGTCTGGGCACTCACAATTAAGCTCTCACAGTTCAGCACAGCACATGTGAGCTCCTTTTTGGAGCAAGATTTCCCCAGGTACTGACCACACCTGAGTGTCAGGGCTGGCTTTTTAAAGTCCAGACACTCCATGGATTGGAGATAGGGTGGATAACATCCCGCCCTGCACTTCGTTATCCACTAAAAACTTTCCCTTGTAAACGTGATCCTGTTAGCTCTCCATGTTTTCACATCACTGAGGCTAAGAGTTTCAGTGATACATATCTCCCTTTCGACACACTACCAGTGAATTTGTCACAGTGTACATAAGACCCACTGAAAAAGTCAGGCATCGATATATGGATTCCTAAGTTGTCATTTGTACAAATCTGATACCACATTATTCTGAGGTGGGACAGATGGATTTGATGACCATTTCACCATACAAAATAGGCTACACCCCTGCTTGTGGCATAGACTCTCCCCCAAATAAGCATTGGTTAAAGTGACACTTTAAATGTGTTGGAGAAATTATTTTGTGGCACTTACTAATTTATAAGTTTTACAGGGTGTCCTCTACACTTGTTAGTACGGCCTTCATCACAGATTGCATGGCTCTTCTGTCTACAAAATAGCTACTGATGGCGGAACATGTGACCAGACTCTTTTGCTCTTCCCCCTGCCCAGGAGATGTGGTATGATCAGACCATTTCCTGCGTGGTTAGACACAGCCATTACACATTACACAGCAGGGGCTCATTTATAAGATTATGTCAGCATAGGAACATTTTTTTTTAACGCATCCAATTGTGGAATTTTATATTGTTCAAAGATCTAATGATTAAAATTAACTTCATCAGCAGAATGAGCAGAAATTGCAATAAAATATAAAAGTTGCTGCCCTTTTCAAAATCTAGGAGGTTGATGCAGGATTAATCGTGAAAGCACTGCCATGAAAATCTTCTTCTTCAAGTCTACCCAGTATTTAGAGGAAATTGAAAACATTGCCCATCCTGATTTACCGTGGAGAAAGAACTCTGTAATGCTGCAGCTCAGGATTCAATCTTAAATCTAATTATAATATTGGCTGCCAAAAATAGTAAGAAATTAGAACAAAAAAATTGGGAAAAACACATTTTTTCGACTTTCATTAGCTGGCCTGCTTCTAACCACATGGCGTTTTCTGTTAATTTTATTCATCTTTTTGACCTCCTTGAAGACAGTTCTGGTGGACATTGCCTTTTACTTCCCCAACTACAGTTATCGCACAACACCTTGTATGTATGGGGTTATAATGTTTACTTGTATGTACGTTATATTATTGTGAACACATTAATGAATGTGTGGTAAACATACTCCAGTGTGATCCACTTCTCTTCGTAGTATGGTGTTTCATCTAACATGGCAACAGAAAGAATTCTTCCTTGATAGCCATGGTGGGAATTGAATCTTTATGTTCCTCAAGCAGGATGGGGATGACAAAGGACCACGGGCCAGGTGTCACCAACATGGATAGGGGGTAAGTAGATAAAAAAGAGGTAATTTCCTCACTTTAGTAGTCCTAGTTTAGACTTGGGTGCGACCTGATGAGACTTATTAGTAGCTGAAACCCATAGTTGGGTTGAAGGCCTTATGTCTTAAATGGAAGGTAAGCTAAACGGAGTGATGCTATGGTGTAATCTTATCATGTTCTGTACTGGGAGGGTGTAGTGTGTGATGTGGCAAGAGTAAGGTCACCCTAGCCAAATTGCTACCGCCTTTTACTAAACTACCAAAATTCCGAGCCCATATGAAGTGCTATAAGTATTGTACCCTACTGATGGAGAAGCCATTATACCAAGTAGAGCTTCCTGTTGCCTCCACAAGCCGATGCCATGTCTCTGTCCACAGCCTATATCCATCAATACAACCAAGGAATTGTCGTAAGTATCCCTGGGTGAACCTTACACCCTTTCTCCTGATGGCTTGGTCTATTTGACTTTGAAGGCAGCAATGACCTTGCATAAACTTCAGAGGAATAAACAAAAAGGTGACTACATGAGTGTGGACACTATTGGTGTGATCTGCAATACTAAGCATTTAATTTTCTTGTAGTCAGTCCAGGGTCCTACTGAAGCAGAAGATGTCCACACTACTCTAGAAGAAGTACCCAATTTCTAGATTAGACCATCAGTTATCATTTTCAGACCACCTAGTCGTTTGATGTAGAGCCTAATATACATTACCTGACTACATGGTAAATAGTTGGAAGGACACTTTAAGTGTCCATCATATCACAGTCCAGTGCTTATCCTTCATGCTTCAGTCTGCATTTAGCTGCATATATGGCATGGTCTACCAATCCGTGCAATGATCAGGACCCTGTCACAATGCACATTAATCTGCCATATGGAAATTAGAGATGCAGCTGATTAATCTTTTTAAGATTTTCCAAGTGTAAATGCATTTCTAATGAGAACCCATTTTGTTAAATAAATGTGTAATATTAGCAACACAGAGGAGGAGGGAGGCAGCGAGGGGGACACAAGGGGAGGAAAATTTAATTAAAAGAGTTTGATTTAAATGTACAAGATTTCATTGATTTAGATGCTAATGGGCAGCTAGTTTTGTAGAATTTAGCAGAGCTTATGTGGTGAGCTGCAGAATAAATACGCACTACATATTTCCCTTTAAAGTTAGATTAATACCCGTGATAGGCAGACCACCTGGTCTCATGGGAAATATTAATCATTAGAGACTTAGACTGATATTGGATGTTGTCGCGCCAACTGTCTTAACTACCTGCATGCTAAACGCAGTAAGAAAGTAATGTGGTGAGCGATAAGCAATAGATATTACACTAATCTTTTTAACCTGGGCAGATATAATATGTTAGAAATGTTAATTGGCCAAATTTGACCAAAAATTTTCTACTGTCATGTCAAAGATATTTGTTATCAAACTTTCATAATTTCAAAACGACAGGGCTGCAGCTTTTCAGAAACTGCCTGAACCCCTTTGGCCATGCTCTCAGATTTCGCTTAGTTGAAAAATCAAACATATTAAAAGCAAAGCTCCATTAATGTAAAGGGACTGCCAGCAAAGAATGACTGTTGAAACTAAGTACAGGTGCTTGATGCATCATGGTGGAGCCAATCATTTAAATACACCTTCCCACCTACTTGGTTTCCAGCTATCTCCACCATTCTCTGGCTCCATGAATCTAGAGCTGTCAATTAAACAAGAAAGAAGGCTATGCACTGCCACACCACTGGCAGCCTGTTCCACCAGTGAGGATGATTAACGAGTGGAACAGGCTACCACCAGAGGTGGTGGGTTCTGCTTCAATGGAAGTCTTCAAACAGAGGCTGGACAGACATCTGTCTGAGATGATTTTGTTATGATCTGCAGCAAGAACTAAGGAAAGATAGGGGAAAACTGTCCCTACAGTAAGACTAAGTTGAATCCCTACGATGTAGCTGGCAGCCTGTTCCTAGTGAACAGACCCGCCTTCGTCCTCGGCTAGTCTGAACGAAGACCTATAGAATTAAGGGAGGGGTCCCTAAAAGAACTAAGGACTGGGACAAAAATGGGACACCTCCTAAACAGAAATTGTTGTAGAACACAAAAGACAAACTGACAAAAAGTACTGGAGGTCCAAGAGGACCAAGCAAACTGACAGACATAGGCATCGAAGCACCAGGGTAGCAAAACAGTCAAACAACACAAGTACAGCAAAGCCAGAAGGGCAGAGCTGGAATATATATGCAGATGGTGACGTGACCGCAAAACACAAGATAGAACCCTCCTGTTAGTTTTTTCTAACAGTAGCCCCTCTTTTATGAGGATCCTCCGGATCCTCCTGGCCCGGGCCTATCAGGAAACCTCCTGTGGAAAGCTTTAACAAGCCTAGGAGCAGAGACATCATCCGTCCTTACCCAGGAGTTGTCTTCGGGACCGAAACCCTTCCAGGAGACAAGATACTGTAATCTCCCTCTATGCCATCTAGAATTCAAGATACGCGAAATTTCATAATCACCGTCTTCCACCACAGGAGGAACTGTGACAGTGACATCCCTATCAGATACGTCAGCCTTTTTAAACAAGGAAACATAAAACACATGATTAATCTTCCAGGAAGTAGGGACATCCAACCTAACAGCAGACGGGTTAACAACCTGAAGCACTTTAAATGGAACCACAAACTTAGGACCCAGTTTTTTAGAGGGAATCCTCAACCGCAGGTTCTTCGAGGACAACTAAGCCATGTCACCCACAGTAAACAAATCCTCTTTACGTTTCCTGTCAAAATACTTCTTGGAGTCTTTGTTAGCCTCTTGAAGGTTACAATGTACATTAGTCCAAACTCTCTCCAAATCACCAGAAAAATTCTCCTCCTCTGGCACCGCCGACCCCAATTTGGAGAATGTACCAAAAGACGGATGTCTCCCAGTGCAACAAAAAAAAGGAGAACACCCAGCAGAGGAGGATGTATGATTGTTAAGAGCAAATTCTGCGAGAGGCAGAAACTTCGACCACACTTCTTGATTGTCCACCACAAAACAATGCAAAAACTGCTCAAAATCCTGGTTCTTTCTTTCAGTCTGTCCATTAGACTCAGGATGATAACCAGACGAAAATGACAAATGGACTCCCAACCTGTCACAAAAAGCACATCAAAAGTGAGCCACAAACTGAGGTCCTCTATCAGAAACAATATCCGTGGGAACGCCATGGAGCTTGACAATCTCCTTAACAAACGCCTTAGCGAGTGTCTTGGTGCAGGGCAACTTAATGAATGGAACCAAATGACACATCTTACTAAAACGATCCACGACCACCCAGATGACAGTAAAACCCTCGGACAAAGGAAGATCAGTAATAAAATCCATAGTGAGATGCGTCCAAGGCGCACTAGGAACCTCCAGAGGGCAAAGCAACCCCGCAGCAGGAGTATGTGAAGCCTTTGACCTAGTGCACACAGTACACTGACGCACCCACTTGATGACTTCCTTCTGCCATCCAGGCCACCAAAAACTGCGACTGATCAGTCTCTTAGCGTCCGAAATTCCTGGATGACCTGCCAACAGAGACTCATGACACTCAACAAACAAATCTCTCCTAAAGGATCTAGGCACGAACAATCTCCCATGGGGAGCGTTAGATGGAGCATCGACCTCGACCAAAAAAGGCTTGGTCTCATCAGGCTGCATAAGGATAGGCACAGAACTAAACCTCTCTTTGAGATACTCAAACGCTTCAATGGCCTCAGTAGTCCACTGGGCCGTATTCACACCTTTCTGGTGAGATCGGTTAGAGGTTAAACAATTACAGAAAAATTCTTAATGAATTTCCAGTAATAATTGGCAAAACCCAAAAATCTCTGTATAGATTTCAAACCAATAGGCCTAGGCCATTCCTGCACAGCCTGAACCTTCACAGGGTCCATCTCAAAGCCCTCGCTGGAGATAATGTAGCCCAAAAAACTAATTTTCTGCACAGTGAACTCACATTTCTCCAGCTTAGCAAAGAGTGAATTATCACACAATAACTGCAAAACTTCACGTACACTCTGCCAATGGGACTCCAGATCTGGTGAATAAATCAAAATGTCATCCAAATACACAACCACATTCTTACCAATCAGAGGTCTCAGGATGTCATTAATAAGGTTCTGAAAATAAGAAGGTGCATTGGTAAGACGAAAAGGCATCACCAGATTCTCAAAATGACCTACCGGAGTGTTAAAAGCAGTTTTCCATTCATCACCTACCTTCACACATAACAAATTGTATGCCCCCCAGAGATCAATTTTGGAGAACCACTTGGCTCCCACTAACTGGTTAAACAAGTCAGGAATTAACGGTAATGGGTAGGAATTGCATACGGTAATCTTATTAATTTCACGAAAATCCAGACATGGACGTAAACCGCCGTCCTTTATATTAACAAAGAAGAATCCAACTGCCACAGGCGACTTAGAAGGTCTAATGTGACCAGCAGCCAGGCTAGTCTGTATGTACTCCTCCAAGGCCTTTCTTTCAGGGATAGTCAGATTAAACAAGCGACTTTTGGGAAGAGTAGCACCCGGAACAAACTCAATAGCGCAATCATAATCCCTATGAGGAGGTAAAACTTGCGACTCCTTCTCCGAAAAAACCCTCCAAAAATCTTGAATAGGTACAGGTTATTCCACTTTTTTCACAGTCGCAATGCGACCATTACAACATTTATCATAGCACTTTGGACTCCAAGACTTAATCACATTAGTAGACCAGTCCAATAAAGGATTGTGCAGTTTTAACCAAGGCAATCCTAAAACAACTGGAGAGGGTAAATTATCCAAAACAACCAAGTCCAAAATTTCTTGGTGACCTCCATTGATAGTGAGAGGAAATGCAGCAGTCTTGTGAGTAATACATTTCAAAGGAGTGTTATCAATTGCAACCACAGAAATAGGTGATGACAAAGGTTTGGATTTCAATTTAAAGTTTTCCAAAAACCCTTTATCAATCACATTAAGTGTTGAACCACAATCCACAAATGCCTGAAATTCAATCAAATCTCCCTGCAGAGTAGTACTCCCAGAAAGAAATACTCCTGCAGAGCATAAACAAGCTATATGGGCGTAACTGACCATTTTTTTTTCTTTACTTAAACGACGCTCACAATACTTAATCAAATGGTCACCTTTACCACAATAAAGACACAATCCCTCGGCGAATCTCTGGTCTTTTTCCTGAGAGCGGAGTGACATCCCCCCAACCTCCATCGGTTCACCACCGTCAGAGCAGATTTTCTGGGGACTAGGACCTGACATTAAAGGAGTCTTTACCTCATTGAGCCTGCACCTCAGTCTCCTGTCTATACAAACAGCTAACTGCATAGCTTCCTGCAGGTGCAGGGAATGCAATTAGCAAATCCTTAACCCTTTCACTCAGACAAGCAAGAAATAAACATCTCAGCGCCGAATCATTCCACTTAACTTCTGAAGCCCATCTCCTGAAGTGTGTGCAATAATTTTCAACATCATCAGACCCCTTATTCAAACGTCTAAGTTCTGATTCAGCAGATGAGATTCGATCGGGATCGTCATATAATAGCCCCATAACAAAAAAAAATTCTTCAACAGAACTTAAACACGGATCATTAGGCTGGAGAGAGAAGGCCCAACCCTGTGGTTCTTTGCGCAAAAGTGACATAACAAAACCAATGCGCTGTGATTCATTTCCAGAGGATCTTGGTCTCAAACGAAAATATAACAAACAAGCATTTTTAAAGGAAAAAAAATCTTGCTGTTTACCATAAAAAACATCAGGCTGTCCTACCTTCAGTTCCACAAAATGCACTCCAGGACAGCTACTCACGTGTTGCTGAAGCTCGGCCACCTCCAGAGACAATCCCTGCAGGCGTTGAGCAAACTCCAGGACGGAAATCATACTGATCCCCGAATTTCTTTCCTTTTAGTTTTTTTGGGCTGGACTTACTGTTATGATTTGCAACAAGAACAAAGGAAAGATAGGGGAAAGCTGTCCCTACAGTAAGACTAAGCTGAATCCCTACGATGTAGCGGGCTGCCTGTTCCTAGTGAACAGACCCGCCTTCGTCCTCGGCTAGTCTGAACGAACATCTATAGAATTAAGGGAGAGGTCCCTAAAAGAAGTAAGGACTGGGACAAAAATGGGACACCTCCTAAACAGAAACTGTTGTAGAACACAAAAGACAAAGTGACAAAAAGTACTAGAGGTCCAAGAGGACCAAGCAAACTGACAGAGATAGGCACCGAAGCACCAGGCTAGCAAAACAGTCAAACAACACTGAAGTCCATCAAAGCCAGAAGGGCGGAGCTGAAATATATAGGCAGATGGTCACGTGACCGCAAAACACAAGATAGAAAAAACTAACAGGAGGGTTCTAACAGATTTAGTGAATCCTGCATTGAGTGGTTGGACCAGATGACCCTGGAGGTCCCTTCCAACTCTAACAGACTATGATTCCGTGACATGCCAACCTTCATCTTAACTTAGCCGCACATAACCGGGCAGACTACCTCATTAAAATTCTTACTGAAAAGGGTTATAGCTTTACTACCACTGCAGAAAAAGAAATTGTGCGTGATTGAAAGAGAAGTGGTGTCATGCTGCTTCTTCTTCTTTCCTGGAAATTAAACTATGAGTTGCCTGGACAGGTTATCACCACTGATAATGAGAGGTTCATGTGCACAGAAGCCCTCATTCAGGCTTCCTTCCTCATTGTGGAGTCATATGGTATTCATGAAACAACATACAGTAAGAAATAAATGGAATGAAGATTGCCGGTATATCTACCTACAACACATCTAATTAGAAAGAACCTGTTACCAGGATTTTGCAATATAAACTGAAGCCACCTCCTTTAATGCCTCGATTATTGCAGTATAGCAACCTGTATATACGAGGGTCAGTCAATAAGTAATGCCTCCTATTTTTTTTCTCCTTTTAATTGGCAAGAAATTCAAATGCAATTACATAGGTTGAAAACCACAACATTAACGATTAATTTTTCACTTTTTAATATAATCTCCATCCATTTCCACAGTCTTGGTCCACCGTTTAACCAGGGCATGTATTCCAGCATGGTAAAAAGCATTCTTGGGACCCACCGTGCACAAACTTTTCTGTATCCCAGTTGTCCAATAATTTTCATCACACTGCCTTTACTGAGGCCGATAATGCCACACAATTCATCTGCAGTCACCCGGCAGTCACCACGAATGATGTCATCGACTCGCTGAATGTTGCTTGGAGTCACTGCGGTTACTGGCCTGCCACTCCGCATTTTGTTAGCCAACGGTGATGGCCCTTCAGCTGTGATACAGCGACAAACCCATAGTCTAACAGTACTGACATCCACTGTTGCATCACCGTACAAATTTTTCAGTCTCTCATGAATTCGAATGGGCGTTTCACCTTCTGCATGGAAGAATTCAATCACAGAACGTTGTCTAATACGAATATCGATGTCAGCCATTTTGCAAACGGATACAGTCCTGCCACCTGTTGGTGCAGGAAGTTGCAATTGCTGTGGATTGGAGAAGAAGGTTTGAGGAATTGTGCCAAATTTGAATATTTAACATAACTACCTTATTTAAGGAGAAAAAATATAGGAGGCATTACTTATTGACTGACCCTCGTAAGTCCCCAACTCAGCATATCAGCTTAAAATCCTTTCATAATTCCACTATATGGCTTGGTCCAGTCCAATCGTCATCGCTGGTCTTGCTTGGCACCTCCTCTACCTTCACAATTGCTGTTCTCTTGCCTTGACTGATGTAGATGATGAATCCTACGTCATCCACACAATGACACAAATCAGGCTCCTGCATAGTTGAAGCCTAGACCTTTGCAGGCATGCTTGGCTTTACAGTGCTAAGGGCAGAGCAAAGTTCTGTAATATTGATGTGTTAGAGCAGATGATCTGGAAGTAAAGCTGGTGCATGTGCATTACAGTACTTTAGGCATAGTGAAGAATGCATTCACAGGTCTGTGCTTCAGCTGCGCAGGAGCAAGATTGATGGACTTGTGTGGATGGCGTAAAACACGTCATCTACATCAATCAAGACAGGAGGACAGAGACTTTTGGGTTACAGGAGGCAAAATGCAGGCAGTAGTAAGCAGGCCAGAGAATGGCGAAGCTAATATATAGCTGTGGCTTCACTGGTGAGAAACTATTCTGATAAGAATAAGAAAAGGTCTCAGAGTCAGTGTTAGTAATCATGCTGTACACCAAAAGTTGTAAAGAAAATGTACCAGTAGATAAGAATAGTAGAAAGTAATTTCATCAGTAAAAAAAATTATTAGAAATTACTTGTTAGGAGCAATGTGGTGGACGCTCAGTAGAGAGGCTGATAGCACACTGCTACAGCTTATCCCAGCATCCTAATATAGAGTTTTCCTGTGCATTGAACTTCCCACCTAACAAACAGGAAGTATACTGGATGACTATCCACACAGGAAGCATAATTGTATAACCTTCCAGGCAGGAAGTGTGCTGGTAAACCATCCATAAGGAAGTGTGGTTATACTGTATGTCCTTACAGGCAGTAAGTGTGCTGAACGACCATTTACACAGGAAGTGTGCTTATATGTCCTTCCAGGCAGGAAGTGTGCTGGGTAACAATCCACACAGGAAGTGTGCTGTTACTGCATGTCCTTCCAGGCAGTAAGTGTGCTGAACAACCATTTACACAGGAAATGTGGTTATGTGTCCTTCCAGGCAGTGAGTGTGCTGGACGACTATCCACACAGAAAGTCTGCTTACATGTCCTTCCAGGCAGTAAGTGTGTTGGACAATCATACACACAGGAAGCATGCTTATATATCCTCCCGAGCAGGAAGTGTGCTGGACAACCATCTACACAGAAAGTGAGCATTTATATCCTTCCAGACAGGAAGTGTGCTGGACGACCATCCACACAGGAAGTCTGCTTATATGTCCTTCCAGGCAGGAAGTGTTCTAGAACAGCATCTACACAGGAAATTAGCTTATATGACCTTCCAAGCAGCAAGTGTGCTGGACAACCATGCACACAGGAAGCATGTTTATATATCCTTCCGAGCAGGAAGTGTGCTGGACAACCACCCACACAGGAAGTGAGCTTTTATGTCCTTCCAGACAGGAAGTGTGCTGGACGACCATCCACACAGGAAATCTGCTTACCGTATTTTTCGGACTATAAGACGCACCGGACCATAAGACACACCCCAAATTTTGAGGTGGAAAATAGGAAAAAAAATATTTTTTTTAAGATGGGGTCCGCCCTATAGTCTGATTAGGTATATTTCCTGGGGGATGGTGGAGCAGGACGCAGGGTCCTTCAGGAAACCGGCCCGTCGGAAGTTGAGAAATGCTGCGGACCCTGGATACATGAAGCCGGTGCTCCAGCAGCTGTGAGTTGCGGTGATGGTGAAGCAGGATCGCAGGTCCCTCCATTCCCTGCCTCAGAAACCCGGCAGCAGCAGAAGAGGAGAGATGACGGTGTCTGGTTGGGGCCTGTGGACCGGCTGGGGCCTGTGGACTGGCCTGGGGCCTGTGGACTGGCCTGGGGCTTGCGGCCTGTGGACTTGCCTGGGGCCTGTGGACTTGCCTGGGGCCTGGGGCCTGTGGACTTGCCTGGGGCCTGTGGATGGGCCTGGGGCCTGTGGACTTGCCTGAGGCCTGGATCTGTGAGTGGCGTCCGGTGGTGAGGCAGAGGAGCCAGGGCCTCTGTCGGGCTGTGAGCGGTGTCCGGCGGTGCGGCAGAGCAGCGTGTGTGGCTTCCGGTGGCCATGGCCATCTTCCTAAGGCTATGATCTCCAGGAAAATGGCTGCCGGAGCTCCGGGTCGGCCATTTTCCTGTGGATCATGGCCTCGGGAAGATGGCCGCAACCACCGGAAGCTGCACACGCTGCTCTGCCGCACCGCCGTACACAGCTCACAGCCCGGCAGAGACCCCAGCTCCTCTGCCTCGCCGCCGGACGCCACTCACAGCCCGGCACAGGCCCCGGCTTCTCTGCTTCACCACCCGACACCAGCACAGGTACAGGCCCCGGCTCCAGCCGCATCTCACCTTCGCCGCTTCCGGAGGACCCTGTGATCCCCGCTCCACCACCACCGGTAAAGTAACGTTCGGACCATAAGACGCACCCCTCATTTACCTTCCAAATTTTGGGGAAAAAAAAATATTATGGTCCAAAAAATATGGTATATGTCCTTCCACTCTGATACTTTTATACTTTGATTATATATCATGGAGTTACATAATCAGAGCTATTTACTTTGCTTCTGGATTTTGAACACAGTTTATGAAGTTGTTGCTAAGGCAAATGTTGAACAAAACTTGCAGCTGTTATACACTGTGTGCAGAATTATTAGGCCAGTTGTATTTTAGAGGATTATTTTTATTATTGATCAACAACTATGTTCTCAATTAACCCAAAAGACTCATAAATATCCAAGCTTAATATTTTTGGAAGTTGGAGTGTTTTTTTTTTTAGATTTGACTATCTTAGGAGGATATCTGTTTGTGCAGGTAACTATTACTGTGCAGAATTATTAGGCAACTTAATAAAAACCAAATATAATCCCATTTCACTTGTTTATTTTCACCAGGTAAACCAATATCAGTGCACAAAATTTAGAAATAAACATTTCTGATATGCAAAAACAAAAAACAAAAAATTTAGAGATCAATATAGCCACCTTTCTTTATGATGACACTCAACAGCCTTCCATCCATAGATTCTGTCAGTTGCTTGATCTGTTTTTGATCAACATTGCGTGCAGCAGCCACCACAGCCTCCCAGACACTGTTCTGAGAGGTGTACTGTTTTCCCTCCCTGTAGATCTCACATTTTATAATGGACCACAGGTTCTCAGTGGGGTTCAGATCAGGTGAACAAGGGGGCCATGTCATTATTATCTCTTCTTTTAGACTTTTACTGGCCAGCCACGCTGTGGAATAGTTGGATGCATGTGATGGAGCATTGTCCTGCATGAAAATCATGTTATTCTTCAACGATACCAACTTCTTCCTGTACCACTGCTTGAAGAAGTTGTCTTCCAGAAACTGGCAGTAGGTCTGGGAATTGAGCTTCACTCCATCCTCAACTCGAAAAGGTCCCACAAGTTCATCTTTGATGATACTAGCCCATACCAGTACCCCACCTCCACCTTGCAGGCATCTGAGTCGGAGTAGAGCTCTCTGCCCTTTACTGATCCAGCCTCTGGCCCATCCATCTGGCCCATCAAGAGTCACTCTCATTTCATCAGTCCATAAAACCTTTGAAAAATCAGTCTTAAGATAGTTCTTGGCCCATTCTTGACATTTTAGCTTATGTTTCTGTAATAGTGGGGAAGGACGTAGCCTTCCCTTGGCACTGAGGTAGTTAAAAGAAGTATCCCTGTAGCTAGACCTCTCTGAACTGTTGGTAGGCCAAGCTAAGGGGTTAGCTTCAAGGGTCCAGTCAGTAGAGTAGAGGGGGAACTTAGTGCCCTGATCAAGCCCTGAGTATGGTAGAGCTTGTTCCTGACATAATTCCTTGTGGGCTGCAGTACCTGTAATCAGCCACAAGATGCCACTGTCCTGGGTGCAGATGTCAGGTTGAGTCTGCTACCAGTGTTACAGGCAGTGATGGGGTTAATGATGTGTTATGACAGTCCACAGAGGGTGGGCACTTTAGAAAAATCCCTGCTTAGCTTCCAAGAAGCAGGAAGTGATGTTTCAGTAAGAGATAGGACAGTGAACCGTGCGGGCAGTCTGAATATATGGTGGCTGCTAGGGTAGACGGGAGCTCCATACCCTCAGACAGTGGGATCACTAGTGTGAAAGTCTCCCTATGCAAGAGCAAGAGTCCTGTTAGCCGGCCGGAGAAACTCAAAGGAAGTGTTGTGGACCCGGGGCACTTCTAGTCTGCAGGAAGCAGAGGAAGATAAATAGGACTCCAGGCTAGGACATGGGGGAGCTATCGGATCCAGATCACTGTTGGTATTGCAGAAGAGTCTCTTGGGCTAGAGATTAGAGTCACAGAGATGCTTAACTTAAAGAGGGAACCAGGGCTGAGGATGTTGCCAGCGCCTGTGAGAGAGATAATAACCTGTCAGGCCTTATCCATTATATCTGCCTGTAAATATTGTACATATTCCTTGTCCCCAAGTAAAGTCCAAGTTCTAGTTAAGAACCTCGTGTCCTCTGAATTTATTGCTGCCCTGGTCCCAGAAGAGAAATGCCTGGAGACAGCCGCGATCGGATGAGGTGAAGTAAGTGGAGAGCACCACATACACAGCCACACATCAGAGGGAGGACACGAATTGTCTGTAGGGTGCCAGAGAAAGAGGGGGCTACAGCTCGCCCATGACTACCTCGCTGGGGTACCTTACATTTGGCGTAGTCGGCAGGATGCGAGCTCCTCGCATGAAGAAAGCGGGGAAGAGCCCACGCAGAACACTGAGGAGAAAGTGTTGGAAGGCATGCGGCCCAAGATGGCGGCCCGAAGCATGGATCCCAAGATGGTGACAGTGGCGGTAAAGTCTAGAAGGAGAACCGCCTATCATGGGAGTGGACGGCGCAGGAGACCGTGAAAAGATGTCCAGCCCCTACGAGTTCTGGGACGTCCAGTGAGGAAGAGGGCGCGGCGCAAAGTGAAGTCCGGCCAGTGAGTATCAGCGCGCACAAAGAAGGCACGCGGCAGAAGGCGGAACTGCCGAGAGTGACTAGTGACGCAGGGGTCGAGTCAGAAGACCGGCCCAGGAAGAAGAGGAGTTGGACGCGCAGGACGCGCGTCACTGGTAAGTGACTAGCGTCATTTTCTGTCCAGCACACAAGAGGAAGGAGGTGCAGCGGTGGACGCTCTGAGAGGATGGCGACCGGGGGATCGGATGACCTGTCCGGAATGAGCCCTGAGGAAGAAATCTTAGAGCTGATTACCCCAGGGGCTGCAATCGAAAGTCACTCACCCGCGGATGCTGCTGCCCATGAGTCTTTGCCCCCAGTGTCTGTCCAGTGGTCCACTAGGCCCGATCCGGAGCTGGGCCTGCTCGTCCACGAGTTCCAAATGTGGTGCTGGAGCTGGATGCCGGAAGACACGTACCCTTCGGCTGAGGGTGGAGAACATCCCGGTGGGGCCGGAGCAATAACTGCAGCGGAGCTTGATGGAGGTGAGCGGTCTATACCCCAGCAGCTGGTTTCGCCTGCGGCGCCTGCCGCGGTAGCTTCCATGGCGACAGGGGCCCCTAGGCCTGAAAGGGGTGGTACGGAGGCGAGGCCCCCTAGAAGGAAGGCCGCACGGGAGAGTTTTTGGCAGTTGGCAGTGGAGGCCATCAACGCCCCTTCAGCAAAGCGTTACGCCGAGCTCGGGAGTCTGAAGTGGACTACCCGCAACCCCCCGATGACGCCACGAGAACAGTGGCGATGGACCGATACCTTCCTGAGAGGTTGGCTGGAGGGGTCCAACGCGGCGCGGAGGGAGTCGGTGGAGGCGTCCCAGACTCGGTGGCGAGTCCTCGAGTACCATATCCGTGAGGGGTATGGATTCTTAGAAGAGGAGTGGACCGGGCATGAGGTATTCATCACCCGTGAGGTTATCAAGCGCGACTACCTGCCCGACCGTCTCCACAACCTACATGTGGGGGACATAGTCCACTTTGTCAAATGCGAGTGTTCCAGGGGGTGGTACGCGGCTGCGCTCACCGTCCGTAGAAATGGGAGGATGTCCTTGAGAAGGATAAGGAAGTCTTCCAATGAAGAGCCAAGAGAGAGGCTCTGTAGCGCTGGGCTAGGGAATCCCCTAAAGGATTCCTACCCCCTCCCAAGGCCAGTGTCTCACAAGAGGAGGAACCCAGGAAGCGTCAGTGGGGAAACATCGAGAATGAAGAGGAGGAAGTCTTCTCGAGCGGCAGAAGGGCCGACTCTCCCAGTGAGGTGCCTGATGTTGACTCAGCAGCCAAACACCCAGGAGGGGCTGAGGCAGTTGAGCAAGGAACTGCCAGAGAGACTCAGACTGGTGCCAGTCATGAGGTCCACCACTTTACAGTGACCAGCTACGGCACTACCCAGGTCGGCTGTGGCAGTGCTACGTCCTCGGACAAGGACCCCGGGCCTAGCAGATACCCCGATCAGCCTTGGAAGTGGAAGAAGCCGCCTTCGTCTGCAGCATGGGCCGCCTTCATGAAGGAACGGGGGGAGGCCTGGAAGAAGTGATCTAGCTAGCTAAAAAAGGTCCGATGACCTTTCACCTTTTCCTTTATCAGGACCCACCAGCGGTGATCCTGTTTCTGGGGCTATTTCCCAATGGGGGTGGAGTGCCCCATATTGAATTGAGTTAAAGAGAGAAAAAAAATGGAGGACTGTTCCCCTACCTCCCTGGCCAGGAAGGCCTTAAGCAGCACTAAAAGTTGTGTGCCCAAGGGAGCTGCTCTTTTTGTTTTTACTTCTATTTTTATTTTTGTTGTGCTTGTTGCGCCTTTTTCTGCTGGAATTTAAAACGCTGAGGCACACCTTGAGGATGGATATCCTCCAAATCTAAGAGACTTGCGGCCTAGGGGGAAGAACCGGTGACCCCCGCTAGGGCCAAGAAGAAAGAGACTTACAGGGTGTTACCTGTTACTGTGTGCCTCAGAATGCAGCCCTCGAAGGAGAATGGGGGCTATTGAGGTGTTGGTCTGTCTTAAAAATATGGACATGGGCATTGTGTTTCCAGAGTCCTTACGAAGAAGGACCGGTAACTTTGAGAACTTTGAAAGATGGTAATGGACTGTCCTAAATTGTAGATCCAGGGCCCTTAACCGAGAAGACTTCAGGACCAGTCGTGTACTGAAATGTTTTAGTAATGTGATATGATGTCATAGCTGCTGATCTGTGTTGATTGTTTAGTGTGGTCGGGGACGACCAACATTAAAGTGTCAGGGAATGTAATAGTGGGGAAGGACGTAGCCTTCCCTTGGCACTGAGGTAGATAAAAGAAGTGTCCCTGTAGCTAGACCTCTCTGAACTGTTGGTAGGCCAAGCTAAGGGGTTAGCTTCAAGGGTCCAGTCAGTATGGTAGAGCTTGTTCCTGACATAATTCCTTTTGGGCTGCAGTACCTGTAATCAGCCACAAGATGCCACTGTCCTGGGTGCAGATGTCAGGTTGAGTCTGCTACCAGTGTTACAGGCAGTGATGGGGTTAATGATGTGTTATGACAGTACACAGAGGGTGGGCACTTTAGAAAAATCCCTGCTTAGCTTCCAAGAAGCAGGAAGTAATGTTTCAGTAAGAGATAGGACTAGTGTTGAGCCACCCCCATAGTGTTCGGGTTCGGTTTGGTTCGCTGAGCACCGGGATGTTCGTGGAACTGTTCGTCGAACACCTTAGAACACCATCGAACACAGTCGAACACCGTTAAACCAATGGCAGGCAAACAAAAACACATAGAAACACATAGAAAACACCTTCAAAGGTGTCCAAAAGCTGACAAACTGCTCAAAAGACACTCTCTTTAAAAAAGCCGGCCGGCAATTCAGCAGCGGCATACACCGGTACCCGACAATTTAGAACAGAAAGAATAAAGCATCACACATAGATTAGATAGATAGAAACATGTCAGTCACATACAGTACAGACCAAAAGTTGTACACACCTTCTCATTTAAAGATTTTTCTGTATTTTCATGACTATGAAAATTGTACATTCACACTGAAGGCATCAAAACTAAGAATTAACACATGTGGAATTATATACTTAACAAAAAAGTGTGAAACAACTGAAAATATGTCTTATATTCTAGATTCTTCAATGTAGCCACCTTTTGCTTTGATGACTGCTTTGCACACTCTTGGCATTCTTTTGATGAGCTTCAAGAGGTAGTCACCGGAAATGGTCTTCCAACAATCTTGAAGGAGTTCCCAGAGATGCTTAGCACTTGCTGGCCCTTTTGCCTTCACTCTGTGGTCCATCTCACTCCAAACCATCTCGATTGGGTTCAGGTCTGGTGACTGTGGAGGTCAGGTCATCTGGCGTAGCACCCCATCACTCTCCTTCTTGGTCAAATAGCCCTTACATAACCTGGAGGTGTGTTTGGGGTCATTGTCCTGTTGAAAAATAAATGATGGTCCAACTAAATGCAAACCGGATGGAATAGCATGCCGCTGCAAGATGCTGTGGCAGCCATGCTGGTTCAGTATGCCTTCAATTTTGAATAAATCCCCAACAAGTGTCACCAGCAAAGCACCCCCACACCATCACACCTCCTCCTCCATGTTTCACGGTGGGAACTAAGCATGTAGAGTCCATCCGTTCACCTTTTCTGCGTCGCACAAAGACACGGTGGTTGGAACCAAAGATCTCAAATTTGGACTCATCAGACCAAAGCACAGATTTCCACTGGTCTAATGTCCATTCCTTGTGTTCTTTAGCCCAAACAAGTCTCTTCTGCTTGTTGCCTGTCCTTAGCAGTGGTTTCCTAGCAGCTATTTTACCATGAAGGCCTGCTGCACAAAGTCTCCTCTTAACAGTTGTTGAAGAGATGTGTCTGCTGCTAGAACTCTGTGTGGCATTGACCTGGTCTCTAATCTGAGCTGCTGTTAACCTGCGATTTGTGAGGCTGGTGACTCGGATAAACTTATCCTCAGAAGCAGAGGTGACTCTTGGTCTTCCTTTCCTGGGGCGGCCCTCATGTGAGCAAATTTCTTTGTAGCGATTGATGGTTTTTGCAACTGCACTTGGGGACACTTTCAAAGTTTTCCCAATTTTTCGGACTGACTGACCTTCATTTCTTAAAGTAATGATGGCCACTCGTTTTTCTTTACTTAGCTGCTTTTTTCTTGCCATAATACAAATTCTAACAGTCTATTCAGTAGGACTATCAGCTGTGTATCCACCTGACTTCTGCACAACAGAACTGATGGTCCCAATCCAATTTATAAGGCAAGAAATCCCACTTATTAAACCTGACAGGGCACACCTGTGAAGTGAAAACCATTTCCGGTGACTACCTCTTGAAGCTCTTGAAGAGAATGCCAAGAGTGTGCAAAGCAGTCATCAAAGCAAAAGGTGGCTACTTTGAAGAACCTAGAGTATTAGACATATTTTCAGTTGTTTCACAATTTTTTGTGAACTATATAATTCCACATGTGTTAATTCATAGTTTTGATGCCCTCAGTGTGAATGTACCATTTTCATAGTCATGAAAATACAGAAAAATCTTTAAATGAGAAGGTGTGTCCAAACTTTTGGTCTGTAAAGTATATAAGAAGTACAGTGACAGTGTTGCTTACTGTACTTGTCATTTAGTGTTAAAGGATTTATTTAAAAAAATAATACTGTTTTCATGCACCGTCTCTTTAAAAAAGCCAGCCGGCAATTCAGCATCGGTACCCGACAATTTATAACAGAAAGAATAGAGCATCACACATAGATTAGATACATAAAAACATGTCAGTCACATATATAAGAAGTACAGTGATAGTGTTGATTACTGTACTTGTCATTTAGTGTTAAAATAAAGGATTTATTTAAAAAAAAAATGGCGTGCAGTTCCCCATAATTTTAGTCTCTAGTAGTGTTGAGCCACCCCCGTAGTGTTCGGGTTCGGTTCGGTTCGTCGAACACCCGTGTGTTCGCCGAACTGTTCGTCGAACTGTTCGTCGAACACCTTCGAACACCGTTAAAACCAATGGCAGGCAAACAAAAACACATAGAAACACATAGAAAACACCTTCAAAGGTGTCCAAAAGCTGACAAACTGCTCAGAAGACAAAACTAACACATGGAAAAGTGACAAGTACATATAGTCATGCGAAAAGAAAAGAGGTGGAGGAGTAAAAGGAGGGGGAGACACAGATATAGGCATGTCATGCCCTTCTAAAATACAAAAAGTGAGAAGCCGACACGGCCAGTCCGCTCCTGCCCGTGCCACCTCCGTGTCACCGGGTTTGTGCCAGAGCCGCGGTGAACCCTGACGGCCAGACCCCTCTCCCAATACTGGTGCCTGTCCGCTGGTGGGTCGAGCGAGCCCCCCTGTGGTGGAGGCAGCTCTAAGCTTTTTAATTTAAATTGTCTCTCTAATTTGAATGAATACACTTTAAATCCATTTACAAGGATCTATTGGAGGGCAAGTCTCATGCCAGCAGCCGCGTAATTCCAGCTGCAGTAGCGTCCACTAAAGCTGCTGCAGTTAAAAAGCTTTTATAAGGATCGAGCTCGGCTGTCCACCGCAAGGCATCCTACTGCCAGTCCCAGCCCCTATGCCTTGGGGTGCCTCCTGATGCTCTTCACTGAGTATCCAGTGGTCCCGCAGCATTTCCTTTGAAAAAATGAAGTGTCCAAACTACAGGTGGTGTAGCTTGCTTAACAGCCGGGATAATTCGCTGACTAGCAGACACTGCTACTAGGCACAAAGTATTTCCTGGGCTAGATGCAGTTAAAAATTTGTAATTAGATACTCTCGTTGGATGCTGAGAAAGCATTCCATAGAGTCTCCTGGCACGCCATATATGATTCTCTTAAAAAGCTTGGGGTAGGGGTCTAGGGGACCCTTTTATAGCCAAAATCACGGCCCTGAATCGCAATACGTCACCTAGGCTGAAGATAAATGGAACTGTAGCACCCTGAGGGCTCGGTTGCTACAGAGGTATTGCACCTCACCCAGAGGTGTGATATCTCACTCTCAGGTAAGGATGGAGTGTGGATCAGGACCCGACACCTGCATGCATTACACCACATTGCCGTGGGGCAGGGCGACCAATATGCCCCTGAGATGGGCACGACAGTCCCTGTCCCTGGCTGGAGTGGGGGGAGGGAACACTGAGGAAGGGGAACCCTGCAGTGCAGGAGCAGGGAGGAAGCAGTTCCTGGGTGCATTGAGAAGGGAGTATAAAAGGTGGGCAACATCTTAGTTCAGTGCAGAGAAGTCTGAGCAGAAGTGACAGGGAGCAGGGGCTCTGCATGAGCTCTGCTCCGGAGGCGGGCCTAGTAACAGAGGCCCAGGCATGGAAGAGGGAGAAGGAAGGAAGAGGAGCGGAGAAGGCTCCAGGAACGAGGAACGAAGGGATCCCAGTAATGCGGACGGGCGAGTCGCCACCGCACGCCCGAATCCACCTGCGTGGAGAGGTCAGGCCAAAGGGGGAGACCGGTTCCCGAAACTAGTGGAGGCAAGAAACGACCCTCAGCTAGAAACCGGAGGCTGTGACATTTTATGTGGCGCAGCCCCTCGCTACACCCGCTAGGAAGGCACCACATAGGGTCAGGGAAACTGGCGCCAAGTTTACCAAGAGGAGGCCCGAGGCAGCCAGACAGAAGGGTTGGTAAGAAAGGCCAAACAAAGGACACACAAAGGGGGCCCTGTGAAGCGCTCCAAAGTTATCTGGGAGTTGTCTGAGCCCCTCACCTGGTGAGCACAGTACGACGTGGGCAGCCGTTACCTGCAGACGTGGTCTGGATAATAAGAACTGTGAGTAAAGGCCCTGGACTGCATCACTGACTCCGTGTCATTACTGCTGCTGCACTGCACCATCACCCCCATCCTCCGCATACACTGCCCTGAGGCTATACTCCTCCCGTGGGGAGTTATGCTACGCTCTGCTGCACCCACAACACCAGCCTCAGCGGTCTGCCCTGCAGCGGTGGTTCACTCTGACCGCAATCCACGGGTGGCGTAGTCGGACATTTAAACATCAAAACCACATAAATCGTTCCGCCACTGGTTTGACCGCCCTGAGCCACGGAACCGGGTCGCCGCCACGGAGACTACAACCACCAGCATCCACCAAAAAGGGTCCGGCTCCGGGTGTCCCAAGGCCCAGGGGGTGCATCAGAACATTTTCATCACCTTTCACAATCACCAATGGGACAAGGCAGGGATGTCCTCTGTCCCCTCTCTTATACATCCTAGTGACGGAGCACCTGCTCTCATCAATTCGCCATAACCCCAATATTAGGTGGATTGAGGTGGGAGGCACCGAGTACAAGTGCTCTCTATTTGCTGATGATGTCCTAGTATATATCACTCAATCACATATATCCATCCATGCTGTTATGGCTGAAATAGATCACTTTGTTACATGGTCAAAATTTAAAATCAATGCAGCGAAGTCTGAGGCCCTCGATGTCTCCCTCCATAAATCCATACAGGATTCCATCCAGTCCAACTTTCCCTTTGCCTGGCCCTCACAGGGTATCAAATACTTAGGAATTCCTATTCATAGAGACCTCTCCCGTCTATGTTATCTTAATTTTGGGCCCTTTATTGAACAACTCCATACAGACCACGGTTGGCAAGTTAGAACTGTAAGATTCACTACGTGAACCACTAGTGTTTTGTGGAAAAGCACATGTACACTGTGTTCCAAATTATTATGCAAAAAGTGTTTAGGAGTGATAAGGGAAGAATTTGTTTGTTTGTCAGTTAAACTCATTGATGGTGATGTGTGTCAGGGCACTTTATATCACTGTAAGCAATTGCAGACACCTGTGCTAATTAGTTTGGCAGGTGTGTCCAATGAAAGGCAAGACTACTTAAGAAGGCTGTCCCACATTATTAAGCAGCCTACATTTTCTGCCAAAATGGAAAAGAAAATGGATGTGTCGGCTGCTGAGAAGCAACAAATTGTGGAGTGTTTAGGTCAAGGCATGACTACAATCAACATTGTGCGATGATCAGGATGAAGTGTCTTGGCAATCAAGAAGTATGTAGCTGGTTCACAGTACACACGTGTGCGTGCTGATAAGGGCAAATTGAGGACTCTTTCCTACAGGCAATTACGTCAGGTTAAAAGAGCAGCGGCAAAAAAGCCTTGTCATAGCAGCCGACAAGTTTTTGAAGCTGCTGGTGCCTCCAACGTCCCCCGAACAACAAGATGCAGGGTCCTTCAGAGTTTTGCAGCTGTGCATACGCCATCCTGTCGACCTCCTCTATCCACTTCACACAAGCAGAAACGGCTCCAGTGGGACAAACAATACATGAAGTCTGACTTCAAAACTGTTTTGTTCACCGATGAGTGCCGTGCAACGTTTGATGGTCCAGATGGATGGAGTGGAGGATGGCTGGTTGATGGACACCCCCCGCAAACACGGCTACAGCGCCAACAAGGAGGAGGTGGAGTAATGTTTTGGGCTGGAATCATGGGGAGAGAGATTGTCGGCCCCTTTAGGATCCCTGAAGGGGTAAAGATGAACTCCATAATGTATGTGGAGTTTCTCAAACAGCACTTCCTGCCATGGTTCAAGAAGAAGAACCGTGTATTCCACAGCAAGATCATTTTTATGCATGATAATGCACCATCTCATGCTGCCCATAAAACATCTGCATCTCTGGCTGATATGTTCATAAAAGTGGACAAACTTATGTTGTGACCCCCATGCTCCCCTGACCTCTACCCCATTCAGAACCTCTGGAGCATCATCAAAAGGAGTGTCTATGATGGCGGGAGGCAGTTCACATCTAAGCAACAGCTCTGGGAGGGTATTCTGTCCTCATGCAAAACAATTGAAGCAGAAACCATCCAAAACCTGACAAATTCAATGGACGAGAGAGTTCAGAAGCTCCTTTCGAACAAGGGGTCCTATGTGAAAATGTAACATCACCTAGAATAAAGTTTTGAGTTGAAAACTGTTTGATTTCAGTTTCTAATAACCTGCTAATGCTTATAATTTCAAAAATGACCATTTTTTTGGTCTTTATTAAAATGAAAAGGTTGATCGAAAAGTTTGGGGGATCTAAGAGTGTGGCAACCCAGTAGTCAGGATTACTTCGAATTCTGACAATATGAGGGTCATGTTGCAGGTAGTGCAGCAAGAAGGCACTTATGTGTCTTGCGCATCTAGAAGCCCCAAAATTATTTTCCGGGCTAGATGCAGCTAAAAATTATTATTAATTTTAAATCTGGTGGAGCTTAGTATAGATGGCCTAATAGAATCAGTGCTGCACACTGCTACAAAGCCCAAAATATTTTCCAGCCAAGATACAGATAAACATGATTAGTAATTTGAAAGCTTAAAACGGTTGGTGAGGTGATTTTAACCAATCATCAAGCTTTTACTCTCCCCAGGATGACACAGGGGTAGAAAAGTCGTTTCGGATCCATGATTTGTTCATCTTTATGAACGTGAGTCTGTCTACATTATCAGTGGAGAGCCGCGTGCGCTTATGTGTCAGCACACCACCTGCAGCGCTGAACACACGTTCAGACAGAACGCTGGCTGCGGGGCATGACAAGATCTCCAAGGCGTAAGTGGCTAGCTCCGGCCATTTATCCAGATTGGAAGCCCAAAAAGAGCAAGGGTCCAGTGACACAGTCATGGCTTCAATGTTTACTTGGAGATACTCCTGTACCATCGTCTCTAGGCGTTGACTATGTGTCAGACTTCTTGTCTACTGTGGCAAAGGATGGGCTAAAAAAGTGGTGAAATGATTCCGCAAAATTGATGTTACCAGCAGATACTGTGGTTCTGTTACGGTTTGAGTGCTGAACACTCGACGGTCCCACGGTTGGCAAGTTGGAACTGTGAGATTCACTACGTGCACCACTGGTGTTTTGTGGAAAAGCACATGTAAGATTCTGCAACAGTCTCTGCTGATACTCCTGCATGCGTGCATCCCTTTCTATGGCAGGAATAATTTCTGCAAATTTACTTTTGTACCGGGGATCTAACAGTGTGGCAACCCAGTAGTCAGGATTATTTCTAATTCTCACAATTCGAGGGTCATGTTGCAGGTAGTGCAGCAAGAAGGCACTCATGTGTGTTGCGCATCCAGGAGCACCAAGTCCCTGTTGTGTTGGTGGCGAGGTAACAATCATGCTTCCTTCCTCTGTCCTCTCCCCCCCAACCTCACACAACAGAAATGTGATCAAGGTCTCCCTCATCTGATGAGTCTTCCATCAGTTCGTCCTCCACTTCTTCCTGGGCTCCTGCACCTTCCTCACTAGTTTGGCTGCTACCATGCACCCTGGTAAAACCATCTCCCCCACCCTCACATGCCTACCGCCTTGGTGCTGCCGACCGTCTGGACCTTGCAGACGTTAGCCCTTCCGCATACAACTCCTCCTCCTCTACTTCCTCCACCTCCTCTTGTGCCACCACCTGACTCCGAATTCTGTTTAACATGTGCTCCAGCATGTAAATCACCGGAATAGTCATGCTGATAATGGCATCGTCAGCACTAAACATCTTCGTAGCCATTTCAAAATTGTGCAGAAGGGTACATAGGTCCCTGATCTGAGACCACTCCTCCAGCGTGATTTGCCCCACCTCTGGATCTCGTTGGCCCAGGCTATACGTCAGAACGTATTGCACCAGGGCTTGTCGGTGCTGCCACAGTCGCTGTAACATGTGCAGAGTTGAATTCCACCGGGTAGGCACATCGCATTTTAGCCGGTGAAGTGGCAGGCCCAACGACTTCTGTAGAGATGAAAGTCGCTGAGCTGCGGGATGCGAACGGCGGAAGTGAGCACACAGCGACCGTGCCCTCTGCAGAAGGCCATCTAGTCTGGGATAGTGGGCTAAAAATTGCTGGACAACCAGATTCAACACGTGAGCCATACAAGGCACGTGTGTGACATTGCCCTGGCGAAGGGTCGCACCCAGGTTTGCAGCATTGTCGCACATGGCCTTCCCTGGTTTCAGGTCCAGTGGAGACAACCATTCATGAAATTGGTTCTCCAGAGCTGACCACAACTCCTTAGCTGTGTGACTCACATTTCCCAGACATTTCAAAGTAAAAACCGCTTGATGACGTTGAGCCCTACTGCCAGCATAGTACGGAGGTGTGCAGGATCCCTTCTGCGCAGTTAGAAAGCTTGTGGCATGACCAGACAGGCTTTGGGTGCAGGTGGAGGACCGAGAGGAGGTTGAGGAGGCAGAAGCAGTGGAGGAACTTTGAGATAAAGAGGATTGACGCAAAACTCGTGGGGACGGCAAGACTTGGACAGCAGCCCCTTGTCCTGCTGTCACCATAGTTACACAGTGCCCAGTCAGCGACATGTAACGCCCCTGTCCATGCCTACTCGTCCAAGTGTCTGTGGTGAAATGCACCCTGTCACACACAGAGTTTCTCAAAGAAGCGGTGATGTTGTGTGCGACATGCTGGTGGAGCGCAGGCACACCTTTCTTTGAGAAGTAGTGCCGACTGGGCATCTGGTACTGGGGCACTGCGACGGACATAAGGTCTCGAAAATGATCTGTGTCCACCAGGCGGAAAGGCAGCATTTCTGTAGCCAAGAGCTTGCAGATGGTGAAATTCAACCTCTTAGCTTTCTCATGGCTAGGAGTAAATGGTCTTTTACTTGTCCACATCTGAGGGACTGAGTGCTGGCTATTGTGCTTAGACGGGGCTGATAAGGGTGTACCTGGCAAACTGCCGGTCTGTGAGGAAGATGCAGGCGGACATGTTAGGTTGCCTTGATCCAAAGGTGGTGCTATCGATGTCGGACAGCGCTCAACACCAGCTGGTGTTACCACCTCCAAAGAAAATGATGACCTGCCAATCACACTGGCTGTTGCGGTGGCAGGTCTGCGCCCCAAAACAGGTGTGACTGCTGTCCCCCCAGTCACAGAGGATGAAGAGGCCGCGGATGCACAAGATATGGCAGACGGTGGTTGGCCCGGCCGGCTAGGCCGCATTGTAGCAAAGTGAGCTTCCCACTGCAACTTATGCTTCATGTCCATGTGCCGGTTCATGCATGAAGTACTCAAACTATGTATTTTTTGGCCTCTACTTAGCTTTTGCTGACAAATGTTACAGATAACACGAGTTGGGTCATCTTTATCGATCTGAAAAAATGCCCAGGCTATGCAAGGCTTAGCACCCATGCGACCTGAAGAGCCACCACGACTTGTGGTGAGAGGCAGAGTTGTGTTTGAGGATGCAGTTGTTGACGTGCTTCCAGTACTACGTCTCTGTCCAGGAAGGCGCAACCTGACCTCGTCGTCACTAGCATCCTCCTCCACCTCCTCTGCTGACCTCATCGACTGGCTGACTGTGGGTTGACAGTAAGTGGGATCTCCAACCTCATCATCATCACCCTGTGCGTTATCACACCCATCGTCCTCAGAGCCAACCTGTTCCTGCCCTGACAAAAAACTAAAGTTGTCGCTCCAATCAGGTATTTGAGTCTCATCATCGTCTTCCTCATTGTCTCCACCAACAGGAGTTACAGTTTGGGAATGAGGGTCTACATTATGGTCAGAACCTTCTGCGTCTGGTCCTGGATCCGATTCATAAAGATTCTGGGCATCAGTGCAGATCATTTCCTCGTCTGGATTCACAGAAGCGCTGGAGTCGACCTCTGATTCCCAGGCTATAGTATGAGTAAACAGCTCTGCAGACTCAACCATCTGTTCTACCTCATACTCAGACGGGCAGCTGGAGATTTGGGAGCTGTGAGGAAGCAAGTGCGATTGGGGTGACACCTTTGAGGACTGGAGTATTTGTGATGTTGAAGTCGATGTGGAGGAGAGCCCACTTAAAGGAACACTTGATATCCGTTGAAGCACCTGCTTTTTTTGTGCCTCATCTGGAATTTGTAGCGATTGGCGTGGCCGTAAGAAAGGGATCTTATCACATTGTCCGCTAAAAGAAGTAGACATTTTAGTTTGGCTGGAAGATGGTCTTTCTTCTGCAGATGTTACTGTTGCTTTAACACCTACCCCACGGACACAACCTTTTTTCCCCTTCCCAACACGCCTATTCCCCTTTCCACCAGCAGCAGGCCTTTTTCCACTCATTTTGGTGGTTAACTAATTCACAACTCTGGAGTTTTTTGCACAAAAAAACAATGGATGGGAACCGAGCTGAGCTGAGTGGCCAAACTGTGGTATTAGGCCAAAACTATTGGCTGGGTTAGATGCAGAAAAAAATTATATTCAATTTGCAACCTGATGGAGGTCAGTATAGATGGACTAATAGAACAAGTCCCACACACAGCTAGAAGCCCAAATATTTTTTCAGAGGTAGATGCAGATAAAAATTATTTTTAATTTGCAACCTGATGGAGGTCAGTATAGATGGACTAATAGAGAAAGTCCCACACACTGCTAGAAGGCCAAATATTTTTTCAGAGCTAGATGCAGATAAAAATAATTTTTAATTTGCAACCTGATGGAGGTCAGTATAGATGGACTAATAGAGAAAGTCCCACACACTGCTAGAAGGCCAAATATTTTTTCAGAGCTAGATGCAGAAAAAAATTATATTCAGTTTGCAACCTGATGGAGGTCAGTATAGATGGACTAATAGAACAAGTCCCACACACAGCTAGAAGCCCAAATATTTTTTCAGAGGTAGATGCAGAAAAAAAATATATTCAGTTTGCAACCTGATGGAGGTCAGTATAGATGGACTAATAGAACAAGTCCCACACACTGCTAGAAGGCCAAATATTTTTTCAGAGCTAGATGGAGAAAAAAATTATATTCAGTTTGCAACCTGATGGAGGTCAGTATAGATGGACTAATAGAACAAGTCCGACACACAGCTAGAAGCCCAAATATTTTTTCAGAGCTAGATGCAGACAAAAAAATATTTTTAATTTGCAACCTGATGGAGGTCAGTATAGATGGACTAATAGAGAAAGTCCCACACACTGCTAGAAGGCCAAATATTTTTTCAGAGCTAGATGGAGAAAAAAATTATATTCAGTTTGCAACCTGATGGAGGTCAGTATAGATGGACTAATAGAACAAGTCCCACACACTGCTAGAAGGCCAAATATTTTTTCAGAGCTAGATGCAGAAAAAAATTATATTCAGTTTGCAACCTGATGGAGGTCAGTATAGATGGACTAATAGAACAAGTCCCACACACTGCTGGAAGGCCAAATATTTTTTCAGAGCTAGATGCAGAAAAAAATTATATTCAGTTTGCAACCTGATGGAGGTCAGTATAGATGGACTAATAGAACAAGTCCCACACACTGCTAGAAGGCCAAATATTTTTTCAGAGCTAGATGCAGAAAAAAATTATATTCAGTTTGCAACCTGATGGAGGTCTGTATAGATGGACTAATAGAGAAAGTCACACACACTGCTAGAAGGCCAAATATTTTTTCAGAGCTAGATGCAGACAAAAAATTATTTTTAATTTGCAACCTGATGGAGGTCAGTATAGATGGACTAATAGAGAAAGTCCCACACACTGCTAGATGGCCAAATATTTTTTCAGAGCTAGATGCAGAAAAAAATTATATTCAGATTGCAACCTGATGGAGGTCAGTATAGATGGACTAATAGAACAAGTCCCACACACTGCTAGAAGCCCAAATATTTTTTCAGAGCTAGATGCAGAAAAAAATTATTTTCAATTTGCAACCTGATGGATGTCAGTATTGATGGACTAATAGAATGATGCTATGCCCAAAAGATTTTACTTCACTAGGTGCAGTAAAAAAATTGGTATTCTATACACAGGTGGTATATCTTGCAACACAGATAGGCTACTCCACTGACTAACACACTCTGCAATAGGCCAAAAAGGATTAGCTTTGCTAGATTCAGCCAAATGCTGTGAAAAAAACTTGCACAGCACTGGCACAGACCTGCCTGGCAAAAACTGATAGGATCTGATGTAACCTAGTCCTGAAAAGGACTGCAATTACAATTAGTCTTTACTCCCACAACCTATCTATTTAAGAGCACAGACCTGCCTGATAAAAGTCGTAGGAAATGCTGTAACCTAGTCCTTAAAAGGACTGCAATCACAACTATTCCCTACTCCCAAGCTATCTGTAGATTTGTGCGAAAATTGGCTTGAAATTAATAAGGTATAGCGCACACAGCAACAGCGGTGCCGTCTAACATGCAGCTGCAGCAGTGAGAAAATGGTGGCGACGGTGAAAATGGCTGGGTCTTATAGGGCAAGGACATATGACATACACTGCCAATGACACATGCCCTTGCTTGTGTGAAAAAAAGCACTTCGCTCCGTGTGTGCGCTGCTGATAGGCTGACAGATTGCACCTCCCCACTGTAAATGCGGGAAAGAGAAAAAAAAATGGAGATCTTCATTATTCCTGCAGAGATCCATCCCCTGCCCCTCCCCCCGCCCCGCTGTACACTCAAACTGCGTATTAACATTAATTTTCATTATTACTGAGAAAAAATCCAGTTATGATTTTGGTGCATGAACAGTTATCGAACATAACCTCGAACAGCCGAATTTTTCTCAAATCGTTCGTGTTCGCCAAACGGCTCGAACACCGCCCAAAACAGCTCGAATTTGAGATTGGCGAACAGTTCGAGTCGAACAACGCTCATCTCTAATCTCTAGCGGAGGTTAAGCAGACGGCTGGGGCAGATGTTTGAAGCCTAGGAAGGGGGTAATACCCACGGAGCTTCCCAGGCTACTAATATCAGACCCCAGCTGAATACCTAGCCTTTACTAGCTATTAAATTGGGGGACCCCCAAAAAAATGACGTGGGATCCCCCCTATTTTAATAGCTAGCAAAGGCTAGGCAGACAGCTGGGGGGCTGATATTAATAGCCCAGGAAGGGTGCCATGAATATTGGCCCCCTCCCAGGCTAGAAACACCAGCCGTCAGCAACCCCAGAAAAGGCGCATCCATAGGATGCGCCAATTCTGTCACTTAGCCTCGCTCTTCCCACTGCCCTGTAGCGGTGGCAGTGCGGTAATAGGGCTGGGGTTGATGTCAGCTTATAATGACAGCTGACATCAAGCCCAGGTTAGTAATGGAGAGGCGTCTATAAGACACCCCCATTACTAACCCCATAGTCAAAGTTAAAAAAACCACAAACACCCAGAATAAAGTCCTTTAATTGAAATAAACACACAATTCTTTATTGTTCTAAATTAAACCATACTTACCATCACGCCCATTCCAGCTGAAGCCAATGTCTTCTGCAATAAAAGTAAAATAATAAAGCAACATCATCCTTACCTTTCCATGGTTCCCACGACAGCTTCAGCTCTGCTACATTCACATGACATGCTGGATCGCAGCCGAAAGCTGCCATCCAGCTTTCCATGCCACAGACACTGAGAAGCGCAGGCATGCTTGCGCTCTGCAGTGTCTGGCTGTGACGCCATCCAGATGAGCCGAGGTCATGTCCAATGAACTCGGCTCACCTCATGCACGTCACTGACAGCGTTGGAAAATTCTCCTGCGCTCGGCGCTTGAGCAGGAGAATTCTCCCACGCTGGGATGGCATTGAGATGGCAGGCTATATGGCGCTGCCATCCAGCATGCAATCCTTCATAGAAACTGCAGAGCGCAGGCAATTCTCCCAGGCTGTCAGTGACGTGCATGAGGTGAGCTGAGTTCATTGGACATGAGCTCACCTCATGCACGTCACTGACAGCGTGAGAAAATTCTCCTGCGCTCAGCGCTTCAGTAGGAGAATTCTCCCACGCTGGGATGGCATTGAGATGACAGGCTGGGTATCCTATGGATGCGCCATTTTTGGGGCAGCTGATGGCTGGTGTTTCTAGCCTGGGAGGGGGCCAATATTCATGGCACCCTTCCTGGGCTATTAATATCAGCCCCCAGCTGTCTGCCTAGCCTTTGCAAGCTATTAAAATAGGGGGGACCCCACATCATTTTTTTGGGGGTCCCCCATTTTAATAGCGAGTAAAGGCTAGGTATTCAGCTGGGGCTGATATTAGTAGCCTGGGAAGCTCCGTGGGTATTACCCCCTTCCCAGGCTTCTAACATCTGCCCCAGCCGCATGCTTAACCTCCGCTAGAGACTAAAATTACGGGGAACCCCGCGCCAATTTTTTTTTTAATACATCCTTTATTTTAACACTAAATGACAAATACAGTAATAAACACTATCACTGTACTTCTTATATATGTGACTGACATGTTTCTATCTATCTAATCTGTGTGTGATGCTCTATTCTTTCTGTTATAAATTGTCGGGTACCGATGCTGAATTGCTGGCCGGCTTTTTTAAAGAGACGGTGCATGAAAACACTAATATTTTTTTTAATAAATCCTTTAACACTAAATGACAAGTACAGTAACTAACACTGTCACTGTACTTCTTATATATGTGACTGACATGTTTCTATGTATCTAATCTATGTGTGATACTCTATTCTTTCTGTTCTAAATTTTCGGGTACCGGTGTATGCCGCTGCTGAATTGCCGGCTTTTCATGTTTCACTGTGAGCACTGTTCCCATCGATTTGGGCAACCACTGTAATGCCACAACCACCCTGGCTTTGGCATTACAGTGATTGGCAGACAATCCCTGCATGATTGGTGCTCTAAATAGCACCAGACATGCAGGACACGCTTTTGGTGCACGAACAGTTATCGAACAAAACCTCGAACAGCCAAATTTTTTGCAAATCGTTCGCGTTCGTCGAATGACTCGAACACCGCCCAAAACAGCTCGAATTTGAGATTGGCGAACAGTTGTAGTCGAACACCGCTCATCTCTAGATAGGACAGTGAACCGTGTGGGCAGCCTGAATATATGGTGGCTGCTAGGTAGACTGGAGCTCCATACCCTCAGATAGTGGGATCACTAGTGTGAAAGTCTCCCTACGCAAGAGCAAGAGTCCTGTTAGCCGGCCGGAGAAACTCAAAGGAAGTGTTGAGGACCCGGGGCACTTCTAGTCTGCAGGAAGCAGAGGAAGATAAATAGGACTCCAGGCTAGGACGTGGAGGAGATATCGAATCCAGATCACTGTTGGTATTGCAGAAGAGTCTCTTGGGCTAGAGAGTAGAGTCACAGAGATGCTTCACTTAAAGAGGAACCAGGGCTGAAGATGTTGCCAGCGCCTGTGAGAGAGATAATAACCTGTCGGGCCTTATCCATTATATCTGCCTGTAAATATTGTACATATTCCTCTTCCCCAATTAAAGTCCAAGTTCTGGTTAAGAACCTCGTGTCCTCTGAATTTATTGCTGCCCTGGTCCCAGAAGAGAAATGCCTGGAGACAGCCGCGATCGGATGAGGTGAAGTAAGTGGAGATCACCACATACACAGCCACACATCAGAGGGAGGACACAAATTGTCTGTAGGGTGCCAGAGCGAGAGGGGGCTACAGCTAGCCCACGAATACCTCGCTGGGGCACCTTACATTTCTTGTTCAAAGGTGGTCATTTTTCAGCCTTCCTTACCTTGGCCATGTCCCTGAGTATCGCACACCTTGTGCTTTTTGATACTCCAGTAATGTTGCAGCTCTGAAATATGGCAAAACTGGAGGCAAATGGCATCTTGGCAGCTTCACGCTTGATTTTCCTCAATTCATGGGCGCTTATTTTGCACCTTTTTTCCCCAACACGCTTCTTGCGACCCTGTTGGCTATTTGCTATGAAACGCTTGATTGTTCGGTGATCATGCTTCAAAAGTTTGGAAATTTCAAGACTGCTGCATCCCTCTGCAAGACATCTCAAAATTTTGGACTTTTCAGGGCCCGTCAATTCTCTCTTCTGACCCATTTTGCCAAAGGAAAGGAAGGTGCCTAATAATTAAGCAAACCTTATATAGGGTGTTGATGTCATTAGTCAACACCCCTACTCATTACAGAGATGCACATCACCAGATTTACTTAATTGGTAGCTGTCTCTCAAGCCTATGCATCTTGGAGTAGGACAACATGTATAAAAAGTATCATGCGATCAAAATACTCATTTGCCTAATAATTCTGCTCACAGTGTAGACTGTGACTTTCATAAAAAGCTTTGAATGTGTGCAGCTCCCAAAGCCTTCTTTATTCACATTTACTATATACAGTATTTGCAGGTAAAATATCTGGATATTGTAAGCAACTGATAACAACATATTAATGGTTCATTCAATCCTGAAAGTGACTGCAGACTTGTGAATCCTCACATCGCGCGCACTGTGTGCTGTGAGTATTCTCCAGCACTGGCACTGGGAGCGGTAGACACGTGACCACAAGTATGTGATTTTCATACATGCAGTCACGGGCAGACTAGATGGGCGACGTCTCGATCAATACAAGTGTTTTGAGAAGTCTAGTCGGAATGTGGCCAGAAATATGCAAATTGCATAATTGCGATCACATAACCACCAGCTCTAGGTGTCTGCTTCTGAGAATCATCACACGCATGTTGTGAGGACTCACAAGTCTACAGTCACATTGAGTGACTGCAGACTTGTACCCCAAGGCTGGACAACCCCTTTAATCTCCTCCCATTTACTCCCTTCTGACTATAGTCCCTTGTGACTTCTCACCTCTGCTCCAAACCCTCCATATACAGCAATAAAGATTGTCTCTAACCCCTTGCTTGTCACCTCAATCCCGTCTTCCACTGTATGACCAGTCCTATGAAAAATAAAGAGTAGTATGACGTCACAATTATCAGAAATCTGCTCTAGTTTATAGCTTCAGATTATAGTAAGCTTGATGGGCTGTAGATGGCTTCCCTACTAAGCTCCACCGACAAAGAAGAAAATCTACATAATAATTCAAAATCATCCTTAAGTTTAAAAAATCGAGATTTTTTTATTTTTTCTGTAAAATTATCCAGCACTAACAATACACTTCTCATACTGTCATACAGTGCCCAAATAGACATGACACTTAGTGCCAATATAGTAGTGACATAAAATGGCAATAAAACAGTGTCTTACTGCACATTCTAAGTCAAAGTCATATTATATCTAAGTATACCACTATAAAGTTGGCTCCGTAGCTCAATATTATGTGTACACTGTATTTTGGTATACTTAGATGCTTTCTAATATTGTGTACACACAGCATAAAATAGAGAGTACACATAATATTATTGATATAGTGCCAAAATAATACCACTATCAAATATCCAGATAAAACATGCTATATCCTACAAATTCTTTACTTAGTTAAAAAAATCTAAATCAGTGTTGCATTAGCCAATTAAGATGAAAACTCAGTACTTCTTCCTCCCCATCCTCCCATCACCTATTTACCATAGAACCAAGCAGTAAGCAAAGACATTATTAATTGTCGCTGTGCTACCAGAAAATGTGAAAAAACATAATCCTCATTACTACAAGAAACTGCACTGTTATCTCTTCGTTTAGCTACAAAGGAGAAAAAATATATATTTTTTCTTTTTTTCTTTTTTTTTCCTCTCATTACCAAAAGTAGAAATGAATTTGAGCATAACCATCTGAAGCAGTCATCCACTTTAAAATATTTTGCAAAGTTCTGAAGAGTTTGTGTGCCTTGCTTCTCTCCGCATCCCATCTTGGAAATGAATTACGTTCCCGTCTGACATACAACAAACAGAAAGTAATACAATTTGCCTGCTCCGGCTGCAGCTACTGTGGGAATTTTTCGCACTCTGATTTGATGTCCCGGTGACAGCTCGGCAGCCGAGTTCTGTCAATACAGTCAGGACCAGAATGCAGTGGATTCAGGAGGCAGGACACGGGAAAGTAGGATGCAAATTCATTCATACAGTATACACTATTTCTGACTATTTAAAATCCATGTACCATTTCATATATTTACACATCCATCTAACCAGTCAATGAGAATAATTCATTATTAACTGGAACCAATAATATTGCCTTTATCTTTGCACGTTACTGCTGCACTTTATGAACTATAAGTCAAAATACCTTCTTTGGCAAATTTATATCACATATTATTTAGCCCAACTTCATGCATATACTGTACCTCTGTATAATGCATATGTGCAGTATATTATCATGAACATCAAGAGATTAAAGGTATTGACCCATAAAATTAAGAGTACACGTTAAAAAATGAAACTTATTAATATTTATTTATTTTACTCACTTATACAGCGCTTTACTAAGATTATCATTAATATATCTTATCAGAGAAATAAGCTTCTTTGATCATTTGCTCTCAAAATTCACAATTCACAAGAAAATCTGTCTTCTGGGGTTACAGATTTTGTCATAGCTGAGATATGAGATGACAGTTGGTGCTCATAAATTTCTACAGAGGACAACAGTAGAAAGCAGCACGGTACATGTAGTACAGGTAGACAGCAGTACAGTGCATGTACTACAGGTAGATAGCAGTACAGTGTATGTAATACAAGTAAATAGCATCACAGTGCATGCAGTACAGGAAGATAGCAGCACAGTGCATATAGTACAGGTAGAGTGCAGTACAGTACATATAGTACAGACAGAATTTAGTACAGTACATGTAGGACAGGTAGAGTGTAGTTCAGAACATGTAATACAGGTAGAGTGTCGTACAGTACATGTGGTACAGGTAGAGTGTCATACGGTACATGTTGTACAGGTAGAGTGCAGTACAGTGCATGTAGTACAGGCAAAATGTAGTACAGTACATGTAGAACAGGTAGAGTGTAGTACAGTACATGCAGTACAGGTAGAGTGTAGTACAGTACATGTGGTACAGGTAGAGTGCAGTACAGTACATGCAGTACAGGTAGAGAGTCGTACAGTACATGTAGTACAGGTAGAGTGTCATACAGTACATGTAGTACAGGTAGAGTGTAGTACAGTACATGTAGTACAGGTAGAGTGTATTACAGTGCATGAAGTACAGGTAGTGTCATACAGTACATGTAGTACAGGTAGAGTGTCGTACAGTGCATGTAGTACCGGCAGAGTGTAGTACAGTACATGTAGTACAGGTAGAGTGTAGTACAGTACATGTAAAACAGGTAGAGTGTCGTACAGTACATGTAGTACAAGTAGAGTGTAGTACAGTGCATGAATTACAGGTAGAGTGTCGTACAGTGCATGAATAACAGGTAGAGTGTCGTACAGTGCATGCAGTACAGGTAGAGTGTAGTACAGTGCATGAATTACAGGTAGAGTGTCGTACAGTACATGTAGTACAGGTAGAGTGTAGTACAGTGCATGAATTACAGGTAGAGTGTCGTACAGTGCATGTAGTACAGGCACAGTGTAGTACAGTACATGTAGTACAGGTAGAGTGTAGTACAGTGCATGAATTACAGGTAGAGTGTCGTACAGTGCATGTAGTACAGGCAGAGTGTAGTACAGTACATGTAGTACAGGTAGAATGTAGCACAGTACATGTAGAAAAGGTAGAGTGTAGTCTAGTGCATGAATTACAGGTAGAGTGTCGTACTGTGCATGTAGTACAGGCAGAGTGTAGTCCAGTACATGTAGTACAGGTAGATTGTACTACAGTCAGGGCCGGTGTCAGCACCTGGCACACTCAGGCAAGTGCCGGGGTTCTGGACAAAGGGGGGGCCCACTCGTTGTCGGGGCCCAGGGCCGCTTCCCCAGCAGCTGTGCAGGGCTGCTGACGCTGCTTGATTGCCATCACTTAAACTGCTGCTTGCAGTGCACTGTGTGACTGTGTTGCTAGTAATGACGTGGCCGGGCCTACACACAAGCAAAATTAAAGGTTTCAGTGCCGACCCGGCCGCTTCATTACTAGCAGACACAGCCGCACAGTGCACTGTGAGCGGCCATGTCTATGAAAGTGACAGCCATCAAGCAGCGTGCCCTCCACAGCCACATGCCTGAGTAGCTGGATGGGAGACAAGCTCGGGGGAGGTGAGCGAGGCTTGTTGCCGGCTTCCCCATATTAAAAATATTACTAATGTGTCTGTATGTTTGTGTGTGTGTGTGTGTGTGTGTGTGTGTGCAGGTATGATGAGTATATCTGTGTATGTCAGTGTGTGTGACTGTATATATATATTTATTTTCTGTTTATGTGTTTTTATGAATTTGTCTTCAAATATGTATTATGTATGTATGCCTGGATATGTACATCTCTGTGTATATGTTTGTGTATGTGCGCATCTGCATATTGTATGTGTGCATATCTGTGTACCGTGTGTATGTGTGCATGTCTGTGTGTATGCGCATGTCTGTGTACTGTATCTACATGTCTGAGTAATGTATGTGTGTGCATGTCTGCGTACCGTGTATACATGTCTGCGTACTCTATGTGTGCGCATGTGTGTGTACATGTCTGCATATTGTATGTGTGTGCATGTCTGCGTACTGTATGTGTGTGCATGTCTGTATACTATATGTGTGTGCATGTCTGTGCACTGTATGTGTGTGCATGTCTGCATACTGTGTGTACGCATGTCTGCGAACCGTGTATACATGTCTGCATACTGCACGTGTGTGCATGTGTGTGTACATGTCAGCATATTGTATGTGTGTGCATGTCTGTGTACTGTATGTGTGTCCATGTCTGTGTACTGTATGTGTTTACATTTCTGCGTACTGTATGTATTTGCATGTCTGTGTACTGTATGTGTGTGTATGTCTGCATACTGTGTGTGTACATGTCTGCGAACCGTGTATCCATGTCTGTGTACTGTATATGTGTGCATGTCTGCATATATTGTATACAAGTCTGCGTACTGTATGTGCATGTCTGCATACTGTATGTATGTGCATGTCTGCATACTGTATGTGTGTGCATGTCTGCATACTGTGTGTGTGCATGTCTGCGAACCGTGTATCCATGTCTGCTTACGGTATGTGTGTACATGTCTGCATATATTGTATACATGTCTGCGTACTGTATGTGCATGTCTGCGTACTGTATGTATGTGCATGTCTGCATACTATGTATGTGCATGTCTGTGAACTGTATATGTATGTGCATGTCTGCATACTGTGTGTGTCTGTATGTCTGCATACTGTGTGTGCATGTCTGCATACTGTATGTGTGTGCATGTCTGTGTACTGTATTTGTGTGTGCATGTCTGCGAACCGTGTATCCATGTCTGCATACTGTGTGTGTCTACTTGTCTGCATACTGTGTGTGCATGTCTGCGTACTGTATATGTGTGTGCATGTCTGCGTACTGTGTGTCTGCATGTCTGCATACTGTGTGTGCGTGTCTGCATACTGTATGTGTGTGCATGTCTGTGCACTGTATGTGTGTGCATGTCTGCATACTGTGTGTGCGCATGTCTGCGAACCGTGTATACATGTCTTCATACTGCATGTGTGTGCATGTGTGTGCACATGTCAGCATATTGTATGTGTGTGCATATTTGCGTACTGTATGTGTGTGCATGTCTGTGTACTGTATGTGTGTGCATGTCTGCATACTGTGTGTGTGCATGTCTGTGTACTGTATTTGTGTGTGCATGTCTGCGAACCGTGTATCCATGTCTGCGTACTGTGTGTGTCTACTTGTCTGCATACTGTGTGTGCATGTCTGCGTACTGTATATGTGTGTGCATGTCTGCGTACTGTGTGTCTGCATGTCTGCATACTGTGTGTGCATGTCTGCATACTGTATATGTGTGTGCATGTCTGCTTACTGTATATGTGTGCTTGTCTGCGTACTGTATGTATGTGCATATCTGCGTACTGTGTGTGCATGTCTGCATACTGTATGTATCTGTAAATCTGCGTACTGTATGTATGTGCATGTCTGCATACTGTGTGTGTATGTAGGCGTACTGTATATATGTGAATGTCTGCATACTGTGTGTGTGGAAAGAGAAAAAAAAAAAAAACAGCTCACCTCCATGGACCAGATGGGTGTCTCAGGGATCCGTGATCAGCGCTGCTGCTTGCGCTCAGTAGACAGGTGATAGGAAAGACGATGATCCAGCTCCACAGACACCAATAGTAAAAACAAATGTCTTTTATTTAGAACTTTTTACTGTATGTATGTGCATGTCTGCGCACTGTGTGTGTGCATGTCTGCATACTGTGTGTGCATGTCTGCATACTGTATGTATGTGCATGTCTGCGTACTGTCTGCGTACTGTGTGTGTGCATGTCTGCGTACTGTGTGTGTGCATGTCTGCGTACTGTGTGTGTGCATGTCTGCGTACTGTGTGTGTGCATGTCTGCGTACTGTGTGTGTGCATGTCTGCATACTGTGTGTGTGCATGTCTGCATACTGTGTGTGTGCATGTCTGCGTACTATATGTATGTGCATGTCTGCATACTGCAAGTATATGCATATCTGCATACTGTGCGTATGTCTGCATACTGTGTGTGTGCATGTCTGCATACTGTATGCATGTGCATGTCTGACTACTGTGTTTATGTGCATGTCTGCGTACTGTATGTATGTGCATATCTGCGTACTGTCTATGTCTGCATGTCTGTGTACTGTATGTATATGCATGTCTGCGTATTGTATGTATGTGCATGTCTGCATACTGTGTGTGCATGTCTGCGTACTGTATGTATGTGCATGTCTGCATACTGTGTGTGTGCATGTCTGCGTACTGTGTGTGTGCATGTCTGCATACTGTGTGTGTGCATGTCTGCATACTGTGTGTGTGCATGTCTGCGTACTATATGTATGTGCATGTCTGCGTACTGTGTGTGTGCATGTCTGCATACTGTGTGTGTGCATGTCTGCATACTGTGTGTGTGCATGTCTGCGTACTATATGTATGCGCATGTCTGCATACTGTGTGTGTGCATGTCTGCGTACAGTGTGTGTGCATGTCTGCATACTGTGTGTGTGCATGTCTACGTACTGTGTGTGCGTATGTCTGCGTACTGTATGTATGTGCATGTCAGCATACTGTGTGTGTGCATGTCTGCGTACTGCAAGTATGTGCATGTCTGCATACTGTGTGTGTGTATGCCTGCATACTGTGTGTGTGCATGTCTGCATACTGTATGCATGTGCATGTCTGACTGTTGTGTTTATGTGCATGTCTGCATACTGTATGTATGTGCATGTCTGCGTACTGTATGTATGTGCATGTCTGCGTACTGTATGTATGTGCATGTCTGCGTACTGTGTATGTCTGCATGTCTATGTACTGTATGTATGTGCATGTCTGCGTACTGTGTGTGTGCATGTTTGCATCCTGTGTGTGTGCATGTCTGCGTACTGTATGTATGTGCATGTCTGCGTACTGTGTATGTATACATGTCTGTGTACTGTATGTTTATCCATGTCTGCGTATTGTATGTATGTGCATGTCTGCATTTTGTGTGTGTACATGTCTGCATTCTGTGTGTGTGCATGTCTGCGTACTGTGTGTGTGCATGTCTGCATACTGTGTGTGCATGTCTGCATACTGTGTGTGTGTGCATGTCTGTGTAATATGTGTATGTGCATGTCTGCGTACTGTGTATGTCTGCATGTCTGCGTACTGTGTGTAGATGCATGTCTGCATATTGTGCGCATGTGCATGTCTGCATACTGTATGTATGTGCATGTCTGCGTACTGTGTGTGTGCATGTCTGCATACTGTGTGTGTGCATGTCTGCATACTGTGTGTGTGCATGTCTGAATACTGTGTGTGTGCATGTCTGAATACTGTGTGTGTGCATGTCTGCATGCTGTATGTATGTGCATGTCTGCGGACTGTGTGTATGTGCATGTCGGCGTACTGTGTGTGTGCATGTCTGCATACTGTGTGTGTGCATGTCTGCATTCTGTCTGTGTGCATGTCTGCGAACTGTGTGTGTGCATGTCTGCGTACTGTGTGAGTGCATGTCTGCGTACTGCAAGTATGTGCATGTCTGCATACTGTGTGTATGTCTGCGTACTGTATGCATGTGCATGTCTGACTGTTGTGTTTATGTGCATGTCTGCGTACTGTATGTATGTGCATGCCTGCGTACTGTATGTATGTGCATGTCTGCATGTCTGTGCACTGTATGTATATGCATGTCTGCGTATTGTATGTATGTGCATGTCTGCACACTGTGTGTGTGCATGTCTGCGAACTGTGTGTGTGCATGTCTGCGTACTGTGTGTGTGCATGTCTGTTTACTGCAAGTATGTGCATGTCTGCATACTGTGTGCATGTCTGCATACTGTATGCATGTGCATGTCTGACTGTTGTGTTTATGTGCATGTCTGCGTACTGTATGTATGTGCATGCCTGCGTACTGTATGTATGTGCATGTCTGCATGTCTGTGTACTGTATGTATATGCATGTCTGCGTATTGTATGTATGTGCATGTCTGCACACTGTGTGTGTGCATGTCTGCGTACTGTGTGTGTGCATGTCTGCATACTGTGTGTGTGCATGTCTGCATACTGTGTGTGTGCATGTCTGCATACTGTGTGTGTGCATGTCTGTGTACTATATGTATGTGCATGTCTGCGTATGTGTGTGTGCATGACTGCATCCTGTGTGTGTATGTCTGCTTACAGTGTGTGTGCATGTCTGCATACTGTGTGTGCATGTCTACGTACTTTGTGTGCATGTCTGCGTACTGTATGTATGTGCTTGTCAGCATACTGAGTGTGTGCATGTAAGCGTACTGTGTGTGTTCATGTCTGCGTACCGCAAGTATGTGCATGTCTGACTGTTGTGTTTATGTCCATGTCTGCATACTGTATGAATGTGCATGTCTGCGTACTGTATGTATGTGCATGTCTGCGTACTGTATGTATGTGCATGTCTGCGTACTGTGTATGTGTGCATGTCTATGTACTGTGTGTATATGGATGTCTGCGTACTGTATGTATGTGCATGTCTGCGTACTGTGTGTGCATGTTTGCATCCTGTGTGTGTGCATGTCTGCGTACTGTATGTATGTGCATGTCTGCGTACTGTGTATGTATGCATGTCTGTGTACTGTATGTTTATCCATGTCTGCGTATTGTATGTATGTGCATGTCTGTATTCTGTGTGTGTACATGTCTGCATTCTGTGTGTGTGCATGTCTGCATACTGTGTGTGTGCATGTTTGCATACTGTGTGTGCATGTCTGCATACTGTGTGTGTGCATGTATGTGTACTAGGTGTATGTGCATGTCTGCGTACTGTGTATGTCTGCATGTCTGTGTACTGTATGAATATGCATGTCTGCATATTGTACGCATGTGCATGTATGCATACTGTATGTATGTGCAAGTATGCGTACTGTGTGTGCGCATGTCTGCATACTGTGTGTGTGCATATCTGCATACTGTGTGTGTGCATGTCTGAATACTGTGTGTGTGCATGTCTGCGTACTGTATGTATGTGCATGTCTGCGTACTGTGTATATGTGCATGTGTGCGTACTGTGTATATGTGCATGTGTGCGTACTGTGTGTGTGCATGTCTGCATTCTGTGTGTGTGCATGTCTGCATTCTATCTGTGTGCATGTCTGCATACTGTGTATGTGCATGTCTGCGTACTGTGTGTGTGCATGTCTGTGTACTGAAAGCATGTGCATGTCTGCATACTGTGTGTATGTCTGCATACTGTGTGTGTGCAAGTCTGCATACTGTATGCATGTGCATGTCTGACTACTGTGTTTATGTGCCTGTCTGCATACTGTATGTATGTGCATGTCTGCGTACTGTATATATGTGCATGCCTGCGTACTGTGTATATCTGCATGTCTGTGTACTGTATGTATATGCATGTCTGCGTATTGTATGTATGTGCATGTCTCGATACTGTGTGTGTGCATGTCTGCATACTGTGTGTGTGTGCATGTCTGCATACTGTGTGTGTGCATGTCTGCATACTGTGTGTGTGCATGTCTGCATACTATATGTATGTGCATGTCTGCGTACTGTGTGCATGTCTGCATACTATATGTATGTGCATGTCTGCATACTGTGTGTGTGCATGTCTGCATACTGTATGTGTGTGCATGTCTGCATACTGTGTGTGTGCATGTCTGTGTACTGTATTTGTGTGTGCATGTCTGTGAACCGTGTATCCATGTCTGCGTACTGTGTGTGTCTACTTGTCTGCATACTGTGTGTGCATGTCTGCGTACTGTATATGTGTGTGCATGTCTGCGTACTGTGTGTCTGCATGTCTGCATACTGTGTGTGCATGTCTGCATACTGTATATGTGTGTGCATGTCTGCTTACTGTATATGTGTGCTTGTCTGCGTACTGTATGTATGTGCATATCTGCGTACTGTGTGTGCATGTCTGCATACTGTATGTATCTGTAAATCTGCGTACTGTATGTATGTGCATGTCTGCATACTGTGTGTGTATGTAGGCGTACTGTATATATGTGCATGTCTGCATACTGTGTGTGTGGAAAGAGAAAAAAAAAAAAACAGCTCACCTCCATGGACCACATGGGTGTCTCAGGGATCCGTGATCAGCGCTGCTGCTTGCGCTCAGTAGACAGGTGATAGGAAAGACGATGATCCAGCTCCACAGACTCCAATAGTAAAAACAAATGTCTTTTATTTAGAACTTTTTACTGTATGTATGTGCATGTCTGCGCACTGTGTGTGTGCATGTCTGCATACTGTGTGTGCATGTCTGCGTACTGTATGTATGTGCATGTCTGCGTACTGTCTGCGTACTGTGTGTGTGCATGTCTGCGTACTGTGTGTGTGCATGTCTGCATACTGTGTGTGTGCATGTCTGCATACTGTGTGTGTGCATGTCTGCGTACTATATGTGTGTGCATGTCTGCGTACTGTGTGTGTGCATGTCTGTATACTGTGCGTATGTCTGCATACTGTGTGTGTGCATGTCTGCATACTGTATGCATGTGCATGTCTGACTACTGTGTTTATGTGCATGTCTGCGTACTGTATGTATGTGCATGTCTGCGTAATGTCTATGTCTGCATGTCTGTGTACTGTATGTATATGCATGTCTGCGTATTGTATGTATGTGCATGTCTGTAAAATGTGTGTGCATGTCTGCGTACTGTATGTATGTGCATGTCTGCATACTGTGTGTGTGCATGTCTGCGTACTGTGTGTGTGCATGTCTGCATACTGTGTGTGTGCATGTCTGCATACTGTGTGTGTGCATGTCTGCGTACTATATGTATGTGCATGTCTGCGTACTGTGTGTGTGCATGTCTGCGTACAGTGTGTGTGCATGTCTGCATACTGTGTGTGTGCATGTCTACGTACTGTGTGTGCGCATGTCTGCGTACTGTATGTATGTGCATGTCAGCATACTGTGTGTGTGCATGTCTGCGTACTGTGTGTGTGCATGTCTGCGTACTGCAAGTATGTGCATGTCTGCATACTGTGTGTGTGTATGCCTGCATACTGTGTGTGTGCATGTCTGCATACTGTATGCATGTGCATGTCTGACTGTTGTGTTTATGTGCATGTCTGCATACTGTATGTATGTGCATGTCTGCATACTGTATGTATGTGCATGTCTGCGTACTGTATGTATGTGCATGTCTGCGTACTGTGTATGTCTGCATGTCTATGTATTGTATGTATATGCATGTCTGCGTACTGTATGTATGTGCATGTCTGCGTACTGTGTGTGTGCATGTTTGCATTCTGTGTGTGTGCATGTCTGCGTACTGTATGTATGTGCATGTCTGCGTACTGTGTATGTATACATTTCTGTGTACTGTATGTTTATCCATGTCTGCGTATTGTATGTATGTGCATGTCTGCATTCTGTGTGTGTACATGTCTGCATTCTGTGTGTGTGCCTGTCTGCGTACTGTGTGTGTGCATGTCTGCATACTGTGTGTGCATGTCTGCATACTGTGTGTGTGTGTATGTCTGTGTAATATGTGTTTGTGCATGTCTGCGTACTGTGTATGTCTGCATGTCTGCGTACTGTATGTAGATGCATGTCTGCATATTGTACGCATGTGCATGTCTGCATACTGTATGTATGTGCATGTCTGTGTACTGTGTGTGTGCATGTCTGCATACTGTGTGTGTGCATGTCTGAATACTGTGTGTGTGCATGTCTGCATACTGTATGTATGTGCATGTCTGCGGACTGTGTGTATGTGCATGTCGGCGTACTGTGTGTGTGCATGTCTGCATACTGTGTGTGTGCATGTCTGCATTCTGTCTGTGTGCATGTCTGCGAACTGTGTGTGTGCATGTCTGCGTACTGTGTGTGTGCATGTCTGTGTACTGCAAGTATGTGCATGTCTGCATACTGTGTGTATGTCTGCGTACTGTATGCATGTGCATGTCTGACTGTTGTGTTTATGTGCATGTCTGCGTACTGTATGTATGTGCATGCCTGCGTACTGTATGTATGTGCATGTCTACATGTCGGTGTACTGTATGTATATGCATGTCTGCGTATTGTATGTATGTGCATGTCTGCACACTGTGTGTGTGCATGTCTGCGAACTGTGTGTGTGCATGTCTGCGTACTGTGTGTGTGCATGTCTGTGTACTGCAAGTATGTGCATGTCTGCATACTGTGTGCATGTCTGCATACTGTATGCATGTGCATGTCTGACTGTTGTGTTTATGTGCATGTCTGCGTACTGTATGTATGTGCATGCCTGCGTACTGTATGTATGTGCATGTCTGCATGTCTGTGTACTGTATGTATATGCATGTCTGCGTATTGTATGTATGTGCATGTCTGCACACTGTGTGTGTGCATGTCTGCGTACTGTGTGTGTGCATGTCTGCATACTGTGTGTGTGCATGTCTGCATACTATGTGTGTGCATGTCTGCGTACTATATGTATGTGCATGTCTGCGTACTGTGTGTGTGCATATCTGCACACTGTGTGTGTGCATGTCTGAATACTGTGTGCGTGCATGTCTGTGTACTATATGTATGTGCATGTCTGCGTACTGTGTGTGTGCATGACTGCATACTGTGTGTGTATGTCTGCATGCAGTGTGTGTGCATGTCTGCATACTGTGTGTGCATGTCTACGTACTGTGTGTGCATGTCTGCGTACTGTATGTATGTGCATGTCAGCATACTGTGTGTGTGCATGTAAGCGTACTGTGTGTGTGCATGTCTGCGTACTGCAAGTATGTGCATGTCTGAATACTGTGTGTGTGTATGCCTGCATACTGTGTGTGTGCATGTCTGCATACTGTATGCATGTGCATGTCTGACTGTTGTGTTTATGTACATGTCTGCATACTGTATGAATGTGCATGTCTGCGTACTGTATGTATGTGCATGTCTGCGTACTGTATGTATGTGCATGTCTGCGTACTGTGTATGTCTGCATGTCTATGTACTGTGTGTATATGCATGTCTGCGTACTGTATGTATGTGCATGTCTGCGTACTGTGTGTGTGCATGTTTGCATCCTGTGTGTGTGCATGTCTGCATACGGTATGTATGTGCATGTCTGCGTACTGTATATGTATGCATGTCTGTGTACTGTATGTTTATCCATGTCTGCGTATTGTATGTATGTGCATGTCTGCATTCTTTGTGTGTACATGTCTGCATTCTGTGTGTGTGCATGTCTGCGTACTGTGTGTGTGCATGTTTGCATACTGTGTGTGCATGTCTGCATACTGTGTGTGTGCATGTATGTGTACTAGGTGTATGTGCATGTCTGCGTACTGTGCATGTCTGCATGTCTGTGTACTGTATGAATATGCATGTCTGCATATTGTACTTATGTGCATGTATGCATACTGTATGTATGTGCAAGTCTGCGTACTGTGTGTGCACATGTCTGCATACTGTGTGTGTGCATGTCTGCATACTGTGTGTGTGCATGTCTGAATACTGTGTGTGTGCATGTCTGCGTACTATATGTATGTGAATGTGTGCGTACTGTGTGTGTGCATGTCTGCATACTGTGTATGTGCATGTCTGCATTCTGTCTGTGTGCATGTCTGCATTCTGTCTGTGTGCATGTCTGCATACTGTGTATGTGAATGTCTGCGTACTGTGTGTGTGCATGTCTGTGTACTGAAAGTATGTGCATGTCTGATACTGTGTGTATGTCTGCATACTGTGTGTGTGCATGTCTGCATACTGTATGCATGTGCATTTCTGACTACTGTGTTTATGTGCATGTCTGCATACTGCATGTATGTGCATGTCTGCGTACTGTATGTATGTGCATGCCTGCGTACTGTGTATGTCTGCATCTCTGTGTACTGTATGTATATGCATGTCTGCGTATTGTATGTATGTGCATGTCTCGATACTGTGTGTGTGCATGTCTGCATACTGTGTGTGTGCATGTCTGCATACTGTGTGTGCATGTCTGCATACTGTGTGTGTGCATGTCTGCATACTATATGTATGTGCATGTCTGCGTACTGTGTGTGTGCATGTCTGCATACTGTGTGCGTGCCTGTCTGCATACTGTGTGTGTGCATGTCTGCATACTATATGTATGTGCATGTAAGCATACTGTGTGTGTGCATGTCTGCATACTGTGTGTGTGCATGTCTGCGTACTGTATGTATGTGCATGTCAGCATACTGTGTGTGTGCATGTCTGCGTACTGTGTGTGCATGTCTGCATACTGCAAGTATGTGCATGTCTGCATACTGTGTGTGTGTATGCCTGCATACTGTGTGTGTGCATGTCTGCATACTGTATGCATGTGCATGTCTGAATATTGTGCTTATGTGCATGTCTGCGCACTGTATGTATGTGCATGTCTGCGTACTGTATGTATGTGCATGTCTGCGTACTGTGTGTGTGCATGTTTGCATCATGTGTGAGTGCATGTCTGCGTACTGTATGTATTTGCAAGTCTGCGTACTGTGTGTGTCTGCATGTCTGTGTACTGTATGTTTATCCATGTCTGCGTATTGTATGTATGTGCATGTCTGCATTCTGTGTGTGTACATGTCTGCATTCTGTGTGTGTGTATGTCTGCGCACTGTGTGTGTGCATGTCTGCATACTGTGTGTGCATGTTTGCATACTTTGTGTGTGCATGTCTGTGTACTATGTGTATGTGCATGTCTGCACACTGTATGTCTGCATGTCTGTGTACTGTATGTATATGCATGTCTGCATATTGTACGTATGTGCATGTCTGCATACTGTATGTATGTGCATGTCTGCGTACTCTGTCTGTGCATGTCTGCATACTGTGTGTGTGCATGTCTGAATACTGTGTGTGTGCATGTCTGCGTACTGTATGTATGTGCATGTCTGCATACTGTGTGTATGTGCATGTCTGCATACTTTGTGTGTGCATGTCTGCATTCTGTCTGTGTGCCTGTCTGCGTACTGTGTGTGTGCATGTCTGCATACTGTGTGTGTGCATGTCTGCATAGTGTGTGTGCATGTCTGCGTACTGTGTGTATGTTCATGTCTGCGTACTGTGTATGTCTGCATGTCTGTGTACTGTATGTATATGCATGTCTGCATGTTGTACGTATGTGCATGTCTGCATACTGTATGTATGTGCATGTCTTCGTACTGTGTGTGTGCATGTCTGCATACTGTGTGTGTGCATGTCTGAATACTGTGTTTGTGCATGTCTGCATACTGTATGTATGTGCATGTCTGCGTACTGTGTGTATGTGCATGTCGGCGTACTGTGTGTGTGCATGTCTGCATTCAGTCTGAGTGCATGTCTGCGTACTCTGTGTGTGCATGTCTGCGTACTGTGTGTGTGCATGTCTGTGTACTGCAAGTATGTGCATGTCTGCATACTGTGTGTATGTCTGCATACTGTGTGTGTGCATGTCTGCACACTGTATGCATGTGCATGTCTGACTACTGTGTTTATGTGCATGTCTGCGTACTGTATGTATGTGCATGTCTGCATACTGTATGTATGTGCATGTCTGTGTACTGTGCATGTCTGCATGTCTGCATACTGTATGTATATGCATGTCTGCGTATTGTATGTATGTACATGTCTGCATACTGTGTGTGTGCATGTCTGCGTACTGTGTGTGTGCATGTCTGCATACTTTGTGTGTGTATGTCTGCATACTGTGTGTGTGCATGTCTGCGTACTATATGTATGTGCATGTCTGCGTACTGTGTGTGTGCATGTCTGCATACTGTGTGTGTGCATGTCTGCATACTGTGTGTGTGCATGTCTGTGTACTATATGTATGTGCATGTCTGCGTACTGTGTGTGTGCATGTCTGCATACTGTGTGTGTATGTCTGCATACAGTGTGTGTGCATGTCTGCATACTGTGTGTGTGCATGTCTACGTACTGTGTGTGTGCATGTCTGCATACTGTATGCATGTGCATGTCAGCATACTGTGTGTGCGCATGTCTGCGTACTGTGTGTGTGCCTGTCTGCGTACTGCAAGTATGTGCATGTCTGCATACTGTGTGTGTGTATGCCTGCATACTGTATGTGTGCATGTCTGCATACTGTATGCATGTGCATGTCTGACTGTTGTGTTTATGTGCATGTCTGCATACTGTATGAATGTGCATGTCTGCGTACTGTATGTATGTGCATGTCTGCGTACTGTATGTATGTGCATGTCTGCATACTGTGTATGTCTGCATGTCGATGTACTGTATGTATATGCATGTCTGCATACTGTATGTATGTTTATGTCTGCGTACTGTGTGTGTGCATGTTTGCATCCTGTGTGTGTGTATGTCTGCGCACTGTATGTATGTGCATGTCTGCGTACTGTGTATGTATGCATGTCTGTGTACAGTATGTTTATCCATGTCTGCGTATTGTATGTATGTGCATGTCTGCATTCTGTGTGTATACATGTCTGCATTCTGTGTGTGTGCATGTCTGCGTACTGTGTGTGTGCATGCTGCATACTGTGTGTGCATGTCTGCATACTGTGTGTGTGCATGTCTGCATACTGTGTGTGTGCATGTCTGTGTACTATATGTAGGTGCATGTCTGCGTACTGTGTGTGTGCATGTCTGCATACTGTGTGTGTGTATGTCTGCGTACAGTGTGTGTGCATGTCTGCATACTGTGTGTGTGCATGTCTATGTACTGTGTGTGTGCATGTCTGCGACTGTATGCATGTGCATGTCAGCATACTGTGTGTGCGAATGTCTGCGTACTGTGTGTGTGCACGTCTGCGTACTGCAGATATGTGCAAGTCTGCATGCTGTGTGTGTGCATGTCTGCATACTGTATGCATGTGCATGTCTGACTGTTGTGTTTATGTGCATGTCTGCATACTGTATGAATGTGCATGTCTGCGTACTGTATGTATGTGCATGTCTGCGTATCGTATGTATGTGCATGTCTGCATAATGTGTATGTCTGCATGTCTATGTACTGTATGTATATGCATGTCTGCGTACTGTATGTATGTTCATGTCTGCGTACTGTGTGTGTGCATGTTTGCATCCTGTGTGTGTGCATGTCTGCGCACTGTATGTATGTGCATGTCTGCGTACTGTGTATGTATGCATGTCTGTGTACAGTATGTTTATCCATGTCTGCATATTGTATGTATGTGCATGTCTGCATTCTGTGAGTGTACATGTCTGCATTTTGTGTGTGTGCATGTCTGCGTATTGTGTGTGTGCATGTCTGCATACTGTGTGTGCATGTCTGCATACTGTGTGTGTGCATGTCTGTGTACTATGTGTATGTGCATGTCGGCGTACTGTGTGTGTGCATGTCTGCATTCAGTCTGAGTGCATGTCTGCGTACTCTGTGTGTGCATGTCTGCGTACTGTGTGTGTGCATGTCTGTGTACTGCAAGTATGTGCATGTCTGCATACTGTGTGTATGTCTGCATACTGTGTGTGTGCATGTCTGCACACTGTATGCATGTGCATGTCTGACTACTGTGTTTATGTGCATGTCTGCGTACTGTATGTATGTGCATGTCTGCGTACTGTATGTATGTGCATGTCTGTGTACTGTGCATGTCTGCATGTCTGCATACTGTATGTATATGCATGTCTGCGTATTGTATGTATGTACATGTCTGCATACTGTGTGTGTGCATGTCTGCGTACTGTGTGTGTGCATGTCTGCATACTTTGTGTGTGTATGTCTGCATACTGTGTGTGTGCATGTCTGCGTACTATATGTATGTGCATGTCTGCGTACTGTGTGTGTGCATGTCTGCATACTGTGTGTGTGCATGTCTGCATACTGTGTGTGTGCATGTCTGTGTACTATATGTATGTGCATGTCTGCGTACTGTGTGTGTGCATGTCTGCATACTGTGTGTGTATGTCTGCATACAGTGTGTGTGCATGTCTGCATACTGTGTGTGTGCATGTCTACGTACTGTGTGTGTGCATGTCTGCATACTGTATGCATGTGCATGTCAGCATACTGTGTGTGCGCATGTCTGCGTACTGTGTGTGTGCCTGTCTGCGTACTGCAAGTATGTGCATGTCTGCATACTGTGTGTGTGTATGCCTGCATACTGTATGTGTGCATGTCGGCATACTGTATGAATGTGCATGTCTGCGTACTGTATGTATGTGCATGTCTGCGTACTGTATGTATGTGCATGTCTGCATACTGTGTATGTCTGCATGTCGATGTACTGTATGTATATGCATGTCTGCATACTGTATGTATGTTTATGTCTGCGTACTGTGTGTGTGCATGTTTGCATCCTGTGTGTGTGCATGTCTGCGCACTGTATGTATGTGCATGTCTGCGTACTGTGTATGTATGCATGTCTGTGTACAGTATGTTTATCCATGTCTGCGTATTGTATGTATGTGCATGTCTGCATTCTGTGTGTATACATGTCTGCATTCTGTGTGTGTGCATGTCTGCGTACTGTGTGTGTGCATGCTGCATACTGTGTGTGCATGTCTGCATACTGTGTGTGTGCATGTCTGCATACTGTGTGTGTGCATGTCTGTGTACTATATGTATGTGCATGTCTGCGTACTGTGTGTGTGCATGTCTGCATACTGTGTGTGTGTATGTCTGCGTACAGTGTGTGTGCATGTCTGCATACTGTGTGTGTGCATGTCTATGTACTGTGTGTGTGCATGTCTGCGACTGTATGCATGTGCATGTCAGCATACTGTGTGTGCAAATGTCTGCGTACTGTGTGTGTGCACGTCTGCGTACTGCAGATATGTGCAAGTCTGCATGCTGTGTGTGTGCATGTCTGCATACTGTATGCATGTGCATGTCTGACTGTTGTGTTTATGTGCATGTCTGCATACTGTATGAATGTGCATGTCTGCGTACTGTATGTATGTGCATGTCTGCGTATCGTATGTATGTGCATGTCTGCATAATGTGTATGTCTGCATGTCTATGTACTGTATGTATATGCATGTCTGCGTACTGTATGTATGTTCATGTCTGCGTACTGTGTGTGTGCATGTTTGCATCCTGTGTGTGTGCATGTCTGCGCACTGTATGTATGTGCATGTCTGCGTACTGTGTATGTATGCATGTCTGTGTACAGTATGTTTATCCATGTCTGCATATTGTATGTATGTGCATGTCTGCATTCTGTGAGTGTACATGTCTGCATTTTGTGTGTGTGCATGTCTGCGTATTGTGTGTGTGCATGTCTGCATACTGTGTGTGCATGTCTGCATACTGTGTGTGTGCATGTCTGTGTACTATGTGTATGTGCATGTCTGCATACTGTGTATGTCTGCATGTCTGTGTACTGTATGAATATGCATGTCTGCATATTGTACATATGTGCATGTCTGCATACTGTATGTATGTGCATGTCTGCGTACTGTGTGTGTGCAGGTCTGCATACTGTGTGTGTGCATGTCTGCATACTGTGTGTGTGCATGTCTGAATACTGTGTGTGTGCATGTCTGCGTACTGTATGTATATGCATGTTTGCGTACTGTGTGTATGTGCATGTCTGCGTACTGTGTGTATGCATGTCTGCATACTGTGTGTATGCATGTCTGCATTCTGTCTGTGTGCATGTCTGCGTACTGTGTGTGTGCATGTCTGTGTACTGCAAGTATGTGCATGTCTGCATACTGTGTGTATGTCTGCATACTGTGTGTGTGCATGTCTGCATACTGTATGCATGTGCATGTCTGACTACTTTGTTTATGTGCATGTCTGCATACTGTATGTATGTGCATGTCTGCGTACTGTATGTATGTGCATGTCTGCGTACTGTGTATGTTTGCATATCTGTGTACTGTATGTATATGCATGTCTGCGTATTGCAAGTATGTGCATGTCTGCATACTGTGTGTGTGCATGTCTGCATACTGTGTGTGTGCATGTCTGCATACTTTGTGTGTGCATGTCTGCGTACTATATGTATGTGCATGTCTGCGTACTGTGTGTGTGCATGTCTGCATACTGTGTAAGTTCATGTCTGCATACTGTGTGCGTGCATGTCTGCGTACTATATGTATGTGCATGTCTGCATACTGTGTGTGTGCATGTCTGCATACTGTGTGTGTGCTTGTCTGCATACTGTGTGTGTGCATGTCTGCGTACAGTGTTTGTGCATGTCTGCATACTGTGTGTGTGCATGTCTACGTACTGTGTGTGTGCATGTCTGCGTACTGTATGTATGTGCATGTCAGCATACTGTGTGTGTGCATGTCTGCGTACTGTGAGTGTGCATGTCTGCGTACTGCAAGTATGTGCATGTCTGCATACTGTGTGTGTGTATGCCTGCATACTGTGTGTGTGCATGTCTGCATACTGTATGCATGTGCATGTCTGACTATTGTGTTTATGTGCATGTCTGCGTACTGTATGTATGTGCATGTCTGAGTACTGTATGTATGTGCATGTCTGCGTACTGTATGTATGTGCATGTCTGCATACTGTGTATGTCTGCATGTCTATGTACTGTATGTATATGCATGTCTGTGTACTGTATGTATGTGCATGTCTGCGAACTGTGTGTGTGCATGTTTGCATCTTGTGTGTGTGCATGTCTGCGTACTGTATGTATTTGCATGTCTGCGTACTGTGTATGTCTGCATGTCTGTGTACTGTATGTTTAATCATGTCTGCATATTGTATGTATGTGCATGTCTGCATTATGTGTGTGTACATGTCTGCATTCTGTGTGTGTGCATGTCTGCGTACTGTGTGTGTGCATGTCTGCATACTTTGTATGTTCATGTCTGCATACTGTGTGTGTGCATGTCTGCGTACTATATGTATGTGCATGTCTGCATACTGTGTGTGTGCATGTCTGCATACTGTGTGTGTGCATGTCTGAGTACAGTGTGTGTGCATGTCTGCATACTGTGTGTGTGCATGTCTACGTACTGTGTGTGTGCATGTCTGCGTACTGTATGCATGTGCATGTCAGCATACTGTGTGTGCGCATGTCTGCGTACTGTGTGTGTGCATGTCTGCATACTGTGTGTGTGCATGTCTGCATACTGTGTGTGTGCATGTCTGTGTACTATATGTATGTGCATGTCTGCGTACTGTGTGTGTGCATGACTGCATACTGTGTGTGTATGTCTGCGTACAGTGTGTGTGCATGTCTGCATACTGTGTGTGCATGTCTACGTACTGTGTGTGCATGTCTGCGTACTGTATGTATGTGCATGTCAGCATACTGTGTGTGCATGTCTGCGTACTGTGTGTGTGCATGTCTGCGTACTGCAAGTATGTGCATGTCTGCATACTGTGTGTGTGTATGCCTGCATACTGTGTGTGTGCATGTCTGCATACTGTATGCATGTGCATGTCTGACTATTGTGTTTATGTGCATGTCTGCGTACTGTATGTATGTGCATGTCTGAGTACTGTATGTATGTGCATATCTGCGTACTGCATGTATGTGCATGTCTGCATACTGTGTATGTCTGCATGTCTATGTACTGTATGTATATGCATGTCTGCGTACTGTAGTATGTGCATGTCTGCGAACTGTGTGTGTGCATGTTTGCATCCTGTGTGTGTGCATGTCTGCGTACTGTATGTATTTGCATGTCTGCGTACTGTGTGTGTCTGCATGTCTGTGTACTGTATGTTTATCCATGTCTGCGTATTGTATGTATGTGCATATCTGCATTCTGTGTGTGTACATGTCTGCATTCTGTGTGTGTGCATGTCTGCGTACTGTGTGTGTGCATGTCTGCATACTGTGTGTGCATGTCTGCATTCTGTGTGTATGCATGTCTGTGTACTATGTGTATGTGCATGTCTGCGCACTGTGTATGTCTGCATGTCTGTGTACTGTATGTATATGTATGTCTGCATATTGTACATATGTGCATGTCTGCATACTGTATGTATGTGCATGTCTGTGTACTGTGTGTGTGCATGTCTGCATATTGTGTGTGTGCATGTCTGAATACTGTGTGTGTGCATGTCTGCGCACTGTATGTATGTGCATGTCTGCGTACTGTGTGTATGTACATGTCTGCATACTGTGTGTGTGCATGTCTGCATTCTGTCTGTGTGCATGTCTGCGTACTGTGTGTGTGCATGTCTGCATAGTGTGTGTGCATGTCTGCGTACTGTGTGTATGTGCATGTTTGGGTACTGTGTATGTCTGCATGTCTGTGTACTGTATGTAAATGCATGTCTGCGTATTGTATGTATGTGCATGTCTTCATACTGTGTGTGTGCATGTCTGCATACTGTGTGTGTGCATGTCTGCATACTGTGTGTGTGCAAGTCTACATACTGTGTGTGTGCATTTCTGAGTACTGTGTGTGTGCATATCTGCGTACTGTGTGTGCATGTCTGCATACTCTATGTATGTGCATGTCTGCGTACTGTGTGTGTGCATGTCTGCATACTGTGTGTGTGCATGTCTGCGTACTGTGTGTGGGCATGTCTGCGTACTGTGTGTGTGCATGTCTGCATGCTGTGTGTGTGCATGTCTGCGTACTGTGTGTGTGGATGTCTGCATACTTTATGTACAGTGCCTACAAGTAGTATTCAACCCCCTACAGATTTAGCTGGTTGACACATGCGGAATTTACTTGCCATTGTGACATTTGTACTGCACATCAGCCTGGAAGTGGGAAATGCACTGCAGCAATTTTTTTATTTTTTTTTTTAAACGTAAAAAGTTAATTCAGAGTGTCATTTATTATTCAACACCTCAAACCACAAGAATTCTGTTTGGTCCCCCTAAAGTATTAAGAAGTAGTTCAGGCACCAAGAATAATGAGCTTCACATGTGTGGATTAAAGATCTCTTTTGCCAGCCTTTTCTGACTATTTAAGACCATCCCCAAACTTGTGAACAGCACTCAGACATGGTCAACATGGGAAAGACAAAGGAGCATTCCAAGGCCATCAGAGACAAGATCGTGGAGGGTCACAAGGCTGGCAAGGAGTACAAAACCCTTTCCAAGGAGTTGGGCCTACCTGTCTCCACTGTTGGGAGCATCATCCGTAAGTGGAAGGCTTATGGAACTACTGTTAGCCTTCCACGGTCAGGACAGCCTTTGAAAGTGTCCTCCCGTGCCGAGGCCAGGCTTGTCCGAAGTGTCAAGGCTAACCCAAGGACAACAAGGAAGGAGCTCCGGGAAGATCTCATGGCAGTGGGGACATTGGTTTCAGTCAATGCCATAAGTAACGTACTCCACCGCAATGGTCTCCGTTCCAGACGAGCCTGTAAGGTACCTTTACTTTCAAAGCGTCATGTCAAGGCTCGTCTACAGTTTGCTCATGATCACTTGGAGGACTCTGAGACAGAATGGTTCAAGGTTCTATGGTCTGATGAGACCAAGATCGAGATCTTTGGTGCCAACCACACACGTGACGTTTGGAGACTGGATGGCACTGCATACGACCCCAAGAATACCATCCCTACAGTCAAGCATGGTGGTGGCAGCATCATGCTGTGGGGCTGTTTCTCTGCCAAGGGGCCTGGCCATCTGGTCCGCATCCATGGAAGATGGATAGCACGGCCTACCTGGAGATTTTGGCCAAGAACCTCCGCTCCTCCATCAAGGATCTTAAGATGGGTCGTAATTTCATCTTCCAACAAGACAACGACCCAAAGCACACAGCCAAGAAAACCAAGGCCTGGTTCAATAGGGAAAAAGTCAAGGTGTTGGAGTGGCCTAGTCAGTCTCCTGACCTTAACCCAATTGAAAACTTGTGGAAGGAGCTCAAGAATAAAGTCCAAATGAGACACCCAAAGAACCTAGATAACTTGGAGAAGATCTGCATGGAGGAGTGGGCCAAGATAACTCCACAGGCATGTGCCGGCCTGATCAGGTCTTATAAAAGACGATTATTAGCTGTAATTGCAAACAAGGGTTATTCCACAAAATATTAAACATAGGGGTTGTATAATAATTGACCCACACTTTTATGTTTAAAATTTAACAAAATTCAACTGAGCAACATAACCTTTTGGTTTGTAAGATTTATGCTTCTGTTCATAAAACCTACTCTCGTTTGCAGTCTGAAGGCTCTAACTTATTTGCATCTTATCAAACCAGCTAAATCTGCAGGGGGTTGAATACTACTTGTAGGCACTGTATGTGCATGTCTGTGTACTGTGTGTGTGCATGTCTGCATACTGTGTGTGTGCATGTCTGCGTACTGTGTGTGTGCATGTCTGCATACTGTGTGTGTGCATGTCTGCATACTGTGTGTGCATGTCTGAGTACTTTGTGTGTGCATGTCTGCATACTGTATGTATGTGCATGTCTGTGTACTGTGTGTGTGCTTGTCTGCATACTGTGTCTGTGCATGTCTGCGTACTGTGTGTGTGCATGTTGGCGTAATGTGTGTTTGCATGTCTACGTACTCTGTGTGTGCATGTCTGCGTACTGTGTGTGTGCATGTCTGTGTACTGTGTGTGCATGTCTGTGTACTGTGTGTGTGCATGTCTGCATACTGTATGTATGTGCATGTCTGCGTACTGTGTGTGTGCATGTCTGCATACTGTGTGTGTGCATGTCTGCGCACTGTGTGTGTGCATGTCTGCGTACTGTGTGTGTGCATGTGTGCGTACTGTCTGTGTGCATGTCTGCATACTGTGTGTGTGGATGTCTGTGTACTGTGTGTGTGCATGTCTGCATACTGTGTGTGCGCATGTCTGCGTACTGTGTGTGTGCATGTCTGCATACTGTGTGTGTGTGCATGTCTGCAAACTGTGTGTGTGCATGTTTGCATACTGTGTGTGTGCATTACTGTATGTGTGTGTGCATATTTGAATATGTGAAGGATGAGGGGGCAGGTAGGTCCTGTTTTACCTATATTTCTCCTCCGTATCTGTGTATCATGAATCATGGTATGTGTTAAAGGGGCCCACTGAGACTCTTTCACCCGGGGCCCACGTAAACCTGGAGCCGGCGCTGAGTACAGTGCATGTAGTGTAGTTCACGTAGAATGTGGAATAATGCATGTAGTACAAGTACATTACAGGACACGTAGCAGATGTAATGTAGAATGGTAGAGAACAGTACATGATACTTAGTTCAGGTACAGCGCAGTGCGGCACCGCAGGTTGGTGTTGTGGTCTTATAAGTTAATTTACATTTTACAGGTATAATTGGCCAGGAAAGATCATTGTAGCTTGAAAATATAGTAGGGTACCTTGAGGCAACTGTAAGCAGAGGGACGCTGTGTGTCTGTTTATATAAAACACAACTTGTGGTGTTAAACATTGTACTTGAGCCTTAGCATCTAGCAGAGCGCTGAGGAATCTACTGACATAATACATCACATTGGTAAATTGACTAAATAAGCTTAGAGCTGTAACAAGTTCAGAGCGAGGAGCATTACCAATCTATGTGCGGACGCTGTTAGATTGAATAAAGAATAAAAAAAATGATTGTTTCTTTGTAACTTAAGAGGAAAAATGGAACAAGGAAAAGAACAAAAGGAATCAGAAGCCAGGGACGTCGGGCAATCACCTATGCATGTGCCTTCCACTCCCAATCTCTCATCAAAATCCAGCCCGGTGCCGTGGGCTTCAGTCCAATGCTTGCAGAGGGGCTCCTTTCCTTTTACCAGCCTGTCAAGGAAACAGGATCCTTAATTGCAATTTAGCTGTAAGGTTAGAGCTAAATCTTCATTTCCTTTATTGCAGCTCAATGTAATTGCATAAATGCTCCCCATGGCAAAAAAGCAATATACTTTATATCAAGCAGAAATGAAAAGCCCCTCTCCGTTATAGGTAGTCAATTAGATTGCTATATGCGTCAATATGACAGACGAACAGCCATTCTTTGCGAAAAAAGAAATTACCAAGAAAAATTAACCTATTCATACCTGGCTATATATTTGCAATGATAATCATATAACCAACTGTCGTCCTAAGGGAACAGTCTTTTCTGAGATGTTTAGTATTGATAATCCTTAGGCCACTTCACATATCCGTGTTTCTCCATCTGAGTACCGAGTGCGACGCCCGGATCGACTGGGAGTCTCCCGCCCTGTACTTGCCAACATGACAGCGATTCTCATTCAAATGAGAAGAAAAACATTCGTGCAACTTGTTGTCATGCGACTATTTTAGAGTTGCAATTTTATTAAGGGGTCGTGTAAAAAAAAACAGACAAATCGCAGGCAAGTTGCATGCTAGTCACAAAACATCCAGCACATTTGCCTCTCTGTGTCAGTCACAGTCACAATTTTCATAAGGAAAAATTCCTGGAAAATCCAGTTAAAAAATAAAGATATCATTTTTTTAGAAATCCATTAAGTTTCAAAACAGGTAGTGTCAACACCATATCTGTGTTTTTTTCAATTGGATTTTCTGACCACTTCTTACGGACATTATTTGCCTGGACAAGCCAACTGTCTGGCTGGTATCGTGGTAAATGAGGTTCTGGATTGGTGAATTGGGGAGCGAATATTTTTCTTCTGTTTGCTGCTATAATCACGATAGATCGCAATGCGTCACTATAGGGGATCATGAATTACAATGTTGCATTGCGACTAGGGATGAGCAGACCCGTGAAGGTTCGGGTTCTGGTACCCAACCCAAACTTTATTCCAAAGTTGAACTAGAACCCGAACCCCATTGAAAACAATAGGCAGCCGAACTTTTGAGCTGGAAAATTCTCTCTTTCTCCTCCTGTACCTCCCCTGGAACTCCGAACATTGCAGCGGACTTGCGGGAGAAGTCTGTGTTTGGCATTCAGCACCGGACCCTAACTTTCCTGTATGAACCCCGAACTCTACATCTCGGGTTCGCTCGTATTTAATTGCGACACTATAGGAAACCATCAAATCCAATGTTGCTATGCGACACTATAGGAAACCATCATATACAATGTTGCAATGTGACATAACAATCTCAACGTCAAACAGCACATATAACCATTTAGCTCCAGCCAAAAACAAAGTATTATGTAAATGTGAACCTACAAGCTGTGGCAGCAAGCCAATAGGCCAATTACCACATAATTATTTATTGTTGCAGTCTTGAGCAACAACAGTATACAAAACCTACAAAAATATGGCATGCAAAGTGTAAAATATATAAAAAAAACTTTATTTATCAAAGCATAGTGTGGCCTGTGGGGGGCTCTCTATTTGGTGCTCTGCTTACATATTCATCTGCATGCTCTTATGACAGCTCGCTGTGCCTTCACTGACCTGCCTCCTATCTTACCTAGCCCCACACTATTAGATGCATTATGTAAAATAGGAGGCAGGTCAGTGAATGATCAGTGACCTGTCATAAGAGCATACAGATGAATATGTAATCAGAGCACCAGATAGAGCGCCCCCCATAGGCCGCCCCGAGGCACGAGCATATCAGTATCTCCAAACTGAAAGTAAAGATTATAAAAGAACCACAGGATGGATTTCATCAACCAAGGTATCAAATTAATCAGTGTAATGTCACCCACATGACAGTGTATGTAGTTTTCTGCTTACAATCCTGCTGACAGGTGCACTTTAAAAGAAAATATAAATATGAAATAAAGTGTCTAAAAAACTTACCAAAGAAGATGAGATGGACGTCATCCATCAAGTAAGTGGTTCACATATAAAATATTAGAGTACATAACAGGATGATAGTAATTACCAATAGGTTCAGCTGATGATTACAATATCTGCGTTGTTGATTCATAAGTAAAAAAAGGGACTATGCACAATGTGCAATTGGTAATTTAGTGTCCCCTGTGATGGCTGAGAGGATGACTGGCAATACACACATAGATAGGAGGAAATAAAACACAATGTGCAGTTACGTTTCCTTAATTAAAGTGCAATGTAGTATAAAGGGTTAATGCCAGTAGGAAACCTCCAAGCATGCACAAATATTACAAATGCGTCACCAAACTAGCTCTTAAATAGTGCACTAAATACATAGTAGAACATGAGACACTTACATCCCTACATGTAATACCTTAATGGCTCAACATGCGTTTCACCATGGCTTCTTCCAAGGAGCGACATGACATGACATTACCATCATCCTTTTATGTTCTATAATATTTTATATGTAAACCCCTTACCTGATGTAGCTCTCCCATCTCATCTTCTTTGGTACGTTTTTTTAGATGTAATCGGATATTTTTTTATGAATTTATGTTTTCTTTTAACTATGCTGTGATTAATAAAGTTTTTGATCATTTACATTTTGTATGCAGTCATTTTTGAAGGCTTTGTGTATTATGAAAATGTGTAAAAATGTGTGCATGTAACCAAGTGGATGTGATTGTTGAAAAATGTTTCAAATGTGTGAAAACTCAATAACAAAATACTCTGACAGTTTGCCTATGACATATGTAGTCACTGTGAACCGACAATTGATGTAAATAAATTATATAAGATTGATGTATGAAATTATATTTTTGTTGTTCAGAAATTACCAGCTGGAAAAATTGCCAGCCAGTCACTGAGTAATTCATCATAGGTTTAAAGAAAGAAGCAAATTTAAATAATAATATATTATTTTTATTATTATTATTATTCCTATTATATATGGGCATCATTTTCCGCAGCACTTTTCAATTCAGAGGTGACATGTACAAACAATATCAGATAATACAAAGTGTTACGCACACGCCCGGACTGACTGGCGTGAGCGTGGTTAGTGATCCCACTGGACCATGAACCGAGGAGTGCCTGGAGGGGCGTGACTAAGTATCAACTCGGTCTGACCAAGGTCGCATGGCGGCTCAGTCGACTCCGTGAACCAGGGAGGCACCGAGCAGAGGGACCAGGTGATACTCCAGGTCAGACCCCGGTCACAGCTGTTGACAAACACCAGGGAATGCAAGAACAGGCAGGTTAGGCTGGCATACAGACAGGTGGGTACTGGCAGGCACGGCTGGTATGAAGACAGGTGGGTACTGGCAGGCACGGCTGGTATGCAAACAGGTGGGCACTGGCAGGCACGGCTGGCATGCAGACAGGTGGGTACTGACAGGATAGGGACCAGTACAGACTGGGATACAGGAACAGAGCCGCAGGTGCGGCAGACAAGCAGAGCAGAGCAAAACCCGCAGGTGCAGTAAACGAGCAGAGCAAAACCCGCAGGTGCGGTAGACAAGCAGAGCAGAGCAAAACCCGCATCCAGTGACTCACAGCAATAGGCTGGGGACGCATTAGGACTGTGCACACAGTAACTATAAGAAATAGGTAGTAACCGCGCCGCCGTCCTAAGCAATCAAGACAAGAGACAAGCACACAGCAGGTACTGGAGCAAAGTGTGCAGCCTGGACTGATAAGTAAAATGGCGATCTTGCATGGTGGGACATGGTAAGCTATGCCAGCATGCCGCCAGGGATGTTACATTACCCCCCCTTTATGCCCCCTCTTCTTCAAGCCTGCAAGGATTTTCTGCAGAGAATGTGGAGGCCGATCCTTCTCTTCAAGAAGATTACCTCTTCTGTCAACTAGAGGGAACGAAACTGGTCTCACCATCTTGATGACTAGGATGCTTCCTCCCATCGAGCCATCCTCAGCAACAGATGAAGTAAGTGAAGTACCAGGAACAAGACACAGGAAAGTCTCTCTCCATTTGTTAATATCGCGTAGCACCCCAAAGGATTCACGGGACAACTGGAGATCCTCCACCAGGTTGGAGGGGTGCAGAGGGGTAACCACCGCCTTGACGTACACTTTGCCAAGCTTACTGGATGAAGTGGGTGAAGTACCAGGTACAGGGTGCAGAAAAGTCTCTCTCCATTTGTTATTAGGTAGCACCCTGGAGGATTCAGGAGGCAACTGGAGGTCCTCCACCTGGTTGGAGGGGTGCTGAGACTTGGAGGTAGCCACCGCCTTGATGGACTTATTGCCAGATTTGTTAGAGATGGAGGATCCTTGCTAAGGGACCAACTTCAGTCTGGTTTCTGAGATGACACGTCTGTGAGGCGGGGCGGTACCTGAAGCCAGATCATTGGTACAATTGTCGAGAGTGTGTGGGGACAATGCCTCCACTTCCCTTCCTTCGGAGACTTCAGCGCACAGCGAGTTAGCAACTAGCAGATCTGGTGAAGAAGAAGAGGACACTTTTGACTGTCCTGAAGACTGGACACCCCTTGTACCTCAGCAGTCCCCCAGGAAACACCATACAGGATCTACAGACCTGAGCGGGCACTAGATCTCTCGGCTCTGGACGACCTGTAGATAAACCAGACAGCACCTGGAATGTGAACTTCTTCATGTGTAATGCTCCAATCTGGAGCTTAATTTGTACAGACATATTTTGACTGTTTCTGAGTAGGGCTCGTCCTTCCGCTGACAATGCCCCAACCGGGTTCTGGAGTTGTCGGACAGGAATCAGACGACTCTGCAAGGCTTTAAGCCCGAAACTTCCGGTTAATCCAAGGCCTTCACTTGCCACGGAGACAGTCATGGTCATCTGTGGAGAGGAAACACTAACGCCAAAGGCAGCCTCTCCTACAGGCCTAATGTCTATGGATTCTCCAACCTTCGCTGGACAAAGACCATCAGGGGGTCCCAAACAACTGCAGCGGGACCGTAATCCGATTTTGTGACTGAGTTCCGGCCTCTGCTTTGCCTGATGAACATGGTCACCCTTCATGGATTCTGTGCGGATAGCTGCCTCTACAGGCTGGGGAACACGAGGTCTTTGGGAGGACAGAACCTGGCGTGATGGTTTACCTCTACGCCTTGCATGTCTGGACTGCCTCTTGAGGTTGGGTAGAGAAGTATTCTGTGGAGCATTGTCATCCTGTGTGGATTCTGTGTGGGCAGCAGTCTCTTCAGGCTGGAGAGCTGGTAGGCCACCTACACGCATCACTCATCGGGACTGCTCCAGAATATTGGGAAGGGAAGCTTTAGCAGAAGCCTTAGGGTTAGGGTCATCGAAGACCATTAGAAAGGCCACCAGGAAGGCCTGCAGGTCAAAGACAATAGGATCCCATGCTTCCCATAGGGGGATGATCCAATTCAAGGCATCACCCGCTAAGTAGGACATCAGAAATGCTACTTTAACCCAATCAGTGGGAAAATAGTGAGCATAGAATTTGAAATGCAGCATGCATTGCTCCACAAGTGCACGGCTTTGTATTGGATCCCCATAGTACCGTGGTGGATCCGTAGGAACGAGTGCTGATAGCTCCATTTGGGTTGGTGCGTAAATCGCCAGGACCTCAGCTAGAGAAAAAAAAAAATTCTTGGTGCACGTATTCGCCAGACAAGGACTCAAATGTCTCCGAGAGCGAAGGGCTGTGGGGCTCAACGGGGACCATGGCCTGAGCAAACTGTTACGCACACGCCCAGACACACTGGCGTGAGCGTGGTTAGTGATCCCACTGGACCATAAACCGAGGAGTGCCTGGAGGGGCATGACTAAGTATCAACTCAGTCCGACCAAGGTCGCACGGCGGCTCAGTCAACTCCGTGAACTAGGGAGGAACCGAGCAGAGGGACCAGGTGCTACTCCAGGTCAGACCCCGGTCACAGCTGTTGACCCACACTGGGGAATGCAGAGACAGGCAGATTAGGCTGGCATACAGACAGGTGGGTACTGGCAGGCACGGCTGGTATGCAAACAGGTGGGCACTGGCAGGCACGGCTGGCGTGCAGACAGGTGGGTACTGGCAGGTAGGAACACAGGCAGGATACGGACCAGTACAGACTGGGATACAGGAACAGAGCCGCAGGTGCGGCAGACAAGCAGAGCAGAGCAAAACCCGCAGGTGTGGTAGACAAGCAGAGCAGAGCAAAACCCGCAGGTGCGGTAAACAAGCAGAGCAGAGCAAAACCCGCAAGAGCGGTAGACAAGCAGAGCAGAGCAAAACCGCAGGTGCGGTAGACAAGCAGAGCAGAGCAATACCCGCAGATGCGGTACACAAGCAGAGCAGAGCAAAACCCGCAGATGCGGTAGACAAGCAGGGAAGAGCAAAACCCACAGGTGCGGTAGACAAGCAGAGCAGAGCAAAACCCGCAGGTGCGGTAGACAAGCAGAGCAGAGCAAAACCCGCAGGTGCGGAAGACAAGCAGAGCTGAGCAAAACCCGCAGGTGCGGTAGCAAGCAGAGCAGAGCAAAGCCCGCAAATGCGGTAGACAAGCAGAGCAGAGCAAATACACACAAGGTGCTTACAATGAAGTAGCGAGTGGACACTAAACTCACAAAAAGAAGTACAGAGACAACAAGTTGGAGTTAGGTGCAGGTTTAGACACTGCAGGAAAAGGGAAGATGCGGACATAGAGACAAACAAGTAATGGGGTAGGACACTGTTCAGACAGGAACTGAACCAGGAACAGTATACAGGAACGAACCTGGGAGCTCAGCCTCCAGGGTGGCGGAAACAGACTAAAAGTCACAGATACAGGAAACGGGCCTGGGTATACAGCCCCCAGGATGGCGGAAACAGACAACATACAGGACAGGACCTGGCAACTCAGTTGCACAGAACACACTGAAAGAAAGTATTGCTCAGGCACCTCCTACTGGGTGGAGGAGGTTTAAGTATCCAGCGACTCACAGCAATAGGCTGGGGACGCATTAGGACTGCGCACACAGTAACTATAAGAAACAGGCAGTAACCGCGCCGCCGCCCTAAGCAATCAGACAAGAGACAAGAGACAGCAGGTACTGGAGCAAAGTGTGCAGCCTGGACTGATAAGTAAAATGGCGGTCTTGCATGGTGGGAGGTGGTAAGCCTTGTCAGCACGACGCCAGGGATGTTACACAAATTAACACAATATTCAACAGTTCAATCAAGAGAAGTGATGGCCCTGCTCACAAGATCTTACAATCTATAAGGAAATAGAGGTGACACAAAAGGTCAAATGTCTTGCCTTGGTTGCAAATTGTCTCTTCAGAGAGAAAGAGGACCAGAACTCTAGTGCCACCTACAGGAAGTAGCAATCCTAAAAGTCAATAGTGACCCTTTAACGAGCCTTATCACATGACTTAAGCTATAAGCCAGAACCAGAAACTCAATTTGCAGACACTGTGTTTTGGAGTACTGCCGGTCGTCAGTGCAAAGTGTGAGTTCTGGTTTGGCTGGGTGAAAGGCGTTAGACCGGTATCTAAGGGATAACATTACTCCTTATGGAGAGTGACATGTTAAGTACTTCACGGTGAGGAGACTTTTATAGCCGCAATGCTCCTCTGAAAAATATGCAAATTGTCCCTTCAGAGAGGAAGAGGATGAGAACTCTAGTGCCACCTTGTCACACTGTCTCTGTATACTGGAGGTAGGGGGCCTAAGCTGACCCTAAGCTGGGGCCCTGACTAATCCCTCAACCTGGAGGTACTGTTAAAGGTACAGAGGTCCAGGCCGCCAGCGTAACCCCTACCTCCTGAGGATCCCTGCACCTAAGTAATCTCATCCCGAGAAGGACCCCGATCACAACAAAAGGGGACAAGTAATAATATGCCCACACACAGTACTTAGACGAACGAGACAGTACAAGGGAAAAACCAAAACCACCTTGCATACAAAAACTACACAACTACAACAGAGGGAACACCAACGGGAAAGGAGATAAATGATAAAGCGAGGAAGGGAAAAAACTCTCCGAATACACTTATCTCTGAAACTCCAAATACCACGATCCGCTCTGTTACTCTGCATGAAATGCTTTCACCGACACTTCCCTAACAGACCAGCAGGCATTTGAAGGAGTCTCACTACAGCAGCATTGATTGCAGCTGGGCGAGGCTGGACCTCGTCTAGCACAGAGAGAGAGAATTAACTCCCTCACTGCCGAAAAACACAAAGCACCAAAAAGTCAGCTGCGAGAAGTCAGGCTGTGTAATCGTGACGATCTTCGTGGCGACACACCCGTGACAGTACCCCCCCTTCTACGAGGGGCCTCTGGACCCTCAGGGCCAGGTTTATCCGGGTGAGTCGTGTGGAAGGCCCGAACTAATCGGTCTGCGTTAATATCCGACGCAGGAACCCACATCCTCTCCTCAGGACCATACCCTTTCCAATGAACCAGGTACTGAAGGGACCGGCGATTAAAGCGTGAATCGATGACCCTCGATGCCTGGAACTCCAAGTTACCCTTGACCACCACTGGAGGGGAAGGTAAAGGTGACGGTACCACCGGCGCCACATACCTCTTAAGCAACGATCTGTGGAACACGTTGTGAATTTTAAACGTAGGGGGGAGGTCAAGACGGAATGCCACCGGATTAATAATAGAACTGATTCTGTACGGCCCGATGAACCTGGGACCCAGTTTCCAGGAGGGAACCTTAAGTTTTATATTCCTGGTAGACAACCATACCCGATCGTTCACACTTAGGTCCGGACCAGACACTCTCCTACTATCAGCCATACGTTTGTATCGGTTCCCCATAGTATTCAGATTCTTCAGCACCCCTCTCTATACTGAAGCGAGTGATGAGGAAAATCGTTCCTCCTCAGGAACCCCCGAAGAGCCCCCCCTACTGAAAGTACAAAACTGGGGGTGAAAACCATATGCCCCAAAAAACGGGGACTTACCAGTGGACTCGCTCCGCCTATTATTAAGAGCAAACTCTGCCAGAGGTAAGAAAGAAGCCCAGTCCTCCTGGTTCTCTGACACAAAACACCGGAGATATGTCTCCAAGCTCTGGTTCATACGTTCCGTCTGACCATTGGTCTGAGGATGAAAAGCCGATGAGAACGACAAATGCATACCCCGCCGTGCACAAAACGCCTTCCAAAACTTGGACACAAACTGAGACCCCCGATAAGACACCACCTCGGAGGGTACCCCGTGAAGCCTCACAATCTCCCCAATGAACACCTGCGCAAGAGTTTTAGCATTAGGGAGAGCCGGAAGAGCGATAAAATGTGCCATCTTGCTGAACCTGTCCACTACAACGAGTATGACCGTTTTACCCGAAGACGGAGGGAGGTCCGTAATAAAGTCCATAGACAGATGAGTCCAAGGACGCTCCGGGATCTTCAAAGGTAAGAGGGCCCCAGACGGACGGGTATGTGAGGTCTTAGAGCGCGCACAAACCCCACAGGACGCGACAAAAGTTACCACCTCCTTATGTAAGTTAGGCCACCAAAACCGACGCGAGAGGAGATCCACAGTTGCTCTACTCCCCGGGTGTCCTGCAAAAACTGAGTTATGGTGTGCCTCGATCACCTTTTGTCGCAACTGATCTGGAACAAACAGTCTCCCCGGAGGTCCAACAGGGGCGTCCCCCTGAGCCTCCAATACCTCCTCCTCCAGCTCAGAGCATACTGTCGAAACCACCACCCCCTCCTGAAGGATAGGAATCGGGTCGTCCGTATTCCCGGCCCCAGGGAAACTACGAGATAAGGCATCCGCCTTTACATTTTTTGACCCAGGACGATATGTAACGACAAAATTAAACCTGGTAAAAAACAATGACCACCTAGCTTGTCTGGGATTCAGACATTTCGCGGACTCCAGATATAGCAGGTTCTTGTGATCGGTGATGACGGTGACCGGATGGACTGCCCCCTCCAAAAAATTGCGCCACTCCTCAAAAGCTAACTTAATGGCCAAGAGTTCCCTATTGCCGACATCGTAATTCCTCTCAGCGGACGACAATTTTTTAGAGAAAAAGGCGCACGGATGCCACTTACCAGGTGACGAACCTTGTGACAATACTGCTCCCACCCCTACCTCGGAAGCGTCTACCTCTACAATGAATGGCTGTGACGCATCCGGTTGAATGAGTATGGGTGCCGAGGCAAAACATTTTTTCAAGGAGGAGAATGCTTGACAAGCCTTGTCAGACCACCTAGAAAAATCCGTCCCCTTTTTAGTCATGTCTGTGAGAGGCTTAACCATGGACGAGAAATTACGAATGAACTTCCGGTAATAATTAGCAAACCCCAGGAAACGTTGTAGTGCCTTAAGATTCTCTGGCCGATCCCACTCAAGAACTGCCCGCACTTTCCCAGGGTCCATACGAAAACCGGACGCTGAAACCAGGAAGCCTAAAAACTGGAGTTCCTGTACGGCGAACACACACTTTTCCCATTTGGCATACAGTTTATTATCCCGCAAGATCTGTAACACCTGCCTAACGTGCTCCTGATGAGACACCAGATCCGGCGAGTAAATTAAGATATCATCCAGATATATGACAACAAACTGTCCCACCAGGCGGCGAAAAATGTCATTAACAAAGTGTTGGAACACCGCCGGGGCATTAGTCAGACCGAATGGCATGACAAGGTTCTCATAATGCCCCTCCGGAGTGTTAAACGCCGTCTTCCACTCATCCCCCTCCTTCATCCTAATCAGATTGTACGCCCCCCTGAGATCCAACTTAGAGAACCATTTGGCGCCCACGATCTGATTAAAGAGATCGGGAATAAGTGGGAGCGGATACGAATCTCGGACCGTAATCCGATTAAGTTCACGGAAATCCAGGCAAGGGCGTAGGCCTCCATCTTTCTTCTTAACAAAGAAGAACCCTGCAGCCACCGGTGAAGATGAAGGTCTAATATGCCCCTTAGCCAGACTTTCTGAAATATAATCCTTCATGGCCTGCCTCTCAGGACCAGAAAGGTTATACAACCTAGCTTTAGGTAACTTGGCCTCAGGGAGCAGTTTTACAGAACAGTCATACTCGCGATGAGAAGGTAGTTCCTGACACCCTTTCTCCGAGAATACATCCTCAAAGTCCGCCAGAAATGGAGGTAAGACCCAAGGAGTAACCGCACCGATGACCGTGTTCATGCAGTTTTTATTACAGAATTTACTCCATTGGCTTATCTCTCTGGTTTGCCAATTAATAACCGGGTTATGCTTAGTTAACCAAGGAAGGCCCAACACTATAGGAGTGGGAAGACCCTCCAACACGTAGCAAGACACTTGAAGTTTTACGTCATGCACAGCTTGCAAAAAACTTCCCTGACCGAGAGGCCTGGCATCGATCGAGAATATGGGGATGGGTTTAGCCAACTCACTCAATCGCATACCTTGAACCCGGGCAAACCGAGCATCAACCAGATTAGCCCCGGCCCCACTATCCAGAAGAACAGATATCCTCTCAGTTCTCGTACCCACCACCACCTCCGCCGGTACAAGAAACTGAGACGAACCTAGGGACGAAATACCTACTCCCAGATTGCCGTCCACCACACAACCTGGGATCAACAGTTTTCCGACGACTCTTCACTCTGCAAGGGATGGGATGGACACCCCCCAATAAAATGTCCCTTTCTCCCGCAGAAGAAACACCTTCCTGTCTTATGGCGCACCACCGGTCCCCTCCCCCGAAATGATGTCCCTCCTAATTGCATAGGCTCCTCTGGACTGACCAGGGGAACCACCATATGAGGGGACCTTGTAGGAGGTGGAGTCATCACAGGGGGTAGAGTTATCCCGCACCTCTCCCGAAGCCGTCTGTCAACGCGAATAGCAAGGGCCATAGCGGCTTCCAGTGACGCGGGAGAGTCATACTGTGCCAACACATCCTGTAATTTGTCGGATAAACCTTGACAAAACTGGCTCCTAAGAGCCGGGTCATTCCACTGGGTGTCCATGGCCCACCTACGGAACTCCGAACAGAATTCCTCCGCCGGACGATCTCCCTGCTGGATCCTACGTAACTTAGACTCAGCAAGGGAGATCCGATCTGGGTTATCATATACGAGTCCCAGAGCAGCGAAAAACCTATCCACTGACTGGAGAGCCGGGGAGCCCGGGGGAAGAGAGAACGCCCAAGATTGTGGGTCCCCTTGTAGGAGCGAGATGACAATTCCCACCCTTTGTTCTTCACTCCCCGATGACCGAGGCCGCAGCCGAAAGTACAACTTGCATGCCTCCCGGAAAACAAAAAACTTGTCCCGCCCCCCAGTGAACCTGTCAGGGAGAGCTACTTTAGGTTCTGGTCCGGCTTGCTCCTGAGGATACAAAACCTTGGACCTAACGTCCGCCAGCTCCATGGACAAACTCTGCAACTGCCGAGCTAGACCGGCTACTGGATCCATGGTAGCTGGAGAAAAACTAAGTGGTCGGTGAAAATGTCACGCTGTCTCTGTATACTGGAGGTAGGGGGCCTAAGCTGACCCTACGCTGGGGCCCTGACTAATCCCTCAACCTGGAGGTACTGTTAAAGGTACAGAGGTCCAGGCCGCCAGCGTAACCCCTACCTCCTGAGGATCCCTGCACCTAAGTAATCTAGTCCTGAGAAGGACCCCGATCACAACAAAAGGGGACAAGTAATAATATGCCCACACACAGTACTTAGACGAACGAGACAGTACAAGGGAAAAACCAAAACCACCTTGCATACAAAAACTACACAACTACAACAGAGGGAACACCAACGGGAAAGGAGATAAATGATAAAGCGAGGAAGGGAAAAAACTCTCCGAATACACTTATCTCTGAAACTCCAAATACCACGATCCGCTCTGTTAGTCTGCATGAAATGCTTTCACCGACACTTCCCTAACAGACCAGCAGGCATTTGAAGGAGTCTCACTACAGCAGCATTGATTGCAGCTGGGCGAGGCTGGACCTCGTCTAGCACAGAGAGAGAGAATTAACTCCCTCACTGCCGAAAAACACAAAGCACCAAAAAGTCAGCTGCGAGAAGTCAGGCTGTGTAATCGTGACGATCTTCGTGGCGACACACCCGTGACACACCTACAGGAAGTAGAAATCCTAAAAGTCAATGTCACTAGGATTGCTACTTCCTGTAGGTGGCACTAGAGCTCTGGTCCTCTTCCTCTCTGAAGAGACAATTTGCATATTTCCCAAAGGAGCATTGCGGCTATAAAAGTCTCCTCACGGTGACGTACTTAACTTGCTTTGGTTGATAAGTTCCAGACCTCTTTAACACTAAATATGGTTATTCTTGTAATGCTGCATGAACTGGTCACCAGCCAGTATCTGTGTATGTTCAGATGTGAAGGGTTACTACGTCCATGGTGTGTGGGGGGAAGCAGAGAAAGAAGAGACCAGATTTTGAGGGAAAATTTATAAATTGAAAACTAAAAAACATTAGATTGTTGAGGTGATGTGCTAGGTCTGCCTAAATAGATATGTTTTTGGAGCATGCTTAAAACTATAGACCCTGAGAATTAATTTATGGGGTAGTACATTACAGAAAAGTACCAGAAACGTCTAGGAGATGGGAGTGGGAGGTTTGGATTATGGAGAATGTTAGTTTTAGATCATTGCCGCAATGGAGAACATGGATGGAGTGGTAGACACAGATGAGGGAGGAGATGTAGGAAGCTGCAGCACTGTGGAGAGCTTTGTAGGTGAGTGTAATAAAACTGCATTGCATTCTGTAACAGACAGGCAACCAGTGCAATGACTGGCACAGTGTGGAGACATCAGTGTGGTGGCTGGACAGAAATATGAGACTGCCTGTTGCATTCAATTTAAATAACTCAATACCCAAATAGTGTTGAGGTGTTCATACATATAATCATTTTCTATTTCAACACCCTAATTGGGAGCACTGAACTAAACAGGCTGCTGCATTCAGGATAGATTGGAGAAGGGAAAGTATACTGAGAGGAAGACCGATCAGTAGTGAGGTACAGTATTCAAGATGAGAATGAATAAGAACCAGTAATAGCTTAAGGGGTATTCTAAACTTGGACATTTCCGGCATATCAATACAATATGCCATAAATGTATAGCATGATGTAGATCCCATAAATGACACTTGCATCTATCTAGAAAAAAGGTCCCCATCACGCACTGCTGGAAAGGTGGTCACAATTTCCATACAAATACATGGCAATTCCGACTGCCTCTCAACTGACAGTGGTGCAGTTCAGGGACCCAGTCTCGACATAGATGCAGCTCCCATTTGTGGCACCCACATCTATTATACATTTCGAACATATCCTGCCATATTATATCATAAGTTTGTAAAATGAATATATCTTTAAATCAGTGTTGTAGTGATTAGTATGGAACCTTAATGAGTCACCTAGAGTCTTCATTGAGGGTCTGCTGTACCTCCTTATGCCTCTTATTTTACACTGATTAGGAAAAGGCATACAATTTAATTCCCATGTTTAAAAAAAAAAATGTTAATGTTCTATCAGACTTTTAGGGTTGAATAACTTTTTAATATGAAGTCGTACAAGAGTACACAGGTATCTTGCAGAGGACTTCATGAGCATCTGTACAGCCTTTGTCACCACTCTGCATTTGTATGTTACAGAAGGAGGGTGGATGGTCTGGAGGAGTCCGAGGGACTACAAGTATGATGAAGTCATTGCGAGACTAACTAGCGTATGTTTGCATACAGGTTTGCTCTAATGGTTCAAAATAGTCTGTGTTGCACCATAACTGTCCTATGTGAATATACTTAATACCTTATTATCCAAAATTTTGATACTGACGGCCTATCCTTGGTATAGGTTATAAATATCAAGTCGGTGGTGGTCCTACATTCAGCACCCCCACCCATCACTTGTCAGCAGGTCTCATGGCAGCTGGATTTACATAAATTTCAGAGCCAGAATAGCACAGTACCACATAACGTGTCATGGCCGTTCTGTGATGAAATTACGTCCATAACTCACATACAGTAACCTGTTCCTCTGAGAATGGAGATTGAGGTGCCGTAAGCAGTGAGAAAAAACTGGAGTTTGGGATCCCTGTAGTAGTTATCGGTGGGGTCCGAGATATAGATCTTCCAGTATTCAGACTTTTATCATCTATCCTGTGGGGAGGATTTAGTAGAAAGCAACCTTCAGTCTATTCTGCAGCAGTCAAGCTTGCCATATTATTCTTTTTGTTTGCAACCTTGAAAAGGGTTGTTCAAAAAATTATCTTTAAATGGGTTTGTAAAATGAATATGTTGAACCTACTAATACACTTTGATCATCAGCCATTAGAGCAGTCACAGCAGCTCTACTTCCAGTCATGCTTTCTACATAGAAGAGTTTACTGGGTCAACACATCATCACTGCTGTAAAGGGGGATATCTGGCTGCTTGTTTTAAAGGGAATCTGTCACCAGGTTTTTGCCACGTAATCTGAGAGCAGCATAATGTAGAGACAGAGACCCTGATTCCAGCAATGTATCCCTTACTGGGCTGCTTAGTATAATTTTGATAAAATCACTGAGATTATCATTAGGGGACTAGTAAACCTGCTGCCATGTAGTCCTCCATATTCATGTACAACCCCACCTCCAACACTGATTGGCAGATTTCTGCCTATGTACAGTGTAGACACAAAGTTGCCAATCAGTGGCGTGGGAGGGGTTATGGACAGAAAGCTGCCAATCAGTGGTGTGGGCGGGGTTATACAGAGCTCAGCATTCGAAGGACTGGTAGATCTACAGTAGATAAAACAGATTTTATCAAATTAATAGCAAGCAGCCCAGTAAATGACACATCACTGGAACCAGGGTTTATGTCCCTATATTATGCTTCTCAGATGGGGCAGCAAAAACCTGGACACAGATTTCCTTTAATAGCTAATTATCTCAGCTCCCTTTCATTTCTATGCCTCAGCTGAGACGAGGAAAAAGACTTACCTATTGAAATGAGCAGTTAGCCGACCTCTATCACACACAGCACTGGCATGCCAAAACAGAGCATTATTTTACTAGGGTCGAGTACAGGGCCGGAAATGGACAGCACTGAAAGCTAAAAAATAGGGACATTTTTGACAGTTAAAGTGTATAACTTTATATTAAAATCACATCTAAAGATACTTAATTGGAAGTGGTCAACCTATTTAAGCACCAATGTCTCCTTTAAAGAAAATAAAGACTACTATTAGCTACTATGCACTGAGACTATTCTTAAAGGGGAACTCCATGGAAACCTCTTGTTGTACCTATTAGTTGATGGTTAATTTAGATCCTCACTTCTGGACTTTAACGATCAGTTTACACCTCTTGCTTCGCTCCTCTCATAGACTGTGAGCTCTCAGGAGCAAAGTGCTCTCTGGTTTTATCTCATTGATTGTTGATATTCCTTGTACTCATTATTTGACCTAGTTTATATTTTCCTTATTGTAAGCTGCTGCCAGACATGGTGCCTCTATATAAATGAAGGTTATTATTAGTGTGACTGCTATCACTGTATTCTCCCAATTCCTTTAGGAATTATAAAGAAAAAAGCAATTAAAGCATGCAATGTTTAATATGTATTTACCCCCCTCGGTCAGGATTTTTTTTTTATTATGTAACAACATTGAATCACTGTTTATTCATCTAGGTTTTTCACACTGATCAGCAAATAAATACTCTTTAATGTCCAAGTTAAAATAAAGTGCTATAATGTTATCCACACTGATTACAATCCTTAAACCTAAAACAATTAAATGCATAAATATTCATCCCTTACCCCTTCAAGTCATGAATCAGTGGAGGTAGTTTTGGCAGCAATAACATTCCTGAGTATATAGTTCGAGGAAGCATAAATGGTTGGTGGAATGATCCCCCTTTACAGAAATAATTTCAGACCATCTTGAGTAAAGCACCACTCCAGTTTTTTTTTTTCAGCGCTGGTGGTGCTACTAGTATAAGGACCCTGTAGTCTTATACTTACCCTCTGGAATCTTCACCTTTTATTAGTGCCGCTCCGATTCCAACGAGTCATCTTATACCTGGAACGCCTGACTAGCCGGAAGTCAAAAGTAACGGTCACAAGCGCTCAATGTAAGTATGAGATTCAGAATGAGGATCTCACAGATTTGCATTGTAGAGTGACCTACATCTCATTCGAGCAAACACTGGATCAATCCAGTAGGTCACAAATTGCTGGAGACCTTCGGGAGCACCGGTGAAAGTAGGTGAAGACAACAGCTGGTAAGTATAATACTGGGTCAAGGATCTTCGATTAGAAGTACCACTCCAGCACTTTAATAAAAAAACATGCGGTAATGGGACTTAAAAACAGTAGAAATGTTACTTTTACTTTCTTCACATGACAATGACACAAAATGCTGATATAGAGCATTTAAATTCTTAAGGACAAACTCTTTGGTAACTCTTCCAGCCAATTACTTCCAAGTTGCAATAATTTTCCAGGTCAGTTGTGTTTCAGTCCTCTGTGACACTCCTCAGCCTAATGTAGATCACTCTCATATAAGTGGTGTCCCAAGTGCAGACCATGCAACCTACTAGACCCCGTGTCACACACGTCGATCTTCAGCCCACCTCCTTTTGAGATGGGCAACTGCTCAGGTCCCCAAGATACCAATGCTTCCACAGTCAGCAAGCCTGTAGCTAAATGTTGCTCCTCAGATAGGTAGCAGATCTATTTGCAATGAATGCAAAGTGCCCACATTCTACCCCCTTGGCATCTAATCCAAACTTTTTATCAGTTCCTTACTATTAGTTTTCTATTAAATCTCAATAACTATTTCATATTGCAGTAGGTTTACCCCACAAGATTTCACGATATGTTGCACGATTCATTTAGTCTCACATTCCCACGTTTCCTGAAGAAGTTACCCCACAACACTATTCTGCCACCATATGTGGGCATTTGGCCCAGTTTTATAGAAAATGAGACCCAAGCAAGATAGCCTTGCCTCCAGTTTAAATTTAAGTCAGTTTTATTTATAACTTAGGAAAGTTAAAAGGTAATTGACAGTTTCCCTGTGGCCTAAGCCTGTAATGGGATTATTTTACTTTATGTATTGGTCTAGAACTTTGAAGGAGTTAATTATATATTTTGATCCTCAGGGTTCCCACCTTCAAAGCTCCTCAGGGGTGGGTGGTCAGTTTGCCATCCTCTAAAACCTTATGGGGCAGATTTCACTTTTTTGGCACAGCAAAATGTTTTATGATGATAGTAAAAAAGGTCCATTGATCAGCCCAGAAGAATATGGTATATATGTTTTCTTCTATAGGAATCAATTTAATATGAGACTAGCCTAATCTTTTAGCCATGACTGGCCAAACCATGTAAAAATGGCCTAATTACCCTTAAGTCACTCAATGGCACCAGGGGTAACTAGTGCTACTATTAAATGTGTTTTTCTTGATAAATCAGATCTGGAATCTGTCCTTCTCCCAAAAAAACTATACCCTTTTAGAAAAAACATTAATGTTCCAATTTATTCTGTGGCATTGTGATTGTATCTTGTAATGACCAACTACCTTACATCTCGTTATTGGAAAACAGATTGCTTGGTATACTTATTTTAAGGAACAGATATAAAAATGTCTGTTTTCTTAAGAATGTACAGAAAACAAAGGGCTTTACTACATTATAAATAAATAAGCTATAAAGACTTTCCCTCAAGACATTTTTAGAACATTTTCAGATCCCTCCGCTGTTATAGAATACTCCGCTCCATGCTAATAATTCTTCTCCAGAAGAACTTGAGGAATATTTATGACCTTATTGTTTTACTTTGTTTCTGAAGCAGGACACAATCTCGGCACACACACACTTTACCCAATGCAAGAAAGGTTAAAAAACATTGCATCTGCCAAAAGATATAAAACTGATGTGTTGGGTACAAGACTTCTTTTTCCAATGGGCAGTTTTTAGTATTTGTTGTCTCTGACGGCTGGCGATTCAGAAAACCATAATCCATCTGATGACAGTCGAGCGGAGGACAAGTTGTGTGTCACGCGACCTTGGGGTTTAGCAGAGTGTTCATTTCTTTTATGTGTCCCGTTAAATCGAAATACTGAACTTTTAGTCATAAAATATAGGAAGTGAAGATGCAAGTACTGCATGCACTCTGCACTTGGGAAATATAATAAACCTATCTCTATATAATTCTTTCAAATCAGAAAGAGACTATCACTCCATCCAGATTCAGGAGTTAGTACACATAAAATTCTATACGGTCAACCTCAGCAATTGCAAAATCTTCTCTGAGGTGAGAAAGTAAATTTTCTTCTTTTATAGGCAGATATTTAAAGGTGCTTTTTGGGGGTATTGCTTAGTTTACAGCAAAAAAGTAGATACTGTATATATGGGTCAATGTTTTAGGTTGGCTGAAGTGATTACTTTGGATGTCCAAAATATTTATTAGAGATGGGCAAATTGATTCGAGTGGAATTGAGTTCTACTCGAATTTAACAAAAATCGGTATTTTCCAGAAATTCCATGCAAATTCAGCAAAATGGCAGCCAGCTATGGACACCATTCTGCTGAAATGTAAAGGAGCAGTAAAAGGTTAAAAAACAAAATATATAATATTCACTTCTCCATTCGCTTGTCTCAGCACCTCCTCTTCCTCTGGTGTCTGCCGTCTCATCCTTAGAGCCTCGTTACGATGTGCTGTGACCTGACAGCGGGTATCTGCGAGTCATGGGGTTCAATATAACTCACCCATAGCTAACTGACCCCCATTTCAAATAACACGCCACACATTATATGTTGGATTAAATTGGCCACAGCAGCCATTTATTAACATATAAATACAAACATTATAAACCATATCCTAAAGGGGTGGTCCTCGAAGCCCCAAACTATTTTAAACCAAGAAACCAATTGTGTCCTTATGTCTCAGGCCAGATTGCGTATTACCTCTAGCCGCTAAGCACCAGCTCAGAGGCACCAGTTCAAACAGCCTGGCCAATGAAACATGCCCAAATCACGGGTCCTCTGATCCATTCCCCATGGGATCAACCACCCGAGACCACTGAATACCATGTAGGGGGGTCCAGAACTTTGCGAGGTCCCCCCCCCACTGATCCACCATTAACCATGAACACCAACTTCGAGGATCCCCCCATGCCAGCTGCAATGACAAAGCATATTAAAATCACAATAAAACAATCCTCAGAATTTTGAAATTGTTCCACTGAGGATTCGAAAAAATGGGTGGGTGGGTGGGAGATGTTGCTTAAGGGATGATGGCAACCTGAAATGGCTGCCAAATTCCAAATGGCCGTCCCTATATACCCCACTCCTCCCCCTCACATGCCCCTACCCCCAAAAATACCCTCCCCTACAATATACACCAATCAAATTGAAGATAAGCACCTACCCAAACCCTAGTCACCCCTACCTAAGCAAGCCCTTCCCCCTGTATCCCGCATTAACCCTGTCATGCCGGCCTCCCTCTAAAGCCTGTGGCTGAGTACGGCCTCTCTTTTGAGGCCTAGTCATGGCTGGAAGGTCTGTTCTAGAGTGAAGACACCATTCCTTGGAGGTCACACTGCGTTGTGTAACATCATCTCCTCCGAGGCCTAGAGGGGGTCGGAAGTACTGTTCCAGAATAAAGGCACCAGCGCGCCACGTTGTGGCTAGAGGCACAGATTTTTCCTTTTATTTTTTACATGTTATGTTTATTACTCTCTGGGACCTAGCGAGACCCCAAAATGGAACAAGGAACATTCAATTTGTGATGAATTACTTGGCTGCAAATCGAATTTCTCTGTAAAATCCGCACAATTTATCTTGCCAGATTCACTACAGTCCAAAAAGTACAGTATAAGCATAGTCCAAAAACATGGTAATCTATAGGCAATAAGTGTAAACTATATAACATGTCCCACAGGAATAATACAAGGATCCTGATGCTGCAACAATGGAGAATTTATCATTTTCCTTTGCAACACTAAAGGGTAGCAGTACTGAAGGTCTTCAACATGTTCCTTTGAGGGCAAAAATTTGAGATATCAGGTTGTCTGATTACATAATATTAGGATAGGTCATCAATATCAGAATTGTGGAAGTCCAACACCCGGCCATTGCTGGATGCTGCAGATCAGCTTCTATTCTCTGGGTCTGCAGTACACAACAGTGGCTCCTACACTTTAGAGCTGTGTTGTACAGTTTCGTTCAATGAATACATGGTTAGGGTGTAGGCCCTCTACCAATCTGATATTGATGATCTATCCTAAGGAAAGTTTACCAAATTATATAACTAGACAACCCCTTTAATAGTTATTACATATTATTTCTGTTGAAATATATACTCAAAATAGGGATTTAGCTAAGAGAGACTGAAGAGACAGGTATTCTGAAGGCTATGTGCCTGGGAGGAAGGTGGACACCAACAAACCACTGTGTATTTAGACATTGGGATAGTCAACATCTTCTTATTTGATCTACCATTAAAAGCTACCATTAAAAGTTTTCACTAACTTGAGCATTTGTAGGAATCCAACCTCAGGGATCCCCACTAATCATGAGATCTGGGCTCTAAAATGCCTCATTGCAATGGAGCAGTGACCACACATGTGTACTATTCATTCTCTATAATGTGGCAGAAGATAGCCACGATCTACAAGCTAAAGTATAGGAGATAACTTTTATGTTAATAATAACCCTTTAAAAAAATGCTTTTATTAAGGTGTACATAAAGAAGAATCAGAGAGAAATGCAAGCAATGATGTAAGAAATACAAAATAGTTCTTCATTGATCAATAGTCTGAAATAATGGAGACACAATCCATACATCTAGCTAGCAAGCAGGGAAGGTGTCTTTTATATTTTCTTACATCATTGATTTGCAGCTCGGATGACTTTTCTCTTTCTTGGCTTTTATTTTACGTGCTCCATCTATACACTATTGTGCACAGTATACAGATGCTTCTTTGAATTTCCATGTAGAGGAGTATGCATCATTCATGGAGCTACGGCTTTGATATTTTACACAGCACACTGAGCAAATCTAAAATTGTTTTGCTTTGGGAATTGCAGAATGTTGATAGATATTTGCAACAGAACAGTTTATGGCATTTTCACAGTCACTTTAGTCCCTGATCATATCTGTTCTTATGCCTGTGAGTGGGGGTCATAGTGCGGAAAATGTATGGACTGATATTCTCCTATTTTCTAATTGGAAATCATCCTAAAGGGAATCTGTCAGCAAGTGTTTTCTATGTAAACTGACAGTAGTATCATGCAGGAGGAGAGAGCCTGATTCCACTGATGTGTCACTTATTAGGCTGTGTGTTGTTGTTTCAATAACATCAGTGTTTTATCAGCAGAAGGTTATCACTAGAGGACTAGTTGTGCCTCCAAGTCTACTCTTTGTAATCCTGCCTGCTCCACTGATTAGCAGCTTTCTGTCAATATACAGTGCACACAGAAAGCTGTCATTCATGGTTGAGGGCGGGGTTATAAAGGGCTCAGCATTCAGAGCACTGCTACATCAGCAGCAATTTTATCACAATTCTTGCGCCCAGTAAACTAAGTGTCACATTGCTGGAGTCAGGGTCTCTGCACTTACATCATACTGCACTCGGATTACATAACAAAACCCTGCTAACAGATTCCCTTTAATGGGAATCGCTTTGTATGTAAATAAAACTTACTCCTGGCATAATAAAAACTATATAACATTGTAATGTGTTTTCAATACCTATCCACTTGAACATAAATAAGATCTATTCACTGACATCAGGCAGAGATATTAAAACAGTATGGTATTACAATTCAATAATAACACTAGAAGTGACAGAATCTTTTTTATGACATTAAAAATGTTTTCCTCTCCTTTCGAAAACTTTACAGAGGATATCGAGAATTATGAAAAAGAAAGAACTAATAGTCATCACTGGAATATCCCTTTGCTCCAATGGTGTCCGCCAGAACCAGAAGTGATGATTTCTCGACCACCAGTCTCACTGATTCGCTGCCAGTAGGTTATCACTTCTGGCCTTATAGAGACCATGCTGGGATGTCAACCGTCTCGAAATTTCAGAACTGTCCGTAAAAATAGGGCACTGTCTATAAAAATTTTTTATGGTGTCCTTTGATTTTTTGCAGCTGAAGAAACTAATACAGAATATTTTGCCGGTATTTAACATCATTTTACAGTTCACAGTGACTGTAGATGATGTCTTCATATCAGAATTATGAGTTATAGACATGGATCACTTATAATCATAATCATTTATTATGGTTTTTCAGTGTGTCCCAAAAAAATATTGTCTGTCCGTAATTTTTTGATAAGTTGTAAATAAAAAGTCAAGTTGACAATCCTGAGACCATCGGAGTGACTGCTCTGGAGTAGAGGAGGATTCCAGTAGTGAAAAGTTCCTTCTTTCTTTTGTAATGCCCCCTAACCTCTTTAAAGTTTTCATAAAGTAGTGGATAACATCTTTGAAGCAGTATACGTATATATCAAATCTCGCCTTGACTAAAATAAGATGGAGATCTTAATCAGACTTTTGTGCGTATGTCTATTATTACAGACTAATATAAAACTATGCAGTCATATGTTCTTCCATCCTCTACTTGCTGCAATGCATATTCAGAAAGTAAGTAAAAAACAGGGGGCAGATAGTTGGAAGTATCGGGACTGCAATATCAGTGTCACAATTCTGTTGTCAGATACCCCGGGCCAGGGGCTCCTTCCCTGTCCCTAACGCTAGTCGCGCCCTAGCTATCCCTGCTCCCCAGATAACTTCTAAAGGTGAAGACGCCGGGGCCTAGTAACTTGCTGTGCTGCTGAATCAGCCCTATATCTGTCCCCATCGCCCACCCAGGGAAGTGGTGAGTAATAGTGTAGGAATATACACCAACCAGTCAAACAAGGGAGGATGTACAGGGATAAATGAAAATACCAATCATACAAATATGCACTTGCAGACAACTGAGGGGACCACTGGGGAGTAAAGGAAGGCAATAATTAAATAGAACAGAATGAGGATTTGCACACAACCAAATCACCAAGCAACAGTGGCAGATCAACACTCCAAATGCCTCTACAAACAACTGACACCTCCACTCCACACCAGGTAGCATAGAACTAACACTGGCAATCCAGATTGCTAGAGGCGAGTATATACAGGAGAGGGCAGTGACTGTACACAGCTGAGAACCTCCAAGAAGCACGCTACAGAGACTCAAAGCTGAGCAGTTTAACCCCTGCACTGCTAACAGAAACCTGCACTGTTTAATATGAAGGAGAAGTACTCCTGATCAGTGCAGAAGTACCTGAAATCAGACACTGCGGTCTTCTGGCCCCTCTCTGTCACGGTAAACATGTGAAAATCAGACTACACATGGATTGTTTGTTGTCTGTAACCTTGGAAACGCATGAGGCTGCATAATAGCTGTAGACAAGAGATGAGTGAACCCTAGCTTAAAAGTTCGGGGTACGTACCGGACAGTTAGTGTCCGATGCTGAAAGCCAAACACGGATGTTTCCCGGAAGTCCGTTGCAATGTTCGGAGTTCCGGTGGAAGTCTGGGAGGAGAGAGAGAATATTCCAAGTCAGAAGTTCAGGTCCCCATTGATTTCAATGTTTTAGAATAAAGTTCAGGTCGGGTACCAGTATCCAAATCTCCACGGATCCGTTAATCCCTACTGTACACAAATGGTAGCATATTTATAATCAAGATTATTTCCTTTATTTCTTTTTTTTTAATATCCAGCATTCCGGAGCAGTAAAGCACATTTAGCTTTAAAGGTGGCCGTGCCCGTTAAGCTTCATTTATATGGAGCCTTTTACAACTTCGATGCTTTTCTGTTGCACCTACATTATCATTTGGCCATGTGAAATAATACAAGAGATGGGAAGTATTATAAAGACGTTTTATAGCATATTCCCTGGCTTTCTTCACACTCCAGCACCTCCAGCTTTCTGTTACACATCCGTATTTTCCCAGCACATGTTCATCTGTCGTGCTGCTTTACATATTTGCTATCTACAGGACAGAAGCAGTGAACATGTTAATGAAATTAAGGTAAGATATTAACCTCCAAAGCGTAAAATGATTTGCAGTGCAATTAAGAGGGCTGAAGCTCACCGTGATCATGTCTGCTTTCTGACATAAAGGTCCTTTCACCAAGAAGAACGCGACAGGGCGAACAGGAGGAGGGTGACAGTCATACTCCCCTCAGGGCACTAAATTACTGGAGCAATTCTCTTCAGATCTACAGTGAGCGAGTGCAATTAGACCAGTCACCTTATACTTAAAATGAAGGAACTTTCAAGCTTTCTATGGTTAATAAGCTGCTAGTTGAATAACTTAGAGAGATAGGATCTGTGAAATTTAATGTTCCTTTTTTATTATATGTCCTTTATTTGGAAAGAAGAAAGAGGAAACTGCAATTTTCTGCTTTTGTAGGGCTTGAAAATGATTCAATTAACTGAGAACTTCACTACAAAATCTCAGGGTCTTTAGTTTCTTTTTTTTTTTTTCTTAAAATCTAAAAAATAAAATTATGATTTTCTGAAATATTTTGCATGAATGTCATACAGTCGGTGTTTTTGAAGGTTAATAACCTAAGCTTCATAAAATTACTAATTTAAGAGAACAGTCAGGACCAGATATGACTTCCATTGAATCCATAATTCAGATCTGATTTTAAAATGGGACCTGGAAATAAGAGATCTTCCCTGAAAATACCCCATAGACATTCCATTTATCTTGACTTCTCCAGAGATACAGAGACAAGTTTAGCTATATGCCTCTGCAGATACAATAGTATCCCTCTGCTCGCTCACCTTCAGATACTAGAAGAGGAGGCTGATGATACAACTTGGTTTCACATGTTGCAGTCACGACTTGGCTGAACAGAGATAATATGGAGATCATCATGGTTTTACAATTTTAGACCGTGTTCACCCGCTGCAATTTTTTAGGTAGATTTGCAACCACAGCGTGGCAACAATGTGTGGTCACATCCTTAAGCTGCTTAATCAAATAGCTATCAACAATTAAACAGCTTCTATCGGCAGTCAATTTGCAAAACGTGTTGATGTTTTTGTGAGGCTCACCTGGTGAGGTGGATTCAAGAAGTCGTAGCTCAGGGTCAGGGTCAGGATGGAAACATGGATCCAGGGAGTTGGCATACCAGGCAGGAAGTGTTAGACTCATCAGGTGAGGTGGATCCACCAGGCCCAAGGTCTTGGTGGGCATACAAACCAGGGGCGTCAGCACAGCAGATAGGGGGGCACACGGGATATGGACAGTCAAGAAACAGGAGCCCGCAGGTAGGCATAGTGCAGGAGATCGCAGGCAGGTGTAGGACATCAGGAAACCGCAGGCAGGTTAAGTGCAGGCAACCAATGGCAGGCGGAAGACGCCAAGAAACCACAGGCAGGTAGGTGGATATGAGGAAACCACAGGCATGCAAACAGTGTAGTAAATCAAAGGCAGGCGGAGGACATCAGGAAAGGGCAGGTGGGCAGGTGGAGTGCAGGAAGCCGCAGGCAGGCCAAGGGCATCAGGAAACCACTGGAAAGCAGGTGAAGCTGAGTAGTAGGCTAATGTCCAGCAGCCCAAAATTCTTAATGCAATACCAAGACACAAAAGTGTGTCCCAGTGAGTCTTATATAGGCCCGGGTTGATGCTCACATGGGATCACGATGGGTCATCTGCAAAGCCCAACGTGGAGCACAGCAGAGTCCAGCGAACTGGGGAGAGGGAAGTAAGGCATGGATGCAGGACAAGTGCGCAACAGGAAGGCACATCAAACAGTAAGGATCGGGACAGCCAGTCCCAATACAGAGCCAGTGTCAGTCAGGGTTGGGGCGCGGTTACAGTCGCCACTCTGTATACTAAGAGTGGTGACTGAAGTCACGCTGCCACTGCCCTCATGACTGGAACTTGAACACTGCAGGGGGAATAAAGTTCACTTTCTCCCTGCAGCATTTGGGTAAGTGAGGACACTTGGCAGGTTAAGAGCGCTATTAACCTGCAGATTAACCCCATGTCTGCAGGTTGTTATTATTATTATTATTATTATTATTATTTATTATTATAGCACCATTAATTCCATGGCGCTTTGCATATTTAAAAGTGGTATACATAGCAAACAACAAGTACAATAATTTGAACAAAAATGAGTCAGCGACTGGTACAGGAGGAGAGAGGACCCTGCCTGCGAGGGCTACAAGGGATGGGTGAGGATACAGTAGGTGAGGGTAGAGCTGGTCGTGCAGAGGTATGATGAAGCGAGGGTTGCTGCAGGTTGTAGGCTTGTCAGAAGAGGTGGGTCTTCAGGTTCCTTTCGAAGGTTTCCACGGTAGGCGAGAGTCTGATGTGTTGGGGTAGAAAGTTCAAGAGCAGGGGGGATGCATGGGAGAATTCTTGGATGCGATTGTGGGAAGAGGAGGTAAGAGCGGAGTAGAGAAAGAGATCTTGTGAGGATCAGAGGTTGCGTGCAGGTAAGTACTGGGAGACTAGGTCACAGAGATATGGAGGAGACAGGTTGTGGATGGCTTTTTATGCCATGGTTAGGGTTTTGAACTGGAGTCTCTGGGCAATGGGGAGCCAGTGAAGGGATTGACAGAGGGGAGAGGCCAGGGAATAGCGGGGGAACAGGTAGATTAGTCGGGCAGCAGAGTATAGGATAGATTGGAGGGGTGCGAGAGTGGTAGAAGGGAGGCCATAGAGCAGGAGGTTGCAGTAGTTGAGGTGGGAGATGATGAGGGCATGCACTAGTGTTTTTGTAGATTCGTGGTTGAGGAATGTGCAGATCCGGGAAATATTTTTGAGCTGGAGTCAGCAAGAAGAGGAAAGGGCTTGGATATGAGGTTTGAAGGAGAGATCAAAGTCAAGGGTTATCCCGAGGCGGACTGGGGAGAGTGGACAGCCATTGACTTTGATAGATAGGTCAGATGGGAGGGGTTGAGCGAGATGGTGGAAAGATGATGAATTCAGTTTTATCCATATTAAGTTTAGGAATCTAGCAGAGAAGTAAGATGAAATAGCAGACAGGCAGTGTGGGATTCTGGTTAGTAAGGAGGTGATATCAGGTCCAGAGAGGTAGATCTGTGTGTCATCAGCATAGAGGTGATACTGAAAGCTGTGAGACTTCATGAGCTGTCCCAAGCTGAAGGTGTAGATGGAGAAGAGCAGGGGTCCTAGAACTGAGCCTTGGGGATCACCGACAGATAGGGGCGAGGTGAGGAGGTGGTGTGTGAGAAGGAGACGCTGAATGTCCGGTCTGTTAGGTATGAGGAGATCCAAGTTAGGGCTATGTCTGTTATGCCGAGAGATGAGAGAGTCTGTGGTAGGAGGGAATGGTTTACTGTGTCAAAGGCAGATGATAAGTGCAGAAGGAGAAGGACAGAGTAGTGTCACTTGGATTTGGCGGTCAGTAGCTTGTTGGTAAATTTAGTCAGGGCAGTTTCAGTAGAATGGTGCGGTCAAAAGCCAGATTGGAGGTGGTCAAAGAGGGAGCAGGAAGAGAGGTGGGAGGACAGCTCAAGATGGACGTGTTGTTCAAGTAGTTTTGAGGCATAGAAGAGCTATGGGGCGATTGCTAGACAGAGAGGATGGGTCAAGGGATGGCTTTTTGAGGATGGGTGTGATCAAGACATGTTTGAAGCATGAAAGGAAGACACCAGTTGCTAGTAACAGGTTGAAGAGGTGGGTTAGGGTTGGGATGAAGGCTGCGGTAAGGTTTGGGATGGGATTGGGTCAAGTTCGCAGGTGGTGAGATGTGACTTGGAGAGTAAAGAGGAAAGTTGATCTTCTGTGATGGCGGAGAATCTGGTTTTGGAGGGGAGTTTAGTAGATATGAGGAGGGACTGTGAGGACTTATGGCAAAAGCTTTGTCTGATGGTGTCAATCTTCTGCTTGAATAATGAGGCAAAGTCTTCTGCTGAGATGAGTGGAGAGAGGAGGTGCTTGGTGACGGAGGAGAGAATTGAAAGTACTGAATAGCTGTTTAGGGTTGTGAGACAGGGAGGATATGAGAGATGAGAAGGTTAATAGTATGTTTCTGGTGACAGGTTCCCTTTAAAGATAAACTCCCATCAAAGTTTTTTTCCTCTTAATATATTGCAGTCATAATATTATATAGCACTGTGCACTTACAGTTGCTCATTTTACCTTTCTACCCAGCTAATTCTTCTCTTATCTCTGCTCTATGTAGAAACAAGAAGTATCTTGTCCCTGCAGAAATCATTCCCCTCTTCAACTCCTGACCCAGATGTTTCTTTCTCCCCCCTGCCAGGGACTTTTGCAGGATGACTCATGACTCATACACGGAAAATTAACCTCCTGTTTCTACATAGAGCTTAGAAGTATTAAGTTAATCAGTTTTAATCATGTGATGTTGTGACGATACAGCCTAAAATCTTAATAAGCCAGCCATTTAAATTTCTTAATCTAAGAGAAATACAAATGTGTTTCTGTTGACTTGTGATTGTATGTGTATTTATGTGCCTGGTCAGTAAGAACAGATCAGTATTTGTATAACCCTGATTGTGGTTTCCTGTTGGGTTTGGAAACAATGATGCTTGCTACTATGCTAATTGCACATTATGCTAAGTCAGGTGAATGTTGATTTAAAGAGCCCCTGTTATACCAGCTATGTAAATTGATAAGCTCAAACAATGAGACCTGGTTAGCCCTGCACCTTTACCTCTCATCTGTGACTGATGACCTTCCACAGATGTAAATATAAACAGGGATGTCAGCAGTGCTGCAAGCAGAATCAAGGAGAATCAGAAAGACTTTACAAGGAGAATGAGAGACATCCTTCAGGACAGTAGATGGATAGCATGGCGGCTCCATCCAAAGAGACACAGATTTGGATTCTCTTTGGAGAATCATCGGGTCTCCTGGCCTTGTACCTCGATGGACTGCAAGCTTCCTAAGCTTGCCGCTACCTCTTCTCTGTGGGTGCCCGCCAGAAGCAGGGGGCCAATGGTTGAGGTAGTTGGCCTTGGAAATCCCAAGTTCGCAGCTGTTCTAACCTAGGCGGGCGGAGCGGAAGGGTGAAACTAAGTAATGTACCATCTTGGGTATTTGCTGTGACTGTTCTTTGTGCTTATTGTCCGCTATTTGGTTCAATAAAGTGTTGCCACGCTGTTTTACCCTTACACTGTGCTGTCTGAATAGTGTTACGCCTACAAAAGACCCCGGGTCTTCACAGATGTCATAGACCTAATGGAAAAGAGCAGAATTAACTGGGTAGAAAGACAAAATGAGAAATTGTAAGTACACAGTGCTATATAATATGATGACTGCAATATATTAACCCCTTAATAACATCTGACGTACTAATACGCGTCTGTGCCCTGGGACTTAAGAGCCAGACCTGTATTAGTACGTCATCGCGATCGCGCGCGCACACAGGCTGTACGGGCGCGATAGCCGCCGGGTGTCAGCTGATTGTCACAGCTGACACCCGATACTATGTGCAGAGAGCGGTCCTGCACCACTCTCAGCACATTAACCCCTGCGATGCTGCGATCGAAGTCGATCGCAGCCGATCGCAGCATTGCGGGGGCAAAGGGAGGTGATCGCAGATGCTCACCTCCTCTTCCGGCTTCCAGCGCTGTCTGCAAAGGCTTCCCGGGTGTTGCCATGACGACCCGATGTCGTCATGACAACATCCGGGTCACCAGACAGCAGGAAGATTGTTTGGACATGCGCAGTGCATCTCCAAACAATCTTCTCACTGTGCAGCGCTGATAGCCTGTATGACACAGGGATGGTGCTGCATTCCTGTGCCATGCAGGCGATCAGAGAAAAAAAAGTGAAAGTCCCAGAGTGGGACAAAGTAATAAAGTATAAAAACTGTCAGTAAGTGAAAAAAAAAAAAAAAAATTGCAAAAATATAAAAAAAAAATAAATAAAATAATCCACCAAAAATAAAAATATAATGTACCCATCAATAAATATTATTATAAAAAAAAACAAAAAAAACAATAAAAGTACACATATTTGGTATCACTGCGTCCGGAACAACCTGACCTATAAAACTGTCCCACTAGTTAACCCCTTCAGTGAACACGGTAAAAAAAAAAAAAAACGAAGCAAAAAACAATGCTTTATCACCATACCACCAAATAAAAAATTGAATAACACGCGATCAAAAAGATGAATATAAATAAAAATGGTACCACTGAAAACGTCATCTCGTCCCGCAAAAAACAAGCTGACATACAGCTCCATCAGCCGAAAAATAAAAAAGTTATAGCTCCCAGAATAAAGCTATGCTAAAAAATATTTTTTTCTATAAAATTGCTTTTATTATGTAAAAGTGCAAAACATAGAAAAACGATATAAATGTGGTACCGCTGTAAACGTACTGACCCGAAGAATAAAGCTGCCTCAATTTTACCACACGCTGAACAGAATAAAAAAAAAAAAAAACAATTCCTGAATTGTTGGTTTTTGGTTATTCTGCCTCCCAAAAATCGGAATAGAAAGCGATCAAAAAATGTCATGTGCCTGAAAATGGCACCAATAACAACATCAACTCATCCCACAAAAAACGAGCCGAAACATGACTGTCTGCCAAAATCTGGAAAAATTATAGCTCTCAAAATATGGCGATGCAAAAACTAGATTTTACAAAAAATGCATCTTTTTGTGTGTGACAGCTGTCAGTCATAAAAACCCGATATGATTCTGGTATTGCTGTAATCACACCGACCCGAAGAATAAAGTCGTCTAATCACTTATACCGCACGAGGAACGGCGTCAAAAATAAACTCTTGGGTTAGGATTGGGCTAGGGTTAGGGCTGGGTTTGGGGTTAGGGTTGTGCTAGGGTTAGGTTTGTGCTAGGGTTAGGGTTGTGCTACGGTTAGGGTTGTGCTACGTTTAGGGTTGTGCTACGGTTAGGGCTGGGGTTGGGGTTAGGGTTGGGGTTCGGGTTGTGATGGGGTTGGGATTTTTTTCAAAAGTAAGAAAAAAGATGACGATATGGCGACTAGTGTTGAGCGCAAGTGCTCGCTACTTGAGTTTGCATCGGGTGCTCTGGTATGCATTGAGTATCGTGGGTATTTGAGTGACAGGCTCGAGTCTCTGCCCCATATGCTTCGCGGCCAAAAAAACTTTACGGGGATTGCCTGCCATGCACGAGCGATCCCCGCATTGTTTTTTTTGGGTGTCTAATAACTGTGAAACATGCGGAGCAGGGACTCGAGCATGTCACTCGAGCACACGCTGTACATGGTGCATACCTGAGTACCCGATGCAAACTCAAGTAGCGAGCACTTGCGCTCAAGACTAATGACAACTTATTCAATATGATGACCTAATGTAAACAAATTCTGTGTCGTACCTCTGGGTTCAAAATGTTCACTATACACCTTAATAAAATCCTTGAGGGGTATAGTTTCCAAAATGGGGTCACTTGTGGGGGACCTCCACTGTTTAGGCACATCACGGGCTCTCCAAACGCGACATGGTGTCCGCTAACAAATTGAATGGAAAATCGGCTCAAATTGTTAGCGGACGCCATGTTGCGTTTGGAGAGCTACTGCGTGCACAAACATTGGAGCTCCCCCACAAGTGACCCCATTTTGGAAACTAGACCCCCCAAGGCACCTATCTAGATGCATAGTGGGCACTTGGAACACCCAGGTGCTTCACAAATTGATTCGTAAAAATGAAAAAGTGAAAAAAAAACACTTTTTCATATTTATGAATCAATTTGTGAAACACCTGGGGGTTCCAAGTGCTCACTATGCATCTAGATAGGTGCCTTGGGGGGTCTAGTTTCCAAAATGGGGTCACTTATGGGGGAGCTCCAATGTTTGGGCACACAGGGACTCTCCAAATGCATCATGGTATCCGCTAACAAATTGTCGGCTCAAATTGTTAGCGGACATCATGTTGCGTTTGGAGAGCCCCTGTGTGCCCAAACATTGGAGCTCCCCCATAAGTGACCCCATTTTGGAAACTAGACCCCCCAAGGCACCTATCTAGATTCATAGTGAGCACTTGGAACCCCCAGGTGTTTCATAAATTGATTCATAAATATGAAAAAGTGTTTTTTTTTCACTTTTTCATTTTTACGAATCAATTTGTGAAGCACCTGGGAGTTCCAAGTGCTCACTATGCATCTAGATAGGTGCCTTGGGGTGTCTAGTTTCCAAAATGGGGTCACTTGTGGGGGAGCTCCAAAGTTTGGGCACACAGGGGCTCTCCAAACACGACATGGTGTCCGCTAGCAAATTGAATGGAAAATCGGCTCAAATTGTTAGCGGACGCCATTTTGCGTTTGGAGAGCTACTGCGTGCACAAACATTGGAGCTCCCCCACAAGTGACCACATTTTGGAAACTAGACCCCCCAAGGCACCTATCTAGATGCATAGTGAGCACTTGTAACCCCCAGGTGCTTCACAAATTGATTCGTAAAAATGAAAAAGTGAAAAAAAAACACTTTTTCATATTTATGAATCAATTTGTGAAACACCTGGGGGTTCCAAGTGCTCACTATGCATCTAGATACGTGCCTTGGGGGGTCTAGTTTCCAAAATGGGGTCACGAATCAATTTGTGAAGCACCTGGGGATTCCAAGTGCTTACTATGCATCAAGATAGGTGCCTTGGGGGGTCTAGTTTCCAAAATGGGGTCACTTGTGGGGGAGCTCCAATGTTTGGGCACACAGGGGCTCTCCAAACACAACATGGCGTCCGCTAATTATTCAAGCAAATTTTACAATCAAAAAGTCAAATGGCGCTACTTCCCTTCCGAGCCCTGCCGTGCGCCCAAACAGTGTTTTTTCCCCACATATTGGGTATTTGCGTGCCCAGGGTAAATTGCACAACAAATTTTGTGGTCCATTTTTTCTTGTTACCTCTGTGAAAATAAAAAAAATTGGGTCTAAAGTAACATTTTTGTGAAAAAAGTTAAATGTTCATTTTTTTCTTCCACATTCAAAAAATTCCTGTGAAGCACCTGAAGGGTTAATAAAGTTCTTGAATGTGGTCTTGAGCACCTTGAGGGGTGCGGTTTTTAGAATGGTGTCACTTTTGGGTATTTTCTGTCATAAAGACCCATCAAAGTGACTTCAAATGTGATGTGGTCCCTAAAAAAATGGTTTTGTAAATTTTGTTGGAAAAATGAGAAATCGCTGGTCAACTTTTAACCCTTATAGCTCCCTAACAAAAAAAAATTTTGATTCCAAAATTGTGCTGATGTAAAGTAGACATGTGGGAAATGTTATTTATTAACTCTTTTGTGTGACATATCTCTCTGATTTAAGGGCATAAAAATTCAAATTTTGAAAATTGCAAAAATTTCAAAATTTTCGCCAAATTTCCGTTTTTTTCACAAATAAACGCAAGTGATATCGAAGAAATTTTACCACAATCATGAAGTACAATATGTCACGAAAAAACATTCTCAGAATCAGGGGGATCCGTTGAAGCATTCCAGAGTAATTACCTCATAAAGTGACAGTGGTCAGAATTGTAAAAATTGTCCTGGTCATTAACGTGCAAACCACCCTCGGGGCTTAAGGGGTTAATAGGATAACAACTTTTCTGGGAGGAGGAGTGCTTCTTTAAATTCTGGAGAGTAGTTTGTTAATGTGTGATTTAAACATTCACCCAAAAGACCATCTTTGATTTTCTCTCACTGTACTGTATATCAGAAGATCGCAGATCTAAATGTATGGCTAAACTCCAAATCTACTCTACAGTATGTTGGTTGTACAGATCTGTATGTCAACCATATTACATGTCTTCATGACCCTTTTTCAAGCAGAGGCAGGCTGTTGTCTTCTCATGTCATAGATTTAAAAAATAAATGTTATGTGTAGCACTTCATGCCATATGATCTAGGAATTCTCCAGTAGAATAGTTAGCTTTTAGTGAAGAATACAGTGCCTAATAAAGTAGTATATTGAGTGCCTAAAGCTCTATAATTCAAAGGCATTGTCACACTGTATGATGCCATACAAGCTTCAAACACACAGCTTTGCAATGTGCAATAGGCTTTACAGTGGTCCAGCACTGCAGCTCCAGTGGTCCACTAGCCAATCAATGGCTTTAGTGTTGAGGTCAGTGATGATAGGGACATCATCACTTCCAGTCTCAGTGGAAACCATCAGAGCAACAGCTCTGAAGCTGGAGGAGCATTTCAGCACCAAGTATTTATTTTTGACGTAGGGGCAGAGACCCTGATTCCAGCAAAGTATCACTTACTGGGCTGCTTGCCATAGTTTCAATAAAATCACAGTTTTATTTGCTGCAGATATATCAGTTCTCTGAATGATGAGCTATGTATAAACCTCCCTCAACACTGATTGGCAATTTTCTGTGTACACTGTGCATAGGCAGAAAGCTGCCAATCAGTGGCGGGGGTGGGGTCATACAGAGTTTGTGAATATGAAGGACTACATGGCAGCAGGTTTACTAGTCCTCGAGTGAAAATCTACTGCTGATAAATCAGTGATTTTATCAAAACTACAGCAAGCAGCCCAGTAAGTGACACATCATTGAAACCAGGATCTCTGTCTCTACGTTATGCTGCTCTCAGATTAGGTGGCAAAATCCTCATGACAGATTCCCTTTAATCTTGTCTCTAAATGAAGATAGGTACAGGTACCAGTGTTAGATTGACTTTGTTGCACTGTTTCATTATAAAGCAAGTGCTGCGTTCAGACAACTTCTAGATTAAGGCGATTTTCTCATCAGGATGTACCTGGCTGAAAATAAAGTTGCACAGAACTTTCATAGAAAGTGAAGGTGAACGCTGCTGTGACTGCAATGCAAAGGCAATGAAACACAAAATGTACAGCAGCGCTCTGCAAGCACGGAGTTACATACAATGTACCGTATATACAGTTTACTGCTGTATTTGCTACAACATGCAGTATATTCCCTATTAGAGCACATAGACAACATAGAGTAGTGTCACCAGTTTGGGACCTTATTCTGTTAAAACAGAGGACCACTGCTCACAGACCCATGGGCAGACTCAGACAGCCCATGTAGTGAGTGGTTGGCTACTAATTTAGATAACTGAAGCGTAATGCTACATTTCCAGTGCAGCAGACCTGATAAACTGATGGCTTCTTGTCTATCATGGTGAATCGGCTGATTGACAGGTCTGCTTCAACATAAAAAAGGGTTATCTTTCTAAAGCAGCATTACATACTGTCTTGTACTCTCCAAGCTAAATTGAAAACATAAAAAAAACAATGGATTATGAAACTAAAAATATGAAAAGTAGCTACAGCCTAAACTAAGTAAATTGTTATGTCTTAGCTGAGGAAACGAAAAGTGTAGGGCCGCCTGTCAGCATCCATAACACATCATTTCTTTTCTTTTTATTAGCACTGATATTTTCTATGACACTTTCAAAACTAAATTTAAAGCATCCACCCCGTAAATTACAAATGAAGAACAGAAACAGCAGGAAATCTTTTTGATGTGTCCTTCAGAATTGGGTGTCTAATAATTTCTAATCAGCAACTTTATTCTCTCTAACATACAGTCATATGAAAAAGTTTGGGCACCCCTATTAATCTTAAGCTTAATGTTTTAAAAAAATTGGTGTTTTTGCAACAGCTATTTCAGTTTGATATATGTAATAACTGTTGGACACAGTAATGTTTCTGCCTTGAAATGAGGTTTATTGTACTAACAGAAAATGTGCAATCTGCATTCAAACAAAATTTGACAGGTGCATAAGTATGGGCACCCTTATCATTTTCTTGTTTTAAATACTCATACCTACTTTTTACTGACTTACTAAAGCACTTTTTTTGGTTTTGTAACCTCATGGGGCTTTGAACTTTATAGCCAGGTGTATGCAATCATGAGAAAAGCTACTTAAAGTGGCCACTTGCAAGTTGTTCTCCTGTTTGAATCTCCTCTGAAGAGTGGCATCATGTGCTCCTCAAAACAACTGTCAAATGATCTGAAAACAAAGATTATTCAACATAGTTGTTCAGGGGAAGCATACAAAAAGCTGTCTCAGAGATTTAACCTGTCAGTTTCCACTGTGAGGAACATAGTAAGGAAATGGAAGAACACAGGGACAGTTCTTGTTAAGGCCAGAAGTGGCAGGCCAAGAAAAACATCAGAAAGGCAGAGAAGAAGAATGGTGAGATCAGTCAAGGACAATCCTCAGACCACCTCCAGAGAGCTGCAGCATCAACTTGCTGCAGATGGTGTCACTGTGCATCGGTCAACTATACAAGGCACTTTGCACAAGGAGAAGCTGTATGGGAGAGTGATGCGAAAGAAGCCGTTTCTGCAAGCACGCCACAAACAGAGTTGGCTGAGGTATGCAAAAGCCCATTTGGAGAAGCCAATTTCTTTTTGGAAGAAGGTCCTGTGGACTGATGAAATCAAGATTGAGTTATTTGGTCATACAAAAAGGCGTTATGCATGGTGGCAAAAAAACACAGCATTCCAAGAAAAACACTTGCTACCCACAGTAAAATTTGGTGGAGGTTCCATCATGCTTTGGGGCTGTGTGGTCAATGCTGGCACTGGGAAACTTGTTAAAGTTGAGGGACGCATGGATTCCACTCAGTATCAGCAGATTCTTGACAATAGTGTTCAAGAATCAGTGATAAATATGAAGTTACAAAGTGGATGGATCTTTCAGCAAGACAATGATCCAAAACACCGCTCCAAATCTACTCAGGCATTCATGCAGAGGAACAACTACAATGTTCTGGAATGGCCATCCCAGTCCCCAGACCTGAATATCATTGAACATCTGTGGGATCATTTGAAGAGGCTGTCCATGCTCGACGACCATCAAACTTAACTGAACTGGAATTGTTTTGTAAAGAGGAATGGTCAAAAATACCTTCATCCAGGATCCAGGAACTCATTAAAAGCTACAGGAAGCGACTAGAGGCTGTTATTTTTGCAAAAGGAGGATCTACTAACTATTAATGTCACTTTTCTAGTGAGGTGCCCATACTTATGCACCTGTCAAATTTTGTTTGAATGCAGATTGCACATTTTCTGTTAGTACAATGAACCTCATTTCAAGGCAGAAACATTACTGTATCCAACAGTTATTACATATATCAAACTGAAATAGCTGTTGCAAAAACACCAATTTTTATAGAACATTAAGCTTAAGATTAATAGGGGTTCCCAAACTTTTTCATATGACTGTATATGGAGTTCTCTTCATGATTTTTTTTAACTAATGTTCCAGTATTTCCTTTCCATCTCTCTAATGTCTTTGTGAAAATCAAATGAAAAGTGTGTGAAGTTTACATATGATATGAAAGGGTATCTATTACGTGGATTTTGCTACCTCATCTGAGAGCAGCATAATGTAGGGGCAGAGACCCTGATTCCAGCGATGTAACAGTTAGTTTATTGGGTGCAACATTGGTGACACAATTAGAGTTGTTAGATGTAGCAGAGCTCAGAAAGCTGCCCGCGCCCACATCACAGCTTTCTGTGTACATTGTATCCATACAGTGAGCTGCTTATCAGAGGAGGGGGCGTAGTCAGACCACTTGGCATGAGGCAGCTGCTCTGGGCAATGATAATGTCTTGGTCACAAAACACTCATTGTATTGTAATAACAGCATGTACCCTAATAAGTGACACATCCCTGAAATCAGTGTCTCAACTCCGACTTTATGCTGAAGGGTTAATAAACTACCCGACAGAAGTTTTGAATATGTTGTGAAGTGCTGTTTTTAAAATGGTATCACTTTTCGGGGGTTTCCAATATACAGGTACCCCAAATTCACTTAAAAACTGAACAGGTCAGTAATAAAGTTTTTATTTTTACATTTTCTTTGAAGAAATGAAAAATTTCTGCTGCACTTTTACACCTTCTAATATTATAATAAAATAAAATAACACATTACAAATGGTGCTGAATGCTGATGTAAGGGCAGTGGACAATTGCTGATGCTTTCCTACCCCTGAAGATACCAATCATGTGATGTGTTGTATTGTAGTGTGAATAATGTTCTGCGTCTTTTGTAAATATTGTGTTATGTGAATTGTATTGTGTTGTGATGTTTGCCTGTGTAATGTAGTGTATACTGTAAAGTGTAATGTGTTAGTAGTATGTGGGTAGTTGACTATAGGGAAAGTTGAGAGTTAATGTTTGGAACTAGCCCATAGTGAGAGGGGATAGTGATAGGAAAGGGGACTGTTTCCTGTTAGTAAAGCAAATAGGGTCTGGAGTGTGAAGTGAGGAGTGCTGCATCAGAGGGTGACCCTGAGTGAGTGGAGACTGAAGACAGAGGAATTGCGAGATCATGAGGAAAAGCTCATCAAGAGAATGCCAAGAGTGTGCAAAGCAGTCATCAAAGCAAAAGGTGAATATGAGACATATTTTCAGTTGTTTCACACTTTTTTGTTAAGTATATAATTCCACATGTGTTAATTCATAGTTTTGATGCCTTCAGTGTGAATGTACAATTTTCATAGTGATGAAAAAACAGAAAAATCTTTAAATGAGAAGGTGTGTCCAAACTTTTGGTCTGTACTGTATATATCCCTCATCCTGGTATGTATGTTCCCCATCCTGGAATATATGTCCTTATCCTGGGCCCCATCCTGGTTTATATATATATATATCCCCTATCATGGTATATATGTCCTTTATCCTGGTATATGTCTCCCATCCTGGTATATATGTCCCTTATCCTGGGCCCCATCCTGGTATATATATATCCCATTCTTGTATATATGTCCCTTATCCTGGGCCCCATCCTGGTGTATATATATACCCCATCCTGGTATGTATGTTCCCCATCCTGGTATATATGTCCCTTATTCTGTGTCCCATCTTGGTATATATATCCTCCATCCTAGCATATACTGTATGTCCAATATCCTGGGCCCCATCCTGGTATATATATCTTCAATTCTGTTATATATGTTCCTCATCCTGGTATATATATGTCCCATCCTATTATATGTTCCCTGTTCCGCCACTTTTCTTTAATGCATGGAAAAAAAAACAATTATACTCACCTTCCCTCCGTGCCCCAGCCTCACGGCGTCCTCCTCTGCAGCCGGCAGCTGACTTCAGCATGCAAGCAACGGGAGGGCATGACGTTACTGCCATGCGCCCCCAGTCACATGCACACCAACATCAGCGGCTGGCTTCTGATTGGATCTCTGTGCCACAATACACTTTAGCTTAATGTTTGTCTGAGAACGCACTTCCAGTTGAAGTTTGCTTTGGCGTCGGCAGGCCCCACACCTGCATGGGCCTGGTGGTGGTCATGATCTCTGCGACCACAGTTGTTACGCCCTTAGGTCTCCTGCTATTGCTTCGTATCATTATCATTTTTGAAAAGTGCACTATGAGTGTACATTTCCACATGCAGTCATGAACAGCTCTAGGAAAATTTAATAGAATGGCTTCCTGAATTGGAATCTCCTTGAAAAACTGCAGCCGTCAGATGTGTGCATTTTGGTGATATTGCAGTTTTCCACTTTACCACTAACAACCTTGATTGAAAAGGCCTTGGGCAAAATTAGATTACATTTAAAAACTGAAGCACACGCGCATTTATTTAAAGCCGTTCAACTACTTTTCGTGACTTATTAAATAGAAGGAGGTGGAAACACGTAATAAAGTGTGAATTCACCCTTGATGAACTTACACTAATATAAGAGGATTGTATAAATAGCAATTATCTTATATAACTTTAATGTATTCTAGGCGGGGAATTCTAATAATACCTTTATATTTCAATCATTTCCAATCTATGTCATTTTAGGCGGGGAATCAGTGAACACTAAATGCCTCATTGTATAGATTTCAGAATCACAAATGCAGGTTTTATGTTGTTTTACAGCATTGCCTGGAGTGGATTTAAAGGGAACCTGTCAGTTCCAAGTGTTCCTTGGAACTCTCATCTCACGATAATTTTGCTGTGTAATAAGACTGTTGATCACCGGATATATGTTCAAGAACTTGTTCATTCTTTGAAACGATCGTACACTGTTCTGATCTATTACAGATCGTTCAGTGCACATTGCTTAGCATAGTCTTCCTGTGTGAACAGGCTTTTAAACAATAAATCATTCTTGATCAGTGGTCATTTAGTGGCACTGGTTGGTCTGTGTATGCAAATCCTTAATGTGGTTGATGGTCATCCTTACTCTCAATGTCCTGGATACAGCGTAAACCCCATATTTAATTATTACCAGTGCGAGTCTAGCTAAATTATTTTGTGGAGCAAGGAGCTGTCTGTTTTCTGCCCCGCTATTCACTCTATTGGACTATAAGATACATATAGTACCTGTACTTTACTGGAGCATCTGGAGCCAAGTATGCAAACAAGTAGTGCACTAGTTCCTTGTCTAGGAAAATGGATGACTACAATCAGAAGAATTCACATATATCAATCACTGGATTTGTGTTCACTTTTCACTGTAAATACATTGTGTCCCTGATCATTTTAGACACTAGCAACTCCTCTGATAATTGACCAGATGAGTGATTGGCCATTGGAGGGTCAAAATCTGTCAGTGGATCAGAATACGTAGTTTTACTGTGGCCCCAATTCATCAAAGCAATAATGTGTAAAACGCTTTGAAAAGTCGCAAACATTTTTGTGCAATGCCAAGTTGTGAAAAAATGTTGCAATTTTTGACGTTTTAATGCTAGTTCAGGCCAGCTGCTTCAAAATGTGCTGGGATGGAAGAGGGGCACAAAGGGGCATAGGAACCCTTGCTTGTCAAATTCATGATGAGCTGCTGCATGCCTTAAAAGGGTTGTCCCACATACAAAAGTTCATTTTAATCCACGGCTGTGTCTAACCGTATATGGAACATGGTCTGATCATACAACATCTCCTGGGCAGGGGAGGAAGAAAAAGACAATACAGACAGGACAACATGGGATTCATTTTGTGAGGTAAAACATTTCATTGCCTGTTTTTAAAAAATTTTTTCTCTGTGATCCCCCGCTGTAATGTCTATATTGTCTTTTGCTTCTTCCCTGCCCAGGAGCTGTGGTCCCATGTAATGTCTGTATACTCTTTTGCTTCCTCCCCTGCCCAGGAGTTGTGGTCCCATGTAATGTCTGTATACTCTTTTGCTTCTTCCCTGCCCAGGAGCTGTGATCCCATGTAATGCCTGTATACTCTTTTGCTTCCTCCCCTGCCCAGGAGTTGTGGTCCCATGTAATGTCTGTATACTCTTTTGCTTCCTCCCCTGCCCAGGAGTTGTGGTCCCATGTAATGTCTTGTATACTCTTTTGCTTCTTCCCTGCCCAGGAGCTGTGGTATGCTCCGTACACGGTCAGACACAGATAATTTTTAAAATGAACTTTTGTTTGTGGGAAAACCTCTTTAAGCACCAAATTTTACTTTAGTCCACAAATAGACCAAGATTCGTGGTGAGGCACACTGCAAATTTCAGACATCCCTGACTCATTAAGAGATGAGCGCCTTAAAGTGACTCTGCCAGCAGGTTTTTGTTTCCTCTTCTGAGAGCTGCATAATGTAGTATCTGGGGTGCTAAATAGTATCTGGGCTACGTATAGGTGTCTACAGGGTGCGCAGAATGGTCCACATATTTCTGTTTTGAAATGATTAAAAAGTACCCCTGTCTATAAGGGTCTGTTATTACTTTCAGATATCGTCCCTTACAACAATTTGTGTCTTGCACCACAGTATTTTAGTTTTCATATTAAGGTAGGGAAGAACAGCAATAAAGTAGTGATATGAAAGGAACTTATTTATGTGGCAATTAAAACATTAACTCATTTAGGCTAATAATGTGTCTACTTAACAAACTAACTGAAAGAAAAAAAATTAAATAGCCTACCCAGAATGCAACTGGATGTAATAAATAGATGACAGCTATTTCCTTGTGTATAGTCTTTCAAGTGCAAAGAAAGTGACATTCTCTCCGTAATTGGTGGCAGTGTCATTATTTTGCTCTACCAAATTAGTCAAAATCCCAATGAAAACATTTATCATAAAACTTAATTTTTGCTTTTAATTCAACAATTGTCAACAGCTTGAAGTGAAGAAAACATATTTTTATTGAATTATTCTGCATTAATGAACAAAAAGCACAGACTGGTGGACAAATGATAATTCAGGAACAATGTGTGGGAGGAATTCTTAAGATACATGAAATTTATTCATTGTATTACGTATCAAGATATTTTGTTAGGGTCATTGTGACAATTGCAATATGTTGTTCATCCCTTTAGCCCTGATCTCCATGATCCCACGATCTGCTGTGTCTCCATAATCTTCTCAGGGACCCAATATCAACCTAGAGTGCTTTATACGGTTTAAATATACAAGTATGTGGTATGCAGGTGTTGTCTAAGTACAGTCAATGGGCCATACCATTAGATTCTGCTATCAATGTTCGATTGATAGAGGTCAGACCCCTGTGACTATCATTGAGTGCCACAACCAAGAGTTAGCAGTGCTAGTAAATCGTGGTGGTCACATAGTGAGCAGTACGGGTTGCTACAGTCTCATTCCTGCAGATCAAACATTGTTGACAAATTTTATTAATTAATTAATTGATATTTATTTGGAGACAGATTTGTTGTTTTGTTGCTTGATTTCAACTCTGAGTTAAAACGTATAGGAGTCCTCTATACAAAGACCTACGTCACCAGCAAAGTTTGGGAAATTAGCACCAATCTCATGGAAAAAGCATAAAAGGGGGAACAAATAACAGACTCTCCTGTCCATATTGGTGGGGCCTGGCTCCTTGTTGGGAGCTGCAAGGTGTTTTTCAATGCTACTCACAATTCTTGTCTACTGCTCCACTGTCTTCATCAGTTTTGATCAAACTTCTGACTCATCACCAACCTTAAACTGTTCTGAAAACTGCGTCATAATGCAATTCTTTAGCAAAAATTCCCAAACATCTTGGATAGTGTCGGTGCTTTCAATGGGGAGAGCGGAGTACGTTACTTCAGAAGGGAGAGCAGCATAAGTTGCTTCAGAAGGGAGAGTAGAGTAAGCTGCTTCAGAAGGGAAAGCAGAGTAAGCTGCTTCAGAAGGGAGAGCAGAGTAAACTGCTTCAGAAGGGAGAGCAGAGTAAGCTGCTTCAGAAGGGAGAGCAGAGTAAGTTGCTTCAGAAGGGAGAGCAGAGTAAGTTGCTTCAGAAGGGAGAGCAGAGTAAGCTGCTTCAGAAGGGAGAGCAGAGTAAGCTGCTTCAGAAGGGAGAGCAGAGTAAGCTGCTTCAGAAGGGAGAGCAGAGTAAGTTGCTTCAGAAGGGAGAGCAGAGTAAGCTGCTTCAGAAGGGAGAGCAGAGTAAGCTGCTTCAGAAGGGAGATCAGAGTAAGCTGCTTCAGAAGGGAGATCAGAGTAAGCTGCTTTAGAAGGGAGAGCAGAGTAAGCTGCTTCAGAACGGAGATCAGAGTAAGCTGCTTCAGAACGGAGAGCAGAGTAAGCTGCTGACAGTAACTTATTTCCCAGGGAAACAAAGAGATTAAGTGGGTGAGTCATCAAAGCTTTTTTGTCAGATTTCTGTTAAAAAAATGCTTTGAAAAGTCTATTTTTTTTGCACAAGCACAAGGTTGGTAAAAAATGCGACTTTTGGCATGTTTACGCCATTCTCGCTCCAGCTACGACAAATTAGGCAGAGCTCGGAAGTAATGGAAGCAACTCCTGCTCGTCAAATTCATGATGAGCAGTGATGTTCGCTATGCCATAAACCTTACGTCAGCAGGGGGTAGAGTAAGATTTGTGGTGAGGCACACATAGCAGTCCATGCCATAATGTGCCTCATCTGATTCATTAAGGGGCATCAGCCTCTTAGGTCCTTTTATTCTGCAGGGAGATAAGACACTACCAGATGACTCTCTCATAGAAAACAAGAAATGCTTGACAGAGCATTCCTCTGCATGGGAGAGTCGGGGGAGACTGACAGCCAGGGGTGGATTAAGAGTAGCAAGGGCCCCGGGCAGTTTAGAAGGCGCATGCCCCCCCCACACACACACAAACACACCTGATGTATCACATGTCACATGATCCCCTGTGATAGATCATGTGATAGTTCATGTGAAATTAATTTGGCACAATATTAATATATTAATTATAATAATTTTCTTTTGGCTGTGTGCCCACTATGCGTTTTTAAAGTTTTTCCGCAGCGGCAATTCCGCTGCAGAAACCCTTAAAAAAAACGCTTGGTAGAAGGTCTGTCATGTTCCCTAATGATAACCCGCATGTGCTGTGTACATGCTGTGGAAATTTCCGCTGCGGATTATCATTGTGGAAAAATCCGCAGCACTACCAATTATTTTGCAGAAGCGCGGCGTTTTCGCCGCCATTGACTTGCATTGGAACGCATAATATCCGCATCACTACATGCGCACATGCGGATATCATGCGGTTCAATGTGCGGATGGAACCCGGGTCTGGAGAAGAGGAGACTCTCCTCCAGACCGGGGTACCATAGTACCTGTAAAAAAAAAGAATAAAATAAAAAATAAATATTATACTTATCTTCTGATGGCTCCCGGTGTATTAATACGATGTGCCCTGGCTTGCCGGCAGCTCGTGGTAGACTAAAGGACCTGTGGTGACGTCATTTAGTCATGTGACGGGTCACACGACTGCTGACGTCGACAGGCCATCAGAAGGTAAGAATATATTTATTTTTTATTTTTTACCATTCTTTTAAGGTCACACTATATAAATCCATGCCGGTTGCATGGATTTATATAGTGTGACCAAGTTGTCAAGCACTTTCCAAGTGATGCTAAAATCGCTTGGAAAGCACTTGACAACCCGCATGCGGAAATGCATGTGAAGAACGCTTCACATTCGCATGTCCCTAGCAGGAAAAACGCATGTAAAATCCGCATGCGTTTTTTCTGCCAGGGAGATGCAGAAATGCTCCAAAGAAATCCGGAGCATTTCTGCATCGTGGGCACATATCTTTACATTAATTGTATGACTTAATATTGAGCACACGTAGCCATCTATACACAGAAGGAGGCTGCATGTAGCCATCTATACAAAGCAGGAGGCCGCACATAGCCATCTATACACAGCAGGAGCCCGCACATAGCCATCTATACACAGCGGGAGGCCGCACGTAGCCATCTATGCACAGCAAGAGGCCGCACGTAGCCATCTACACACAGCGGGAGGTCGCACGTAGCCATCTATACACAGCAGGAGGCCGCACGTAGACATTTATACACAGCAGGAGACCGTACGGTGCCATCTATGCACAGCGGGAGGCCGCACGTAGTCTTCTATACACAGCGGGAGGCCGCACGGTGCCATCTAAACAAAGCAGGATGCAGCACGTAGCCATCTATACACAGCGGGAGGCCGCACGTAGCCATCTATACACAGCGGGAGGCCGCACTTAGCCATCTATACACAGCAGGAGGCCACACGGCGACATCTATACACAGCAGGAGGCCGCACGTAGCCATCTGTACACAGCAGGAGGTCGCACGGTGCCATATATACACATTAGGGGGCCGCACGGTGCCATCTATACCCAGCAGGATGCAGCACGGTGCCTTCTATACACAGCAGATGGCCGCACGGTGCCATCTATACACAGCAGGAGGCAACACTGTGCCATCTATACACAGCAGGATGCCGCACGGGCCATCTATACACAGCGGGAAGCCACACGTAGTCTTCTATACACAGCGGGAGGCCGCACGTAGCCATCTATACACAGCGGGAGGCCACACGTAGCCATCTATACACAGCAGGGGGCCGCACTGTGCCATCTATACACAGCAGGAGGCAGCACGGTGCCATCTATACACAGCAGGAGGCCACATGGTGCCATCTATACTCAGCAGGATGCCGCACGGGCCATCTATACACAGCGGGAGGCCACACGTAGTCTTCTACACACAGCGGGAGGCCGCACGTAGCCATCTATACACAGCTGGAGGCCGCACTTAGCCATCTATACACAGCGAGAGGTCGCACGTAGCCGTCTATACACAGCTGGACGCCGCACGTAGCCATCTATACACAGCGGGAGGCCGCACGTAGCCATCTATACACAGCAGGAGGCCGCACGTAGCCATCTATACACAGCGGGAGGCCGCACGTAGCCATCTATACACAGCGGGAGGCCTCACGTAGCCATCTATACACAGCAGAAGGCCGCACGTAGCCATCTATACACAGCAGGAGGCTGCACGTAGCCATCTCTTCACAGCAGGAGGCCGCACGCAGCCATCGATACACAGTGGGAGGCCACACGTAGCCATCTATACACAGCGGGAGGCCGCACGTAGCCATCTATACACAGCGGGAGGCCGCACTTAGCCATCTATACACAGCAGGAGGCCACACGGCGACATCTATACACAGCAGGAGGCCGCACGTAGCCATCTGTACACAGCAGGAGGCCGCACGGTGCCATATATACACATTAGGGGGCCGCACGGTGCCATCTATACCCAGCAGGATGCAGCACAGTGCCTTCTATACACAGCAGGTGGCCGCACGGTGCCATCTATACACAGCAGGAGGCAACACTGTGCCATCTATACACAGCAGGATGCCGCACGGGCCATCTATACACAGCGGGAAGCCACACGTAGTCTTCTATACACAGCGGGAGGCCGCACGTAGCCATCTATACACAGCGGGAGGCCACACGTAGCCATCTATGCACAGCAGGGGGCCGCACGGTGCCACCTATACACAACAGGAGGCAGCACGGTGCCATCTATACACAGCAGGAGGCCACATGGTGCCATCTATACTCAGCGGGATGCCGCACGGGCCATCTATACACAGCGGGAGGCCACACGTAGTCTTCTACACACAGCGGGAGGCCGCACGTAGCCATCTATACACAGCTGGAGGCCGCACTTAGCCATCTATACACAGCGAGAGGTCGCACGTAGCCGTCTATACACAGCTGGAGGCCGCACGTAGCCATCTATACACAGCGGGAGGCCGCACGTAGCCATCTATACACAGCAGGAGGCCGCACGTAGCCATCTATACACAGCGGGAGGCCGCACGTAGCCATCTATACACAGCGGGAGGCCTCACGTAGCCATCTATACACAGCAGAAGGCCGCACGTAGCCATCTATACACAGCAGGAAGCTGCACGTAGCCATCCATACACAGCAGGAGGCCGCACGCAGCCATCCATACACAGTGGGAGGCCACACGTAGCCATCTATACATAGCGGGAGGCCGCATGGCGCCACCTATGCACAGAGGGAGGCCGCCTGTAGCCATCTATACACAGCAGGAGGCCGCACGGTGCCATCTATACACAGTGGGAGGCCGCACGGCGCCATCTATACACAGTGGGAGGCCGCACGGCACTCCCCCAGAGACAGCGGGAGGCCGCATGCAGTCACGCACAAACACAATTATATACAGACATATACATACAGGCATAAACACATTTGAAACACAAAAATACATATAAACAGACATCACACAATGATATCTGCCTGCACACACACACACACACACTCACACACACACACACACACACACTCACCATCCCCGGCTCGGCTCCAGTCGTCCAGCTTCTCTCCGGTGCAGCAGTGCAGGCCGGGCACGCACTGCGTGACGTCACACTAGAAGACACGGCCATGCACAGGGCCGTGTCTCCTTGATGTGATGCGGCCGGGACGGCAAACAGGGAAGTTAACAGGTGCAGTGCTGGCGTGGCCGAAGAAGAAGCAGCGGCCGCGCGCCGCTGCTGGGGGAACGGTCCGGGGGCACCCTCGCCACTGTCTGCCAGTATGTGCGGCGGAGCCGCACATATTATAATGAGGGCAATCTGGCCATGGACCCCACGGAGCCCCAGGGCCCCCGGCGGTAGCCCAGATTGCCCTCATTATAATCCGCCTATGCTGACAGCTATCTATTGTTTAAGGCCAGAACTAGATTCTACACTCCAGTTAAACTTTTGGTAATCCAAACATGATACAAAGGACTCCCTGCTTGGTTGTATCTGTACATATTTGCTTACATACAGTATACAAGTGATCAGCTGGTAGCTCTCTCATGTTACTCTTTATCCTTTCTTGTCTATGACATGCATGTGTAAGGGGCCCATCTCGGCAAGGTTTGCGGGCCCAAAGCACCCTGCTATGATACCCCTGGGTGTGTGTGTGTGTGTACAATTTTGGAGTTTTGCTGCTTACCCCTATTCAGGCCATAAGTGGTTGATGGTATGGGGACCTTGGTAGTATGCAATGAATCAGTGAGACCAGGATCCATTTAAAAAAAATTAAAACTTCTTTACAGAAACTCATCAAACAGGATTTCAACAATTGATAGCAGGCACAATACTTTCTATACATTTCTTCTGCATCAACTAGAGGCTCCATCTTTATGAGAATTAAATTCAGCATTTCGATAGTATAGGTACAATTCAAGAATAACAGAGCACTTCTCAATATTTCTAGCTCTGTTCTTTCTTTATTCTCCATTGCAATTGGTACCCCGTGTTCCTTCCTGGTCAGAATAGGAATTCTCTAAACCTCCAGAACCTATTTACACGATGCCTTTATCTAGCCCGCTTCTTCTAGCTGTCTAGGGGAATTCTGCCTCACTCAGCTCTGGTTGTTGCTGGGGCTGGTACTCACTGATATTGAAAGGAAACTTTCTGATACTCCTCCAATCTCTGCAATCTGGCCATACAGTTAGGTTCATATATATTTGGACAGAGACAACATTTTTCTAATTTTGGTTCTAGACATTACCACAATGAATTTTAAACAATTGAGATGCAGTTGAAGTTCAGACTTTCAGCTTTCATTTGAGGGTATCCACATTAAAATTGAATGAAGGGTTTAGGAGTTTCAGATCCTTAACATGTGCCACCCTGTTTTTAAAGGGACCAAAATTAATTGGACAGATTAAATAATTGTAAATAAAATGTTCATTTCTAGTACTTCGTTGAAAACCCATTGTTGGCAATGACTGCCTGAAGTCTTGAACTCATTGACATCACCAGACGCTGTGTTTCCTCCTTTTTGATGCTCTGCCAGGCCTTCACTGCGGAGGTTTTCAGTTGCTGTTTGTTTGTGGGCCTTTCTGTCTGAAGTTTAGTCTTTAACAAGTGAAATGCATGCTCAATTGGGTTGAGATCAGGTGACTGACTTGGCCCTTCAAGAATATTCTACTTCTTTGCTTTAATAAACTCCTGGGTTGCTTTGGCTTTATGTTTTGGGTCATTGTCCATCTGTAGTATGAAACGACGACCAATCAGTTTGGCTGCATTTCGCTGGATCGGAGCACACAGTATGGCTCTGAATACATCAGAATTCATTCGGCTGCTTCTGTCCTGTGTCACATCATCAATAAACACTAGTGACCCAGTGCCACTAACTGCCATGCATGCCCAAGGTATCACACTGCCTCTACTGTGTTTTACAGATGATGTGGTATGCTTTGGGTCATGAGCTGTACCATGCCTTCGCCATACTTTTCTCTTTCCATCATTCTGGTGGAGGTTGATCTTGGTTTCATCTCTCCAGAGAATGTTCTTCCAGAACTGTGCGGCTTTTTTAGATGTTTTTTAGCAAAGTCCAGTCTAGCCTTTTTATTCTTGATGCTTATGAGTGGCTTGCACCGTGCAGTGAACCCTCTGTATTTACTTTCATGCAGTCTTCTCTTTATGGTAGATTTGGATATTGATACGCCTACCTCCTGGAGAGTTTTGTTCACTTGGTTGGCTGTTGTGAAGGGGTTTCTCTTCACCATGGAGATTATTCTGCCATCATCCACCACTGTTGCCTTCCGTGGGCGCCCAGGTCTTTTTGCATTGATGAGTTCACCAGTGCTTTCTTTCTTTCTCAGGATGTACCAAACTGTAGATTTTGCCACTCCTAATATTGTAGCAATTTCTCCGATGGTTTTTTTCTGCTTCTGCAGCTTAAGGATGGCTTGTTTCAGCTGCATGGAGAGCTCCTTGGACCGCATGTTTACTTCACAGCAAAACCTTCCAAATGCAAGCACCACATCTCAAATCAACTCCAGGCCTTTTATATGCTTAATTGAGAATGACATAATGAAGGGATTGCCCACACCTGTCCATGAAATAGCCTTGGAGTCAATTGTCCAATTACTTTCGGTCCCTTTAAAAACAGGGTGGCACATGTTAAGGAGCTGAAACTCCTAAACCCTTCATCCAATTTTAATGTGGATACCCTCAAATGAAAGCTGAAAGTCTGAACTTCAACTGCATCTGAATTGTTTTGTTTAAAATTCATTGTGGTAATGTCTAGAACCAAAATTAGAAAAATGTTGTCTCTGTCCAAATATATATGGACCGAACTGTATATGCAATCAGGTAAGCAGTTGCTGTTGGTCTGGGACTTTCTATTCTTAGATATTTTTTCCACTGAACACACTTCTCACTTGTGGCCTATAAACTAGACAATGGAATATAACACATCCTTCTTATTCAGTAGCTTATCTCCAACTCCTTAACAAACAATAACTAGCATCTTATGTGCTCAAGTTACCCCTCTCAACCAGGGCTGGCACTAACAATTAACCCTGTGACGTTTAACTAACTAAGAACTGCAGCCACATGAGAAAAAGATCCCATAAAACGGCGAGTCATAACAAAATTATATGAGAAGTATTGATGAGCGAACTCAAATGGTAAAGTTTGGTGTCCGTACCAAACACCTAGTGTCCGTGCAAGGACTCCAAACACGGACTTCTCTAGGAAGTTTGTGTTACTGTTTGGGTTCGGCAGCCCGAACATTGGGTGTTTCCTACGCTGTCATCTGTGAGACAGCGCAAGAAACACTGGCTCTAATCGGCGATAAGTTCATTACCGCAGATCAGAGAGTTGCGGTTCCCAAGCTGTCACGTAGATGCCAGCAGCTCTGACCAACGGTAAAAAGGTTACCGCCAGTAACAGGTGTCGGCTGATGAGAGTACTACTCTCATCATCTTATGCCTGTTCTCACTCTCAGTGTATGATGATGGGAGTATTCACCAGCTGGTGCCTGTGCAATAAATACATTTTTTAAAAAATTACGTGCGGTCCCTCTATTTTTGACAACCAGCGCAGGCAAAACTGACAGCTGCGGTCTGCAGTCACCAGCTGTCTGCTTTATCATGGCTTTTTATCAAGAATAGAGGGGTCACACGCTGTTTTTTTTTATTATTTAAATAAATAATTTTTAAAAAATGGCGTGGGATTCCCCCAATTTTTGACAACAATCCAAGCTAAATGGGACAGCTTGGGGCTGGTATTTTCAGACTGGGAAGGGGCCATGTATATGCCCAGAAAAGGCACATCTATTAGATGTGCCAATTCTGGCGCTTTGCCTGGCTTCCCAGCTGCCCTGGTGCAGTGGCAAGTGAGGTAACAGATTTGGGGTTGGTATCAGCTGTTTTATGGTCACTGACATCAAACCCATGGGTTAATAATGGAGAGGTATCATAAAATGCCTCCATTATTAATCCCACAGTTAGAGTGTAAAAAATACCCAGCCAGAAATTCTTTAATTTAAATGAAGACACTGACACCTTTTAAATAAATATAAAATAGCAAAGTTATACTCACTTTCCGCGGATAATCCATTGATGCCCATGTCCCCTGTAAATGGCAAAAAAAATAAACACCATTTTCCCCACGAGAAGATAATCGATCAATGCCCATGTCCCCTGTAAATGACAAAAAATAAATAAACCATCATATTCCTTGTCCGACAAGAAGATAATCCATATCTATCACAGAGATCCGGATGATTTGGATAGCGGTCACATCAGTGATACAACCACTATCCACGTTACACTGAGACAGGAGCGTAATCACTAGTGATGAGCGAGAATGCTCGCTACTGCTCGGTGCTCGCCCGAGCATCTCACTGCTCGAGATGCTCGGCGCTCGCCGAGTATTTCCAGGGTTGCTCGGTGGGAGCTCGGGTCTCCTCCCTGCATGTTTGCCGCTTTTTACAGAGCCAATGAACATGCAGGGATTGTCTGCCACTCATTGTAATGCCATAGCCATGTTCGTTGTGGCATTACAGTGAATGGCTGGCCGCACAGCGTCATCAGGTCTATATGAGACCTGGCGCCGCCATGCTCGTCGCCGTCACTCCGGAATCAGACAGTGTAGGGAGAGATTTGCTTGTTTCTAGTTAGTGCAGGTATACCAAACTATATTGGAGACACATATCCATCTCAACAAACAGTCCTTCTGAGGACTAATAAATCTGCAGAGATATCAGGCAGGCAGTGTATATAGGCAGGCAGGGTATACAGCAGACTGCAGTGCACATAGCACAAGAGGCTCCATTCCAGTTTTATCTGCTGCTGCTGTTAGATATTTCAAGAAATAGGCCTAGGTCTCAGGAGCCAAGAATAATTTTTTTTTGGATCTTAATTCTCATTATTTGCTTAAAAAGCAATACAGAGAACAATGTTGTTCTGTGCCATTTGCTTGTTGGCACTGCAGAATACAGCCAGGTCCTTTCCATACTACAGTGCTAAAAATCCAGCTATTTAAAACTGGTTTGTCCGTCACACGAATCACATATAATTGCGCTGAAAATACTGCCATTTCTGGCATCCATTAAAAATTTGTTTCAGTGTGTTACTGAAGCAATTGACACCAGTTTGCTGTTAAAAATAGTTACCTACAGGCCAGCTATTTAAAACTGTGTTTTCTCCATCACGCGGATCACATGTACGTTTTCAGAAAATACTGCCATTTCTGGCCTCCATTAAAAATATTTTCAGTGTGTCAGTGAAGCAATTGACACCAGTTTGCTGTTCAAAATAGTTACCTACAGGCCAGTTATTTAAAATTGTGGTTTGTCCGTCACACGGATCACATATACGTTTTCAGAAAATACTGCCATTTCTGACCTCCATTAAACATTTGTTTCAGTGTGTCAGTGAAGCAATTGACATCAGTTTGCTGTTCAAAATAGTTACCTACAGGCCAGCTATCTAAAACCGTGTTTTCTCTGTCACATGGATCACATATACGTTTTCAGAAAATGCTGCCATTTCTGACCTCCATTAAAAATTTGTTTGAGTGTGTCAGTGAAGCAATTGACACCAGTTTGCTGTTCAAAATAGTTACCTACTGGCCAGGTATTTAAAACTGTGGTTTGTCCATCACACAGATCACATATAAGTTCGCTCCAAATTCAGTCATTTGTAGAAGATATTTTCCTCCATTTAAAATGGGCAAGGCACATGGCAAGGGACTGGGAACTGGACGTGATGGTGATGGCGCATGCAGAGACCGAGGCCGTGGGCAAGCTAATTGTGCGACAACAAACACCCACATCTTCTCGCTCGACCTTCTTGTCCCAATTAATAGGGGACCGCAGAACACCACTATTGAGCACAGAGCAGTGTGAAAAGGTTATTGGTTGAATAGCAGATAATGCTTTCAGTCACTTAGCCACCACCACCACCACCTTGTCTTCCACACGGTCAAGTCTCAGAAGCTGTGAGTCTGAACCGCATATTCCTCACCCTGAACCTCCTTCCTCCCACCATGCCAAGTGCCCAGAGACAACTGATCCCACATTTGAACACCCCAGAGAGCTGTTCACTTTTCCATTTATAGATTCACGTGAAGCGGGGCAAAAGGAGATTGAATGTAGCGATGCCCAAATATTTGAGCAGCCATGGTCACACAAAGGCGACAGTGTGAAAGTGTCACAAGAGGTGGACGATGATGAGACACAATTGCCAGAAAGTCAGGAGGAGGACCAGAGAGTGGAAATGGAAGACGAAGTGGTGGATGATATAGTAACTTACCCAACCTGGCAGGAGGACATGCAGAGCGAGGAAAGCAGCACACAGGGGGGGGAGGCAGAGCACCCCAACAGGCAGGAAGAAGCAGTGTGGTTGCCTCAGGAAGAAGGCAGGCAACCGTTCACCGTAACACCAAAACGAAGGAAGATGCCAGTACAACTGTTAGGTCTTCTCGAGTCTGGTTGTTTTTTATAGACTCTGCCGATAACCCCAAAAGAGCCATTTGCACCACCTGCCAGGTCAGCTGCAGCAGGGGTTGCAAAACGACCAGCCTGACCACCACCAGCATGATCAGGCACATGGCAGCAAAGCACCTGACTTTGTGGGCCAAACCCGAGGGTCCAGGAACAGTGTCTGCGGGTGGCACCACTGCTTCTACCACTGTTGTGCATGCAAGCCAATCCCCTGTGCATGGTGCATGCGAAGATGCCTCCTGCCCTGCACCTGTCATTGCACACTATCAAGTAGCAGCATCAGGAAGCACGTCCATGTCCTTGTCCCAGCGCAGCATTCAATTGTCCATACCCCAGTCTTTGGAACGCAAGCGCAAATACGTAGCCAACGCCCCACTGGTCCCACTACTAAATTCCCACATTTTGTGACTACTTGCGCTAGAAATGTTGCCTTTTAGGCTCAAGTGGATGGAAGCATTCCGCAACCTGATGGCGGCGGCCATTCCTCGGTACTCGGTCCCCAGCCACCACTATTTCTCCCGGTGTGCGGTCCCCGCATCACACAAGCACGTGTCCCAAAACATTAGCCGTGCGCTCAACAATGCAGTTACTGGGAAAGTCCACTTAACCACGGACACGTGGACAAGTGCTTGTGGGCAAGGACGGTACATCTCGCTGATGGCACACTGGGTTAACATAGTAGAAGCCGGTACCCGGTCGGACCTTGGGATGGAACACGTCCTCCCGACGCCAAAGATCACAGGCCCTAGGTCAATCAGGGTTGCCCCCACAGTCTACAGCTCCTGCACCTCGTCCTTCTCAGCCTCCTCCTCCTCTTCAGCCTCCATCTCCAAAATGACCACATCAGTCACAAGCTGGAAGCACTGCAGCACTGCCTCGGACAAGCGGCAACAGGCTGTGTTGAAGCTAATATGCTTAGGTGATAAACCGCACAATGCTGAAGAGTTGTGGACAGCTCTGAAAGAGCAGGCAGATCTGTGGCTCACACCGCTGAATCTACAGCCAGGCATGGTCGTGTGTGACAATGGCCGGAACCTGGTGGCGGTTCTGAGGCGAGGCCAGCTCACAAACGTACCATGCCTGGCCAATGTGCTTAACCTCGTTGTTCTGCGATTCCTCAAATCCTACCTGGAGCTGCTGGATCTGCTTGTCAAAGTAGGCCGCCTGTGTGCCCATTTTAGAAACTCAGCTACAGCTTCCACTGCCCTTGCCGTGTTTCAGCAGCATTTGCAGCTTCAGGCTCACAGACTGGTGTGTGATGTCCCCACACATTGGAACTCTACACTGCAGATGTTGGGAAGGATTTGTGAGCAGAAGAGGGCAGTTGTTGAGTACCAGCCCCAACAAGGTCGTCAATATTCAGTTCAGACTCCACACATAAGACCTCAGGAGTGGACATGGATGTCTGACATATGTACCATTCTCCAAAACTTTGAGGACTCCACCAAGATGGTGAGCGGCGATGACACCATAATTAGCGTCACAATCCCACTTCACTGTCTTCTGAAATGCTCTCTGCTCACAATCAAAGAGGATGCATTGTAAGCGAAGCACGATGAGATGGAGCAAGGAACCATACAGGGTGATTACACACATTCCAGCCTCATCTCATCCCAACGTGGATTGGGTGACAATGAGGAAGAGGAGGAGGAAGAGGAGGAAGAACAGGAGCTAGTTTCATGTGCTATAGATAGTACTACCTGCACAACTGTCATACCGTCTGTTCAGCGTGGATGGACTGAGGACAGAGAGGAGGAGGAGGAGGAGAGCATGGTTACTCATACTATTGGTGAGGACACGGATGTCTTGCCTGTTAGCAGTCTGGCAAGCATGGCTGAGTTTATGTTACGCTGCCTTTCCAATGACCCTTGCGTTCTCAAAATTTTGGGTGACAGTCATTACTGGTTGGTGACACTTCTAGACCCACGCTACAAGGAGAACTTTATATCTCTTATTCCTGAGGCGGACCTGTCTACAAAACTGGCTCTCTACGCCTTGGAGGTCCTGGCCTGCCCTGCCGCTAGCGTTTTATCAGAGCAGGTTTTTAGTGCCGCTGGTGGAATTATAACTGATAAGAGCATCCGCCTGTCAACTGAAAATGCTGACAGGCAGATTCTTATAAAAATGAACAAGGGCTGGATTTTGCCAGACTTCTCAACACCACAGAATGATAGGAGCGTAACATAAACTCAAATCCAGGGTCTTTCTTTGGGAGGTGTATTCCCATGCACCTTTTCACACCCACACATGGGTATACCCTTCTTAATTTTGGCTATTTGCTCTTGTCCTCCTCCTTCTCCTCATCCTCATCCTTCACCACCATATCACCAGGGTGAATGTGGTCCGTGATGCAACACCCACATCATTCTTTTAAAAGGTGTTTATGATGCCTGTAAGAAAAATTTTTATACAGTATGTTCATGTATACCCCCCCGGGGTAAATGTTTGTCAGCCCATACACTTAGTGCATGGGCATTACAAGTTTAGGAGACCTGCTCCTTTCTAATGGGAACATTTATTATGGGGCCCTTTAAGTCTCTTCCAAGGGGCATTGCAGTGCCTCCCAATTTTTGGCTGTCCTTGCATTCACTGCATAGGCCAACACTATGAGAGACCCATTTCTTAATAATGGGAACACATTTTCATGAGGCAATGTACGTCTCTTTCAAGGGGCATTGGAGTGCCTCCCAATTTTTGGCAGCCCTTGCATTCACTGCATAGGCCAAAACTATGGGAGACCCTCTCCTTTCTAATATGACTTTGTCATTACTGTGGCCCTGCTCTATGTGTCTTTAAATTGTTAGTGGGGTTTTTCCTAAATTTGATCAGCCATGGGACTCACTGCATACCCTATAGCTGTATAGCAGACTCTCTCCTTTCTAATGGGAAAATGTCGTACTCATTACTTTGGTCCTGTTCTATGTGTCTTTAAATTGTAAGAGAAGTTTTTCCTAAATTTGGTAAGCCGTTGGACTCACTGCATACCCTATAACTGTATAGCAGACCCTTTCTAATGGGAACATGTCGTACTCGTTAGCAGCTTTAGAGGACTTCCTGGGAGAAATGACAGCTGGAATAGATATGGTTTCTCAAGTCCTTTCACCAAGCTAAAGAATATGGCTGTGGTGAAATACAACTCAGCAAAAAAAGCTGTGGACTTGCTCCATACTGTTCATGGCCACATTCACTTGACCACGTGTGTGTGATTAGGCGGTCCTTCCCAGTAAGTGCACTGGGGAGGGCACGGGTAATGGTGTGGGACACGTGCTTGTGGAAGGCGGAGACGATAGTGGTGGCTGGGGACCGAGTATGGACACCCGGCCGCCATCGGCATGGGGTTGTGAAAAGCTTCCGCCTCCATGAGCCTAAAAGGCCACATTTCAAATGAAAGCAGCTTTAGAGGACTTCCTGGGAGAAATGACAGCTGGAATATATACGGTTTCCCAAGTCCTTTCACCAAGCTAAAGAATATGGCTGTGGTGAAATACAACTTAGCAAAAAAAGCTGTAAAAGCTGTGGACTGGCTCTGAACCATCCCTGGCCACAGTCACTTGACCCCGTGTTTGTGGTTCGGCGGTCTTTCCCAGTAAGTGCACTGGGGAGGGCACGGGTAATGTTGTGGGACCCGTGCTTGTGGAAGGCGGAAACGATACTGAGAGAAATAGTGGCGGCTGGGGACTGAGTATGGACACCCAGCCGCTGCCGGCATGAGGTTGTGAAAAACTTCCACCTCCACGAGCCTAAAAGGCCACATTTCAAGTGAAAGCAGCTTTAGAGGATTTCCTGGGAGAAATGACTGCTAGAGTAGATATGGTTCCCCAAGTCCTTTCACCAAGCTAAAGAATATGACTGTGGTGAAATACAATTCAGCAAAAAAAGCTGTGGACTGGCTCTATACCATCCCTGGCCACATTCACTTGACCACGTGTATGTGGTTTGGCGGTCCTTCCTAGTGAGTGCACTAGGGAGGCCACGGGTAATGTTGTGGGACCCGCGCTTGTGAAAGGCGGAGAAGATACCGGGAGAAATAGTGGTGGCTGGGGACCTAGTATGGACATCCGGCCGCCGCTGACATGAGGTTGTGAAAATCTTCAGCCTCCACGAGCCTAAAAGGCCACATTTCAAGTGAAAGCAGTTTTAGAGGATTTCCTCGGAGAAATGACTGCTGAAGTAGATATGGTTCCCCAAGTCCTTTCACCAACCTAAAGAATATGACTGTGGTGAAATACAACTCAGCAAAAAAAGCTGTGGACTGGCTCCGTACCGTACCTGGCCACATTCACTTGACCACGAGTTTATGGGTAAGCGGTCCTTCCGTAAGTTCACTGGGAAGGGCACGGGTAATGTTGTGGGACCCGTGCTTGTGGAAGGTGGAGACGACGCTGGGAGAAACAGTGGCGGCTGGGGACCGAGTATGGATACCAGGTCGCCACCGCCATAAGACTGTGAACAGCTTCCACCTCCACGAGGCTAAAAGGCCACATTTAAAGTGCAAGCAGCTGTCAAAAATTTGGCAGTATAGTATTGCAGCCTGTGGATGGGTGGGTGGCTGACTGCATACTTGCGCTTGCATTCCAAGGAATGCATCATAGCTGATGAACCCCGGCACCGCTCGCTGCATGAGAAAGTTCTCATGCAGCGAGCAATGCCATAAGTGAGGTGACCGGTGTTCATCAGCTTTGAACTCCAGTGACTTTTCTCACGGCAGCTCAGCGCTACACACTGCAGGAGCATAATTATGCTCCTGTCTCAGTGTGAGCCAACTGGCGTGGATAGCATCAGTGATGCGACTGCTATCCAAATCATCTGGATCATCATGTAACAGATATGGATTATATTTTTGTCAGACAGGGGAGGAATATGGTGGTTATTCTTTTGTCTTTTACAGGGAACAAAGGCCTCAGTGGATTATCTTCTCTTCGGCCAGGTGAGTATAACTATTTTGTGATTACATGGGTAATGAGTAAAAGAGGGTGGGGAGTTTTAAATCTAATGAAGGTGTCAGAGTCTTTCTTTTATTTAAAAGACTTTATTCTTGCTGTGTCTTTATTAAAATCTGACTATGGAGTTATTAATGGGGCTGTCTTATAGACGCCTCTCTATTACTAACCTGTAGGTTTGATGTCAGCTGACATTACAAAGCTGACAACAGCCCCACAACTATTACCCACTTACCACCGCACCAGAGTAAGTGGGAAAAGCGAGGCTAACTGCCAGAATTGGCACATCTAATGGATGCGCCATTTCTTGGGTGGCTGAGAGCTGATATTTTTAGTCTGGGAGGGGGCCAATATTCATGGCTCTTTCTTAGGCTATTAATATCAGCCCGCGGTTGTCTATTTAGCCTTTGCTGGTTCTTGATTATAGGGGGCACTCCACGTCATTTTTTGGTGGTTGTCTTTCCTACAATAACTAGTAAAGGTTAAGCAAACAGTTATGAGTTGATATTAATAGCCTGGAAACCTTTATTCCTATTGGATCCTTCCCAGAATACTAACATCAGCCCCCAGCTGTCAGCTTTCCCTCTCCTGATCATGAAAATTACGGGGGACCCCAAGCTTTTTTTTCAATTACTTTTTTTTATTTATTAACAATAACAGTAAGGTCAACTGAGTTCACAGCAGCTGTTTCTCTTGCTTTGCAAGTTCCATTGCCGGACTGATGAATGACTGCGAGTACGGCACTCGGCACTACGGCATTCAACATTACGGCACTGGAGCTGCTGTGAGACCCGAATGTAACCGTTCAATTCAGAGCCACCAGGTCTCCTGGCAGCTGCGAGGCCCAGAAACCTCATGGGAAACTTTGAGGGACATTTTAAGGTTACTGGAGTTTCCAGCTGCCGTAACACCTGGAGGCTGTGAACTAAGGTTACTTTGGGTGTGTATTTTACTGTACTGGACTGGAAGTAACTAGCCTCAGTCTCTGTGAGGGCACTGTTAAAATTTTTATGTTATTCATTTACTTCCTATTTTACCATGATTCCTATGGTGACAGAACCCCTTTAAGTCATTTCCCTATTAACATTTGTTTGCAGGGCAGTGGTCCTGCTCTTCCCCCCGTTTACCTTTCTTTTCCAGCCCCCTATCCCTGACTATGACCATTTTACATCCATTTTAAAGCACCGAAGTTCGGGACTTGTATTAGGTTCGGGTCCAGGGTCAAGTTCGAGGTCGGACCTGAACCAAACGTTTTACTGTATGCTAGTCCAACCCGGCGAACCCGAACATCCATTGAGAAGTCTTTAAATAGGGTGTTTAGATGATTTCTCCATCTTTACACATGCATGGGTTGATGTAATAAAACATACCTATTCTTCCCACTCCTGACAATTTCTGTCAGGGAAAGTTGAAAGATTTCCCTCAACACATTTGATAGTTAACTGGTCCAATTAATATTGGTTAGCATAGCTAACTTTAATCTTATGTGCATGTGGGCCTCCTAGTAGGAGTTTAAGATGTAAATTTGAGCGTACTTAGTCTATAGACTGCAGTTTAACTTGTACCAATCCAATTATTGATTGGATTGATTATAGAATTATAGAGTGTGCAGGGGTTGAAATTGGACCTGAGCCATGGACCCTAGCAGAGCCTAATGGTTCCATTGTTTTTTATAGGAAGGCCAATACTTAAAAAAACTCCTGGGGTCCTGTTAAAGATTTTGCATGTTGGCCCACGACTTTCCAGTAACACCACTAGTGGTACATCTTTGCACATAAAGAGTATCCATATTACTCTGTTGCTAAAAGAAATGTTAATTAGGGCAATGCAGACATTTTTCAAATTTGACCTTTGGGAGCAATCAAGAGCCCATGATTTTAGAAACAGTCAGTGATAACTGCAATTACTGTAGGTTAATTAAATGATACTCTAATTAAACCTGAAAACATTGTTCTGGCTGCGTCTTGGGACATATTCAGCAATATTGGTTAATGCCCTTCATGTCTGAAAAAAGCTGATGTCATCAGTCTCCTAAGGTGTGTTTTCTAGAGAAAAGAAATTTCATGTAATTTGAAAACATCTGTTATCTGTGAATATAATAACCTAAGCGTGATTCAATGGTGTATGTATGATGGCTACAAAGAAGTACAGCACACACCTAGAAATGAGAACCAAGCCATACAAACAAGATGAGATATCCTGATCCACACATATAACACTGGACCTAATACAGTGAAAGGACCTAATTATTTGTGGACTAGTTTTAGTCTACAAGCAACCTATATTTTCACTGTACACAAAAATTAAGGTTACATGACCAATTCAGCTCTGCTATCTCATTACTATATAAATGTGATTATTTAGTACAATCAGATTATTAAATTCCTGCAGTGTGACAAATCCATCACATTACTTTCTAGGAGGCGGGGATTTCAGATCTTTTGCTAGAGCAGTGGTTGCACACAAAGGCCTGAGCCTTCCTGTCCTGCTCTCAGCCCTGCATCCCCCAGAACAGATCTTCCAGCCCTGCAGCCCCCAGCACTGATCCTCCAGCCCTGCATCCTCCAGCACTGATCCTCCAACACTGCATCCTCCAGCACTGATCCTCCAGCCCTGCATCGTCCAGCACTGATCCTCCAGTCCTGCATCCTCCAACACTGATCCTCCAGCCTAGCATCCTCTAGCCCTGCATCCTCCAGCACTCTCTCCTGTCTCGACTGCCAAAGACAATAAGAAAGGAAAGATGCACTAAGTTTTTGCCATGTAAATGAAGTTTATGATGAAATGCTGTATATCCTTTTCAAGCAACAGGGATGCTATAATCAGAAAATGATCTATCGTTTAAATCAGGGTTTTTTTTATTTTGGGAATGTGTTTGTCCTCCCCGCTCCCCCGTATCACAATCTGTCTTAAAACTAAAAATAGAAATCCTGCAATTTTTACTTTGGCCACTGAGGTTTTTTAGATTCCAACTTTCCGTTGTTTCAGGAAACAATAAATTGACATTAGCCAGGGTCTAGTGTGACATCTCCTAATCTAACTGGTGGATCCTGTATTATCAGCTGTGTATAATTGTGTTACCTGTTATTGTAATCCTGCCTCTGCTGATAAGGAGCCTGCTGAAAACTCTATATATAAGGATCTGAATTATGAATCTAAAAAAGCCCCAGTGGCCGGTGTTAAAACTGCAAGAGTACTATTTTTTTGTTTTTTAATAAAGATTGTGAAAAAAACATTGCCAAAATGTTTTTTTTTAAAATACATGTAACGCAAAAAAACAGATTTAAACAAAAAGTCATTTTTTGATGATCGTTTCTCTTTAAACGCCATTTAATCTAGGAACTATTTGAATAATTAATGTATCTGAAGCATTAACTCAGATCAATTGAATATGTCTAGCCTTAGTATTCAGAGTGATTGAATGCCATGGTCAATCCAGTAGCCTAGTAGTGCGTGTTAGTTATTATTTCACACAAGCATTAACTTTATTTACATCATTTCCTAGTGTTTCAAAGGGGCGTCATTATGACACTTAGTGCATAGGCCACCATGTTATTGGAAGATATGGATCATCAAATCCTAATGGGTTGACAGCCTAAGGGGAGTCTCCAGCAATAATGTGTTTAGAAATATGAGAAAATCAAGGAAGGAAACGAAGACTCAAAGGGCCAGATTCGATTTCATAATCCTTCCATGTAGGCTAACATTCGGGAAGATGGATAATCTTTCCACTTAATAAAACCAGACAATTACCACTTTCAATAAAACACATTATGTAAATATGGTTGAAATGGCTAAATGCTGTAATTACACATGCATTTTGGGAGAAGTGTCAACTGGAAAATGTGTTAAAGGCAATAATTTATCATTTTATGGAAACATTTGTAAGAATTGCTGAGAGAAGAGGAAGGAGGTTCCTAGAATTTAAGCTGACAATGAGTACAATGTATTAGATTCCAACACTGAATTAAATTGCTGTAGATGAAATATTCTTAGGAACCTCTATGAACGCTGTATTACTGAGCTGTAAGCATGCACTGCCATATCAGGCACCATATTATGGGCCGTTTTGCAGACTAATGTTTCTTGGTGAAAACACTTTATTATTACAACTTTTACTTGAAAGGAGACACCAAAAGTTATAAAGAAGTCAGGGGTCCAGAAAACTCAAACCAAAAGGCAAAAAAACCCTTAAAAACAATGATACTTTATTAATCAAGTTTAAAATTCTATAATATGGATTTTACACTCCCAACTAAAAAATAGGTGCAATGTCGTACACTTCTGGGTGTCACAGTAGGGATTCCAAGATAATACAAATATAGGGTTAGATAGTTGTCCCTATCCTCTCCCTATAGTCTCCCTTCAAAAGTTTCAATAACTTGCAGCGGAGGTTGGCACCCTATAAGTGAAGTGGCGACCCCACTCAATGTTAGCTGACCCTCATAAACCAATTTCTTAGGAGCCAACCTCCGCGGCAAGGTAGGGAAACTTTTGAAGGGATTGAGACCAAGTCAGGTGAGGGGAGAGGGGGTTGTTAGGTTCTGTTTGAAGTCCATCTGAAGAGTGTTGCACCCAATTTTGATTGCAGCCAAATAGAAATGAAAAAGGTAAAAAATGGGCACATCCATCCAGAATGTGAAACATGAATTGGAAAACTTTGTTGGTTAAATGATTAAAACATTAAAAATGTAGAAACCTTATCCTAACCTAGTTAGTTAATTGATTTTTTACATTCTGGATGGATGTGGTAATTTTTTACTTTTTTCCTTCCCATACAGTACAATATTTGTTCGTAAACTTCCAATGCTGAAATATCACAGCTATGTAATATTCTACAATATTATAGAGCATTTTATAATACACGCTGAGGTTTACTTTTGCCCTGTTGTATTACACTGCAGCTTAAGACACAAAGATTAATTTTGATCTGACACCTGATGATTGGAAATTTATATTGGTCCAGTATCTAACAGGAATGATTTTACATATTAAAATGTAATATTTTTTAAAAGTTCCTAAAAAATGAGACGGAAGAATTAAAAACTTGTTTGACAGTCTTTTGAGAAGTGTAAAAAATAATTAAAAAATAATTGAAAATATGAAAATGACATTCCGAGGACTTCACTGTTAATGCTGAAATCTAACTAGATACTATTTTACTATGATTTGTTTTTGCTGTTCCCTATTATAAAAGTCCTGTTCAATCAGGATATGTAAGAACATTTCTTTTCAATTGTGAAAAAAACTAAAGCGGTAAATTTACCTATAGCTCCTCCCTACATATTAACATATAGGCAAGACATGCTCATCCCACTGGTTAGGAGTTTATTAGAGCCCCTGTTTTGGCTCTAATAAATAGAAGCTTTACTATGGACCAGAGCTATTTTCTGGAACACAGGGTGAAAATTCAGTGGCTCTTATCCAGAAGTTGTTTTTGTGAGGACTCTAAAACCTCCGTCGTGGGAGTTAGGCTATGGAGTTCATTCCTCTCCAAGCGGACAACAGTGTGCAACAGAAAGAAAAACAAGAACCAATACTTCCTGGGCAGCATGCAATGCAAAGCTCTGGGCTGGAAATCAACATAAGCTCTGACTAAATGACGAATGTTCGCTGGGACATATCTGGTGGGGTTACACAGAGCTGACATCACAGATTGCAGGTCTAGGTTTTCCTACAGTGGTATTTAGATAAAAAATGTAAACTGACATAAAAACACACAAAATCGAAAGTGACATTATATTATTGATACAATAGTTGTAAAGTCTGTCTGAGGCTGTCGGTTCAACGGGGCTACCTTAGACAGACTTGACACAAGCCTTCACCCTTTAACTCCCATGCAGAGATCCAGACTTACATCGGGGTACCCCGGGTTGCATCCATGGAGTAGCTACCGACTGGGGGAACAAGCCTTAGGCAGCAGAATTCAAACTCGCTGAAGGGACAGAACCAGGGACAGAATCTGAAGTAAAAATCATAGTCAGAGTAATACCATGAGTCAAATACTAGGAAGCCAGTCAAAAGCAAAGTTAGACAAGCTTAAGAGAAGGGAAAATTGTACAGTGGAGACAAAAATAGTCAGGGTCACAAGCTGAGTCAGGATAAGGATTAAAAAATAGGAGTCTGCAATCAGGAGTGAATTAACGGTGGCCATGGCCCCAGGCAGTTTAGGGTGCATGCTGTGCAGTGCTTTCACCCATCCTCCCACCCCAATTCATTATCACATACTGTGCAGTGCTCTCACTCATCCTCCCACCCCAGAGTAGCCATCTCCATATATAAGTAACAAATAAAGTAGCACTCTGCAATGCTAAGTATGCAAACATGAAATATATAAAATTTGAATAGCATTACTGCTCTAGAAAATAGAAATAACTGAGAAATATTAGCGCATAAATTGGCCAATTCATGTGTACCCGGTAGCTACATGGTTGAGCACTCCACCCCTAAGCCTCAGGTGGTTTTAATCGCAGCAGGATCTTACCTTCCCATACACATGCAGACTTTAGTCTCTAAGAGATGATGCGCATTGGCAGGGTCCTGGTAACGAGAAACGCCTAACAGCGGCTGCCGGGTACCCATGAATTGGCCAATTTATGAGCTAAGATTTCTCAATTATTTCTATTTTCTAGAGTACTAATGCAATTCAAATGTCATATATTTCATGTTCGCATACTTAGCGTTGCAGAGTGCTACTTTATTTGTTTGTTATATATGGAGATGGCTACTCAGTAACCTGTACACACCTGTCTTTTGATACTCACCATACATTTCCACAATGTTCCTACTTGCTATCTGAGTCTATTTTGTGAAGGTTTGTTACAGCAGATGTACAATGGACCTGTAGGAAAAACTAAAATGGGCTAGATTTTGCTACATAGGACAGAATGGTCTGGTTTTTGTTGCGCTCTCTTTGTCTGTTCTCCACCCCTTTTTTTATACTATGTGGTTCCTCTGGGGAGAGGAGTTCTTCCCAGATTATTGCCACCAAAAACTGATAACATGATAAACATGATAGCAGTAACTCATTCTGTCTTTCTAGTATGTTTGGCCTTCTTTGTCTTCATTCCTATGACACCCATTTTTTACATGATTCTTTCTGTTCTTTTACAAGGCTCATTACTTATTTCATGATATGACCTGGAGATTTTTCTCTTCTCATTCTGTGTCATGTTCATACTGTCTCCACTCTAAACATGATTTATTACAACTCCACACTTGTAGTCTACCTATCTCTGTGCCAAGTTCGTTTTATCAGGATTCCCAGTGTCCAGCCTTTTGTTTCTTTGCAATTCTGTCTGCAAAAGGATAAATCATATGCCCTGAGGTGATTTTTTATTGCAGACAATGTTGTGCTAATGGGACAAATAAAGCCTTGCCAAAACTGTATCATAATGATGTAATGAGAACCAAAGTTCTAGATCAGGGAATTAATTTGTTCACCGCCAGAAACCATCATGAATTCTCAGACCTATCAGAACTTTCCATCATAGTATTTTATTAGTTTAGTTTGTATGCTGTTTTTTGCCTATAAAAGTAGATTTACGGTATATATTCTTTGTAGTGAAATAGATGCTTATTCACAGAACTGGGTTCTGCAGGTTTAGGATACGTTTTTGTGTCCAGCCTTTGTTTCCACTTGTCAGACAATAAAGGCTCGACAAAGACTGAAAACTGCACTGTACATTGGAAGTAAAGTTGTAGGAGGTATGAAAATGATGTTGAAAATGATTTTTGACATGCAGGTGTAATGGCGGGTGAACCGTGGCTGAGGGTTGCATCCACACCATGCTACAATAAAATGGGGATTTTGGCTGGGTATGTGTGCTGTTCCTTGGCAATATGCCTCTGCAGACCACATGCTACCGCTTGACCTATGGACCAGATGGAATAGAAATGAATGAGGCAGACCAGAGTTCAAAAATATACTTTTGTTTGCTAAACAACATGATGAGAAGTATACATATCAGAAAGCAAGAACAACACATTATGATTATTTCTCCTGCAGAAATCAGAGGCAGGACCTTCTCGGTTACACGCAGCAGTACATTACTTCCATTACATATTATATTAGTCCAGCAAAACATTATGGGAACTTCCATATTGCCCTGTGAGGGCTGCTCCTGTCAAGGTTTGTGGTTACAGACCCTCATAGCTAGTCTCAAGTTATAGTTAATTTGTGAGGACCCCACTTACTGAGGTACATCGATATGACTCCTTGCTACTCTCCAAGTCCACACGCTCCTTTCTGTGCCATTGCATCTTCAGTTCTCTGTAGGAGAACTAGTGTCCCAGCCTGGCCATCTTCCCCTCTATGGCCTTCAGGCCTGGCTACACTGTAGCTTTTTATCTAGACCTACTTGACTATGATAAGGAATCCTTCCTCCACTTAGTCCTTGCTTTAGGCCCCCTTGCCTGAAATAAGGAATCCTTCTGCCATTTAGTCCCTGTTTTCTTCAAAACATGCTAACCAATTATGGTCTTCATTTCTTCGCACACAAACACTCATTTCAAGGCAGGTCTGTGAGCAACAAGACCAAAGGTCCTTTTCCTTCTCAATACTCTTCCTTATCTCTGGAAACTCTGGAGGAAGATTCTCCGGGAGATCTGTGTCCAGCCCATAGATCTTAACAGCGAATTTATACAGTACAGACCAAAAGTTTGGACACACCTTCTCATTTAAAGATTTTTCTGTATTTTCATGACTATGAAAATTGTACATTCACACTGAAGGCATCAAAACTATCAATTAACACATGTGGAATTATATACTTAACAAAAAAGTGTGAAACAACTAAAAATATGTCTTATATTCCAGGTTCTTCAAAGTAGCCACCTTTTGCTTTGATGACTGCTTTGCACACTCTCGGCATTCTCTTGATGAGCTTCAAGAGGTAGTCACCGGAAATGGTCTTCCAACAATCTTGAAGGAGTTCCCAGAGATGCTTAGCACTTGTTGGCCCTTTTGCCTTCACTCTGCGGTCCAGCTCACCCCAAACCATCTCGATTGGGTTCAGGTCTGGTGACTGTGGAGGCCAGGTCATCTGGCGTAGCACCCCATCACTCTCCTTCTTGGTAAAATAGCCCTTACACAGCCTGGAGGTGTGTTTAGGGTCATTGTCCTGTTGAAAAATAAATGATGGTCCAACTAAATGCAAACCGGATGGAATAGCATGCCGCTGCAAGATGCTGTGGTAGCCATGCTGGTTCAGTATGCCTTCAATTTGGAATAAATCCCCAACAGTGTCACCAGTAAAGCACCCCCACACCATCACACCTCCTCCTCCATGCTTCACGGTGGGAACCAGGCATGTAGAGTCCATCCGTTCACTTTTTCTGCGTCGCACAAAGACACAGTGGTTGGAACCAAAGATCTCAAATTTGTACTCATCAAACCAAAGCACAGATTTCCACTGGTTAATGTCCATTCCTTGTGTTCTTTAGCCCAAACAAGTCTCTTCTGCTTGTTGCCTGTCCTTAGCAGTGGTTTCCTAGCAGCTACTGTATATTATCATGAAGATCTGCTGCACAAATTCTCCTCTTAACAGTTGTTGAAGAAATGTGTCTGCTGCTAAAACTCTGTGTGTCACTGACCTGGTCTCTAATCTGAGCTGCTGTTAACCTGCGATTTCTGAGGCTGGTGACTCAGATAAACTAATCCTCAGAAGCAGAGGTGACTCTTGGTCTTCCTTTCCTGGGGCGGTCGTCATGTGAGACAGATTCTTTGTAGCGCTTAATGGTTTTTGCAAATGCACTTGGGGACACTTTCAAAGTTTGCCCAATTTTTCGCACTGACTGACCTTCATTTCTTAAAGTAATGATGGCCAATCGTTTTTCTTTACTTAGCTGCTTTTTCTTGCCATAATACAAATTCTAACAGTCTATTCAGTAGGACTATCAGCTGTGTATCCACCAGACTTCAGCACAACACAACTGATGGTCCCAACCCCATTTATAAGGCAAGAAATACCACTTATTAAACCTGACAGGGCACACCTGTGAAGTGAAAACCATTTCCGGTGACTACCTCCGGTTTGTGTTTAGTTGGACCATCATTTATTTTTCAACAGGACAATGACCCCAAACACAACTCCAGCCTGTGTAGGGGCTATTTGACCTAGAAGGAGAGAGATGGGGTGCTACGCCAGATGACATGGCCTCCACAGTCATCAGACCTGAACCCAATTGAGATGGTTTGGGGTGAACTGGACCGCAGAGTGATGGCAAAAGGGACAACAAGTGCTAAGCATCTCTGGGAACTCCTTCAAAATTGTTGGAAGACCATTTCCAGTGACTACCTCTTGAAGCTCATCAAGAGAATGCCAAGAGTGTGCAAAGCAGTCATCAAAGCAAAAGGTGGCTACTTCGAAGAACCTGGAATATAAGACATATTTTCAGTTGTTTCACACTTTTTTGTTAAGTTTATAATTCCACATGTTAATTCATAGTTTTGATGCCTTCAGTGTGAATGTACAATTTTCACAGTCATGAAAATACAGAAAAATCTTTAAATGAGAAGGTGTGTCCAAACTTTTGGTCTGTACTGTATATTAAGAAAAACATGGATTACTCTAGAATAAGACATCGGATCGCAGATATCAATGTATCACTTTATTCTACTTTCCGTGACCTAGAACATATGTTTCTTGGAAGATGGGGAGGTAAAAAATAAAAGACAAGAAACGGAAAGTCACCTGGTCATTAATGGGTTAAACTGCAAACAAATCTATGACAGAAATTTTACTTGCAACTAGGTTAAGTGTAAAACAAAAATGCGAATTCTTTTGTTCACTTGTGTGCTTGATGCACAATCAAAAGCTATTGAAAAACAGACATGTGTCAACCTTTTCTTCTCTTGTTGCAGCTCGCCCGGCTGCTAGGCAACAGCATACACATGCACAGTCATAAAATGATGTGTGGGGTGAGGGCAGGTGTACTCATAGGAAAATATTTTTGACATTGATTGTTAACGGCTACAATATAATTGTTGGATAAAATGAAGAGGTCCAGCGAACCGGCCTGAACCATTTTGTAGACTCAACCTCAATAATGAGAACCTGCCACTACTCCTGACATGTCTGAATGAGTAAATATTTGCATTTGCCATTAAATAATTCTTACCTCTTATCTTATATCTCTATGTTGTGCCTTTCCTGTTATTCCTCTATTAAATGTATTAGTATATTGACAACTGGGCAGAAACATTTTTCTCCTCGAAGAGGCATGTCACTTCACTGGTCAACACTGATTGGACAGTGGCAGACACCTCCTCCCCACCTGATAACACCCAGTTGTCAATTTATTCAGAAATATCTAGGAGGACTAACAGAAGAATAGCACAATTTAGAGTTCTAAGAAAAGTTAGTCCTCATGTTATGAGGAATAGTATTATTTGCTTAGACATGTGAAAGGGGCTGGCAAATTATCTTTAATGGTGACCCTATGTTTTCATTATCGTGAGGTATTTTTTAACATTTAGAGGACACAACATCAGATAAGATATTTCTATTTCAGTGCACTCATAATACCAGAGCCAGACACAGGATGTCCATAATAGTGCCAGTCCCAGTGTCCTCACAAAATGTCCCGCCAAAGATAGCCCCACTTACTGTGTCAGCTACATTGCAACCAAAACAGACAAGGTGCATTGTGAAAGTATTTGGCCCCCTCGAACTTTTCTACCTTTTGCCACATTTCTGGCTTTAAACATAAAGATATAAAATTCTAATTTTTGGGGGAAGAATCAACAACAAGTGGGACACAATCATCAAGTGGAATGAAATTTATTGGATATTTTAAACTTTTTAATATATTCAAAATCTGAAAAGTGGGGCATGCAATATTATTCGGCCCCCTTGAGTTAATACTTTGTAGCGCCACCTTTTGCTGCGATTACAGCTGCAAGTCCCTTGGGGTATGTCTCTATCAGTTTTACACATCGTGAGGCTGAAATTCTTGCCCATTCTTCCTTGCAAAACAGCTCGAGCTCATTGAGGTTGGATGGAGGGCGTTTGTGAACAGCAGTTTTCAGCTCTTCCCACAGATTCTCGATTGGATTCAGGTCTGGACTTTGACTTGGCCATTCTAACACCTGGATACATTTATTTTTGAACCATTCCATTGTAGATTTTGCTTTATGTTTGGGATCATTGTCTTGTTGGAAGATAAATCTCCGTCCCAGTCTCAGGTCTTTTGCAGACTCCAACAGGTTTTCTTCCAGAATGGTCCTGTATTTGGCTCCGTCCATCTTTCCATAAATTTTAACCATCTTCCCTGTCCCTGCTGAAGAAAAGCAGGCCCAAACCATGATGCTGCCACCACCATGTTTAACAGTGGGGATGGTGTTTTGAGGGTGATGAGCTGTGTTGCTTTTACACCAAACATATCGTTTTGCATTGTGGCCAAAAAGTTCGATTTTGGTTTCATCCGACCAGAGCACCTTTTTCCACATGTTTGGTGAGTCTCCCAGGTAGCTTGTGGCAAACTTCAAACAAGACTTTTTATGGATATCTTTGAGAAGTGGCTTTCTTCTTGCCACTCTTCCATAAAGGCCAGATTTGTGCAGTGGACGAATGATTGTTGTCCTATGGACAGACTCTCCCACCTCAGCTGTAGATCTCTGCAGTTCATCCAGAGTGATCATGGGCCTTTTGGCTGCATCTCTGATCAGTCTTCGAAATTAAAATTTAGAGTGACGTCCGGGTCTTGGTAGATTTGCAGTGGTCTGATACTCTTTCCATTTCAATATGATCGCTTGCACAGTGCTCCTTGAGATGTTTAAAACTTGGGAAATCTTTTTGTATGCAAATCCGTCTTTAAACTTGGTCACAACAGTATCTCGGACCTGCTTGGTGTGTTCCTTGGTCTTCATGATGCTCTCTGCACTTGAAACAGGACCCTGAGACTATCACAGAGCAGGTGCATTTATACGGAGACTTGATTACACACAGGTGGATTCTATTTATCATTACCAGTCATTTAGGACAACATTGGATCCTTCAGAGATCCTCACTGAACTTCTGGAGTGAGTTTGCTGCACTGAAAGTAAAGGGGCCGAATAATATTGCATGCCCCTCTTTTCAGTTTTTAATTTGTTAAAAAAGTTTAAAATATCCAATAAATTTCGCTCCACTTCACGATTGTGTCCCACTTGTTGTTGATTCTCCCCCCCCCAAAAAAATAGAATTTTATATCTTTATGTTTGAAGCCAGAAATGTGGCAAAAGGTAGAAAAGTTCAAGGGGGCCAAATACTTTCACTTTGCACTGTACAGCTATATTACATATAGTAGTGCCAAAAGCAGATTCTTCATGATACAGATCACCACAGTGTCCCCGTAATTACACCTTTTAAAAACATCACCTTTTTTTCCCCCAAAAAACAGCCCCACATAAATGGAAATTACTGCAATCCCAGACACATCTCATCAACAAGAGTGGCGTTGTTTCTGGAAAAGAGTCAGAGCATTTGTTTATAGTCATAGACAAACCCCTCAAACCATAAAAAATGTATGAAAGCAAATTTACCTTTTTGTTCTCCATTTACTGAGCCTTTAAGAACATCTAGTCAAAATTTAAACTGTATGTGTTTCGACTCTTGGCGTTTTCAAGCCAGTCTCCGCCAGCTCTGTCAAAGTGGGCAGAAAATGGGCTGGCCAGGGTGTGGAAGCACCCGCCCTGTCAATCCATAATATGTTACCCCACTTTACTGGAGTAAGTTTTCTGGTGAGTGAGTTAACAGGTACGAAAATGCAGTACACGGAGAAAGCAAACTCAGTGGTAAAATAAAGCGAATAGTTACTTATTAACTATTTACAGGATTAGCAAGATAAGGTGCAATATGAAGAAAATGACAATTTATATATCTTTTACAGTACAGAGAGTACAGTGCCATTCCTGCTCTCTCTCTTGTCCTAGTGGATACCGTCTGGCCTTAATTTTGGTCCTGATTCCCTGAACATTGTCCTATAAAATAATATATCCAGCGCTACCACACTGAGAAATGGGACACTGATAAACTAGTCATCGAGTTGGTCATAGAGAAAAATTAAGATCCATAAAAACATCTCCACACTGGGGACATATCATCCTCACATTGAACATATGTGACTGATTATAACCAGTGAAGAGAGAAATTAATTATAACTGGGGAAGTGAGAGAAAGTTGAATTAGAGACCTCCCACCATGAACAGGTAATTACAGCAGAGAACCAGCCATTGAGACTCGGATTTGTTTGCTCAGAGGTGGATAAGTACACTTCTGAGGCAAGACCATCCTTTGTTCAAAGGGCTTGTCTGAGACACTTTGGAGCCAGTGGTCAGAGAGGAATATTGGGTTTTCATTGATCTGATATTTATGGAAGATATATTTTTGTTGTCATAGTGAAGGGACAAACATAACGCCTTCACCCACATGGGTGATGCTATCCATGCCCTATTTCATCTCTGTAGAAAGATAAAATCTTAATAGGAAACATTGCGACAATATCTACTGCCTTGGACTTGCAGGGGCGAATATATTCTGAAAATTGGAGATCTCATAAACTTATTAAAGCTCTAGCGCATCACGCAACCAAACCCCCTTTGAGCTCACCAAGGGGAGTAACGTTGATCTAATAAAAAGCAGTATTTGGGTTTTTGTATTTCATCAGTCCTGAAAGGTGCAGCTTGCTATGGATTCTGACTGTTTTCCTAAGGAGTCCATCCCTCCACTAAGCTCAGAGTCATTTCCGTGACATCAGGTTTAGTACTTTTTCTTTTGTTATCCCTTTTTTTAATTGCATACACTACCGTTCAAAAGTTTGGGGTCATTTAGAAATTTCATTATTTTTGAAAGAAAAGCACATTTTTTTCAATGAAGCTAACATTAAATGAATCAGAAATAGACTCTATACATTGTTATTGTGGTAAATGACTATTCTAGCTGCATAGGTGTATAGAGGCTCATTTCCAATAACCACCACTCCAGTGTTTTAATGGTAAATTGAGTTTGCTAACTGTGTAAGAAGGCTAATGGATGTTTAGAATACCCTAGAAAACCCTTGCACAAGTACAGTACAGACCAAAAGTTTGGACACACCTTCTCATTTAAAGATTTTTCTGTATTTTCATGACTTTGAAAATTGTACATTCACACTGAAGGCATCAAAACTATGAATTAACACATGTGGAAATATATACTTAACAAAAAAGTGCCTAACTTTCCAGATTAAATATGTAAAATGTAGTGAAGAGCAAGCACTAAAATGCTTGGGTACTTGTTGTTCGAGTCAATCAAATTGGAATGCTCGAGTGCTCGGTCCGAGTAACGAGCCTAATGTAAGTCTATGGGAAACTCGAGCATTTTTCAGGCGGCTCCCCCCGGCAGTCTGCAGAGGGCCTAAAAATTGCCCAAGTCGATGGGAACAGTGCTCAAATGTCAGGGGAACAGCATGGGGAAGACCCCTGGAAGCATTTATGACTCCCAGATCACTGCTGTCATCAATGTTGTCAGAGGTATTACGCCACTTTTACGGACTCACAATAAAACATACAAAAAACGAAACCAAAATGGATTTTCCTGGTAAATTTGTTAAAGAACATCCTTTCCAGGATAATGACATGTATATGAGGCAAAATAAATATACAAAAACAAAAATGCTCCTCCACACCTTGGGCTATGTTCCCACGTAGCGTTTTTGACGCATTTTTGCACTTTTGCATTGCTTTCAACCAAGACAAATGCATTCACCACATTCACCAGGAAATATCATTTTAACATTTTACAACCTTATCTGGCCATGTGGTGTGCGACACATCATCAGACACATCCTGTTTCATTTATGATGGAGGGACTCTGAAAGTCACAAAGCCTATTTTTATTGGGCCATCAGGCGGCCCTTACTATTCTTAAAGGTCCAGCAGTCAGCCCTCGCTATTAGACAGCCATCAGCCGGCCATGCTTTGTTGATCCCATTATTAATGAGTGGGTCTCCTATACTGTTATTGTGTATGCAGTAACTGCAAGGGCTGCCAAAAATTTGGAAGCAACCCAATTCCCCTTTGAAGAGACATAGAGGGTCTCAGTAAAAAAAATGTTCCCATTATAAAGGAGCGGGTGTCTTATAGTGGTAATGGCCATGCTGTGACTGCAAGGGCTGCCATATTTGGGAAAAAACCCACTAACAATTTAAAGACACATAGAGCTGGGCCACAGTAACGACATGTTCCCATTAGAAAAGAAAGGGTCTGCTATACAGTTATAGGGTATGCAGTGAGTGCAACGGCTGCCAAAATTTATGAAAAACCCCACTAACAATTTAAAGACGCATAGAGCTGGGCCACAGTAACGACTATGACATGTTCCCATTAGAAAGAAGAGAGTCTGCTATTCAGTTATAGGGTATGCAATGAGTCCAACGGCTGCCAAAATTTAGGAAAAGCCACACTAACAATTTAAAGACACATAGAGCTGGGCCACAGTAATGACATGTTCCCATTAGAAAGGAGTGGGTCTGCTATACAGTTATAGGGTATGCAGTGAGTCCAACGGCTGCCAAAATTTAGGAAAAACCCCACCATCAATTTAAAAACACATAGAGCTGGGCCACAGTAATGAGTGCGACATGTTCTTATTAGAAAGGAGAGGGTCTGCTATTCATTTATAGTTTATGCAGTGAGTCCAACGGCTGCCAAAATTTAGGAAAAACCCTACTAACCATTTAACACTAGAACTACCGGAGGGGTCATTTTGACCCTTTTGCTATTTATTTTTCCTATAATTTCTAAAATTTTAACAAATGAGTTCTGAGTTTTTGTGACTTTTATTTATTGATGGTAGTGTATATTTTAGGACACAAAAATGAATTGTAATTTTTTCAGGGGCCCGGATTTTACAATTCATACCTATAAGTAGTGAAGGGGTCAATTTGACCCCATACATAAAAGTATAAGTAGGCAAGTCACCTAATATTAGAGTACAGAAAATCACAGTGCTTCTCCCTAGTTGTAGAGTGTAATTGTGTCTTTGCATATCAGGGATGATTCAGCATTTTGTTTTGTCTAAACTTGTCTGAACATGTTTGATCCATGTCTCTTCTAGCGATTTCTGTCTGCACTTCAGTAGCAAACATTATAGTTGAAGCTACAACTCTGCATGTTTGTACAATGTCGTTTTATTACTTCTGCGATCTTACAAGTCCCTTTTTGCGATATATATTTGAAGCATGAGTAAGCAGAGGGGTCTGACAAGCGATGAAATTTTGAAATGTCTTCAGAATTTATCTGAAAATGAGTCAGAAGAAGAAAATCAGGAACAAATAGACTCAGTCTGATGAAGAATATTTTTTTCATGATATTTCCGAAGAATCAGAATCAAGCAGTAACAGTGATATAATTGACAATACCGAAGATTCTGGAGAGGATGATGGACGTCCTACTACGGAAACAAGATGTACAGCCACACCACAATTGCGGAGAGGTAGAAGAAGAGGGACCCAGCCACAATATTTTGGATACGGAGGGAGAAAGAAAGGTACAGTGGACATTCCACCTGCTGTGGGTCATAAAGAGACTTGTCGCGATGGAACTGTGTGGGAAGTTGTCCCAATTGCTTCTGCATCTACTGGCCGACTGTCCCAACAAAACATTCTACGAGAAACAGCTGGACCCACCTCTTATGCCAAACAGGAGATCATCAATGGGAATGTATCAAGTGCATGGAGGTTGCTAATTGATGAACCTATACTTCGCCACATAAAAAAGTGTACAGAAATGGAGGCTCGTCAGAAACTTGAAGATGATAAATGGACAGTTTCTCTAATCGAGCTTAATGCATTTACTGCAATATTATATGCGAGGGGCGCATATAATGTAAATGGTCTTTCTGTAAAAACCTTGTGGTCAAGTACTTGGGGTCCTCACTTCTTTCAAGACACTATGCCGAGAAGTAGGTTCGAAGAATTGATGCGATTTGTACGATTTGACATCAAATCCACCCGATCTGATACATTGAAGAATGACAAGTTTGCTTTATTTTCTGAAGTGTGGAATTGCTTCATTGGAAATTGTATACTGTGTTACCAACCTGGACAAAACCGTTGATGAACAGCTTTTTCCAACTAAATCAAGATGTCCTTTCACCCAATATATAGCCAATAAGCCGGACAAATTTGGAATAAAATTCTGGCTGGTAGCTGACGTAGAATCCAAATACCTCTGCAATGGGTTTCCATATTTGGGAAAAGATGAACAACGACCGGCTGATCGGTCTCTTGCACAACACATTGTTCTCAAACTAATGGATTCATTTTTGAACAAGGGAAGAAATGTTACTACAGATAATTTTTTCACTTCATTGAAATTGAAACTTGCCAATACACTGAAAGCCAAGAGAACAAGCATTGTGGGAACGATGAACCGTGCAAGAAAAGAGATTCCATCTTTGGCAAAAAACCTACGAACAAATACATATGAGACTACTCTGATGAAGAATGGTGACATCACTCTTACAGTTTACCAAGGTAAACCAAATTAGAATGTCATTTTGCTCAGTAGTCTTCACCCAGATGTAGCAGTTGGAAACGACAAGAAAAAAAAAATCGGAAACGGTAAAATTTTACAATAAAACAAAGGTTGGAGTGGACACAGTAGACCAGATAGCTCGAAAGTACACCACAAAATCTGGAAGCCGCCGATGGCCTGTTCAGGTGTTTTGTAATGTACTTGATTTAGCAGCTATAAGCGCAACAATACTCTATAAAACAGCAACTGGGAGTCAAATTAGCAGACGGGAGTTCATTCTTCAGCTGGCATTAGACCTTCGCAAGAATTATTTGGATTCAAGAAGTGGCCCATCATCCGCAATGTCTGAACCACAAACAAAAGGACAAGAAATCCGCAAGCGTCGAAAATGTGGAGTTGGAAGATGCAACGAAAACAAAACAATTAAAACTTGCGCAAGCTGTAACAAACCAGTTTGTGGAAAATGCACTGGTAAAGTGGAAGAAAGTACTGTTTGTGTTAACTGTTGGACACCGCATGCTATGACCATGTAAAAGGAAAATGCGTTTAAACTGCTGTACTTGATCTTAACACTGTTCCTACTAAGTTAAAATAAATGTTCTTTAATTTGTTGGCAAAAAAAAGTTATTTTTACTCCAGAGTCAGTACTTTTGAATGGGGGTCAAAATGACCTCTAATAGTAGTTATAGGCATTATGAAAAATACAGTAGTTCTAGTGTTAAAGACACATAGAGGTGGCCCTCAGTAACAACATATTCCCTTTAGAAAGGAGAGGGTCTCCCATACTGTTTGCCTATGCTGTGACTGCAATGGCTGTCAAAAATATGAAGGCACTCCAATGCCCCTTGCAAGAAACGTAGAGCTCAAAAGACCTCCCATTATTAGGAAGTGTCTCTCCCATACAGTTTTCTTATGCAGTGAAGCGACGGCTGCCAAATATTTGGAGAAATTGCAATGCCATTTGCAAGAGATGTAGAGGTCAGAGGGCCTCCTGAAAACAATGTTCCCATTATTAGGAAGTGGGTCTCCATACTGTTTGCCTGTGCCATGAAGCAACGGCTGCCTTAAATTTGGAGTAACTCCAATGCCCTTTTCAAGAGATGTAGAGGTCGGAGGGCCTCCTGAAAAAAAAAGGCTCCCATTATTAGGAAGTGGGTCTCCCATACTGTTTGCCTATGCAGTGAAGCAACAGCTGCCAAAAATTTGGAGGAACTCCAATGCCCCTTGCAAGAGATGTAGATATGTTGATATGGTACATATGGTGGTGATATGGTGTTGGAAGATGAGTATGCGGAGAAGGAGGATGACAAGATCAAGTAAACAAAATCAGGAAACGTATACCAGTGTTTGTGTGTGAAGACAGAGGTGCATGGAAATAGTGTTAGACCTAATTATGGCGTCATCATTGCTCACCGTCTTGGTGGAGTCCTCAAAGTTTTAGAGGATGGTGCATTTGTCTGACATCCATGTGCACTCCTGACATCTTATGTGTGGAGTCTGAACTGAATACCGACAGCCTTGTTGATGCTAGTAGTCAACAACTGCCCTCTTCAGTTCACAAATCCTTCCCAACATCTGCAATGTACAGTTCCAATGTGTGGGGACACCGCAGATCAGTCACGTAGCTGGAAGCTGCAAATGCTGCTGAAGCACAGCAAGGGCGGCGGAAGCTGTAGCTGACTTTCTAAAATGGGCACACAGGTGGCATACTTTGACAAACAGATCTGGCAGATCCGGTTAAGTTTTGAGAAACCGCTGAACCACGAGGTTAAGCACATGGGCCAGACATGGTACATGTGTGAGGTCGCCTCGCCTCCGAGCCAACACCAGGTTCCGGCCAATGTCACATACAACCATGCCTGGCTGTAGGGTCAGCGGTATCAGACTCAGATCTGTCTGCTCTTTCAGAGCTGTCCACAACTCTTCAGCATTGTGCGGTTTGTCACCTAAGCATATTAGCTTCAGCACAGCCAGTTGCCGCTTGGCTGAGGCAGTGCTGCAATGCTTCCAGCTTGCAACTGATGTGGTCATTTCGGAGATGGAGGCTGAAGAGGAGGAGGAGGTGCAGGAGCTGTAGATTGTGGTGGCAACCCTGATTGATCCAGGGCCCGCAATCCTCGGCATTGGGAGGACATGTTCCGTCCCAAGGCCTGACTGGGTCCCGGCTTCCACTATATTAACCCAGTGTGCCGTCAGTGAGATGTACCGTCCCTGCCCTCAAGCACTTGTCCATGTGTCCGTGGTTAGGTGGACTTTCCCGGTAACTGCGTTGTTGAGCGCACGTCTAATGTTGTGGGACACGTGCTCGTGTAATGTGGGGACGGCACAAAAGGAGAAATAGTGGCAGCTGGGGACCGAGTACCGAGGGACGGCTGGCACTATCAGGTAGCGGAAAGCTTCCGTCTCCATGAGCCTAAAAGGCAACATTTTGAGCGCAAGCATTCACGAAATGTGTGAATTTAGTAGTGTGACCTGTGGGGCGTTGGCTGCGTATTTGCATTCCAAGGACTAGGGTAGGGACAACTGAACACTGCGCTGGGTCAAGGACGTGGACGTGCTTGCTGATGGTGCTTCTTGAGAGTGTGCAATGACAGGTGAAGGGCGGGAGGCATCTTGGCATGCGCCATGGACAGGGGATTGGCGGAAGAAGCAGTGGTGTTACTCGCAGACACTGTTTCTGGACCCTGGGGTTCGGCCCACTTAGTCGGGTGCTTTGCTGCCATGTGCCTGATCATGCTGGTGGTGTTCAGGCTGCTTCTTTTTCTACCCTGCTGATGCTGGCCTGGCAGGTGGTGCAAATGACCTTTTTGGAGTTATCTGCAGAGTCTTTAAAAAATAACCTGACTCGGGAAGACCTAACAGTTGTACTGGCAACTTCTGTCGTGTTGGCGTTACGAGGAACGCATTACCTCCTTGTGTCTGCAGCCACCACTCTGCTTCTTCCTGCCTGTTGTGGTGCTATGCCTTACTCCCCATGAGTGATGCTTTCCTCGCTCTGTATGTCCCACTGCCAGATTGTGTCAGTTACTATATCATCCACCACCTCGTCTTCCAATTCCGCACCTTGGTCCTCCTCCTGATTTTCTGGCAATTGTATCTCATCATCATCCACCTCTTGCAACAGTAATTGCACTTTCCCACTGTGGCTGCTCCAATATTTGAGCATCGCTACACGCGTTCTCCTCTTGACTCGCTTGAAACTGGCCAGGCGAAAGGCCCGAATCTACAAATGGAAAAGTGAACAGCTCTTCTGAGCGTTCAAGTGTGGGATCAGTTGTCTCCAGGCACTCGGTATGTTGGGAGGAAAGAGGATTAGGGTAAGGAATATGCGGTCCTGACTCCCGGCTACTGAGACTTGACCGTGTGAAAGATAGGGTGGTGGTGGCAAAGTGACTGAAGCATTATCTGCTATCCAATCAACAACCTTTTGACACTGCTCTGGGTTCAATAGTGATTTACTGCAATTCCCTAGTAATTGGGACAGGAAGGTCGAGCGACAAGATGTGGGTGTTTGTTGTGGCACAATTTCAGCTTGCCCACGGCCACGTCCTCAGCCTCGGCCTCTGCATGCACCATCACCATCACGTCCACTTCCCCGTCCCTTGACACGCACCTTGCCCATTGTAAATGGAGGACAATATTTTCCACGCTCATGAGAAATGGCAGAGAACCACGATTTTAAATAGCAGGCCTGTAATTTACTAATATTATTCTACACAGAGACCTAGAGTGAATAGCTTGACCGACACACTGCAACAGAATGGAAATGGAAGAAATGGTTTATTTTGGAACACTCTTATCAGTGATATGTCTGACAGAGAACCACGGTTTTTAAATATTAGGCCTGTAATTTACTAATACTATTCTTCACAGACACCTAGTGTGAATAGCTTGACCGACAAACTGCAACAAAATGAAAATGGAAGAAATGTCTGATTTTGGAACAATCTTATAGGTGATATGTCTGACATAGAACCACGGTTTTAAATAGCAGGCCTGTAATTTACTGATACTGTTCTTCACAGACACCTAGTGTGAATTGCTTGACCGACACACTGCAACAGAATGGAAAAGGAGGACAATATTTTCCACGTTCAGTTCAAATTTCTGGATTTTTATCGTTGAAATATGGAACAGACCTTGCTTTATTCTGCAGTTAGAACAAGCAAATTGAGCAGAAAAATGCTGTATTCTGGATTACTTTTTTAGCAAATAACCAGGATTAAGCTTAAAAAAAAATTGCCCTGGCCCCTGATATCTAGGGCTATGTCTACAAATATCTGTAATTATTACAGCAGCAGCAGACAGGATGTTCATTGGACCTTCTTATGCTGTATCATACTCTGCAGTCTGCCACATACACTGCCTGCCTGCCAAGCACTGATTATATGCAGCTGGATTAGTCCTCAGAAGGACTGTTAGTTCAGATGGATATAGATATATGTTGTGGAATACCTATACTAACTATAAACAAGCAAATCTCTCCCTGACTCAGCAGCAGCTCTCCCTACACTGCCTGGTTCCGGTATACACTGTGACGAGCATAGCGGCGCCAGGTCTTATATAGACCTGATGACTCTGTGCAGCCAGCCAATCACTGTAATACCCACAACTTACATGGCTACAGCACTATAGTGCATGGCAGACAATCCCTGCATATTCATTGGCTCTCTAAAAAGCGCCAAACATGCAAGGAGGGGATCCGAGTTCCTGCCCGAGCAACCCGGAAATACTCGATGAGCGCCAAGCTTGTTGAGCACAGTGATGCTCGGGCGAGTACCAAGCAGTGGCGAGCACGTTCGCTCATTACTAGTAAAATGGAATAGCTATGTTCCTCTTGCTCTGTTAACCGCACCCCTGAAGCCATATGCTACCTGTGATGTGTGTCCAATCGGCCTGTATATACCATTGGTGGTAACAGCTAGTAGTTCCTTTTGTTATTGTGGAGCTGGCAGTGATTGTATCGGGGGAATATATATATATATATATATATATATATATATATATATTTCATGCTTTGTAATCTGAGGTGTATATATAATACGATCACTGTGAGTTACCCAATAACTGGCTAAGCAGTGGAAGCAGCTGCGGCCTCGTCCATCACTCGTCAGTCAATTGCATAATTGTCCTGATGATAGGAGGCAGCGGAGTTGCGTGTCCCTGACAAACTGCTGACAGCGGTGGGGTCTGCGTGATCTCTCTGGTGTTATCCGTGACAATCTACAACCGACAAGCCTACAACCTGCAGTAACCACCGCTCCACCACATTACTGCATGACCTCCTCTACCCCTACCTACTGTATCCTCACCCATCCCTTGTAGAATGTGAGCCCTCGCGGGCAGGGTCCTCTCTCCTCCTGTACCAGTCGCTGACTCGTTTTGTTAAGATTATGTAAATGTTTTTGCTATGTATATCCCTATCACATGTAAAGCGCCATGGAATAAATGGCGCTATAATAATAAAAATAATAATAAATAATCAGGTGGCAGCGGTTATATCTGCGTGATTCCCCCTGCTGTTATCCTTGACAGACTAGATATCCCTAACTTCACATGGTGCAAGTAAGCACTGTCTGTGAGATTCACTAAACCTTATGTGACTCAATTACACCCTTGCTGATCCAAACAGCAAGTACATATACTAGACACAAGTATCACTATAACATCAATATTCACATAAAGCACATGCAGCATAGATCAATTTACAAATATTGGTATAAATGTATACTAAAAGATAATACCAAGGATACACAGGACTGTCAGCTGACAGTACACAAGTCAAACTTGTGTGGGCCTCTTCCAAGTTTCTAATGGTGGTCACTGCCCAGGCCCTGAATGGAGCCACACTACACACTTCTGCTAGGATGCAAGTCTCACACTGTAGGACGCAGACGGTTCCTTCTGCAACCGACCTGCTCCCATTGCCTTCTGTCCCCAGAATGACAGCTCATGTTCCTCACCGATCATATGATCGAAAGTTCCTTTCCTCCAACTGGGCCTTCACTCACATGACCAAGGTACCATTCCCCTAACTGGGCCTCATGCTCACACGATCAAGGTTCCGCTCCTCGCTCTGAGCCTCCTGCTTACATGATTGAGGTTCCGATCCTCCAACCGGTTTCCACAGTCCATTATATTAGCTTCGGAATTCAGGATCTCATATCCTCCATAGAGGCTCTGCACCCCTTGCTTCATCCACTTCTGATGATGGACATCTGTTTCAGAACACTTTCCTTTATGGTTTGGCTGTAAGCTAGTGCAGGCTTCACTTCAACAGGAGCCTTGTTACAAGCCCAGGCAACGACTGACTGATGCCTTGGTCCCTGTGGCCTTTTATACTGCATCACAACAGGTCACATTTCTCTTGTCCATCCAGCTTATGTCTTCCTCCTATACATCCTGTGCTTTTTATTTTGGTTCCTATGTCTATTGCCTCTGACCACTAAATGGCAGCATCTGCCCTCAAATGGTCTACAGTACAATCTGATTATATGAGTCACTTCACTTCTCTTGCAAGGAAGTGCTAGACACTGAGAAGATACGCTAAATTCATTAAGTGGCCTCTTAATGAATTTGGTGACTCCTACTACAAAATATCCCTTACAATGCCAGTCTTTATGAATCAAGCACTAAGGCTACACATTAGATCACTGTTGGCCGAATAATGCTTCAGTGGATCATTAATCCGTCAGTCATCTCAGCCGACACTCCTGTACACAGGAGCACTTTCTCAGCCAAGTGTTCCTGTTTTCTCTATGAGAAAGCCACTGTCTGAAACATCGGTGTTCAGCTTACCTCAAGGAAAACAATATGATCATCAGTCTGAAATTGGACATGAATGATCAACATCTCTTCTGATCATCAGTTGGCCAGCACCCCCATACTCTTTAGACTGTCAGCCCATTGATATTGGTGGGTTTAGCTGAATTTAGTAATTTAGTCTAATGTGTATGGGTGCCCTGTGCTTTGGAATAATTCCAACAGATTTTGAATCCCATGAATAGCTGGTCAGCCTTGTCTGGAATCTTCAGCAAGTCAACACAATTTCAAGCAAGGCTGATTTTGATCTTGCCCTTGTTAAGGGATGAAAAACTGACACTGCCTTCAGATCTGGATCAATTAGAAAAAAAATTACTTTCATGTACTTTCATGTTCTCTGCTTACTAAACTTTTTTTTGCCCACCTCACTATAAAATTTCAGCATGTCATTAATATCAGACATAGAGTATCTTTCCTTCAGGTTAACTTTGCTGTACACAAACCTAATGAAAGGATCAAAATCAAACCTTTATGCAATCACATGTGAAATGCAAGAAACATGCAAGCAATTTTTTTTCTAAATTCACCCTAACAAGATGCTCAATTTCCAGAAAGAATTTAGAGATATTTTTAATCACATATTTTAGTTATTTTATAGTCACTTTTGATTTTTAAAATTTTAATGTAATGGCAAATTCTTATATTTTCATGCTTTTCATTAATTTCAAAATAAATACAGTTAAATTAGTCTTTTATAAACTCTATACATGCTACAACCACATAGGAACAGCCAAAGTGTCTTCATTGACAGTGCATTAGTGTTTTTCTATTAACAGTGCCAACAGAGTGCCTATTACACACAGAAGTGCCAGAATAGTAACCTCTCACTGCACACTGAAAAGTAGAGTTAATTACCTATTTTTAGTCAATTGGAAATTTTTTTAAATAATGGTTTAATGTCAAACTAATAATTTAGTATATGTTTGGCCACTCACAACACTATTAGAGCTATTCTGAGGAAGTGTCCCTCTCTTGGCCAAGTGTTTCCCATCAGACAGCCTTTCCTTTTCAGGCTACCTAAGAGACTCATTTCATTCAGTAGCCTTCTTTTACCCTCAACAGCACTAGTCTCAGTACACTCAGGTTACATTGCCCTGCTGAGCCATGAACAGGAGACCCACACCTCCTGCAGGGTGATACGGCCACTTTATGGGGACATGCCAGACTGACTAAATGTCCCACAATCATGTCCCTATACATCTTTTTCTCCGAGCATATTTTCGGTCCGAGTGCGATCCAACAAAATTTTGCTATAAAACCAGGTTCTCTGCTATTCCATGGCAGCGCTACTATACAAAGCCTTGTAATAAAACCAGCTCTGCTATACTGTGTGTACTCTGCTATTCCGCAGGCCAGGTCTTTTATACTGAACACTGTTATGAAACCAGCCCTACTACATCACTGAGTCTGTTCTGCCTTGCCACTGACAGCTCTCCATTAAAGTCTGTGACAAGCCAAGCTCTGCTGTACTGGATCTTGTGAAAACCGAGCTTTGCTATACAACCAGATATTCTGCTATTCCACATGGCAGCACTACTATGCTAAACCTTGTAATAAACAAAGCTCTGCTATACTGTGTGTACTCTGCTATTCCGTGGGCCAGGTATGTTATACTGAACTCTGTTATTAATCCAGCCCTACTACATCACTGAAGTCTGCTCTGCCTTGCCACTGACAGCTCTCCATTAGATTCCGTGATAAACTCAGCTCTGCTGTATCATTGAGTCAGTTATGTTATAGCTCTGCATTGGACTCCATGACAAACTGAGCTCTGCTATGTCACTGACTGAACACTCCTCCACCAATTCCTCATCACACAGACTCCTCTGTTTCTTTGTGGTCTACATCTTAGTCTTGCCTGTTGCCATTTTCTGAACTCTGCTTCATCAGATCCTGTGTTCCCATTTGTCAACCTGTTTCTGTTCTGCCACCACAGATTTTATTGCTCCATCTGGATCTCTCTGCTGCACAAACGTTATCAGTCCATGCTGATGGTGGGCTTCTACGATCTACCCCACCAGGTGAGATGTAACAGATTTACAATTCTGATGGGTATTATTGCACAATAACCAGAGATATACATGTTCAGGGTACAGAGCAGGGGCAGAGACAGACCGAAGAGGGTCCCTTAGCAAGAACGGTAAATACCCGGTTCAGTCCAATAATGTGTCTATGGCAGAAACTACTTGCAACTTTGGAGGTAGCAATGCACCTCCCTTAGCTCTTGAGCCCTGTGAAGCTGCACAAGTAATTTCACGATTGGTACCGAGGCTGTTATCGCACTGAGCCCCTGATGTTTGAGGGACTTAAAAAAGTGCCCATATGAGTAAAGTGGCAGGTAAAAGTTTGGGCACCCCTTGGCAAAATTACTGTTATTTTGAACAGTTAACCCTTTCGCGCCAGAGCCTGTTTTCGCCTTCGTGACCAGGCCAATTTTTTTCAATTCTAACCACTGTCACATTATGAGGTAATAGCTCTGGAATGCCTCAATGGATCCCCCTGATTCTGAGATTTTTTCTTGTGACATCTTGTACTTCATGATAGTAGTAAAATTTCTTCGATATCACTTGCATTTATTTGTGAAAAAATCAGAAATTTGGCGAAAATGTAGAAAATTTTGCAATATTCCAACTTTGAATTTTCATGCCCTTAAATCAGAGAGATATGTCACACAAAATAGTTAATAAATAACATTTCCCACATGTCAACTTTACATGAGCACAATTTTGGAACCAACACTTTTTTTTGCTAGGAAGTTCTAAGGGTTAAAAGTTGACCAGAGATTTCTAATTTTTCCCACAAAATTTACAAAAACATTTTTTTAGGGACCACATCTTATTTGAAGTGACTTTGAGGGGCCTTTATGACATAAAATACCCAAAGGTGACACCATTCTAAAAACTGCACCCCTCAAGGTGCTCATAACCACATTCAAGAAGTTATTAATCCTTCAGGTGCTTCACGAGAATTTTTGGAATGTGGAAAAAAACAATGAACATTTAACTTTTTTTCACAAAAATGTTATTTAGACCCAATTTTTTTATTTTCACAAGGGTAACAGGAAAAAATGGACTACACAATTTGTAATTCAATTTCTCCTGAGCACGCTGATACCCTATACTTGAGGGAAAACCACTGTTTGGGCGCACTGCAGGGTTCGGAAGGGAAGGAGCGCCATTAGACTTTTTGAATGTAAAATTTGTTTGAATAATAAGCGGATGCCATGTCGCATTTGGGGAGCTCCTGATGTGCCTAAACAGTGGAAACCCCCCACAAGTGACACCATTTTGGAAACTAGACCCCTTAGGGAACTTATCTAGAAGTGTCGTGAGCACCTTAACCCCCAGGTACTTCACAGAACTTTATAATATTGAGCTGTAAAAATAAAATTTTCACATTTTTCCCACAAAAACGTTTTGCATCCCTTAATTTTGCATTGTCTTAAGGGTAACAGGAGAAATTGCACCATGAAATTTTTTGCGCAATTTCTCCTGAGTATGCCGATACCCCATATGTGGGGGAATACCACTGTTTGGGTGCACTGCAGGGTTAGGAAGAGAAGGAGCGCCATTTGACTTTTTGAATGTAAAATTTGTTTGAATAATTAGCGGACGCCATGTCGCATTTGGGGAGCCCCTGATGTGCCTAAACAGTGGAAACCCCCCACAAGTGACACCATCTTGGAAACTAGACCCCTTAGGGAACTTATCTAGATGTGTGGTGAGCACCTTGCACCCCAGGTGCTTCACAGAAGTTTATAATATTGAGACGTAAAAAAAAAATGTTCACATTTTTTTTGCATTATCATAAGGGTAACAGGAGAAATTGCACCTTGAAATTTGCTGCGCAATTTCTCCTGAGTATGCCGTTTCCCCATATGTGGGGGAAAACCACAGTTTGGGCGCACTGCAGGGTTCAGAAGAGAAAGGAGTGCTGTGTTGCCTGGGATAGGTTGCAGACACCATGTCACATTTGAAGAGTCGCTGACATGCCGAAACAGCAGAAACCCCCACAAGTGACCCCATTTTGTAAAGTACACCTCTCAAGGAATGCATCCAGGGAAGTAGTGAGTATTTTTTCATTTTTTAATTTATACCATTGGGCAGTGAAGAAAATATAATTATATTTTTACCACAAAAAATGTTTTACCCTCAGATTTTACATTTTCACACAGGGCAATGGGTAAAAATGGTGCTGAAATGTGTCACACAATTTCTTCTAAACGTGGCAATACCCCATATGTGGCTAAACCGTACCGCTTAGCCATACGGCGAGATCCGGGAGGGACGGAGCGCTATTTGACTCTTGGAGAACAAATTATTGTAGAATAGTTTGCGGACTCCATATACACAGCCCCTAAGTGGTAGAAGAGCAGAATCCCCCCTCAAGTGACCCCATTTTGGAAATTATACCCCTTTGGGAATTTACCTACAGGTGTAGTGATGATTTTGACTCCATGGGTCTTTTCCAGAATCAAGCAGCACTGGATGTTGCTGAGTGAAAATTTCAAACTGCTGTTGAAGTGACCAGTACGCTGTAGTGACCAGTATGTTGTGCCCAGCTCGTGCGTCTGGAGACATGCACCTGTAAATTCGGCAAGCTGTCATCGCTACAGGAATGACAAACATGTGTACCCTAAATGTAGTTTAGGCACATTGTGGGGCTCAGAAGGGAGGGGAGCATTTGGATTTGGGAGCACAAAGTTTTCTGAATTTCTTTTGGGGGGCAAGGGCCATTTTGCTTTTCCAGAACCTTTCCGCTACCAGTAACTTTGGAAGTCCCTTATATTTTTAACAGATAACGGACCTAGCTTTTTTTGAGTATTTAAGTTGAAGCTTTTATTGGGAACATTTTACATAACATTTATCCGGTGCTCTAGGCTGAGCACTTTCATTGGGGTTTCCATCTAAATTTCCAAGTGATGTAATTCAGATGAAACCCCTGCGGGATCCATTCACTACACTGTGTGCCAAATTATTAGGCAAATGAGTATTTTGATCACATGATACTTTTTACACATGTTGTCCTACTCCAAGATGCATAGACTTGAGAGCCAACTACCAATTAAGTAAATCTGGTGATGTGCATCTCTGTAATGAGGAGGGGTGTTGACTAATGACATCAACACCCTATATAAGGTGTGCTTAATTATTAGGCAACTTCCTTTCGTTTGGCAAAATGGGTCAGAAGAGAGATTTGACAGGCTCTGAAAAGTCCAAAATTGTGAGATGTCTTGCAGAGGGATACAGCAGTCTTGAAATTTCCAAACTTTTGAAGCGTGATCACCGAACAATCAAGCGTTTCATGGAAAATAGCCAACTGGGTCACAAGAAGCATGTTGGCCAAAAAAGGCGCAAAATAACTGCCCATGAATTGAGGAAAATCAAGTGTGAAGCTGCCAAGATGCCTTTCACCACCAGTTTTGCCATATTTCAGAGCTGCAATATTACTGTAGTATCAAAAAGCACAAGGTGTGCGATACTCAGGGACATGGTCAAGGTAAGGAAGGCTGAAAAACGACCATCTTTGAACAAGAAACATAAGATAAAAAGTTAAGAATGGGCCAAGAAATATCTTAAGACTGATTTTTCAAAGGTTTTATGGACTGATGAAATGAGAGTGACTCTTGATGGGCCAGATGGATGGGCCAGAGGCTGGATCAGTAAAGGGCAGAGAGCTCCACTCCGACTCAGACGCCAGCAAGGTGGAGGTGGGGTACTGGTATGGGCTGGTATCATCAAAGATTAACTTGTGGGACCTTTTCAGGTTGAGGATGGAGTGAAGCTCAACTTCCAGACCTACTGCCAGTTTCTGGAAGACAACTTCTTCAAGCAGTGGTACAGGAAGAAGTCGGTATCATTCAAGAAAAACATGATTTTCATGCAGGACAATGCTCCAACTACTCCACAGCGTGGCTGGCCAGTAAAGGTCTAAAAGAAGAAAAAATAATGACATGGCACCCTTCTTCACCTGCTCTAAACCCCATAGAGAACCTGTGGTCCATCATAAAATGTGAGCTCTACAGGGAGGGAAAACAGTACACCTCTCGGAACAGTGTCTGGGAGGCTGTGGTGGCTGCTGCACCAATGTTTTTCGAAAACAGGTCAAGCAACTGACAGAATCTATGGATGGAAGGCTGTTGAGTGTCATCATAAAGAAAGGAGGCTATATTGATCACTAATTTTTTTGTTTTTTGTTTTTGCATGTCAGAAATGTTTATTTCTAAATATTGTGCACTGATATTGGTTTACCTGGTGAAAATAAACAAGTGAGATGGGATTATATTTGTTTTTTAATAAGTTGCCTAATAATTCAGCACAGTAATAGTTACCTGCACAAACAAATATCCTCCTAAGATAGCCAAATCTAAAAAAAAAAACACTCCAACTTCCAAAAATATTAAGCTTGGATATTTATGAGTCTTTTGGGTTGATTGAGAACATAGTTGTTGATCAATAATAAAAATAATCCTCTAAAATACAACTTGCCTAATAATTCTGAACACAGTGTATAATGAGGCAGCAGAGTTACTCTGGATTCCGTCTGGCCTCTGTTTAGCGGTGTCCTTTTTTTCAGAAGTGCACAAAACTGTGGCCAACTGCACTTTTATGCACTCCTAAAAAAACTGACACCGTGGGATCACAGGCCAGACTGCGCCCACAGTGCCTATATCTGCCTCATTACAGGGAATCTTCCGTCATGGGTTCCTTATGAATCATGTATTTCAGAGATTTACACGGAAACTCTGGTGTAAGTGCTCAGCGCAGAGCGCAGGATAAATGTGAGCAGAGCCTTACTGCGATCTTTGGGAGACATAATAAACAAATCAGTAGCAGGTGAAGAATTGGTTTTATTTATTTTTTACGCCGTTCCTCGTGCGGTATAAGTGATTGGAATACTTTATTCTTCGGGTCAGTGCAATTACAGCTATACCAGATTTATATCGGGTTTTTATGATTGACAGCTGTCGCATGCTAAAAAACGCTTTTTTTTGCAAAATCTAGTTTTTGCATCGCCATATTTTGAGAGCTATAATGTTTCCATATTTCAGCCGACAGAGTCATGTGAGGGCTTGTTTTTTGCAGGACACATTGACATTTTTATTGGTACCATTTTTGGGTACATGATATTTTTTGATCGCTTTCTATTCCGTTTTTTGGGAGGTAAAATGAACAAAAACCAACAATTCAGGAATTGTTTTTTGAGTTTTTTTTTTATGCCATTCTGCGTGTGGTAAAAATGATAAGGCAGCGTTATTCTTCGCGTCAGTACATTTACAGCGATACTACACTTATATCTTTTTTTTATGTTTTGGCGCTTTTACACAATAAAACTATTTTATAGAAAAAATAATTTTTTTGCATCGCTTTATTCTGAGAGCTATAACTTTTTTATTTTTTGTCTGATGGAGCTGTAGGGTGGCTTTTTTATTGCGGAACAAGATGACGTTTTCAGCGGTACCATTTTTATTTCCATTTGGCTTTTTGATCGCATTTTATTCCACTTTTTGTTTGGCGATATGATGAAAAAGCATAGTTTTTTGTCCTTTTTTTTTTTTTACGGCGTGCACAGAAGGAGTTGATTAGTGTGACAGTTTTATATATTGGGTTGTTTCGGATGCGGCAATACCAAATATGTGTACTTTTTTTGTTTTTGCATAAATATACTGATTTATTGGTTTCATATTTTAGTTATTTATTTTTATTTATTTTGTGATTTTTTTTAACAGTTTAAAAACATTTTTTAGACTTTTTTTTTACATTTTTACTTAGTCCCTGTATGGGACATTAATTTTTATTTGACTAATCACTGTTCTCATGCAATGCAATAGACATGTATTGCATTGCCTGAGAGCTCTGCTGACAGTGTTAAACTGTCATTATCTGCTGCTAGACTCAGCTGCAGGCTGAGCCTAGCAGGACACCGTACATAGCAGACCCGGAGGCGGTTATGTGACCTCCGGCTGCCACAACAACGCCAGGTCCTGTCAGACATCGGAGAAGTAAGAGCCCAGGCAGCACCGACGTTTATATACAGTTGGTGGTCGGGAAGCAGTTAAGAAAGTTGTAGCTGAAATGATCTCTAAAAGGGCTAAAGTTAAAGATGACACATTTTCTTTGTATTTTAGGCAAAAAAAATATATTGTCATTTTTTACATTTTAAATATTACAAAAAGGAAAATGGACCAATTCAAAGGTTTAGGGCACCCTTTGAGATTTGTGTGCTCAGATGACTTTGACCAAGGTTTCAGACCTTAATTAACATGGTAGAGTTATGGCGTGTTCACTATCATCAATAGGAAAGGCCATGTGATGCAAATTTCACAACTTTATAAAAACTCAGCCTCTTCTAACTTTGTGCCAAAAAACAGGAGCCATAGGTTCTTCTAGGCAGCTGCCTAGCACTCTGAAAATAAAAAAGGTGGAGGCCCACGAAGCAGGAGAAGACTATAAGAAGATAGCAAAGTGTTTTCAAGTTTAACATTCTTCAGTTCTAAATGTAATTAAGAAAAGGCAGTTAACAGGAACAGTGGAGGTCAAGATAAGGTCTGGAAGACCAAGCAAAGTTTTAGTGAGAGCTGCTAGTAAGATTTCTATAGAGGCAAATCAGATCCCCTAATTGACTGCAAAATACCTTCAGAAAGATTTAGCAGACTCTGGAGTTGTGGTACATTGTTCAACTGTTCAGAGATACCTGCACAAATATGGCCTTCAAGAAAGAGTCATCAGAAGAAAATCTCTCCTGCATCCTCACCATAAAATTCAGCATCAGAAGTATGCAAAAGAACATCTAAACAAGCCTGATGCATTTTGGAAACAAGTCCTGTGGACCAATGAGGGTAAAATAGAACTTTTTGGTCACAATGAACAAAAGTATGTGTGGAGAAAAAAGGGCACAGAATTTTAGGAAAAGAACATCTCACCAACCATTAATCATGGGGGTGGATCAATCATGCTTTGGGGTTGTGTTGTAGCCAATGGCACGGGGAACATTTCAAGAGTAGAGGGAAGAATGGATTCAATGAAATTTCAACCAATTATTGATGCAAACATAACACCATCTGTAAAAAAGCTAAAGTTGAAAAGAGGATGGCTTCTACAAATGGATAATGATCCTAAACACACATCAAAATACACAATAGACTACATCAAAAGGCGCAAGCTGAAGGTTTTACAATGTCCCTCACAGTCTCCTGATCTGAACATCATTGAAAATCTGTGGTTAAACCTCAAAATAGTAGTGCATACAAGACGACCCAGTAATCTCATATAACTGGAATAATTTTCCAAGTAAGAATGGATGAAAATTCCTAACACAAGAATTGAAAGACTCTTGTCTAGCTACAAAAAGCGTTTATAAGCTGTGATACTTGAAAAAGAAGGCGCTACTAGGTACTAACCATGCAGGGTGCCTAAACTTTTACATTGGCCCATTTTCCTTTTTGTAATTTTTATAATATAAAAGATAGTGATGAGCGAACATGCTCGCCACTGCTCTGTAGTCGCCCGAGCATCACTGTGCTCGACGATCTCAGTGCTCGGCGAGTATTTCCGGGTTGCTCGGGTGGGAACTCGCATCTTCTCCCTGCATGTTTGCCACTCTTTAGAGAGCCAATGAACATGCAGGGATTGCCTGCCATGCATTCTATTGCCGTAGCCATGTTGGTTGTGGGCATTACAGTGATTGGCTGGCCGCACAGCATCATCAGGTCTATATAAGACCTGGCGCCGCAGGCTCATCACAGTCTACTCAGGAAACAAATAGAGTAGGGAGAGCTGCTGCTGCGTCAGGGAGTGATTTGCTTATTCATAGTTAGTATAGGTAATCCACTACATATATCTATACCCATCTGAACTAACAGTCCTTCTAAGCTGCATATAATCAGTGCTAGGCATGTAGGCAGTGTATGTGGCAGACTGCAGTGTATTATACAGCACAAGAGGGTCTATTGAACGTCCTGTATGCTGCTGCTGTAATAATTACAGATATTTCTAGACATAGCCCCAGATATCAGGGGCGAGGGTAAATTTTTTTTTTATCTCAATCCTGGTTATTTGGTTAAAAAGCAATCCAGAATACACCATTTTTCTGTTCACTGTAGAATAAAGCCAGATCTGTTCCATATTACAGCGATAAAAATACAGAAATTTGAACTGAACGTGGAAAATATTGTCCTCCTTTTCCATTCTGTTGCAGTGTGTCGGTGAAGCTGTTCACACTAGGTCTCCAAGTAGAATAATATTAGTAAATTACAGGCCTGCTATTTAAAATCGTGGTTCTCTGTCAGACGAATCACATATAACTGCATTCCAAAATCAGCCATTTCTCGTGAACATGGAAAATATTGTCCTCCATCAAGGTGCGTGGCAAGAGACGGGGAAATGGACATGATGGTGATAGTGCATGCAGAGGCCGAGGATGTGGCCGTTGGCAAGGAGAAATGGTGCCACAACAAACACCTACATCTTGTCGCTGGACCTTCCTCTCCCAATTTCTAGGGGACCGTAGAGCATCACTATTGAACACAGAGCAAGGTTATTGGTTGGATAGCAGATAATGCTTCCAGTCACTTTGCCACCACCACCTCCACCCTGTCTTCCACACGGTCAAGTCATAGCTGTGAGTCTGGACCGCATTTTCCTCACCCTGATCCTCCTTTCTCCCACCTTGCCGAGTGCCCGGAGATAACTGATCCCACATTTGGACACTCAGAAGAGCTGTTCACTTTTCCAATTGTAGAGCGAGTCAAGAGGAGAACGTGTGCAGCGATGCTCAGATATTGGAGCAGCCATGGTCACATGAAGGCGATGGTGGTAAAGTGCAATTAATGTCGCAAGAGGTGGATGATGATGATGAGACACAATTGCCAGAAAGTCAAGAGGAGGACCAAGGTGCGGAAGTGGAAGACGAGGCAGTGGATGATATAGTAACTGATCCAACCTGGCAGGGTGACACACAGAGCGAGGAGAGCAGCACACAGGGGGAGGCGTAGCACCACAACAGGCAGGAAAAAGCACTGTGGTGGCCGCAGACCCAAGGCGGGAAAGCATTCCTCGTAACGCCAACACAATGGAAGTTGCTAGTACAACAGTTAGGTTTTCCCGAGTCTGGTTATTTTTAAAAGACTCTGCAGATAATCCCAAAAAGGCCATTTGCACCACCTGCCAGGCCAGCATCAGCAGGGGTAGCAAATCTACCAGACTGACCACCCCCAACATGATAAGGCACATGGCAGCAAAGCATCTGACTAAGTGGGCTGAACCCCAGGGTCCAGCAACAGTGTCTGCAGGTAACACCACTGCTTGTTCTGCTGTTGTGCGTGCACGCCAATCCCCTGTCCATGGTGCATGCCAAGATGCCTCTCACCCTGCACCTGTCATTGCACACTCTCAAGTAGCACCATCAGCAAGCACGTCCACGTCCGCTGGCGGCAGAGGTCACAGTTCATTGGACAACCAAGGAGTACAGGCAAGAGATCCACTAATGCAATCCAGCAGAGGCAGGGGAACACTGTCAAAGTTCTGGGCCATTTTTGTCAGACCCTCTCATCGCACAGGCCCTGAGTTGCAGGGTACTTTCCCAAGGAGTGCAAAGTTTCGGAAGATGGTGAGGGAGTTCCTTGCCGACCGTACTAACATACTCCATGATTCCTCTGTGCCTTATAATTATAGGGTATCCAATTGGACACGTGGCATGAACTGGCTCTCTACACCTTGGAGATCCTGGCCTGCCCTGCCACTAGCATTTTGTCAGAATGGGTTTTTAGTGCCGCCAGTGGAATTATAACCGATTGGCGCATCCGCCTGTCAACTGAAAATGCTGACAGGCTGACTCTTATAAAAATGAACAAGTGCTGGATTGGGCCAGACTTATCAACACCACTGAATGATAGCAGAGTAACATAAACTTAAATACAGTGTCTTTTTTTGGGGAGGTCTAACTCTATTCCCATGCACCTCTGTCTTCACACCCAGACATGGAAATATGCTTCCTGATTTTGCTTATTTGCTCTTGTCCTCCTCCTTCTCCGCATCCTCATCCTCCACCACAATATCACTACCATATGTACCATATCATCATATCTACATCTCTTGCAAGGGGCATTGGAGTTCCTTCAAATTTTTGGCAGCCGTTGCTTCACTGAATAGCCCAACAGTATGGGAGACCCACTTCTTAATAATGGGAACATTGTTTTCAGGAGGCCCTTTGACCTCTACATCTCTTGCAAGGGGCATTGGAGTTCCTCCAAATTTTTGGCAGCTGTTGCTTCAGTGCATAGGCAAACAGTATGGGAGACCCACTTCCTAATAATGGGAGCATTGTTTTCAGGAGGCTCTCCAACCTCTACATCTCTTGCAAGGGTTAGAACCACAAGTCTCAGAAACATATTCAGTGGACAGACCTCTACAAAAAATTGCAGATGGGTTTCACTGAAACAACGACTTCAAACGCATAGAATAGAAAAAAGGGAAATGAAGTCTTAACGGTTGGTACAAAAATATAACAACTTTATTGATACAAAAAATACACATTTAAAAGTCTGCAAGTGCAAGGGATGTGTGTTCCAAAGAATAGCAATACCGAAAAGCAGCAGGGACACATAGAGGTAGTGAATCGATCAATCAATCCTGCGTTTATCAGAATGCATGGGACTCGATAGGGATAGATGGAGAGGAACAGTAGTATATCACAAGAGATGAGTATATAAACAATATTGTAAAGCTTAGTGCTCTATCTCCTGCATGGTATAGTGCAATCATATAGGCAATAATGCTCGTCTCCTAGAGCCCACAGCTCAATGATATACTGTAGCTGTGCCTTATCATAATCGATCCCCCTAAGTACCCCATGAACATCCATGTATATCTACAAAATCATTACCTCAAAGTATAAAAATGTGCCCCACCAGGTGGTAGGAAGGACTAGTGCCTCTCCCTCCCTGCGAAACGTACGTCGGGAGGGAGAGGCACTAGTCCTTCCTACCACCTGGTGGGGCATATTTTTATACTTTGAGGTAATGATTTTGTAGATATACATGGATGTTCATGGGGTACTTAGGGGGATCGATTATGATAAGGCACAGCTATATCATTGAGCTGTGGGCTCTAGGAGACGAGCATTACTGCCAATATGATTGCACTATATCATGCAGGAGATAGAGCACTAAGCTTTACAATATTGTTTACATATTCATCTCTTGTGATATACTACTGTTCCTCTCCATCTATCCCTATCGAGTCCCATGCATTCTGATAAACGCAGGATTGATTGATCGATTCTCTACCTCTATGTGTCCCTGCTGCTTTTCGGTATTGCCATTCTTTTGTACACACATCCCTTGCACTTGCAGACTTTTAAATGTGTATTTTTTGTATCAATAAAGTTGTTATATTTTTGTACCAACCATTAAGACTTCATTTCCCTTTTTTCTAATCTCTTGCAAGGGGCACTGGAGTGTCTCCTAATTTTTGGCAGCCATTGCAGTCACCGCATACCCTTTAACTGTATAGCAGACCCTCTCCTTTCTAATGGGAACATGTCGTTACTGTGGCCCTGCTCTATGTGTCTTTCAGAGTCCCTCCATCATAAATGAAACAGGATGTGTCTGATGATGTGTCACACACCACATGGCCAGATAAGGTTGTAAAATGTTAAAATGACATTTCCCGGTGAATGCATTTGTCTTAAAAAATAACGTAAAAAAAAACAAAACACAGTAGCATCTTCGTTTAGTATAAAAACCAAACTCGCCAATGTAACCTCAATGTAATTACATTGTTCATCTCCTGCACTTCCTCCTCCAGTTCGGCCTCCATCTCCAAAATGACCACATCAGTCACAAGCTAAAAGCACTGCAGCACTGCCTTGGTCAAGCGGCAAAAGACTGTGCTGAAGAGAACATGCTTAATGCTTAAGTGATAAACCGCCCAGCGCTGCAGAGTTGTTGAAAGCCGTAACACAGCCGCCTGATCAGTGGCTCTCACCTCTGAACATACAGCCAGGCATGGTCGTGTGTGACAATGGGCAGAACCTGGCAATGGAGAAATGACAGCAGGAGTAGATACGGTTTCCTTCTATGCCAGTCCTTTTACTGAGCTAAAGAATTTGGCTGTGGTGAAACACAACTCCCACTGAGAAGCAGTTTCAAACTGAAAAACATTGGGCCCACCAGAGGATTTAATTCTGAGGGCTCACCTTTCTCCCCCGCTCAAGAGCCCCATAGTGGGTGCAAAGTTTGTGTGATCATGAACTCTGATGATGGAGAAGCAGTCCTGGCTAAGAAAAGTTTGTGAGAAGGTTCCTGGACACTCTATGGCTCCTTTTCTACTGAGGTGGAAACCCACGCAAACACGGGGAGAACATACAAAATACTTGCAGATGTTGTCCTTGCTGGGATTTGAACCCAGGATCCCAGCGCTGCAAGGTTTCAGTGCTAACCACTGAACCAATGTGCTGCCATTCACCCTCTGATATCTAACAGGCTGGAGAAACTTGTACCTACTGCCACTCTATCTTCAGCTCCTTTGTCATAAACCAATGTATTTGGGCAGCCACTCAGTCTACCAAATAAAATTCCTGAGAAGGAAATTGGGGATGACTTCACTACTGGTACTGTTGGCAGTGCTAATACCATGGCGTCGTACCATAGTTCACTGGAAATATTACAGGCTGGTAGGAAGCAATCAGATTCCCACAGAAAAGTACCAGCAGTAATGTTGTGGGACACGTGCTTTTGGAAGGTGGAGACGATACTGGGAGAAATAGTGGCGGCTGGGGACAGAGTATGGACACTCGGCCACCGCCATGAGGTTGTGAAAAGCTTCCGCCTCCACCAGCCTAAAAGTCCACATTTCAAGTGCAAGCAGCTGCCCAGAAATCTGGCAGTTTTCTCTTGCGGCCTGTGGATGGGTGGGTGGCTTGGCTGCATACTTGCGCTTGCATTCCAAGTAACAGAAAACTAAGCAAATGGTGGCCTCTATCATCATCATTGCCTCACCTCAGCACTATGAACTCTCCTGAAGGAGAAGCCAGGTCCCACCGGAGGAGTCTCCGGTTTTCTGGTGGGCCCGTCCAACACTGCCGAGAAGCAGCCCTGGCTAAGAAAAGTGTGTGGGAAGGTTCCTGGACACTTCATGGCTGCTTTTTTAATGTGGATTGGACGTGCTTATGCATGTTATTTCTCAACCGCATTGCAGATAAGGCCATTGCTCAACTCTGTAGTCATGAAATTAAAGGCGCACAGAAAGATGTTTGTGTGTCGAAGCACCACTGACAAGTGGGAGCTGATGTTGGATGGGCTGCCATTGCTTATGCGACAAGCTGCATTATAGGACTTCCTGGGAGAAATGACATCCAAAGTAGATACACTACTCTATGCCAGTCCTTTCACCGAGCTAAAGAATATGGCTGTGTTGAAATACAACTCCCACTGAGAAGTAGTGTCAGACTTAAAAACATTGGGCCCACCAGAGGACTTGAGTCTGAGGGCCTACCTTTCTCCACCGCTCAAGAGCTCCATAGCAGCTTTAAAGTTTACGCCTATCATGAACTCTCCTGATGGAGAAGCCAGGGCCCACCCGAGGATTCACTGGTGGGCCCGTCCAACCCTGCAAAGAAGCAACCCTGGCTAAGAAATGTGTTTGGGAAGGTTCCCGGACACTCTATTGCAGCATTTTTAATGTGGACTGGCTCCGTATCATCCCTGGCCACATTCACCTGTCCACATGTTTGTGGTTAGGCAGTACTTCCCACCTAAGTGCACTGGGGGGGGCACGGCTAATGTTGTGTGACCCCTGCTTGTGGAAGGCAGAAACGACACCGGGAGAAATAGTGGGGATCGAGTATGGACACCCAGCCTTCGCCGCCGTGAGGTTGTGAACTGTTTCCTCCTCCATGAGCCTAAAAGGCCACATTTCAAGTGCAAGCTGCTGTCAAAAATTGGGCAGAATAGTATTGCAGCCTGGCAGTGGGTGGGTGGTTAGCTGCATACTGGAGCTTGCATTCCAAGGAATGGGGTAGGGACAACTGAATGCTGCGCTGGGGCAAGGATGTAGACGGTGATTGTTGCAAGTCTGCAATGACGGGTGCTAGGTGGGAGGCATCTTCGCATGTGCCAAGGATCACTTATGATGGGCACACTTTTAGGCAGTAACCTGGGAGTCAGAGATGCTTCCAGGGGTCTTCCCCATGCTATTCTCATGTCTTTTCAGCACTATATGCATGTGTCTGATGATGTGTCACACACCACATGACCCGATAAGGTTGTAAAATGTTAAAATGACATTTCCCAGTGAATGCATTTGTCTTGGTTGAAAGCAATGCAAAAGTGCAAAAACACATCAAAAACGCTACGTGTGAACATAGCCCAAGGTGTGGAGGAGCATTTTTGTTTTTAGTTATCTATTTTGCCTTATATACAAGTCATTACCCTGGAAAGGATGTTCCTTAACATTTTTACCAGGATAATCCATTTTGGTTTCATTTTTGAATGTTTTATTGTGAGTGCGTTAAAGTGGTGTAATACCTCTGACAACGTTGTTGACAAAAGTGACCTGGGCGTCCGAAATGCTTCCAGGGGTCTTCCCCATGCTGATCACATGTCATTTGAGCACTGTTCCCATCGATTTGGGTAACTTTTAGGACCTATGCAAACCGCCAGGGGTGAGCCGCCGGAAAAATGCTTGAGTTTCCCATAGACTTACAGTACAGACCAAAAGTTTGGACACACCTTCTCATTTAAAGATTTTTCTGTATTTTCCTGACTTTGAAAATTGTACATTCACACTGAAGGCATCAAAACTATGAATTAACACATGTGGAATTATATACTTAACAAAAAAGTGTGAAACAACTGAAAATATGTCTTATATTCTAGGTTTTTCAAAGTAGCCACCTTTGGCTTTGATGAGTGCTTTGCACACTCTTGGCATTATCTTGATGAGCTTCAAGAGGTCGTCACCGGAAATGGTTTTCACCTCACAGGTGTGCCCTGTCAGGTTTAATAAGTGGGCTTTCTTGCCTTATAAATGGGGTTAGGACCATCAGTTGTGTTGTGCAGAAGTCTGGTGGATACACAGCTGATAGTCCTACTGAATAGACTGTTAGAATTTGTATTATGGCAAGAAAAAAGCAGCAAAGTAAAGAAAAACGAGTGGCCATCAATCCTTTAAGAAATGAAAGTCAGTCAGTGCGAAAAACTGGGCAAACTTTGAAAGTGTCCCCAAGTGCAGTTGCAAAAACCATCAAGCACTACAAAGAAACTGGCTCACATGAGGACCGCCCCAGGAAAGGAAGACCAAGAGTCACCTCTGCTTCTGAGGATAAGTTTATCCGAGTCACCAACCTCAGAAATCGCAGGTTAACAGCAGCTCAGATTAGAGACCAGGTCAATGACACACAGAGTTCTAGCAGCAGACACATCTCTTCAACAACTGTTAAGAGGAGACTTTGTGCAGCAGGCCTTCATGGTAAAATAGCTGCTAGGAAACCACTGCTAAGGACAGGCAACAAGCAGAAGAGACTTTTTTTGGGCTAAAGAACACAAGGAATGGACATTAGACCAGTGGAAATCTGTACTTTAGTCTGATGAGTCCAAATTTGAGATCTTTGGCTCCAACCACCGTGTCTTTGTGCGATGCAGAAAAGGTGAACGGATGGACTCTACATGCCTGGTTCCCACCGTGAAGCATGGAAGGAGGAGGTGTGATGATGTGGGGGTGCTTTGCTGGTGACACTGTTGAGGATTTATTTAAAATTGAAGGCATACTGAACCAGCATGGCTACCACATCATCTTGCAGCGGCATGCTATTCCATCCGGTTTGCGTTTAGTTGGACCATCATTTATTTTTCAACAGGACAATGACCCCAAACACACCTCCAGGCTATGTAAGGGCTATTTGACCAAGAATGAGAGTGATGGGGTGCTACGTCAGATGACCTGGCCTCCACAGTCACCAGACCTGAACCCAATCGAGATGGTTTGGGGTGAGCTGGACCGCAGAGTGAAGGCAAAAGGGCCAACAAGTGCTAAGCATCTCTGGGAACTCCTTCAAGATTGTTGGAAGACCATTTCTGGTGACTACCTCTTGAAGCTCATCAAGAGAATGCCAAGAGTGTGCAAAGCAGTCATCACAGCAAAAGGTGGCTACTTTGAAGAACCTAGAATATAAGACATATTTTCAGTTGTTTCACACTTTTTTGTTAAGTATATAATTCCACATGTGTTAATTCATAGTTTTTATGCATTCAGTGTGAATGTACAATTTTCATAATCATGAAAATACAGAAAAATCTTTAAATGAGAAGGTGTGTCCAAACTTTTGGTCTGTACTGTACATTCGGCTCGTTATTCGATCCAAGCACTCGAGCATTTCTATTTGCTCAACTCGAACAACCAGTAGACGAGCATTTTAGTGCTTGCTCATCACTAATAATAGATGAAAAAATGTTTATAGTTTTTGCCTAAAATACAAAGTCATATTTAACTTTAGGCCTTTTGGAGATCATTTTAACTTCAACTTTCTTAACTGTTCATAATAATAGTAATTTTGACCAGGGGTGCCCAAACTTTTACAGGCCACTGTATATTGGATGGAGGAGGATACTGTATACTGGGAGATTTGGTCTCTGAAGCATACAAAAATGTCAAAGCAGCTCCTTAATATTTTATCAAATTTTCAAAATTATACAAGATAATTAATACTATACACGTACAAACTTACTCAACTATTTATAATAATTAGACCTGAAAATTATACAATAGGCGTACAATAGTTTTTTTTTTTTTAGAAATATGGTCAGAAACAAACCTCATTGATCTCTATTTATTAAAGGTCACACAATGTCACAACTAAATCGAGCAACGAGAGGTGCTATGAGATGATGGAACTTAGGATAAAGTTTGCTTCTGTTATAATAGTAATTATGATTTAAAAAAATGACCAAAATATTTACAAATTACAATGCATAGTCAGCCTGAATGTAGAAAATACAGCTATTTCAATGTCTTATATAATGCATGTTGTTAGTTCTAGAACATTGGCTCTCACTGAGCACGGATATGCCGCAGTCAGCTATATACATTGTATTACCAGCACATATTATAATTAGGCACATAAGAGATACTCTATTTGCACATCAAACCTATTGATTATTTTTCCTTCATTAAACAGTAAACAAACATTGTGTTCCCTCTCCCTACAGACCACCCGCAGTCCTTCGATTGCCTTTCATAGCAGCAGTAAAGTTATGGAGGGGGCTATTGGGTGGGAAGGAAAGCAAGGATGGATGAATAGCTGATTTCATTCTCTAACTTCTTAGTGGAATCCACAAGAACTGACTGGATTCTAATTGGCCATAAATGCAATCCACGCTCCCATGCAATGCATTTTTCTGTTTGACACTAAGGGCCGGAATCATAAATCTAACATAGTTTCTGTCACAGTGGCTGACATTAAGACAAATTAGCTTTGCTCTGGAGGACCTGGCTAGGGTTGCAGGGCAGTCCAACATTCCTTACAATCTACATTTACTTTTTGCACCTGCCAAAGAACAATCCTCTGCAACAATTATACAAAGACAGTTACACTCTTGGCTTACTTTATTAATCCACTGCGTTAAGGTGGGAAAACGGGGACAAAAATGTTCTATCTATCCAACCATCCATCCATCTATCAAAATAGGAGGGTAGAAGTTCAATAGTTAGTGTGCAAAAAAGACGGACTCTAAAGTAGCACATAAATTACAATACAATGTTTCGGCTCATACACACTGATTCTTTCTCAAGCACTTCAGAAAAGCTGAATTTGTATGAGCCGAAATGTTGCATTGTATTTTATGCACTAATATAGAGTCTGTCTTTTTTACACAATAACCCTCGGTGTGCTTCAATCTTTTTTTGCTTAGTTATTTATAGGCTTTTTGGTCAAGCTGTGCAGCCAGCAACTAACTAACTTCATCCCTTCCTTTCGTATGATTATCAGATTTCTGTGAAGTCAATGACATGGTCTTTGTTAGAAGTAGGCAAATTTATTCTAGTGGAATTGAATCTCTGACAAATACAGATTTTTTGTAATTTGCTCCTCATGAAGTCAGCAAATTGGTGGCTATCTTGCTGCAGTTGTGGGCCGGCAAAAGATTAAAAAGAAAAAAAAAAACATACTTGTAGCTCGGCGCTGGGCAGTTGTCGACGGCGAGGCAATCGTCTCCTTTTAAGTCTCGGTGGGCTACATGAAAGTGTGGGTCCTGGCTGGGTGTGTGGACTCGTGTTGTGAGGGCCGTACGCCCATGCAGGTTGCATGTAGCCGATGTTGTGGGCTGGCCATGACCATGTGTTCTACAGTTCAAGGAGGGAGATTTTCGTTCCAAAACAAACTCTTTACTGAATGGTAACTTGGTAATGGTTATACACAAGGGATAGGGGGTACAAAGTTTTATGAATGTTTCCTTTACAGCATGAAGCATTTTCCAAACAGTATCCTCTGTAGTTTACTCCAGGGCTAGGGAGGCACACTGTTTCTCCCTACTTCACCACAACCCAGCTTCAACGCTCCAGATCTGATACGCAAGTCTCCTTACGTGCTCTTCGGTTCCGTGTACTATTTCTTCCACTACTGGCGAACTGGAACCCTTGCATTTGGGACCTCAACTAGTCTGTCATAATCAGTCCTGTTTAGGTCCATTACCTTCTGCGTTACAAGCTCTGGGATTCATGACTCGGCGTCCTATCCAAGGACCCTTCTCCAGAAGGCCACTATGTCTCATCAGTCACTATTCTTCTGGATCACACTATCCCTCGTCCTTAGTCTCCTCTCTCTCAGAGTCACCCTTTCATGCAGCACTCTGTTCACTTCACACTCCAGACTCTATCTAACCAACTAACAGGAACTCGGTTACTTTCCCTAACTCCACTCCCTGTGGTCTAGTTCCAAACATTAACTCAATACAAACTTACCATCACTACCTATGCTACATTCAACTATCTACATCCCTATACTGTCTGTCCTAAAACACTATACCTTACACTATACATCCTATACTATGTATACATTACTAACATCACACAGGAACATCTTACATCATGATACAAATACGCATGGCACAATACACACACATAATGTGATTGGTGTCTTCAGAGGTAGGAATGTGACAGTACAGTGCACCACTCTTACATACTTACTTCACTGCTCACCTTTCTGGCCATTCAAGCTACTCTCTGTCCATTGTCTGGTCCTCTGTGCCTCCCCTGCACCACATATCTAGCCTGTGGTTAACTTTACATCAAGACTTCCGACCACCAGCAGTGCCCAGATTTCATTGTACATGCTCGGGGGCCTACTCATGATCGGAAGCCTTGGCCTAGAATGAACACCATGTCGGAGATGTGAAGCAATGGAGGCATGGAAGTCAAGACAGAGGACAGGGAGCAGCCAGATAGGTGAGCGGTGAGTCTAACCCTTTCACCCCGAAGCCTGTTTTCACCTTCCTGACCAGGTGAATTTTTTTAAATTCTGACCAGTGTCACTTTATGAGGTAATAACTCTGGAATGCTCCAACAGATCCCACTGATTCTAAGACTGTTTTTTTTCATGACATATTGTACTTCATGATAGTGGTAAAATTTATTCAATATGACTTACATTTATTTGTGAAAAAAATCAGAAATTTGGCGAAACTTTTTAAAATTTTGCAATTTTCAAAATTTTTATTTTAATGCCCTTAAATCAGAGAGTCATGTCACACAAAATAGTTAATAAATAACATTTCCCACATGTTTACTTTACATCAGCACAACTTTTGAAACATTATTTTTTTTGTTAGTTCTAAGGGTTAAAAATTGACCAGCGATTTCTAATTTTTACAACAAAATTTACAAAACCATTTTTTTAGTGACCACATCACATTTGAGGGGACTTTGAGGGGTCTATATGACAGAAAATACCCCAAAATACATCATTCTAAAAACTGCACCCCTCAAGGTGCTCAAAACCACATTCAATAAGTTTATTAACCCTTCAAGTGCTTCACAGGAATTAATGGAATGTGGAAGAAAAAAATAAACATCTAGCTATTTTTCTCAAAAATTTTCCTTTGGACCCATTTTTTTTCACTTTCACAAGGGTAACAGGAGAAAATGGTCCCCAAAATTTGTTTTGCATTTTCTCCTGAGCACTCCGATACCCCATATGTGGGGGAAAATTACTGTTTTGGCACACGGCAGGGCTTGGAAGGGAATGAGCGCCATTTGATTTTTTGAATGTAAAATTTGCTGGAATAATTAGCAAATGCCATGTCACATTTGGAGAGCCCCTGATGTGACTTAACAGTGGAAACCACCCACAAATTACACCGTTTTGGAAACTAGACCCCTCAGGGAACTTACCTAGATGTGCGGTGAGCACCTTAAACCCCTAGGTGCCTCTCAGAAGTTTATAATGTTGACCTGTAAAAATAAAGAAATCACATTTTGACACAAAAATATTCTTTTAAACCCAAAATTTGCATTTTCACTAGGGTAACAGGAGAAATTGCACTATACAATTTGTTGAATATCTCCTGTGTACGTAGATACCCAATATGTAAAGTAAAACTACTGTTTGAGTGCACAGCAGGACTTAGAAGGGAAGGAGTGACGTTTTTATATGCAGATTTTGATGGAATGGTCTGCGGGTGTCTTGTCACATTTGGAGAGCCCCTGATGTGCCTAAACAGTAGAAACCCCCCACAAATGACTGCATTTTGGAAACTAGACCCCACAAGGAATTTTTCTAGGCATGTGGTGAGCACCTTGATCCCACAGGTACTTCACAGAGTTTTACAATGTTGATCTGTGAAAATGAAAAAAAAAAAATTCCCACAAAAATGTTTTATCCTCAAATCTTTTCATTTTCACAAGGATAGCAGGAAAAAATGGACCCCAAAATTTCTTGTGCAAATTCTCCTGAGTACACTGATACCCCTTATGTGGTTGAAAACTGCTTTTGGGGCACAGTGCAAAGCTCAAAAGGGAAGAAGCACCATATTGAAGTTACGATTTTGCTTGACTGGTTTGAGGGTGCCATGTCACATTGGTAGAGCCCCTGAGCTGACAAAACAGCACAACCCCCTATAAGAGACTCCATTTTACAAACTACACCTCTCAATGAATTCATCTAGGGATGCAGTGATCGTATTGACACCACAGGTGGGTCACAGAATTTTATATACAATTGGGCAGTGAAGAAAAAATAATTATATTTTTACAACCAAAATTTTGTTTCAGCTCCAGATTTTACATTTTCATACTGGGAAATGGGTAAAAATGGCCCAAAAATGTGTCCCACAATTTCTGCTGAATATAGAAATACCCCATATGTGGCTATATAGTATTACTTAGCCACATGGCGACACTCAGGAGGGAATGAGTTATTTGCCTCCTGGAGCGCAGATTTTCCTAGAATAGTTTGTGCACTCCATATACAGTGTTGAAGAGCAGAATCCCTCCTCAAGTGACACCATTTTGGAAATTATACCCCTTTGGGAATTTATCTACAGGTGTAGTGATGATTTTGACTCCATGAGCGTTTTCCAGAAACAAGTAGTAGTGGATGTTGCTGAGTGAAAATTGCAAACTACCATTGTAGTGACCAGTATGTTGTAGTGACCAGTACGTTGTTGTAACCAGTATATTGTAGTGACCAGCTCATGCTTCTGGAGACATGCACCCATAAATTAGGCGAGCGCTCATCGCTACAGAAATGTCAAACATGTGAACGCTAAATGTGATTTAGACACACTGGATATCAGAAGGGAGAGGGGCATTTGGATTTTGGAGGACAGAATTTGATGAATTTCTTTTGGGGGGCAAGGAGCCTTGGTGCTTTTCTAGAGCCATTGTACTAAAAATACCATGGAAGCCCCTATATTTCCATTGACAGAAGACGGATCTGAGTGAGGACTTGCTTTTTTGTGGATTGAGTTGAAGCTTTTATATGCTATGCTGATCACTTATATCGGGGTTTCCATCTAAATCTCCGAATGATGTGACAGATGAAACCTCCGATGGATCCATTCACTATAATGAGGCAGCAGAGTTACTCTGGACTTCGTCTGGCCTCTGTTCAGCAGTGGTGTCCTTCTTTTCAGAAGCGCACAAAGCGGTGGAGGACCACGGTTTTATGCATGCCTAAAAAGACAGACACCACCGAATCACAGACAGCATCCATAGTGCCTCCATCTGACTCATTATAGAGAATATTCCACCGGGTGTTCCGTCTGAATCACGTATTTCAGAGATTTACACAAATACCCAGGTGTAAGCGCTCAGCAGCCTTACAGAGTTCTTTAAGAGGCAGAATGAACAAATCAACAGCAGGTGAAAAATTAGTTTAATTTATTTTTTACACTGTTCTTCTTGCGGTATAAGTGATTAGACGACTTTATTCTTCGGGTCAGTGCGATTATAGTGATACCAGATTTATATTGTTTTTTATGTTTGGCTGCTTTACACACTAAAAGACGCTGTTTTTACATCATCATATTTAGACAGCTATAATTTTTCCATATTTAAAATCGACAGTGTCATGTGAGGGCTTTTTTTGGAGGGGCGAGTTGGCGTTTTTCTTGGTTCCATTTTCGGGCACATGAAATTTTTTGATTGCTTTCTATTCCGATTTTTGGGACGCAGAATGAACAAAACCCAGTAATTCAGAAATGTATTTTTGTTTGTTTTTTTATTCCGTTCCACTTGTGGTAAAATCGATAAGGCAGGTTTATTCTTCAGGTCAGCACGATTCCAGCTGTACCCCGTTTATATAGTTTTTTTTATGTTTTGTCGCTTTTACACAATAAAAACTATTTTATATAAAAAAATAATTATTTTTTCATCGCTTTATTCTGAGAGATATAACTTTTTTATTTTTCCGCTGACAGAGCTGTATGTCAGCTTGTTTTTTTGTGGGACAAGATGATGTTTTCAGCGGTACCATTTTAATTTGCATTCGTCTTTTTAATTGCATTTTATTGCACTTTTTGTTCGGCGGTGTGATGATAAAGCATAGTTTTTTGCCTCATTTATTTTATTTTATTTTTTTTACTGTGTTCACTGAAGGGATTAACTAGTGAGACAGTTTTATAGTTTGGGTCATTCCAGACACAGGGACACCAAATATGTGTACTTTTTTTTTTCACATAAATAAATGTATTTATTAAATTAATATTTTTTCATTATTTTTGTCCTTTAGTTGGGGATTTTTTTTATAATATTTTTAACCATTTTTAATAACTTTTTATTTTATTTTTTACAGTATCCCAGAATGGGACATCACCTTTACATTGACAGATCGGTGATCTGATACTCTACAATGCTTCTGCACTGCAGAGCATCAGATGAGCCTCTCTCCCACAGGGAAGAGGTATGTCAGCTCCTGCTCTGAGCATGAGCTGACAGGCCACCATCCCTGGGTGACCCCACAGCTATATTGCAGCTTGGGGTCACTCCCTCTGCAATGCTCCTTGATGTTGCCGTCACTGTTTACAGCGGCATCAGAGGGGTTAATCACCTGCGATCGGTGCTAGCACCAATCTTGGACATTGTTGCCGGGTGTCAGCTCTCATATAGAGCTGACAGCCGCACTTGATGGCGGCAGCGCTGAGCGTGAGGCTGTGCATTTGTGAAGCAGTATATGTACGCCGCATGTCGGGAAGGGATTAAGGATTTTTTTTTTCACATGTTACATTTATGATGCTCTCAGATAGAGAGATCCCTGAGCTTAATAAGGGACATTACATTTGCAGAGAATAGCTTATCTGTGAATCTAATTACTCAGAAAAATCCACGTGAACAGACAAATTCGAATTTTGCCTCATCTTTAGTCATGAGCAATGGGTTATATTGCTATTTCTTAGCCTTTGTATGTTATAAATGCATCCTCATATTCTGAATTGCTGGTCTATTCAGTGTCCCTGTACATAATGCTTTTCCTACATCATATAAATAATACATACATGTATAATGCTTACACACATACATATGTATACTAATCTACTAGGCAAAGCCTTCAACTCATATCTAGGAATCTGTCATGTCTTGCAAAACAGCAGATTAGTCTCCCATACTTAGAAAAGACTGTGTAAGCCGGGGGGAGTTTCCAAGTAAGTGGTTTCATTTTTCTACATTATATCCTTACTAAATGTTGCAGCGAAACATTTTTGGATACAGAACGTCAAGAACCAACAAATCATGTTGATAGCTTATGGATCAAATATACGGTATAAACAGACCTTCCTCATCTGCACATTGGGAGCCCAGAGTAATCAAGTCTGCATCTATGCTGAATAGGAAAAGTGCATTTCCCGCAGGCAGTCTCCATCCCGGCTTTAATGTAACAAGAACTGGTTCCCATGATTAAGAGCCAAAATACCAAACATCTAGGGAGTTTTAGATACTCTACCTGAAAACTAACATATCAGATGTTGTAATTTCTCTACTGTATAGCAATGATGTCGACCATTTGCATCACTTACCTATTTGTGAGTACTTCTATGCCCAAGTGTAAATCATTATTCAGTCATACCCTCATCAAAGGAATTTTATCCTTGAAATATTCATAATTTATCCTATAGTCAAATGCACTCTTAGTAAGTAAGATGCTAGGTGCATATATATATATATATATATATATATATATATAAATATTTATGTATACAGTGGTGGCCAAAAGTATTGGCACCCCTGCAATTCTGTCAGATAATACTCAGTTTCTTCCTGAAAATGATTGTAATCACAAATTCTTTGGTATTATTATCTTCATTTAATTTGTCTTCAATGAAAAAACACAAAAGAGAATGAAGCAAAAATCAAATCATTGATCATTTCACACAAAACTCCAAAAATGGGCCGGACAAAAGTATTGGCACCCAAAGCCTAATACTTGGTTGCACAACCTTTACCCAAAATAACTGCGAACAACCGCTTCCGGTAACCATCAATGAGTTTCTTACAATGCTCTGCTGGATTTGTTGATCATTCTTCTTTGGCAAACTGCTCCAGGTCCCTGATATTTGAAGGGTGCCTTCTCCAAACTGCCATTTTGAGATCTCTCCACAGGTGTTCTATGGGATTCAGGTCTGGACTCATTGCTGGCCACCTTAGAAGTCTCTAGTGCTTTCTCTCAAACCATTTTATAGTGCTTTTGGAAGTGTGTTTTGGGTCATTGTCCTGCTGGAAGACCCATGACCTCTGAGGGAGACCCAGCTTTCTCACACTGGGCCCTACATTATGCTGCAAAATTTGTTGGTAGTCTTCAGACTTCATAATGCCATGCACACGGTCAAGCAGTCCAGTGCCAGAGGCAGCAAAGCAACCCCAAAACATCAGGGAATCTCCGCCATGTTTGACTGTAGGGACCGTGTTCTTTTCTTTGAATGCCTCTTTTTTTTTCCTGTACACTCTATGTTGATGCTTTTTCCCAAAAAGCTCTACTTTTGTCTCATCTGACCAGAGAACATTCTTCCAAAACATTTTAGGCTTTCTCAGGTAAGTTTTGGCAAACTCCAGCCTGGCTTTTTTATGTCTCGGGGTAAGAAGTGGGGTGTTCCTGGGTATCCTACCATACAGTCCCTTTTCATTCAGACGCAGACGGATCGTACGGGTTGACACTGTTGTACCCTCGGACTGCAGGGCAGCTTGAACTTGTTTGGATGTTAGTCGAGGTTCTTTATCCACCATCCGCACAATCTTGCGTTGAAATCTCTCGTCAATTTTTCTTTTCCGTCCACATCTAGGGAGGTTAGCCACAGTGCCATGGGCTTTAAACTTCTTGATGACACTGCGCACGTAAGACACAGGAACATTCAGGTCTTTGGAGATGGACTTGTAGCCTTGAGATTGCTCATGCTTCCTCACAATTTGGTTTCTCAAGTCCTCAGACAGTTCTTTGGTCTTCTTTTTTTTCTCCATGCTCAATGTGGTACACACAAGGACACAGGACAGAGGTTGAGTCAACTTTAATCCATGTTAACTGGCTGCAAGTGTGATTTAGTTATTGCCAACACCAGTTAGGTGCCACAGGTAAGTTACAGGTGCTGTTAATTACACGAATTAGAGAAGCATCACATGATTTTTCAAAAAGTGCCAATACTTTTGTCCACCCCCTTTTTTAGGTTTGGTGTGGAATTATATCCAATTTGGCTTTAGGACAATTCTTTTTGTGTTTTTTCATTGAAGACAAATTAAATGAAGATAATAATACCAAAGAATTTGTGATTGCAATCATTTTCAGGAAGAAACTGTGTATTATCAGACAGAATTGCAGGGGTGCCAATACTTTTGGCCGCCACTGTATATACATTTAGATATACAAATATGTATATATATGTATATCTACATATGTATATATATACAGTGCTGGCCAAAAGTATTGGCACCCCAGCAATTCTGTCAGATAATACTCAGTTTCTTCCTGAAAATGATTGCAATCACAAATTCTTTGGTATGATTCTCTTCATTTAATTTGTCTTCAATGAAAAAAACACAAAAAGAATTGTCCTAAAGCCAAATTGGATATAATTCCACACCAAACCTAAAAAAGGGGGTGGACAAAAGTATTGGCACTTTTTGAAAAATCATGTGATGCTTCTCTAATTCGTGTAATTAACAGCACCTGTTACTTACCTGTGGCACCTAACAGTTGTTGGCAATAACTAAATCACACTTGCAGCCAGTTAACATGGATTAAAGTTGACTCAACCTCTGTCCTGTGTCCTTGTGTGTACCACATTGAGCATGGAGAAAAGAAAGAAAACCAAAGAACTGTCTGAGGGCTTGAGAAACCAAATTGTGAGGAAGCATGAGCAATCTCAAGGCTACAAGTCCATCTCCAAAGACCTGAATGTTCCTGTGTCTTACGTGCGCAGTGTCATCAAGAAGTTTTAAGCCCATTGCACTGTGGCTAACCTCCCTAGATGTGGACGGAAAAGAAAAATTGACGAGCGATTTCAACGCAAGACTATGCGGATGGTGAATAAAGAACCTCGACTAACATCCAAACAAGTTCAAGCTGCCCTGCAGTCCGAGGGTACAACAGTGTCGACCCGTACTATCCGTCGGCGTCTGAATGAAAAGGGACTGTATGGTAGGATACCCAGGAAGACCCCACTTCTTACCCCGAGACATAAAAAAGCCAGGCTGTAGTTTGCCAAAACTTACCTGAGAAAGCCTAAAATGTTTTGGAAGAATGTTCTCTTGTCAGATGAGACAAAAGTAGAGCTTTTTGGGAAAAAGCATCAACATAGAGTGTACAGGAAAAAAAAAAGAGGTATTCAAAGAAAAGAACACGGTCCCTACAGTCAAACATGGCGGAGGTTCCCTGATGTTTTGGGGTTGCTTTGCTGCCCTTGGCACTGGACTGCTTGACCGTGTGCATGGCATTATGAAGTCTGAAGACTACCAACAAATTTTTCAGCATAATGTAGGGCCCAGTGTGAGAAAGCTGGGTCTCCCTCAGAGGTCATGGGTCTTCCAGCAGGACAATGACCCAAAACACACTTCCAAAAGCACTATAAAATGGTTTTAGAGAAAGCACTAGCGACTTCTAAGGTGGCCAGCAATGAGTCCAGACCTGAATCCCATAGAACACCTGTGGAGAGATCTCAAAATGGCAGTTTGGAGAAGGCACCCTTCAAATATCAGGGACCTGGAGCAGTTTGCCAAAGAAGAATGGTCTACAATTCCAGCAGAGTATTGTAAGAAACTCATTGATGGTTACCGGAAGCGGTTGTTCACAGTTATTTTGGCTAAAGGTTGTGCAACCAAGTATTAGGCTTTGGGTGCCAATACTTTTGTCCGGCCCTTTTTTGGAGTTTTGTGTGAAATGATCAATGATTTGATTTTTGCTTCATTCTCTTTTGTGTTTTTTCCTTGCAAGCAAATTAAATGAAGAGAATAATACCAAAGAATTTGTGTTTGCAATCATTTTCAGGAAGAAACTGAGTATTATCTGACAGAATTGCAGGGGTGCCAATACTTTTGTCCAGCACTGTATATATATACTATATATCTATACTTAAAGTTGCTCTAAAGATATGTCACATTAAGGCATTATACATAAAGATAGATGAAAGTTATGTGTGCTACTAATTTGCCTGTGATCCTTAATGTTGGCATCCACTGGCAAAGCCTTCAGGCGAAGTCTGAGTCAACATTTCCCACAGCATATGTTACCTTGGACAAAACTTAATTTCCACAGGTTACCGAGCAGATGTTGTGCCCAACCTCATTGTGGCTCGTCCAACCTCTGCCCACCTGTGACTGTCTTCCCGCTGTCCGGTCAGCTCCAGCTGGCTAGCATCAATCCATCTGTGCTCTCAGCCAGGGGGCACATTATTCACATAGTTGGCAGAAAGGACAAGGGTCTTTTGGCATCCTATGTCTCCAAAAGTAAATAAAATGATTAGCTCACTGCTTTCTTGTCCCCTTCATGCACCAATTGCTGTCGACAAATTCACTACACACGGATACATGTAATATAACGAAAAACAATTCTGTAGAAATGTGAAAATGTTACTGATTAAATAAAAGCTTTATTTAATCAAGGAGGCAATCAAGTATTACATTGTCCTACAAGCTGTAGGTTCATAGTAATCAGGTTTTAATAAATAAAGTAGTATTTTTTTATTTACTTAGTTTCATGCACTCTTGCACACTTTTAGCTAGGGGTGAGTATGACACCCTGATGAGCTGGGGTATAAAAATCAAAGTACAAAGGCAGGACTTGTGGACAAAAGAAGCAAGGGTCACAGCTTGTAGAGTTCAGCTATGCGGGTGAGTTAGGCAGAGGTCAGGACAACAAACCAAAAGGTAGGGAGATCAGGAAAGAAGCTGAGTCCTAACTATAAGTAGCAGGAACACACATTGCTGCAGACTAGATCCTATGAGGGAAACCTGATAAAGTCTGGGGCACACAAACATTGTCTGGAGTGTGGGTGTGCAACGGTCCTGGAAGCCAGTGCCTGCATTCAGGGGCCCAGGGACAGAGTATGCAGTGCAAGAGAGGAAGTTCTAGTAGCAAGGTTGTCAACCATCCATTAATCCATGGACTATCTGTGACATTAGGTGACTTTTGACAGTTGTCCATAGTTTCCAAATTAATAAAATGTGTCAGTGATTTTTTACTTTCAAGGTGCTGCACATCCACACTTGTATTGATGTGTGTGAACATTGACTTGAGTTATGGCCTTGCCTGTTCTTACATCTGGGCTGAAGTGAGCAAACAAATAGTGATACTCCCTGTCCTGGTATGCATGGCACCACTCATCCCTATCTTGGTATGCATGGCACCCCTCATCCCTATTCTGGTGTGCATGGCACCCCTAATCCCTATCCTGGTATACATGGCACCCCTAATCCCTATCCTGTTATGCATGGCACCCCTCATCCCTATCCTGGTATGCATGGCACCCCTCATCCCTGTCCTGGTATGCATGGCACCCCTCATCCCTATCTTGGTATGCATGCCATGCCTAATCCCTATTCTGGTATGAATGGCACAGCAATCCCCATCCTGGTATGCATGGCACCCCTCATCCCTATCCTGATATGCATGGCACCCCTCATCCCTATCCTGGTATGCATGGCTCCCGTCATCCCTGTCCTGGTATGCATGACACCCCTCATCCCTGTCCTGGTATGCATGGCACCCATAATCCCTATCCTGGTATGCATGGCACCCCTCATCCTTATCCTGGTATGTATGGCCCCTCATCCTTATCCTGGTATGTATGGCCCCCTCATCTTTATCCTCTTATGTATGGCCCCCTCATCTTTATCCTGTTATGTATGGTCCCCTCAGCCTTATCCTGGTATGTATGGCCCCCTCACTTTTATCCTGTTATGTATGCCCCCCCATCCTTATCCTGGTATCCCCCTAATCCCCATCATGCTGCACATAAAAAAACACTCCTACTCACCTTTCTTCTCTCCTCCAGCGCTGCGTCCTGTCTGCCTGAACTGATCTCTCCATGTGAGCCGCGCATGGTGTCACTGCCATGTGGGGCTCACAAGGAGAGATCAGCTGCCGGAAGTCACTGCTCCCTATGACGGGACTGTGTGCACGGGGAGCAGTGACTTCATGATCCTTAATAGCCGACACACAGTGTAGCCACAGCGCGGCTCCTGCTGCTGCTGGGTGATTGCGTGTGCCCGCTATTAAAGGGCATGAACATTCACCCATGCCCATGGTCGTGGAGAAAGGTTGAATATTCATGCCCTTTAACAGTGGGCACAGTCGATTACGGCAGCAGCAGGAGCTGCGCTGCGGCAATACTGTGTGCCACAATTAAGGAACATGAATATTCAGTGCTCCCCACGCCCTATGGGCGTGGGGAGCACTGAATATTCATTTTCTCTAGCAGCGGGGACAGTGAAGGCTGCAGCCTACACAATTTTGGAGGAAAAATGTGCGTCTTATAGTCCGAAAAATACGGTACATTTTTTTCTCACTTATATAGAGCCATTAATTCCACAGCGCTTTACATTATCATTAATTGTCCCCATTGGTGCTCACAATCTAATTTCCCTATCAGTCTTTGAAATATGGGAGGAAACCAGAGAACCCACACAAACACGGGAAGAACATACTAACTCCATGCAAATGTTGTCCCTGTTGGGATTTGAACCCAGGACCCCAGCGCTGCAAGGCTGCAGTGCTAACCACTGAATCACCGTGCAGCCTATTGATATGTTACTATAACTATTTTACCATATTATAATTCTACTGAAGTGTCATGGATCATGTATTGTTTCTTTTTACTACAAGCATCATATATATATAAGTTTTGCATTTTGTCTTTAGATTTAAAAGGGAACTGCAGAAACTGTAAAAACTTTGCAGAAACCAATAATATGGGCAATTCTAAGAAACTTTATTGCTAAGGCTCACCAGGTGAGGTGGATCCTCTAAGTCCCAGGTCCGAGTGTGCACACAGACCCTAGGCGTTGGTGGATAAAGTGTAACCCAGCAGAGATAAAAGCAAATGAACACAGTGTGGGCACAATGTGGAGCACACCAAACATAGAGGTCTAGAAACTCAATTCCAAGATACAAGAGTGTGTCAATGGGCTTTTAATAGAGGTGAAATCATGGATTCATTTTGGGCAACCTACAAAACCCAACATGGAGCACAACAGAGGGCAAAGGATCCAGGAGAAAGGAGCAAAGTCTAGGATACCCGGAACAGGAGTGTAACGGTTGTAATATATTTTACCAGAGAAATCGATTTCCTTTCCCATTTATTAGCCACATTTTCCTCTCCCTCATCTGTTAAACTTGTCCTTCACTCTGGAAAAAAACAATTCAAATCCATCTTGCTCAGACAATACATCAGCTTACTGTATTTATACTCCATGGAAAGGTGAGAGGAAAGGACGTTAGTAATTAGGAGCAGGGAGAGGAAACAGGCAAAGGGAAACAGAGAGGTGAACTGTTAAACAACTATTTTATCTCCTCCCAGAACTGATTCACATCCAGATAGTACAGTACTGCAGCACATATCCCTATTAGTAAACCAAAAAAAAATGAATGAAGAAAAGGAATTCTTCCATGTATGCTGTGATGTTGCACAATCAGAGCAGCTAGTGTCCTCCAACCAGCTGGATAAAAGTCATGTAATTGCCAGACATACTCAGACGTATAGTTTATTATGAAAAGTTACTTGAAAGTATGGGTAGCCTTTAAGTTATGAGTAAGAAGTCTTAATAGATCACATTTGCAGGCTTATAATTAATGGTACATTTTACTTTTTTCCTGCTGTTAACTCTTGAAATGCCTAAACCATCACTTTCATCTTTGCAAGCTTATGATTAATGGTGTATTTTCATTTTACCCTGCTATTATCTATTGAAATGTCTGAACCATCACTTTCTTCATTACAAGTTTATAATTAAAGATTAACTCTCATTTTAATTTTTATTTCATAATCAATAGTGCACATAAAATAAGCAACTTTATAATGTATCATATAAGAAAAATCTGCATCTTTCCCCTCCTTAACTGATCTTTTATTCTCCATATTCTCAATTCTCAATTAAAATCTGTCTTTACTGTTACCGAGATAGGAGAAGTCAGCTGGTGCTGATATAATTCTAAAAAGATGGAAGGAAGAGGGAGGAGCTATAAGTTCTCTTGAAATGACAGTCACACTTTAATGGTATATTATCATTTTACTTTAATGTTAACCATTGCAACGCAGAACCATCACTTTCATCTTTGCAAACTTATAATTAATGGTATATTTTCATTTTACTGTGCTGTTAACTTTTGAAACACCTGAAAAAATATATGTGACAGTCCCTCTCTCCATCTTTCTCCCATGTACAGCTCACATGCTCTTCTCACATTCTTAATACACTTCCTTTCAAATTGACTTTCTGACTCTCACTGAAACCTGGATTCAACAATTGGATACACTTATGCTTCTAATTTCACATATGGTGGACTACATTTTTCCCTTTCCCCACAACTGAGAACAGACAAGGTGGAAGTGTTGGTTTTCTTTCTTCAAAATGTACTCTTCAGGTTATCTCCCCAATACCATCACTTTCTTTCCCCTCTTTTGTAGTCCATACCTTCAGACTTTTCTGCCCCTTCTCCATGCTAGTGGCGGTTGTGTAGTGCTTCCCGGGTAAACCCAACCTGTTCCTGTATCACATTGCAACATGTCTTCTGCAGTTTCTATTCTGTAATGTTAACATCCACATTGATAATCCACTCTCCTCATCTTCCACTCATCTTCTATCTGTAACTTTCTCTCTAAGCCTTTCACAGTTTGGCCTACACATGAAGTCTGGAATGCACTGGACCTAGTCTTCTTCTGAATTTCCACTGGGAATGACTTTACTAACTCTCCTTTTCCACTTTCTGGCTACAACATTTTTCTTTTTCTGATAAAATTTGTCGCTTCACTTATCTCACCCCAACAAACCACTCAAACAGAAAGATACATACCATCAATACCCTGATACTTATAAACACTTTGCAGTAATAATTAGACCTGATCTCCTTCCACTCCTGTCTGACTTAGCTCTGATACATTATAAGTCACTGAAAGGCAGGGGTGGATTAAGAGTGGCCAGGGCCCCGGGCAGTTTAGAAGGCGTGGGTCCCCACGGTACCTGATGTATCATGTGACATGTCACATGGTCCCCATTGATAAATCTTGTGATAGGTCATGTAAGCAACACAGGTGGTTTGGTACATATCTATAGATGGAAAAGGACTTGAGAAAGGTCCACAGTATTGGACCAAAACATCGCCACAGCCACATGGGCTAATAAATTGGAAATATTTTTTCTATTTTGTGTGCTGCCTCCATTTTTTCGTGAATATAGATGGAAAAGGATAGAAAGGATGTTTCCCTTGTGTAAAGCTCTACGCATAATATAGCGCTAAACAAAATAGAGCATGGTGGGAGATCAATTTTCCCAAGGGGCCACATGAGAGACCGTGACTGTTGTGGAGGCCGAACCAATAAGCTGAAATTAATTCTGCTCAATATTAATATTAACAAGTCCCCTCCTTGGATCCCCTTTTCCTATCTTTACAATACTCCGTGTTCTAGTCATCCATGCTCACAAGCCGCACAGTGGAACGCACAACCCTCGCTGTGGAACGCAAGCGGCACATCACTTCCGCCCACGTGACCACAGCTTAGCTTTAGGACCTAGTGACGCGGCCGCTACGTCACTTCTGGTCCGGCAGGTCCTTCCAACACCGCATGTATTCACGGCGTCTCACTGCCACCAATGCCATTCTATCCACACTGGACCCACCCACCGCCTATTTAAGGCCTGCCACCCACAGTCTATACCTTACACCATTGGAACAAACAGTGGATACCGTGTTCTCATATACCCATATATCTTACTTGCCAATATAAGGTATGTGCCTATCCCTTTCCCCTCTCTTGGTTCACAAGCTATTTTCTATAATCAATACCTTCTTTCTCTACAGCCTCCTTTGTGGTCTCAGCCCACTCCAGGCAACTTCATCTTAATATACTGGTATGTTCTTCTTCCATTTCCTTATCTCTGGGACATCTTCCTCATGCCTCCTTCCCTTCCTTCCCTGTCCCCTCCCATTCCTTTTCCCACTCCAGATTGTTCACAACCATCATAGCTTTATGTTATGCATGATATAATGACGTACATTCTACTCGATCTTTGTGATCACATAATGATTGTCATTTGTTTTATTTTTGTTATTCTAGTACACTGATGAAGGTCCTAAGCAACCGAAACGTTTGTACTCTGTATTACTAACTATTTTTTTAAAAACAAGAAAATTAATTAAATTCCTCAAGTGCCGGGTTTTATTATATATTGATACTCGGCTTGGTACCTTACCCGTGCACCAACCTATACCAGGAGTGCAATAGTTTTTCCATAATTTCTTAAAAAGCAATGGCACCTGCTGCGCATTCCTCACAAAAACATATTACTCACCTAAAATTTTATACTCACCTAATAACACCTATATTAGACACCTTCAGAGCTAATTTTAGATGAAAAGGGGCATTACTAGTGTGAGACACGTAAATCAGTAGAGCAGACGGTCAGTCATTACATGTCTCACACTGGTAACACCCCCTTTGGTGTAAGTTAAGCTCTGGAGGCATATTCTCAGGGAGATCTATGTCCAACCCATAGATCTTAACAGCTCATTTACAAATTAGGAAAAGTGTGGAACACTCTGGAATAAGACATTGGATCGCAGATATCTAGGTATAATTTTATTACACTTTCTATGACAAATATGTCCATATAGACGGCTTAGGAGAGTTGATCGTACTGACAGATTCCCTTTTATTTCAAACTACTCTATGAGGTACTCCTGTCCTGCTTTTTATCTCCAGCAGAAGACATACTATACTGTATTTTGCAGATTATAAGACGCATCCAACCATAAGACGTACGCCAATTTTTGGGTGGAAAATAGGATTTTTTTTTTATAAAATGGTGATGCGTCTTATAGTTCGTTTTCATGGTAGTTTACCTGACGGGGTGCGGCTGCGGTGGAGCAAGGTGCCCAGGAGGCAGGTTCGCTTCTGCATGAAACTGGCCGTGGTGGCAGGAGTGGGGCGATGATGCAAGTCCCGGGCTGGGAGGAGGAGGTGTGAGGCGGTGGGAGGCTGCGGTGGGCTCTGAGCTTTTAGAAAATGTCAGTGGAGTCCCCACACTTTCCATTATTTTCACTGCAGTGGACTTTGGGAAAATGGCCGCCAAAGGTGGCGCATTCACAGATTGACATCTCAGAAACTGAGATCTCAATCTGCGCATGCGCTGCCTCCGTTGGTCATTTTTTTTTTTCAACATCATTTTTATTTGATGTTTCAAAACATAAATACATAACATATGTGACGCCGGGGTGGAGGAGAGAGATAGATGATAACAATACGTCCGAGTCGGTTGGACTAGGGGACACCTCTCCTTCCCCGCTCGCTAGCCCACCCTTAGAGTTGGGTACTCGGAAGCCGGGCCACTGTGCAAGGTGGATGTAGTCGCAGCCTAGGCCCGGTCCGTGCCCAGGGTTGTCACATACAAAAAAGTTAAGGGCTAGGAGGGACGGTGACAGTGATTCGAGTGGTGTGAAAGACTATGCCACCTGTGGTGTCTTGTGATGGCCACCAGTGCTGTGGCAGTCCTCTGAGGTGGGATGTAGTGGCAGCTTTGGATGGTGCTACTCCCCACAGGCGGAGCAGGGCCTCAGGGCAGAGATGCGGATGGAGGGAGTATGTAACATACCTGGCGGCGCCCTTGCATGGTGGTCCATCTCCCACTGTGCAAGAGCGCGCACTTGATCTCCAGTCCAGAATGTCTCTCTGGCTTCCCTCCATGCTGTCTGTTTGTGTCTGTTTCTGCTGCTTAAGGGCGGCGCCCGATCACTTCCTGCTTTTTGTACCTGCTGTGGGTCACACCCCTTGTGCGTCCTCAGCCTATACCTGTCACCTGGTATATAACCCAGCTGCTCCAATCAATCCCTGCCTGAGCATTGTGTTTCATTCAGTGTGTGCTTGCACTCTGAAGGTGCCAGGTCCCGTTCTGTGTTTCTCTTGTCTGCCTATCCTGGAGGCTGTATTTCCAGGCCTGTCTGAACACGCTCCTAGCCTGTTCCTCCCGCCTTCTAGGGGCCGATTACCTAGACCCGCTCCTGTATCTTGTCAGGCCTGTCTGAACACGCTCCTAGCCTGTTCCTCCCGCCTTCTAGGGGCCGATTACCTAGACCCGCTCCTGTATCTTGTCTGTCCTGTCTGAACACGCTCCTAGCCTGTTCCTACCGCCTTCTAGGGGCCGATTACCTAGACCCGCTCCTGTATCTTGTCTGTCCTGTCTGAACACGCTCCTAGCCTGTTCCTCCCGCCTTCTAGGGGCTGATTACCTAGACCCGCTCCTGTATCTTGTCTGTCCTGTCTGTACACGCTCTTTGCCTGTTCGTCCCGCCTCTCTGGGGGCTGTATTCCCAGACCCGCTCCTGTATCCCGCTGCAGTGTCGGTCTCTTCCGTACACTCAGTTACAGTCTGAACTCTCTCCTATCCTTTACCTGTTTTGCCTCTATGTCCGTTCCTTTCCTTTTTCTGCAGAGTCTGAACTCGTACCTAACTCCTGCTTGTTGTCTCTGTACTCCCGTTTGTGAGTTTGTGGTCCACTCGCTACTTCACTGCAAGTACCCTGTGGGTATCTGGCTCTGCCTTTCCCTTCCTGTCTGTTCCGTGTGAACAGAGCCCTGTCTCGTCCTGCTCTGCTCTTGCTCACCGCTCCAGGCGGTCTCGTCCTGCTCTGCTCTTGCTCACCGCTCCAGGTGGTCTCGTCCTGCTCTGCTCTTGCTCACCGCTCCAGGCGGTCTCGTCCTGCTCTGCTCTTGCTCACCGCTCCAGGCGGCCTCGTCCTGCTCTGCTCTTGCTCACCGCTCCTGGCGGCATCGTCCTGCTCTGCTCTTGCTCACCGCTCCTGGCGGCCTCGTCCTGCTCTGCTCTTGCTCACCGCTCCAGGCGGTCTCGTCCTGCCCTGCTCTCGCTCACCTCTCTGGGCGGCCTCACTCTGCTGTGTTTGTCCGCCACATCTGTGGTTCTGTTCCTGAGTCCCAGTGTGTACTGGGTCCTATCCCGCCTGTGTTCCTACCTGCTAGTGCCTTCCTGTCTGCACTCTAGCCGTGCTTGCCTGTACCCCCATGCCTGCATACCCACCTGCCTGCATACCAGTCATGCCTGCCTATTCCCACCAGTCTGTGTGCCAGCCTAACCAGTCTGTTCCTGTATTCCCCTGTGTGGGTCAACAGCCGTGTCCGGGGTCTGTCCTGGAGTAGCACCTGGTCCCTCTGCTCGGTTCCTCCTTGGTGCACTGGCGTCGTATGCCGTCGTGCGACCCTGGTCGGATCGGGTGAATACCTAGTTACGCCCCTCCAGGCATTCACTCTCCGGCATGGTCCAGTGGAATCACACGCACACGCCGCTCAGCCCGGGCGTGTGCATTACAGAGTAGTAGTGAATTCTGGTGTAGTGCGGTGCGGCGCGGGAATAAAAGACTGGAGGCCATAGGGGTAGTCTTCCAGGTTTTACTCACGGTAGAGCATGCAGCTGCAAGGCTTCTCCCTGCTTCTCACGGCGCTCTGCGGCCACCAGGACTGGGGGTCCGACTACCTCCGGGTAGTTTAGGTGATTTGGTCAGGACCCTGCACCAGAGTGTTCCTAGACTTTCCACTAGGTCCTCTCCTGTCCGTGTAGTACGTGTGATAAGGCCGGGGTCTCCCTCTGGTTTATGTACAGAACAAGGGTACGGGTGGCGACTCCGCTCCGTCCGTTACCCGGTGGGATTCACTGAGCCTCCGGGCTTCTCCGACTAAGACTCAAAGTGACAGAGTCAGATATCGGGGGCCGGTACCCCTCTTGCAGCAGGAGTCCCTCTGACTAGGCCAGAATAGTGAGGACAGGTGGTGTATACCGCTCCGTCTGCATCCCCCTGGAATCCTTTTGCCTGTGGAGCTTGTCTCCTCTGCTCCCCTCCAGGCCTTCTTAGGTAGGGACCTTGACCGGGTAGAGACAACCGTTAACTCCTGCCCGCTCCTCGACTCAAGGCCAGAGTACGAGGACCGTGTCCCCATCCACTGCAGGTTCACACAGAAAGCCACGTTCAGTCATGAAGATCACAATCAAAGACCTTAAGCCCAAGATGGCCATTTATTAAATATGAATTATTAAGTGTAACTTAAAAGTGCATCCTCCACCCTCACCCACTACATGGTTCCCCCTATCTTTTGGTTCCCCCCATCTCCTCTTATCCCAGCTGGGGCAGCACCCTGGTGCATATAAGCCCCCCTCAGGTGGGAGAGATGTAGTGATGAATGCAGAGGTGGGGTCCTGACAGCTGCACCATCCTTACCTTGAAGGAAAGATACCATACCTCATTAAAGAGATGCAGTACCCCTGTGGCGACCGAACCCTCAGGGGCGCCACACATACATCTAATCTGGTACATAGAGAGGTAAGAGTGCCCGTACGCAGACTGGGTCTATAACAACTCTATTCACATATTTAATTGGTATAATAGATATAACAAACAACACAATGAATTATTTGACCGTCGGTCATTTTCTTAAAGTCCACTGCAGTGAAAACGATGGGACGTGTGGGGACTCTGCCGACATGTTGTAAAATACCATGGCCCACCGCAGCCTCGCACCACCAAATACACCTTCCTCCCAGCCCGGGACCCGAACCATCGCCCCACTCCTGCAGCTGCTGCTGCCAGCTTCCTGCAGCAGCCACCTCCTGGCCACCCCCTCCCTGTAAACCATATTTGTATTATAAGATGCACCACCATTTCCCCCCCCAAAATTTTTGGGGAAACTAATGTGTCTTATAATCCAAAAAATTCAGTAACTCTTTTGACAAACAATTCTCATCATCCTGGAGCCAACCATTAGGCCACGTGAACACGTTCAGTATTTGATCAGTATTTTACATCAGTAATTGTAAGCCAAAACCAAGAGTGGAACAATCAGAGGGAAAGTATAATAGAAACACGTCACCACTTCTGTATTTTTTACACTCTCCTGGTTTTGACTTACAAATACTGAGGTAAAAAACTGACCAAATACGGAACAGGTGAACGTGGCCGAAGTGTAATATTGTATTTTATTATCATCATCATCATCATCATCATCATTTTAATATATTACTTTTGGTGCTAATTTATTTAATGCTTATTAATTTGGAATTATTCTATTTACAATTTTTCATTATATATTAATAATTGGTGCTTCTTTAGAAATCCAGCATCTCTTTTACTAAGAACAGCTGAATAGAATATTAATAGACTTTACACAGGAGGTTTTATATTTACAGGTATTTTATTATTTTTTTATTTTAAGGGAAAAATGCTTATAAATATTTATTGAATTTATGCATAGCTAATAGGAGGCTGAATGCTTCATTTGTCCAGATGCAAGTCTGAATTTTCGAGATTTGAAGCGAACTTTAGCGGAACCTTTTCATTTCATGGGCTAAAGTAAATGTTAACAATTAGTTACTGTATCACCGGTTTATTTAAAAGATATGCTCAAAAGAAGTCGAAATCATCAGAATTAAAATTAGTGGCGCGATTGTTAATCTCTCTACATTTTGACCCGTAGCCAATTACGGTACTTTCGTGCACTTTTTTTTAAGATAGTTTGGGACTTTATACAGAGAGAATTTCGAGAGCCTGAATTTGTTGCTAGGCAACCGAACGCAATGATAACATGGGCCGACAATTAACATCTATCTTGAGATCCTTAATAAGGTTGTTTATGCCGTACCTTCATCATACGACTGCTGCAAACAACTTACCACAGCGTCTTGAAGCAAGGTTTACACTTGAATTGCAGGATGCATGAAGGTTTTAATTAAATGAGAAAGTAAAAGCCACGCTTAATCATTCTAAAATTTTAAGCAACACTTTAACACCTTCTCTACCGTTTCCCATAAAGTCCTGCAATTGGAATTTAATTATACAGTGCAGCTACGGAAATTGAATATTTACGCCGCACAGTGTGATGTGGTGTATTTTGTTGGAATGGACATAGAAGAAAAGACTTCAATACATATAGACTACATTCATCCAAGCAGGGGCTGGTTGGAACATTTTAATCTGGTGGTGGGGGGGACGATAAGCACACAATATTGATCCAAGAGTGGAGGCCTGTTTTTAACCAATTTACCTCTAGTTGCTGTATAAAGGCAGCATAGGTAACACGGTTTTCAGAAGATGGCAGATAAAGCTATTTTCATGTTGGGATAGCACACGAATGTGCAATCCAAAATACATGATTGAGCTGTTAGTAACTGCGTGCTCATTGATAGGGACCAGAGATTGTTATTTATTATGCATTAGCAGTAAATGGCAAAATATATTTCAGTGATATAAGATTGCATCAACATTCGCGGCACCCATCGGGAATTGACCTTTGACATCCTCAAAATATCATGAAAGATACCAGAAACCAACAAACTGAACTAAAAATGCCTAATTCATGAGCTAGAACACTGACTTTGACCCGACAATCTTCCAAAATCATGTTCTCCTTTTTACGGCACATTTTCTCCGAAGATATGGTACTTCGACACGTCGCCCTGAAAATGGGTCATTTTCAATTGATTCCCTCACCCATTTAAACTGTTTGGCTCAAAACGTTACTTGGTAGTAGGAAGGTGCATCATCACCATATACAGCAATCATCCTTTCATGGATTTCTTTAGGCTTCTTTTCTTCCTTTGTATGGAATCATGGAACAAAGCTCCAAATCCCTCACTTTCTTTGTAGAGCCACATTGTACTGCACTTGCCATCTTGTCACTTCCAGTGCTTTCACCAGACTGAACATATACTGTTTCTGATGAAGCCAGAAGGTGAAAAGCACGTCGAGGCCACTGCACGGGTCCCATAGACGCTCCGCTTCATTTGAGAACATGGCACAAGGTAACCCCCATACTTTGCACCCCTTTTAAGTCTGTCATTCAAACACACAGAAGTCGAACATGGCTGTACACAATGTTTTTGACTAATTGCTGGTATTAAATCCAGCTGCCATCTAATAACTCAGTACAGTCAGTGGCTTACCTTAAATCATCATGATGCCTCGTTCTCACTGAATGGGACCCAATGTGTCTCTATGATTCTCTTAGTGTGATAGACATTCTATCCCTTTCTCTATAGTGCCACAGCAGTATCTTTCTCTATTCCAAATCTTTTAGATGATCTGTTTTCATGTTATATATTGATATTATCCTGAATAAAATTTATTACCTTTGTATAAAACTGACTCCACAGTTTGTTTCGATTCCTGCTAGTCTCCAATGTAACATTATAATGATGTATCACTAGTGTGTGGCATAGACTTGGGAATGTTTTGTTTTTTGGCTCTTTGAACATATTCTGGGTCTGCTGCATGTCCAGTACAGCTCTCTAACACTGACAGAACATGCTGGGGTAGATAACTTATTGAACACCCTTCATAGACGTGTATTGAAGTATTCTCTTTAGAGAGGAAGAGGACTAGAACATTACCGCCAACTATTAGCTGTAACAATTCTAAAAGTCAATATCAACCATTTAAAGTTCTTCCACTCTTGGGCCATTTATTGTATGTGACGCGCCCAGGGGATGGGGACGACACGGAGCCCGGGCCTTGCTGTTGGTTTTGGGGGAGGGATGTCGCGGTGGTCGGCTCCCGGGCCCGTACCCTGGGGTCACTCTTAAAAGCAAGGAACGGGGAAAAGGTGTATAGTAAAGGGGAAATTGTTCGTGACACCACCCGTGGTGTCTGGTGAGGATCACCAGCGCTGCGGCAGTCCTCTGAGGCCGGTGTTCAGGCAGCTTAGTTGGTGCGGCTCCCCACAGGTGGAGCGGGGCCTCAGGGCAGCGTAGGAAAAGGGATGCAGAATAGAGCGCTGGCGGGCGCAGTGCCGCAGAGGAAAGAACAGACAGAGGCAGTATTTGAAGTCATCCAAGTCTTTATTCACGGTAGTGCTTTCTCAGCTCAGAGCTTCTCTCTGCTGTCACATGGCAAGCTGCGGCAGCCAGGGTGGGGTTCAGCACTCTCCAGGTAGTTCAGGAGCGCTTGACAGGACCCCCGCTCATAAGTATTCCTCTCCTTGTGAACTTCTCCCACCTTGTGTCCCCCACTGTGTCCCGTACGGGTACTGCGATGTCCTTGATGGGTAGCGTGTAGCTCCCGGACCGACTGGGTACCCTCCTTGGTGACTGGTGGTGAGAACGTGGTGTAAGGCCGGGTCCCTCTGGGTAAACTCAGATTAGGGCATACAGGTGGCGACTCCACTCCATCCGTATCCCCCTGGGATCCATATAAGCCTCCGGACTTTTCCGACAGAGACGTGAAGTGCAAAGTCAGATAATCGGGGACCGGTACCCCATCTTGCGGCAGAGTCTCTCTGGCAGGGCCAGAATAAAGTATGCAGGTGGCGACTCCGCTCAGTCCGCACCCCCTGAGATCCTTTCGCCTGTGGAGCCTAACTCCTCTGCTCCCCTCCTGGGCCTTCTTGGTTGGACTCTGACCAGGGACAGAGCCAGTTTTAACTCTGCCCCAGTCCCCCCGTCTCGAGCCCTGAGACCGGGAACCGTGGACCCTGAGGCGACAGCAGCCTTGTGCTGACCTGCCGTCCCAAAGACCCACGCCTAAAGACCCGGTTATTAAAATGGCCTCCAGTTATATTTGATTCTATTAAGTGCTAAGGTAAAGTGCTCCCTCACCCTCACCCACTACTTGGTTCCCCCTAACTTTGGTTCCCCCCAACTCCTCCATTCAGCACTGGGGCAGCACTATGGTGCTTTTTAGACCCCCTACAGAACTGGAGTGGTGTAGAGTTGAGTGTGTGGTTGGGGTCCTGTGTGGTGCTCCATCCTTACCTTGGAGAGGAGATACCACACCTAATTCTGAGGTGCAGTACCCCTGTGGCGACTGAACCCTCAGTGGCGCCACATATGCTTGTCCACCAGACTGAAATTTTCTAACCAGCCCCGGTTTTGATGAATGAAGTCTATATGGATTGAAGTCTTCTCTTCACCTGAGAGGATAAAGGAGCCATGGAAGAAAGGTGAATGCATGCTGCCTGAAGTAGCTGTCTGGGTGAGCAGGCTTGAGAAGATTCTGAGTAAGCAGAGCAGAATGAGAGTGCAAGTACAGACTACCCAAAAGTAACTTCCATAGCCAACACCAAGTGAGTGCAGCCAGTAAGCAACAGAGGAACATGTAGCTGCATCAGAAGAGCCTAGGGTACTATGTGGTTGTGAAAGTGACACTGAGCAGAAGAGGGCCTGGAGTGCACATTCAGAAGAAGACAATCAAATCATATAAATGGGCACTATGAATGCGACAGCATTGTGTGCAGAAGCCGACTGAGGGGAGCATTTCCAAATACCAGTATGAGAGTGAGCCTCCTGAAGAGAAACAAGAAAGTGGTCCTAAAAGTGTGACAGGGTCTGTACACCACGTTCCAAATTACATTGCAAATGCTATTTGTCTCTGATTTTCCTAAATGGTCGATGCAAATGAGTCAGTATAGTGTTCAAATCATCAACCATTAGAGAATAAATCAGATTGTGCTGGACAAACCTCCCAATGATAACAATAATTTTTCAAAACCCCAAAAAATTAAAATACACTGTTCCAAATTATTATGCAGAACACAGTAAACAAACATTTTATAGATTGTTAGTAGCTGAAAATGGTCATTTGTTGAACTTGCTGCATTATGAGATCACATTTACTGAAATCAAAAGTCATAACAAGTCAAGTTACATGTTAACATACAAACCCTTCTTTGATATCACCTTCACAATTCTTGCATCAATTTAACTTGCAAGTTTTTGCATAGTTTCTGCTTGAATATCTTTGCAATATGTCGGAATAGCCTCTCAGAGCTGCTGATTTGATGTAAACTCCCTTCCACCCTTATAGATCTTTTACTTGAGGAAACTCCATAGTTTCTCAAAAGGGTTGAGGTCAGGGGAGAATGATGGTCACCGAATGGTTTATCTTCTTTTATGCCCATACGAGTGTAGCAACCAATGTCTCAAAGGTATTCTTTGCAGTATGAGTTAGTGCATTGAAAATGATTTTGCTAAGGATGGCACGGTTCTTCTTTTTATATAACGAAAGAAAGTGATCAGTCAAAAACTACTGCCCATCTATGCTCTGTATCAGCAACAAATTTCTTCACAATACGTTGATCATGCATACGTTTTCGTGAAACATCTAATGTTTTCATATCTTGTCCATGGCATTGCACCATTTGTCGCTTTTCAGCAGCAGAGAGATCTTTTTTCTTTCCCACATTGTTTGAAACATGTGGCTGCTTAATAATATGGAACATCCTTCTTAAGTAGCTTTCCTTTAACCCCTTAAGGACCGAGCCACTTTGTACATTAATGACCGGGCCAATGTTTTCAATTCTGACCACTGTCACTTTGTGTGGTAATACATCTGGAACGCTTCAACGGATCCCCCTGATTCTGAGAATGTTTTTTCGTGACATATTGCACTTCATGATTGTGGTAAAATTTATTTAATATGACTTGCATTTGTTTGTAAAATAAACAGAAATTTATCGAAAAAATTTTAAATTTTGCAATTTTCAAACTTTGAATTGTTATGCCCTGAAATCAGAGAGATATATCACACAAAATAGTTAATAAATAACATTTCCCACATGTCTACTTTACATCAGCACAATTTTGGAACCAAATTTTTTTTTTGCTAGGGAGATATAAGGGTTAAAAGTTGACCAGCGATTTCTCATTTTTCCAACAAAATTTACAAAACCATTTTTTTAGGGACCACATCACATTTGAAGTCACTTTGATGTGTCTATATGACAGAAAATACTCAAAAGTGAGACCACTCTAAAAACTGCACACCTCAAGGTGCTCAAAACCACATTCAAGAAGTTTATTAACCCTTCAGGTGCTTCACAGGAACTGAAGCTATGAGGAAGAAAAAAATTAACATTTAACTTTTTTTCACAAAATATTAAATTTAGACCAAACAGATAAAATGAACCCCAAAATGTATTGTGCAATTTCTCCTGAACATGCTGATACCAAATATGTGGTGGAAAACTACTGTTTGGGCGCATGGCAGGGTTCATAAGTGAAGGAGCGCCATTTGACTTTTTGAATTCAAAATTTTCTGGAAATCAGCAAATGCCATGTTGTGTTTGGAGAGCCCCTGATATCCCTAAACAGCAGAAACCCCTCACAAGTGACCCCATTTTGGAAACTAGACCCCTCAATGAACTTACCTAGATGTGTGATGAGCACTTTGAACCCCCAGGTGCTTCACAGAAGTTTATAACATAAAGATGTGAAAAAAAAATCACAAAAATTTCTTTTTAGCCCCAATTTTTTTATTTTCACAAGGGTAACAGGAGAAAGTGGACCCCAAAAGTTGTTGTGCAATTTCTCCTGAGCATGCCGATACCCTATATGTGGCAGAAAAACACTGTTTGGGTGCATTATACGGCGCTCTACGCTGAGCACTTACTTTGCGGCTTCCATCTAAATCTCCAAATGACTTGATTCAGATGAAACCCTGGAGGGATCCATTCACTATAATAAGATGAGGCAGCAGAGTTACTCTGTTCAGCGTTATCCTTCTTTTCAGATGTGCACAAAACTGTGGCTGACCGCGCTTTTATTTACGCCTAAAATGATGGACACCGCCGAATCATAGGTCAGACGCCGTCCACAGTGCCTCCATCTGTCTCATTACAGGGAATCTTCCGTCAGGGGTTTCCATCTGAATCACGTATTTCAGAGATTTACATGGAAACCCGGTGTAAGGGCTCAGCGCAGAGCACAGGATAAATGTGCGCCGAGCCTTACTGCGATCCTTGGGAGGCAGAATACACAAATCAGCAGCAGGTGAAGAATTGGTTTTATATATTTTTTACGTCGTTCCTCGTGTAGTATAAAAGTGATTAGACGACTTTATTCTTCGGGTCGGTGCGTTTACAGCGATGCCAGATTCATATCGGGTTTTTATGATTGACAGCTGTCACTCACTAAAAAACGCTTTTTTGCAAAAAATAATGTTTGCATCTCCATATTTAGAGAGCTATAATTTTTCCATATTTAGTCCGACAGAGTCATGCTTGTTTTTTGTGGGATGAGTTGACGTTTTTATTGGTACCACTTTTGGGCAAATTACATTTTTTGATCGCCTTCTATTTAGATTTTTGGGAGGCAGAATGAACAAAAAACAAGTCAGGATTTTTTTGTTGTTACTTGTGTGGTAAAATTGATAAGACAGCTTTATTTTTCGGGTCAGTACGTTTACAGCAGTACCACATTTATGTAATTTTTTTATGTTTTTGCGCTTTTACATAATAAAACTTTTATAGAAAAAATAATTATCGTTGCATCGCTTTATTCTGAGCGCTGTAACTTTTTAATTTTTAGGATGATGGAGCTGTATGGCAGCTTGATTTTTGCAGGACAAGATGACGTTTTCAGCGGTACCATTTTTATTTACATCCGTCTTTTTGATCGTGTTTTATTCTACTTTTTTCCAGCGATATTATGAAAAGTCATAGTTTCTAATGTTTTTTCTTTTTTTTTACGCTGTTCACTGAAAGGGTTAACTAATGTAACACGTTTATAGATCGGGTCGTTCCGGACGTGGCAATACCAAATATGTGTACTCTTTTGTTTATTTTTTTTTTTTTACCTATAAATCTGTATTTATTAGTGTAATTTTTTTTTTTACATTTTTTTTGTTTACACCCTGTGCCAGTTCCAAGCTATGATGGACACTGCACGGCAAGGAGCATTAACTTACACGGGCAAATGCCGTGCAGTGTCCGTCATTGAGCGTTATGGGGTTAATTGGGCTCACCTGGCAAACTAACTATCACAGGTGATTGAGATAAATTTCAGCGATCCAAAGAGCGCTGAGACACATGACCGTGTATGGCCAACCCGGGTTCCACCCTTTACAATGCCCCTTCCATCTTCCAGCACTCACTTTTTTCCACCAAATAAAAACACTGCACCTTTATTACTTTTGGATAAATTTGGCCACAGTGGCCATTTTATTAACAAACAACATTAACATATTAACAGTGTTATAAAATAAATAAGAAGGGAGGGTCCTTGGAGTTAAAAAATTAGATCTGGCATAAATTAAACCAAAACTTGAACCGCCATATTACCCTCAGCCATCCATCACCAGCTCAAGGGCACCAAAGGCTCCCAGAGTAAAACCCCATCCAGAGCCGAAAACCAAATGCCCGATCACCCCGCTCCAATTAACAAACTGCCTGTAATTTTGCCAAATTCTTTCCACCGACACTTCTGTGTCAACTCCAAGAACCCCACCCCCCACCAAGCCACTGCGACAAACCCCCTTTCTCTTTTTTTTTTGCATAAAAAAATAGACATATGTCTATTTTACTGCTTTATCTCCTCTAGCAATACACCCACTCCTTCACAATTATACTCAATAAGATATCAACCAGAAAAAGGGCTGGGTACTTTCTCTTATGACTTCCCTTCTGGACTGACTATTTTCCCACACTTTCCTTAATATACTCCCCCCTTCCCCTTTAAATGCCCGCCCCTCCACGCTTATACCCAATCCTCATCCCTTTGTTTTAAAAATTGCACCCTCCTGGTCAATCCCGGTCATGTGGGACTTCCTTCTAGCTGCACTTGCCTCCAGACCCCTTCATGACCGTGTACAACCAACCCGGGTTCCACCCTTTACAATGCCCCGCCCATCTTCCAGCACTCACTTTTTTCCACCAAATAAAAACACTGCACCTGTATTACTTTTGGATAAATTTGGCCACAGTGGCCATTTTATTAACAAACAACATTAACATATTAACAGTGTTATAAAATGAATAAGAAGGGAGCGTTCTTGGAGTTAAATAATTAGATCTGGCATAAATTAAACCAAAACTCGAACCGCCATATTACTCTCAGCCATCCATCACCAGCTCAAGGGCACCAAAAGCTCCCAGAGTAAAACCCCGTCCAGAGCCCAAAACCAAATGCCAGATCACCCCGCTCCAATTAACAAATTGCCTGTAATTTTACCAAATTCTTTCCACTGACACTTCTGTATCAACTCCAAGAACCCCACCCCCCACCACAAATGAACAGCCCTGACCACCTCAGGCTCGTGAGTGCCCCAACACCGCCAAAGCCATCTCAATCCTCTCCTGTATAGCCAATGCCCACAAATCGATACCAATGTCATTCAAGTGCACGCCATCCTTTTCCCAAAAATTTCCAACCCCCGCCTCGAGTTCAAAATGTCGAACGCTCACTACCCCGTTCCTGGACAGAAAAGCTGATATGGCTCAGTTCAACTTCACTCGTGCCCTATTAATCCCCTTCAAAGATCTAGCCTCCCTCCATTTTTTCCTTGGCACAATGTCAGACCAAACCGTCAACACCTCAGGAAAGGATGTCCATAACCTTAAAAATTCAAAACGAATGTCCCTAATCAATTCCCTAACCGGGCAGGCCCCCAAATCATTCCCACCTGCATGTACCACCAAAATATCCAGCATACGGTCCAAATGGGCTGCCTTATGAAATTCAGGAAGCACTCTTCTCCACACCATCCCTCTAAAGTCCAGCCACCGGACCACCACTTGCTCTCTATTAAAACCTAATTGCCTACCGTCTGGCCTCACGTCTGCCCGCAGCGCCCCCCAGTGGATGAAAGAGTGTCCCAGAATCCATGCTAACAATGGTACGCCACCTGCAACACACAACCACAAAGAATTCAACACTTATCAAGATAAAAAACATAAGCCCCATACCTAATGCCGTACATAGGACAAATAACGATCAGAACTCCACTTCCCGATGCGTTGTATGACGTCCTTGCCCAAACCCAAACCATCCGCTTCCGATGCCGCGCCAATCCTGAAAGAATGTGAGCCGTACACCTCCGAGCGAAGGCCCAACTCCCGAACTCCTTTCTTAAATACCGCTATGAATTGAAAATGTGACAAAAACTCCCCATTTTCATGGCATAATAAGGGGCCCGCCCGCCCAAGCCAAACCTGCCAGTACGCCATTAAACATTTCCTTGGGCCCATGAAAGCTCCATTTACCTCACTCAATACTACCCGCTTGCCTCTATCCAATTGATCTGTCTTCCCACGCCTGATCCAAAATTCAATGCCCCTAGCCCAACAGCTAACATCCTCTGCAAACAAACCCCCAATCCTATTCCTGCTCGGTGCCACCAACTCGCCTAATCTCAGCGCACCAAAAAACGCCAATGAAAAAGCCAACATAAACAGTGTAGCTTCAAAAACTGAACAACATATCTTATCCAACACTAAACCAAACCTTTCCAAGATGCTAAAAGACACCGGTCTTCTTTTATCTAAAACCTTACCCCCTCTCCTAAAGCCCCTAAGTGATTGCTTCACTAGAAAGGACTTCGTAACATTTTTTTTTCCTTGCAATTTAAAACCAAATGCTAGACCTGCAACGAATTTGCCCACTTTTGAAACAGACCACCCAATCTCTGCTGCCCTTCCCACAAGAAACAACACCGCCATCTCTCTATCGCCGTCATTCTCCACCAAGCCCTACTGCAGTAACCAACTTTGCCATACTCGCCACGATGCCTCGTATGATGACCAGGTCTGCCTTGTAATGGATTCCTGAATTAACCGTCCCGCTCCTCCATAACCAGCTGCCACAGATGCGAAGGGCATTCCTTTCCCACGTCCTCCGCCTCTGGTGCTAGCGCCTGGAAACGATCCCACTGGAAACGAGACAAGGCATTTGCGATGGAATTTTGCACACCTGGAACGTGGACTGCTGTAATCCAAGCATTCAAATTAAGACAACAGAGAACTAGTTCCCTCAGCAGCCTAATCACAGGCGGAGATGAAGCCGACAAGCTGTTGATTACAGACACCACTCCCATATTATCGCAATGAAACCGTATTCTCCTGTTCGCAAAACACTCCCCCCAAAATTGAAACTGCAACTACGATAGGAAACAATTCCAAAAACGCCAGGTTCCTCGTAAGACCCCTCTCCTGCCACAGACTCGGCCATACTCCAACACTCCAACGCCCCTTCCAGTAGGCCCCATAACCAGCACCTCCCGCAGCATCTGTAAAAATCTCACAATCAAAACTGCTCAAAAACTCGTGCTGAATTAATGACCTGCCGTTATAATTTTCCAAAAACAACTTCCAAACCTTCAAATCCTCCTTTTGGTCCTTATTTAAACTAATGAAATGATGCGGCGCACGCACTCTTGCTGTCGCCCCTTACAACCTGCAACAAAATATTCTGCCCATTGGCAAAATCCTCCATGCAAAATTCAAACGACCTAACAGTGATTGTAACTCCTACAGCGTCACCTTATGCAACCTCCTGGCTCTATCCACTTCTAGCTTGAGCAGACTCAATTTATCATCAGGCAACCGACACTCTATCCTCTCCAAATTGATTAATATGCCCAAAAGACTTAAAATGGTGCAAGGTCCTTCTGTTTTTTCTTCCGCCAATGGTATGCTAAAATGCTCCGCTACCCTCACCATAGTACCTAACAAATTCCTACACAACAACGATTGTGGAGGACCTATAAACAAAAAGTCATCCAAATAATGAATGACCGACTGAACTGATGCCAAGTCTCTCATCACCCATTCCAAAAAGGTACTAAACGTTTCAAATAAGGATCACGAAATTGCGCAACCCATTGGCAAACACCTATCCACATAGTATTTCCCTTTCCAAAAACAACCTAACAACGGGATGCTATCCGGGTGAACTGGCAGCAACCTAAAAGCCGACTCGATATCAGTCTTAGCTAGCAACGATCCTTGCCCGTATCTCCGTACCCATTGCACCGCCGCATCGAATGATGTATACTCAACCAAACACAATTCTTGCGCAATGCCATCATTCACGGAAAGCCAATTAGGGTTGGACAAATGCTGAATCAAACAAAACTTATTCAGCTCTTTCTTGGGCACAACCCCCAACGGTGAAATAATCACCTTACTACTAGGTAATTCCTGAAACGGTCCAGCCATTCTACCCAATTCAACCTCTTTTGACAGCTTCACACTAACCACCTCCAGATGAAGGGAAGCCGACGTCAAACTCCTAACAGAAAAGGGGACCTCGTGATCAGGAGGAGGAATTCTAAAACCCTCCAAAAAAACATCTGAAATGACCTTAGCCTTCAACTGATCAGGATACCTACTTAGAAAGGGGGCCATCTCGTGAAGCCTCTCCGGAGTCACCCCCTTGACCGGTACCCACTGGCAGCTTTCCCTCTCCCTTCTTAAAGCATTTAGATGCTCCATGTGAACTTCCGTTACAATGGGAGCACACGTGTTTAAATTTGCAAGAGTTCCCGTACTTACATTGCCCGTCATTAAATTGCCAACAAGTTCCCATTTCCTTCCTATAGTTTTGTGCCCCTTGGCTACTTCCACCGTGTCCTGCTGATTGGTTCCCACTACTGCCGCTCCCGTGAAAGGACTGCCCATACCTCGCCAGAGCCATAACCTTCAACAACAACCCTATGCCCCTTTGATCTCATCTAATCTCCGGGCGGACTGCCTTCCTCTGCCGAAATTGCTCATCGTATTGTAACCATGTCTGGCCCCCATAAGTACGATGAGCCTCCCCAATGGCATCTAGGTAGCAAAATAAACCCGAGCAATTATCCGGAGCTTTTTCTCCAATGACGCTAGCCATTATTTCAAAAGCTTGCAACCAATTGACAAATGTCTGAGGAATCAACTTCCACCTATTCTTCTCTTCCTCCTCTTTTCTACTGTCGTTCTTTTTTCCCTTATCCAGATTAAACTTTTCCAACGGAAGAAGGGAAAAAATTTCAATATGATCATCCCTCCAGATTTTTTCTTTAACCTTTTACTTCAAGTGTGCCCCCAATGGCCCCTTAAAGCACACATATACCTCCCCTTTGGCCCTATCATCCAATTTTACGGCATCTGCTTTATCTTTTTCTGTCTGCATGGACACCGATACACCTGAAGTTGCCCCCTCTCCACCCACCTCCGACCTTGCCGATTCACTCCCCACCTGCAACACTACAGGTTGACTAGGTAACCAAGCCCCCACGGAGATAACCTTGCCTGGCTGGCTCCACCCCCATCTATTCTCGCCAGAAATTGCAAAATGCTTGCCAAAATATCCCTGAGCCCCACAACATCCGACCCACGCCTCCCCCTAACATTTACCCCGCTGGGCCCTGCCAACTGCCTATCCCCTGCCCCATCAGCTAATGACTACGCGGGCGACAAACCATACATAGACACATATTCACCGAGCTGCGCAGGTGCAGTGTCCCCGCCAACTGTACGTCCCGAGTCCTGTTGATTCCTTGCGTCGCCCGATCCTCTCCGTATTCCGATCCTCCAGACTCTTGCTGCTGCTCAAGACCTGTACCCCTTAGTACCCGTGGGTGTATGCCATCAGGTCCTGGTGATTTGTTTATTTTAATGTTACTGAGGCGTTTCTGTACCCCAGCTTGGGTTAGATTTGTCATACTTAGTGGAGGATTAAGCTTGTCACTTCTCATTTCGCCTGTTAGTTCTTTTTCCTTTGTGAAAGTTGACGAAAAACATTTATTTAATAGATTAGCTTTATCCTCATCTTTCTCTATGATTTTGCCTTCATCACTTTTTATCGGTCCAATATTATTTGATTTAATCCTTTTACTATTTATATACGTAAAGAACAGTTTTGGATTTGATCTACTTTCCCTAGCAATACGTCTCTCTGTTTCCTCCTTTGCTATTTTTATTTGTTTTTTGCAGGTTCTCGTTTTTTCCTTGTAACACATTAGTGCCTCCTTGCTGTTTTCCTGTTTTAATCTCTTGAATGCCTCTTTTTTGCTATTTAACGCCCCTTTTACGTTCTTGTTCAATCATATTGGTTTCCTCTTATTTCTGGCCCTTTTATTCCCATACGGTATATACCTCTCGCACTGAGTATTCAGAATTCTTTTGAAGGTTTCCCATTTACTATTCGTATTTCCTTGATTAAGAACTTTGTCCCAGTCTATAAGTTGAAGGTTTTCTTTCAGCTGATCAAACTTCGCCCTCCTAAAGTTTAATGTTTTAGTTGTTCCCTTATTGATAACCCTACTGAAGGGCATTTTGAAATTGATAATATTATGGTCGCTATTACCTAGGTGCCCCCCTATCTGTACCTCAGTTATTCTATCAGGCCCATTAGTCAATATTAAGTCCAACACGGCCTTCCCTCTCGTTGGTTCCTGCACAAGATGTGCTTAATTATTAGGCAACTTCCTTTCCTTTGGCAAAATGGGTCAGAAGAGAGATTTGACAGGCTCTGAAAAGTCCAAAATTGTGAGATGTCTTGCAGAGGGATGCAGCAGTTTTGAAATTTCCAAACTTTTGAAGTGTGATTACCGAGCAATCAAGCGTTTCATGGCAAATAGCCAACAGAGTTGCAAGAAGCGTGTTGGCCAAAAAAGGAGCAAAATAACTGCCCATGAATTGAGGAAAATCAAGCGTGAAGCTGCCAAGATGCCATTCGCCACCAGTTTTGCCATATATCAGAGCTACAACGTTACTGGAGTATAAAAAGCACAAGGTGTGCGATACTCAGGGACATGGCCAAGGTAAGGAAGGCTAAAAAACGACCACCATTGAACAAGAAACATAAAATAAAACGTCAAGAATGGGCCAAGAAATATCTTAAGACTGATTTTTCAAAGGTTTTATGGACTGATGAAATGAGAGTGACTCTTGATGGGCCAGATGGATGGGCCAGAGGCTGGATCAATAAAGGGCAGAGAGCTCCACTCCGACTCAGACGCCAGCAAGGTGGAGGTGGGGTACTAGTATGGGCTGGTATCATCAAAGATGAACTTGTGGGACCTTTTCGGGTTGAGGATGGAGTGAAGCCCAACTCCCAGACCTACTGCCAGTTTCTGGAAGACAACTTCTTCAAGCAGTGGTACAGGAAGAAGTCGGTATCGTTCAAGAAAAACATGATTTTCATGCAGGACAATGCTTCATCACATGCATCCAACTACTCAGCAGCGTGGCTGGCCAGTAAAGGTCTAAAAGATGAAAAAATAATGATATGCCCCCCTTGTTCACCTGATCTGAACCCCATAGAGAACCTGTGGTCCATCATAAAATGTGAGATCTACAGGGAGGGAATACAGTACACCTCTCGTAACAGTGTCTGGGAGGCTGTGGTGGCTGCTGCACGAAATGTTGATCGAAAACAGATCAAGCAACTGACAGAATCTATGGATGGAAGACTGTTGAGTGTCATCATAAAGAAAGGTGGCTATACTGATGACTAATTTTTTTGTTTTTTGTTTTTGCATGTCAGAAATGTTTATTTCTAAATTTTGTGCGCTGCTATTGGTTTAAATGGTGGAAATAAACAAGTGAGATGGGATTATATTTGGTTTTTATTAAGTTGCCTAATAATTCTGCACCGTAATAGTTACCTGCACAAACAGATATCCTCCTAAGATAGCCAAATCTAAAAAAAAAACCACTCCAACTTCCAAAAATATTAAGCTTGGATATTTATGAGTCTTTTGGGTTGATTGAGAACTTAGTTGTTGATCAATAATAAAAATAATCCTCTAAAATACAACTTGCCTAATAATTCTGCACACAGTGTATTTGGAAAAGATCTGCTGTTGTGCAATGTTAAAACTACAAGTGTTTCCAAATTGAATGACTGTAAATAAAGCAATGTTGAACTGTTCTTATCGCTTGGTTTCTTATATGAATGAGGGCAGTGTATACTTGGTATACACTAAAGAGGGCACAGCTCATAAAGTCCACCCCTGCTAAAATCCATCAGCAGAGACTCAGAGTCTTTGTCACTCTGCTCATGTTCTCCTGCCTGTCTAACTGTGTAAAGGCAAATCACTGAGGTGGGCTTTCAGTTAAGGCCATGGCCATCCTTTAACAATAGCAGGAAAGTGTATGCTGGGAAATAAGAAAAGATAAATCCAGCCAGCAAAGTACTAACAGAAAGATGAGGAAGAAAAACTGCCTACTGAAAAATAACTCATTGCAATTTACAGTGAAATGGAATGTGGAAAGTTACTAGACATACTAGACAAGCATTTGCTCAAAAAGTAGACTTAATTTGCTCAGATAGTGGAGGAAAAGCATACTTTTACTCTAATTTTGAGTAAAATGACAGGTGAGCTTTAAATAAAGTATAAACCTCTCTGAAAAAGTTTTTTTTTGCACTATGACATACGTTACTGAGTTGAAGATAATAAAGCTGGTTGCACCCAACTTTGAACCTGATCCGCTGATGTGGAAAGGAAGTCCTTCTTCCTAAAACTTGTCACAGTGAGTATATATTTTTTGTAAATCAAACAATTTAATCCAAGGCATATTCTGGTTGTCTTCCATCATAATAACTTGCAATTATCACATCATATGATATCATATGATATAGCACAACCAATCAGGAGGAAATATCAGCCTGTATAAAAGCAAAAGCAGGAAATTCAGCTCAATTTTATGGTGAATATGTGAGAGGACATCACAGAGATCAAAGCATAACCATAGAGATAGGGAGAGATATCCTTTAAAAAAATGATCACATTGAACAGGTAGTGTGTGCCAGCATAACTGTGAACAAAATTAGAGAGCGAGGAAAAGAGAATAAAACAGATTTACTTGCTAAGTAGAGAGAAGGCAAGAGAGTTACTGTGTCATACACATTTGTTCAGGGCAATTGGAGGCTTTCTATTTCTTTTGATTTGTGTTAAATCTATTTCCTGGCAAAATATGGAGAATCTGGCAAATTAGAATTTCAAAGATTCACTCATATCAGGTTATTTCACATTTTGCCATTCATTTATAAAGTTTCTTTCCAATTTTATTTGATAAAATATTGAACTATACTCCAATATCGTCCTTGTGACATCATAAAGGGGAATTTAGTTAGAATTAGCTTCTTACATGTTATAGATCCATAAGAGAAGATCACATTAATAAAGTCTGTCTGAGCTTAAACCTCTGTGCTACTCACATAGCTTTCTGCTATTTAATGATATGATTCTGATTACTTATGCAATTTATTTCTGATGTGTTTTTGATTCCTCTTGGAAGTGTAGAAAGTACTGACAGGAAAAAATAGCTCATTTTAACATCAGGGAAACATTTCACAGATCAGAAATGATCATTAAATACATATTTTTGTATTCATTATGAAAGATGTAAATAGTTTACATAGCAGATGGAAGGTATGTAGTGAATGGACATGCCTCCCTTAATAAATTCAGAGTTAAAGATGAGTAAGCTTTCCATAAGCGACAGGCAGTTAATTGCGCAAACACTGTTACTGTGCCTGTGCCATCAGGATTGGGGGCACCAGCAGTACTACACACTGACAGCTCCGCAAAAATGACAGAGATCAGAGAAATCTTTAATTCTTGTTATTAAATACAGATGATCAAATTAACCATTACTCAATTTTTTTTCTCTAGTTCCCGTGAATTGGAACACTTCGTGATTTAATTTGCATGGACTTGCCCAAAAAAATACCCATTTCACACACTGCTGAAAAATCACAGAGCGGGTTAATTACATCAGGCGTGGTCAAGTAGGCTTCACCATAATGCCCTGCAGATATAATATCAAATGGTCTAGCACAGCCAATCAGATGGGGACTATCACAGCCAGTAGAAAATACAAGGGCCAGCTAAGCAGTACCATTTTATATGTTTTTTTTTCTTATTTTGTTTAGGGGTAGGAGGTCAGAGCGCACAGCTCATTCCAGATAGAGACAAAAAAAAAGGGCAAAAATTGGATTGTGTTGTACTAATGCACTGGAATTCCATTGTAAATTGGAATGATAGTCAGTGTGTGAATAATAACCAAAGATTTAATGAGACAGGGAAATGCTGAACCTAGATATTTACGTGACTGTGAATTCATTGGTCTGGGATATACAGTAATAACAGCACAGCACCTTAAAGAGGTTGTCTGAAACCTAACAGCAAACCTTTTCTTAATATATAACTATTTATTTTTAAACAATACTTTTGTAGTGTATATCAATTAAAAATTCCCTAATATTTCCTCTGTACTTTAACTTCATTTGTTTTTTTCACTTCCAAGGACAGTTTAAGTCTCCCGGCATGCACTGAGTATTCTTAAACAGAACATCATCAGGGGTCCAGGGGTGCTGTGACTCACCCATGGTCCTTTTTTTAATTTGAATTTTAAACTTTTCGATCATCTGTACTGTTAAACCTTTAAATGCCATGATAAATAATAACGCAACATTCAAAGGGAAATATTGAGATTGCGCTTTAATTGCATCACAGGTAATCTTTACATCCTGGAGGCCCACCTCCATTAAGGGAACCTTGGCTCTCTTCTGACCATATTGCCTGTCCTTAACCCCTTTAAAGCCCATGACGTACTAATACGCGTCTGTGCCCTGGGCTTTAAGAGCCTGACCCGTATTAGTACGTCATCGCGATCGCGCGCGCACACAGGCTTTGCGGGCGCGATCGCTGACAGGTGTCAGCTGATTGTCACAGCTGACACCCGGTACTGTAACGGGTCTGGGAGGTGGAACCTCTGAGCAACTATACAAAGGGGCAGTCTTTGTAAGGAAGCGGGTGGCTCCCAGGGAAGGCGGGCAGGTAGTCACGGCAAGTGACAGGGACAGTCACTGGGTAGAAGGGCAGGAAGTCACGGCAAGTGACGGGGGCAGTCTCTTGACAGGCGGGTGGTCACGGCAAGTGACAGCAGGCTAAGAGTCTCTAGATGGGCAGGTGGTCATGGCAAATGACAGCAGGGTAAGAGTCTCTAGACGGGCAGGTGGTCACGGCAAGTGACAGCAGGGTAAGAGTCTCTAGACAGGCTAGCAGGCAGGTAGCAGGTGAGCGCTCCCAGGTGAGCAGGCAAGAGTCTCTGGACAGGCAGGTGGTCACGGTAAGTGATGGCAGAGCCTCCAGGTAGGCTAGCAGGCAGGTAGCAGGTGAGCGCTCCCAGGTGACCGGGCAAGAGTCTCTGGACTGGCAGGTGGTCACGGCAAGTGACGGCAGAGCCTCCAGGTAGGCTAGCAGGCAGGTAGCAGGTGAGCGCTCCCTGGTGAGCGAGTAAGAGTCTCTGGACAGGCAGGCAGGTATCTGGCAGGTACTTCCTGGTCCGCAGGCGGACTGATCCATAGACAGATTGGCAGGTGCTGGTAGGCAGACTGTCGGACCACAGGATAGCAAGCAGGTAAGCATATATCAGGCAGGTATCAAGCAGGAATCTGGCAGGTGACTGGCAGGTAACTGGTAACGGGACCTGAGGGCTGAAGCAGAGTTGAAAGGCTTTGCAACAACATTACTCGGGCACCTCCATTTTGGAGGAGGTGCCTTATACATGGTGAGGTCCTCCGGCCATTGGCCGGAGACTCCTTAGGACAGCGCACGCGGGCCCTTTAAGAGAGGGGGAGCGCGCGCGCGCGCACCCTAAGCACAGAGGCCGGGAAGCAGCGCGTGCTGCCAGCAGAGCGGGAGGAAGACGCCGGGCACGGAGCGGAGAGGTGAGGGGAACGGCGTCCCTGCCTAGCAGGAGGCAGGGACGCCGACGCTACAGTACCCCCCCCTTTAGGCCCCCCCTTTTTTAGGCCAGACAGAAATTTATCAAGGATGAGCGGGGCATGGATGTTCTCCCGGGGCTCCCATGTTCTCTCCTCAGGACCAAACCCCTTCCAATCCACTAGAAAAAAGGTTCTTCCTCTTACCCTTTTGGTGGCCAGAATGTTCTCTACCTCAAACTCGTTTTCAGCGGAAACCGGAGCAGGAGGCGTACCTGTAGACTTGGAAAAAGAGTTAAGTATCACGGGTTTGTGTAGAGATACATGGAAGGAGTTAGGAATCCGCAAATTGGCCGGGAGTTTCAATTTATAGGCCACCGGGTTGATTTGTTTGATAACTTCCAGTGGGCCGATGAACCGAGGCCCTAACTTGTAGGAAGGAATCTTGAGCCGGACATATTTGGATGAGAGCCAGACCTTATCTCCAGGACAGAATTGTGGTGGATCCAGACGTCTCTTGTCAGCCTGTTTTTTCATCCGCTCAGATGACTGAAGAAGTGCAGATCTGGTACTCTCCCAAATGGAGGAAAATTCGTTAACGAGAGATTCCGCAGCCGGATTGTCCACCGAGGCGGAGACGGGAAACGGGATCCGAGGATGCTGACCGAAGACTACAAAAAACGGGGATTTGGAGGAAGATTCGCTCTCGTGATTATTGTAAGAAAATCCGGCCCACGGTAAAAGATCCACCCAGTCGGAATGGTGAGCATTAACAAAGTGCCGGAGGTAACTGGTTAAAATTTGGTTGATCCGTTCTACTTTGCCATTGGACTGTGGGTGATAAGCAGAAGAAAAGTCCAAGGTGACCCCCAGCAGTTTACACATGGCTCGCCAAAAACGAGAGGTGAACTGAACCCCTCGGTCGGATACGATGTGGAGAGGAAGACCATGAAGACGGAAGACATGATAGACAAAGTCTTTAGCTAACTCTGATGCAGACGGGAGACCCGGCAGGGGAATAAAGTGAGCCATTTTGGAGAAGCGGTCAGTGACCACCCATATGACCGTACAACAGAGACAGGGAGGTCCGTAATAAAGTCCATAGCTATATGCTGCCACGGAGCAGCAGGTACAGGAAGAGGAAGGAGACGGCCGGCTGGCAGATGTCTCGGAACCTTGTTGCGGGCGCAGGACACACAGGCTGAAAGAAAGTCTATTACGTCCTTGTGCAGGGTAGGCCACCAGTAATGCCGGGTAATAAGCTGGTGGGTCTTTTTCTGACCAGCGTTGCCAGCTAGCTTGGACGAGTGTCCCCAGTGTAGAACCTTCTCACGATCAGGAACAGTTACGAACGTCTTACCGGGTGGAAGACGATTTAGAGTCACGGGGGCCACCTGCATTACTTTGGCGGGTCGATGATGTGTTTAGGCTCCTCCTCAAGATCAGAGACCATAAAGGATCGGGATAAGGCATCAGCTTTGATGTTTTTGTCAGCCGGGCGAAAATGAAGAATGAAATTAAAGCGGGCGAAGAACAAGGACCACCGGGCTTGGCGCGGGTTAAGTCTCTGGGCACTCTGGAGGTAAGCCAAGTTCTTGTGGTCCGTGTAAATTATTACCGGGTGAAGAGCCCCCTCGAGCAGGTAACGCCACTCCTCCAGTGCCAGCTTAATGGCCAACAATTCTCGGTCTCCTATAGAATAATTGTGCTCCGAAGAGGAGAAGTGTTTGGAGAAGAAGCCGCAAGTTACCATTCTTCCGGAAGACTACTTTTGGGTAAGTACTGCTCCGGCTCCGGAGGAGGAAGCGTCGACTTCTAGAAAGAATTGTTTGTTGCAGTCCGGACGATGCAGCACAGGTGGGAGGTGGAACCTCTGAGCAACTATACAAAGGGGCAGTCTTTGTAAGGAAGCGGGTGGCTCCCAGGGAAGGCGGGCAGGTAGTCACGGCAAGTGACAGAGACAGTCTCTGGGTAGAAGGGCAGGAATTCACGGCAAGTGACGGGGGCAGTCTCTTGACAGGCGGATGGTCACGGCAAGTGACAGCAGGGTAAGAGTCTCTAGATGGGCAGGTGGTCACGGCAAATGACAGCAGGGTAAGAGTCTCTAGACGGGCAGGTGGTCACAGCAAGTGACAGCAGGGTAAGAGTCTCTAGACAGGCTAGCAGGCATGTAGCAGGTGAGCGCTCCCAGGTGAGCGGGCAAGAGTCTCTGGACAGGCAGGTGGTCACGGCAAGTGACGCCAGAGCCTCCAGGTAGGCTAGCAGGCAGGTAGCAGGTGAGCGCTCCCAGGTGAGCGGGCAAGAGTCTCTGGACTGGCAGGTGGTCACGGCAATTGACGGCAGAGCCTCCAGGTAGGCTAGCAGGCAGGTAGCAGGTGAGTGCTCCCAGGTGAGCAGGCAAGAGTCTCTGGACAGGCAGGTGGTCACAGCAAGTGACGGCTAAGCCTTCAGGTAGGCTAGCAGGCAGGTAGCAGGTGAGCGCTCCCAGGTGAGCGAGTAAGAGTCTCTGGACAGGCAGGCAGGTATCTGGCAGGTACTTCCTGGTCCACAGGTGGACTGATCCATAGACAGACTGGCAGGTACTGGTAGGCAGACTGTCGGACCACAGGATAGCAAGCAGGTAAGCAGATATCAGGCAGGTATCAAGCAGGAATCTGGCAGGTGACTGGCAGGTAACTGGTAACGGGACCTGAGGGCTGAAGCAGAGTTGAAAGGCTTCCCGGCCTCTGTGCTTAGGGCGCGCGCGCGCGCTGCCAGCAGAGCGGGAGGAAGACGCCGGGCACGGAGCGGAAAGGTGAGGGGAACGGCGTCCCTGCCTAGTAGGAGGCAGGGACGCCGACGCTACAGGTACTATGTGCAGGGAGCGGTCCCGCACCACTCCTGGGACATTAACCCCCGCAATGCTGCGTTCGAAGTCGATCGCAGCATTGCGGTGGCTAAGGGGGAGTGATCGGTATACTCACCTCCTCTTCCGGCCTCCAGCGCTGTCTGCCGCGGCTTCCCGGGTGTTGCCATGACCACCCGATGTCGTCATGACAACATCCAGGTCACCAGACAGCAGGAAGATTGTTTGGTCATGCGCAGTGCATGACCAAACAATCTTATCACTGTGCAGCGCTGACTGCCTGCATAGCACAGGGATGGTGCTCCATCCCTATGCTATACAGGCGATCAGAATAAAAAAAGTGAAAGTCCCATAGTGGGACAAAGTAAAAAAACTCTCAGAAAGTGAAGAAAAAAAAAAAAAAATTGTAAAAATGTAAAAGAAAAAAAAAAAAATAATCCACTAAAAATAAAAATATAATGTACCCATCAATAAATATTACTATGAAAAAAAAACAAACAAACAATAAAAGTACACATATTTGGTATCACCGCGTCCGTAATGACCTGACCTATAAAACTGTTTCACTAGTTAACCCCTTCATTGAACACGGTTAAAAAAAAAAAAAAACAAAGCAAAAAACAATGTTTTATCATCATAGCGCCAAACAAAAAATGGAATAACGCGATCAAAAAGACGACTATAAATAAAAATAATACCGCTGAAAACGTCATCTTGTCCTGCAAAAAACAAGCCGCCTTACAGCTCCATCATCCGAAAAATCAAAACGTTATAGCTCTCAGAATAAAGCGATGCAAAATAATAATTTTTTCTATAAAATAGCTTTTATTATGTAAAAGCGCCAAATCATAGAAAAACGATATACATGTGGTAACGCTGTAAATGTACTGACCCGAAGAAGAAAGCTACCTTATCAATTTTACCACACGCGGAGTAGAATAAAAAAATTTAAAAAGACACAATTCCTGAATTGCTGGTTTTTGTTTATTCTGCCTCCCAAAAGCTGGAATAGAAAGTGATCAAAAAATGTCACGTGCCTGAAAATGGCACCAATAAAAACGTCAACTCATCCCGCAAAAAACAAGCCATCACATGACTCTGTAGGCCAAAATATTGAAAAATTATAGCTCTCCAAATATGGCGATGCAAAAACTAGATTTTACAAAATATGTGTCTTTTAGTGTGTGACAGCTGTCAATCATAAAAGCCCAATATGATTCTGGTATCGCTGTATTCGCACCGACCGGAAGTATAAAGTCGTCTAATCACTTATACTGCACTAGGAACGGCGTAAAAAATAAACGCTAGGGCTGGGGTTGGGCTAATGTTATGGTTGGGGTTGTTTTTTATTTCAAAAGTAAAAAAAAAAAAAAGAAAAAGATGATATGGCAACTAGTGTTGAACGCAAGTGCTCGCTACTTGAGTTTTCATCGGGTGCTCGGGTATGCACTGAGTATCGCGGGTGCTCGATTCTCCGCCCCATATGCTTCGCGGGCAAAAAAAACTTGCGGGGATTGCCTGCCATGCACGAGCGATCCCCGCATGTTTTTTTTGGGGTGTCTATTAACCGTGAAACATGCGGGCGGGGACTCGAGCATTTCACTTGGGCACTCGTGATACATGGTGCATACCTGAGTACCCGATGCAAACTCAAGTAGAGAGCACTTGCGCTCAAGAGTAATGACAACTTATTCAATCTGATGACCTAATGTTATCAAATTCTTTGTCGTGCCTCTGGGTTCAAAATGTTCACTATACCCCTTAATAAAATCCTTGAGGGGTATAGTTTCCAAAATGGGGTCATTTGTGGGGGAGCTCCACTGTTTAGGCACATCAGGGGCTCTCCAAATGCGACATGGTGTCCGCTAACAAATGAAAACCATGTCGCGTTTGGAGAGCCCCTGTGTACCTAAACATTGGAGCTCTCCCACAAGTGACCACATTTTGGAAACTAGACCACCCAAGGCACCTATCTAGATGCATAGTGAGCACTTGGAACCCCCAGGTGCTTCACAAATTGATTCGTAAAAATGAAAAAGTGTTTTTTTTTCCACTTTTTCATACTACGAATCATTTTGTGAAGCACCTGGGGGTTCCAAGTGCTCACTATGCATCTAGATAGGTGCCTTGGATGGTCTAGTTTCCAAAATGGGGTCACTTGTGGGGGAGCTCCAATGTTTAGGCACACAGGGGCTCTCCAAACGTGACATGGTGTAAACTAACAAATTGGAACCTTGTCGCGTTTAGAGAGCCCCTGTGCCGATTTTACATTCAATTTGTTTGCGGACACCATGTTGCGTATGGAGAACCCCTGTGTGCCTAAACATTGGAGCTCCCCCACAAGTGACCCCATTTTGGAAACTAGACGACCTAAGGCACCTATGTAGATGCATAGTGAGCACTTGGAACCCCCAGGTGCTTCACAAATTGATTCATAAAAATGAAAAAGTGCTTTTTTTTCCACTTTTTCATTTTTACAAATCATTTTGTGAAGCATCTGGGGGTTCCAAGTGCTCACTGTGCATCTAGATAGGTTCCATGGGTGGTCTAGTTTCTAAAATGTGGTAACTTGTGGGGGAGCTCCAATGTTTAGGCACACAGGGACTCTCCAAACGCAACATGGTTTCCACTAACAATTTGAGCCGATTTTCCATTCAATTTGTTAGCGGACACCATGTTGCGTTTGGAGATCCCCTGTGTGCCTAAACATTGGAGCTCCCCCACAACTGACCTTATTTTGGAAACTAGACCCCCAAAGGCACCTATCTAGATGCATAGTGAGCACTTGGAACCCCCAGGTGCTTCATAAATTGATTTGTAATCATGAAAAAGTGTTTTTTTTTTTCCACATTTTCATTATTACGGATCAATTTGTGAAGCACCTGGGGGTTCCAAGTGCTCACTATGCATATAGATAGGTGCCTTGGGTGGTCTAGTTTCCAAAATGGGGTCACTTGAGGGGGAGCTCCAATGTTTAGGCACACAGGGGCACTCCAAACATGACATGGTGTCCACTAACAAATTGGAACCATGTCGCCTTTGGAGAGCCCCTGTGTGTCTAAACATTGGAGCTCCCCCATAAGTAACCACATTTTTGAAACTAGACCACCCCAGGCACCTATATAGATGCATAGTGAGCACTTGGAACCCCCAGGTGCTTCACAAATTGATTCGTAAAAATGAAAAAGTGTTTTTTTTCCACTTTTTCATTTTTATGAATCAATTTGTGAAGCACCTGGGGGTTCCTAGTGCTCACTGTTTCTAAAATGTGGTAACTTGTGGGGGAGCTCCAATGTTTAGGCACACAGGGGCTCTCCAAACGCAACACGGTGTCCGCTAACAATTTGAGCTGATTTTCCATTCAATTTGTTAGCGGACACCATGTTGCGTATGGAGAGCCCCTGTGTGCCTAAACATTGGAGCTCCCCCACAATTGACCCCTTTTTGGAAACTAGACCCTCCAAGGCACCTATCTAGATGCATAGTGAGCACTTGGAACCCCCAGGTGCTTCACAAATTGATTCGTAAAAATGAAAAAGTGGAAAAAAAATACTTTTTAATTTTTACGAATCAATTTATGAAGCACCTAGGGGTTCCAAGTTCTCACTATGCATCTAGATAGGTGCCTTGTGGCTCTAGTTTCCAAAAGGGGGTCACTTGTGGGGGGATTTTCACTGTTTAGGCACATCAGGGGCTCTCCAAACGCAACATGGCGTCCGCTAATTATTCAAGCAAATTTTACAATCAAAAAGTCAAATGGCGCTCCTTACCTTCTGAGCCCTGCCGTGCGCCCAAACAGTGGTTTTTCCCCAAATATGGGGTATATGCGTGCCCAGGGGAAATTGCACAACAAATTTTGGGGTCCATTTTTTCTTGTTACCCCTGCGAAAATAAAAAAAATTGGGTCTAAAGTAACATTTTTGTGAAAAAAGTTAAATGTTCATTTTTTTCTTCCACATTCCAAAAATTCTTGTGAAGCACCTGAAGGGTTAGTAAACTTCTTGAATGTGGTTTTGAGCACCTTGAGGGGTGCAGTTTTTAGAATGGTGTCACTTTTGGGTATTTTCTGTCATAAAGGCCTCTCATAGTGACTTCAAATGTGATGTGGTCCCTAAAAAAATGGTTTTGTAAATTTTGTTGGAAAAATGAGAAATCGCTGGTCAACTTTTAACCCTTATAGCACCCTAACAAAAAAAAATTTTGGTTCCAAAATTGTGCTGATATAAAGTACACATGTGGTAAATGTTATTTATTAAGTATTTTGTGTGACATATCTCTTTGATTTCAGGGCATAAGAATTCAAATTTTGAAAATTGCAAAATTTTTTAAATTTTCGCCAAATTTTCATTTTTTTCACAACTAAATGCAAATGATATCGAAGAAATGTTACCACTATCATGAAGTACAATATGTCACGAAAAAACATTCTCAGAATCAGGGGGATCCGTTGAAGCGTTCCAGAGTAATTACCTCATAAAGTGACAGTGATCAGAATTGTAAAAATTGGCCTGGTAATTAGCGTGCAAACCACCCTCGGGGGTAAAGGGGTTAAAGAATATCAGATTAGCTTAATACATATAAGTGCTACTTAAGGGGTAACTGTACTTTCAAATAACTTTTCAGAAAAAGCTGTCCTGTGAAAGTAGATGAGGAAAAACAGAATAAACTGATTTCTGGCCATTATATGATGATGATTTCTGGCCTGCAGATGATAAATCTGGTGAAAATGCAAGAAATGTCTCTGAACCTGTGAGTGGAGACTAGTTACTGTGATTTCTGGCAGATCTCTGTGATCTCTATGATATTGTGATCTCTCAGCATAACACAAAGAGAGTGATTCCTGCTCTTCATTCATTTTTTAGCACAAAAAGATAGCAGAAGCATGGAGTAAATTATAAAACAGTCCTGAGCGGTCTGGATTTGATTTAAGTGCTGATGTGAGGTAAAAGACTTGTTAGAAAGCTCAGCTTTAATATCTCCCTCTACCTATCTCCTAGCTCTGCTCTTCACTCCTCATCCTCCCTCCCTTTTCTGGAAATTATTATGGGCTGTGTAACATGACACCTCACTGTGCTGGCAGTCAGTCTTGTTGGAGTGAGGAAGGGGAAGTAGAACAGCAAGGGAGAGTAGAAGTTACTGATTAGTGGGGAAGAAAGTAGATCTCTTTGAAAATATATATTACAAAGTTTCTTATATTTCCTTGCATTATCAATTTATGCAAAGTTTGTTGACAGTCTAGTTGACTTTTAATGTTCATGGGCTACATTAAATGAAATAAAAAGTTATGCTAAAAAATTTTAAGCAAAACCTAACACACATATTTTAAAGTAAATACAATTATTTTGGACTGCATCATTCTGATATTATTTATGAGTAGAGAAGCCCTTTAAACCCGTTAATTCCATTTACCTGCAGCATTCTGATATCCGAATCAGAGCTTGTACAAGATATGAATGTAAAGTGGAACACATTTTTTTTAATATCTGCAATTGTCACAAATTTGTAAAAGTAGTTCACATTTTATCTTAACTCCTTAACACCAAATAATATTAAAGAATTGTCATTGCTTCAGCCTATGGCAATTACTGCATTGGTACATAAATCAGATTGAATCTTTTTATGCCTACAAACCCCAGTTGATCCATTCAAATGGAAACACTGTGGATTAGTAAAACATAGGTGTGCTGCATAACATCCAAGAGAACACTTTTTTTTAAAGCACCACTCAAGAATTTTTTTTCACCGCTGGAGTGGTGCTTTAGATGTAAGCCCCCTGTCCCTGGTCATATCCTCACCCTTCGGCGTCTTCACCGGTTTTCTGCGCCAGTTCAGTCCTGCGACGCCATCTCGTGACCGCAGCTTCTGAGTGTCTAGAAATCAAAAGCTACGTCACAAGCTCTCAATTCAAGTCTATGAGAGCCAGAACAAGGCCAGAACAAGGCTTTCATAGACTTACATTGATTAGTAACCTCCGGCTCGCTCCATGAAACTCTAAAGCAACCAGCAGATCACAAACTGTAGGAGACAGACCAATGCAGTGGCTAAGATAGATGAAAATGCTGGAAATTGACTATCAGGCAGGGGGCAGGCGACTTGGATTTTAAGCACCACTCCAGAGTGAAATAAAAAAAAATGTTGGAGTGGTGGTTTAACTTACCACACAACCCAATCTTGCTTATTCTGACCTCTAATACCAAACCACTTGAGGGTGCCCTCCTGTAAAAGAATACATACAGTTATGTGAAATTAATCTGTATTGATACTTTTAGAACTGTTTTCCTTCTAGGCTTTCTAAGAGAATTGACTTCATGGTAATTAGCCTTCTTTCCTTCACACTGATTGTCTAGCGAAATAAATGCGGTAATGAGCTATAGCTAAACACAGTAGATTAATTCCCGGAAGTTAATTCTCTCCATGTTTAAAACCATGTCACTTTATATGAACCTTGCTAGGGCTCGAATCATAAATACCACACAAGTAATTCTAACATGATATGAACTATTTGAAAAGATCTGTCATTAGTTACATTGTAATTGTATTTAACTATCAGAACAAATTAACGGTAGTCCTCGCAGATGGGAGATAATGGTAGAACGAACAATTCTTCTCGCTCACAGTGTTAAATGTTCCTATTAAATTCTGAGCGGAAGATCCAGACACATCACAGGCAGGTATCAGCCACGCTCTTAAATGATTGCCAGGAGCACATGAAATTTGCTCTTAATATATTTTAATGGGAAGCAAGGTGCATGAAATACATCTGAAAAGCAGCGTCAAATACCCCAAGCACCTTTCACTTCAATATTCAGAATTTGTGTTTAAGCGGTAGAAACTTCATTATGTTCCTGACATGTATTAATCTGATCCGTGTCTATCTGCAAGTTGTGTTTCTTATTACCTTAAACAGCACTGTAAAAATTCAGCCGGCAGCTATTTGTTCTGTTTTAGTTAAAGTTTTCTCTAACAGAACAAAATGTTGCTTATCCCATTACATGCATTTTAAAATGACTACATATGAAAAGTGGCAGATTAAATTGGGTGCAGAGGATGACTGGCATAAAAGCCTGGAAGACAGCTGACCACAGGTCTGTCTGTATGGGAGCACTTTGATAGGGACTGTCAGAGCCTTGAACTGTAGCTTTCCTGTATAATGTTCAATGGAAAATCAAAAATATAACTTTTTTGTATCTTTTTTAAAGTCAAAAATAATCCACATTCTGGCTGTTGAATTTATTTTAATCAACTTTTAGAAAAGACAAATGCATAATTTTTCAATATAATCTCCTTGTTTTTCATTACACTTTGTCCATCTGTCAATAAGCTATAGTATTCCTTCATTGAAAAATATTTTAGGCTGATCTACATGCCTCAAATGCACCGCTTTTTTCACCTATTTATCAGACATATATTGTCATCTTGGTAGATCTTCTTTGAGGGGACAATATTCCCTATCACTCATCTATCCAACAAAATTGGTTAATTTGTACACTCAATGTTGTCATCAATCACAGACTTGGGCGGGCTTTCAACTCTACCTTCTTGGCTGACATTTGTGCGAGCTTCCTTGAATTTTGCTATCCATTCATACACCAGTCTTCATGGCAAAACACTTTGTTCGTGCTGTGTACAAAGTCTTCTATAAATATCGGCACCAGACATACCGTTTGGTCAGCAGAAGCTGTAATATAACTGCTGTGTGAAATATTTTTGACTCATCCTTTCATTATTAAACTGTGGACACAAGTGAAGTAACTGGTGGCTTTTGCCTCATTATATCATTTTATGTTTAGTTATGCCATGTAATGTTATGTTATGTATATATAGGGGGGGAATGTCACTCAAAATAGGCCCCGAATATTCTGCAATTACTCTTGCTAGGATGAAGCAATTGTTATTATTATTATTATTTATTATAGTTCCATTTATTCCATGGTGCTTTGCATGTGAAAAAGGGGTATACTACATCCGAAAACAATTACAATGATCTTTAACAAAATGTGACTGGTACAGGAGGAGCGAGGACCCTGCCCGCGAGGGTTCAAAATCTACAAATGCAAGATGCAATCAATACAAAATGAGGTGTAATGTGCTTATATGGAGCTTCCAACAAGTCAGAGCACTGAGGTAGGCGCCCATCAACTTTGCAAAGCACCTGTATATTGGTTGCTGAAAATTCAGTAAGTCAGTGTATGGTGCACAATGTCTCAGTTGCGCATGATAGGCCCTATTTTCTTGGGCATCACCATGAACACTGGCATGTACCTGGACATTTTTGAATAGTTCATGAATCAACTGGATGACCGTGACATAAGGTTACTTTCAGCAAGATGGAGCAACATGCCACACACATCAGCAGGGAGCATGGCAAAACGTGAGTGTTTTTTCAGCAACAGGGTTATTTCAATGAGGCTTTGGCCACCAAGAACAGCGGATCTGAAACTACAAGACTTCTTCCTTGAGGCTTTGCTCAAAGGAAAAGTCTATCGGAACAAGCATCGTACTGTGGAAGATTTGAAGGAACATCCAATGTGAAATTGCTGCTATTCTTCTTTATATACAGTACTTGCCGATATGTTCTTGAACATGTAGTGCCATTTCGAATTGTGTCTGGTAGAAAATGGAGATCACTTCCAGCAACAAATGTAATGAAAGTAATTACACATACAAGTAGCGTATTTTTTGGTTCAGATTGCTTTATCGCAGCGAAAGTTACAACAGAATATTTGGGGCCTGTTTCGAGAAAATCCCCCTCTACTTAATGCCACTATATGGTAGGACTTGCATTCATGGTGCTGAAAAGTTGTAATAAATGTAGGTCATGTGAGTGGATGCTAAAGCATTATATGTACCACACAAACTCTGTGAAAGAAGAGATCCAGTTATATTCTCCGTCACAATTAAATGGAACCTATAGAAATGAGAAAATCAATTTGAGATTAATTGAATTAGCTTCAAATTTTACAAAAAAAAATCAGATTCACTCAAATCTGAATTTCAAATTTTTAAGATTAATTTCTGGTGAATTCAGCAAAATGGAGGCCAGCCAACATTTTGCTCGAATATAAAAGGGCCAGAAAAGGGTTAAAAAAATATGTATCACTCGTGATGTAATGATTTGTGTTGACCCAAGGAGGCACCTAGAGGAAAGCTGAAGGACCGGGTGGGGTCTGCACAGAAAGAAATATGATCTTTTTTTTCATTTAAACTCTCTTCATTATGTTCTGGGGTATTGAGAAACCTATAAACATAATAAGGGACATTCCACTTACATTGAATAAATTTGATGTGAATCAAATTTTCTCAGCCCTATTTGAGTGAATCTGCTAAATTCAAATTTTGGCAAATTAGCTTATCTGTAGTCAGGGGCTTTAGGTCGTCACCGAATTAATTACGTTGCTGGTTAAAGTAGTCAATGACAAATTCAAGCATACCTTCATCACCAAAGTGAATTATTCCACCTCTGAAAAATTACTGATTCCTGGGAAGTACACCGATCTTCGGCATTATTGTCCACTAGTGTTGCACAAAAGTGCTCAGATAAGGGGTTATCCGAGCACACTCGAGTCCTAACCGAGTATCTTCGGCCTGCTCACAAAATATGATTGCATCGCCTGGCAATCCCTGCATGTGTTGTGGCTGTCTATCAGTCACGAGACATGCAGTCGCGGTGACGCAAACTTATTTTGCAAGCACGCCAAAGATACTCGGTTTGGACTCGAGCGTGCTCAGATAACTGCTTATCCGAGCACATTCGCACAACACTATTGTCCACCTAATACCACCTCCATGCCCTTGATCGACAGTTGTTCAATTTTTTTGCTCACTTTTATGGCACCATTAATTTCCTTTGCCCTTTACACACATTATCATCACTGTCCTCAATGGGTCTCACAATCTACGTTCCCTATTATTACGTTTTTTGGAGGAAACTCAGCAGAACAAGGGGAGAAAATACAATCTCCTTGCGGTGGCATTAAGTGGGGAATAATGCTTAAAGTTGATTTTCTTACCAAATGAAAATAGATTTTTGGACAGGAAGGTATGTTAAAACTTGTTGTTTATAATTTCCTACCCGGCAATCTAATTACGGTAGTTTGGGGACTACCTGATAGTTCCCTTGAAAAACTTTTACATGTTAACTATAACCTCATTACTTTGCAAAAGCTTTAGACAAATTTGGAAAAAACTAAAAAAATGCTGCAAAATAAGAAAGCTTTAAAAAATTGAAGTGCTAATAGTTCATTTTTATCAATTAATAAAAAGAAAGTGAATGAACAAAAAAGATAAATCTAAATTAAACCAATATTTTGTGCTACCACCTGTGAAGATCTGAGGCTGTTGGTTGTAATACTCACCTAGGCAGGTTAACGATGCAACTATTTTTTATTCTATATATCCATGATCTTACAGCAATTTTGGGTAGATGACCAAATACTATACCCTCCAATCCACAAGATCCCAACCCAGGGCTGGTAATTCCACTGCCCCATACCAGATGAAGCCCACTTTCTCCCAACTTTTGGCTGCCAGTATAGTCTGTAGTCACAGGTCATGCTCCTCTAGAGGACAGATACCATGACCATAGCACATGTATCCAACTCCAACCAGCAACAACAGTTCTATGGGTAGTTCCTCACATCCAGATGACAGATAACAGTGGCACATGTATCCAGCTTCAACCAGCAATAACATATAGTACAATCCCAGCAAGTACAGAAGATTGACATTTGCACTGAGTCTCACCCTTCCACTGGCTCACCCTGAATTAGAACATCTGGGACTTTGGGGCTTCCGGGACCAACTACCCCAACCAATGGCATCTGGCTTTTGGCAGGAACCCACAGAGAGGAGGTAGCAACACGCTTAGAAAGCTGACAGAGTCCATTGAGGTATGTGGCCAGGTGACCTGATGGTTCCAAACTCGGTTCACCAAACATCTCCATGGGTTCAGTGATTGTCAGTGGGTCAAATCTGTATTCCTCCAGTTGTAGCCATGGTGCCTTGGCTGCTGTCCCCTAGAGTGTCTCTGTAGAAGGAGCCAGGTCCCTTTTATACCCAAAGCTGTCTTTCAGGCCATTATCCACAGGTTTGGGGGGAGAGAGATGGGAGGACATCATCTCTCGTTGTTTGAGTGTTCAATTAACCTGCATATTTTGTCCTTTAATGTTTTCAGAACAACAAGCTGCATGGACTGATACAATATGTAGTCAGCAGGCTTTCACTAAATTAACAAATATCAATTGTTCAATTAACTTGTGCCTTTGTTCCCCAAGGATAGCAGAACAATAAGCTGTAGAGGTTGATACAATAGATAATCAGCAGCCATTCAACAAATCAACAAACATCAATTCAACCTACAACAAGAGTCAACATTCAAGCTCATATGAACAATAGCTCATGTCCCTGGGCCTTCTGAACAGAGATGAGCGTTGTTCTACTCGAACTGTTCGCCAATCTCAAATTCGAGCTGTTTTGGGCGGTGTTCGAGCCGTTCGGCGAACACGAACAATTTGAGAAAAATTCGGCTGTTCGAGGTTATGTTCGATAACTGTTCGTGCACCAAAATCATAACTGGATTTTTTCTCAGTAATGATGAAAATTAATGTTAATACGCAGTTTGAGTGTACAGCGGGGTGGGGGGAGGGGCAGGGGATGGATCTCTGCAGGAACAATGAAGATCTCCATTTTTTTTTCTCTTTCCCGCATTTGCAGTGGGGAGGTGCAATCTGTCAGCCTATCAGCAGCGCACACACGGAGCGAAGTGCTTTTTTTCACACAAGCAAGGGCATGTGTCATTGGCAGTGTATGTCACATGTCCTTGCCCTATAAGACCAAGCCATTTTCCCCGTCGCCACCATTTTCTCACTGCTGCAGCTGCGTGTTAGACGGCACCGCTGTTGCTGTGTGCGCTATACCTTGTTAATTTCAAGCCAATTTTCGCACAAATATATAGATAGCTTGGGAGTAGGGAATAGTTGTGATTGCAGTCCTTTTAAGGACTAGGTTACAGCATTTCCTACGACTTTTATCAGGGAGGTCTGTGCTCTTAAATAGATAGGTTGTGGGAGTAAAGACTAATTGTAATTGGAGTCCTTTTCAGGACTAGGTTACATGAGTTCCTATCAGTGTTTGCCAGGCAGGTCTGTGCCAGTGCTGTGCAAGTTTTTTTCACAGCATTTGGCTGAATCTAGCAAAGCTAATCCTTTTTGGCCTATTGCAGAGTGTGTTAGTCAGTGGAGTAGCCTATCTGTGTTGCAAGATATAACACCTGTGTATAGAATACCAATTTTTTTACTGCACCTAGTGAAGTAAAATCTTTTGGGCATAGCATCATTCTATTAGTCCATCTATACTGACCTCCATCAGGTTGCAAACTGAATATAATTTTTTTCTGCATCTAGCTCTGAAAAAATATTTGGGCTTCTAGCAGTGTGTGGGACTTGGTCTATTAGTCCATCTATACTGACCTCCATCAGGTTGCAAATTAAAAATAATTTTTTTCTTCATTTAGCTCTGAAAAAATATTTGGGCTTCTAGCAGTGTGTGGGACTTGTTCTATTAGTCCTTCTATACTGACCTCCAGCAGGTTGCAAATTGAATATAATTTTTTTCTGCATCTAGCTCTGAAAAAATAGTTGGGCTTCTAGCGGTGTGTGGGACTTGGTCTATTAGTCCATCTATACTGACCTCCATCAGGTTGCAAATTAAAAATAATTTTTTTCTGCATCTAGCTCTGAAAAAATATTTGGGCTTCTAGCAGTGTGTGGGACTTGGTCTATTAGTCCATCTATACTGACCTCCATCAGGTTGCAAATTAAAAATAATTTTTTTCTTCATTTAGCTCTGAAAAAATATTTGGGCTTCTAGCAGTGTGTGGGACTTGTTCTATTAGTCCTTCTATACTGACCTCCAGCAGGTTGCAAATTGAATATAATTTTTTTCTGCATCTAGCTCTGAAAAAATAGTTGGGCTTCTAGCGGTGTGTGGGACTTGGTCTATTAGTCCATCTATACTGACCTCCATCAGGTTGCAAATTAAAAATAATTTTTTTCTGCATCTAGCTCTGAAAAAATATTTGGGCTTCTAGCAGTGTGTGGGACTTGGTCTATTAGTCCATCTATACTGACCTCCATCAGGTTGCAAATTAAAAATAATTTTTATCTGCATCTACAGTACCTCTGAAAAAATATTTGGGCTTCTAGCAGTGTGTGGGACTATTTGTATTAGTCCATCTATACTGACCTCCATCAGGTTGCAAATTCAAAATAATTTTTTTCTGCATCTAACCCAGCCAATAGTTTTGGCCTAATACCACAGTTTGGCCACTCAGCTCTGCTCGGTTACCATCCATTGTTTTTTTGTGCAAACAACTCCAGAGTTGTGAATTAGTTAACCACCAAAATGAGTGGAAATAGGCCTGCTGCTGGTGGAAAGGGGAATAGGCATGTTGGGAAGGGGAAAAAAGGTTGTGTCCGTGGGGTAGGTGTTAAAGCAACAGTAACATCTGCAGAAGAAAGACCATCTTCCAGCCAAACTAAAATGTCTACTTCTTTTAGCGGACAATGTGATAAGATCCCTTTCTTACGGCCACGCCAATCGCTACAAATTCCAGATGAGGCACAAAAACAGCAGGTGCTTCAACGGATATCAAGTGCTCCTTTAAGTGGGCTCTCCTCCACATCAACTTCAACATCACAAATACTCCAGTCCTCAAAGGTGTCACCCAAATCGCACTTGCTTCCTCACAGCTCCCAAATCTCCAGCTGCCCGTCTGAGTATGAGGTAGAACAGATGGTTGAGTCTGCAGAGCTGTTTACTCATACTATAGCCTGGGAATCAGAGGTCGACTCCAGCGCTTCTGTGAATCCAGACGAGGAAATGATCTGCACTGATGCCCAGAATCTTTATGAGTCGGATCCAGGACCAGACGCAGAAGGTTCTGACCATAATGTAGACCCTCATTCCCAAACTGTAACTCCTGTTGGTGGAGACAATGAGGAAGACGATGATAAGACTCAAATACCTGATTGGAGCGACAACTTTAGTTTTTTGTCAGGGCAGGAACAGGTTGGCTCTGAGGACGACGGGTGTGATAACGCACAGGGTGATGATGATGAGGTCGGAGATCCCACTTACTGTCAACCCACAGTCAGCCAAGAGATGAGGTCAGCAGAGGAGGTGGAGGAAGATGCTAGTGACGACGAGGTCAGGTTGCGCCTTCCTGGACAGAGACGTAGTACTGGAAGCACGTCAACAACTGCATCCTCAAACACAACTCTGCCTCTCACCACAAGTCGTGGTGGCTCTTCAGGTCGCATGGGTGCTAAGCCTTGCATAGCCTGGGCATTTTTTCAGATCGATAAAGATGACCCAACTCGTGTTATCTGTAACATTTGTCAGCAAAAGCTAAGTAGAGGCCAAAAAATACATAGTTTGAGTACTTCATGCATGAACCGGCACATGGACATGAAGCATAAGTTGCAGTGGGAAGCTCAGTGTGCTACAATGCGGCCTAGCCGGCCGGGCCAATCACCGTCTGCCATATCTTGTGCATCCGCGGCCTCTTCATCCTCTGTGACTGGGGGGACAGCAGTCACACCTGTTTTGGGGCGCAGACCTGCCACCTCTTTACCCGCAACAGCCAGCGTGATTGGCAGGTCATCATTTTCTTTGGAGGTGGTAACACCAGCTGGTGTTGAGCGCTGTCCGACATCGATAGCACCACCTTTGGATCAAGGCAACCTAACATGTCCGCCTGCATCTTCCTCACAGACCGGCAGTTTGCCGGGGACACCCTTATCAACCCCGTCTAAGCACAATAGCCAGCCCTCGGTCCCTCAGATGTGGACAAGTAAAAGACCATTTCCTCCTAGCCATGAGAAAGCTAAGAGGTTGAATTTCACCATCTGCAAGCTCTTGGCTACAGAAATGCTGCCTTTCCGCCTGGTGGACACAGAGGATTTTCGAGACCTTATGTCCGTCGCAGTGCCCCAGTACCAGATGCCCAGTCGGCACTACTTCTCAAAGAAAGGTGTGCCTGCGCTCCACCAGCATGTCGCACACAACATCACCGCTTCTTTGAGAAACTCTGTGTGTGACAGGGTGCATTTCACCACAGACACTTGGACGAGTAGGCATGGACAGGGGCGTTACATGTCGCTGACTGGGCACTGGGTAACTATGGTGACAGCAGGACAAGGGGCTGCTGTCCAAGTCTTGCCGTCCCCACGAGTTGTGCGTCAATCCTCTTTATGTCAAAGTTCCTCCACTGCTTCTGCCTCCTCAACCTCCTCTCGGTCTTCCACCTGCACCGAAAGCCTGTCTGGTCATGCCAAAAGCTTTCTAACTGCGCAGAAGGGATCCTGCACACCTCCTTACTATGCTGGCAGTAGGGCTCAACGTCATCAGGCCGTTATTACATTGAAATGTCTGGGAAATGTGAGTCACACAGCTGAGGAGTTGTGGTCAGCTCTGGAGAACCAATTTCATGAATGGTTGTCTCCACTGGACCTGAAACCAGGGAAGGCCGTGTGCGACAATGCTGCAAACCTGGGTGCGGCCCTTCGCCGGGGCAATGTCACACACGTGCCTTGTATGGCTCACGTGTTGAACCTGGTTGTCCAGCAATTTTTAGCCCACTATCCCAGACTAGATGGCCTTCTGCAGAGGGCACGGTCGCTGTGTGCTCACTTCCGCCGTTCGCATCCCGCAGCTCAGCGACTTACATCTCTACAGAAGTCGTTGGGCCTGCCACTTCACCGGCTAAAATGCGATGTGCCTACCCGGTGGAATTCAACTCTGCACATGTTGCAGCGACTGTGGCAGCACCGACAAGCCCTGGTGCAATACGTTCTGACGTATAGCCTGGGCCAACGAGATTCAGAGGTGGGGCAAATCACGCTGGAGGAGTGGTCTCAGATCAGGGACCTATGCACCCTTCTGCAAAGTTTTGAAATGGCGACGAAGATTTTTAGTGCTGACGATGCCATTATCAGCATGACTATTCCGGTGATTTACATGCTGGAGCACATGTTAAACAGAATTCGGAGTCAGGTGGTGGCACAAGAGGAGGTGGAGGAAGTAGAGGAGGAGGAGTTGTATGCGGAAGGCCTAACATCTGCAAGGTCCAGACGGTCGGCAGCACCAAGGCGGCAGGCATGTGAGGGTGGGGGAGATGGTTTTACCAGGGCGCATGGTAGCAGCCAAACTAGTGAGGAAGGTGCAGGAGCCCAGGAAGAAGTGGAGGACGAACTGATGGAAGACTCATCAGATGAGGGAGACCTTGATCACATTTCTGTTGTGCGAGGTTGGGGGGAGAGGACAGAGGAAGGAAGCATGATTGTTACCTCGCCACCAACACAACAGGGACTTGGTGCTCCTGGATGCGCAACACACATGAGTGCCTTCTTGCTGCACTACCTGCAACATGACCCTCGAATTGTGAGAATTAGAAATAATCCTGACTACTGGGTTGCCACACTGTTAGATCCCCGGTACAAAAGTAAATTTGCAGAAATTATTCCTGCCATAGAAAGGGATGCACGCATGCAGGAGTATCAGCAGAGACTGTTGCAGAATCTTACATGTGCTTTTCCACAAAATACCAGTGGTGCACGTAGTGAATCTCACAGTTCCAACTTGCCAACCGTGGGACCGTCAAGTGTTCAGCACTCAAACCGTAACAGAACCACAGTATCTGCTGGTAACATCAATTTTGCGGAATCATTTCACCACTTTTTTAGCCCATCCTTTGCAAGGCCACAGGAGACAAGAAGTCTGACACATAGTCAACGCCTAGAGACGATTTTACAGGAGTATCTCCAAGTAAACATTGAAGCCACGACTGTGTCACTGGACCCTTGCTCTTTTTGGGCTTCCAATCTGGATAAATGGCCGGAGCTAGCCACTTACGCCTTGGAGATCTTGTCATGCCCCGCAGCCAGCGTTCTGTCTGAACGTGTGTTCAGCGCTGCTGGTGGTGTGCTGACAGATAAGCGCACGCGGCTCTCCACTGATAATGTAGACAGACTCACGTTCATAAAGATGAACAAATCATGGATCCGAAACGACTTTTCTACCCCTGTGTCATCCTGGGGAGAGTAAAAGCTTGATGATTGGTTAAAATCACCCTACCAACCGTTTTAAGCTTTCAAATTACTAATCATGTTTATCTGTATCTTGACTGGAAAATAATTTGGGCTTTGTAGCAGTGTGCAGCACTGATCCTATTAGGCCATCTATACTAAAGCTTCACCAGATTTAAAATTAAAAATAATTTTTAGCTGCATCTAGCCCGGAAAATAATTTTGGGGCTCCGAGATGCGCAAGGCACATAAGTGCCTTCTTGCTGCACTACCTGCAGCATGACCCTCATATTGTCAGAATTCGAAGTAATCATGACTAGTGTTGAGCCACCCCCGTAGTGTTCGAGTTCGGTTCGGTTCGTCGAACACCCGTGTGTTCGCCGAACTGTTCGTCGAACTGTTCGTCGAACACCTTCGAACACCGTTAAAACCAATGGCAGGCAAACAAAAACACATAGAAACACATAGAAAACACCTTCAAAGGTGTCCAAAAGCTGACAAACTGCTCAGAAGACACAACTAACACATGGAAAAGTGACAAGTACATATAGTCATGCGAAAAGAAAAGAGGTGGAGGAGTAAAAGGAGGGGGAGACACAGATATAGGCATGTCATGCCCTTCTAAAATCCAAAAAGTGAGAAGCCGAGACGGCCAGTCCGCTCCTGCCCGTGCCACCTCCGTGTCGCCGGGTTTGTGCCAGAGCCGCGGTGAACCCTGACGGCCAGCCCCCCTCTCCCAATACTGGTGCCTGTCCGCTGGTGGGTCGAGAGAGCCCCCCTGTGGTGGAGGCAGCTCTAAGCTTTTTAATTTAAATTGTCCCTCTAATTTGAATGAATACACTTTAAATCCATTTACAAGGATCTATTGGAGGGCAAGTCTCATGCCAGCAGCCGCGTAATTCCAGCTCCAGTAGCGTCCACTAAAGCTGCTGCAGTTAAAAAGCTTTTATAAGGATCGAGCTCGGCTGTCCACCGCAAGGCATCCTAGTGCCAGTCCCAGCCCCTATGCCTTGGGGTGCCTCCTGATGCTCTTCACTGAGTATCCCGTGGTCCCGAAGCATTTCCTTTGAAAAAATTAAGTGTCCAAACTACAGGTGGTGTAGCTTGCTTAACAGCCGGGATAATCCGCTGACTAGCAGACACTGCTACTAGGCACAAAGTATTTCCTGGGCTAGATGCAGTTAAAAATTTGTAAGTAGATACTCTCGTTGGATGCTGAGAAAGCATTCCATAGAGTCTCCTGGCACGCCATATATGATTCTCATAAAAAGCTTGGGGTAGGGGTCTAGGGGACCCTTTTATAGCCAAAATCACGGCCCTGTATCACAATACGTCACCTAGGCTGAAGATAAATGGAACTGTAGCACCGAGGGCTCGGTTGCTACAGACGTATTGCACCTCACCCAGAGGTGTGATATCTCACTCTCAGATAAGGATGGAGTGTGGATCAGGACCCGACACCTGCATGCATTACACCACATTGCCGTGGGGCAGGGCGACCAATATGCCCCTGAGATGGGCACGACAGTCCCTGTCCCTGGCTGGAGTGGGGGGAGGGAACACTGAGGAAGGGGAACCCTGCAGTGCAGGAGCAGGGAGGAAGCAGTTCCTGGGTGCATTGAGAAGGGAGTATAAAAGGTGGGCACCATCTTAGTTCAGTGCAGAGAAGTCTGAGCAGAAGTGGCAGGGAGCAGGGGCTCTGCATGAGCTCTGCTCCGGAGGCGGGCCTAGTAACAGAGGCCCAGGCCTGCAAGAGGGAGAAGGAAGGAAGAGGAGCGGAGAAGGCTCCAGGAACGAGGAATGAAGGGATCCCAGGGGTGCGGACGGGCGAGTCGCCACCGCACGCCCGAATCCACCTGCGTGGAGGGGTCAGGCCAAAGGGGGAGACCGGTCCCCGAACTAGTGGAGGCAGGAAACGACCCTCAGCTAGAAACCGGAGGCTCTGACATTTTATGTGGCGCAGCCCCTTGCTCCACCCGCTAGGAAGGCACCACATAGGGTCAGGGAAACTGGCGCCAAGTTTACCAAGAGGAGGCCCGAGGCAGCCGGACAGAAGTGTTGGTAAGAAAGGCCAGACAAAGGACACACAAAGGGGGTCCTGTGAAGCGCTCCAAAGTTATCTGGGAGTTGTCTGAGCCCCTCACCTGGTGAGCACAGTACGACGTGGGCAGCCGTTACCTGCAGACGTGGTCTGGATAATAAGAACTGTGAGTAAAGGCCCTGAACTGCATCACTGACTCCGTGTCGTTACTGCTGCTGCCCTGCACCATCACCCTCATCCTCCGCATACACTGCCCTGAGGCTATACTCCTCCCGTGGGGAGTTATGCTACGCTCTGCTGCACCCACAACACCAGCCTTAGCGGTCTGCCCTGTAGCGGCGGTTCACTCTGACCGCAATCCACGGGTGGCGTAGTCGGACATTTAAACATCAAAACCATATAAATAGTTCCGCCACTGGTTTGACCGCCCTGAGCCACGGAACCGGATCGCCGCCACGAAGACTACAACCACCAGCATCCACCAAAAAGGGTCCGGCTCCGGGTGTCCCAAGGCCCAGGGGGTGCGTCAGAACATTTTCATCACCTTTCACAATCACCAATGGGACAAGGCAGGGATGTCCTCTGTCCCCTCTCTTATACATCCTAGTGACGGAGCACCTGCTCTCATCAATTCGCCATAACCCCAATATTAGGTGGATTGAGGTGGGAGGCACCGAGTACAAGTGCTCTCTATTTGCTGATGATGTCCTAGTATATATCACTCAATCACATATATCCATCCCTGCTGTTATGGCTGAAATAGATCACTTTGTTACATGGTAAAATTTTAAAATCAATGCAGCGAAGTCTGAGGCCCTCGATGTCTCCCTCCCTAAATCCATATAGGATTCCATCCAGTCCAACTTTCCCTTTGCCTGGCCCTCACAGGGTATCAAATACTTAGGAATTCCTATTCATAGAGACCTCTCCCATCTATGTTATCTTAATTTTGGGCCCTTTATTGAACAATTCCATACAGACCACGGTTGGCAAGTTAGAACTGTAAGATTCACTACGTGAACCACTGGTGTTTTGTGGAAAAGCACATGTACACCGCGTTCCAAATTATTATGCAAAAAGTGTTTAGGAGTGATAAGGGAAGAATTTGTTTGTTTGTCAGTTAAACTCATTGATGGTGATGTGTGTCAGGGCTCTTTATATCACTGTAAGCAATTGCAGACACCTGTGCTAATTAGTTTGGCAGGTGTGTCCAATGAAAGGCAAGACTACTTAAGAAGGCTCTCTCACATTATTAAGCAGCCTACATTTTCTGCCAAAATGGGAAAGAAAAAGGATGTGTCGGCTGCTGAGAAGCAACAAATTGTGGAGTGTTTAGGTCAAGGCATGACTACAATCAACATTGTGCGATGATCAGGATGAAGTGTCTTGGCAATCAAGAAGTATGTAGCTGATTCACAGTACACACGTGTGCGTGCTGATAAGGGCAAATTGAGGACTCTTTCCTACAGGCAATTACGTCAGGTTGAAAGAGCAGCGGCAAAAAAGCCTTGTCATAGCAGCAGACAAGTTTTTGAAGCTGCTTGTGCCTCCAACGTCCCCCGAACAACAAGATGCAGGGTCCTTCAGAGGTTTGCAGCTGTGCATACGCCATCCTGTTGACCTCCTCTATCCACTTCACACAAGCAGAAACGGCTCCAGTGGGCCAAACATTACATGAAGACTGATTTCAAAACTGTTTTGTTCACGGATGAGTGCCGTGCAGCGCTCGATGGTCCAGATGAATGGAGTGGAGGATGGCTGGTTGATGGACACCCCACGCAAACACGGCTACAGCGCCAACAAGGAGGAGGTGGAGTAATGTTTTGGGCTGGAATCATGGGGAGAGAGATTGTCGGCCCCTTTAGGATCCCTGAAGGCGCTAAAGATGAACTCCATAATGTATGTGGATTTTCTCAAACAGCACTTCCTGCCATGGTTCAAGAAGAAGAACCGTGTCTTTCACAGCAAGATCATTTTTCTGCATGATAATCCACCATCTCATGCTGCACATAAAACATCTGCATCTCTGGCTGATATGGGCATAAAAGGGGACAAACTTATGGTGTGACCCCCATGCTCCCCTGACCTCTACCCCATTCAGAACCTTTGGAGCATCATTAAAAGGAGTGTCTATGATGGCGGGAGGCAGTTCACATCTAAGCAACAGCTCTGGGAGGGTATTCTGTCCTCATGCAAAACAATTGAAGCAGAAACCATCCAAAACCTGACAAATTCAATGGACGAGAGAGTTCAGAAGCTCATTTCGAACAAGGGGTCCTATGTGAAAATGTAACATCACCTAGAATAAAGTTTTGAGTTGAAAACTGTTTGATTTCAGTTTCTAACAACCTGCTAATGCTTATAATTTCAAAAATGACCATTTTTTTGGTCTTTATTAAAATGAAAAGGTTGATCGAAAAGTTTGGGGGATCTAAGAGTGTGGCAACCCAGTAGTCATGATTACTTCGAATTTTGACAATATGAGGGTCATGCTGCAGGTAGTGCAGCAAGAAGGCACTTATGTGTCTTGCGCATCTCGGAGCCCCAAAATTATTTTCTGGGCTAGATGCAGCTAAAAATTATTTTTAATTTTAAATCTGGTGAAGCTTATTATAGATGGCCTAATAGGATCAGTGCTGCACACTGCTACAAAGCCCAAATTATTTTCCAGTCAAGATACAGATAAACATGATTAGTAATTTGAAAGCTTAAAACGGTTGGTAGGGTGATTTTAACCAATCATCAAGCTTTTACTCTCCCCAGGATGACACAGGGGTAGAAAAGTCGTTTCGGATCCATGATTTGTTCATCTTTATGAACGTGAGTCTGTCTACATTATCAGTGGAGAGCCGCGTGCGCTTATCTGTCAGCACACCACCAGCAGCGCTGAACACACGTTCAGACAGAACGCTGGCTGCGGGGCATGACAAGATCTCCAAGGCGTAAGTGGCTAGCTCCGGCCATTTATCCAGATTGGAAGCCCAAAAAGAGCAAGGGTCCAGTGACACAGTCGTGGCTTCAATGTTTACTTGGAGATACTCCTGTACCATCGTCTCTAGGCGTTGACTATGTGTCAGACTTCTTGTCTCCTGTGGCCTTGCAAAGGATGGGCTAAAAAAGTGGTGAAATGATTCCGCAAAATTGATGTTACCAGCAGATACTGTGGTTCTGTTACGGTTTGAGTGCTGAACACTTGACGGTCCCACGGTTGGCAAGTTGGAACTGTGAGATTCACTACGTGCACCACTGGTATTTTGTGGAAAAGCACATGTAAGATTCTGCAACAGTCTCTGCTGATACTCCTGCATGCGTGCATCCCTTTCTATGGCATGAATAATTTCTGCAAATTTACTTTTGTACCGGGGATCTAACAGTGTGGCAACCCAGTAGTCAGGATGATTTCTAATTCTCACAATTCGAGGGTCATGTTGCAGGTAGTGCAGCAAGAAGGCACTCATGTGTGTTGCGCATCCAGGAGCACCAAGTCCCTGTTGTGTTGGTGGCGAGGTAACAATCATGCTTCCTTCCTCTGTCCTCTCCCCCCAACCTCGCACAACAGAAATGTGATCAAGGTCTCCCTCATCTGATGAGTCTTCCATCAGTTCGTCCTCCACTTCTTCCCGGGCTCCTGCCCCTTCCTCACTAGTTTGGCTGCTACCATGTGCCCTGGTAAAATCATCTCCCCCACCCTCACATGCCTGCCGCCTTGGTGCTGCCGACCGTCTGGACCTTGCAGATGTTAGCCCTTCCGCATACAACTCCTCCTCCTCTACTTCCTCCACCTCCTCTTGTGCCACCACCTGACTCCGAATTCTGTTTAACATGTGCTCCAGCATGTAAATCACCGGAATAGTCATGCTGATAATGGCATCGTCAGCACTAAACATCTTCGTCGCCATTTCAAAACTGTGCAGAAGGGTGCATAGGTCCCTGATCTGAGACCACTCCTCCAGCGTGATTTGCCCCACCTCTGAATCTCGTTGGCCCAGGCTATACGTCAGAACGTATTGCACCAGGGCTTGTCGGTGCTGCCACAGTCACTGCAACATGTGCAGAGTTGAATTCCACCGGGTAGGCACATCGCATTTTAGCCGGTGAAGTGGCAGGCCCAACGACTTCTGTAGAGATGTAAGTCGCTGAGCTGCGGGATGCGAACGGCGGAAGTGAGCACACAGCGACCGTGCCCTCTGCAGAAGGCCATCTAGTCTGGGATAGTGGGCTAAAAATTGCTGGACAACCAGGTTCAACACGTGAGCCATACAAGGCACGTGTGTGACATTGCCCCGGCGAATGGCCGCACCCAGGTTTGCAGCATTGTCGCACACGGCCTTCCCTGGTTTCAGGTCCAGTGGAGACAACCATTCATGAAATTGGTTCTCCAGAGCTGACCACAACTCCTCAGCTGTGTGACTCACATTTCCCAGACATTTCAATGTAAAAACCGCCTGATGACGTTGAGCCCTACTGCCAGCATAGTAAGGAGGTGTGCAGGATCCCTTCTGCGCAGTTAGAAAGCTTGTGGCATGACCAGACAGGCTTTGGGTGCAGGTGGAAGACCGAGAGGAGGTTGAGGAGGCAGAAGCAGTGGAGGAACTTTGACATAAAGAGGATTGACGCACAACTCGTGGGGACGGCAAGACTTGGACAGCAGCCCCTTGTCCTGCTGTCACCATAGTTACCCAGTGCCCAGTCAGCGACATGTAACGCCCCTGTCCATGCCTACTCGTCCAAGTGTCTGTGGTGAAATGCACCCTGTCACACACAGAGTTTCTCAAAGAAGCGGTGATGTTGTGTGCGACATGCTGGTGGAGCGCAGGCACACCTTTCTTTGAGAAGTAGTGCCGACTGGGCATCTGGTACTGGGGCACTGCAACGGACATAAGGTCTCGAAAATCCTCTGTGTCCACCAGGCGGAAAGGCAGCATTTCTGTAGCCAAGAGCTTGCAGATGGTGAAATTCAACCTCTTAGCTTTCTCATGGCTAGGAGGAAATGGCCTTTTACTTGTCCACATCTGAGGGACCGAGGGCTGGCTATTGTGCTTAGACGGGGTTGATAAGGGTGTCCCCGGCAAACTGCCGGTCTGTGAGGAAGATGCAGGCGGACATGTTAGGTTGCCTTGATCCAAAGGTGGTGCTATCGATGTCGGACAGCGCTCAAGACCAGCTGGTGTTACCACCTCCAAAGAAAATGATGACCTGCCAATCACGCTGGCTGTTGCGGGTAAAGAGGTGGCAGGTCTGCGCCCCAAAACAGGTGTGACTGCTGTCCCCCCAGTCACAGAGGATGAAGAGGCCGCGGATGCACAAGATATGGCAGACGGTGGTTGGCCCGGCCGGCTAGGCCGCATTGTAGCACACTGAGCTTCCCACTGCAACTTATGCTTCATGTCCATGTGCCGGTTCATGCATGAAGTACTCAAACTATGTATTTTTTGGCCTCTACTTAGCTTTTGCTGACAAATGCTACAGATAACACGAGTTGGGTCATCTTTATCGATCTGAAAAAATGCCCAGGCTATGCAAGGCTTAGCACCCATGCGACCTGAAGAGCCACCATGACTTGTGGTGAGAGGCAGAGTTGTGTTTGAGGATGCAGTTGTTGACGTGCTTCCAGTACTACGTCTCTGTCCAGGAAGGCGCAACCTGACCTCGTCGTCACTAGCATCTTCCTCCACCTCCTCTGCTGACCTCATCTCTTGGCTGACTGTGGGTTGACAGTAAGTGGGATCTCCGACCTCATCATCATCACCCTGTGCGTTATCACACCCGTCGTCCTCAGAGCCAACCTGTTCCTGCCCTGACAAAAAACTAAAGTTGTCGCTCCAATCAGGTATTTGAGTCTTATCATCGTCTTCCTCATTGTCTCCACCAACAGGAGTTACAGTTTGGGAATGAGGGTCTACATTATGGTCAGAACCTTCTGCGTCTGGTCCTGGATCCGACTCATAAAGATTCTGGGCATCAGTGCAGATCATTTCCTCGTCTGGATTCACAGAAGCGCTGGAGTCGACCTCTGATTCCCAGGCTATAGTATGAGTAAACAGCTCTGCAGACTCAACCATCTGTTCTACCTCATACTCAGACGGGCAGCTGGAGATTTGGGAGCTGTGAGGAAGCAAGTGCGATTTGGGTGACACCTTTGAGGACTGGAGTATTTGTGATGTTGAAGTTGATGTGGAGGAGAGCCCACTTAAAGGAGCACTTGATATCCGTTGAAGCACCTGCTGTTTTTGTGCCTCATCTGGAATTTGTAGCGATTGGCGTGGCCGTAAGAAAGGGATCTTATCACATTGTCCGCTAAAAGAAGTAGACATTTTAGTTTGGCTGGAAGATGGTCTTTCTTCTGCACCTACCCCACGGACACAACCTTTTTTCCCCTTCCCAACACGCCTATTCCCCTTTCCACCAGCAGCAGGCCTTTTTCCACTCATTTTGGTGGTTAACTAATTCACAACTCTGGAGTTGTTTGCACAAAAAAACAATGGATGGTAACCGAGCAGAGCTGAGTGGCCAAACTGTGGTATTAGGCCAAAACTATTGGCTGGGTTAGATGCAGAAAAAAATTATTTTTAATTTGCAACCTGATGGAGGTCAGTATAGATGGACTAATAGACCTAGTCCCACACACCGCTAGAAGCCCAAATATTTTTTCAGAGGTAGATGCAGAAAATTTTTTTATTCAATTTGCAACCTGATGGAGGTCAGTATAGATGGACTAATAGACCAAGTCCCACACACCGCTAGAAGCCCAAATATTTTTTCAGAGCTAGATGCAGAAAATTTTTTTATTCAATTTGCAACCTGATGGAGGTCAGTATAGATGGACTAATAGACCAAGTCCCACACACTGCTAGAAGCCCAAATATTTTTTCAGAGCTAGATGCAGAAAAAAATTATTTTTAATTTGCAACCTGATGGAGGTCAGTATAGATGGACTAATAGAATAAGTCCCACACGCTGCTAGAAGCCCAAATATTTTTTCAGAGATAAATGAAGAAAAAAATTATTTTTAATTTGCAACCTGATGGAGGTCAGTATAGATGGACTAATAGACCAAGTCCCACACACTGCTAGAAGCCCAAATATTTTTTCAGAGCTAGATGCAGAAAAAAATTATATTCAATTTGCAACCTGCTGGAGGTCAGTATAGAAGGACTAATAGAACAAGTCCCACACACTGCTAGAAGCCCAAATATTTTTTCAGAGCTAAATGAAGAAAAAAATTATTTTTAATTTGCAACCTGATGGAGGTCAGTATAGATGGACTAATAGACCAAGTCCCACACACTGCTAGAAGCCCAAATATTTTTTCAGAGCTAGATGCAGAAAAAAATTATATTCAGTTTGCAACCTGATGGAGGTCAGTATAGATGGACTAATAGAATGATGCTATGCCCAAAAGATTTTACTTCACTAGGTGCAGTAAAAAAATTGGTATTCTATACACAGGTGGTATATCTTGCAACACAGATAGGCTACTCCACTGACTAACACACTCTGCAATAGGCCAAAAAGGATTAGCTTTGCTAGATTCAGCCAAATGCTGTGAAAAAAACTTGCACAGCACTGGCACAGACCTGCCTGGCAAAAACTGATAGGAACTGATGTAACCTAGTCCTGAAAAGGACTCCAATTACAATTAGTCTTTACTCCCACAATCTATCTATTTAAGAGCACAGACCTGCTTGATAAAAGTCGTAGGAAATGCTGTAACCTAGTCCTTAAAAGGACTGCAATCACAACTATTCCCTACTCCCAAGCTATCTGTATATTTGTGCGAAAATTGGCTTGAAATTAACAAGGTATAGCGCACACAGCAACAGCGGTGCCGTCTAACACGCAGCTGCAGCAGTGAGATAATGGTGGCGACGGGGAAAATGGCTTGGTCTTATAGGGCAAGGACATGTGACATACACTGCCAATCACACATGCCCTTGCTTGTGTGAAAAAAAGCACTTCGCTCCGTGTGTGCGCTGCTGATAGGCTGACAGATTGTACCTCCCCACTGCAAATGCGGGAAAGAGAAAAAAAAATGGAGATCTTCATTGTTCCTGCAGAGATCCATCCCCTGCCCCTCCCCCCGCCCCGCTGTACACTCAAACTGCGTATTAACATTAATTTTCATCATTACTGAGAAAAAATCCAGTTATGATTTTGGTGCACGAACAGTTATCGAACATAACCTCGAACAGCCGAATTTTTCTCAAATTGTTCGTGTTCGCCGACCGGCTCGAACACCGCCCAAAACAGCTCGAATTTGAGATTGGCGAACAGTTCGAGTAGAACAACGCTCATCTCTAATCATGACTACTGGGTTGCCACACTCTTAGATCCCCCAAACTTTTCGATCAACCTTTTCATTTTAATAAAGACCAAAAAAATGGTCATTTTTGAAATTATAAGCATTAGCAGGTTGTTAGAAACTGAAATCAAACAGTTTTCAACTCAAAACTTTATTCTAGGTGATGTTACATTTTCACATAGGACCCCTTGTTTGAAAGGAGCTTCTGAACTCTCTCGTCCATTGAATTTGTCAGGTTTTGGATGGTTTCTGCTTCAATTGTTTTGCATGAAGACAGAATACCCTCCCAGAGCTGTTGCTTAGATGTGAACTGCCTCCCACCATCATAGACACTCCTTTTAATGATGCTCCAAAGGTTCTGAATGGGGTAGAGGTCAGGGGAGCATGGGGGTCACACCATAAGTTTGTCCCCTTTTATGCCCATATCAGCCAGAGATGCAGATGTTTTATGTGCAGCATGAGATGGTGCATTATCATGCAGAAAAATGATCTTGCTGTGAAATACACGGTTCTTCTTCTTGAACCATGGCAGGAAGTGCTGTTTGAGAAAATCCACATACATTATGGAGTTCATCTTTAGCGCCTTCAGGGATCCTAAAGGGGCCGACAATCTCTCTCCCCATGATTCCAGCCCAAAACATTACTCCACCTCCTCCTTGTTGGCGCTGTAGCCGTGTTTGCGTGGGGTGTCCATCAACCAGCCATCCTCCACTCCATCCATCTGGACCATCGAGCGCTGCATGGCACTCATCCGTGAACAAAACAGTTTTGAAATCAGTCTTCATGTAATGTTTGGCCCACTGGAGCTGTTTCTGCTTGTGTGAAGTGGATAGAGGAGGTCGACAGGATGGCGCATGCACAGCTGCAAACCTCTGAAGGACCCTGCATCTTGTTGTTCGGGGGACGTTGGAGGCACAAGCAGCTTCAAAAACTTGTCTGCTGCTATGACAAGGCTTTTTTGCCGCTGCTCTTTCAACCTGACGTAATTGCCTGTAGGAAAGAGTCCTCAATTTGCCCTTATCAGCACGCACACGTGTGTACTGTGAATCAGCTACATACTTCTTGATTGCCAAGACACTTCATCCTGATCATCGCACAATGTTGATTGTAGTCATGCCTTGACCTAAACACTCCACAATTTGTTGCTTCTCAGCAGCCGACACATCCTTTTTCTTTCCCATTTTGGCAGAAAATGTAGGCTGCTTAATAATGTGAGAGAGCCTTCTTAAGTAGTCTTGCCTTTCATTGGACACACCTGCCAAACTAATTAGCACAGGTGTCTGCAATTGCTTACAGTGATATAAAGAGCCCTGACACACATCACCATCAATGAGTTTAACTGACAAACAAACAAATTCTTCCCTTATCACTCCTAAACACTTTTTGTATAATAATTTGGAACGCAGTGTACATGTGCTTTTCCACAAAACACCAGTGGTTCACGTAGTGAATCTTACAGTTCTAACTTGCCAACCGTGGTCTGTATGGAGTTGTTCAATAAAGGGCCCAAAATTAAGATAACATAGATGGGAGAGGTCTCTATGAATAGGAATTCCTAAGTATTTGATACCCTGTGAGGGCCAGGCAAAGGGAAAGTTGGACTGGATGGAATCCTATATGGATTTGGGGAGGGAGACATCGAGGGCCTCAGACTTCGCTGCATTGATTTTAAAATTTTACCATGTAACAAAGTGATCTATTTCAGCCATAACAGCATGGATGGATATATGTGATTGAGTGATATATACTAGGACATCATCAGCAAATAGAGAGCACTTGTACTCGGTGCCTCCCACCTCAATCCACCTAATATTGGGGTTATGGCGAATTGATGAGAGCAGGTGCTCCGTCACTAGGATGTATAAGAGAGGGGACAGAGGACATCACTGCCTTGTCCCATTGGTGATTGTGAAAGGTGATGAAAATGTTCTGACGCACCCCCTGGGCCTTGGGACACCCGGAGCCGGACCCTTTTTGGTGGATGCTGGTGGTTGTAGTCTTCGTGGCGGCGACCCAGTTCCGTGGCTCAGGGCGGTCAAACCAGTGGCGGAACTATTTATGTGGTTTTCATGTTTAAATGTCCGACTACGCCACCCGTGGATTGCGGTCAGAGTGAACCGCCGCTACGGGGCAGACCACTGAGGCTGGTGTTGTGGGTGCAGCAGAGCGTAGCATAACTCCCCACGGGAGGAGTATAGCCTCAGGGCAGTGTATGCGGAGGATGGGGGTGATGGTGCAGGGCAGCAGCAGTAACGACACGGAGTCAGTGATGCAGTTCAGGGCCTTTACTCACAGTTCTTATTATCCAGACCACGTCTGCAGGTAACGGCTGCCCACGTCGTACTGTGCTCACCAGGTGAGGGGCTCAGACAACTCCCAGATAACTTTGGAGCACTTCACAGGACCCCCTTTGTGTGTCCTTTGTCTGGCCATTCTTACCAACACTTCTGTCCGGCTGCCTCGGGCCTCCTCTTGGTAAACTTGGCGCCAGTTTCCCTGACCCTATGTGGTGCCTTCCTAGCGGGTGTAGCGAGGGGCTGCGCCACATAAAATGTCAGAGCCTCCGGTTTCTAGCTGAGGGTCGTTTCCTGCCTCCACTAGTTCGGGGACGGTCTCCCCCTTTGGCCTGACCCCTCCACGCAGGTGGATTCGGGCGTGCGGTGGCGACTCGCCCGTCCGCACCCCTGGGATCCCTTCATTCCTCGTTCCTGGAGCCTTCTCCGCTCCTCTTCCTTCCTTCTCCCTCTTCCAGGCCTGGGCCTCTGTTACTAGGCCCACCTCCGGAGCAGAGCTCATGCAGAGCCCCTGCTCCCTGCCACTTCTGCTCAGACTTCTCTGCACTGAACTAAGATGGTGCCCACCTTTTATACTCCCTTCTCAATGCACCCAGGAACTGCTTCCTCCCTGCTCCTGCACTACAGGGTTCCCCTTCCTCAGTGTTCCCTCCCCCCACTCCAGCCAGGGACAGGGACTGTCGTGCCCATCTCAGGGGCATATTGGTCGCCCTGCCCCACGGCAATGTGGTGTAATGCATGCAGGTGTCGTGTCCTGATCCACACTCCATCCTTACGTGAGAGTGAGATATCACACCTCTGGGTGAGGTGCAATACGTCTGTAGCAACCGAGCCCTCAGGGTGCTACAGTTCCATTTATCTTCAGCCTAGGTGACGTATTGCGATACAGGGCCGTGATTTTGGCTATAAAAGGGTCCCCTAGACCCCTACCCCAAGCTTTTTAAGAGAATCATATATGGCGTGCCAGGAGACTCTATGGAATGCTTTCTCAGCATCCAACGAGAGTATCTAATTACAAATTTTTAACTGCATCTAGCCCAGGAAATACTTTGTGCCTAGTAGCAGTGTCTGCTAGTCAGCGGATTATCCCGGCTGTTAAGCAAGCTGCACCACCTGTAGTTTAGACACTTAATTTTTTCAAAGGAAATGCTTCGGGACCATGGGATACTTAGTGAAGAGCATCAGGAGGCACCCCAAGGCATATGGGCTGGGACTGGCAGTAGGATGCCTTGCGGTGGACAGCCGAGCTCGATCCTTATAAAAGCTTTTTAACTGCAGCAGCTTTAGTGGACGCTACTGGAGCTGGAATTACGCGGCTGCTGGCATGAGACTTGCCCTCCAATAGATCCTTGTAAATGGATTTAAAGTGTATTCATTCAAATTAGAGAGACAATTTAAATTAAAAAGCTTAGAGCTGCCTCCACCACAGGGGGGCTCGCTCGACCCACCAGCGGACAGGCACCAGTATTGGGAGAGGGGGGCTGGCCGTCAGGGTTCACCGCGGCTCTGGCACAAACCCGGCGACACGGAGGTGGCACGGGCAGGAGCGGACTGGCCGTGTCGGCTTCTCACTTTTTGGATTTTAGAAGGGCATGACATGCCTATATCTGTGTCTCCCCCTCCTTTTACTCCTCCACCTCTTTTATTTTCGCATGACTATATGTACTTGTCACTTTTCCATATGTTAGTTATGTCTTCTGAGCAGTTTGTCAGCTTTTGGACACCTTTGAAGGTGTTTTCTATGTGTTTCTATGTGTTTTTGTTTGCCTGCCATTGGTTTTAACGGTGTTCGAAGGTGTTCGACGAACAGTTCGACGAACAGTTCGGCGAACACACGGGTGTTCGACGAACCGAACCGAACTCGAACACTACGGGGGTGGCTCAACACTACTTCTGAATAATATGTCTGGCATAATTAAGAATAAACATGGTGTCGTCACACCACTCTTTACCTTTAAAACCGCATCAATTTTTCTAAGTACAATTGCACAAACTCAGGCAATTGTAGGATTGTATTTAGGTGTGTGAGTAACCAATTAGACCAAACTGGTGATAATATTCATCACTTTCATACTTAGAATCTGTTGTGCAAACTACGTGAGGAACGGACAAATTCTGCTATAAAAATAAGGTTGTGAAGGATAGTTGCATGTCACATGTCATACACTATACTGACAATACCCAGGCACAGCAACAAGACACAAGGTAGTTATAGTGCATTAGCAAAAGCTCTCCTGGGCAAATACTTCAAAGCAGACTGGAGTTTCAAGAGGTGTTATTCGAGATCTTTTGAAAAAGTACCAAGAATTTGGCAGTGTTGAGGACTGTAGATGCAGTTGTTAGTCAAGGAAACAGTGCAGAAGATGAAAGACACATCATTCTTACTTCAATTAGAAATCAGAAAATGTCACTGTAGGCAACAGTGTAGTGTGGTCGAGGAACATTGAGTTAGGTATTTAATTAGGGTTAATGGTGTTCTCAATGCTGAGAAATACAGTCACATACTTATCAATCATGCAATACCACCAGCGTCTGAATAGCTCAAAATTGATCCTGTAGCAGAACAACAAACCCAAGCATACAGCCAGTGTCATTAAGAACTATCTTCAGTATGAAGAATAACACAGAGTCCTGTAAATGATGACATGGCCCCTCAAAATACTGATCGCAACATTAAATCTGTGTGGGATTACATGAAGATATAGAAGGATTTGCTCAAGCCTACATTCAGAAGATCTGTAGTTTGTTCTCCTAGGTGTTTGGAACAACCTCATTGCCGATTTCCTTTAAAAACTGCGCGCAAGTGTGTCTAGAAGATTTAATGCTGTTTTTGAAGGTAGAGGGCGGTGACACAAAATGTAATTTATTTAGATTCTTCTTTTGTTAATTCACTTTGCTTTCTGTTAATTAATAAAATAAAATATAATCACTTCCATTTTAGAAAGCATTCTTTTTGGAGCACTTTTCTATGACCTGCAAAAAACTTTAGCACAGTACTGTAGATTAAAAACAAACCGCTTTAGTCCTTAAAAAAAACATTTGCATTTGCCTTTTGTGCAAAACAGTATTCTTGCCCAGTTACAGTAGCAGAATTGGCACGTGCCTTAATCTCTGGATCACATTGCTCTATTTTAGTCCAAGCCTAAGCAGTGACCCAAAAATTATTTCTCTGTGCCATTGCTGTCACTCGCTAATTACTGTCCAAATTAGTGGGAACCACACCAACGAGGCATGCTTCCTACTTCAATCACTGTTCTGTTTTCCATGATATTTCAACTTATCCTGTGCATTCAACATCTCATTTAGTTTTATGTGAGATTTACCTAATAAACAGTATGATCCCTGATTCTGATCCTTTACTGTCTTGTACTAACTTGGCAGCACCTAACACTGTAGTCAAACATTAGGTTTCTTGGTGTGCGACTGTGCAATGTTGGCAGACCAGGCCATTGTTTTTTTACAATGCAGGCTAAATTCTAGAACAAAATAGATCTAAGATTATATTACTGTGATCACTATATTTTTACTGGATTTTTATAATGGTCCTCAATGCATTGTCAAAAGGTTTATGATACCTAAACTGTGCTAAGCATAGCATTAAACATATCAATCAAATACTCAGTTCCTATTAAGCTGCTAAATGATATGGGCAGTGAATACTTGGCCGTTCTGCCCTGGCTAGCTTCATTGCCGTCTGGATTTCTGGGCACAGGTTCTCCATCCTGACTCTAATTCTACTAGGAACCTTCCATATGGTGCATATTCCATCTCCATTTTCAAATGGCATCTTTTCTTGCCATGCTTTCATAAGTACTAAACCTATTGTATTCTCTCTCCTGAATCCCAATGAGAATGCACACAGGGTGAAATACTGTATTCCACAGATGAATTTTCCCCTAGGCAAATGTTAATAATATACTATTTTGAATTGATCCTGAAAAAAACATTTATACATCTATACATCTAAAACATCTGATTTAATACATTTTTAAGTACATTTTTAATAGAGTTCAGTTTAGTTGGAAGTAGAGATGAGCGAATTGATTTGATGCAAATCAAGTTCGAGATGGATTTTAAGAAATTTTCAGATCCCAGCAAATTCCAGCGATTTGCATTTTGATTTGTGCAAATCACCAAAAAATTCCTGATACCATTTTACTAGCATCTCACTGCTCGAGATGCTCGGCGCTCGCCGAGTATTTCCGGGGTTGCTCGGCGGCAGCAGCTCGGGTCCCCTCCCTGCATGTTTGGCGCTCTTTACAGAGCCAATGAACATGCAGGGATTGTCTGCCACTCACTGTAATGCTGCAGCCATGTTGGTTGTGGCATTACAGTGATTGGCTGGCCGCACAGCATCACTATATCAGACCTGGCGCCTCCATGCTACTCACAGTCATTTCGGAATCAGACAGTGTAGAGAGAGGTGCTGCTGAGCTAGGAGAGGTTTGCTTGTTTCTAGTCAGTGTAGGTATGCCAAACTATATTGGAGACACATATCCATCTCAACAAACAGTCCTTCTGAGGACTAATCCATCTGCAGAGATATCAGGCAGACAGTGTATATAGGCAGGAAGGTAGGCAGTGTATATAGCAGACTTCAGTGCATATAGCACAAGAGCCTCCATTCCAGTTTTGTCTGCTGCTGCTAGAATAACCAGGAATAACTCTTTTTGGATCTTAAACCTCATTATTTGCTTAAAAAGCAATCCAGAGAACACCGTTTTTCTGCGCCATTTGTTTGCAGGCACTGCAGAATACAGCCAGGTCCTTTTCATATTACAGCACTAAAAATCCAGCTATTTAAAACTGTGGTTTGTCTGTCACATGGATCACATATAATTGCGCTGAAAATACTCCCATTTCTGGCCTCCATTGAAATTTTATTTCAGTGTGTTAGTGAAGCTATTGACACCAGTTTGCTGTTCAAAATAGTTACCTACAGGCCAGGTATTTAAAACTGTGTTTTCTCCGTCACACGGATCACATATATGTTTTCAGAAAATACTGCCATATCTGGCCGCCATTAAAAATTTGTTTCAGTGAAGCTATTGACACTAGTTTGCTGTTCAAAATAGTTACCTACAGGCGAGTTATTTAAAACTGTGTTTTCTCCGTCACACGGATCACATATACGTTTTCATAAAATACTGTCATTTCTGGCCTCCATTAAAAATTTGTTTCAGTGTGTCAGCGAAGTTTTTGACACCGGTTTGCTGTTCAAAATAGTTACCTACAGGCCAGCTATTTAAAAATGTGGTTTGTCCGTCACACGGATCACATATAATTTCGCTCCAAATTCAGCCATTTGTAGTGAGCGTGGGACATATTGTCCTCCATTTAAAATGGGCAAGGAATGTGGCAGGGGACGGGGAACTGGATGTGATGGTGATAGTGATGGTGCATGCAGAGGCCGAGGCCGTGGGTAAGCTGAAATTGTGCCACAACAAACACCCATATCTCATCGCTAGCTCTTCCTATCCCAATTAATAGGGGACCGCAGAACACCATTATTGAACACAGATCAGTGTGAAAAGGTTACTGGTTGAATAGCAGATAATGCTTCCAGTCACTTAGCCACCACCACCACCACCCTGCCTTCCACACAGTCAAGTCTCAGTAGCCGTGAGTCTGGACCGCATATTCCTCACCCTGAACCTCCTTCCTCTCACCATGCCGAGTGCCCAGAGACAACTGATCCCACACTTGGACACTCCGAAGAGCTGTTCACTTTTCCATTTTTAGATTCGGACCTCTCGCCCGTCCACTTGAAGTAGGGCAAGAGGAGATTGCATGTAGCGATGCCCAAATATTTGAACAGCCACGGTCACATGAAGGCGACGGTGGGAAAGTGTCACAAGAGGTGGATGATGATGAGACACTATTGCCAGAAAGTCAGGAGGAGGACCAGGGTGTGGAAGTGGAAGACGAGGTGGTGGATGATATAGCAACTGACCCAACCTGGCAGGAGGACATGCAGAGCGAGGACAGCAGAACACAGGGGGAGGGAGGCAGAGCACCCCAACAGGCAGGATGAAGCAGTGTGGTGGCTGGAGACAGAAGGCAGGCAACCGTTCCCTGTAACACCAACACGAACGAAGTTGCCAGTACAACTGTTAGGTCTTCCCGAGTCTGGTTATTTTTTAAAGACTCTGTCAAAAACCCCAAAAAGGCCATTTGCACCACCTGCCAGGCCAGCATCAGCAGGGGTGGCAAAACAACCAGCCTGACCACCACCAGCATTATCAGGCACATGGCAGCAAAGCACCCGACTTTGTGGGCCGAACCCCAGGGTCCAGGAAAAGTGTCTGTGGGTGGCATCACTGCTTCTTCCGCTGTTGTGCATGCAAGCCAATCCCCTATCCATGGTGCATGCGAAGATGCCTCCTGCCCTGCACCTGTCGTTGCACGCTATCAACTAGAAGCATCAGGAAGCAAGTCCACATCCTTGTCCCAGCGCAGCGTTCAGTTGTCCATATCCCAGTCCTTAGAACGCAAATGCAAATACGCAGCCAACGCCTCACAGGCCACAATACTAAATTCCCACATTTCGCTACTGCTTGCACTCGAAAAGTTACCTTTTAGGCTCGTGGAGACGGAAGCATTCCGCAACTTGATGGCGGTGGCCGTTCCTCGGTACTCGGTCCCCAGCCGCCACCATTTCTCCCGGTGTGCCGTTCCCGCTTTACACAAGCACATGTCCCAAAACATTAGCCGTGCCCTCAACAACACAGTTACCGGGAAAGTCAACCTAACCACGGACACATGGACAACTGCTTGTTGGCAGGGATGGTACATCTTGCACACTGCGTTAACACAGTGGAAGCCGGGACCCAGTCTGACCTTGGGACGGAACACGTCCTCCCGAAGCCAAGGATTTCAGGCCCTAGGTAAATCAGAGCTCCCCCCACAGTCTACAACTCCTGCACATCATCCTCCTCAGCTCCTCCTCTTCTTCAGCCTCCATCTCTGAAATGACCACATCAGTCACAAGCTGGAAGCACTGCAGCACTACCTCAGCCAAGTGGCAACAGGATATGCTGAAGCTAATATGCTTAGGTGACAAGCCACACAATGCTGAAGAGTTGTGGACAGCTCTGAATGAGCAAGCAGATCTGTGGCTCACACCGCTGAACCTACAGCCAGGCATGGTTGTGTTTGACAATGGCCGGAACATGGAGGAGGCTCTGAGGTGAGGCCCGTGTGCTTAACCTCGTGGTTCAGCGGTTTCTCAAATCCTATCCGGAGCTGCCGGATCTGCTTGTTAAAGTACGCCACCTGTGTGCCCATTTTAGAAAGTTGCCTACAGCTTCTGCTGCCCTTGCCATGTTTCTGCAGCGTTTGCAGCTTCCGGCTCACAGACTTGTGTGTGATGTCCCCACGTGTTGAAATCCTACACTGCAAATGTTGGAAAGGATTGATTTATGGGCATAAGAGGGCAGTTGTTGGGTACCAGCATCAACAAGGCCATCGTTATTCAGTTCAAACTGTCAGTGGAACACTGTCTACGTTCTGGGAGAATTTTTCAGCCCCTCCCATCGCACAGGCCCTGAGGCTTGGGGTACTCTCACAGGGAGTGAAAAGTTTGGGAAGATACTGAAGGAGTACCTTGCCGACCGTACTAAAATCCTCCGTGATTCCTCTCTGCCTTATAATTATTGGGTATCCAAACTGGATATGTGGAATGAACTGGCTCTCTAAACCTTGGAGGACCTGGCCTGTCCTACCGCAAGCGTTTTATCAGAGCGGGGCTTTAGTGCCGCTGGTGGAATTATAACTGATAAGCGCATCCTCCTGTCAACTGAAAATGCTGAAAGGCTGACTCTTATAAAAATGAACAAGGGCTGGATTGGGCCAAACTTCTCAACACCACGGAATGATAGCAGCTTAACATAAACTCTAATCCAGAGTCTTTTTTTGGGAGGTGTATTCCCATGCACCTTTTTACACCCACACTTGGGTATACGCTTCCTGATTTTGGCTATTTGCTCTTGTCCTCCTCCTTGTCCTCATCCTCATCCTCCACCACCACATCACCAGGGTGACCGTGGTCCGTGATGCAACACCCATATAATTTTTTTAAAGGGTGTTTATGATGCCCGTAAAACAATTTTTTTTATACAGTATGTACATGTATACCCCCCAGGGCTAAATGTTTGTCAGCCCATAGACTTAGTGCTTGGGCATTAAAAGTATAGGAGACCCGCTCAATTCTAATGGGAACATTTTTTTATGAGGCCCTCTTCCACGTCTCTTACAAGGGGCACTGGAGTGCCTTCCAATTTTTGTCAGCACTTGCATTCACTGCATAGGCAAACACTATGGGAGACCCACTTCCTAATAATGGGAACATTGTTTTCAAGCAGTCCTCTGATTTCCACGTCTCTTCCAACGGGCATTGGAGTGCCTCCCAATTTTTGGCAGCCCTTGCATTCACTGCATAGGCCAACACTATGGGAGACCCACTTCCTTATAATGGGAACATTGTTTTCAGGAGGCCCTCCTCTAAGTATCTTCAAAGGTGTATTGGGGCGTGTCCAAATTTTCAAAGGGGTATTGGGGTGTGTCCAAATTTTCAAAGGGTAGCCTTGCCACTCACTGCATACACAATAACAGCATAGGAGACCCACTCTTTAGTAATGGGAACAACAAAGCATAGCCGGCTGATGGCTCTCTAAGAATAGTGAGGGCCAACTGCTGGCCCTTAAGAATAGTAAAGGCCGCCTGTTGGTCCTATAAAAATAGGCTTTGTGACTTTCAGAGTCCCTCCTTCATACATGAAACAGGATGTGTCTGATCATGTCTCACACACCACATGGCCAAATAAGGTTGTAAAATGTTAAAATGACATTTCCCGGTGAATGCATTTGTCATGGTTGAAAGCAATGCAAAAGTGCAAAAACGCATCAAAAACGCTACATGTGAACATAGCCCAAGGTGTGGAGGAATATTTTTGTTTTTGGTTATTTTTTTTGCCTTATATATAAGTCATTACCCAGGAAAGGATGTTCCTTAACATATTTCCCAGGAAAATCCATTTTGGTTTTGTTTTATTGTGTTTTATTGTGAGTTTTTAAAAGTGGCATAATACCTTTGACAACATTGTTGACAGCAGTGACCTGGGAGTCAGAAATGCTTCCAGGGGTCTTCCCCATGCTGTTCCCATGCCATTTGAGCTCTGTTTCCTCTGCAGACCGTCTTTGGGTAGCCGCCTGAAAAATGCTTGAGTTTCCCATAAACTTACATTGGGCTCGTTGCTCGGGTCAAGCACCCGAGTATTCCAATGTGCTGGACCCAAGCAACGAGCACCCGAGCATTTTAGTGCTCCCCCATCTCTACATTTTACACATTGAAGAAAATTGTATCAGCCACAGAAAACCCACATGATCTTTGGCGAGAAAGCATAGGCTTCTCCATAATGATATTAGCACAGCCAATTAGGAGGGACTATCATAGCTTGTATGAAAGTCTGTGCAGGGAATGCAGCAGCCATGTTAAAGTGATTTTAGGATAGTGAAAGTATGTCAGAACTTAAAGTTCAACAATATAAATAGGGAGAGGAGCCTAAAACATTGGTCAAATACCTCAGACAGTAATATGTTGTACAACACTGAAAAAGATGAGTGTACTGATCTTTGAAAAATACAAAGATTTAATTGATAGGATAAAATGAGATATAGAAGAGGTGCCAGCAGCAGTGCCAGACTCAGTTTGATTTACAGTATCAGTGATATGGAGTACCTGGCATTTGTCACTTGTCCTGCTGCATTTGAATTACAAGTACACTTTTTTCCATTTTTAATGCTCTAGAAAGCTGCAGCAAGCCACAGAAAAAAATTGAAATCAATGTCAGTAAGACTTGCTAGTTAGGAGCAGCTGCATTGAGTTTTTCCATTTCTTGTGCAATCTTTTTTTGTGAAGAAGGGAATAATTGTTTTTTAATAATACAATATAAAATGTAACAAAATCCAGAAATTTAACTGTGACTGGCTTCATTGCAAATACATTTAAAAAAATTAATCAAACTTGGCAAAATTGAATTTCAAAAGATTCAAACATGTTTACTTGGAAGGAAAGACAGCACCTGAGACAACCCACCATCTCCCAAAACTGTGTGTGTCTAAAAAGGATTGAAGATATTGAGATACATTAAATGACAGCTAAAACAAAAGGAAATAATAAAGATGAGCGAATCTGACTAAATTGAAGTCTCCAGATCCTCTTGAATTTGGCAGGGTCAATGTTATTGGAGTCAAATTAATTTGATGCAAATCAGATTGCTGGTAAAAGCTATTTATTATTCTCTGAGGTATTTCAAAAACCCAGATTGCAGAAAAAATATAAGGGCTAAAAAAATATATATATATACTCACCTTGTCCTTTACCTGTCCTGGTGCTGCAGTCTGGTCCTCTGCTGTCTCTCTTGTTCTCTCCAACTCCGTTCTTCCCTTCTGACTTTAGGCTTCTTCACTTTTTGGCAACTTCACCGCTCACTAGGACTCTCATGACATGTTGTCAATGACGCACCCCCTGGGCCATGTTCGGGGAACGTTGCGCACGCGGGGAATACCCGGAGCCGGATCCGATCGGGTTAGTAGTCCTCGTGGCGGTGACGCGGTCCGTGCCCAGGGTGTCAAACTAAGTGGCGGAATTTAGTATAAGTTGTTATAGTGTTCGACTACGCCACCCGTGGATTGCGGTCAGTGGGGACCGCCGCTGCACTGCAGACCGCTGAGGCTGATGTTGTTCATGCAGCTTAGTATGGGATGACTCCCCACGGGAGGAGTATTGCTTCAGGGCAGCTAGTGTGGATAATGATGGGAGTGATGGTGCGAGTGTCCCAGTACTGATGGTGCTGGTGCGACAAGGAACCCCAGAGACGTGTGTTGCAGTTTCCAAATCTTTACTCACGATTTTGGTTCAGATCACCCCCGGCCGAGAGTGACCACCCGAGCCGTGCTGCGCCCTCCAGGTGCGGGACTCGGCCAACTCCCAGGCAATTTCAGAGCGTGGTCCAGGGCTCCCTTCTCTTCCTCTCTACTGGCCGTCCCCACCAGGGACCCACCTTTGTCCAGCTTCCTCGGGCCTTCTGTTGGTCAAACCTCTCTCCGGTTTCCCTGACCCTATATGGCGTGCCTTCCTGGTGGATATGGTGAGGGGTCGCGCCAAGACTTGACCACGACCTCCGGTTCCTGGCTAAGGATAATTGGCCTCCACCAGTTTGGGATCCGGTACCCTGCTCTGCCAACCCTTCACCCGTTATCTCGTGGGATCTTAGGGTTCCCTCTTTGCTTGCGTCTCTGGGCCTTTCCTTGTGTTTCGGTTCCTTCTTCTTCTTCCTTTTCTCTCTCTCTCTGCCTCAGGCCTCCACTTCAGGCCTGCCTCTGGAACTGGGCCCGGACTGAGCCACAGCTCCCTGTCAGCCCTCTCTGGCTGAGCTCCTCTCTGAATTGAACTAACCGGACTGCACACCGATCTAAGATGGTGCCCACCTTATATACCTCCCTTCTGACACCCGAGCCCAGGTGACCAGCACCCAATGGGCTCCTACCTATACCCAGAGTCCCTCCCCTCTCTGCTCCTACACCACTGGGATATTCCTCCCCCCTCCCCACTCCAGCCAGGGACAGACGCTGTCGTACCTGCACATCTATCTGGTGGGAGTACCGTTGATCTGTCCCCCGGAAATGGGGTGTGTGTGGTGTATGTAGCTAACTGAGCCCTGTTCCACACTCCATCCTTACCCGGGAGTGGAATACCACACCTCTGGTTCGAGGTGCAATACTCCTGTAGCAGCCGAGCCCTCGGGGTGCTACAGTCAACATATACATATTTGATGCTAAAGGTGTGCGGGCCCTATTTTTTTCTTTTTTTGTAGTACATATCGAGGGTGGCCCCCTCCAGGGCTCAGCACCCTTATCCACCCTTCTTTACAATTCAAGGGTTGATTTGCGAGATACGCATAATGTTCTTTCACTTCCCATTCAGATGAAACCTGGTTTGGCACATGGAAAAGTATGACATATAGTGATTATTGACCATGCATATTTAGGTACACCTAGATGTGATTGGATAACTTTTACGCTCTTTGATCAAAAAAGGCTAACTAAGTACCTTACGCTTTTAATGTTTATAGCAATATTGGAGTTCATGAATTCTTTAGTCACAGTGTGCTGACGCATCGTCTATGTATTAAACGAGGCCTAGTCAGTGCCAGGGACACTGTGAAAAGCTGTAGAATGAAGATGAAATAGAAGACTGGAGGCAAATGGATAACTGGGCAGGGAGCTGCAGTGCCAGGACAGGAGAGGCGAGTATATGTTTTTCATTTTTTCAACCCCTTTTCCCTCCTTCTAGGAAATTTTATGACATTCTCTTGATCTTCCCAGTCTCAGAACAAACAATGAAACATCCAACAACTGGGTTAGTATGGCTTAATCAGAACCCCTCAATCACAGCATTTAAGAGCTTGTTTGAGACCAAAAATCAAGTACAATATTTAACCATTGTAACTGGGATCTCACAAATGTGGGGTGTAAAGTAAGTGAAAGCAGAGTTGCATCATTCAACTAATGGCCAAAATGGCTGTACCGTTGGTTCCATAATCAATGGAATGCTGAGCTGTAAGTAAACCTAGAATGAAGACTAGAATTGTGCAACTACCGTACTTTATGTCACCCCGCACCAGAATCCCAGGAGTAGGCATTCTATCATGAAGGACCCTTTACGGCGTTGCCCGTATGGTCTCATCAGATTGGAAGAATGGTGTCTTAGTAATACATTCATAACTGCAGGTGAAATTAAATGTCACATACCATTCCTAAGGCATCGAACAGGGTCCACACAAGCCATCATAAGACGCTTACACGATATTGGCTATGAGCCAGAGTTCCAGCTACAGGTGTTCCATTAACCTTATACCTTATAATATTATAAATATGTGTATATTTTGGGGTTTAAGTGGTAGTTGGTAGCGTTTACACAGGCACACAGGTTCTTGTCCAAACAGGAAGGTTTATTAACTTCATAAACTTTCAGCAAAAAGTAATAACAAAACAAACAGTCCATACAGCCATACAGCAGTATGAGAAAAAGAACTGTTCAGCTGCTCAATATTCAAAGTCCAGCACTCGGCCTCTTGCAGAGTCTAGGCAACTTTTACAGTTTCTCCACCTTGCATACACAGACCCAAATACCAGAGGTGTTTGTGCCTCTACTCGTAGACAAGGAATGAACAGGTTCAGCTGCCCTTTTAAACCAGCTGCACCTTCTGGATTGGTGTTTGGGAATGACTAGTTCTGTCCATCTAGTCTAATCATTACTTACAAACCAGGTTCAATATCAATAGGGTCTTATTAACCATCTCTGCGCCTCCTATCCCGGATTCTGCCAGCCGCTTGTCTACAATAACATATATATATACATATATATATATACAGTATATATATATATATATATATATATATATATATATATATATATACAGTATATATATATATATATATATATATATATATATATATATATTTACCTTTCAGCTTCTAAGAAGAAATCTTCTAAATAATGTTGTAGAAATTTAGAAAGACGTCCATAAAAGTCAGCAGTCAGCCTCAGGAAATTAATTGAGAACTTGAGTTCATAAGTAAAAGCAACGTTAGGCAAAGGTCTTGTAATCAGATGACTAACATGAAATTTTGCCCTTGAATGTGCTCTCTCTGGTATTATCCAGATTTCTAATATCTTAAGAACTTAATATCAGCATTTATTATTTTATGTTAAATTTGCATTCAATTTTCCCTGTGTTGTAGAAAAGGTCCTACAGGAAATGGACATGTTAATGAACTAACGTAGCCTTAATTTGCATATACAATAATTAATTTAGAAGTGAAGGATTTACTTTCATGTGTTGTATGTGGTCCAACCTCAATGTTGCTAATCTATAGGTTTGTAGTGCCATTCACCCTGGTTTTCTAGGCTTGGTAATCTGGGATAGTGCAAATTGATAATGATTATAAATAATGCAAACTGGCTAAGAAGACTGGCGGTCACAACATCACAAGGTCCATAACCATGTAAAAGATTGAGGCTGCTGACTGTGTGCTCTAATACAATTCATATTAATGTTCTATTATATATCATATTCTTATATAAGTTTTATATTTTCCCTGTAAAATATATCTTAGCTGCTACATTGGGTATGGAACATGCTTTATCCAATGACTTTTAGTGAGATTGTCCTTTAGTAAAGTGTATCCTTCACCCCTCTGTCTGTAGTAAACATCAGTAATTCCTTTAGCATGAATGATGCTTTGCCTAAAACAAAATTAGATAATGCGAGAATAGAAAAGAAGAAAGAGGCATTAAAGAGGGAGGGAAAAAAATGGGGGGGGGGGACAATTTAAGAAAAAATTAAAAAAACAAAATAGAAGTAGAATGAAGAAAAGAAGCAAAGAATGAAGGGAAAAAAAGAAGGATGAAGATAGAGGTGGAAGGTTTATTCTAATCATTTTTACCGTCTTCATCTTGTTGGAAATAGTTATGTTCTAATCTGTTTACAGCATGAAGCATACAATTACATGCATCTCCTGGAAAACATATTTATGGGCAACTCCAATATTTAAGTGAAGGCCTCTAATCATAGATGGTGATAGATACAGAAGAGAACTACATATATGTAGAGAGTGCAACAGCCATTATGTAGCCCGAAGGTTGTTTTCCCTGCTTAATATAAGTTGGGCAAGCAGTTGTTCAGGTAGATAGAGAATGTGCACACAATCATATATGATGATTTGTTTTTAGCAAGGAAGAAATAAAAAGAAATGCCTTTAGGGGGTTAGGAACCAAGAAGAGCTATGTTAGAAATAAATGCGGTACAAGGCAATTATCTATTTAGTGTTGTCTGTGTTAGAGCATTACTTATCAAAGGATAACCATGCTGAAGAGCAGGTCATAGCTGCCGCTTCTGCTAAGGAAATAGATGTTTATCCTCAGGCACTTAGCAAATGGAATCTTCTATCAATGTTACCTGTTCTTTATATATAGAAAATGCAGGATAATTCTTGCAATTATAGATGTACTAAGAATGGCCCAACAGCTCCTAATCAGACCATTGTGCATTCATAGCTACAATCTACAAATCAGTCCTTGTTCTGCATGCAGTCTAATCCTGCTCTATGGTGTACTGTTTCTCCTTGTTGAGATTGTTAGTTGACATCGAAGGTCTAACATGCTAGGCAATGATTCCTAGAAAAAAAAATGTACGTATATGTATACTGATCCAAATAATTAAGGGAATTTTTTGCAATTCGCTAGTTTATAGTTTATCGGGTCCTGAACGTACGTACTGCCATGAAAGAATATGTGAACAAAAGTTTACGTACGGGTCATATCTGCCCTTCCTCCTCACCTGTAGCTTCTGGGTTTTCCTTTGTTAAAAAGAAAGATGGGGGTCGCCGTCCTTGCCCCGATTTCGGTGAGTTAAACAAAATTCCGGTTTAAAATACTTACCCGCTTCCACTCATCCCTGACCTATATAATCTGATTACTGAGGCAAAATGGTTTTCTAAACTAAATCTTAGAGGGGCTTATAATTTGATATGGATCCGAAAGGGTAATGAGTGGAAAACTGTGTTTTTAACTACTGAATGTCTATTTGAAAATCTTGTCATGCCTTTTGGGTTAATCAATGTGCCAGAAGTTTTTTAAAACGTTATGATTGAATGATATATTTTCTAAATGTATTGGAAGGTTTATGGTGGTCTATCTGGATGACATTCTTATTTTTTCCCCTGATTTGGATTCGCACTATGAACATGACTGTTTTGTTTTACAAACGCTTAGGGAAAATTCTTTGCTTGCTAAATTGGAGAAATGTACTTTTCTGTTCAAGAAATATCGTGGCTGGGGTTGATTGTATCGGTTTGAAGGGTTTAAGATGTATCCTGGGAAGGTGCAGGCCATAGTTGATTGGGTTCAATCTCGTGACCTTAAAGCATCGCAACATTTTCTAGGATTCACCAATTACTACAGAATGTTTATAAGGGTTTTTTTGCAGATCATTAAACCTCATACTGATCTCACATGTAAAGGGTTGGATCTTGAGGTTTGGTTGTCAGATGCAATTGGAGCCTTCAATAAATTGAAAAAGTGTTTCATGTGTGCTCCAGTTTTAATATAACCAGATCTTCAGAAACTGTTCATTGTGGAGGTGGATGCTTCGAAGGTCGAGATAGGGGCTGTAATATCTCAAGGTTCCAAAACTCTGACCAACTTGCGGCCATGTGCATTTTTCTCTAGGAAATTTTCATCTGCTGAGAGAAATTATGATGTTGGGAATTGCAAGCTGCGCACTGTCAAGTTAGCTTTTGAAGAATGGAGACATTTATTTGGAGGGAGCTATTCATCAGGGCACTGTGGTGACAGTTCATAAAAATGTAGCTTATGTTGAATCAGCTAAACAGCTAACTTCTAGACAGACCAGATGGTCCTTATTTTTTTCCAAACTCAATTTATCTATCACATTCAGGCCGGGGTGCAAGATTGTGAGGGCTGATGCCTTATCACGCAGCCTTGATTCAGTTTCTCCTCCAGAACCTCCATCCTCCATTCTTTCTTAGTGTATTGCAATTTCTATCATATCCTCGGAGTTGGAAGGGGAGATTCGTAGAGTCCAGTCGTTGGCCCATCTTCTACTCCACAGTTCAAATTATTTGTACCTGTGTATTTAAGAATACGTCTTTTGCAGGAGTTTCATAATTCTGTATTGAGTGGTCATTCTGGGGTCACAGCTACACAGAAAGCTATTGCTAGACTTTTTTGGTGGTCTTCTATGATTATTGATATTAAGGATTTTGTATCTGCTTGTGAAGTTTGCACATGTGCTAATATCTGTCATAACCGGCCAGCAGGGAAATTGGCTTCATTGCCAATTCCAGAAAGACCATGCACTCATTTGTCCATGGATTTCAATATGGATTTGCTTCAGTCTGGAGGGAAAACCGTTAGTTGACTGATTCGGTAAACAGGCTCATTTTGTTCCATTATCAGGGTTACCAAATGCTGAAACACTTTACAGGCTATTTATCAATCATGTGGTTAGATTGCATGAAATCCCTCTGAACATTGTATCTGATAGGTGGGTGCAATGTGTCCAAATTCTGGAGAGCTTTTTGTACAAAATTGAGGATTCATGTGTCATTTTTATCTGCATTCTACCCTTAAACCAACAGGCAGACAGAAAGGACCAACCAATCGTTGAAACAAATTTTAAGGTGTTTCGTTGCGGCTAAGCACTGGTCGGTCCTCATTTTTACCTCTGGCTGAATTCGACTTTAACAGTTGGGTCCACTAGAATCTCGCCTTTATTTTGTAATTATGGTTTTCATCCCCATTTTGGTGAATTTTTCTCCAGTTTCCATTGATGGAGGGTTAGAGGTTTGTGGATTCTCAGAGGGACCAAAAATTCCCTCCAGTATCTTGTTCATTGGAGGGGATGCAGACCTCAAGAGAGATCATTGGTTCCATGAAGGCTGATCATCTGATTAGGACCTTCCATTCTAGGTTTCCTGAGAAACCTCGGAGTTTGGAGGCCCCCTTAGAAGAGGGGGTGCTGTCATAATTCCTCCTATCTAAGTGTCTGGATGCAGTAAATGACAGTTCTGCCATCCAATCTAGAAATGGGGTGTGCTGAGTTGTCAGTATGGTGATGGACAGCTCAGACATCCAATCAGATGTTGTGGTGTGCAGAGCTGTCAGTGTTTGGAGTGACAGTTTAACCATCCAATCAGGACCAGGGTGTGCCAGGGCTTCATCCGTGTCTCTCTTGTCCAGAGTAATTACCTGGTTATTTAACCAGCTCTCTACTTTTGATTGCTGCCAATTGTAACTTTGCTCATGAGTTGTGTGATTGCTCTGTGCTTGTCTGGTATTCTGATCTTTGCTGCTCAACCTAGGATTTGTCTTGCCCATACGTTTGCCTAGCCTTTTTGTCGTGATCGGCTACCTTCTTGGAATATTGACCTTGGACTGTTTCCTGAATATTCTCGTCTTTTGACCTCAGACCTTTTGACTACCTAACCTCACAGGTTATCCATCCGTAGTGACTAACGTCACAAATGACTTGAATCAACTCTGGATACACCAAAACCTAGAAATATGGATTTATATAATATGGGTATGAAGGATGACTGAATTATATGATTGTTAATGGATCAGTTTTTTGATATAATGATAGATTATATTTACATTCAATTTATATGTGGAAATATCACATACCTATTGGCCAGTAAATCCATGCTTATAGAAGGAGCTTAGTGGTACAGCAAGTGCACATTAATATAAATATATTAATTTTATTATATATAAAAATATGAAATAAAATTGCCTTTTTAGCTATTTTTCTAATTTCTGGACAGTCTGTCTACTATCAGCACATTTGATTCCTAGAGTTTTTCTGTAATCGTATTTTTGAGATTAGCGCATTAGTAGAGAAAATTCTATATATCACTTAGCCAGTTAATATCCTTTTTAGTTATATCACATGAATGCAAAGACCCAAGTATTCTCAGCAAAACATTAGGGCATCTTTATTTTAGCATAGCCAATGTTGTCTTTCAGCAATCTGTGTTACAGTAACTTTTTTCTAGGATCGGACAAGACAAGTTAGGTTTTCTGCCCTGTGTGCATCAATGAGCTTTTGTTGCCCATGACCCTATCATTTGTTCACTGGTTGTTCTTTCTTGGGCTATTTTAACTAGGTAGTACGGCTGCTTTCAGTATACATTTGCTTTTCGGGAGATGCACTGACTCCTCTACAAATCAAGGTCATTTCGATTCTTACTCTTGTCCATTTTTACTGCTTCCAACACATCATCTTCAAGAACAGACAGATTTTTTCCTGGCTAATATATTCCATCCCTTGATAAGTTCTATATTCCAACTGTCCTATTGCTAAAACCGTTCCTTCTCTGATCCTGCACTTAGTTTGATATACATGAAGATCTGTATCCTTATTTTTAAAAGTAGCTATAAGTAGAAATGAGAAAGTCTGAAATTTGTTTTCGGCAGATTCACTGGAATCTGCAGTCAGATTCAATCCAGATAAAATCCAGGTCTGAAGCTAATCTGTTCTGAAAAAAAATGTTTATTATGCTGTGAGTTCTCCTCAAACCCACTAAAACACAATACATCGAGGGCGAGGAAGAAGTTAAAAAATAATAAACGATTATACTCACCTGTCCTAAGCTCCTACTCACATATCCTGCACTGCAGCTCCCCACCCAGTCCCCAGATTGATCATTTTTTTGGTCTTCTCTTTTTCAGTCTCCTCTTTGGTCTTCCTCCATAAACTATGCCTCACGTGATCATGTGAGGTGCAAGGCACATCAATGACCAAAAGAAAAGACCAAGGAGAAGACTGATCTAAATCATGCAGAGGATCAGGCAGAATGCCTTTGCAGTAGGACAGGTGATTGGTGGGCATAGCACAAGTGAGTATAATTTACTACTATTATATATTATAACTCCTTCCCAGCCATTTTTTTTAGCTTTGTGCAAATTTCTAGTGGAAAATTAAAGGACTCTCAGAAAATTCTTTCGATTTTATAATTGGAAGAATGGTAAAATATTTTTAGAATTACTACTGTGCAAGATTTTAGGCTTTCTTGCAGGAGGGTTAGTGGAAGTATATTGAAGGTATGGTGCCTACTGGATTAACTGAATCTCGTACATTCTGTAGAACCAATGCACTTAAAAGTGCAGTCAGTATGACTAAAAGTCAAATAAATGGGCACAATATTGTGTTGGTGTTGTATTGGCAATGTTTTACTGTTTAGCTATGGATCAGACCAAAAACAACATTTATTTTTTTTAATGGCCTTCGGCTCTATCTCAGGCCATGGCGATTTGATGGATGAACGATCTGTAGGAACATTGATCTTGTGCAAACATAGAAAGGTTCACCATGGACTTCTCTGCCATTATCTTGATAGTATCAAGCCACCGGGTTGCTGGTCTACCTCTGTGCCTTGTTCCTTCTATTCCTCCAACCATGATGTCCTTCTCCAGTGATTGCTCTCTCCGTACAATGTGTTCAAGGTAAGCAAATCTTAGCTTGGTGATGCTTACTTTGAGTGACATATATTACTAGCGCTGGTCAATGCAAACTGAGCGCATGCGCGGATATCAATGGTCTGCACTGTCTGTGATGGAAGCAACACTTCCATCAGCATGGGAACAGGAGTTAGTTCCGTCAAGCGTCCCCACATATAATGCAGTGCCGAGCAGCATGTGGGGATATTGGCCACAATAAGCAGCTATTCTGGGGGAATACACCAAACATGTGTCATGCGTCATTTAAGACAAATCTAGATGTTAAAGGTGTTTTTATTCATAAATTTTTTTAAATACAACTTTTTGTTCGCTTTTTATTCACTTTTTTGTGAGTCAGTTTTTGATCGCTTTTTATTCACTTTTTTGTGAGTCAGTATAATGAAAAAGCGTCATTTTTGGAGTGTTTTTTATTTAATTTTTTACGGCGTTTTTTTTTTTTACGCCATTCACCAAACAGAATAAATAACCATGATCTCAAGGTACCAGGCAATTCTTATCGCGGGGATCCGATGGTTACTAAGGGGGTTTTGCGACTCCCTTGTAACCACTTAAATAGCGCTGTCAGCGGTATTTAAGGGGATAATCAGACCGCTGACACCCATGGGAATTGCCGCTGCCAGGCGGCGCTATTCACTTATTCCTCAGTGCCGTGAAAGAGCGGCGCTGAAAAATAAGTACCCTTAACTGCCACCATAAAAATATATGGCGATCATTAATGGGTTAAACCAACAGTGTCTGTGTTGTAAAGGACATGGACACCTTTGGGGAAAAAGGTCAGTTTTGCAATAGGCTGTCATTATACATTTTGTCCCATTTGGCTTTTACAGCAGACTGCAGAATGAGGTAATAGTGATAGTCATTGAGCACATCAGAGGGCTCTGATTTATTAGATTGTGCAAATAGAGTGGTCAGGAGCACTCACAGAGGAAGGCAGCTTAGTCGGCAGACCAAAGAATCCCACATGGTCTAAAGTACCATCACAGACAAATCAACAGCTATGAGCCCTCGCGGGCAGGGCCCTCGCTCCACCTGTACCAGCCGGTGACTTATATTGTTCATGATTATTATACATTTATTTTTATTATGTATACCCTTTTTCATATATAAAGTGCTATGGAATAAATGGTGCTATAATAATAAATAATGATAATAAATACATAATATAATGTTTTGACCTGGTAAAGGTCTTTAACAAGCACCAATTCAACTGTTGACCCTGGGCAGGATAGGTGCATGATTCTATGTAGTTTCTGACAATGACTTTCTTAAAGAAGCACTCCCATCAAAGTTTTTATCCTCTTAATACACTGCTCAAAAAAATAAAGGGAACACTTAAACAACAGAATATAACTCAAAGTAAATCAAACTTCTGTGAAATCAAACTGTCCACTTAGGAAGCAACACTGATTGACAATCAAATTCACATGCTGTTGTGCAAATGGAATAGACAATAGATGGAAATAATTGGCAATTATCAAGACACCCTCAATAAAGGAGTGGTGGGGACCACAGACCACATCTCAGTACCAATGCTTTCTGGCTGATTCTTTGGTCACTTTTGAATGTTGGTTGTGCTTTCACACTCATAGTAGCATGAGACGGACTCTACAACCCACATAAGTTGCTCAGGTAGTGCAGCTCATCCAGGATGGCACATCAATGCGAGCTATGGCAAGAAGGTTTGCTGTGTCTGTCAGCGTAGTGTCCAGAGGCTGGAGGCGCTACCAGGAGACAGGCCAATACACCAGGAGATGTGGAGGGGGCTGTAGGAGGGCAACAACCCAGCATTAGGACCGCTACCTCTGCCTTTGTGCAAGGAGGAACAGGAGGAGCACTGCCAGAACCCTGCAAAATGACCTCCAGCAGGCAACAAATGTGCATGTGTCTGCACAAACGGTTAGAAACCGACTCCATGAGGGTAATACGAGGGCCCGATGTCCACAGATGGGGGTTGTGCTCACAGCCCAACACCGTACAGAACGCTTGTCATTTGCCACAGAACACCAGGAGTGGCAAAGTCGCCACTAGCGCCCTGTGCTCTTCACAGATAAAAGCAGGTTCACACTGAGCACATGTGACAGACGTGACAGAGTCTGGAGACGCCGTGGAGAGTGATCTGCTGCCAGCAAGATCCTTCAGCATGACTGGTTTGGCAGTGGGTCAGTAATGGTGTGGGGTGGCATTTCTTTGGAGGGCCGCACAGCCCTCCATGTGCTCGCCAGAGGTCGCCTGACTGCCATTAGGTACCGAGATGAGATTCTCAGACCCCTTGTGAAACTATTTGCTGGTGAGATTGGCCCTGGGTTCCTTCAATTGCAGGACAATGCCAGACCGCATGTGGCTGGAGTGTGTCAGCAGTTCCTGCAAGATGAAGGCATTGAAGCTATGGACTGGCCCGCCCGTTCCTCAGACCTGAATCTGAATGAGCACATCTGGGACATCATGTCTCGCTCCATCCACCAATGTCACGTTGCACCACAGACTGTCCAGGAATTGGCTGATGCTTTAGTCCAGGACTGGGAGGAGATCCCACAGGAGACCATCCGCAACCTCATCAGGAGCATGCCCAGGCATTGTAGGGAGGTCATACAGGCACGTGGAGGCCACACACAATACTGAGCCTCATTTTGACTTGTTTTAAGGACATTACATCAAAGTTGGATCAGCCTGTGGTGTGTTTTTCCACTTTAATTTTGGGGGTGACTCCAAATCCAGGCCTCCATTGGTTAATAAATTTGATTTCCATTGATGATTTTTGTGTGATTTTGTTGTCAGCACATTCAACTTTGTACAGAACAAAGTATTCAATGAGAATATTTCATTCATTCAGATCTAGGATGTGTTATTTGAGTGTTCCCTTTATTTTTTTGAGCAGTGTATATTGTAGTCATCATATTATATAGCACTGTGTAGTTACAATTGCTCATTTTCCTTTCTATACAGTTAATTCTTCTGTTTTCCATTAAGTCTATAACATTACATGATTAAAAACTGACTATCTGAATCCTTGTAAGCTCTATGTACAAATAGGAGGTCATGTTTTCCTGCATGAGTCATGAGTCACTGTAAAAGTCCTTGGTAGGGGAGGAAAGATCAGCTGGGTCAGGAGTTGAAGAGAGGAATGATTTTTTGAGTGAAAAGAGACTTCCTGTTTCTATATAGAGAAGAGAAAATAGAAGAATTATCTGGGTAGAAAGGCAAAATGAGCAATTATAATATATATAATATGATGATTGCAGTATATTAAGAGAATGAAAACTTTGATGGGAGTGCTTCTTTAACGTATGGAAGAAATACTATACTACTCTTCGGCTTGGAACTTTGGTGAGTCTATGTTTAAGGATGAGCGGACCCGTTGGTGTGCAGGTTTGTCGAGTTCATCCGAACTTTAGTCCAAAGTTTGGTTCAGGTGTAAGAACTTGACCCAAACTTGACCCTGAAGTCCATAGAAGCCAATGTGGTTCCAAACTTTGGTGCTGTAAAATGTCTGTAAAATGATCTTAGTAACTGCTATGGGTCTGCAAAAGGACAATTGCCCTGCAAACAAATGTGGATAGGGAAATTATTTAACACAATGGTATAAAAAAAAATATTGAACTGGGAGACAAAGGTCCAAGTAGAGGAGTGCCTTGTGTGTATATTTTTCTGTACTTGTTCATTAAATAAATGAAAAAATGACAAGGGGTTACCCCTATTTTTAATAACCAGAAGACATCTTTGAGCTGGTCTTATTATGCTGGGAAGGGGCCAATATCCATGGACCTTCCCAGCCTATTATTATCAGCCCCCAGCTGTCTGCTTTGCCTTAGCTGGTTATTAAAAATAGGAGAGGACCTCAGGTAATTTTTTTAGGGTCCCCCCAATTTTAATAACCAGCAAAGGCAAAGCAAATAGCTGGGAGCTGATATTAATAGGCTGGGAAGGTCCATAGGTATTGACCCCTCCCAGCATAATAAGACCAGCTCACATCTGTCTGCTTTCCCTTGGCTGATTATTAAAATTGGGGGGACCCCACATAGTTTTTTTTAAATTTCTTTTACACAGTCGCAATGCTAATCAGAGTACAGTTGCGGCGCAACCTGTGATCCGGCCGTTATACAGGCTGGGTCACGGGTGGTGTCGGCCATTCACATCCATGCCAATACTTAGCATGGCTCTGATGTCTGTGGAAGTTCCCACGACCTAAAAGCTTGTTGATTGGCTGCGCTACTGCCATTCAACAAACTTTATTCGGCACCGAACACAAAAAGAAAAATGGACTTCAGGGCAAAAGTCAGTGTTTGGAGTTTGGCACTGGACACCTATCCGGTATGAACAACAAACTTTAGTTCGAGTTCACTCATCCCTATCTGTGTCTACTAAAGCTTTCCTTTTCTGGTTTAAACTAGCAAGAGAGAAATCCAAAACTGCTCTTCTCCATTCAGAGTCACAAGTCTTGTCTGCATGCTTTTATTCTTGGAGTCAATGATTCAATATTAGAAATGCGCATTAATGATCAGGTTTACAGGCATAGATAATAAAACGGTCACTGAATATATATACATATTTCCAATAAAGTGCCTGCAATTTAGAACTTTTGTACAACTGTCATGGACATATTTACATGACTTAGTCTCCACCACTTATCTTTCTATAAAAAGAAAAAAATCTAATGGATAAAAAATACAAACTGATACAATTTCTTCCTTCCTGACTTCACCTGAATAATCATAGTGGTGATTCAAAAAGAAAATATGTCTATAATACAAAGAATATTCCAGCAAGTTGCAAATTATTGTTATTAACTTTTGAGCTAAATTGTGGGTAAGAAATAATGATATATTAAAGTTCCTTCTGAAGTATCCAGCCATTGTGATGGTGATTTCAGCTGATACATTTTCAGATTGTTTGAAAAGCGCATTTGTTTTTTTTGTTACACCATCACCCCACCTCTCGAAATTTTTAAGGAATTATGGTTTAAGCAAAAAATGTACATTGATTGTAGGAAGAAAGTGCATGTAATTGTTCTATATTAATTCTTCAGTTTTCAGATTTCTGCTATTCTTATGTTAGCCTTTAACACAGCACATATTTAGACTTTATAGGGGCTCTATACTTTTAAAAAAGTGACCCCCAAACATTTGGTAAAATTTAGAATAATAAAGCCACTGTTGCTATTGTTGTGATGTCACCGATGCAGCCACAACAGAGGCCAGAGCCAACTCTGATACTAGGGAAGGGCAAGTACAATTTAGCATTGTTATTTTAAATGTCAGCAAATAAGAAAAAATGTGATTGTCGTATTTCATGGGTCATAATTAGAGATGTGCGAACATGTTCAGAAAGCATTAGTTTTTGTCAAATTCGGCACATTCAGATTCATGATCGGACACCTGAGCATTTTTACTGAGTCGTCCCAATTCGGCAAAAGTGTGGTAAATGATCACTTTTCCACTAGTGTATTTTTTAGGACTATGGCTAAGGTAGTGGTGCTGTATGATGAGTGGGGGGGACGTGTTTGATGAGGAGAGGGGGTGGGGAAAGGTCAGAGAAGTGGCGTACTGTTAATCTTATTTTATTTTTTTCTTAACATAATGTGTGCACATTCTGCCTATCAGGGCACAGGAACCATCCAAAACATACAGACACAAGGGCTTGTGTCATTAGCTGCTGAAGTCACATGTCCCTCTCCATATAAAGAGAGAACATGTTGTTTTAGTGCCATTTTGTCAGTGCAACAGCGCAGAGAGGCTGCTCCTGCCGCTGCTCCTGGATACTGAGAGATTGAGATAAATAGCTAGGCGGTTGCTTCTAAGTCAGATAGTTTAGATAGATAGCATCCTGTGTGGCTGTGAAATCGACCTTCCCGCAGATCAATCGTTTTTGCTATTAGTGTGGTCCAGACAGAGACAGCAGGCCACATTTCAGCATAGAACTCTGTTGTGCACTGCTGATATTGTGCTCCATGCAGGAGTACACTTTTGAAACTGTATTTTTTTCTGTTCCTACTGTGCTATATACAGCAGGCCACATCTGAGCTTGTAATTTTTTGGCGCATATATTCTACTGTATCCAAGCCTCATCCACAGTAAAAATCTAATTTATTCTGTTACTACCATGATACATACAGCATGTCACATTTAAGCTTGTAATTTTTTGGCACATATATCCTGCTGTATACAGGCCTCGTCCACAGTAAAAAATAAAATTTCTTTTGTTACTAACTTGATACATACAGCAGGCTACATCTCAGCTCGTAATTTTTTGGCTCATATATTCTACTGTATCCAGGGCTCCACAGTAAAAAATCGAATTTTTTGTTCCTAATATCATGCTCCAACCACACTATCTGACCAACATGAGTGGGAAAAAGAGAGGTCGTGGTGGAAGGGGAAATAGGCTTGGTGTTCAAGGTGTACGTGGGGTAGATGGTAATGTTAGTGAAAGCTCTATTGAACCAAAGACCGTTACATCCTATCCAAAGATAACTGACAACTTCTGTTACTGGACAGGCTACTCCACTCTCTTTCTTTGGCAGACACACAGCGGTACGCCTTGTATATGAGGACCAGAAAGAACATGTGCTCCAGTGGATGGCAAGCACTGCATCAAGTGGCCTCTCCTCCTCTTCCTCCACCTCATCACACAAAGTACAGTCTGCAGAGCTGGCACCCCAATTACCCTTGTTTCCCCCGTGTCACAACTGTCCAACTGACTGTAAGGAACCACAGATGGGCAAGTCTGCAGAGCTGTTCGCACATTATATGCCATTGGCATCAGAGGTCTGCTCCAAAGATTCACAGACTCAAGAGGCGGAAAGCATCAACACCGATGCCCACAATTTTTTTATGTTGGATCCGGGGCAGGACAAAGTAGGGTCCAAGCAGAATGACGAGGAGGTTACATTGCATTCTAAGGTGCAGACACGGAGTGATGCAATCGCGGTGAGCACTGCATACTTAGCCACAACCGTGGCAGAGACCAGCAACGGTTGCGGGTCTGCAACTCACAGAGGCGGCAAGGGTTGCCTAGCCTGGGCCTTTTTTGAGACCGCAAAGCATGACTCAACTCACGTTATCTTCCAACTTTGTTAATCTGACAATTTCACTGCGATAAAATGTAGACCAGCGGGCCTCACCAATTATCGGCCGTCCCATCAACCGCATCTTCTGCTTCTTCTTCCTCCATCACTGTGCCAACTGTTGTCACACAGGTCTCCGGCCACAGAGCCTCCACTTGTTTACCCGCTCCAGTCAGGCTGAGTGAGAGCCCGTCAGCTGTAATGGAAGTGGACATGCCTGCTGTTTTTGCATCACCATGCAAATCACATCTTTTTCAAACCACTGTAACATCTCTTCCTGCCCCTCTAAGTCTTGGAATCCCCAAGTCTTGTGGGACAAACTTCTGTATCTAACACTTACTCCACTGCTTTTGCCTCCTCCACCTCCTGTAGGGCCTCCACCTGTGCCCTCAACCTCTGCCTTAATGAGACACTCGTTCCAACAGTGCAGAGTGAATGCCCACCACCTCCGTACTGCCAAGCCAGGGCTCACCGCAATCAGGCAGTCTTAAAATTTATATGTCTTAGAAATTGCAGTCACACAGGTCAAGAGTTGTGGACAGCTATCCAGGCTGAGCTTGAGCAATACCTGTCGCCACTGAACCTGCAGCCAGGGAAGGCCGTGTGCGATAATAGTGCGAACCTGGTGGTGCCCATATGCTGGGGCAACTTCACACGTGCCTTGCATGGCTCACATTCTCAATCTGGTGATACAGCAATTTCTCCGCCAATATCTGGATGTGCTGCTGCAGAAAACACAGTTGCTGTGTGCTCACTTCCTCCATTCTCACTCCACAGGTCATCAACTTGCAGCGATACAGAGGTCTTTGTCAATACCAGTTAACCAGTGTATATGGGATTTGCCGCCACGGTGGACTTACACTCTGCACAAGTTGCAGCGATTGTGGCAGCAGCGACGAACCCTGACGCAGTATCTCATGTCGTATAGCCTGGGCCAATGCACTATGGACGTGGTGCAAATCATGTTTGCGGAGTGGGTACAGATTAAAGACCTCTGCACCCTTCTGCACAGTTTTTAAATGGCTACTAAGATGGTTAGCGCTAACGATGACGTCATCAGCATCACTATTCAAGTCATCTACATGCTGGAGTACAGTTTGAATAGTCTGCATGAGGAAATGGTGGTCCGAGAGGAAGAGGAGGTAGCAGAGGATGGTGCGGAAGGGATAACAAAGTCACTGAGTTCCACACTGTCATCACACAAGGGGGTGCCAAGTCAGGGTATATTACAGCGAACAAGGGGGACTGGTGTTACCAGACAAACTGTTAGTGAAGGTGCAGGAGCCAAGGAACAAATGGAGGAGGATGAGGAGGAAGAGGTGATGGGTGAGCAACAGTCAGGAGATGAAGAAGGTAATGATCCCCTCTCTGTTGTTCATGGTTGGCGGGAGGGGATGGAGGAGATGAGCCTAAGTGTTACCCACTCACCAACACACCTTGGGCTTAGAATGCATGGAAGAGCCAGACACCTGAGCACCTTCTTGCTGCGCTTTCTGCAACATGATCCCCATATAGTTAGGATTCAAAATGGTGCTGGCTACTGGGTTTCCACTCTATTAGATCCACGTTATAAGAGTAAATTTTGCCAGATGCTTCCTGCCCTGGAAAGGGACCTGCGAATGCTGGAGTATCGAAACACGCTTTTAGACAACCTTAAGAGGGTTTTTCCCCAAGACATCAGTGAAGCACACAGTGTGCATCACAGCTCTAGATTTATAACCTTAGGAACGTCAATTTTTCAGTGCAAAAACAGTATAAGCAGCAGCAGTGTAAGTGGCAGAAGAAATTTCTATGAGTTCTTTCACACATTTTTTTAAACCAGCTCCACTCTCCAGAACAACTGGAGAGGCTGGTGCAGGAGTATATTGAGCTCAATATCAATACCATCAGGGAGGGTTGGGAGCCGTTTACATTTTGGTCTTAAAAATGGAAGAGTGGCCTGACCTCAACTGTCACGCTTTGAAGGTTTTATCATGCCCGGCAGCCAGGGTTCTCTCAGCACGTGTCTTCAGCGCTGCTGGTGGTGTCCTGATGTAAAAGTGCAGCCGGCTGTCCCCTGAAAGTGTAGACCATCTAACTTTTATAAAGATGAACAAATCATAGATCTCCAAGGACTTTTGCACCACAATTGCAGACTGTGCAGACTAGACGATGGTGTAGTTTTTAGTGTGCTGCATTGATCTCGCATTATTGCAGCCTGTCATATCTTTGTCGTGGTTTCTGCGCCTGCTGCTGCTGTTGCTGCTGATGTTAACAATAATTTTTTGAAATGTGGAGATTCTTGATTAGGTCTCCATCCGCTGGGTTGGCTGTAGTGGAAGAGGTGTTGGTTCCCATTATACTATTTTTACTCTAGTGAAATTGATGCCACTTTGCTGTTGTCTGCTCCTAATTTTTTTAAATGTGGAGAATCCTGATTGGGTCTCCATCTACTGGGTTGGCTGTAGTGGAAGGGGTGTGAGTGCCCCATTATACTATTTTTACTCTAGTGAAATTGATGCCATTTCGGCGGTATCAGCCCCTAATTTTTTGAAATGTTGAGACTCGTGGTTGGGTCTCCTTCATGTGTGATGCCTGTAGCAGTAGGGCTCCCAGACCGGCAGGCCTCCACTTACTTTCAGTCACCTACCTGTGTTACTATCCTTAAATTTTTGTACCAATAGTACTCTATGAAACTGATGTTTGTGCTACCTGAGTGTTGCTGAGCAGAAAAGCAGCTTGAGCTATTGCATGCGGTATCAGGGCTCCCAGCACTGCAGGCCTACACTGATCCCTCACCCACCTCGTCTTAATTTGAAGTTAAATTCAAAGCTGTAAATGCTGGCCAAAACCCTGATACCTCATGCATGACCCATGGCTGACTGCTGTTGTGCCATTGTCAAATTTGTACTGTGGGTCAATTGATGACACTTTTCCTCGTGTCTGCCCCTGATTTCAGCTGTTTTGGCAGTTTTTAGCCCCCTTTGAAGGTGTTGTGTATACATTTGTTTTTGCCTCCCATTGAATGCAATGGGATTTGGATATGTTCGACAAACTGTTCGACGAATTGTTCGGCGAACATCGGGAAGTTCGCCAATCTGAAAAGAATCGAACCTTCAAAGGTTCGCTCCTCTCTTGTCATAGTTTTTTTTATTTTATCATCGATATAACTGTACATCGGGTTGTATTCTGCAGGATGTATTGTATTTTTCAATTACACTATTTTGCAGTACATTTAAATGGTTGATGATATTTTTACTTTTTTTATGGGAAAGAAGAGAAAAAAAACAGAAATCTCACATTTTTTTTTATTTTTTTGTATTTATTTCATAATGCTTTGAAGTGTATATAAATTATTGAAGACTTTGTTTGAGTAGGGGTTAGGGCTACAACTGCCATAGTAAAGTATTGAATCTCCAATATTACTGTCAAACACCTTAGATGTCACAGTTAGTACAGACTGCAGCATCTAAAAGGTACATTGACTCACTTTCCAGGTCTTCTTTTGGAGTGCTGCCATAAATAGACTGCGCTTCTGAAGAAGTCCCCTTATTGGCCATTGCAGAAATGCATGTGAGCACTCATTAAGGGGTTAGTAGATGCCTTCACTGTTATCTTTCAGAAAATCCAGTCATTTGATGATCACACAGTTTGTGGTTCATGACATGACCAGGACAGGCATTTATCCATTGGGTCTATAAGAAAGGTCAATACGAAATACATTGGGCCAATACAAAATGACATAGAGGGCTGGATGAGAAGCGTGTTAGAGTAACATGCACCAAATTTATTAATAGGCTTTCTTCTCTTAATAAATTTGATGTATCCCTTCAACTATCATGCACCATTGCAAGATATGTAGTCTAATCAGCAACTGGAGTAAATTTATTACCAATGAATTTGTTGGCCGCACTCTTGACTAAGCTAAGTGCACTTTTCAAAAAGTTGATAGACCTGGTTAGGAGTGGCGTAAGCACAACAATGATGCATACTTGTTTGTGCAATTACGAACTATGCAAAAAATGTAGCAACATTTCAAGCAATTTTTTGCCAGAAGTCTGGCAAAAATTGCTCTATGAATTGGGGTCACTGATGTCTAAATTAGTATTTTTAAATGCAGATGACATATCATGATTAATAATTTGTAGACAAAATAAGCAAACTTATATAAAAGGGTTGTTCAAATTTGTCAATCCATTCTTATTATGACCATCCTGAGTCTGTATGGAAATTGGTGGATGCAGGAACTTACATTCTGCAGTTGAATAAAGGTATTTTGGGCACCCATTCAAATTATTAGGTGATCATGTCATTTATATTAGCGCCAAGTTTACTGATGAAGAAGAACTTCTTTATAGCTGTTATTTGCTGTAATTCATAAGGTGGGATCTGCAGATTGGTGGATTGATTTCATGGTGATCTGCGAATTTTAGGAAATTCAACTTGAACACTCTGTGATTTAATTTGCAAGGATTAGCCAAAAAACAATGCCTGTGGTCATTTAATACAATCCTAAAGACTCAGAAAGTGGGCTTGTGGCATCAGGCTCAGACAGGTGGGCCTTCCTATAATGCCCTGTTGCTATCACATCACGTGGTCTAGTGTTGCCAATCAGAGGGGCTATCATAGCCAGTTTAAAAGCTGAAGGGTAGTTAAAGACCTCTATTTTATGCTTGTATTATGTAGGAATAGGAGGTCAGAGAGCACAGCTCATTCCAGCTAGGGACATTAAAAGGTCTAATTTGATTGTAGTGTACTAAGTTTTACTAATGTAGTTACTAATAGTGATTCTTGCTCTTAGCATTTAATTGCATATGCTCCTTTTTGGCCATGTAATTACTATGTTTTAACCAAAAATTTTCTAATACATTATTACAGTAAATCGAGACATTTAACTGTGCAAGTCTGTTTTTGCCACACCTGTTTAAATTGTAAAGTGCAAAGCACATACACATCACTCCAATATTTGGGGTAGGCTGTTGTTGATAAATCTTTTTTCCTGTTATGTGAACCCTGCTTAGCATTTCTGGTTGATTTTATATTTTTCAAGATAGCAAAGTGTGAAGACATGGGGTCTTCCATGGGCATAATACTACTCAAACAACACATAGAGGGTAAAACAGTGTGGCAATATTTTATTGAATCACCAACATTCAATAACATATATAACAGTCCCAGCAAATACACGAGATGGTGCAAAATTACAGTGTTATGCTGGCCTGCTAGGATTAGAGTCATGAGATATGTGGCCAGGTGACCTGATTGTCCCAACCTGGATTCTTCACATCGTCTCTGAGAGTTCAGCAATGGTCAATGGAGCTGTTTTGTATCTTTCCAGCCAGCGCGGTGTTCCCTTAGGCTCTCATCCTGTAGTGTCTCTCTGGATCGAGCCATACTACCAAGCTGATGTCCTGAAGAGTCTGACTGATCTTTAATTCTCTGATTCTCCTTATAAAGTCTGCTTGCTACAGAGGCCTTGTTCCTTAAATAGTTCACAATTGTTTTTTCAAGCACACATCCACAGGTTAAGGATTAGGGAGGGCATTATCAGGTCTCAATATTTGAGCATTTGATCAATTTACATAGTTGGTATAGCAGGGAGCTCTTGTAAATCAACATCTAGCTGGCTTTAGTACAATATACAAGTAACAAACATCATTGTTTCACCCTGAATCACTGTCCTTGACCAGTCAAAGAAACACACATACATTAATAAATCAACACAAACACAATAGTGTATTTTTCTTGGCTTAACAAATCTAGATGTCTGGCTGATTAAGATTAGAAGCTGTTTTGTCACACAAAGTTTTAGGCATGTGTTAAACATTATACGTTTGTCAAAAATGTATGTTAAATCAAAAGGTAGATTGGGCAATTGATATGGTAGTGTAATACAAAATAAATCATGTCATTAAAAATAATGTAGGAGTTTCTAGCAGCAGCTACAACAATGGCACTGGTGGCAACCATCCCATTAGAAGTAGTATCAAGCACAGGTCACACTTGGCCTCATTTGCCTCTAGCAAGCATATGAGTGAGGAGGAAATGGAGCTCGTAATGGAATATCTTTCACACCACTCATCTCAAATACAGCAGGATGATGTAGTCCCTGACAATAACACCATCAGATGAAGTCAGCGTACTGCTCAGTCCACCTCCTCTGATTTTATAACACTTAATGTTGCACAGAGCATAATTTCCATTCTGTCAATGACATCTGTTTCTGTTCTGCCTCATAGTCTCCTAACTAGTGATGAGCAATCATGCTCCTTACTTGAGATTTACGAGCATGCTCGGGTGTTTTCCCGAGAATCTTCAGCGTGCTTGGGTGTTATGTTTTAGTCAATCTGTGTGCATGATTTGTGACTGTTTGACAGCTTTAATACATGTGAGGAATGCCTGTTTCTTAGGCATTCCTCACATGTATTAAAGCTGTCAAACAGTCGCAAATAATGCACACAGATTGACTAAAACATAACACCGGAGCATGCTGAAGATACTCGCAAAACACCAGAGCATGCTCACCGAAAGGTTTAACAGAACATACTCGCTCATCACTACTCCTAACTAGTGATGAGTGAACGTGCTTGCCACTGCTCGGTACTCACCCAAACATCACTGTGCTCAACAAGCTTGGCGCTCGAGGATTATTTCCAGGTTGCTGGGGCGGGAACTCGGGTCTCCTTCCTGCATGTTTGGCGCTCTTTAGAGAGCCAATCAACATACAGGGATTGCCTGCCACGCACTGTAATGCCGTAGCCATGTTGGTTGTGGACATTACAGTGATTGGCTGGTCCCACAGCGTCATCAGATGTATATAAGACTGGGCGCCGTCATGCTCGTCACAGTCTACCCTGGAATCAGGCAGAGTAGGGAGAGTTGCTGCTGCGTCAGGGAGAGATTTGCTTCTTCATAGTTAGTATAGGTATTCCACAACATATATCTATATCCATCTGAACCAACAGCCCTTCGGAGGACTAATCCAGCTGCATATAATCAGTGCTAGGCAGGCAGCCAGTGTATGTGGCAGCTGCAGTGTATAATACAGCACAAGAGGGTCCACTGAACGTCCTGTTAGTCTAAGTATTCCAAATCATATATATATATATATATATATATATATATATATATATATATATATATATATATATATATATATATATATATATATATATAAATATATATATACTAGCTATTGAGCCCGTTCTATGCCCGGGTGGCGAGTATTTTTATTGGTATATGGTCTCCCATGCTGGTATGTGCTGCCCCCATCCTGGTATTTGTGCTGTCCCCATCCTGGTATTTGTGCTCCCCAATCCTGTTCCCCCATCCTGTTATGTGCTGCCCTCATCCCTATCCTGGTATGCACGGCACGCCTCATCCCTATCCTGGTATGTATGGCACCCCTGACCTCAAATCATAGTATGCATTGCACCCCTCACCCTCAATCCTGGTATGCATGGCACCCCTCACCCCCAATCCTGGTACGCATGGCACCCCTCACTCTCAATTCTGGTATTCATGGTACCCCTCATCCCCATCCTGGTATACATGGTACCCCTCATCCCCATCCTGGTATGCATGGCCCCTCATCCAAATCTTGGTATGCATGGCCACCCCAGATCCCTATCCTGGTATGCATGGTACCCCTCATCCCCCAATCCTGGTATGCATGGTACCCCTCACCCCTGGTATGGATGGTACCCCTCACCCCTCAATCCTGGTAGGTAGGACACACCTCTTCCCCCAATCCTGGTATGCATGGCACCCCCCATCCCCAATTCTGTTATGCATGGCACCCCTCACCCTCAATCCTGGTATGCATGGTACCCCTCATCCCTATCCTGGTATACATGGTACCCCTCATCCCCCAATCCTGGTATGCATGGTACCCCTCATCCCTCAATCCTGGTATGCATGGTACCCCTCACCCCTGGTATGGATGGTACCCCTCACCCCTCAATCCTGGTATGTATGGCACCCCTCTTCCCCAAATCCTGGTATGCATGGCACCCCCCATCCCCAATCCTGGTATGCATGGCACCCCTCATTTCAAATCTGATATACATGGCACCCCTCATCCCAATCCTGGCATGCATAGCACCCCATCTCTCATCCTGGTATGCATGGCACCCCTCATCCCAAATTTGATATACATGGCATCCCTCATCCCAATCCTGGTATGTAGGCACCCCTCATCCCCCAAACTTGGTATGCATGGCACCCCCCATCCCCTAATCCTGGTATGTATGGTACCCAATCCCTTATCCTGGTATGCATGGCTTTCTCACCACCAATCCTGGTATGTATGACCCCCTCATCCCTATCCTGGTATGCATGGCACTCCTCATCCCCCAATCCTGGTATGCATAGTACCCCTCATCCCCCAATCCTGGTATGCCTAGTACCCCTCATCGCCCAATCCTGGTATGCCTGGTACCCCTTATCCCCCAATCCTGGTATGGGTGGTACCCCTCATCCCCAAATTCTGGTATGCATGGTCCCCTCATCCCCAATCCTGATATGCATGGTCCCCTCATCCTCAATCCTGGTATGCATGGCACCCTCAACCCCCAATCCTGGTATGTATGGTACCCATCATCCCCCAATCCTGGTAAGCATGGTACCCCTCATTCCCCAATCCTGGTATACGTGGCCCCCTCATCCCTCAATCCTGGTATGCATGGTCCCCTCACCCCCGATCCTGGTATGCATGGTCCCTCATCCCCAATCCTGGTATGCATGGTCCCCTCACCCTTCAATCCTGTTATGTATGGTACCCCTCATCCCCCAATCCTGGTATGCATGGTCCCCTCATCCCCCAATCCTGGTATGCATTGTCCCCTCACCCCCAATCCTGGTATGTGTGGCACCCCTCATACCCCAATCCTGGTATGTGTGTGGCCCCCTTACACCCCAATCCTGGTATGTGTGGACCCCTCATCCCTCAATCCTGGTATGTATGGTACCCCTCATCCCCCAATCCTGGAATATGTGGCCCCCTCATCCCCCAATCCTGGTATGTGTGGCCCCCTCATCCCTTTCACGCTGCACACATATAAATAAAATAAACACTTATACTCACCTTTCTTCCCTGTGCTCTAGCGCTGCTGTGTCCTGTTCTGCCGGAGGCTGGGGAGGAGTGTGTCGCCAGAGCACCACGCTGTCCGGCGCCATTTTGCTGAAGACACACTGTAAATGTGTGTTCAGTAAAATGGTGCCGGATAGAACTATGCGCATTCGCCGATTCCGACACCTTCACTCTGCCCCCGGTCTCCGGCCAGAAGAGAGGCGCCGTGGCAATGCTCCTCCCGTTCAGGTAAGTATGTAAGTATGGCGCCGGAGATCGCGGTATGCGTTCAGTGTCTACGCATACCGCGATCTCCGGCGCCATGCACTCCTCTTACCTGTAACGGCTCCATGCGTTCTTCTGTCTGGAGCCAGACTGCGCGTCGCGCATGCGCAGTCTATAGAGGCTTCAGACAGAGGGACGCTTGGCCGATTATATTATAGATATAGATATATATATATACAGTATATATCAGACCTAGGCAGGCAGGCAGTGTATGTGGCAGACAGCAGTGTATAATGAAGCAAAAGTGGGTCCATTGAATGTCCTGTCTGCTGATGTTGTAATAATTACAGATATTTCTAGACAGCCCCAGATATCATGGGCCAGGGCAATTTTTTTATCTTAATCCTGGTTATTTGCTTAAAAAGCAATCCAAAGAACACCATTTTTCTGCTCTCTGCAAAATAAAGCCAGATCTGTTTCATATTACAGCGATAAAAATCCAGAAATTTGAACTGAAGAAGGAAAATATTTGCCTCCTTTTCCATTCTGCTGCATTGTGTCAGTGAAGCTATTCACACTAGGTCTCTGTGTAGAATATTATTAGTAAATTACAGGCCTACAATTTAAAGCCGTGGTTCTCTGTCAGACAAATCACTGAAAAGACTTAAAAAATCATACATTTCTTCCATTTTCATTCCGTTACAGTGAGTCAGTGACGCTATTCACACTAGGTCTCCGTGTAGAATAATATTAGTAAATTACAGGCCTGCTATTTAAAATCGTGGTTCTATGTCAGACATATCACATATAACTGAGTTCCAAAATCAGCCATTTCTCGTGAACGTGGAAAATATTGTCCTCCATTTAAAATGGGCAAGGTGTGTGGCAAGGTAGGGGGAAGTGGACGTGATGGTGATGGTGCATACAGAGACCGAGGACGTGGCCGTGGGCAAGGTAAAATTGTGCCTCAACAAACACCCACATCTTCTCGCTGTGAAAAAATAGTAACCTACAGGCCAGCTATTTAAAACTGTGGTTTTCCATCACACGTATAACATATAAGTTCGCTCCAAATTCAGCCATTTCTGGCCTCCATTTAAATTTTGTTGCAATATGTCAGTGAAGTTATTGACACCAGGTCGCTGTGAAAAATAGTATCCTACAGGCCAGCTATTTAAAACTGTGGTTTTCTCTCACACGAATCACATATCAATGCTTTTCAAATCCAGCCGTTTGTAGTGAACCTGGAAAAAATTGTCCTCCATTTAAAATGGGCAAGGCGCGTGACAAGGGACGGGGAAGTGGATGTGATGGTGATGATGGTGCATGCAGAGGACGAGGCCGAGGCCATGGGCAAGCTGAAATTGTGCCACAACAAACATCCACATCTTCTCGCTCGACCTTCCTGTCTCAATTACTAGGGGACCGCAGAACACCACTATTGAATACAGAGCAGTGTGAAAAGGTTATTGGTTAGATAGAAGATAAAGCTTTCATTCACTTGGCCACCACCACCTCCACCCCGTCTTCCACACGGTCAAGTCTCAGTAGCCATGAGTCTGGACCACATATTCCTCACCCGGATCTTCCTTCCTGCCACCATGCTGAGTGCCCAGAGACAACTGATCCCACACTTGGACACTCAGAAGAGCTGTTCAGGTTTCCATTTGTAGATTCGGGCCTCTCGCCTGGCCAGCTTCAAGCGAGTCAAGAGGAGAAGGCATATAGCGATGCCCAAATATTGGTGCAGCCACGGTCACGCGAAGGTGACGGTGGTAAAGTGCAATTACTGTCGCAAGAGGTGGATGATGATAATGAGACACAAGGGCTAGAAAGTCAGGAGGAGGACCAGGGTACGGAAGTGGAAGACGAGATGGTAGATGATTTAGTAACTGACCCAACCTGGCAAAGGGACACACAGAGCGAGGACAGCAGCACACAGGGGGAGGGAGGTGTAGCATCACAACAGGCAGGAAGAAGCAGTGTCGTGGCCGCAGACTCAAGGTGGGAAAGCATTCCTCGTAACGCCAACACAAATGAAGTTGCCAGTACAACTGTTATGTCTTCCTAAATCTTGTTATTTTTTAAAGACTCTGCAGATAACACCAAAAAGGCCATTTGCACCATCTGCCAGGCCAGTATCAGCAGGGGTAGCAAAACAAGCAGCCTGACCACCACCAGCATGATCAGGCACATGGCAGCAAAGCACCCGACTAATTGGGCCAAACCCCAGGGTCTAGAAACAGTGTCTGCGGGTCACACCACTGCTTGATTCACTGTGGTGCGTGCACGCCAATCCCCTGTCCATGGCGCATGCCAAGATGCCTCCCACCCTGCACCTGTCGTTAAACACTCTCAACTAGCACCATCAGCAATCATGTCCACGTCCCTACCCCAGTGCTTGGAACGCAAGCGCAAATACGCACTACTAAATTCACACATTTCGCGAATGCCTGCGCTCAAAATGTTGCCTTTTAGGCTCGTGGAGATGGAAGCTTTCCGCATACTGATGGTGGCAGCCGTCCCTCGGTACTCGGTCCCCAGCCGCCACTATTTCTCCCGGTGTGCCATCCCCGCATTACACAAGCACGTGTCCCACAACATTAACCATGCTCTCAACAAAGCAGTTACTGGGAAAGTCCACCTAACCACAGACACGTGGACAAGTGCTTGTGAGCAGGGACAGTACATCTCGCTGATGGCACCGTGGGTTAATATAGCGTCCTCCCGACGCCGAGGATTGGGGGCCCTGGGAAAATCAGCCATTCTGCAGCTCCTGCACCTCCTCCTCTTCAGCATCCATCTCCAAAGTGACCACATCAGTGGCAAGCTGGAAGCACTGCAGCACTGCCTTGGCCAAGCGGCAACAGGCTGTGCTGATGCTAATATGCTTAGGTGAAAAACCACACAATGCTGAAAAGCTGTGGATAGCTCTGAAAGAGCAGGCAGATTTGTGGCTGACACCGCTGACTCTACAGCCTGCCATTGTGTGACAATTGCCAGATTCTGCTGGCGGCTCTGAGGCGAGGCGAGCTCACACACGTACCTTGTCTGGCCCATGTGCTTAATCTCGTGGTTCAGCGGTTTCTGAAAACCTACCTGGATCTGCTTGTCAAAGTACGCCGCCTGCCTGTGTGCCCATTTTAAAAAGTCACCTACTGCTTCGCCGCCCTTGCTGTGCTTCAGCAGCATTTGCAGCTTCTAGCTCACTTACTGATCTGCAATGTCCTAATGCGTTGGAATTTTACATTGCAGATATTGGGAAGGGTTTGTGAGCAGAAGAGGGCAGTTGTTGACTACCAGCATCAACAAGGCCATCGGTATTCAGGTCAGACTCCACACATAAAACCCGAGGCGAGGACATGGATGTCAGACATTTGTACCATCCTCCAAAACTTTGAAGACTCCACCAAGATGGTGAGCGGCGATGACGCCATAATTACCATCAACATCCCGCTTCTCTGTCTTCTGAAACGCTTTCTGCTCACAATGAAAAAGGATGCATTGCAGGAGGAGCACGATGAGATGGAGTAAGGAACCATACAGGGTGATTATACACAGCCCAGCCTCATCTCATCCCAACGTGGATTGGGTGACAATGAGGAAAAGGAAGATGAGGAGGAAGAACAGGAGCTAGTTTCCTGTGCTATAGACGGTACTACCTGCACAACTGTCATACAGTCTGTTCAGCGTGGATGGCCTGAGGAAAGGGAGGAGGAGGAAGAGGAGGAGGATGAGGAGGAGAGCATGGTCAGTCGTCCTATAGGTGAGGACACGGAAGTCTTGACTCTTTGCAGTCTGGCATACGTGGCTGAGTTTATGTTATGCTGCCTTTCCCATGACCCTCGCGTTGTCCAAATTTTGAGCGACAGTCATTATTGGTTGGTGACGCTTCTAGACCCAAGCTACAGGGAGAACTTTCTGTCTCTTATTCCTTGCAGGACAGGCCTAATATAATGGTGCAGTACGAGAAGGCCCTTGTTGCGGAATTATTTAAAAAATTCCCATCTGAAAACGCTGGCGGTAGAGGTCACAGTTCGTTAGACAACCAAGGAGTACAGGCGAGAGAGACACAAATGCAATCCAGTAGAGGCAGGGGAACACTGTGAAAGTTCTGGGACAGTTTTCTCAGAGTCTCCCATCGCACAGGTCCTGAGGTGTGGTGTACTCTCACAAGGAGTGCAAAGTTTCGGAAGATGGTGAGGGAGTATCTTGCCGACTGTACCAATGTCCTCTGTGATTCCTCTGAGCCTTATAATTGTTGGGTATCCAAGCTGGACACATGGCATGAACTGTCTCTCTACTCTTTGGAGGTCCTGGCCTGCCCTGCCGCTAGCTTTTTGTGAGAGCGGGTTTATAGTGCTGCTGGTGGAATTATAACCAATAGGTGCATCCGCTTGTCAACTGAAAATGCTGACAGGCTGACTGACTTGTCACCCATTCCACGTTGGGATTTGATGAGGCTGGGCTGTGTGTAATCACCCTGTATGGATCCTTGCTCCATCTCATCGTGCTCCGCCTGCAATGCATCCTCTTTAATTGAGAGCAGAGAGCTTTTCAGACGACAGAGAAGCGGGATGGTGAGACTAATTATGGTGTCATCGCCGCTCACCATCTTGGTGGAGACCTCAAAGTTTTGGAGGATGGTACAGATGTCTGACATCCATGTCCACTCCTGAGGTTTTAGCTTCATCTTCAGCACAGCCTGTTGCCGCTTGGCCGAGGCAGTGCTGCAGTGCTTCCAGCTTTTGACTGATGTGGTAATTTCAGAGATGGATGCTGAAGATGAGGAGGAGGTGCAGGAGCTGTAGAATGTGGGGCAACCATGATTGACCCAGGGACCGCAATCCTCGGCGTCGGGAGGACGTGTTCCATCCCAAGGTCCGACTGGGTCCCGGCTTCCACTATGTTAACCCAGTATGCCATCAGCGAGATGTACCGTCCCTGCCCACAGGCATTTGTCCACATGTCCGTGGTTAGGTGGACTTTCCCAGTATCTGCGTTGTTGAAGGCATGGCTAATGTTGTGGGACACGTGCTTGTGTAATGTGGGGATGGCACACCGGGAGAAATAGTGGCGGCTGGGGACCGAGTACTGAGGGATGGCCGCTTGCATCAGGTTGCGGAAAGCTTCTGTCTCCACAAGCCTAAAAGACAACATTTTGAGTGCAAGCATTCGCGAAATGTGTGAATTTAGTAGTGTGGCCTGTGGGGCGTTAGCTGAATATTTGTGCTTGCGTTCCAAGGACTGGGGAAGAGACAACAGAACACTGCGCTGAAAAAAAAGACATGGACGTGCTTGCTGATGGTACTAATTGAGAGTGTTCAACGACAGGTGGAGGGCGGGGGATTGGCGTGCATGCACAACAGCGAATCAAGCAGCGGTGTCATCCGCAGACACTGTTGCTGGACCCTCGGGTTAGGCCCACTTAGTTGGATGCTTTGCTGCCATGTGATTGATCATGCTGGTGGTGGTCAGACTGCTAGTTTTGCTACCCCTGCTAATGCTGGCCTGGCAGGTGGTGCAAATGGCCTTTTTGGGGTTATCGGCAAAGTCTTTAAAAAACAAACAGACTCGGGAAGACCTAACAGTTGTACTCGCAACTTCCGTCGTGTTGATGTTATAGGGAACGGTTGCCCGCCTTCTGTCTGAGGCCACCACACCGCTTGTTCTTGCCTGTTGTGGTGCTATGCCTCCCTCCCCCTGTGTGCTGCTGTCCTTGCTCTGCATGTCACCTTGCCAGGCTGAGTCAGTGACTTCATCGTCCTTTCTAGCAATTATGTCTCATCATCATCCACCTTTTGTGACAGTTTCTCACCTTTGCCTTCATGTGACCGTGGCTGCTCACATATTTGGGCATCGCTACATGTGATCTTCTCTTGCCCCGCTTCAAGTGGATCAGGCAAGAGGCCCAAATCTATAAATAGAAAAGTGAACAGCTCTTCGGAGTGTCCAAGTGTGAGAGCACTCGGCATGGTGGGAGGAAGGAGGTTCAGGGTGAGGAATATGCAGTCCAGACTCATGGCTACTGAGACTTGACCGTGTGGAAGACAGGGTGGTGGTGGTGGTGGTGGCTAAATGACTGGAAGCATTATCTGCCATCCAACCAATAACCTTTTCACACTGCTCTGTGTTCAATAGTGGTGTTCTGCAGTCCCCTATTAATTGGGACAGGAAGGTCGAGCGATAAGATGTGGATGTTTGTTGTGGCACAATTTCAGCTTGCCCACGGCCTCGGCCTCGTCCTCTGCATGCACCTCATCACCATCACATCCACTTCCCTGTTCCTTGCCACGCGCCTTGCCCATTTTAAATGGAGGACAATTTTTTCCAGGTTCACTACAAACGGCTGGATTTGAAACACATTGATATGTGATACGTGTGAGAGAAAACCACAGTTTTAAATAGCTGGCCTGCAGGATACTATTTTTCACAGCGACCTGGTGTCAATAAATTCAGTGACACACTGCAACAATATTTAAATAGAGGCCAAAAATGGCTTAATTTGGAGCGAACTTATATGTTATACGTGTGACGGAAAACCACAGTTTTAAATAACTGGCCTGTAGGTTACTATTTTTTCACAGCGACCTGGTGTCAATCACTTTACTGACACACTGCAACAAAATTTAAATGGAGGCCAAAAATGGCTGAATTTTGGAGCGAACTTATATCTGATACGTGTGACGGAAAATCACACTTTTAAATAGCTGGCCTGTAGGTTACTATTTTTCACAGGGACCGGGTGTCAATAACTTCACTGACACACTACAACAAAATTTAAATTGAGGCCAATATTTTCCACGTTCACTACAAATTTCTGGATTTTTATCGGTGTAATATGGAAAGAATCTGGCTGTATTCTGCTGTGGCAACAATCAAATGGAGCAGAAAAACAGTGTTCTCTGGATTGCTTTTTAGCCAAATAATCAGGATTAGGATCAAAAAAATATTTATTCTTGGCCCCTGATACCTGGGGCTATTGGTTGAAATATCTGTAACAGCAACAGCAGAGAGAACTGGAATGGAGCCTCTTGTGCTGCAATTAACACTGCAGTCTGCCACATACACTCCGTGCCTGCCTAGTTCTGATATATATATATATATATGTTGTGGAATACCTATACTAACAGGACGTTCAATGGACCCTCTTGCTATATGCACTGCAGTCTGCCACATACACTGCCTGCCTGCCTAATTCCTGCTATCACCACTGATTACATGCAGCTGGATTAGTCCTCAGAAGGACTGTTAGTTCAGATGGATATTATAGATATATGTTGTGGAATACCTATACTAACTCTAAACAAGCAAATCTCTCCCTGACGCAGCAGCACCTCTCCCTACTCTGGCTAATTCCGGGGTAGACTGTGATGAGCATGGCGGCGCCCGGTCTTATATACACCTGATGATGCTGTGCGGCCAGCCAATCACAGTAATGCCAAAACCATCATTTCTACGGCGTTACAGTGTGTGACAGGCAATCCCTGCATGTTCATTGGCTCTCTAAAGAGCGCCAAACATGCAGGGAGGGGACCCTCTGGTAGTGAGATGCTAGGGCGAGTAACGAGCAGTTGCAAGCACATTCGCTCATCACTACTGGTAATCATAGTAGCTCTCTGAGCCAGGTCTCATGTGTGGAAATTATTTTCCTTGTTGCCGGAAGACCAATCTATTACAGTGTGCAAGGTGTGCTGCCGGAAAATAAGCCGGGTACATCCTGGCACACAAAACCAAACTACAATTCTCCATCAACACATCAACAGCATCACATGCTCATGTGGGAAAGGCCACCAACAAAATTAGCAAAGCTCATGCTGTTCTCCTTCCTTTCCTCATGATTATCTTTCTGTTAATTGCACATGCAAGTAATTTCTAATTATTGTTATTAGCCTCATTATTATTCTCATCTAATCCCTTTCCATACACTTCCTCTACCTCCATTTCATTGTCAGTTCTCCAATTGTGCATCCTAGAAACATGGAAATTGTACTCCCACATTTCTAAGTTCATCACAATTGATTCCAGACCAAATGGATTTTACAGCAATTTTGCAAAAGATTTGTGTGCAGTTAGACTCAATGGAAGATACCTATTTACCATTATTTATTGTACTAAATAGCCATCCTTTCAAAGTTTGGGAACAAAATGCTAAATTATTTCAATAACAAAATTTATCTTGTTACAAGTATCACACTCACCTTTTTCTAATTTTGGGTGAAATTCAATTTAATTGTGACAGCATCTGTGTTGAATTTTCCTGGTAGCACACTGATCGGGTTTTTGACAAAAGGCAAAATTGTTTAAAATTATCAAACCAAAATTCTTTGGATTCCTATATGAAATTTTCTTTAAAAAAATATTAAGTTTTTCCAAAATTGTTAGGAAATTTTGGGACTGAGGAAATGGGTGTATTAGCAGGAAAAATTGTGCTCTTTAATATGTGAAGCGTTTGCAGTGTCTACACTTCCACGTATGTGTATAGTCCCTGCATAAGGCATGTCAGAATGGGAATATATGTCAAAAAAAGCTACGCTGTTTAAAATTATCAAACCAAATTATTTTGCTTACATAGATGAAATTTTCTTTAGTAAAATGAACAATTTTACAAATAACCAATGCAACAGCAACACCAATTACAACATATATGACACGATAGACCAGAAGATTTATCAGCTAGTGCAACAAAATGATGCATAACAGCAAACAAAGTTACACTGTATGAACAGGCAGGTTTAGTTATTTCTGTACTGTGTCCATTCTTCAGCAGATACCCTGACCTCCAATCCCATGGACTTCTGGGTCAACAGATTTGACTTTTTTCAAGAACTTGCCCAGTTTACCATAGGTATATTGTTATGTCCAGCCTTCATTGTAATGTCAAAGAGGGCATTCAGCATGGGCAGTGGCCTTGTGAGTCACAAGTTGTGATGCCAAGGCAGACCAGGTTTTCCATTACAAGCTTGGAAAACCTAACATTTGTCAAACTGAATCAGGCATGGATCAGTGCCAACTTTCATTCACCTACAGCTGATGCCAATAATTAAATCAGCCATACAATCTACTTCCCTGGCTGTCCATTGTTTCTCTTCTTCACCATTCTACTGCCACCAGTGCTGATGGCCTGTGATCAGCCAGGCATCTACTCCTTTTTCATCATGTCATCTATACTGTAGTACTGCTGCTGCTAGGGCTGCTGTAGCTGGCTAAACACAACCAGACATATCCTTCCTTGCCCCATCTTAATTCTCTACTATGCAGCCTCTGCTAATACCACAGCAGAGTCATGCCAGCCACAAATCTCCTGGCAGCACATTTTATTTTAGAGTGATAGGTTCTACCCCCTCTACTCCTCCTTGGTCAGACCTCATCTGGAATACTCTCTCCAATTTTTATATGTCTTTTTTAAAATGTGTTGCCCATAACTGGACAAAGTTCAGAGAAGAGCTACAAGGATGGTGAGCAAACTGCAAACTATGTCCTAAGAAGAATGGTTAAAGGATCTGGGAATGTTTAGCTTGCAAAATAAAGGCTAGGAGATTTAATAGCTGTTTACAAATATCTGAAGGGATTTCACAGTATAAAGGGATCATCTTTATTCTCATTTGCACATGGAAACACGAGAAGCAATGGAATAAAACTGAAAGGGAGAAGATAAAGATCAGATATTAGAAAAAAAACATGATCGATGAGTGGAACAGGCTGCCTTCAGAGGTAGTGAGTATTCCTTCAATGGAAGTCTTCAAACAGAGGCTGGACAGACATTTGCCAGAGATGGTTTAGTAAATCCTGCATTGAGCAGGGGACACGATGACCCTCGAGGTCCCTTCCAACTCTAACATTCTCTGATTCTACTGCTGCTGCCAGGGCTGCCATCCTGGAACTACAGTGTCAAATTTCTTATTGCCTGCCACATCCTGACTCTCTACCATGTAGCTTTTGCCGCTGCCAATGCCACTGCAAAGCCACACATCTCCTGGCTGCTTTCTCACTGAGTTTCATAGTGATAGATTAAACTGCTCACAAGAAACGTACTCTAAGAGTACACAAACATGAAACAGCTAATAAAACAGGGCTAATTTTTGTAAAGGCTTAGAGACAACACCCATTGTTTCTCCACATTGAAAACCGATTATTTTCTCTTGCTCCCTAAAATAAGGGATCATTTTTTGGATGGCTTGATAAAAAGCTTTTGCAAGCATTTTTTGAATTGCAAACCAGTTCTGGATGCCAAAAAATGAAGACTTTTTCATTCCTAGAAGAAACTATTAAGTCTTCATGTTCAAAATAATACACCTGTTTTGTCTCCCTAAATAAAGGGAATTATTAGATGGCTTAGGAAAAAGCTATTTCTACTTTATTTAGGAAAGAACAAAAATATTGATACTTCCCAAACAGGAATAACTTTTGCACTTCTGGTGTGAAAAAGCCATGGCTACTTCTATTTGCATCATTTGTTTCTAAACACCAGCAAGTCAGGCATCTGCCCCAAAAACGTGATAATTTTTGGAGCATTTCCACAATTTAACTAGTTTGCAAAGTTTGAAACTGCAGTGCGTAGCTAAATAGACTCCTAATTACCATTTGTTACTATCAGTTTCCACGTAGTCATAGGTTGAGGTCACTTGGATATCAGTAAGGCAGTGGTTGCGCTACATATCCAAAAACAGCAAAAAAGAAGCAAGACAAAAATATATCTCATACCCTACCATAATTATATATAAATGTAAAGCAAAATTGCATAATAAATATAGGGTACTTAGTGAACTATTTTTGATCAAAAAAAGTATACAAGCCGTCCCACCAGCGGCAAGGTGACCCTAAATTGGGACGGTACCTATACTGCCTATATTAAAAACCTTACTGTATATCAAAGTTGAAGTGATGCATATAAAAGGGTAGACAAATAGGACCGGGTCCCAACTCCAGACCACCTAGGCCCGTGGTAAGCTACATATATACCAATCAGCTCAACAAAGGGCATGCCACACCCTTAAATTGCACAGAATGCAAACAAGTCAAAAAACCAGACAATGTGAACTGAGGTCTAAGATGGCAGACATACAAGAAACAGAGGCATGTTCACACTAGCAAAAAAGAAGCAAGACAAAAATATATCTCATACCCTACCATAATTATATATAAATGTAAAGCAAAATTACATAATAAATATAGGGTACTTAGTGAACTATTTTTGATCAAAAAAAGTATACAAGCCGTCCCACCAGCGGCAAGGTGACCCTAAATTGGGACGGTACCTATACTGCCTATATTAAAAACCTTACTGTATATCAAAGTTGAAGTGATGCATATAAAAGGGTAGACAAATAGGACCGGGTCCCAACTCCAGACCACCTAGGCCCGTGGTAAGCTACATATATACCAATCAGCTCAACAAAGGGCATGCCACACCCTTAAATTGCACAGAATGCAAACAAGTCAAAAAACCAGACAATGTGAACTGAGGTCTAAGATGGCAGACATACAAGAAACAGAGGCATGTTCACACTAGCAAAAAAGAAGCAAGACAAAAATATATCTCATACCCTACCATAATTATATATAAATGTAAAGCAAAATTACATAATAAATATAGGGTACTTAGTGAACTATTTTTGATCAAAAAAAGTATACAAGCCGTCCCACCAGCGGCAAGGTGACCCTAAATTGGGACGGTACCTATACTGCCTATATTAAAAACCTTACTGTATATCAAAGTTGAAGTGATGCATATAAAAGGGTAGACAAATAGGACCGGGTCCCAACTCCAGACCACCTAGGCCCGTGGTAAGCTACATATATACCAATCAGCTCAACAAAGGGCATGCCACACCCTTAAATTGCACAGAATGCAAACAAGTCAAAAAACCAGACAATGTGAACTGAGGTCTAAGATGGCAGACATACAAGAAACAGAGGCATGTTCACACTAGCAAAAAAGAAGCAAGACAAAAATATATCTCATACCCTACCATAATTATATATAAATGTAAAGCAAAATTGCATATTAAATATAGGGTACTTAGTGAACTATTTTTGATCAAAAAAAGTATACAAGCCGTCCCACCAGCGGCAAGGTGACCCTAAATTGGGACGGTACCTATACTGCCTATATTAAAAACCTTACTGTATATCAAAGTTGAAGTGATGCATATAAAAGGGTAGACAAATAGGACCGGGTCCCAACTCCAGACCACCTAGGCCCGTGGTAAGCTACATATATACCAATCAGCTCAACAAAGCGCATGCCACACCCTTAAATTGCACAGAATGCAAACAAGTCAAAAAACCAGACAATGTGAACTGAGGTCTAAGATGGCAGACATACAAGAAACAGAGGCATGTTCACACTAGCAAAAAAGAAGCAAGACAAAAATATATCTCATACCCTACCATAATTATATATAAATGTAAAGCAAAATTGCATATTAAATATAGGGTACTTAGTGAACTATTTTTGATCAAAAAAAGTATACAAGCCGTCCCACCAGCGGCAAGGTGACCCTAAATTGGGACGGTACCTATACTGCCTATATTAAAAACCTTACTGTATATCAAAGTTGAAGTGATGCATATAAAAGGGTAGACAAATATGACCGGGTCCCAACTCCAGACCACCTAGGCCCGTGGTAAGCTACATATATACCAATCAGCTCAACAAAGGGCATGCCACACCCTTAAATTGCACAGAATGCAAACAAGTCAAAAAACCAGACAATGTGAACTGAGGTCTAAGATGGCAGACATACAAGAAACAGAGGCATGTTCACACTATCAAAAAAAGAAGCAAGACAAAAATATATCTCATACCCTACCATAATTATATATAAATGTAAAGCAAAATTGCATAATAAATATAGGGTACTTAGTGAACTATTTTTGATCAAAAAAAGTATACAAGCCGTCCCACCAGCGGCAAGGTGACCCTAAATTGGGACGGTACCTATACTGCCTATATTAAAAACCTTACTGTATATCAAAGTTGAAGTGATGCATATAAAAGGGTAGACAAATAGGACCGGGTCCCAACTCCAGACCACCTAGGCCCGTGGTAAGCTACATATATACCAATCAGCTCAACAAAGGGCATGCCACACCCTTAAATTGCACAGAATGCAAACAAGTCAAAAAACCAGACAATGTGAACTGAGGTCTAAGATGGCAGACATACAAGAAACAGAGGCATGTTCACACTAGCAAAAAAGAAGCAAGACAAAAATATATCTCATACACTACCATAATTATATATAAATGTAAAGCAAAATTGCATAATAAATCTAGGGTACTTAGTGAACTATTTTTGATCAAAAAAAGTATACAAGCCGTCCCACCAGCGGCAAGGTGACCCTAAATTGGGACGGTACCTATACTGCCTATATTAAAAACCTTACTGTATATCAAAGTTGAAGTGATGCATATAAAAGGGTAGACAAATAGGACCGGGTCCCAACTCCAGACCACCTAGGCCCGTGGTAAGCTACATATATACCAATCAGCTCAACAAAGGGCATGCCACACCCTTAAATTGCACAGAATGCAAACAAGTCAAAAAACCAGACAATGTGAACTGAGGTCTAAGATGGCAGACATACAAGAAACAGAGGCATGTTCACACTAGCAAAAAAGAAGCAAGACAAAAATATATCTCATACACTACCATAATTATATATAAATGTAAAGCAAAATTGCATAATAAATATAGGGTACTTAGTGAACTATTTTTGATCAAAAAAAGTATACAAGCCGTCCCACCAGCGGCAAGGTGACCCTAAATTGGGACGGTACCTATACTGCCTATATTAAAAACCTTACTGTATATCAAAGTTGAAGTGATGCATATAAAAGGGTAGACAAATAGGACCGGGTCCCAACTCCAGACCACCTAGGCCCGTGGTAAGCTACATATATACCAATCAGCTCAACAAAGGGCATGCCACACCCTTAAATTGCACAGAATGCAAACAAGTCAAAAAACCAGACAATGTGAACTGAGGTCTAAGATGGCAGACATACAAGAAACAGAGGCATGTTCACACTAGCAAAAAAGAAGCAAGACAAAAATATATCTCATACCCTACCATAATTATATATAAATGTAAAGCAAAATTGCATAATAAATATAGGGTACTTAGTGAACTATTTTTGATCAAAAAAAGTATACAAGCCGTCCCACCAGCGGCAAGGTGACCCTAAATTGGGACGGTACCTATACTGCCTTTATTAAAAACCTTACTGTATATCAAAGTTGAAGTGATGCATATAAAAGGGTAGACAAATAGGACCGGGTCCCAACTCCAGACCACCTAGGCCCGTGGTAAGCTACATATATACCAATCAGCTCAACAAAGGGCATGCCACACCCTTAAATTGCACAGAATGCAAACAAGTCAAAAAAACAGACAATGTGAACTGAGGTCTAAGATGGCAGACATACAAGAAACAGAGGCATGTTCACACTAGCAAAAAAGAAGCAAGACAAAAATATATCTCATACACTACCATAATTATATATAAATGTAAAGCAAAATTGCATAATAAATATAGGGTACTTAGTGAACTATTTTTGATCAAAAAAAGTATACAAGCCGTCCTACCAGCGGCAAGTTGACCCTAAATTGGGACGGTACCTATACTGCCTATATTAAAAACCTTACTGTATATCAAAGTTGAAGTGATGCATATAAAAGGGTAGACAAATAGGACCGGGTCCCAACTCCAGACCACCTAGGCCCGTGGTAAGCTACATATATACCAATCAGCTCAACAAAGGGCATGCCACACCCTTAAATTGCACAGAATGCAAACAAGTCAAAAAACCAGACAATGTGAACTGAGGTCTAAGATGGCAGACATACAAGAAACAGAGGCATGTTCACACTAGCAAAAAAGAAGCAAGACAAAAATATATCTCATACCCTACCATAATTATATATAAATGTAAAGCAAAATTGCATAATAAATATAGGGTACTTAGTGAACTATTTTTGATCAAAAAAAGTATACAAGCCGTCCCACCAGCGGCAAGGTGACCCTAAATTGGGACGGTACCTATACTGCCTATATTAAAAACCTTACTGTATATCAAAGTTGAAGTGATGCATATAAAAGGGTAGACAAATAGGACCGGGTCCCAACTCCAGACCACCTAGGCCCGTGGTAAGCTACATATATACCAATCAGCTCAACAAAGGGCATGCCACACCCTTAAATTGCACAGAATGCAAACAAGTCAAAAAAACAGACAATGTGAACTGAGGTCTAAGATGGCAGACATACAAGAAACAGAGGCATGTTCACACTAGCAAAAAAGAAGCAAGACAAAAATATATCTCATACCCTACCATAATTATATATAAATGTAAAGCAAAATTGCATAATAAATATAGGGTACTTAGTGAACTATTTTTGATCAAAAAAAGTATACAAGCCGTCCCACCAGCGGCAAGGTGACCCTAAATTGGGACGGTACCTATACTGCCTATATTAAAAACCTTACTGTATATCAAAGTTGAAGTGATGCATATAAAAGGGTAGACAAATAGGACCGGGTCCCAACTCCAGACCACCTAGGCCCGTGGTAAGCTACATATATACCAATCAGCTCAACAAAGGTTTCCAAAAACAGGTTTAATGCACAAGTAGAATGTTATATATATATTTTACAGGCAATTAGAGTATTTTCAGTAATGCGATTTGTGGCAAATTTATTCACTGTCAGCTGAATTCTTATGGAGAATTCATATAAGCTGGTGAATTTGAATTTGATACTTAATACTTGATACTTGATAGTTTTGGGAAATTAACACAGTAGGAAAATCTTCTCACCATATGAAATTTAGAAGCTAATTATTTAGCTCTCATAGAGTAGACATATGGATTAACATTTGTTACATTGATCTAGTTCAACTAAGTACAGGATCGTTTACAGCATAGCATTAGAGGGATACGAAGAAAACCTACAAAAGAAGACAGATGTGTTAATATTGATCACATTGCTTATTGATTTTTAGTTCAATAATGGAACTTCACAACAAGAACAAGTGTTATTTCCATTTCCTAGTTCAGATATTTGTAACTTTCAGGCTCCGCCAATACCTTCTATTTTAAAGGAACAGAGTACTTGTTATGGGAACAATGATGGTTGGTGGAAAACTGGTCTAACTTTCGAGAGATGACTGAAATAATAATAAATCTACCATAATATTTGACCCCTTTTGTTTTTGTCACATAAAAAATATAGTCCCCTACTATTCTCTGTTGCAAGTAGGGACAGGCTCCAGTGTTAGCCTCAGTGGCAGGTGTTGCTGATTCTCTTTTGCATTCAGTGCCTCCACTTAATATCTATAATATCTTCTGTTCTGGGAAGACTTTCTACAAGAGTGTGGAGTATGACTGTGGGAATGTTTACCCATTCATCCAGAAGATTGTTCTAAATGTGTTGGATAGGGCTGAGGTAAGGGGTCTTTGTGGCCAGCCAAATTCTTTCACAGAAGGTTCACCCAATCATTGCTTTGTGGTCCTCACTTTGTGTACAGTAATACAGGAACAGAAAAAAGCCTTCCCCACACAACGTAACACAACATAACATTAATACAACATAAACAATATGAACGTTGTTATTTTAAAAGGCAACTTCACATCACAAAAACACCGAAGAGTCTCTGAACAAATGTTTATGACAGTCTTTGATACCCCCCACACAGGACTAAATCTATCACAAGAATTTATGGCTTACTACAAAATCTGATATAGAAATTGCCTCTTCGAAACTGTATAGCGCCATCTGTTGGAAGCAGCAGTCCTACAAGTCACAATCGACCCTTTAACAAGTCTTGCAATATAACTTAGGATAAAGAGTTCAAGTCCTCTTCCTCTCTGAAGAGGCAATTTGCATATTAAATTTCGCAGAGGAGCATTGCAGGGCGAATAAGCCTCCTTACTTTGGCATGCCAGAGCCGGTAAGTCGCTCTCAACAAGGAGAAACGTTACCCCTTACAAAACCTGAGGAATCTGCTCCAGAGACAGTGAGGGCATCAGGTCTGGGACAATAAAACTTTCACACTACTTATCTAAGCAAATGAAGGATTCATTTTCTGAGCTCAGTTTCTTAGTTTTTTTTTAAAGATCCATTTATTATGTCATGTCTCTTCTCTTTGTGTATATATATTCGTGTTTCTTCGTATACTTTGTTGAACCATGCCTAATGAAGAGACCCAAGTAGTCTGGAAAGCTTGCTTTGTAACATCACTTATTTTATTTTTGTTAGCCATTAACAGGTATCAAAACTACAAGATTATTATTTTGTTTCTCTAAATGAGAACCATCAATCATTTTTCAACTGGCTAACACGGTGCCAAAACTTTTTTTTTCTTTTAACAATGTGAAACATGAAGCATCCTATTAGAATAAAGGAATTGATGTATGTGCTGCTATAGCAACAATTGGGAACAGTCAGCGGTCCTGAAAGATACTATTTAAGATTTCCCTTCATTGACAGTAAGGGGACTGGGCCAACTCTTGAACAAAAAACATACAGTGGTGGCCAAAAGTATTGGCACCCCTGCAATTCTGTCTGATAATACTCAGTTTCTTCCTGAAAATGTTTGCAATCACAAATTCTTTGGTATTATTATCTTCATTTAATTTTCTTGCAAGGAAAAAACACAAAAGAGAATGAAGCAAAAATCAAATAATTGATCATTTCACACAAAACTCCAAAAATGGGCCAGACAAAAAGTATTGGCACCCTCAGCCTAATACTTGGTTGCACAACCTTTAGCCAAAATAACTGCGAACAACCGCTTCCGGTAACCATCAATGAGTTTCTTACAATGCTCTGCTGGAATTGTAGACCATTCTTCTTTGGCAAACTGCTCCAGGTCCCTGATATTTGAAGGGTGCCTTCTCCAAACTGCCATTTTGAGATCTCTCCACAGGTGTTCTATGGGATTCAGGTCTGGACTCATTGCTGGCCACCTTAGAAGTCTCCAGTGCTTTCTCTCAAACCATTTTATAGTGCTTTTGGAAGTGTGTTTTGGGTCATTGTCCTGCTGGAAGACCCATGACCTCTGAGGGAGACCCAGCTTTCTCACACTGGGCCCTACATTATGCTGAAAAATTTGTTGGTAGTCTTCAGACTTCATAATGCCATGCACACGGTCAAGCAGTCCAGTGCCAGAGGCAGCAAAGCAACCCCAAAACATCAGGGAACCTCTGCCATGTTTGACTGTAGGGACCGTGTTCTTTTCTTTGAATGCCTCTTTTTTTTTCCTGTACACTCTATGTTGATGCTTTTTGCCAAAAAGCTCTACTTTTGTCTCATCTGACCAGAGAACATTCTTCCAAAACGTTTTAGGCTTTCTCAGGTAAGTTTTGGCAAACTCCAGCCTGGCTTTTTTATGTCTCGGGGTAAGAAGTGGGGTCTTCCTGGGTATCCTACCATACAGTCCCTTTTCATTCAGACGCCGATGGATAGTACGGGTTGACACTGATGTACCCTTGGACTGCAGGGCAGCTTGAACTTGTTTGGATGTTAGTCGAGGTTCTTTATCCACCATCCGCACAATCTTGCGTTGAAATCTCTCGTCAATTTTTATTTTCCGTCCACATGTAGGGAGGTTAGCCACAGTGCCATGGGCTTTAAACTTCTTGATGACACTGCGCACGGAAGACACAGGAACAGTCAGGTCTTTGGAGATGGACTTGTAGCCTTGAGATTGCTCATGCTTCCTCACAATTTGGTTTCTCAAGTCCTCAGACAGTTCTTTGGTCTTCTTTCTTTTCTCCATGCTCAATGTGGTACACACAAGGACACAGGACAGAGGTTGAGTCAACTTTAATCCATGTTAACTGGCTGCAAGTGTGATTTAGTTATTGCCAACACCTGTTAGGTGCCACAGGTAAGTTACAGGTGCTGTTAATTACACGAATTAGCATCACATGATTTTTCAAACAAGGCAATATTTTTGTCCACCCCCTTTTTTAGGTTTGGTGTGGAATTGTATCCAATTTGGCTTTAGGACAATTCTTTTTGTGTTTTTTCATTGAAGACAAATTAAATGAAGATAATAATATCAAAGAATTTGTGATTGCAATCATTTTCAGGAAGAAACTGAGCATTGTCTGACAGAATTGCAGCGGTGCCAATACTTTTGGCCACCACTGTAGCATTACCCTTCTTCCACTGAATGTTACCATTGGCACAATGCAGAAAAATATGTAATGTTCACTTTTGAGTCACCAAACACAGATTGACCCATCAGAGTTGTAAATATACAAAAGACTTTTCTACTGCTCCAGAGTTCGGAGGCCTTACACCACTCCATCTGATGTTTGACAATGTGCTTGGTGATGTAAGGCTTGCTTGTAGCTGCTTGACGTGGTAACCCATTTCATGAAGCTCTCAGTGCAGTTTTTGTGCTTATGTTAATGGTAGGTTTTGAGCTTTGTAGTTACAGAGTATTGGAGACTTTTGTGCATTATGTGCCTCTGTTATAAGGTCTCCACTCCATTGCTGAGTTTCTGTGGTTCTTAAACTCATTTTTCTAGAAAACAAGTCACCAAGTTAATTTTTGGAATATTTAGCAAGAAGAAATTTTAATTTGCCTTGCTACACAGGAGACTTCCTATTACAGGACCACTTTGCTAGTAATAAACTATTTAGAACGAGCCATTCTTTCTCAAATGTTAGTAAAAGCAGGCTGCATGGCGAGAAGCTGGATTTTATACAACTACGGCAATGGAAGTGAATGAAAAATTTGAATACATTGATTAAGACGTGGGGACCAATACTTTTGTCCATATAAAATATGCATTATAGCAAAGGAATCTCAGACACTAATGTTCTTATGCAACTGCAAACCAAAAACTTGAAATCATGAAAACCATTGTGTTACATAACATAGATTGTGCACTCATGATATCCCCTAGACGGCATAATAAACTAATGTCACAGTATAATGATCTGTACAGATCAACTTGCTGTGAATTGACTTCCAGTGGAATTCCGCAGCTCCATGAAAAATCTAATAATTTACAATTTCATCGCAAAAATAATTGCCCGCCAACATTTCACAGTGCCGAAGATTGCAGAAGCCAAGAAGTGAGATAATGAGAATAGATGTGGTCACGCATGCTTTCCCATAATGCCTTTCAGCACTTACATCACATGGTCTAGCAAAACCAATCAGTGGGGACTATAAAAATAATGATTGGCCCTTTTACAATTTTGCAGCTTAGTGATAGGAGGTCAGAACACATAACTCATTACAAAAAAGACTAAATTTGATTGTGGTGTAGCCATAGATATTTTATATATGAATTTTTAAAAAAGAAGAAAAAATTCCACATTCCAGAAATTTAAATTGTCTACCTCACAATATGTACATGTTGTAAAATAAAATAATTTTGTAATTTAATTTTTTATACACTTCCTTGTTGTAATACACCCATATACACCCATTTGAATACAGCAGCCTGGTGCAGGTGATTGTTTTTGGGACATAAACCTACCTAGTATTACCCCTTATCAAAAAGACTCAACTTCTATTTGCACCGCCTGTGTATAAACACCAGCAAGGCAGGCATCTGCCTCCAAATAAGTATAATTTTTGGACCATTATTTAAGTAGCCTAAAAAGTCTGTTTCTGTAGTGTGTTATTAAACAGGCTGTTGGTTGACACTCGTTTACCCTTATCCAGATAGGTTGTGATTGAGAGCACTTGGCCAATAATTAGGCAGTGCTTGCATTAAAGATCTCTAGTGAAAAATGAAGTTGAAGGAGCAGCATGCGATGTACAGCAGCCATCAAGTTATTCCCTGCTACATGTTCACAGAACAGGGATAATAAACACAGTGATGTCACAGGACAGGGATAACAAACACAGTGATGTCACAGGACAGGGATAACAAACTCAGTGATGTCACAGGACAGGGATAACAAACACAGTGATGTCACCACCGGAAAGGGATAATAATCACAGTGATGTCACAGGACAGGGATAACAAACACAGTGATGTCACAGGACAGGGATAATAAACACAGTGATGTCACAGGACAGGGATAATAATCACAGTGATGTCACAGGACAGGGATAACAAACCCAGTGATGTCACAGGACAGGGATAACAAACACAGTGATGTCACAGGACAGGGATAATACACACAGTGATGTCACAGGACAGGGAGAGCAAACTTAATGAAGTATAAGTATAATCAACACGGTGATGTCACAATACAGGGATAATAAACAAAGTGATGTTACAGTACAGAAATTCAATACACAGTGATATCATGATACAGATGTAGAAGCTGCCTAATTATCAGTTGCTGTATTATAGTTGTGATAAATGAGTGTCTGCCTATGGAAATAGCAAAAGCATACTATGCTATTGCTGAAAAACATCGTAGTCATCAAGTTAGTTTTGCTACATCTGTATATACTAAATATATATATATATATATATATATGTATATATATATATATATATATATATATATATGTATATATATATATATATATATGTATACATACAGTACAGACCAAAAGTTTGGACACACCTTCTCATTTAAAGATTTTTCTGTATTTTCATGACTGTGAAAATTGAACATTCACACTGAAGGCATCAAAACTATCAAAACTATGAATTAACACATGTGGAATTGTATACTTAACAAAAAAGTGTGAAACAACTGAAAATATGTCTTATATTTTAGGTTCTTCAAAGTAGCCACCTTTTGCTTTGATGACTACTTTGCACACTCTGGGCACTTTTTGCGTACCATACGGTCAAGCTGCTCCCACAACAGCTCAATGGAGTTGAGATCTGGTGACTGCGCTGGCCACTCCATTACAGATAGAATGCCAGCTGCCGGCTTCTTCCCTAAATAGTTCATGCATAATTTGGAGGTGTGCTTGGGGTCATTGTCCTGTTGAAAAATAAATGATTTTCCAACTAAACTTAAACCGGATGGAATAGCATGCCGCTGCAAGATGCTGTGGTAGCCATGCTGGTTCAGTATGCCTTCAATTTTGAACAAATCCCCAACAGTGTCACCAGCAAAGCACCACCACACCATCACACCTCCTCCTCCATGCTTCACGGTGGGAACCAGGCATATAGAGTCCATCCGTTCACCTTTTCTGCGTCGCACAAAGACACGTGGTTGGAACCAAAGATCCCAAATTTGGACTCATCAGACCAAAGCACAGATTTCTACTGGTCTAATGTCCATTCCTTGTGTTCTTTAGCCCAAACAAGTCTCTTCTGCTTGTTGCTTGTCCTTAGCAGTGGTTTCCTAGCAGCTATTTCACCATGTAGGCCTGCTGCACAAAGTCTCCTCTTAAAAGTTGTTGTAGAGATGTGTCTGCTGCTAGAACTCTGTGTGGCATTGACCTGGTCTCTAATCTGAGCTGCTGTTAACCTGTGATTTCTGAGGCTGGTGACTTGGATTAACTTATCCACAGAAGCAGAGGTGACTCTTGGTCTTCCTTTCCTGGGGCGGTCCTCATGTGAGCCAGTTTCTTTGTAGCACTTGATGGTTTTTGCAACTGCACTTGGGGACACATTCAAAGTTTGCCCAATTTTTCGGACTGACTGACCTTCATTTCTTAAAGTAATGATCGCCACTCGTTTTTTTTTTACTTAGCTGCTTTTTCTTGCCATAATACAAATTCTAACAGTCTATTCAGTAGGACTATCAGCTGTGTATCCACCTGACTTCTGCACAACATAACTGATGGTTCCAACCCCATTTATAAGGCACGAAATCCCACTTATTAAACCTGACATGGCACACCTGTGAAGTGAAAACCATTTCCGGTGACTACTTCTTGAAGCTCATCAAGAGAATGCCAAGAGTGTGCAAAGCAGTCATCAAAGCAAAAGGTGGCTACTTTGAAGAGCCTAGAATATAAGACATATTTTCAGTTGTTTCACACTTTTGTGTTAAGTATATAATTCCACATGTGTCAATTCATAGTTTTGATGCCTTCAATGTGAATGTACAATTTTCATAGTCATGAAAATACAGAAAAATCTTTAAATGAGAAGGTGTGTCCAAACTTTTGGTCTGAACTGTATATGTATATCCATCTGAACTAACAGTCCTTCTGAGGACTAATCCAGCTGTATATAATCAGTGCTAGGCAGGCAGTGTAAGTGGCAGACTGCAGTGCATATAGCGTAAGAGGGTCCATTGAGCGTCCTGTCTACTGCTGCTGTAATAATTACAGATATTTGTAGACATAGCCCCAGATATCAGGGGCCAGGGCAAATTTTTTCTTCCATTTCCATTCTATTGCAGTGTGTCGGTCAAGCTATTCACACTAGGTGTCTGTGAAGAATAGTATTAGTAAATTACAGGCCTGGTATTAAAAACCGCGGTTCTCTGTCAGACATATCACCGATAAGACTGTTCCAAAATTAGACATTTGTTCCATTTCCATTCCGTAGCAGTGTGTCGGTCAAGTTATTCACACTAGGTGTCAGCAAAGGATAGTATTAGTAAATTACAGGCCTGCTATTTAAAACCGTGGTTCTCTGTCTGACATAACACTTATAAGACTGTTCCAAAATCAGCCATTTCTTCCATTTTCATTCCATTGCAGTGTGTCGGTCAAGCTATTCACACTAGGTGTCTGTGAAGAATAATATTAGTAAATTACAGGCCTGCTATTTAAAATTGTGGTTCTCTGTCAGACTATCACAAATAACTGCTTTCCAAAATCAGCCATTTCTCTTGAACGTGGAAAATATTGTCCTCCATTAAAAATGGGCAAGATGGTGGCAAGGGATGGGAAAGTGGACGTGATGGTGATGGTGCATGCAGAGGCTGAGGACGTGGCCGTGGGCAAGCTGAAATTGTGCCACAACAAGCACCCACATCTTGTCGATCGACCTTCCTGTCCCAATTACTAAGGGACCGCAGAACACCACTATTGAACACAGAGTAGTGTCAAAACGTGTTGGTTGATAGCAGATAATGCTATCACTTTGCCACCACCACCACCAACCTGTCTTTCACACGGTCAAGTCTCAGTAACCATGAGTCTGGACCGCATATTCCTCACCTGGATCCTCTTTCCTCCCACCATGCCGAGTGCCCGAAGACAACTGATCCCACACTTGGACACTCAGAAGAGCTGTTCACTTTTCCATTTGTAGATTAGGGCCTCTCGCTGGGCCAGCTTCAAGCGAGTCAAGAGGATAATGCATGTAGCGATACCCTAATATTGAAGCAGCCACGGTCACTTGAAGGCAACTGTTGGAAAGTGCAATTACTGTCGCAAGAGGTGGATGATAATGATGATGAGACACAATTGCCAGAATGTCAGGAGGAGGACTAGGGTGCCAAAGTGGTGGATGATATAGTAACTGATCCAACCTGGCAGGGGGACATACAGAGCAAGGACAGCAGCACACAGGAGGAGGGAGACATACCACCACAACAGGCAGGAAGAAGCAGTGTGATGGCTGCAGACTCAAGGTGGGAAAGCGTTCCTCATAACACCAACACGATGAAAGTTGGCAGTACAACTGTTAGGTATTCCTGAATCTAGTTGTTTTTTAATGACTCTCCAGATAACCCCAAAAAGGCCATTTGCTCTCTGCCAGGCCAGCATCAGCATGGGTAGCAAAACTAGCAGTCTGACCACCACCAGCAGGATCAGGCACATGGCAGCAAAGCACCCGGCTAAGTGGGCCAAACCAAAGGATTCAGCAACAGTGTCTGCTGGTGACACCACTGCTTGTTCTGCTGTTGTGCATGCACGCCAATCACCTGTCCGTGGCGCATGCCGAGATGCCTCCCACCTTGCACCTGTCATTGAACACTCTCAACTAGCATTATCAGCAAGCACGTCCACGGCCTTGTGCCAGAGCAGCATTCATTTGTCTCTACTGCAGTCCTTGGAACTCAAGCGCAAATACGCAGCCAACGCCCCACAGGCCACACTACTAAATTCACACATTTCTCAAATGCTTGCGCTTGAAATGTTGCCGTTTTCGGCTAGTGGAGACAGAAGTTTTCCACAACCTGATGGCGACAGCCGTCCCTCGGTACTTGGTCCCCAGCTGCCACTATTTCCCCCGGTGTGCTGCCCCAGCATTACATGAGCACGTGTTCCAGAACATTAGATGTGTCCTCAACAATGCAGTTACTGGGAAAATCCACCTAATTATGGATGCGTGGATAAGTGCTTGTGGGCAGGCACGGTACATCTCGCTGACAGGACAATGGTTTAATATAGTGGAAGCCGGGACCGAGTAAGACATTGGGACGGAACACGACTTCCCGACGCTGGGGATTGCGGGCCCTAGGTCAGTCAGTATTGCCCCCACATTCTACAGTTCCTCTTTAGCCTCCATAGCTGAAATGACCACATCAGTCGCAAGCTGGAAGCACTGCAGCACTGCCTCGGCCAAGCGGCAACAGGCTGTGCTGAATCTAATATGCTTATGTGACAAACCGCACAACGCTGAAGAGTTGTGGATAGCTCTGAAAGAGCAGGTAGATCTGTGGCTGACACCGCTGACCCTATAGCCATGCATGGTTGCGCTTGACAATGGCCGGAAACTGGTGTCGGCTCTCAGATGAGGCGAGCTCACACACATACTATGCCTGACCCATGTGCTTTAAGAAAGAAGGAATTGTGCGGTGTTAGTGAAGCGCTAGAACAACTAGACAGGGGATTAGGTTATAACACACAAACCTTTTATTGTTTAGTACACTCTCTAACGCCACGACGCGTTTCGATAGCAGAAGCTATCTTCCTGAGGTAGATAGCTTCTGCTATTGAAATGCGTCGTGGCGTTAGAGAGCGTACTAAACAATAAAAGGTTTGTGTGTTATAACCTAATCCCCTGTCTAGTTGTTTTAGCGCTTCACTAACACCGCACAATACCTTCTTTCTTGATTGCTAATCTCCCCTGTGGAGAGCGGTGGAAGCTGCTCTGTTTACAACTAGCCTACTACAGGACCTGCCGTGATGTCATTGTGGAATGCCCACTTCGGTCACACGGTCCCGGTCATGTGACCGCTGAAGCAGACAGAATCACCCTACAGCAGTTCCTGCTAAGCTGCGGTCATCTTACAGACTCCCACCTGGAAGTGTTTTCCCTTGTTGTGCGGGGCTCCTTTGCACAACAGGACCAGGTGAGTGGTTACAACATCCTCCCCCTTCATTTCCCCCCCAAACCTCAGGCTCTTCACCATTGGCGCTCCAACTGCTTTTGTTTACCATGGCCCATGTGCTTAACCTCGTGGTTCAGCGGTTTCTCAAAACCTACCTGGATCTGTCGGATCTGCTTGTCAAAGTATACCGCCTGTGTGCCCATTTTAGAAAGTCAGCTACAGCTTACGCCGCCCTTGCCATGCTTCAGCAGCGTTTTCAGCTTCCAGCTCACCAATTGATCTGCGATGTCCCTACATGTTGGAACTATACATTGCAGATGTTGGGAAGGATTTGTGAGCAGAAGAGGGCAGTTGTTGACTACCAGCATCAACAAGGCCATCGGTATTCAGGTCAGACTTCAAACATAAACCCTCAGGAGTGGACATGCATGTCAGACATATCTACCATCCTCCAAAACTTTGAGAACTCCACCAAGATGGTGAGCATTGATGACGCCATAATTAGCGTCACCATCCCGCTTCTCTGTCTTCTGAAAAGCTCTTTGCTCACAATCAAAGAGGATGCATTGCAGGCGGAGCACGATGAGATGGTGCAAGGAACCATACAGGAAGATTACACACAGCCCAGATGTTATGATCTGCAACATGTACTAAGGAAAGAAAGGGGAAAGCTATCCCTACGGAAAGACTAAGCTGAATCCCTAGCGAACAGACCCACCTTAGTCCTCAGCTAGTCTGAACGAAGATCTATAGCATAAGGGGAGGGGTCCCTAAAAGAACTAAGGACTGGAACAAAAATGGGACACCTCCTAAACAGAGAAGTTGTTGCAGAACACAAAAAGACAAACTGACAAAAAGGTACTAGAGGTCCCAGAAGGACCAAGCGAACTGACAGAGATAGGCACCGAAGCACCAGGCTAGCAAAACAGTCAAACAACACTGAAGTCCAGCACAGCCAAAAGGGTGGAGCTGGAATATAAAGGCAGGTGGTCACGTGACCGCAAAACACAAGATGGAAAAAACAAACTGGAGGGTTCTAAAATTACCCTCTCTTTTATGAGGATCCTCCAGATCCTCCAGGCCCAGGCCTATCCGGAAACCTTCTGTGGAAAGCTCTAACAAGCCTAGGAGCAGAGACATTATCCGCCCTTACCCAGGAGTTATCTTCAGGACCAAAACTCTTCCAGGAGACAAGATACTGTAATCTCCCTCTATGCCATCTAGAATTCAAGATACGAGAAATTTCAAATTCGCCGTCTTCCACCACAGGAGGAACTGTGACAGTGACATCCCTATCTGATACATCAGCCTTTTTCAACAAGGAAACATGAAACACAGGATTAATCTTCCAGGAAGTAGGGACATCCAACCTAACAGCAGACGGGTTAACAACCTGAAGCATTTTAAATGGACCCACAAACTTAGGACCCAGTTTTTTAGAGGGAATCCTCAACCGCAAGTTCTTTGAGGACAACCAAACCATGTCACCCACAGAAAACAAAACCTCCTTACGTTTCATGTCGAAATACTTCTTGGACTTCTTGTTAGCCTCTTGAAGGTTGCAACGTACATTAGTCCAAACTCTCTCCAAATCACCGGAAAAATTCTCCTCTTCTGGCACCGCCGACCCCAATTTGGAGAACGAACCAAAAGAGGGATGTCTCCCAGTACAACAAAACAAAGGAGAACACCCAGCAGAGGAGGATGTATGATTGTTAATTGCAAATTCCGCGAGAGGCAGAAACTCAGACCACACCTCTTGATTGTCCGTCACAAAACAATGCAAAAACTGTTCTACATCCTGGTTCTTTCTTTCAGTCTGTCCATTAGACTCAGGATGATACCCAGACGAAAATGACAAATGGACTCCCAACCTGTTGTAACGGGTCTGGGAGGCGGAACCTCTGAGCAACTATACAAGGGGGCGGTCCTTGTAAGGAAGCGGGTGGCTCCCAGGGAAGACGGGCAGGTAGTCACGGCAAGTGATAGGGACAGTCTCTGGGTAGAAGGGCAGGTAGTCACGGCAAGTGACAGGGACAGTCTCTGGGTAGACTAGCAGACAGGTAGCCGGTGAACGCTCCCAGGTGAGCGGGCAAGAGTCTCTGGACGGGCAGGTGGTCACGGCAAGTGACGGCAGAGCCTCCAGGTAGGCTAGCAGGCAGGTAGCAGGTGAGCGCTCCCAGGTGAGCGGGCAATGGTCTCTGGACGGGCAGGTGGTCACGGCAAGTGACGGCAGAGCCTCCAGGTAGGCTAGCAGGCAGGTAGCAGGTGAGCGCTCCCAGGTGAGCGGGCAAGAGTCTCTGAACAGGCAGGTGGTCAAGCAGGAATCTGGCAGGTGACTGGCAGGAAACAGGCAGGAATCTGGCAGGAGACTGGCAGGTAACAAGCAGGAATCTGGCAGGTGACTGGCAGGTAACTGGTAACGGGACCTGAGGGCTGAAGCAGAGTGAAGGCTTTGCAACAACATTGCTCGGGCACCTCCATTTTGGAGGAGGTGCCTTATATATGGTGGGGTCCTCCGGCCATTGGCCGGGGACTCCTTAGGACGGCGCGCGCGGCCCCTTTGAGAGAGGGGGAGCGCGCACACGCCCTAAGCACAGTGGCCGGGAAGCAGCGCGCGCTGCCAGCAGAGCGGGAGGAGGACGCCGTGCACGGAGCGGAGAGGTGAGGGGAACAGCGTCCCTGCCTAGCAGGAGGCAGGGACGCCGACACTACAGTACCCCCCCCTTTAGGCCCCCCCTTTTTTAGGCCAGACAGAAATTTATCAAGGATGAGAGGGGCATGGATGTTCTCCCGGGGCTCCCAAGTAGTGTTGAGCCACCCCCGTAGTGTTCGAGTTCGGTTCGGTTCGTCGAACACCCGTGTGTTCGCCGAACTGTTCATCGAACTGTTCGTCGAACACCTTCGAACACCGTTAAAACCAATGGCAGGCAAACAAAAACACATAGAAACACATAGAAAACACCTTCAAAGGTGTCCAAAAGCTGACAAACTGCTCAGAAGACATAACTAACGCATAGAAAAGTGACAAGTACATATAGTCATGCGAAAATAAAAGAGGTGGAGGAGTAAAAGGAGGGGGAGACACAGATATAGGCATGTCATGCCCTTCTAAAATCCAAAAAGTGAGAAGCCGACACAGCCAGTCCGCTCCTGCCCGTGCCACCTCCGTGTCGCCGGGTTTGTGCCAGAGCCGCGGTGAACCCTGACGGCCAGCCCCCCTCTCCCAATACTGGTGCCTGTCCGCTGGTGGGTCGAGCGAGCCCCCCTGTGGTGGAGGCAGCTCTAAGCTTTTTAATTTAAATTGTCTCTCTAATTTGAATGAATACACTTTAAATCCATTTACAAGGATCTATTGGAGGGCAAGTCTCATGCCAGCAGCCGCGGTAATTCCAGCTCCAGTAGCGTCCACTAAAGCTGCTGCAGTTAAAAAGCTTTTATAAGGATCAAACTCGGCTGTCCACCGCAAGGCATCCTACTGCCAGTCCCAGCCCCTATGCCTTGGGGTGCCTCCTGATGCTCTTCACTAAGTATCCCATGGTCCCGAAGCATTTCCTTTGAAAAAATTAAGTGTCTAAACTACAGGTGGTGCAGCTTGCTTAACAGCCGGGATAATCCGCTCACTAGCAGACACTGCTACTAGGCACAAAGTATTTCCTGGGCTAGATGCAGTTAAAAATTTGTAATTAAATACTCTCGTTGGATGCTGAGAAAGCATTCCATAGAGTCTCCTGGCACGCCATATATGATTCTCTTAAAAAGCTTGGGGTAGGGGTCTAGGGGACCCTTTTATAGCCAAAATCAAGGCCCTGTATCGCAATACGTCACCTAGGCTGAAGATAAATGGAACACTAGCACCCTGAGGGCTCGGTTGCTACAGACGTATTGCACCTCACCCAGAGGTGTGATATCTCACTCTCAGGTAAGGATGGAGTGTGGATCAAGACCCGACACCTGCATGCATTACACCACATTGCCGTGGGGCAGGGCGACCAATATGCCCCTGAGATGGGCACGACAGTCCCTGTCCCTGGCTGGAGTGGGGGGAGGGAACAGTGAGGAAGGGGAACCCTGTAGTGCAGGAGCAGGGAGGAAGCAGTTCCTGGGTGCATTGAGAAGGGAGTATAAAAGGTGGGCACCATCTTAGTTCAGTGCAGAGAAGTCTGAGCAGAAGTGGCAGGGAGCAGGGGCTCTGCATGAGCTCTGCTCCGGAGGCGGGCCTAGTAACAGAGGCCCAGGCCTGGAAGAGGGAAAAGGAAGGAAGAGGAGCGGAGAAGGCTCCAGGAACGAGGAATGAAGGGATCCCAGGGGTGCGGATGGGCGAGTCGCCACCGCACGCCCGAATCCACCTGCGTGGAGGGGTCAGGCCAAAGGGGGAGACCGGTCCCCGAACTAGTGGAGGCAGGAAACGACCCTCAGCTAGAAACCGGAGGCTCTGACATTTTATGTGGCGCAGCCCCTCGCTACACCCGCTAGGAAGGCACCACATAGGGTCAGGGAAACTGGCGCCAAGTTTACCAAGAGGAGGCCCGAGGCAGCCGGACAGAAGTGTTGGTAAGAAAGGCCAGACAAAGGACACACAAAGGGGGTCCTGTGAAGTGCTCCAAAGTTATCTGGGAGTTGTCTGAGCCCCTCACCTGGTGAGCACAGTACGACGTGGGCAGCCGTTACCTGCAGACGTGGTCTGGATAATAAGAACTGTGAGTAAAGGCCCTGAACTGCATCACTGACTCCGTGTCGTTACTGCTGCTGCCCTGCACCATCACCCCCATCCTCCGCATACACTGCCCTGAGGCTATACTCCTCCCGTGGGGAGTTATGCTACGCTCTGCTGCACCCACAACACCAGCCTCAGTGGTCTGCCCTGTAGCGGCGGTTCACTCTGACCGCAATCCACGGGTGGCATAGTCGGACATTTAAACATGAAAACCACATAAATAGTTCCGCCACTGGTTTGACCGCCCTGAGCCACGGAACTGGGTCGCCGCCACGAAGACTACAACCACCAGCATCCACCAAAAAGGGTCCGGCTCCGGGTGTCCCAAGGCCCAGGGGGTGCGTCAGAACATTTTCATCACCTTTCACAATCACCAATGGGACAAGGCAGTGATGTCCTCTGTCCCCTCTCTTATACATCCTAGTGATGGAGCACCTGCTCTCATCAATTCGCCATAACCCCAATATTAGGTGGATTGAGGTGGGAGGCACCGAGTACAAGTGCTCTCTATTTGCTGATGATGTCCTAGTATATATCACCCAATCAAATACATCCATCCATGCTGTTATGGCTGAAATAGATCACTTTGTTACATGGTAAAATTTTAAAATCAATGCAGCGAAGTCTGAGGCCCTCGATGTCTCCCTCCCCAAATCCATATAGGATTCCATCCAGTCCAACTTTCCCTTTGCCTGGCCCTCACAGGGTATCAAATACTTAGGAATTCCTATTCATAGAGACCTCTCCCATCTATGTTATCTTAATTTTGGGCCCTTTATTGAACAACTCCATACAGACCACGGTTGGCAAGTTAGAACTGTAAGATTCACTACGTGAACCACTGGTGTTTTGTGGAAAAGCACATGTACACTGCGTTCCAAATTATTATACAAAAAGTGTTTAGGAGTGATAAGGGAAGAATTTGTTTGTTTGTCAGTTAAACTCATTGATGGTGATGTGTGTCAGGGCTCTTTATATCACTGTAAGCAATTGCAGACACCTGTGCTAATTAGTTTGGCAGGTGTGTCCAATGAAAGGCAAGACTACTTAAGAAGGCTCTCTCACATTATTAAGCAGCCTACATTTTCTGCCAAAATGGGAAAGAAAAAGGATGTGTCGGCTGCTGAGAAGCAACAAATTGTGGAGTGTTTAGGTCAAGGCATGACTACAATCAACATTGTGCGATGATCAGGATGAAGTGTCAAGGCAATCAAGAAGTATGTAGCTGATTCACAGTACACACGTGTGCGTGCTGATAAGGGCAAATTGAGGACTCTTTCCTACAGGCAATTACGTCAGGTTGAAAGAGCAGCGGCAAAAAAGCCTTGTCATAGCAGCAGACAAGTTTTTGAAGCTGCTTGTGCCTCCAACGTCCCCCGAACAACAAGATGCAGGGTCCTTCAGAGGTTTGCAGCTGTGCATGCGCCATCCTGTCGACCTCCTCTATCCACTTCACACAAGCAGAAACAGCTCCAGTGGGCCAAACATTACATGAAGACTGATTTCAAAACTGTTTTGTTCACGGATGAGTGCCGTGCAGCGCTCGATGGTCCAGATGGATGGAGTGGAGGATGGCTGGTTGATGGACACCCCACGCAAACACGGCTACAGCGTCAACAAGGAGGAGGTGGAGTAATGTTTTGGGCTGGAATCATGGGGAGAGAGATTGTCGGCCCCTTTAGGATCCCTGAAGGCGCTAAAGATGAACTCCATAATGTATGTGGATTTTCTCAAACAGCACTTCCTGCCATGGTTCAAGAAGAAGAACCGTGTATTTCACAGCAAGATCATTTTTCTGCATGATAATGCACCATCTCATGCTGCACATAAAACACCTGCATCTCTGGCTGATATGGGCATAAAAGGGGACAAACTTATGGTGTGACCCCCATGCTCCCCTGACCTCTACCCCATTCAGAACCTTTGGAGCATCATTAAAAGGAGTGTCTATGATGGCGGGAGGCAGTTCACATCTAAGCAACAGCTCTGGGAGGGTATTCTGTCCTCATGCAAAACAATTGAAGCAAAAACCATCCAAAACCTGACAAATTCAATGGACGAGAGAGTTCAGAAGCTCCTTTCGAACAAGGGGTCCTATGTGAAAATGTAACATCACCTAGAATAAAGTTTTGAGTTGAAAACTGTTTGATTTCAGTTTCTAACAACCTGCTAATGCTTATAATTTCAAAAATGACCATTTTTTTGGTCTTTATTAAAATGAAAAGGTTGATCGAAAAGTTTGGGGGATCTAAGAGTGTGGCAACCCAGTAGTCATGATTACTTCGAATTCTGACAATATGAGGGTCATGCTGCAGGTAGTGCAGCAAGAAGGCACTTATGTGCCTTGCGCATCTCGGAGCCCCAAAATTATTTTCCGGGCTAGATGCAGCTAAAAATTATTTTTAATTTTAAATCTGGTGAAGCTTTAGTATAGATGGCCTAATAGGATCAGTGCTGCACACTGCTACAAAGCCCAAATTATTTTCCAGTCAAGATACAGATAAACATGATTAGTAATTTGAAAGCTTAAAATGGTTGGTAGGGTGATTTTAACCAATCATCAAGCTTTTACTCTCCCCAGGATGACACAGGGGTAGAAAAGTCGTTTCGGATCCATGATTTGTTCATCTTTATGAACGTGAGTCTGTCTACATTATCAGTGGAGAGCCGCGTGCGCTTATCTGTCAGCACACCACCAGCAGCGCTGAACACACGTTCAGACAGAACGCTGGCTGCGGGGCATGACAAGATCTCCAAGGCGTAAGTGGCTAGCTCCGGCCATTTATCCAGATTGGAAGCCCAAAAAGAGCAAGGGTCCAGTGACACAGTCGTGGCTTCAATGTTTACTTGGAGATACTCCTGTACCATCGTCTCTAGGCGTTGACTATGTGTCAGACTTCTTGTCTCCTGTGGCCTTGCAAAGGATGGGCTAAAAAAGTGGTGAAATGATTCCGCAAAATTGATGTTACCAGCAGATACTGTGGTTCTGTTACGGTTTGAGTGCTGAACACTTGACGGTCCCACGGTTGGCAAGTTGGAACTGTGAGATTCACTATGTGCACCACTGGTATTTTGTGGAAAAGCACATGTAAGATTCTGCAACAGTCTCTGCTGATACTCCTGCATGCGTGCATCCCTTTCTATGGCAGGAATAATTTCTGCAAATTTACTTTTGTACCGGGGATCTAACAGTGTGGCAACCCAGTAGTCAGGATTATTTCTAATTCTCACAATTCGAGGGTCATGTTGCAGGTAGTGCAGCAAGAAGGCACTCATGTGTGTTGCGCATCCAGGAGCACCAAGTCCCTGTTGTGTTGGTGGCGAGGTAACAATCATGCTTCCTTCCTCTGTCCTCTCCCCCCAACCTCGCACAACAGAAATGTGATCAAGGTCTCCCTCATCTGATGAGTCTTCCATCAGTTCGTCCTCCACTTCTTCCTGGGCTCCTGCACCTTCCTCACTAGTTTGGCTGCTACCATGCGCCCTGGTAAAACCATCTCCCCCACCCTCACATGCCTGCCGCCTTGGTGCTGCCGACCGTCTGGACCTTGCAGATGTTAGCCCTTCCGCATACAACTCCTCCTCCTCTACTTCCTCCACCTCCTCTTGTGCCACCACCTGACTCCGAATTCTGTTTAACATGTGCTCCAGCATGTAAATCACCGGAATAGTCATGCTGATAATGGCATCGTTAGCACTAAACATCTTCGTCGCCATTTCAAAACTGTGCAGAAGGGTGCATAGGTCCCTGATCTGAGACCACTCCTCCAGCGTGATTTGCCCCACCTCTGAATCTCGTTGGCCCAGGCTATACGTCAGAACGTATTGCACCAGGGCTTGTCGGTGCTGCCACAGTCGCTGCAACATGTGCAGAGTTGAATTCCACCGGGTAGGCACATCGCATTTTAGCCGGTGAAGTGGCAGGCCCAACGACTTCTGTAGAGATGTAAGTCGCTGAGCTGCGGGATGCGAACGGCGGAAGTGAGCACACAGCGACCGTGCCCTCTGCAGAAGGCCATCTAGTCTGGGATAGTGGGCTAAAAATTGCTGGACAACCAGGTTCAACACGTGAGCCATACAAGGCACGTGTGTGACATTGCCCCGGCGAAGGGCCGCACCAAGGTTTGCAGCATTGTCGCACACGGCCTTCCCTGGTTTCAGATCCAGTGGAGACAACCATTCATGAAATTGGTTCTCCAGAGCTGACCACAACTCCTCAGCTGTGTGACTCACATTTCCCAGACATTTCAATGTAAAAACCGCCTGATGACGTTGAGCCCTTCTGCCAGCATAGTAAGGAGGTGTGCAGGATCCCTTCTGCGCAATTAGAAAGCTTGTGGCATGACCAGACAGGCTTTGGGTGCAGGTGGAAGACCGAGAGGAGGTTGAGGAGGCAGAAGCAGTGGAGGAACTTTGACATAAAGAGGATTGACGCACAACTCGTGGGGACGGCAAGACTTGGACAGCAGCCCCTTGTCCTGCTGTCACCATAGTTACCCAGTGCCCAGTCAGCGACATGTAACGCCCCTGTCCATGCCTACTCGTCCAAGTGTCTGTGGTGAAATGCACCCTGTCACACACAGAGTTTCTCAAAGAAGCGGTGATGTTGTGTGCGACATGCTGGTTGAGCGCAGGCACACCTTTCTTTGAGAAGTAGTGCCGACTGGGCATCTGGTACTGGGGCACTGCGACGGACATAAGGTCTCGAAAATCCTCTGTGTCCACCAGGCGGAAAGGCAGCATTTCTGTAGCCAAGAGCTTGCAGATGGTGAAATTCAACCTCTTAGCTTTCTCATGGCTAGGAGGAAATGGTCTTTTACTTGTCCACATCTGAGGGACCGAGGGCTGGCTATTGTGCTTAGACGGGGTTGATAAGGGTGTCCCCGGCAAACTGCCGGTCTGTGAGGAAGATGCAGGCGGACATGTTAGGTTGCCTTGATCCAAAGGTGGTGCTATCGATGTCGGACAGCGCTCAACACCAGCTGGTGTTACCACCTCCAAAGAAAATGATGACCTGCCAATCACGCTGGCTGTTGCGGGTAAAGAGGTGGCAGGTCTGCGCCCCAAAACAGGTGTGACTGCTGTCCCCCCAGTCACAGAGGATGAAGAGGCCGCGGATGCACAAGATATGGCAGACGGTGGTTGGCCCGGCCGGCTAGGCCGCATTGTAGCACACTGAGCTTCCCACTGCAACTTATGCTTCATGTCCATGTGCCGGTTCATGCATGAAGTACTCAAACTATGTATTTTTTGGCCTCTACTTAGCTTTTGCTGACAAATGTTACAGATAACACGAGTTGGGTCATCTTTATCGATCTGAAAAAATGCCCAGGCTATGCAAGGCTTAGCACCCATGCGACCTGAAGAGCCACCACGACTTGTGATGAGAGGCAGAGTTGTGTTTGAGGATGCAGTTGTTGACGTGCTTCCAGTACTACGTCTCTATCCAGGAAGGCGCAACCTGACCTCGTCGTCACTAGCATCTTCCTCCACCTCCTCTGCTGACCTCATCTCTTGGCTGACTGTGGGTTGACAGTAAGTGGGATCTCCGACCTCATCATCATCACCCTGTGCGTTATCACACCCGTCGTCCTCAGAGCCAACCTGTTCCTGCCCTGACAAAAAAACTAAAGTTGTCGCTCCAATCAGGTATTTGAGTCTTATCATCGTCTTCCTCATTGTCTCCACCAACAGGAGTTACAGTTTGGGAATGAGGGTCTACATTATGGTCAGAACCTTCTGCGTCTGGTCCTGGATCCGACTCATAAAGATTCTGGGCATCAGTGCAGATCATTTCCTCGTCTGGATTCACAGAAGCGCTGGAGTTGACCTCTGATTCCCAGGCTATAGTATGAGTAAACAGCTCTGCAGACTCAACCATCTGTTCTACCTCATACTCAGACGGGCAGCTGGAGATTTGGGAGCTGTGAGGAAGCAAGTGCGATTTGGGTGACACCTTTGAGGACTGGAGTATTTGTGATGCTGAAGTTGATGTGGAGGAGAGCCCACTTAAAGGAGCACTTGATATCCGTTGAAGCACCTGCTGTTTTTGTGCCTCATCTGGAATTTGTAGCGATTGGCGTGGCCGTAAGAAAGGGATCTTATCACATTGTCCGCTAAAAGAAGTAGACATTTTAGTTTGGCTGGAAGATGGTCTTTCTTCTGCAGATGTTACTGTTGCTTTAACACCTACCCCACGGACACAACCTTTTTTCCCCTTCCCAACACGCCTATTCCCCTTTCCACCAGCAGCAGGCCTTTTTCCACTCATTTTGGTGGTTAACTAATTCACAACTCTGGAGTTGTTTGCACAAAAAAACAATGGATGGTAACCGAGCAGAGCTGAGTGGCCAAACTGTGGTATTAGGCCAAAACTATTGGCTGGGTTAGATGCAGAAAAAAATTATTTTGAATTTGCAACCTGATGGAGGTCAGTATAGATGGACTAATACAAATAGTCCCACACACTGCTAGAAGCCCAAATATTTTTTCAGAGGTACTGTAGATGCAGATAAAAATTATTTTTAATTTGCAACCTGATGGAGGTCAGTATAGATGGACTAATAGACCAAGTCCCACACACCGCTAGAAGCCCAAATATTTTTTCAGAGCTAGATGCAGAAAAAAATTATTTTTAATTTGCAACCTGATGGAGGTCAGTATAGATGGACTAATAGACCAAGTCCCACACACTGCTAGAAGCCCAAATATTTTTTCAGAGCTAGATGCAGAAAAAAATTATTTTTAATTTGCAACCTGATGGTGGTCAGTATAGATGGACTAATAGACCAAGTCCCACACACCGCTAGAAGCCAAACTATTTTTTCAGAGCTAGATGCAGAAAAAAATTATATTCAATTTGCAACCTGCTGGAGGTCAGTATAGAAGGACTAATAGAACAAGTCCCACACACTGCTAGAAGCCCAAATATTTTTTCAGAGCTAAATGAAGAAAAAAATTATTTTTAATTTGCAACCTGATGGAGGTCAGTATAGATGGACTAATAGACCAAGTCCCACACACTGCTAGAAGCCCAAATATTTTTTCAGAGCTAGATGCAGAAAAAAATTATTTTTAATTTGCAACCTGATGGAGGTCAGTATAGATGGACTAATAGACCAAGTCCCACACACTGCTAGAAGCCCAAATATTTTTTCAGAGCTAGATGCAGAAAAAAATTATTTTTAATTTGCAACCTGATGGAGGTCAGTATAGATGGACTAATAGACCAAGTCCCACACACTGCTAGAAGCCCAAATATTTTTTCAGAGCTAGATGCAGAAAAATATTATTTTTAATTTGCAACCTGATGGAGGTCAGTATAGATGGACTAATAGACCAAGTCCCACACACCGCTAGAAGCCCAACTATTTTTTCAGAGCTAGATGCAGAAAAAAATTATATTCAATTTGCAACCTGCTGGAGGTCAGTATAGAAGGACTAATAGAACAAGTCCCACACACTGCTAGAAGCCCAAATATTTTTTCAGAGCTAAATGAAGAAAAAAATTATTTTTAATTTGCAACCTGATGGAGGTCAGTATAGATGGACTAATAGACCAAGTCCCACACACTGCTAGAAGCCCAAATATTTTTTCAGAGCTAGATGCAGAAAAAAATTATATTCAGTTTGCAACCTGATGGAGGTCAGTATAGATGGACTAATAGAATGATGCTATGCCCAAAAGATTTTACTTCACTAGGTGCAGTAAAAAAATTGGTATTCTATACACAGGTGTTATATCTTGCAACACAGATAGGCTACTCCACTGACTAACACACTCTGCAATAGGCCAAAAAGGATTAGCTTTGCTAGATTCAGCCAAATGCTGTGAAAAAAACTTGCACAGCACTGGCACAGACCTGCCTGGCAAAAACTGATAGGAACTCATGTAACCTAGTCCTGAAAAGGACTCGAATTACAATTAGTCTTTACTCCCACAACCTATCTATTTAAGAGCACAGACCTCCCTGATAAAAGTCGTAGGAAATGCTGTAACCTAGTCCTTAAAAGGACTGCAATCACAACTATTCCCTACTCCCAAGCTATCTGTATATTTGTGCGAAAATTGGCTTGAAATTAACAAGGTATAGCGCACACAGCAACAGCGGTGCCGTCTAACACGCAGCTGCAGCAGTGAGAAAATGGTGGCGACGGGGAAAATGGCTTGGTCTTATAGGGCAAGGACATGTGACATACACTGCCAATGACACATGCCCTTGCTTGTGTGAAAAAAAGCACTTCGCTCCGTGTGTGCGCTGCTGATAGGCTGACAGATTGCACCTCCCCACTGCAAATGCGGGAAAGAGAAAAAAAAATGGAGATCTTCATTGTTCCTGCAGAGATCCATCCCCTGCCCCTCCCCCCACCCCGCTGTACACTCAAACTGCGTATTAACATTAATTTTCATCATTACTGAGAAAAAATCCAGTTATGATTTTGGTGCACGAACAGTTATCGAACATAACCTCGAACAGCCGAATTTTTCTCAAATTGTTCGTGTTCGCCGAACGGCTCGAACACCGCCCAAAGCAGCTCGAATTTGAGATTGGCGAACAGTTCGAGTAGAACAACGCTCATCTCTACTCCCAAGTTCTCTCCTCAGGACCAAACCCCTTCCAATCCACTAGAAAAAAGGTTTTTCCTCTTACCCTTTTGGTGGCCAGAATGTTCTCTACCTCAAACTCGTTTTCAGCGGAAACCGGAGCAGGAGGCGTACCTGTAGACTTGGAAAAAGAGTTAAGTACCACGGGTTTGAGGAGAAATACATGGAAGGAGTTAGGGATCCTCAAGTTGGCCGGGAGTTTCAATTTATAGGCCACTGGGTTGATTTGTTTGATAACTTCCAGTGGGCCGATGAACCGAGGTCCTAACTTGTAGGAAGGAATCTTGAGCCGGACATACTTGGACGAGAGCCAGACTTTATCTCCAGGACGGAATTGTGGAGGATCCAGGCGTTTTTTGTCAGCGTGTTTTTTCATCCGCTCGGACGACTGAAGGAGTGCGGATCGGGTACTCTCCCAAATGGAGGAGAATTCCCTAATGAGAGATTCCGCAGCCGGATTGTCCACCGAGGTGGAGACGGGAAATGGGATCCGAGGATGCTGACCGAAGATTACAAAAAACGGGGATTTGGAGGAAGATTCGCTCTCGTGATTATTGTAAGAGAACTCGGCCCATGGTAGGAGATCCACCCAGTCCGAATAGTGGGCATTAACGAAGTGCCGGAGGTAACTGGTCAGGATCTGATTGATCCGCTCCACTTGACCATTGGACTGTGGGTGGTAAGCGGAGGAGAAGTCCAGGGTGACGTCTAGCAGCTTATATGTGGCTCTCCAGAAGCGTGAGGTGAACTGAACCCCACGATCCGACACGATGTGGAGGGGCAGGCCATGGAGACGGAAGATGTGGTGGATAAAGTCTTTAGCCAGCTCGGGTGCAGACTGGAGGCCTCGCAGGGGAATGAAATGAGCCATTTTGGAAAAGCGGTCAGTGACCACCCAAATGACCGTACAACCGGCAGAGACAGGGAGATCTGTTATGAAGTCCATAGCTATATGCTGCCAGGGGGCAGCAGGTACTGGAAGAGGAAGGAGGCGACCGGCTGGCAGGTGTCTCGGAACCTTGTTGCGTGCGCAGGACACACAGGCGGAAACAAAGTCTATTTATTTGCTTGTGCAGGGTAGGCCACCAGTAGTGCCGGGTGATAAGCTGGAGCGTCTTTTTCTGACCGGCGTGGCCAGCTAGCTTAGACGAGTGACCCCAGTGTAGGATCTTCTCCCGATCAGGTACCGTTACGATTGTCTTACCGGGAGGGAGACGATTTAGACTCACGGGGGCCACCTGCATTACTCTGGCGGGATCGATGATGTGTTTATGTTCCTCCTCAAGATCAGACACCAGGAAGGATCGGGATAAGGCGTCAGCTTTGATGTTTTTGTCAGCTGGGCGAAAATGAAGAACAAAATCAAAGCGAGCAAAAAACAAGGTTCACCAGGCTTGGCGCGGGTTAAGTCTCTGGGCACTCTGGAGGTAAGCCAAGTTCTTGTGGTCCGTGTAAATTATTACCTGGTGAAGAGCCCCCTCGAGCAGGTAGCGCCACTCCTCCAATGCCAGCTTAATGGCCAATAACTCTCGGTCTCCTATAGAATAGTTGCGCTCGGAAGAGGGGAAGAGTTTGGAGAAGAAGCCGCAAGTTACCATTCTCCCGGAAGACGATTTTTGGGTAAGTACCGCTCCGGCTCCAGAGGAGGAGGCGTCAACTTCCAGGAAGAATTGCTAGTTGCCGTCCGGGCGATGCAGCACCGGGGCGGAAGAGAAAGCCTGTTTTAAGGAAAGAAAGGCTTCCTCTGCTTCGGGCGGCCATTCTCTGGGATTAGTGCCCTTACGGGAGAGCGCAGAGATTAGGGCAGTCCGGGAAGAGAAATGCGTTATGAAGAGGCGATAGTAGTTGGCGAAGCCCAGGAACTGCTGAATAGCCTTCAACCCCTCTGGTCGAGGCCACTTCTCGATGGCAGACAGTTTCTCAGGATCCATTCGTAGGCCGGTCTGAGAAATTATGTAGCCCAAAAACGGAAGCGAGGTCTGCTCAAAGAGGCACTTCTCGTATTTAGCGTAGAGGTGGTTCTGCCTGAGCCTGAGCAGAACCTGACGAACATCCCTCCGGTGTGTGGGGAGATCCGGAGAGAAGACCAAGATGTCGTCCAGGTACACCACTACGCAGGAGTAGAGAAGGTCCCTGAAGATGTCATTGACCAACTCTTGAAAGACGGCGGGAGCGTTACAGAGACCGAAGGGCATTACCAGGTATTCATAGTGGCCGTCCCGGGTGTTGAATGCCGTCTTCCATTCATCCCCCTGACGGATACGGACCAGGTTATACGCCCCACGGAGGTCCAGCTTGGTGAAGATTCTAGCCCCCCTCAGACGGTCAAATAATTCCGAAATGAGCGGAAGGGGGTATTTATTCTTCACCGTGATCTGGTTAAGGCCTCTATAGTCTATACAGGGACGGAGTGAGCCGTCCTTCTTTTTGATGAAGAAGAAGCCTGCTCCCCCCGGGGAAGTAGATTTCCGGATGAATCCCCGGGCCAGATTCTCCTCAATATATTCTGACATGGATCGGGTCTCAGCAGCGGACAAAGGGTAAATGCGCCCACGGGGAGGAGTAGCGCCGGGCATCAGGTCGATTGGGCAGTCGTATGGTCTATGAGGGGGTAATGTCTCTGCCTCCTTTTTATTAAAGACGTCCGCATACGACCAATAAGGAGCCGGAAGACCAGGTAGATTGGCTGGAGTAGGAGAAGGACGGACAGGATGGACGGGAACTAAACAAGTCTTATGGTAGTCCTGTCCCCAGCGAAGGACTTCTCCGGTCTGCCAATCAAGCACGGGTGCATGTCTCTGAAGCCAAGGTAGGCCTAGTAAGAGGGCGTGAGAGAGTCCAGGCAGAACATGAAAGAAGATGCTCTCAGAGTGCAGCATTCCCACCTGCAGGGTTATGGATTCGGTGATGAGTTGGATGGGATGTGGTAAGAGGCCCCCATCCACGGCAGCGACAGATAAGGGTACAGCTAGAGGTTTGGTGGGAATGCGGAACTTCTCTACCAGAGACTGAGAAATGAGATTTCCAGCAGCTCCAGAGTCAAGTTGGGCTAGTTCAAAATAACGGTTCTCCCCGCAGATGATAGAGACCGACAGCAACAGAGATGGAGAGGGTTTACTCTTGTCTAGGACGACCTCTCTGAGCGATCCTAGACACAGGCGTTTCCCGACCTCTCCGGGTAGGAACGGATCCGGTGCTCCTTACTGCCACAGTAGAAGCAGCTCCCCTCGGCTCGACGTAACTCTTGACGGGTTTTGACCATCTTGGTCTGGTCGACCTGCATAGGCTCAGGTGAGTGTGCCTGGGGAGTAACGGAGGGAGTGACGGATTTCTGGAAGGTAGGGGCTAGACGTGGAAACCTCCTCTCACAGGTGACTTCTTTGGCGCGCTCCAGGAACCGGATGTCAATCTGGGTGGCAAGTGTTATTAAGTCGTCGAGAGTGGTAGGAATGTCCCGACCGGCGAGTTCATCTTTAATACGGCCGGACAGACCCTCCCAAAAGACAGACACCAGGGCGTCGTTATCCCAGGCCAGCTCCGAAGCAAGGGTACGGAACCGTATGGCATATTGGCCCACGGTGAGATTTCCTTGATGGAGGCATAGCAGAGATGATGCGGATGAGGTCTTCCGTCTGGGTTCGTCGAAGACTTTCCGGAAAGCCGTGAGAAAGGCTGGCAGGTCGGACACTAGGGGGTCTCCTCTCTCCCATAGAGGATTTAGCCAAGCCAGTGCCTCCCCCGTGAGATGGGACATAATGAAGGCTATTTTGGCCCTGTCGGCGATAAACTGGTGGGACAGGAGTTCAAAGTGCAGGGTGCACTGATTTATGAAGCCCCAGGCTTGAGCGGGATCGCCTCCGAAGCGAGGAGGTGCAGAAAGCCGGGGTCCGGGGCAGGATACCATGGTATTGGTGGGCAGCGGCGCTTGGTGAACTCCATTGATTGTGAGGGGAAATGCAGCAACCTTGTGAGTAACACATTTCAAGGGAGTGTTATCAATTGCAATCACAGAAATAGGTGATGACAAAAGTTTGGATTTCAATTTAAGTTTTTCCAAAAACCCTTTATCAATCACATTAAGTGTTGAACCACAATCCACAAATACCTGAAATTCAATCAAATCTTCCTGCAAAGCAGTACTCCCAGAAAGAAATACTCCTACAGAGCATAAACAAGCAATACGGGCGTACCTGACCTCTTTTTTCTTTTCTTTACTTAAACGAAGCTCACAATAGTTAATCAAATGGTCAGCTTTACCACAATAAAGGCACAATCCCTCAGCGAACCTCAAGTCTCTTTCCTGAGAATGGAGTGACATCGCCCCACCCTCCATCGGTTTTCCGCCTTCTGAGCAGATTTTCTGGGGACTAGGACCTGAAATTACTGGAGTCTTTACCTCATTCAGCCTGGACCTCAGCCTCCTGTCCACACGAACAGCTAATTGCATGGCATCCTGCAGAGTCTCAGGTGCGGGGAATGCAATTAGCAAATCCTTAACCCTTTCACTCAGACCAGCAAGAAATAAACATTTCAGAGCAGCATCATTTCATTTGACTTCTAAAGACCATCTTCTGAAGTGTGTGCAATAATTTTCAACATCACCTGACCCCTGATTCAAACGCCTGAGTTCTGCCTCAGCAGATGAGATTCGATCAGGATCTTAATATAATAGCCCCATAGCAGAAAAAAATTCTTCTACCGACCTTAAGCATGAATCATTAGATTGGAGAGAAAAGGCCCAACCCTGGGGGTTCATTGCGCAAAAGTGAAATAATAAAACCAATGTGCTGTGATTCATTCCCAGAGGGCCTTGGTCTCAAACGAAAATATAACAAACAAACATTTTTAAAGGAAAAAAAATCTTGCTGTTTACCATAAAAAACATCAGGCAGTCCTACCTTGGGTTCCACAACATGCGCTCCAGAACAGCTACGCACGTGTTGCTGGAGCTCGGCCACCTCCAGAGACAATCCCTGCACGCGTTGAGCCAAATCCTGGACGGAAACCATACTGATCCCTGAATTTCTTTCCTTTTAGTTTTTTTGGCTGGACTTATTGTTATGATCTGCAACATGTACTAAGTAATGAAAGGGGAAAGCTATCCCTACAGAAAGACTAAGCTGAATCTCTATGATGTAGTGGGCTGCCTGTTCCTAGCGAACAGACCCGCCTTAGTCCTCGGCTAGTCTGAATGAAGACCTATAGCATAAGGAGAGGTGTCCCTAAAAGAACTAAGGACTGGAACAAAAATGGGACACCTCCTAAACAGAGTAGTTGTTGCAGAACACAAAAAGACAAACTGACAAAAAGGTACTAGAGGTCCCAGAAGGACCAAGCGAACTGACAGAGATAGGCACTGAAGCACCAGGCTAGCAAAAGAGTCAAACAACACTGAAGTCCAGCACAGCCAAAAGGGCGGAGCTGGAATATAAAGGCAGGTGGTCACGTGACCGCAAAACACAAGATGGAAAAAACAAACAGGAGGGTTCTAACACCAGACTCATCTCATCCCAACATGGATTGGGTGACAATGAGGAAGAGGAGGAGGAGGAGGTAGAACAGGAGCTAGTTTCCTGGACTATAGACGATAATACCTGCACAACTGTCATACCGTCTGTTCTGCATGGATGGCCTGAGGATAGGGAGGAGGAGGAAGAGGAGGAGAATGAGGAGGAGAGTATGGTTAGTCGTCCTCTTGGTGGGGACACGGAAATCTTGCCTCTTTGCAGTCTGACACACACGGCTGAGTTTATGTTGCGCTGCCTTTCCCCTGACCCTCACATTGTCCAAATTTTGAGTGACAGTCATTGGTTGGTGACACTTCTAGACCCACGCTACAAGGAGTACTTTCTGTCTCTGTTTCCCATACTGGACAGGCCTAATAAAATGGGGCAGTACGAGAAGGCCCTTGTTGCGGAATTATTAAAAAAATTCTAATCTGAAAACGCTGGCGGCAGAGGTCATAGTTCGTTGGACTACCACGGAGTAGAGGCGAAAGAGACACAAATGCAATCCAGCAGAGGCAGGGAAACACTGTCAAAATTCTGGGACAGTTTTCTCAGACCCTCCCATCTAACAGGCCCTGAAAATGTGGAGGGAGTACCTTGCTGACCGTAAGAAACGTCCTCCATGATTCCTCTGTGCCTTATAATTATTGGGTATCCAAGCTGGACACATGGCATGAACTGGCTCTATGCCTTGGAGGTCCTGGCCTGCCGTGTCGCTAGCGTTTTGTCAGAGCGGGTTTTTAGTGCCGCTGGTGGAATTATAACCAATAAAATGTTAAAATGTTAAAATGCTGACAGCCTGACTCTTCTAAAAATGAACAAGGGCTTGATTGGGCCTGACTTCTCAACACCACCGAATGATAGCAGAGCAGCATAAACTCAAATACAGTGTCCTTTTTTTGGGAGGTCTAACTCTATTCCCATGCACCTCTGTCTTTATACCTAGACATGGGTATACGCTTCCTGATTTTGTCTATTTGCTCTTGTTCTCCTCCTTCTCCGCATCCTCATCCTCCACCACTATATCACCACCATATGTACCATATCAACATATCTACGTTTCTTGCAAGGGATATTGGAGTTCCTCCTCATTTTTGGCAGCCGTTGCTTCACTGCATAGGCAATCAGTATGGAAAATCCACTTCTTAATAATGAGAACATTGCTTTCAGGAGGCCCTCCAACTTCTACGTCTATTGCAAGGGGCATTGGAGTTCCTCCAAATTTTTGGCAGCCGTTGCTTAACTGCATAGGCAAACAGTATGGGAGTCCCACTTCCTAATAATGGGAACATTGTTTTCAGGATGACCTCCAACCTCTACATCTCTTGCAAGGGGCATTGGAGTTGCTCCAAATTTTTGGCAGCCGTTGCTTGACTGCATTGGAAAACTGCATGGGAGACCCACTTCCTAATAATGGGAACATTGTTTTCAGGAGGCCCTACAACCTCTACGTCTCTCGCAAGGGGCATTGGAGTGACTCCAAATTTTTGACAGCCATTGCAGTCCCTGCATAGGACAGCAGTATGGGAGACCCTCTTCTTTCTAATGGGAACGTGTCATTACTGTGGCCCAGCTGTATGTGTCTTTAAATTGTTAGTAGGGTTTTTCCTACATTTTGACAGCAGTTGCACTCACTGCATACCTTATAACTGAAAAGCAGACCCACTCCTTTCTAATGGTAACATATCATTACTGTGGCCCTGCTCTATGTATCTTTAAATTGCTAGTAGGGTTTTTCCTAAATGTTGACAGCCGTTTGATTCACTGCATACCCTATAACTGAAAAGAAGGCCCTCTCCTTTCTAATGGGAACATGTCGTACTCATTACTGTGGCCCAGCTGTATGTGTCTTTAAATTGTTAGTGGGGTTTTTCCCAAATTTTGGCAGCCCTTGTAGTCACAGCATGGACATAATAGGAGACCCGCTCCTTTATAATGGGAACATTTTTTTTACTGAGACCCTCCTCTACGTCTCTTCAAAGGGGTATTAGGTTGCGTCCCAATATTTGGCAGCCCTTGCAGTTACTGCATATGCAATAACTCTATAGGAGACACATTCATTAATAATGGGAACAACAAAGCATAGCCGGCTGATGTCTCTCTAGCAATAGCGAGGGTCGACTGCTGCCCCTTTAAGAATAGTAAGGGCTGCCTGATGGCCCTATTAAAATAGGCTTTGTAACTTTCAGAGTCCCCCAATCATAAATGAAACAGGATGAGTCTAATAAGGTGTCACACACCACATGGCCAGATATGGTTGTAAAATGTTAAAATGACATTTCCCGGTGAATGCATTTGTGACGGTTGAAAGCTATGCAAAAGTGCACAAACACATCAAAAACGCTACGTGTGAACATAGCCCAAGGTGTGGAGGAGTATTTTTGATTTTGTATATTTATTTTGCCTTATATACAAGTCATTACCCTGGAAATGATTTTCCTTAACATATTTCCCAGGAAAATCCATTTTGGTTTCGTTTTTGTATATTTTATTGTGAGTCCATAAAAGTGGTGTAATACTCTGACAACATTGTTGACAGCATTGACCTGGGAGTCAGAAATGCTTCCAGGGGTCTTCCCCATGCTGTTCCCATGTCATTTGAGTACTGTTCCCATCGATTTGGGCAATTTTTAGGCCCTCGGCAGACTGCTGGGGGGAGCCGCCAGAAAAATGCTTGAGTTTCCCATAGACTTACATTGGGCTCGTTACTCGGACCGAGCACTCGAGTATTCCAATTTGCTCGACCCGAACAACGAGTACCCGAGCATTTTAGTGCTCGGTCATCACTAGTAATTATGAATTATTGTGTCTCTAAGACTATTCATAGAAGTGGACATATAAATAGTTATTATTTGGGAAATAGTTTCTCCAGAAATACAGTAGCAATAATTACATTTAGAAACATATTAGTAAGCAACGGATTTGCATAAAACATTTCCCCTTTAAGTTGTTTTTACTTTTAATTTCCTTGCTGCTTGGTTATGATATATAGTGCTATTGCACAGGGCGTATAGTCACACATAAATCGCCATGAAAGGCTGGAAGATAAATGGACTGCACACAAAATTCATTTTCCCCACAGTGTAGCCCGCTTTTCAATTTATTAAATGCAGAGAATTTTCAGGAATGGAAGTGATTATCTGTAAATACATGGTTTTGTATTTATCCATGTTAGACTGTGTTGACAGAAGTGGTAAAAGGAAAAAAAATGTGATTAACGGAAAATATGTGATTGGGTAAAGTAAGGTTATTTATTTTAATTCATATATTAGATGAAAATCTGTTCTGCTGGGTTTAAGGCTGACCGCTATAATGGTGACTAAAGGTTTTACAGAAAAATTACATTGTAATACGCTACAGATGTCACTTCTGCATAAAGAATGGAAGATAAAAGAGGAGAGAAGAAAGGGAGTGAAAGGATTGAAAAGGAAGGAGAAGAACAGGAAGGGGCTGGGGAGAGGACTCAGATAAGAAAACATAAAATAAGGGCAATAAAAAGACAGAAAATAATGAAATGGGAAGAGAAAGAAAAGAGACAGAAAATAAAAATAAATAAAAGTAAAGAGGAAAGAGGAGAAGTGAGAAAAGAAAGAAAATAATAAGGCTGGGTTCACATAGCGATTTTTCCTACATTCAGTAACCCGGTCAGGGCTTATAGCCGACCCACTGCCCCTGAAAAAAGGGGATTAGAATATGTGCGCTGACGGGGCCATTGACTATAATGATGCAGATGGAGTCACCGTGTGCACTGTCGTGCATAATTTTTGGCTATACGTGTATATTGGAGGTGGGCACCAATATGTTGAAGACTAAATCTTGCTGTCCAACTCCAATAGGCATGTACGGCTTAAAATAATGCATGACAGCGCACACAGTGATTCCGTATACATAATTAAAGTCAATGGCCCATGTCGGTGCATACACTCGAATCCCATTTTGCAGGGGAAAAAGGGTTGGACATAAGCCGCGACGGGGCTACTGACCGTAGGAGAAAGCGCTATATGAACGCCACCTTAGGAGTAAGGATAAGTGTATCTATCAAAATTTGAATTTGGCAGATATGCTTGAATTAGCTGGGAATTCAGTTCAATTCTTTGAAAAAAGGACATAAAATAAAAAAATAGCAGAAAAAAGCAGCTATATATACCAATTAGGTTACAATACTAATGCACTGCATGATGCAACAGGACCCCATGATAAAAGGTGGAGGCAGCACAGGGGCAAAATACCGATGAAACAACCTCATTCACCAACCATTCATTGTACTTGATCATCTGCATTTTAAAATGTTAATGTATAAACATGGATTCCACATGGAGTTTACATGAACATAAAATATGGACAAATGGATGACAACACCAATGAAAATCGAGTTTTCTGGCTGAAAATCAGACGAATTTTCATATGCTTGTCTGATCCTGGCATTCAGATAAGATTTGCATTTATTATGTATTATTACATTTTACTTAATAAAAACAACATTTTATAAAACTTTAAAATGTCTGTATTGCGGCGGCTAATCTCTGAGCTGACAAATTTGCGTATTAAAAATAGACTTGTATGTTTGATGCTAAATGTGTTTTATCTGCTGTTAAAGACGTCAATGTGGAAATCACTGTAACTGTTGCCTTTCCCTTTGTCAAACATAACACTGTCAAGTACCATTTAAAGTCTGAAAATGTGTCCAAATTTGTCCGTGTTTGCAATTTTGCAGTACATCAAGAGTAAAGCTGCGTCACAACCCATCAGGTTGTACAGTACATCTCAATTACACTTTGGAACCCATTCCAAATTTTTATTGTAAAGTGATATTTTATAGTCTAGATCACGAATAACCATTTAACCTATTTCTCCCTGAATGGTCTATATTTACAATAAAAGGACTGATAAAATAATGGCTAATCTACAAACATTTTAACCCCTTCACAACCAATGTTGCATAAGTACATAATAGGTCGTGTCCTTCCAATTGATGCAGGCTCCGACGATGAGCCTGCATCTTTCCCTGCAGCTGTCATACGCATCTAACAGCCGCGGGTGGATTCGAGATCCACCCGTGGCTGTTAACTTAAATATCACTGTCATTCTCTGAAAGTGACATTTAAAACATGCCCGGTGACCCTGTCACATGATTGCGGGTGCCGATGGGTTGTCATGGACAGCCAGGTGTCTGCAGAAGACCCCGGGACTGTCATTGTAAATTTCCTATGAACGCTGGCCCATTTCATTGGAGATCATGATTTATGCTACACAGACAGTAAAAAGTTAAAAATATATATATAAAACATAAGTTCCAATGCCCCCCTTTTGCCCCATTCAAAACAAAACAATTAAAAGAAAAATGCACATATTTGATATCGCTATGTTCAGAAATGTCCGATCTATCAAAATATGAAAATAAGTAATCCGATAGGCAAATGGCGTAATGAGAAATAAATATAAATGCCAGATCTACATTTTTTTGGGCCACCACAACATTGCAATAAAATGTAATAACAGGTGATCAAAACTTCATATCTACACCAAAATGGTATAAACAAAAATGTCAGCTCAGCAAACAAAAAAAAAATCAGCCCTTACCCAGCCCCAGATCCTCAATAATGGAGACGCTACGGGTCACGGAAAATGTCGATTTTGTTTTTCTTACAAAATTTTGGACTTTTTTCACCACTTCAATAAAAAAGAACCCATAGATGTTTGCTATCGTCGTACTCATACTTACCTGGAAAATCATATTGGCAGGTCAGTTTTAGCATTTGGTGAACATGATACATTAAAAAACCCCAAAACAATAGTCAATTTGCAATTTCACCGCACTTGGAATTTTTTTTTTACCATTTTCCCGTACACTATATGATAAAATCAATGGTGTCATGCAAAAGTACAACTCGTCCTGCAAAAATCAAGCCTTTATACAGCCATATTGACGGAAAAATAAAAAAAGTCATTGCTCTGGAAAGAAAGGGAGCAAAAAACAAAAAACAAAAATGGAAAATCGCCCTGGTGTGAAGGTGTTAATTCTCTTTCATTTTTCTTGTTTTTCTATTATTTTAATAAAAAAGGTGGGGTCGTTACCGGCTATAGATCAAGACCGAACTTCCATAAAGAATTGATTTCACATGGAGACACAGAAATTGTTCTTACAGATTCTGTGATAGTGTGCAAGATAGAATGCATAAATTGATAAACTGTACCACGACCACGTCCCATATTATAAAAGCAGCCACCTGATGAATCCTACATCCACACGGCGGAAACTGGATTACGAATGGATTCATTATAAGAACATGCAGTCACTCGATTTTCTGCTGTATAGGGTTAATGCATACAACAGTGCCCAGAAAATGATACATTGGACTTTAATTAATTTATTGTTCCATTTTAGAAAATTTGGCAGACAGCAAATTTTGAAAAATTTGAGATTTGATTTGAACACATCTCCAAAAATGTTTGAAAAAATCCTTTTAGCAACAGGATGTTACAACTCTGATCTTTGCAATAGAAAGAGGGATAAAAATCCCATAAACACTGAATATACTGTACAGATAGTGGTATGTGACAAAACAGTTGTGAATAATTTGTGAGGATTGAGACTGCAGACTTTCATGCCAAACCAGGATAACTCATCCAGGCTTATTAAGGCTATGTTTGCATAAAAGGAACAGCATTACTTCTGCATGTCACATATGGTTATGTTTGGTCGATTAGAATATTACAAAAACTTTGATTTGTGGCAAATAAATCCACCAGTTACTCCAATTATCCTCAACAGATGTGAATAACAACACTCTGAGGTCTTCCAGGAGTTTGTATAAAACTCCTTTCAATCTCTTTATCCCCTTAAGGACCTTGGGATTTTCCATTTTTGAGCTTTCATTTTTTGCTCCCCTTGTTCCCAGAGCCATAGTGTTTTTATTTTTTGGTCAATATGGCCATATGAGGGCTTATTTTTTGAGGGACAAGTTGTACTTTTGAATGACATTACTGGTTTTACCATATCGTGTACGGGAAAATGGGAAAAAAATTTCAAATATGGTGAAATTGCAAAAAAAGCACAATACCACAGTTGTTTTTTTTTTTACCACGTTCACTGAATGCTAAAATTGACCTGCCACTCTTATTCTCCAGGTCATTACAAGTTCTTAGACACCAAACATGTATAGGTTCTTTTTTTCTAAGTGGTGAAAAAAAATCCAAAGTTTGCTAAAAAAAAAATAGCGCCATTTTCCAAGACAGGTAGCGTCTCTATTATTCGGGATCTGGGGCCGGGTGAGGGCTTATTTTTTGTGCGTCGAGCTGACGTTTTTATTGACACCATTTTGGGGTATATACGATGTTTTGATCGCCCGTTATTGCATTTTATTGCACTGTTGCAGTGACCAAAAAAACATAATTCTGGCGTTTAGAATTTTTTTCTCGTTGCGCCGTTTACCGATCGGATTAATTATTTTTTTATATTGATAGATCAGGCGATTCTGAACGTGGCGATACAAAATATGTGTATGTGTTTTTTTTTTATCATTTTATTTTGAATGGGGCGAAAGGGGGGTGATTTAAACTTTTATATTTTTTAAATTTGTTTAATATTTTTAAAAACATTTCTTTTACACTTTTGGCTTGCTTCAATAGTCATCATAGGAGACTAGAAGCAGCAGCAGTCTGATTGCCTCTGCTACATAGAGGCGATGAGCAGATCGCCTCTGTGTAGCAGAAATGCTCAATTGCAATGAGCGCCGACCACTAGGTGGTGCTCATACCAATCCTTACATGACAACCACAGGGGTCTGCTGCAGACCCCGGGTTGTCATGCTCATGCATCTGTGACCCGTGATCATGTGACGGGGTCACCGATGGGCGGGGTTAATGCCACGCTTCCGGTGCGGCGATGTTAAATGCCGCTGTCAGAGATTGACAGCGGCATTTAACTGGTTAACAGCAGCAGGTGGATCGTGAGTAAGAATCAGCTGACATGTGCCCGATCCAGTGCGGGCTCAGCACCGGAGCCCTCACTGAACCAGGGGTGATGGCCTGGGGCGTACTAATATGCCCCAGGTTTTAAAGGGGTTAAAAGCATTCAGCAACTATTAGAAGTAACACAAGAACAGGAGAAAAGAAGTGTTGTGCTCCAGAAGCATCCAGCAACTAGAGGGGTTAACATAGTCACAGGAGAAGGGGAGTATTTTAGCAGAGCCCCAGGGGGATTGTGGGGAAGTTGCTTACTATCTGGCTGGTGCCGAAGAGAAAGGTTGTGTGTGTGTTCTGTATCTCACAGAAGCGCCCCTGCAAGTAAAAAGGATTCAAGCCAGGAGTGAAGCTAAGCATAGGTCAGGTAGAGTTCCTGAACTAGCAGTGCAGAGTATTGCCAGGCAGAAAGATAAGGACTGGAAGAAAAGGTGTCACAGGGATCATCAACCTCAGCAAACCTTCCTCCCCTCCTCCATCTCACTGTGCTGTAAAGAATGCTGTGTTCATTAATGTGCATTTGCATTAGAACTGTGCTGTCCTGTACTACTGGGAAGACTGTGAACTGCTCTGCTGCTAAGGGAACTCTACTGTTTGTCACTGGAGCCTGTTGCTCATAAGACTTAAATGCTACTGTTCTACTGTTTATGAGGACTCTTGTCAAGTGTGTCAGGTCAGCAAGTGAAACAACCTACGTGTCTGTGCCTGAGGATCAATACCCCTGTGTGCCTGAGAGAAGCTGCAGCACATGGTCTATGGTTGCCCTGAGGAATGGTTCCCCCAGGTTTCCAAAGAATTCATGTAACCTGTCTCGCCCCTATCTGAACCTAGCGGTGTGCGTGTAACACATATGTTAACATATTTTTAAGGGGTTAGTGTGAAACAAACTGAAAAGTTCGTTTTTTTTTAAATTAATCTGTCTGGGATGCAGAATAAAGATTTTGAGTCCCATAGGGGTCAAAGGCTAATTCGAATGTTGAAAATCCACTGTGTTGTGCGAGTGTTGAAAATCTTTATGGGGCTCAAGTAAGACTTAGATGAGGAAGCTGTATTTACTTTGAAAATCCCTAATGATTGTATAATCCTTTATCAAAGTTTAAATCAATCTGTGCATTTCTCACATATTCCACTTCAAGTCCGACCTGACATGCGACACCATGGCTGATGTTGCGCTATTGTGTTTTGGCAATAATTGTATTTTTCTTCTCATTTTGGCAATTTTTTCCATATCACAATCTTTATTTTAAATAAAATTAGAAGTCTTGGCATTTTCCCACTGGCTACAAAGACCACTAGTATAATATATAACATATTTTTAAGGCTGCTTTAACCTCTTCCCGACATTTGACGTAATGGTCACAAAGGTGTTCCTACAAAATGACAAATTTACATCATGGTGATCATGCGGGTTCAGGAGCAGTGCCCGCAGGATTGCCACCGGGAGCTCAGATTAAATGAAAGTTGAGCATTTGCTGTCACTGCCAGGAGCGGTTCTTTTCCAAAAAGAAATCGTCTTTTAATGTGTGACAGCAGCCAAACATAAAATAACTATATAAATCTGGTATCACTGTAATCACACTGACCCGAAGAATAAAGTTGTCTAATCACTTATACTGCACGAGAAATGTTGTAAAAAACAAATAAAAAAAATTCTTGACCTGTTGTTGATTTGTTCATTCTGCCTCCCAAAGATCGCAGGCAGTAAGGCCTAAGAAGTATCGAAAGCTTGCTTTGTAACATCACTTATTTTGTTTTTGTAAGCCATTAAAAAATATCATAACTATAATTTTATTTTGTTTTTCCCACAATCAACAATCAATGTTTTTTCAACTCGCTAACATGGTACCAAAACTTTTTTTTTCTTTTAACAATATGGAACATGAAACATCTTATTAGAATAAAGGAATTGTTGTATGTGCTGCTATAACAAAAATTGGGAACAGTCAGTGGTCTTGAAAGGTACTATTTAAAGAAGTTTTCCACTACTTGCACAACCCCTTCTCATACCCCATGCTTGGCCCTGATAAAGTAAAAAAGCTTATACTCACCCCCCATGCCGGCGGCGTTCCAGAGGTGCCAGTAATCATGTTCCCAGGGCTCTCGTGCGGTTGTTTTGTTTTTTGTGGTAAAAATGTAATTATTTTTTCTTCACTGCTCAATGGTATAAAATTCTATGACACATTTGTGGTGTCAATATGATCATTTCACCCTTAGATAGAGGTGTAGTGTGTAAAATAGGGTCACTTATGGGGGCTTCTGATGTTCTGGCACTCCTGTTATCATTAAGAAAATGCTAAATTTGGGGCTAAAACATTTTTGTGGGAAAAAGTTAAATATTCATTTTTTCCTTCTAGTTTGCTATAATTCAGTGATGCATCTGAAGGGTTAATAAACTTATTGAATATGGTTTTGAGCACTTTGAGGGGTGCAGTTTTTTGAATGGTGTCACTTTTAGGTATTTTCTGTCATATAGGCCTCTCAAAGTCACTTCAAATGTGATGTGATGCCTACAAAAATTGGTTTTGTAAATTTTGTTGGAAAATTGAGAAATTGCTGATTAACTTTTAACCCTTCTAACTTCTTAACAAAAAAAAGTTATGTTTAAAAAATGATGCTGGTGTAAAGTAGACATGTAAGAAATGTTATTTATTAACTATTTTTTTGTGATATAACTCTTTGGTTTAAGGGCATACAATTGAAAATTGTAAAATTCTCAAAATTTTCACCAAAATTCAGATATTTTCACAAATAAATTAAAAAAATATTGGTCTATATTTACCACTAACATGAAGTACAATACGTCAAGAAAAAAAATAATCTCAGAATCAGTGGGATTCATTGAAATGTTCCAGAGCTATTACCACATAAAATAACACTGGCCGGAATTGTAAAATTTGGCCTGGTCAGGAAGGTGGAAATAGGCTGGGGGTGATTGTAATTGCAATAAATATTTTGCAGAAAGAAGTTCTGTTCTTGTGATGCTTCACTATAGTTTGCGCCATTGACTTGCTACAATAAAATGACCATAAGACAATGAGAAGTCGTTGGCTGAGCCTAACCCCTCATAAGACCAGCAAGTTAAAGGGTAAGCGGTTTGCTATTTTGAAACTCCAAAAAGTGGACTCAATTGATTAGTAAATCCTTCTACCTTAATTCTAATGTACTGTATTTCGTGTCTTATATTTGGAGCATGACCAGCTCAGCTTGCATTAAGTGCCATGAGTTGGGTTCGGTGTGCTCACCATTATGTAATGTCTTTTTTCTCTTCTCTCTTGCTATGAGATGGGTTAGGCCACACAACCATATTTTCTCTCATGCGAGAAAAATTGCTCCGATTATGCTATTCAGACTCTAATCAAACTCTGATCAGAGTGTGACCCGATTTCTCCATCTTTTCCATTCTGTCAGTCAGTGAAACTTGGACTGCACTAGGATGTCATCCGATTGCGGTCCAATTTTTCGAAGGACCCATTAACTTGCATGACCGAGTGCGATCTGACTATTGGATGCAAATAGTGCGTGCTGTGATTGTTTTCCTCGGATAGACTTAGTCTGAGGAAATAATCGGACATGTGCATGGCCCCATAGAATAACAGTGGTCCGAGTGTGATCTGATGTTTTGTCGGGTTGCACTGAGACCGAAAATACAGTGGTCTGCACCAGCCCTTGGAATCATTGTTTCAGCAACTGTTGTTGGACTCCTTCCTGCCTATATTGTGTCTGTTCTAATTGTTGTAACTTCAAAACTCAGTTTACGCTGCTCATATTTATCCCAGGATACCATGTCACTTACAAATATGGAACCATAACTTATTTCTGTGTAATTATACTAGTAGCATTATTCAAAATGGTGTGTGATTGAAATATATAGCATCTAATCTGCCAGAAAACTGATTGTGCATCACATTTTCTTTCAATCATTTGGATTATAGGAAGTAAGCATCATCTGAAAGATATCTGAAATACATCAGTATAGAGTACAGCAAGGATTAATTAAATCATCTGTAAGATCAGTCTCATCAGTCAGATATTCGTCTGTGTAAACCCTTCTTTAGATACTGTATATACTGTAGTTCTCTACTAGTAACCTGTCGATACTGTGGTTAGCTCTTTGTAAATGAACTCTTTTGACTTCTTGACTCCATTGCTCATATAGGAAATAAAGTCTACTGGAACAGTTTAACTGGTAATTAAATAAATTTCTAACTTTAAAGTTGATCGAATAGTATTAGCTTGAGAATAATGTGTACTTTGGCAGGACTTAATAAATCAATGGTTTACAATGCAATAGAAAAAAGATTACAAGTGCGTGGGGGTTTTCAGATGTCCTTCGGGGATTGTAGTGAGGGTAGAAACTTTTCCTTGTGCTGTATGTTAAGGGTCATAGTGAGTTCAGGATTTCTCCACATAGTGGAATTTGCATAAATGTGCCTTCACTTTGAACATCTATGTGAAAGTATTAAAGGGACTCTGTAACTTGCATCTGAGAGCAGCATGATGTAGGAACAGAGACACTGATTCCAGCGATATCTTACTTACTGGACTGCTTGCTGTAGTTTTGATAAAATAGCTGTTTTTTCTGCAGGAGATTATTATCAATAAAGGTCTAGTAAACCTTCTGACATGTAGTTCTCCATATTCATGAGCTCTATATAACTCCATCCCCACCACTGATTGGCAGCTTTCTGGCTATGCACTGTGTATACAGAAAGCTGCCAATAAGTGGTGGGGGCCAGGCTATACAGAGCATAGCATTCAGAGAACTGTTAGTTCCCAGAAGATCAGACAGGGATTTAACTAAATTTTATATAACAGGGATCTGTTGCCATACACTGTGTGCAGAATTATTAGGCGATTTGTATTTTTGATGAATAATTTTATTATGGAACAACTCCAGTGCTGTTAGTCAATTCAAAAGGTTAATAACCTGAAACCTGAATATTTAAGAAAATAACAGTGATGTTTTATCTTTCTTAGGAGAATATCTATGCGTGCAGAATTATTGGACAATTATTACTGTGCAGAATTATTATGCAACTAAATGGAAAAAGGAACATTTTCCCATCTCAATTATTATTATTTTTGCATCTGTTAACGTGAGAATAATAACCAAACAACTCAAAATGTACAAAAATATATTTCTGACAAAAATATCAGTTACCAATATCATAATATAGTCGCCCTTCTTTTCAATAACAGTAATAAACCTTCCATCCATGGAGTCTGTCAGTTTCTTAATCTGCAGACAATCAACTTTTTTGGCTGCATCAATTACAGCTTCCCAAACACTATTCAGAGAAGTGTACTGTTTTCAAGTGAGGTAGAGGCCATGTCATTATTCTTTTAGTCCTGCATAAAAATCATGGTTTTCTTAAAAGATGTAGGCTCTTTCCGGTACCATTGCTTGAAGAACATGTCTTCTAAAAATTGGTAGTAGGTTTGGGAGTTGATTTTAGTTCACTTTAAAATCCCAATGGTCCAACTAGATCTTTGTTGGAGTTGAAATGGAGGTCTCTGCCCGTTACTGAGCCAGCCACAGGTCCATCCATGTGAATTGTCGAGAGTCACTCTCATCTCATCAGTCCATAAAATCTTTGAAAAATATGTCTTCAGATATTTCTTTGCTCAATCTTGACTGTTCAACTTATGTGTCTTGCTCAGTGGTGGTCGGGTTTCAGCCAGTCTTGCCTTGGCCGTGTCTCTGAGCACTGTACACCTTGTACTTCTGGACACTCCAGGGAGGTTGAAGTTCTGGAATATGACAGCACTGGAAGATAATGGCTTCTTGGTCACTTCACTTTTGATTCTTCTCAAATCTTTGGCAGGGAATGTGCATTTTTTTCTCAGTACACTTTTTGCGACCCTGTTGACTATTTGCAACAAAACTCTGGATGCTACTGTGGTCACGCCCCAATATCTTTTTAATTTCAAGAGTGCTGCATCCCTCTGTAAGAACCCCTTCACATGTCTGTGTTTCAGTTTATCCAGTACATGTGGCATCAGTTTTTCTCATGAATGCCACACATATCCATTATAACCTATACTGCTGTGCACAGGTCCTGGTTTTTAAACTGACTGTGTGTACGTATAAACCGCACTGAGACATGTCCATTTTTTTCCGGCAGCTTGGATGACAAGGGCCAATACATGTCCATAAGTTCGTGAAAAACACGTACAGCACACGAATGGCATCCATGTGTAGTCTATGTTTAATATTGCAAAGTATAGGAGAAGCTTTGTAATTTCAATTCTTTTTTTTTCCATACTGGAAAAACACGGATGGCACACTGATCCAAAACACTGATGACAGTATTTTTTCTGCAACTGTTTTTTATACGAACGTGTGAAGGGGCCTAAAACTTATAACAATTTTTGACTTTTGGAGTCAGTTAAACCTATTTTTTGACCCGTTTTGCTTGAGGAAAATAAGCTGCCTAATATTTCTGCACATTTTAATAAAGGGTGATAATATTCCTAGGCCACACTCTCCTTCATTAAACAAATACACATCACCTGATCTGCTTCATCCAATAAGCATTCAAGTTTATACACTTTGGAGTTGGAAAATGTGCATAAAAAATGGTGATATGGTCAAAATACTCAATTGCTTAATAATTTTGCACACAGTGTACTTCCTTCAACATCTAGCCACCTCGTCCTTCTCTTTGTCCCTCCATGGATGACTTGTCCCTAATCCAAAATCACAGTGAGTGCCTAATTAACCTATATATACATCTCATTGACAAAAAAAACATATTGTTCATTATTAGAGATGAGCGGTGTTCGACTAGAACTGTTCGCCAATCTCAAATTCGAGCTGTTTTGGGTGGTGTTCGAGTTGTTCGACGAACCCGAACGATTTGCAAAAAATTCGGCTGTTCGAGGTTATGTTCGATAACTGTTCGTGGACCAAAAGCGTGTCCTGCATGTCTGGCGCTATTTAGAGCACCAATCATGCAGGGATTGTCTGCCACTCACTGTAATGCCACAGCCATGGTGGTTGTGGCATTACAGTGATTGCCCAAATCGATGGGAACAGTGCTCACAGTGAAACATGAAAAGCCGGCAATTCAGCAGCGGCATACACCGGTACCCGACAATTTAGAACCGAAAGAATAGAGCTTCACACATAGATTAGATAGATAGAAACATGTCAGTCACACATATAAGAAGCACAGTGACAGTGTTGCTTACTGTACTTGTCATTTAGTGTAAAGGATTTATCAAAAAAAATAATAGTGTTTTCATGCACCGTCTCTTTAAAAAAGCTGGCCGGCAATTCAGCATCTGTACCCGACAATTTAGAATAGAAGGAATAGAGAATCACACATAGATTAGATAGATAGAAACATGTCAGCCACATATATACGAAGTACAGTGACAGTGTTGCTTACTGTACTTGTCATTTACTGCAAAGGATTTATTAAAAAAAATAATAGTGTTTTCATGCACCGTCTCTTTAAAAAAGCCGGCCGGCAATTCAGCATCTGTACCCGACAATTTATAACAGACAGAATAGAGCTTCACACATAGATTAGATAGATAGAAACATGTCAGTCACATATATAATAAGTACAGTGACAGTGTTGGTTACTGTACTTGTCATTTAGTATTAAAATAAAGGATTTATTATTAAAAAAAATTGGCGTGGGGTTCCCCGTAATTTTAGTCTCTAGCGGAGGTTAAGCAGACGCCTGGGGCAGATGTTTGAAGCCTGGGAAGGGGGTAATACCCACGGAGCTTCCCAGGCTACTAATATCAGCCCCCAGTTGAATACCTAGCCTTTACTAGCTATTAAAATGGAGGACCCCCCCCAAAAAAATGACGTGGGGTCCCCCCTAATTTAATAGCTAGCAAAGGCTAGGCAGACAGCTGGGGGCTGATATTAATACCCCAGGAAGGGAGCCATGAATATTGGCCCCCTCCCAGGCTAGAAACACCAGCCGTCAGCCGCCCCAGAAATGGCGCATCCATAGGATGCGCCAATTCTGGCACTTAACCTCGCTCTTCCACGCTGCCCTGGTGCGGTGGCAGGGGGTAATAGGGTTGGGGTTGATGTCAGCTTATAATGCCAGCTGACATCAAGCCCAGGTTAGTAATGGAGAGGCGTCTATAAGACACCCCCATTACTAACCCCATAGTCAAAGTTAAAAGAAAACACAAACACCCAGAATAAAGTCCTTTAATTGAAATAAAGACACATTCCTTTATTGTTCTAAATTAAACCATACTTACCGTCACGCCCATTCCAGCTGAAGCCAACGATCTCCTGCAATAAAAGTAAAATAATAAAGCAACATCATCCTTACCTTTCCATGGCTCCCACGACAGCTTCAGCTCTGCTACATCGAGATGACAGGCTGGACCGCAGCAGAACGCTGCCATCCAGCCTGTCATCCCGCAGACACTGAGAAGCGCAGGCTTGCTTGCGCTACTCAGTGTCTGGCTGTGACGGCATCCAGATGAGCCGAGGTCATGTCCAATGAACTCGGCTCACCTCATGCACGTCACTGACAGCGTGGGAAAATTCTCACGCTGAAGCGCTGAGTGCAGGAGAATTATTCTGGGTGTTTGTGTTTTTTTTTAACTTTGACTATGGGGTTAGTAATGGGGGTGTCTTATAGACGCCTCTCCATTACTAACCTGGGCTTGATGTCAGCTGGCATTATAAGCTGACATCAACCCCAACCCTATTACCCCCTGCCACTGCACCAGGGCAGCGTGGAAGAGCGAGGCTAAGTGCCAGAATTGGCGCATCCTATGGATGCGCCATTTCTGGGGCGGCTGACGGCTGGTGTTTCTAGCCTGGGAGGGGCCAATATTCATGGCTCCCTTCCTGGGCTATTAATATCAGCCCCCAGCTGTCTGCCTAGCCTTTGCTAGCTATTAAATTAGGGGGGACCCCACGTCATTTTTTTGGGGGGGGGGTCCTCCATTTTAATAGCTAGTAAAGGCTAGGTATTCAGCTGGGGGCTGATATTAGTAGCCTGGGAAGCTCCGTGGGTATTACCCCCTTCCCAGGCTTCAAACGTCTGCCCCAGCTGTCTGCTTAACCTCCGCTAGAGACTAAAATTACGGGGAACCCCACGCCAATTTTTTTTAATAATAAATCCTTTATTTTAATACTAAATGACAAGTACAGTAACCAACACTGTCACTGTACTTATTATATATGTAACTGACATGTTTCTATCTATCTAATCTATGTGTGAAGCTCTATTCTGTCTGTTATAAATTGTCGGGTACCGCTGCTGAATTGCCGGCCGGCTTTTTTAAAGAGACGGTGCACGAAAACATTATTATATTTTTAAATAAATCCTTTACACTAAATGACAAGTACAGTAAGCAACACTGTCACTGTACTTCATATATATGTGACTGACATGTTTCTATCTATCTAATCTATGTGTGATGCTCTATTCCTTCATGTCTAAATTGTCGGGTACCGGTGTATGCCGCTGCTGAATTGCCGGCCGGCTTTTTTAAAGAAAGCGTCTTCTGAGCAGTTTGTCAGCTTTTGGACACCTTTGAACGTGTTTTCTATGTGTTCCTATGTGTTTTTGTTTGCCTGCCATTGGTTTTAACGGTGTTCGACGGTGTTCTAAGGTGTTCGACGAACAGTTCGACGAACAGTTCCTCGAACATCCCGGTGTTCGACGAACCGAACCGAACCCGAACACTACGGGGGGTGGCTCAACACTATTCATTATATCCATAAATAATTATTTTAAAGAACCAAATATAAATAGATCTCTGAAACAGGGATCCGGGATCAGAGGAGTGCCAATCAGCTCCCTGCTCTGACATGCTGTGGTGCTATAATGCTGCTGACGTAGCTGCAGCGAGATGAGGTCACTTCACCCACTGCAGACGTTACAGCAAAGCACCGCAGAGGAGGAGACGCACCAAAATCGGGAGTAGGTAAGAGCTCAAGGAGCTGAAGATTCAGGAGAGGCTATTACTGTATCCTGGCGGTTAGGGGGTGCTATTACTCTAGATTGATGGCTAGGGGGAGGGTTATTACTATAGACTGTGGGTTAGGGAGGCTATTACTACAGACTGCGGGTTAGTGGGGCTTACAGAATGAGCAAGAGTGCAAGGGACAAAATGGGGTGGGACAGTATGTGGACACAGTATGGTGGGGTAGATAGTGTGGGGGGCTCAGTGTAGAGAGAGGACAGCATGGGGGGGCTCAGTATGGAGATTGGGGCATGCTCCAAATATCAGTGTGGGCACACACAATGTGGCTTCAGGCACTTTCTGACACCTGGTTCTTGCCTGTCTTTCGCCGTCTCTCAAGCAGCTTCAGGGAAGAGGAGGGGTGTTGTGAAGTAAGCAGACAGCATGCACATGTCTTATAGCCCTCTGCTCCTCTTCCTCACTGAAACACTGAAACAGTTTGCTTGCTACACTTTCGTGGCATCGAGTGCTGACCAGAGACAGGTAGGAACCTGGTATCAAACCGCGACCACATCCACTTTGTGTGCACCCACACTGACACTTTGTTTGCGCTGCTGTGCTTCAGTGTCAATTCACATAGTAAGTGCAGAATCCAACCTGGCTTGAGACAGTGATTGCTCTTACCAAGTGAGCTCTGTCAATTAAGAAACGTTACTGCTTTTAAAATGAAAATACTATGGCATGACAGTGCACCAAGGTATAGGCCACGTTGAGGGTGCGTCAAAACACCCTTATTTGCATATTAAATAAAACTAGATTTTTCAGTAAAAATTAAGCTAAGCTCTATATGCCTCGTAAGATTTTATAGGGTCTTTGTCCATTGTTATAAATGTTTATACAGTTTAATTGGCATTTTGGGGGAGGAAGGCTCAATTTAGGTAGGCTTAAAAATAATTTCACTCGACGAATGAACATTCTGCTCATCCATGATTGAAAGCCTGTTTAGACTGAATTACTGGCTGCAGTGTAAATGCACATCAAACAGTATCTAAACTTTTGGGAGTTTTTTAATGTTTTCGGCCAAATAATTCCGAGCAGATATGTGGAGAACCCAGTCCTGAGACCCTAAACAATTACTCAAAAGACCACTTAGGCTATGTGCTCATGATCAGAAATAGCAGCTGTTTGGACGCAGCTCACCTGCGCTAGTCTGTCAACTGAACCTGTCAATATCTCCAGGTTTGGACTTTAGTATAATGTATATGGGTACCTTACCTACTATCTAAAGGGTATTTGCACCTTTAGGTTATGTGCACAAAATGTCTTTTAGGCTGTGTGCCCACGATGCATGGTAGAAGGTCTGCCATGTTCCCCAATGATAATCCCCATGTACTGTGCACATGCCGCGGAAATTTCCGCTCCGGATTATCATTGCGGAAAAAAACGCGGCACTGCCAATTATTTTGCGGAAGCGCTGCGTTTTCGCCGCCCTTGACTTGCATTGGAACGCATGGATTACGCATCACTGCATCTGTACATGCGGAAATACATGCATTTCAATGTGCGGATGGCACCCGGGTCTGGAGGACAGGAGACTCTCCTCCGGACCCGGGTACCATAGAACCTATAAAAAAAAGAATAAAATAAAAAATAAATATTATATTTACCTTCTGATGGCCCCCGGTCTCCTTGTCTTCTCTTTCCGGCAGATTGCGGTGGACTGAAGGACCTGCGCTGACGTCATAGTCATGTGACGGCAGGTCCTTCAGTGCAGTGTACCGCGAGCTGCCAGCAAGCGAGGACGGAGCGAAGCAAGACAGCAGGGACCATCGGAGGGTAAGTATAGATTTATTTTTTTATTTTTTAACATTCTTTAAGGTCACAGTATATAAATCCATGCCGTTTGCATGGATTTATATAGTGTGACCAAGTTGTCAAGCGCTTTCCAAGTGATGCTAAAATCGCTTGGAAAGTGCTTGTCAATCCGCATGCGGAAATGCAAGTGAAGAACGCTTCACATCCGCTTGTCCCTGGCAGGAAAAACACATGTACACTCCGCATGTACAATCCGCATGCGTTTTTTCTGCCAGGGAGGTGCAAAAACGCTCAGGAAAAAATCCGGAGCATTTCTGCATCGTGGGCACATAGCCTAAGATGCCTGCGAACTCTGCAAAATTTTCAGGTGGAAAACACTTCAGGACACTCTAGCGACTTTTTTGTCCTGAAGCGACTTTTCTTGCTTCTTTTCAGTTGACTTTCCTGACATCTTTTGGCCACAGTGTTTTTATTTAAATTGTATTAAATACTAGTGAGCTGCTCCCAAGGAGAAGCTGCCAGGAAAACGGTCAGGTCACTTCTTTTAACTGCTTGGCGTCTTTGAAAACATGAAGGATTTAAAAGAAGCTCAAAAGACTGAACACAGCGAGCCTTTTTTACACTGCAGTGCATATGTACATAATTTTTTAGCATTTATTTAGCACTTGTTCTTGCTGGTTACAGAGCAGATGAACTTCAAAGAGATGTCGAGTGCACATATCCGTAGTCTGACATACCAGTAGGGGGCGTGACCACTTAAAGTGGGTAGGGCAGCATGAACACCAAATAGGGTCATGGTCCTGTGTTCAAATCCCACTAAGGATAACATTTAGGCCATGTTCACACATTTAGTATTTGGTCAGAATTTTGCATCAGTATTTGTAAGCTAAAATCAGGAGTAGATGAAAAATGCAGAAGTGGTGACGTGTTTCTATTATACTTTTCCTCTGATTGTTCCTCTCCTGATTTTGGCTATGTATGGTCTCCCAGTGTTTTTGTGGTCTTCCTCCAGGTACTCTGGTTTCCTCCCACACTCCAAAGACAAAGTGATAGGGAATTTAGATGAACCCCAATGGAGACAGAGATGATGTCTGTAAAGCGTTATGTAAATTAATGGCGCAATATAAGTCAGTGCTGTAGGAATTTATTTTTAGTGTGTATTATTTATTGCAAAAATGTGTTAGGTTTCTTTCTAGGGTAGTTTTTAAAGATTTCTTTCTTTAATTTACTTTTTGATATGAATCTGTAAGTATAATAAACTGTCATATAGGAATAAAATCACTACTTTTTATGGACTTACGTGTCTACTGGGCAGTTTTACCCATTGACTGACATCTTTTTCTCTGTATATAAAGTCAGTTACTAAGTAGGACCACCTTTTGGACTCTAAATAAAATATTTAGCAAAAGTTTAAATAAAATCAAAACTCCAAAAACCACATCTATCGCAAGAATGAGGTCCTTCTACATGATGCCGGAAATCTCCATTAACTTGTTTAGCGTTCAAAAATTTTTTAAGCAAGCCTGTTTGCTAAATTTTTGAAACTCTCATACAAATGAACAGATAAAGTTGCACATTTGGTCTTACCTTCTATGAAAACAGGGGATGATCTGATTCCCCTTCTTAAGAAAAATTTGTCAGTCAACCTCAATTGGCCATTTATAACAAATCCATAGTACATGCCGTGAATCTGTGATAGATGGGGTTCCTACCTGGGATTTAAAAAGATGGCTCCTTTCCATTGCCAATGTAGTAAGAAGGGATATGTTCATCAGATATAAGTGGATTTCATGGTTGGGATCCACATATATCAGACGTGACTATGCCATTAATGTCTGAGAAAAAAAAACATTAATAATAAAAACACCCCAAAAAGTGCCTTTAAAACCTGAACTAAACACAAAATGTGTACTATTAATTTTTCTCTAAGTTATTCATTGTAGTTTGGGAAATTTTAGAAATTTAAGATGGATCTGATTTGTCCCTTTTTTGGTCCATAGTACCTTTATTCTCTCTTTTCTTCAAGTAATATACTATAGCTCATAATTTTTAAATGAACGATCATGAAATGCTACACCTGTGAAAAAAAAATGCATAAAAATCCAATTTTCCATGGCTGTGTGGTGCCTTTGCACTTCAGTAAATTGTAGGTAGATTGGAAATGGAGAAATTAACTTGCGCATAAGATAAATTAAATGAGTATTTTAAATGGAGAACATGTGATGGGTGTGCATAGAGAAATCAATTTATTCCACAACTCAAGACTCCATAATAGATATTGTTTTCCATTAATGTATGATAAATGAGTATATTTCTGCTTGAAATCAGGGGAACCAGCAGTGTTTTTGAACCATGGCTGATTACTTCATTTTTTACAATCTATATCCAGCATGTGTAAATTAGTTTTCTATATGTTATGGAAACCAATTGTGTGTCCATGTACTTGCTCTTCATCATCATGTATGGCTGAAACACAGGCTGTCAGGGATATTTTCCAATCATTCTCTGCCTTTGCGTGGGCTAATTGTGCTACCAGAGCGGTCTCTGCTAAGAATTTATAGGTGCAGCTTAAATATGTATGATTACACTCCAGGGGAAGCTGAAAATACTGGATGTACTTGTTTATACATATAACATATAAATGGACATCTTATAGAAAATTATATGTTCAAAGGTTGTCACATACAGTACAGACCAAAAGTTTGGACACACCTTCTCATTTAAAGATTTTTCTGTATTTTCATGACTATGAAAATTGTACATTCACACTGAAGGCATCAATACTATGAATTAACACATGTGGAATTATATACTTAACAAAAAAGTGTGAAACAACTGAAAATATGTATTATATTCTAGGTTCTTCGAAGTAGCCACCTTTTGATTTGATGCTTGCTTTGCACACTCTTGGCATTCTCTTGATGAGCTTCAAGAGGTAGTCACCCGAAATGGTCTTCCAACAATCTTGAAGGAGTTCCCAGAGATGCTTAGCACTTGTTGGCCCTTTTGCCTTCACTTTGCGGTCCAGCTCTCCCCAAACCATCTCGATTGGGTTCAGGTCTGGTGACTGTGGAAGGCAGGTCATCTGGCGTACCACCCCATCACTTTCCTTCTTGGTCAAATAGCCCTTGCACAGACTGGAGGTGTGTTTGGGGTCATTGTCCTGTTGAAAAATAAATGATGGTCCAATTAAACGCAAACCGGATGGAATAGCATGCAGCTGCAAGATGCTGTGGTAGCCATGCTGGTTCAGTATGCCTTCAATTTTGAATAAATCCCCAACAGTGTCACCAGCAAAGCACCCCCACACCATCACAACTCCTCCTCCATGCTTCACGGTGGGAACCAGGCATGTAGAGTCCATCCGTTCACCTTTTCTGTGTCGCACAAAGACATGGTGGTTGGAACCAAAGATCTCAAATTTGGACTCATCAGACCAAAGCACAGATTTCCACTGGTCTAATGTCCATTCCTTGTGTTTTTTAGCCCAAACAAGTCTCTTCTGCTTGTTGCCTGTCCTTAGCAGTGGTTTCCAAGCAGCTATTTTACCATGAAGGTCTGCTGCACAAAGTCTCCTCTTAACAGTTGTTGAAGAGATGTGTCTGCTGTTAGAACTCTGTGTGGCATTGACCTGGTCTCTAATCTGAGCTGCTGTTAACCTGCAATTTCTGAGGCTGGTGACTCGGATAAACTTATCCTCAGAAGCAGAGGTGACTCTTGGTCTTCCTTTCCTGGGGTGGTCCTCATGTGATCCAGTTTCTTTGTAGTGCTTGATGGTTTTTGCAACTGCACTTGGGGACACTTTCAAAGTTTTCCCAATTTTTCGCACTGACTGACTTCATTTCTTAAAGTAATGATGGCCACTCATTTTTCTTTACTTAGCTGCTTTTTTCTTGACATAATACAAATTCTCACAGTCTATTCAGTAGGACTATCTGCTATGTATCCACCTGACTTCTGCACAACACAACTGATGGTCCCCACCCCATTTATAAGGCAAGAAATCCCACTTATTAAACCTGACAGGACACACCTGTGAAGTGAAAACCATTGCCGGTGACTACCTCTTGAAGCTCATCAAGAGAATGCCAAGAGTGTGCAAAGCAGTCATCAAAGCAAAAGGTGGCTACTTTGAAGATCCTAGAATATAAGACATATTTTCAGTTGTTTCACACTTTTTTGTTAAGTATATAATTCCACATGTGTTAATTCATAGTTTTGATGCCTTCAGTGTGAATGTACAATTTTCATAGTCATGAAAATCCAGAAAAATCTTTAAATGAGAAGGTGTGTCCAAACTTTTGGTCTGTACTGTATATAGAGTAACACAATATGTTGTCCACAAATATTCCAGATATCTGGGAACATTAAAGGAACAGTTCAGGCAATATATTGTATTATATTTCATGCGGTGGCAAATATAAGCTTTTTCTCTTTGTTATTCCTTGCATTCGTTTGTTGTTTACTGCCCACATATCCAAACAGGACTCTTATGTGCCCCATCTGAATGGAGCTGTGGCCACCTCCCCAATCGCTGTCTGCCAGTCTTGCCACGTCACTCTCCACAAGGAGAAACTTTACCCCTTGGATCCCAGTCAGAAGCCTATCACCTAGTCAAGCCAGATCTCACACTTTGCACTGATGAGGGGCAGCACCCCAAAGCACCATGTCTGCAAATTGAGATTCTGGTTTGGCTTTTATCCTAAGTCATGTGGCAAATCTCGTTACAGGGTCGATATTGACTGTTAGGATTGCTGCTTCCAAAACGTGGCAGTAGAGTACTAGTCCTCTTTTGTTATGTGCAGGAATAATTACTCTATAGCAACTCGCATCAGACCAGCAAAAGCACAGTCACAGACACATTTTGTGCAAGCCATCACTGCTAGGCAAGTGCTTAAGGGCCGGGATATTCTTCACCCTTTCTCTAAAGGCAGGGGGCTTTACAGAGCCCTTCCCAGACTGCTGTCGCAGAATAGCTGGCGTTTGGTGATGGGGACGATGTAGAGTTAGTTACAAGAGTGAATACAAAGCTAGCAGCATAAAACCCAAGTGAAAACCCCAGAACAATAGATAATAAAAAAAAGAACCAATGACGACCATTAGCAACTAAAGAGAAGCAATCAGAACCCAACCAGGAAGCACTCACCATACCTCTGCACAAGGGAACTGAGTAAACAGCAAGGCACTGGATTAGAAGAAGACTTTAAAGGGAATCTGTCACCATTTTGGAGTTATCAGACCCCGGTGCATGCGCAATAGAGCACTGTGGCACTGTGCTCAGCCAAACGGGCCCGGGAGGAAACAAAGCGCGCTCCCTGTGAGCTGCGCTTTGAGCGTGCACCGGAAGTTGAGGGAAAAAAGTGCACGTCACAGGGACCTGTGATGTGCGGGGAGGGGGGGAAATATGGTAAACGTGGACATAGGCGGAGTATTGGTGGAATAATAAGCAGATGAGCGGCATGGGCGGGGATAGCTTGACGTCCGGGGGATGCCAAGCCTGTGAAAACCAAGGAGATAAAACTACATTTCTTTGCATTCAGACCTCTACCATGGGCCATATAGGTATGTATAGATTTACTTTTTGTATACCCTGTATGCCCATAGTAAAGGTCTGATAACTCCAAAGTGGTGACAGATTCCCTTTAAATAGCCAGCCCAAATCTAAGGATAACAATCAGGTGCTGCAATCCTCCCAGTCATTTCCAGAGTGCCATTCCCTGCTCACCTGTAGAGCAGGATGCACACATTCTCACCACTGGCTAACACCAGGCAAGGCAGCGTCTTGCATTGCCTGGTAACACGGATACACAGCGTCACATGTCTCCTGGGCTGCTAAACAAGTGGGAAGCACGGTATCCCATGTTCCCACATCTCTCCCCACTTACACACGAGTCACTGCCGTGGGTAGTCGCACCACCCAAGTGCACGATAGCTCCGCTCCCAGCGCAGACAGACAGGCAGAGCAGTCTGGAAACCAGAGGAGGACGATTGCGTATACGGCAGGTATTCCTAACATCTTCCTTTCTGAAGAGGTAATTTGCATACCAATTCATTGTGTAATGGGGCTTGTTCACACAACGATATTTTACAGCTAATCACCATAAAAAACTGCGTTGCATAAACCAGATTTTTTTGAAAAGAGGATGTGAAACAAATAATATTAAAAATTATTTATTTTTTATTACATCAATTTAAATTTTTTTAATAAAAAGCATAGCGGAGCAGTGACCTATCGATCCCATGCAAAAAGTCTTCCAATTGATAGATCATAGTAATCATATATTGTATTATTGCACAACAAGGAAGGGGGGAAAAGTTGATGTAAACATAAGACCAATAAATATATTATATATCACAATTCATGTAAATATTTGTATAAATATATATATCACCTAAAAGAAAATTATTCTTCCCAACCATATTCTATCAATTGGATGAATCTAGTATTAATAGCAAGTGTAGAGGTAGCCTTCCATTCAACAATGTATCATCATTTACATAGCTCTCCAAGAATTTATAATGGTGTGACCGGTGGAAGTAAAAAATCTATTAATTACAAGTGTAATGATAGGCTACCATCAGTCTCCCCATTCTAGTTATCATGACAATATCCTGGAATGATCATGATCATACAAAACAGCCAATCTAAAGGAGGTCCAAAGAATACACTTATCATAACAATATCCTAGAATGATCATGATCATACAAAAACAGCCAATCTAAAGGAGGTCCAAAAAATACACTTACTGAGTGTTTCTAAGACATGGAGACAATCTCACAGGGATCCGCCCGACGACGCCGTTTCGCTTGTGTGCTTCTTCTTTACAGCTGTCCAGCACTCGGACCAATATTATTCAATGAGGCAGTACAGATGAGCGATGTTTTTCATTGACCGCCTCCTCATTTCCAAGCTGCAGTGGACGACACAGATATCCCACAGTGCTATGAACTTAAGTTAAGCAGTCTCTCCTGGGCAATCTGGAACAGATAAAGGTCCAATTGTTGGACCGAAACGTCTTTTTCATTCTGGATTGCATATTCATCATATTTGAGTTTCATATCCACTATACTGCTAGCCAGGATCCCACCTGTGCAACTATCAACCAGAAAATCCGTGCTGTTTATTGATATCAATAAAAACTGCAACTAGCCTAGCAACCTCCCCCCCCAAACAAACAGCTCCAGTGACAGAAAAGTAAAATAAAGCTATTCCCAGAATATGGTAAGACCAATTCTTTTTCTATCCTTGCAAAAGTTTTTATTTTTTAAAATTAATAAACAAAAAAACATACAAAGTTGGTATGGTCATGATTGTGATGACTTGTGGTAGGACAACTAGTGATGAGCGAACGTGCTCGCCACTGCTCGGTACACGTCCGATCTTCTCTGCACTCGACGAGTATTTTCAGGTTGCTCGAGCGGAAAATCGGGTCCCTGCCCCACATGTTTGGTGCTCTTTAGAGAGCCACTGAACGTGCAGGGATTGCCTGCCATGCACTGTAATTGGTTGTGGGCATTACAGTGAATGGCTGGTCACACAGTGTCATCAGGTCTAAATAAGACCTGGCGCCGCTATGCTCATTACAGTCTACCCCCAAAACATGCAGAGTAGGGAGAGCTGCTGCTGAGGCAGGGAGAGATTTGCTCGTTTATAGTTAGTATAGTTATTCCACAACATATATATTGTGGTAAAGCGACTTGCTCGGCTCTCCGGAGGCAGACACAGGACACACGGTTTGGGTAAACTTCCTGAGGGTTTATTGTGCGGCATAAACTCCAGCAGCGTCCCATAAAAATAAACAGTCCCTCTTGGGGTTAACAGGAAAACAAAAGATGAAATATAACAGAGTCCTCTAGCCAGCAAGGCCTTTTCCGGCTGCAGATAGTCCTGTGAAGTTTTAGTCCTCCGGTGTTGCTCTCTGCTGTCAGCCACACACAGCCTGGAGACTTCAATCTCCAGACAACACACTCCACACAGGAAAACAAACTTACAAATATTTGTAGACATAGCCCCAGGTATCAGGGGCCAGGGCTAATTTTTTATCTTAATCCTGGTTATTTGCTTAAAAAACAATCCAGAGTACACCATTTTTCTGCTCCATTTGCTTGTTAGCACTGCAGAATACAGCCAGATATTTTCCATATTACAGTAATAAAAATCCAGAAATTTGAACTGAATGTGGAAAATATTGGCTTACATTTCCATTTTGTTGCAGTGTGTTTGTGAAGCTATTCACACTAGGTCTCTGTGAAGAATAGTATTAGTAAACTACAGGCCTGCTATTTAAAACCAAGGTTCTCTGTCAGACATATCACATATAACTGCGTTCCAAAATCAGCCATTTCTGGCTTCCATTTTCATTTCGTTGCAGTGTGTCAGTCAGGCTATTCGCACTAGGTTTCTGTGAAGAATAGTATTAGTAAACTACAGTCCTGCTGTTTAAAACCAAGGTTCTCTGTCAGACGTATCAAATATAACTGCGTTCCAAAATCAGCCATTTTTGGCTTCCATTTTCATTTCGTTGCAGTGTGTCGGTCAAGCTTTTCACACTAGGTCTCTATGTTAGGTCTAGTGTTGAGCGATACCTTCCGATATCAGGAAAGCCGGCGGTGAAGTCTTTTCACTGCTGGCTTCCCCGCCCGGGTCCTTCGCTCCCCGCTCCTTGGTACTGCGCTCCCCGCCCGGTCCTAACTTACGATCGGGATGGGAGGTGGCGAGGGGAGCGGAGGATCGGGGTGGGAGGCTGCGGGGAAGCAGTATGGGGCTGTGTGATTGTTTAAAAACCGGCGGCTTTTTTACCGCCCGCCGGCTTTTAAACAATCAGGAGAATTCTCTCAAGCTAGGATAGCATTCTGATGACAGGCTGGATCACAGCTGAGCGCTGCCATCCAGCTTGTCATCCTTCAGAGACACTGCAGAGTGCAGGCATTATGGGAACTTCCGATTCCGGTTTTCGATATTCTAAAAGTATCGGAATTAAGTATCGGATTTCTGATACCACGAATATCGGCCGATACCCGATATTTCAGTATCGGAATGCTCAACACTAGTTAGGTCTCTATGAAGAATAGTATTAGTAAACTACAGGCCTGCTATTTAAAACTGTGGATCTCTGTCAGATGTATTATTATTGTTATTATTATTTTATTATTATTTATTATTATAGTGCAATTTACATGTGAAAAGGCTACACAAAGCGCAAGCAATTACAATAATTTTGAACAATACAAGTCAGCGACTGGTACAGGCGGAGAGATGACCCTGCCCGCGAGTGCGAGGGCTCACAATCTACAAGGGATGGATGAGGATACAGTAGGTCAGGGTAGAGCTGGTCGTGCAGCGGTATGATGGAGCGGTGTTTACTGCAGGTTGTAGGCTTGTTGGAAGAAGTGGGTCTTTAGGTACCTTTTGAAGATATCCACGGTAGGCGAGAGTCTGATGCGTTGGAGTAGAGAGTTCCAGAGTAGGGGGGATGCACGGGAGACATCTTGTATGCGATTGTGGGAAGAGGAGATAAGAGGGGGGTAGAGAAGGAGATCTTGTGAGGACAGGAGGCTGAGTGCAGGTAAGTACTGGGAGACTAGGTCACAAATGTATGGAGGAGACAGGTTGTGGATGGCTTTATATGCCATGGTTAGGGTTTTGAACTGGAGTCTCTGGGTAATGGGGAGCCAGTTAAGGGATTGACAGAGAGTAGAGGCCAGGGAATAGCGGGGGACAGGTGGATTAGTCGGGCAGAGTTTAGGATAGATTGGAGGGGTGCGAGAGTGTTAGAGGGGAGGCCACAGAGCAGGAGGTTGCTGTAGTCGAGGTGGGAGATGAGGGCGTGCTCTAGTGTTTTTGCAGATTCGTGGTTGAGGAATTTGCAGATCCAAGAGATATTTTTGAGTTGGAGTTGGCAGGAAGCGGAAAGGGCTTGGATATGTGGTTGAAGGAGAGATTAGAGTCAAGGGTTACCCTGAGGCAGCGAGCTGGTGGGACTGGGGAGAGTGAGCAGCCATTGACTATGATAGATATGTCAGATGGGGGGGTTGAGTGAGAAGGTGGAAAGATGATGAATTCTGTTTTATCCATGTTAAGTTTTTGAAATGTGTCAGAGAAGAAGGATGAAATAACGGACAGACATTGTGGCATTCTGCTTAGTATGGAGGAGATAGCGGGTCCAGAGAGGTAGATCGTTGTGTCATCAGCATAGAGGTGATACTGAAAGCCATGGGGACTCTATGAGCTGTCCGAAGCCAAAGGTGTAGATTGAGAAGAGCAGGGGTGCTAGGATTGAACCTTGGGGGACACTGACAGATAGGGGGCGAGATGAGGAGGTGGTGTGTGAGTGGGAGACACTGAAAGTCCGGTCTGTTAGGTATGAAGAGTTCCAAGATTGGGCCAAATCTGTGATGCCGAGAGATGAGAGAGTCTGTAGTAAGAGGGATTGGTCCACTGTGTCAAAGGCAGATTATAGGTCCAGGAGGAGGAGGACAGAGTAGTGTCACTTGGATATGGCGATTAGTAGGTCGTTGGTGACTTTAGTCAGGTCAATTTCAGTGGAGTGATGCGGTCGGAAGCCAGATTGTAAGCGGTCAAAAAGGGAGCATGAGGAGAGGTCTTAGGACAGTTCAAGATTGACGTGTTGTTCCAGTAGTTTTGAGGCATAGCGGGGAAGTGATATGGGGCGATAGCTAGTCAGAAAGGATGGGTCAAGGGAGGGCTTTTTGAGGATGGGTGTTTGAAGCATGAGGGGAAGACATCAGTTGTTAGTGACAGGTTGGAAATGTGGGTTAGGGTTGGGATGAAGAATGTGGTGAGGATAGGGATGAGGTGGGATGGGATAAGATCAAGTTCGCAGGTGGTGAGGTGTAATTTGGAGAGTAGAGAGGAAACTTGATCTTCTGTAATGGTGGAGAAGCTGGTTTTGGAGGAGGAAGGTTGAGTAGATATGAGGAGGGGGTGTGGGGACTTTAGGCAAAAGCTTTGTCTGCTGGTGTCAATATTCTGCTTGAAGAATGAGGCAAAATCTTCGGCTGAGATGAGAGGAGAGGGAGGAGGTGCTGGGGGGCGGAGGAGAGAATTGAAAGTGCCGAATAGTTGTTTAGGGTTGTGAGTAGTGTTGAGTGAACTTGTTCGGCGAATGTTCGAAAGCTTCAAAATCGGCACGAATATGGCATATTCGGATTTGTGATTGCAAAGGTGAGCAAATTTTCTTAAAATCGGAAAAGTTTGACGAATTTGCGTGGGACCACGAATGCAGGGCAACCACGGCGTTTTGAACAGTTTTATTAACATAGTGCAAGTGTATGATGAGCGGTGACATTTCCAGGTGAGTGTGGGGGCTGTGGAGAGCTTAGAACAGGTAAGATCAGCGGTGCACTGTTTTTTTTTTTTTTTCCTGTGGGCGGTAACTTTAACTGAGGTAAGCGCGGCAAGCCAATCATAGCGCAGGAAGCATCTACACTGTCCAGACATCAGGGCTTCTGCAATTGGCTGCAGAAATCACATGTCCTCTCAAAATAAAAAGTGGCCATGTTCCCTCAGCGCCATGATATCCATGTCACTGATGGAGACAGACGCAGTTCAGTGTTCTCCTGTGTAGTGAGAGATATTAGCTAGATAGATGGGCGCTTGTGTGCTAAAGTTTTTTTTAGTGTCAGATACTATTTTAGTGGAGATGGACTTCACGTGGTTTCAGAGTAAAAAAAAATAATTTTTTCTCTTGCTACGCCAGCTCAAAAAAATATTTTTTCCTGTGCCAAAAGTCATACAGTGCTTTAAGCCAGCTACTACGTCAGTGGCGGTCAAATACAGCTTATACGCACAGTCAAACCTACTGTATATATATTTTTGGTTGGCAGGCAGAGTCCATCAAAGGTTTTTTACTGTGGCAAAGTTGATCCAATCTGCTAAAAGGCAGATCATATTTTAGTGGCGTTGAACTTGTCCTGGTTTCACAGTAAAAAAAAAAACTTCTCTTACTAGGCCCAGTCCAAAAAATATTTTTTCCTGTGCCAAAAGTCATACAGTGCTATAAGCCAGCTACTACGTCAGTGGCAGGCAAAGTCAGCTGGACGCAGAGCCTATGCAGAGTAACCCAAAATATTTTTTGCTCTGAGTAAAGTGATACAGCTGGCTTGATCTGAGTTTGAATTCTTTTGGAGCATATATTCTATGTCATACTGGCCTCATCCACATAAAAAAAAAATTCTACTGTTCCTAAATAATACAGCAGGGGACATCTCACTTTGAAATTGTTTGGAGAATATCTCATAGGTTTTATCGTCCTCATGCACACTAACAAATTTCTTTTGTCTGTTAGCAACGTTATATGGCACGCCGTATCTTATCTTGTCATTTAGTGTTGCTGAAATTCAGGTGTGTTCTGAGCTATTGCACAGGAAAAAAAGTATTTTTCTTTAGTTAATTGCGTGCTCCTACCACTGTATCTGACCAACATGAGTAGGAAAAAGAGAGGGCGTGGTGGAAGGAGGAATAGGCTTGGTTCTCAAGGTGTGCATGGGGTACGTGGTAATGTTAGTGAAGGCACTAGTGAACCAACAAAACAGGTCCTATCCAAAGACAACTGACAACTTATGTTAGTGGACTGCCTATTGCACTCCCTTCCTTTGGCAGCCGCACAGCGATACGCCTTGTTGATAAGTTCGCAAGGGCAGTAAGGGTTGCCTAGCATTGGCCTTTTTTGTCACTGCAAAGGATGAGCTAGCTCACGTTATCTGCAAACTTTGCGATAGAAAACTCAGTAGAGGGAAAAACTGCAATAATTTGACTACTACATGCATGAACGTTCACATGCTCAAACAACATTCTTTACGCTGGGAGTCTTACTACGCTGAAATGTGGACCAGCGCACCTCAACAACCATCAGGTGCCCCATCAAACGCATTCGCTGCTTCTTCCTCCTCCTTCGTTACTGTGCCAAGTATTGTCATGCAGGTGTCCCATCACAGAAACTTCGGTTCTTTACCCACTTCAGTCAGGCTGAGTGACAGCCCTTCAGCTGTAACAGAAGTGGACACGCCTGCTGTCTTTGTTTCACCGAGCACACCGCATGTTTCTCAATCCACCGTAACATCTGCACCTCACTCACGCTCCACCAGTTTTTCCGGTTCACCATACTCCGCCCTCTCTCAGCGCCTTAGCCAGCCCTCGGTCCCGCAGTTGTAGTCACGTAAAAGATTGTTTCATCCTATGCATGACAAAGCTAAGAGGTTGAACTCCACCGTCTCCAATCTGTTGGCCACGGAACTGCTGCCTTTCCACCTAGTAGATACAGACGGTTTCCAAAAACTGATGGCCGTTGCATTCCCCCAGTACCAGTTGCCCAGTAGCAAATACTTCTCTAAGAAAGCTGTGCCTGCGCTACACTAGCATGTTGCAAACTACATCACCCTTTCCTTGTCTAATTCTATGTGTGCCAGAGTGCATTTCACCACAGACACCTGGATGAGTAAGCATGGCCAAGGGCGTTACATCTCGCTGACTGGGCACTGGGTGACTCTGGTGGCTGTGGGGGCAGGCGGGGAAGGGGCTGCTTCACAAATCTTGCAATCCCCAAGGCTTGCAGAAGAAACCTCTGTATTTCCCACTTCCTCTACTGCTTCTGCATCCTCCACCTCCTCTAGGGCCTCCACCTGTGCACTCAACCTCTGCCTTAATGAGCCACGCGTTCCAAGGGTACGGAGCGAATACACATCTCCTCCATACTGCACAGTCAGGGCTCACCGTAATCAGGCAGTCTTCGAATTAATATGCTTTGGAGATCGCAGTCATACAGGTGAAGAGTTGTGGGCAGCTCTCCAGGCTCAGTTTGAGCAATGGCTGTCTCCACTGAACCTAGTGCCAGGGAAGACCGTGTGCGATAACGGTGCGAACCTGTTAGCGGCCCTAGCCGAGGCAAGCTCGCACACGTGCCTTGCATGGCTCACGTCCTCAGCCTGTTGGTACAGCGATTTCTCTGCCACTATCCTGGCCTGGATGAGCTGCTTCACAATGTTCGGAAGCTGTGTGCTCACTTCCGCCGTTCACACCCCTCATGTCATCGACTTGCATCGATACAGAGGTCTTTGTCCGTGCCAGTTAACAGGTTGATCTGCGATGTGCCGTCGTGGTGGAATTCCACTCTGCACATGTTTCAGCGACTGTGTCAGCAGCAATGAGCTCTGACACAGTATGCCATGACGTATAGCTTGGGGCAACGCAGAACGGGCTTGGGGCATATCACGTTTGCGGAGTGGGACCAGATAAGGAGCTCTGCACCCTTCTGCACGATTTTGAAATGGCTAATAAACTGGTTAGTGCTGACGATGCAGTCATCTGCATCACTATTCCAGTCATATACTTGCTGGAGCAAACTTTGAATAACCTATGGAAGGTGGTGGTTCCAGAAGAAGAGGAAGATGCGGAAGGGATACCAATGTCTCAAATTTCCAGACTGTCATCACACAGGCGGATGCCTAGTGATGGTGAATTACAGCGATCGAGGGGGCTTGGTGATACCAGGCAGACTGTTAGTGAAGGTGCAAGAGCCAAGGAACTAATGGAGGAGGAAGAGGTGATGGGCGAGCAGCTGTCAAAGGATGAAGAGGATAATCATCCTCTCTCGTTTTAACGTGGTTGGCAGGAGAGGACGGAGGAAACAAGCATCGGTGTTACGCAGCCAACAATACAGCCTGGCTTTGGACATCCTGGAAGAGCCTGACATACAGTATGAGTACCTTCTTGATGTACTATCTGCAACATTATCCCCGTATAGTTAGGATTCGAAATAATGCTGACTACTGGGTTGCCACTCTGTTAGATCCACGTTATAATAGACAATTTTGCCAGATGCTTCCTGCCCTGGAAAGGGACCCGCTTATGATGGAGTATCGAACAAAGCTTTTAAGCAACCTTAATAAGAGTTTTCCCCAAGATAACAGTGAGGCACACAGTGTGCATCACAGCTGTAGTCTTTCAACCTCCGGTACGTCAGTTTGTCAACACCAAAACATTAGTTGCAGAAGCAATTTCTAGGAGTTATTTCACACATTTTTTGCATCAGCTCGTGCACCAGCTTTACAAGTCTGACACATGGTGAACAACTGGAGAGGATGGTAGAGGAGTATCTAGAGCTTAAAATAAATCCCATCAGTGAGGATTTTGACCCTTTTCCATTTTGGTCTTCAAAAATGGATGAATGGCCTGAGCTCACCTCTCATGCCTTGGAAGTTTTATCATGCCCGGCAGACAGCGTTCTCTCTGAACGTGTCTTCAGCACTGTTGGTAGTGTCTTGACGGATAAGCGCACCCGGCTGTCCCCTGAAAGTGTAGACTGCCTAACTTTCATCAAGATGAACAAGTTATGGATCTCCAAGGACTTTTGCACCCCAATTGCAGACTGTACAGAGTAGGCGATGTTGTCGTTTTGAGTGTGCTACATTGATCTCTTGAAATTGCAGTCTCTGATATGGCTTCTGTGCCTGCTCTTGCTGCTGCTGCTGCAGGTTTTAGGTCCTAATTTTGGGAAATGTTGAGAATTCTGATTGTGCCTCCATCCATTGGGTTGGCTGCAGTGGGACAAGTTTGGGTCTGCGTTAACCTACTTGTAGTCTGATGACATTGATGCCACTTCGGTGGTGTTAGGCCCTCATTTAGGGCAATGTGAACACTCCTGGTTAGGTCTCCATCTCCTGGGTTGGCTGTACTGGAAGAGGTGTGGGTCTTATTTACACTATTTCTACTGTAGTGAAATTGATTAGACATTGCTAGCGTCTGCAACTAATTTTTTAAATTGTGGAGAATCATGATTGGGTCTCCATCTGTTGGGTTGGCTGTAGTGGAACTGGTTTAGGCCTCCTTTGCAATACTTATATGCTAGTGAAATTGATGCCACTTCGGTGGTGTTAGGCCCTCATTTAGGGCAATGTAAACACTCCTGGTTAAGTCTCCATCTCTTGGGTTGTCTGTACTGGAAGAGATGTGGGTCTCATTTACACTATTTCTCCTGTAGCGAAATTGATTACAGTTTTCTGGCATCTGCCGCTAATTTTTGGAAATGTGGGGAATCCTAAATGGGTCTCCATCCATTGGGTTGACTGTAGTGGAAGAGGTTTTGGTCTCCATGCATTTCTATAGTTATACTGTAGTGAAATTGAGCATTTGGTGCAGATATTGTTCTCCCCAAAACGGGTACGCAATCATGATAAACTCTGAATTGATTTTCAATAAACAACATCAGCCGCCCCATCAAAAACCTATGCTGCTTCTTCCTCCTCCTCTGTTACAGTGCTAAGTTGTGTCACGCAGGTGTCCAACCGAACCAACTGTATACCCGCTGCAGTTAGTCTGAGTGACAGCCCGTCAGCTGTAAGTGAAGCGGATATGCCTGCTGTGTTTGTTTCTCTGATCACACCACACGTTTCTCAATCCACCGTAACATCTCCGCCTGCACCTCACTTACGGTCTATCGGTTTGTCCATTTCACCGTACTCTGCCCTCTCTCAGCAATGCAGCCAGCCCTCAATCGCTCTGTTGTGGTCACGTAAAAGATTGCTTTATCCTACACATGACAAATCTAAGAGGTTGAACTCCACCATCTCCAATCTTGCATCCACCATCTCCAATCTGTTGGCCACAGAAATGGTGGTCTTAGGCCTTATTTTTTTACATGTAAACACTTCCGATTGAGTCTGCATCTCCTGGGTTGGCTGTAGAGGGACAGGTATGGGTCTGTGTTAAACTATTTGTAGGTCTCCATCTCCTGGGTTGGCTGTACTGGAAGTAGTGAAATTGATGCCCCCTAACTGACATCAGCCACTAATTGTTTTAAATGTGGGGAATCCTGATTGGTTCTCCATGTATTAGGCTGGCTGTAGTGGAACCTTCCTGTTCTGTAGTCTAAGTTGTGTAAGCTTGCGTACCAGTCCTTGCTGCACTCCTGATACAGACTCTGCCTGCTGCACTCCTGATACAGACTCTGCCTGCTGCACTCCTGATACAGACTCTGCCTGCTGCACTCTGATACAGACTCTGCCTGCTGCACTCTGATACAGACTCTGCCTGCTGCACTCTGATACACACTCTGCCTGCTGCACCATCTAGTCTGTCCTACTGGGTCCAGCTGCTGCACGTCCGTTGGTCTGTCCTGGAGTTGCACCTTGCATTCATCGGGAGCCAAGTCTAACCTCACCATCAGAGACTGTAGTGAACAGTCCGGTGCTCACTTAGTCTCGACCCTCCAGGCTCTCCGGGGTCTGTGGCACAGTGGTTCCACAAACCACATCCGTGACAGTGCGCCCTCACAGGCAGGGTTCTCTCTCCTGTTGTACCAGTCGGTGACCCCTTTTGACATGTAAAGCGCACCTGAATAAATGTCGCTGTCACATTAATAATAATTATAGTACTTGTACTCTGGGTCAATTGATGGCACTTCCCTGGTGTCTACACCTAATTTGATGTATTTTGGCAGCTTTTTGTCCCATTTCTAGGTGTTGTCTATGCATTTTTTTGGTCCCCCCATTGACTCCTATGGGATTCGGAAATGTTCGACGAACATTTGGCGAATAAATTCGGTGAATATCAATTAGTTCGGCGAACTTTTCTGAACCGAACATTGAAATTTTCGATCATGCCTAGTTGTGAGACAGGGAGGACATGAGAGATGAGAAGTATGTTTGTTTTGCTGCAGTGAGTGTGGACTTGAAAATAGTGAGGGACTGTTTGAATGCGATGAAATGCTCATTGGGGTGGGACCTTTTCCATCTCCGCTCAGCAACCCTGTAGGCCCTTCGCAGTTCTTTAGTCAGTTTGGTTTGCCAGGGTTGCCTGTTGAGTGTGCGAGCTGTGGTATGTGTGAGGGGGGGCGACCGTATTGAGAGCTGGATTGGAACTTATGTCTGGAAAAGGGAGAAGAGATTCAGATAGTGAGTGTAGGTCAAGGTGTTTGAGATTTCTGGGAGGGTGTGCAAGTTTGTGGAGTGGGGATTATGCACCTGGAGAGGAGAGGGAAGAGAATGTAAGTAGGTTGTAGTCAGACAGAGGGAGAGGGGTGTTAGAGAAGTAAGATAGGGAACAGAGGCGGGTGAAGATGAGGTCCAGTGTGTGACCATCTTTGTGAGTGGGGTTAGAAGACCAATTAGCAAGGCCGAAGGTGGAAGTGAGGGATAGAAGCCTAGAGACAGTTGAGTGGGAAGTGTCAATGGGGATGTGAAAGTCACATGTAACATACCTGGCGGCGTTCTTGCATAGTGGTCCATCTCCCACTGTGCAAGAGCGCGCACTTGATCTCCAGTCCAGTCTGCTAGCCTGGCTTCCCTCCATGCTGTCTGCTTGCCTCTGCTTCTGCTGCTTAAGGGCGGCGCCCGATCACTTCAGTGGGATATGGGTGAAGGAGCAGTTGTCTGACATAAGAAAACCTGCTCCTCCACCATTCTTGCTGTTGGAGCTGGGTGTGTGAAAAGATGGAGTCCACCGTACGAAAGTGCAGAAACATTGTTTACTTTGCCTCGGTTTCCAGTTTCCTTTGGTTCCCTTCAGATTCAATTCAGGTCTAATTCTTCAATATGCCACATTTGTATGAATCATACTTGGTGAATTCACACTGGCCAGACTACGTCAGCAGACTTAGTCTTCACAATATATATGCTAGCAAATGCATTCAGGTGTTAAGGAGAGGGGAGATGCCTCCAACCCATCTTTATAAGATAATTACAAATTGGCCCAGATGCAGGATATAACACAAGCCAAGTGAAACAGGCTGGCCATAAAGAAAAGAAAAGTGTTGAATATGGGTCGTGCTGTGGTCAGCTTACAAACATACCAGGTTAGTGCAGACAGGAATGGCAAGATATATTACACACACGAAAAGCAAGGTGTCATACCAGGTTAGTGCAGACAGGAATGGCAAGATATATCACACACATGAAAAGCTGGGTGTCGTATCAGCTTAGTGCAGACAGGAATGGTAAGATATATCACACACAGGGAAAGCTGGATGTCGTTCCAACAAGAAGAATATACAAATGAACATGCTGATTAGTGTTGAGCCACCCCCGTAGTGTTCGAGTTCGGTTCGGTTCGTCGAACACCCGTGTGTTCGCCGAACTGTTCGTCGAACACCTTCGAACACCGTTAAAACCAATGGCAGGCAAACAAAAACACATAGAAACACATAGAAAACACCTTCAAAGGTGTCCAAAAGCTGACAAACTGCTCAGAAGACACAACTAACACATGGAAAAGTGACAAGTACATATAGTCATGCGAAAATAAAAGAGGTGGAGGAGTAAAAGGAGGGGGAGACACAGATATAGGCATGTCATGCCCTTCTAAAATCCAAAAAGTGAGAAGCCGACACGGCCAGTCCGCTCCTGCCCGTGCCACCTCCGTGTCGCCGGGTTTGTGCCAGAGCCGCGGTGAACCCTGACGGCCAGCCCCCCTCTCCCAATACTGGTGCCTGTCCGCTGGTGGGTCGAGCGAGCCCCCCTGTGGTGGAGGCAGCTCTAAGCTTTTTAATTTAAATTGTCTCTCTAATTTGAATGAATACACTTTAAATCCATTTACAAGGATCTATTGGAGGGCAAGTCTCATGCCAGCAGCCGCGGTAATTCCAGCTCCAGTAGCGTCCACTAAAGCTGCTGCAGTTAAAAAGCTTTTATAAGGATCGAGCTCGGCTGTCCACCGCAAGGCATCCTACTGCCAGTCCCAGCCCCTATGCCTTGGGGTGCCTCCTGATGCTCTTCACTAAGTATCCCATGGTCCCGAAGCATTTCCTTTGAAAAAATTAAGTGTCTAAACTACAGGTGGTGCAGCTTGCTTAACAGCCGGGATAATCCGCTTACTAGCAGACACTGCTACTAGGCACAAAGTATTTCCTGGGCTAGATGCAGTTAAAAATTTGTAATTAGATACTCTCGTTGGATGCTGAGAAAGCATTCCATAGAGTCTCCTGGCACGCCATATATGATTCTCTTAAAAAGCTTGGGGTAGGGGTCTAGGGGACCCTTTTATAGCCAAAATCACGGCCCTGTATCGCAATACGTCACCTAGGCTGAAGATAAATGGAACTGTAGCACCCTGAGGGCTCGGTTGCTAAAGACGTATTGCACCTCACCCAGAGGTGTGATATCTCACTCTCAGGTAAGGATGGAGTGTGGATCAGGACCCGACACCTGCATGCATTACACCACATTGCCGTGGGGCAGGGCGACCAATATGCCCCTGAGATGGGCACGACAGTCCCTGTCCCTGGCTGGAGTGGGGGGAGGGAACACTGAGGAAGGGGAACCCTGTAGTGCAGGAGCAGGGAGGAAGCAGTTCCTGGGTGCATTGAGAAGGGAGTATAAAAGGTGGGCACCGTCTTAGTTCAGTGCAGAGAAGTCTGAGCAGAAGTGGCAGGGAGCAGGGGCTCTGCATGAGCTCTGCTCCGGAGGCGGGCCTAGTAACAGAGGCCCAGGCCTGGAAGAGGGAGAAGGAAGGAAGAGGAGTGGAGAAGGCTCCAGGAACGAGGAATGAAGGGATTCCTGGGGTGCGGACGGGCGAGTCGCCACCGCACGCCCGAATCCACCTGCGTGGAGGGGTCAGGCCAAAGGGGGAGACCGGTCCCCGAACTAGTGGAGGCAGGAAACGACCCTCAGCTAGAAACCGGAGGCTCTGACATTTTATGTGGCGCAGCCCCTCGCTACACCCGCTAGGAAGGCACCACATAGGGTCAGGGAAACTGGCGCCAAGTTTACCAAGAGGAGGCCCGAGGCAGCCGGACAGAAGTGTTGGTAAGAAAGGCCAGACAAAGGACACACAAAGGGGGTCCTGTGAAGTGCTCCAAAGTTATCTGGGAGTTGTCTGAGCCCCTCACCTGGTGAGCACAGTACGACGTGGGCAGCCGTTACCTGCAGACGTGGTCTGGATAATAAGAACTGTGAGTAAAGGCCCTGAACTGCATCACTGACTCCGTGTCGTTACTGCTGCTGCCCTGCACCATCACCCCCATCCTCCGCATACACTGCCCTGAGGCTATACTCCTCCCGTGGGGAGTTATGCTACGCTCTGCTGCACCCACAACACCAGCCTCAGTGGTCTGCCCTGTAGCGGCGGTTCACTCTGACCGCAATCCACGGGTGGCGTAGTCGGACATTTAAACATGAAAACCACATAAATAGTTCCGCCACTGGTTTGACCGCCCTGAGCCACGGAACTGGGTCGCCGCCACGAAGACTACAACCACCAGCATCCACCAAAAAGGGTCCGGCTCCGGGTGTCCCAAGGCCCAGGGGGTGCGTCAGAACATTTTCATCACCTTTCACAATCACCAATGGGACAAGGCAGTGATGTCCTCTGTCCCCTCTCTTATACATCCTAGTGACGGAGCACCTGCTCTCATCAATTCGCCATAACCCCAATATTAGGTGGATTGAGGTGGGAGGCACCGAGTACAAGTGCTCTCTATTTGCTGATGATGTCCTAGTATATATCACTCAATCACATATATCCATCCATGCTGTTATGGCTGAAATAGATCACTTTGTTACATGGTAAAATTTTAAAATCAATGCAGCGAAGTCTGAGGCCCTCGATGTCTCCCTCCCCAAATCCATATAGGATTCCATCCAGTCCAACTTTCCCTTTGCCTGGCCCTCACAGGGTATCAAATACTTAGGAATTCCTATTCATAGAGACCTCTCCCATCTATGTTATCTTAATTTTGGGCCCTTTATTGAACAACTCCATACAGACCACGGTTGGCAAGTTAGAACTGTAAGATTCACTACGTGAACCACTGGTGTTTTGTGGAAAAGCACATGTACACTGCGTTCCAAATTATTATACAAAAAGTGTTTAGGAGTGATAAGGGAAGAATTTGTTTGTTTGTCAGTTAAACTCATTGATGGTGATGTGTGTCAGGGCTCTTTATATCACTGTAAGCAATTGCAGACACCTGTGCTAATTAGTTTGGCAGGTGTGTCCAATGAAAGGCAAGACTACTTAAGAAGGCTCTCTCACATTATTAAGCAGCCTACATTTTCTGTCAAAATGGGAAAGAAAAAGGATGTGTCGGCTGCTGAGAAGCAACAAATTGTGGAGTGTTTAGGTCAAGGCATGACTACAATCAACATTGTGCGATGATCAGGATGAAGTGTCCTGGCAATCAAGAAGTATGTAGCTGATTCACAGTACACACGTGTGCGTGCTGATAAGGGCAAATTGAGGACTCTTTCCTACAGGCAATTACGTCAGGTTGAAAGAGCAGCGGCAAAAAAGCCTTGTCATAGCAGCAGACAAGTTTTTGAAGCTGCTTGTGCCTCCAACGTCCCCCGAACAACAAGATGCAGGGTCCTTCAGAGGTTTGCAGCTGTGCATGCGCCATCCTGTCGACCTCCTCTATCCACTTCACACAAGCAGAAACGGCTCCAGTGGGCCAAACATTACATGAAGACTGATTTCAAAACTGTTTTGTTCACGGATGAGTGCCGTGCAGCGCTCGATGGTCCAGATGGATGGAGTGGAGGATGGCTGGTTGATGGACACCCCACGCAAACACGGCTACAGCGCCAACAAGGAGGAGGTGGAGTAATGTTTTGGGCTGGAATCATGGGGAGAGAGATTGTCGGCCCCTTTAGGATCCCTGAAGGCGCTAAAGATGAACTCCATAATGTATCTGGATTTTCTCAAACAGCACTTCCTGCCATGGTTCAAGAAGAAGAACCGTGTATTTCACAGCAAGATCATTTTTCTGCATGATAATGCACCATCTCATGCTGCACATAAAACATCTGCATCTCTGGCTGATATGGGCATAAAAGGGGACAAACTTATGGTGTGACCTCCATTCTCCCCTGACCTCTACCCCATTCAGAACCTTTGGAGCATCATTAAAAGGAGTGTCTATGATGGCGGGAGGCAGTTCACATCTAAGCAACAGCTCTGGGAGGGTATTCTGTCCTCATGCAAAACAATTGAAGCAGAAACCATCCAAAACCTGACAAATTCAATGGACGAGAGAGTTCAGAAGCTCCTTTCGAACAAGGGGTCCTATGTGAAAATGTAACATCACCTAGAATAAAGTTTTGAGTTGAAAACTGTTTGATTTCAGTTTCTAACAACCTGCTAATGCTTATAATTTCAAAAATGACCATTTTTTTGGTCTTTATTAAAATGAAAAGGTTGATCGAAAAGTTTGGGGGATCTAAGAGTGTGGCAACCCAGTAGTCATGATTACTTCGAATTCTGACAATATGAGGGTCATGCTGCAGGTAGTGCAGCAAGAAGGCACTTATGTGCCTTGCGCATCTCGGAGCCCCAAAATTATTTTCCGGGCTAGATGCAGCTAAAAATTATTTTTAATTTTAAATCTGGTGAAGCTTTAGTATAGATGGCCTAATAGGATCAGTGCTGCACACTGCTACAAAGCCCAAATTATTTTCCAGTCAAGATACAGATAAACATGATTAGTAATTTGAAAGCTTAAAACGGTTGGTAGGGTGATTTTAACCAATCATCAAGCTTTTACTCTCCCCAGGATGACACAGGGGTAGAAAAGTCGTTTCGGATCCATGATTTGTTCATCTTTATGAACGTGAGTCTGTCTACATTATCAGTGGAGAGCCGCGTGCGCTTATCTGTCAGCACACCACCAGCAGCGCTGAACACACGTTCAGACAGAACGCTGGCTGCGGGGCATGACAAGATCTCCAAGGCGTAAGTGGCTAGCTCCGGCCATTTATCCAGATTGGAAGCCCAAAAAGAGCAAGGGTCCAGTGACACAGTCGTGGCTTCAATGTTTACTTGGAGATACTCCTGTACCATCGTCTCTAGGCGTTGACTATGTGTCAGACTTCTTGTCTCCTGTGGCCTTGCAAAGGATGGGCTAAAAAAGTGGTGAAATGATTCCGCAAAATTGATGTTACCAGCAGATACTGTGGTTCTGTTACGGTTTGAGTGCTGAACACTTGACGGTCCCACGGTTGGCAAGTTGGAACTGTGAGATTCACTACGTGCAACACTGGTATTTTGTGGAAAAGCACATGTAAGATTCTGCAACAGTCTCTGCTGATACTCCTGCATGCGTGCATCCCTTTCTATGGCAGGAATAATTTCTGCAAATTTACTTTTGTACCGGGGATCTAACAGTGTGGCAACCCAGTAGTCAGGATTATTTCTAATTCTCACAATTCGAGGGTCATGTTGCAGGTAGTGCAGCAAGAAGGCACTCATGTGTGTTGCGCATCCAGGAGCACCAAGTCCCTGTTGTGTTGGTGGCGAGGTAACAATCATGCTTCCTTCCTCTGTCCTCTCCCCCCAACCTCGCACAACAGAAATGTGATCAAGGTCTCCCTCATCTGATGAGTCTTCCATCAGTTCGTCCTCCACTTCTTCCTGGGCTACTGCACCTTCCTCACTAGTTTGGCTGCTACCATGCGCCCTGGTAAAACCATCTCCCCCACCCTCACATGCCTGCCGCCTTGGTGCTGCCGACCGTCTGGACCTTGCAGATGTTAGCCCTTCCGCATACAACTCCTCCTCCTCTACTTCCTCCACCTCCTCTTGTGCCACCACCTGACTCCGAATTCTGTTTAACATGTGCTCCAGCATGTAAATCACCGGAATAGTCATGCTGATAATGGCATCGTCAGCACTAAACATCTTCGTCGCCATTTCAAAACTGTGCAGAAGGGTGCATAGGTCCCTGATCTGAGACCACTCCTCCAGCGTGATTTGCCCCACCTCTGAATCTCGTTGGCTCAGGCTATACGTCAGAACGTATTGCACCAGGGCTTGTCGGTGCTGCCACAGTCGCTGCAACATGTGCAGAGTTGAATTCCACCGGGTAGGCACATCGCATTTTAGCCGGTGAAGTGGCAGGCCCAACGACTTCTGTAGAGATGTAAGTCGCTGAGCTGCGGGATGCGAACGGCGGAAGTGAGCACACAGCGACCGTGCCCTCTGCAGAAGGCCATCTAGTCTGGGATAGTGGGCTAAAAATTGCTGGACAACCAGGTTCAACACGTGAGCCATACAAGGCACGTGTGTGACATTGCCCCGGCGAAGGGCCGCACCCAGGTTTGCAGCATTGTCGCACACGGCCTTCCCTGGTTTCAGGTCCAGTGGAGACAACCATTCATGAAATTGGTTCTCCAGAGCTGACCACAACTCCTCAGCTGTGTGACTCACATTTCCCAGACATTTCAATGTAAAAACCGCCTGATGACGTTGAGCCCTACTGCCAGCATAGTAAGGAGGTGTGCAGGATCCCTTCTGCGCAGTTAGAAAGCTTGTGGCATGACCAGACAGGCTTTGGGTGCAGGTGGAAGACCGAGAGGAGGTTGAGGAGGCAGAAGCAGTGGAGGAACTTTGACATAAAGAGGATTGACGCACAACTCGTGGGGACGGCAAGACTTGGACAGCAGCCCCTTGTCCTGCTGTCACCATAGTTACCCAGTGCCCAGTCAGTGACATGTAACGCCCCTGTCCATGCCTACTCGTCCAAGTGTCTGTGGTGAAATGCACCCTGTCACACACAGAGTTTCTCAAAGAAGCGGTGATGTTGTGTGCGACATGCTGGTGGAGCGCAGGCACACCTTTCTTTGAGAAGTAGTGCCGACTGGGCATCTGGTACTGGGGCACTGCGACGGACATAAGGTCTCGAAAATCCTCTGTGTCCACCAGGCGGAAAGGCAGCATTTCTGTAGCCAAGAGCTTGCAGAAGGTGAAATTCAACCTCTTAGCTTTCTCATGGCTAGGAGGAAATGGTCTTTTACTTGTCCACATCTGAGGGACCGAGGGCTGGCTATTGTGACGGGGTTGATAAGGGTGTCCCCGGCAAACTGCCGGTCTGTGAGGTGGTGCTATCGATGTCGGACAGCGCTCAACACCAGCTGGTGTTACCACCTCCAAAGAAAATGATGACCTGCCAATCACACTGGCTGTTGCGGGTAAAGAGGTGGCAGGTCTGCGCCCCAAAACAGGTGTGACTGCTGTCCCCCCAGTCACAGAGGATGAAGAGGCCGCGGATGCACAAGATATGGCAGACGGTGATTGGCCCGGCCGGCTAGGCCGCATTGTAGCACACTGAGCTTCCCACTGCAACTTATGCTTCATGTCCATGTGCCGGTTCATGCATGAAGTACTCAAACTATGTATTTTTTGGCCTCTACTTAGCTTTTGCTGACAAATGTTACAGATAACACGAGTTGGGTCATCTTTATCGATCTGAAAAAATGCCCAGGCTATGCAAGGCTTAGCACCCATGCAACCTGAAGAGCCACCACGACTTGTGGTGAGAGGCAGAGTTGTGTTTGAGGATGCAGTTGTTGACGTGCTTCCAGTACTACGTCTCTGTCCAGGAAGGCGCAACCTGACCTCGTCGTCACTAGCATCTTTCTCCACCTCCTCTGCTGACCTCATCTCTTGGCTGACTGTGGGTTGACAGTAAGTGGGATCTCCGACCTCATCATCATCACCCTGTGCGTTATCACACCCGTCGTCCTCAGAGCCAACCTGTTCCTGCCCTGACAAAAAACTAAAGTTGTCGCTCCAATCAGGTATTTGAGTCTTATCATCGTCTTCCTCATTGTCTCCACCAACAGGAGTTACAGTTTGGGAATGAGGGTCTACATTATGGTCAGAACCTTCTGCGTCTGGTCCTGGATCCGACTCATAAAGATTCTGGGCATCAGTGCAGATCATTTCCTCGTCTGGATTCACAGAAGCGCTGGAGTCGACCTCTGATTCCCAGGCTATAGTATGAGTAAACAGCTCTGCAGACTCAACCATCTGTTCTACCTCACACTCAGACGGGCAGCTGGAGATTTGGGAGCTGTGAGGAAGCAAGTGCGATTTGGGTGACACCTTTGAGGACTGGAGTATTTGTGATGTTGAAGTTGATGTGGAGGAGAGCCCACTTAAAGGAGCACTTGATATCCGTTGAAGCACCTGCTGTTTTTGTGCCTCATCTGGAATTTGTAGCGATTGGCGTGGCCGTAAGAAAGGGATCTTATCACATTGTCCGCTAAAAGAAGTAGACATTTTAGTTTGGCTGGAAGATGGTCTTTCTTCTGCACCTACCCCACGGACACAACCTTTTTTCCCCTTCCCAACACGCCTATTCCCCTTTCCACCAGCAGCAGGCCTTTTTCCACTCATTTTGGTGGTTAACTAATTCACAACTCTGGAGTTGTTTGCACAAAAAAACAATGGATGGTAACCGAGCAGAGCTGAGTGGCCAAACTGTGGTATTAGGCCAAAACTATTGGCTGGGTTAGATGCAGAAAAAAATTATTTTTAATTTGCAACCTGATGGAGGTCAGTATAGATGGACTAATAGACCAAGTCCCACACACCGCTAGAAACCCAAATATTTTTTCAGAGCTAGATGCAGAAAAAAATTATTTTTAATTTGCAACCTGATGGAGGTCAGTATAGATGGACTAATAGACCAAGTCCCACACACTGCTAGAAGCCCAAATATTTTTTCAGAGCTAGATGCAGAAAAAAATTATTTTTAATTTGCAACCTGATGGAGGTCAGTATAGATGGACTAATAGACCAAGTCCCACACACCGCTAGAAGCCCAAATATTTTTTCAGAGCTAGATGCAGAAAAAAATTATTTTTAATTTGCAACCTGATGTCGGTCAGTATAGATGGACTAATAGACCAAGTCCCACACACTGCTAGAAGCCCAAATATTTTTTCAGAGCTAGATGCAGAAAAAAATTATTTTTAATTTGCAACCTGATGGAGGTCAGTATAGATGGACTAATAGACCAAGTCCCACACACCGCTAGAAGCCCAAATATTTTTTCAGAGCTAGATGCAGAAAAAAATTATTTTTAATTTGCAACCTGATGGAGGTCAGTATAGATGGACTAATAGACCAAGTCCCACACACTGCTAGAAGCCCAAATATTTTTTCAGAGCTAGATGCAGAAAAAAATTATTTTTAATTTGCAACCTGATGGAGGTCAGTATAGATGGACTAATAGACCAAGTCCCACACACCGCTAGAAGCCCAAATATTTTTTCAGAGCTAGATGCAGAAAAAAATTATTTTTAATTTGCAACCTGATGGAGGTCAGTATAGATGGACTAATAGACCAAGTCCCACACACCGCTAGAAGCCCAAATATTTTTTCAGAGCTAGATGCAGAAAAAAATTATTTTTAATTTGCAACCTGATGTAGGTCAGTATAGATGGACTAATAGACCAAGTCCCACACACTGCTAGAAGCCCAAATATTTTTTCAGAGGTAGATGCAGAAAAAAATTATTTTTAATTTGCAACCTGATGGAGGTCAGTATAGATGGACTAATAGACCAAGTCCCACACACCGCTAGAAGCCCAAATATTTTTTCAGAGCTAGATGCAGAAAAAAATTATATTCAGTTTGCAACCTGATGGAGGTCAGTATAGATGGACTAATAGAATGATGCTATGCCCAAAAGATTTTACTTCACTAGGTGCAGTAAAAAAATTGGTATTCTATACACAGGTGTTATATCTTGCAACACAGATAGGCTACTCCACTGACTAACACACTCTGCAATAGGCCAAAAAGGATTAGCTTTGCTAGATTCAGCCAAATGCTGTGAAAAAAACTTGCACAGCACTGGCACAGACCTGCCTGGCAAAAACTGATAGGAACTCATGTAACCTAGTCCTGAAAAGGACTCCAATTACAATTAGTCTTTACTCCCACAACCTATCTATTTAAGAGCACAGACCTCCCTGATAAAAGTCGTAGGAAATGCTGTAACCTAGTCCTTAAAAGGACTGCAATCACAACTATTCCCTACTCCCAAGCTATCTGTATATTTGTGCGAAAATTGGCTTGAAATTAACAAGGTATAGCACACACAGCAACAGCGGTGCCGTCTAACACGCAGCTGCAGCAGTGAGAAAATGGTGGCGACGGGGAAAATGGCTTGGTCTTATAGGGCAAGGACATGTGACATACACTGCCAATCACACATGCCCTTGCTTGTGTGAAAAAAAGCACTTCGCTCCGTGTGTGCGCTGCTGATAGGCTGACAGATTGCACCTCCCCACTGCAAATGCGGGAAAGAGAAAAAAAAATGGAGATCTTCATTGTTCCTGCAGAGATCCATCCCCTGCCCCTCCCCCCGCCCCGCTGTACACTCAAACTGCGTATTAACATTAATTTTCATCATTACTGAGAAAAAATCCAGTTATGATTTTGGTGCACGAACAGTTATCGAACATAACCTCGAACAGCCGAATTTTTCTCAAATTGTTCGTGTTCGCCGATCGGCTTGAACACCGCCCAAAACAGCTCGAATTTGAGATTGGCGAACAGTTCGAGTAGAACAACGCTCATCTCTAATGCTGATTAGAATGCGATGATCGAAGATGATAAGATGCAGACTGTATATATAGTATGAATATCAGGTCTAATTCTACAATATGCCACACTTATATACAGTGCTGGCCAAAAGTATTGGCACCCCTGCAATTCTGTCAGATAATACTCAGTTTCTTCCTGAAAATGATTGCAATCACAAATTCTTATTATCTTCATTTAATTTGCTTGCAAGGAAAAAACACAAAAGAGAATGAAGCAAAAATCAAATCATTGATCATTTCACACAAAACTCCAAAAATGGGCCAGACAAAAGTATTGGCACCCTCTGCCTAATACTTGGTTGCACAACCTTTAGCCAAAATAACTGCGCACAACCACTTCCGGTAACCATCAATGAGTTTCTTACAATGCTCTGCTGGAATTGCTTGGAATTGCTCCACGTCCCTGATATTTGAAGGGTGCCTTCTCCAAACTGCCATTTTGAGATCTCTCCACAGGTGTTCTATGGGATTCAGGTCTGGACTCATTGCTGGCCACCTTAGAAGTCTCCAGTGCTTTCTCTCAAACCATTTTATAGTGCTTTTGGAAGTGTGTTTTGGGTCATTGTCCTGCTGGAAGACCCATGACCTCTGAGGGAGACCCAGCTTTCTCACACTGGGCCCTACATTATGCTGCAAAATTTGTTGGTAGTCTTCAGACTTCATAATGCCATGCACACGGTCAAGTAGTCCAGTGCCAGAGGCAGCAAAGCAACCCCAAAATATCAGGGAACCTCTGCCATGTTTGACTGTAGGGACTGTGTACTTTTCTTTGAATGCCTCTTTTTTTTCCTGTATACTCTATGTTGATGCTTTTTCCCAAAAAGCTCTACTTTTGTCTCATCTGACCAGAGAACATTCTTCCAAAATGTTTTAGGCTTTCTCAGGTAAGTTTTGGCAAACTCCAGCCTGGCTTTTTTATGTCTCGGGGTAAGAAGTGGGGTCTTCCTGGGTATCCTACCATACAGTCCCTTTTCATTCAGACGCCGATGGATAGTACAGGTTGACACTGTTGTACCCTCGGACTGCAGGGCAGCTTGAACTTGTTTGGATGTTAGTCGAGGTTCTTTATCCACCATCCGCACAATCTTGCGTTGAAATCTCTCATCAATTTTTCTTTTCCGTCCACATGTAGGGAGGTTAGCCACAGTGCCATGGGCTTTAAACTTCTTGATGACACTGCGCACGGAAGACACAGGAACATTCAGGTCTTTGGAGATGGACTTGTAGCCTTGAGATTGCTCATGCTTCCTCACAATTTGGTTTCTCAAGTCCTCAGACAGTTCTTTGGTCTTCTTTCTTTTCTCCATGCTCAATGTGGTACACACAAGGACACAGGACAGAGGTTGAGTCAAATTTAATCCATGTTAACTGGCTGCAAGTGTGATTTAGTTATTGCCAACACCTGTTAGGTGCCACAGGTAAGTTACAGGTGCTGTTAATTACACGAATTAGAGAAGCATCACATGATTTTTCAAACAGTGCCAATACTTTTGTCCACCCCCTTTTTAGGTTTGGTGTGGAATTATATCCAATTTGTCTTTAGGACAATTCTTTTTGTGTTTTTTTCACTGAAGACAAATTAAATTAAGAGAATAATACCAAAGAATTTGTGATTGCAATCATTTTCAGGAAGAAACTGAGTATTATCTGACAGAATTGCAGGGGTGCCAATACTTTTGGCCAGCACTGTAAATCACACTTGGTGAATTCACACTGCCCAGACGTATCATATATAACTGCATTCCGAAATCAGCCATTTCTGGCATTCATTTTAATTTTGCTGCAGTGTGTCGGTCAAGCTATTCACACTAGGTCTCTGTAAGAATAGTAATAGTAAACTACAGGCCTGCTATTTAAAACCGTGGTTCTCTGTCAGACATATCACATATAACTGTGTTCCAAAATCAGCCATTTCTAGTGAACATGGAAAATATTTTCCTTCATTTAAAATGGGCAAGGTGCTTGGTAAGGGACGGTGAAGTGGATGTGATGGTGATGGTGCATGCAGAGGCTGAGGTCGTGGCCGTGGGCAAGGTGAAATTGTGCCACAACAAACACCCACAACTTCTCGTCTGACCTTCCTGTCCCAATTACTAGGGCACTGCACAACACCACTATTGAACACAGAGCAGTGTCAAAAGGTTGTTGGTTGGATAGTAGATAGTAATTCCAGTCCCTTTGCCACCACCACCACCATCTGTCTTCCACACGGTCAATTCTTAGTAGCCATGAGTCTGGACTGCATATTCCTCACCCTGATCCTCCTGCCTCTCACCATGCCAAGTGCCTGGAGACAACTGATCCCACACTTGGACACTCAGAAGAGCTGTTCACTTTTCCATTTGTAGATTCGTGCCTCTCGTCTGGCCAGCTTCAAGCGAGTCAAGAGGAGAATGCGTGTAGCGATGCCCAAATATTTGAGCAGCCACGGTCACACGAAAGCAACGGTGGGAAAGTGCAATTACTGTTGATGATGATGATCAGGCACAATTGCCAGAGAGTGAGGAGGAGGACTAGGATGCGGAAGTGGAAGATGAGGTGGTGGATGATATAGTAACTGACCCAACTTGAGTAGGGGACATGCAGAGTGAGGACAGCAGCACACAGGGGGAGGGAGGCGTAGCACCACAATAGGCAGGAAGAAGCAGTGTGGTGGCTGCACACACAAGGTGGGAAAGCATTTCCCATAATGCTAGCACGATGGAAGTTGCCTGTACAACTGTTAGATATTCCCAAGTCTGGTTGTTTTTACAGACTCTGCCAATGACCCCAAAAGGCCATTTGCACCACTTGCCAGGCCAGCATCAGCAGGAGTAGCAAAACTATCAGCCTGACCACCACCAGCATGATCAGGCACATGGCAGCAAAGCACCCGACTAAGTGGGCCGAAACTCAGGGTCTAGCAATTGTGCCTGCAGGTGACACCACTGCTTGTTCTGCTGTTGTGCGTGAATGCCAATCCCCTGTCCATGGCGCATGCCAAGATGCCTCCCGCCCTGCAGCTGTCGTTGAACACTTTAAACTAGCACCATCAGCAAGCACATCCACGTCCTTGTCCCAGATCAGTGTTCAGTTGTCCCTACCCCAGTCCTTGAAATGCAACGCAAATACGCAGCCAACGCCCCACAGGCCACACTACTAAATTCACACATTTCTTGAATGCTTGCACTCGAAATGTTGCATTTTAGGCTCGTGGAGACGGAAGCTTTCCGCAACCTAATGGAGGCGTCAGTCCCTCGAAACTCGGTCCCCAGCCGCCACTATTTCTCCCCGTGTGCCGTCCCCGCATTACACAAGCACGTATCCATGGGGCACAACATTAGCCATGTCCTCAACAATGCAGTTACTGGGAAAGTCCACCTAACCACGGATGCATGGACAAGTGCTTGTGGGTAGGGAAGGTAAAACTGACTGACGGCACACTGGGTTAACATAGCGGAAGCTGGGACCCAGTCGGACCTTGGGACGGAACACGTCCTCCCGACGCCGAGGATTGCGTGCCCTGGGTCAATCAGGGTTGCACCCACATTCTACAGCTCCTGCACCTCCTCCTCTTCAGCCTCCATCTCCGAAATGACCACATCAGTCGCAAGCAGGTAGCACTGCAGCACTGCCTCAGCCAAGAGGCAACAGGCAGTGCTGAAGCTAATATGCTTAGGTGACAAACTGAACAACGCTGAAGAGTTGTGGACAGCTCTGAACCAGCAGGCAGATCTGTGGCTGACACCGTTGAAATTACAGCCAGGCATGGTCGAGTGTGACAATGGCCGGAACCTAGTGGCAGCACTGAGGCTAGGTGAGCTCACACAAGTACCATGCCTGGCCCATGTGCTTAACCTCATAGTTAAGCGGTTTCTCATAACCTACCCGGATCTGTCGGATCTGCTTGTTAAAGTACGCCATCTGTGTGCCCATTTTAGAAAGTCACCTACAGCTTCCGCCACTCTTGCCGTGCTTCAGCAGCGTTTGCATCTTCCCGCTCATCGACTGGTGTGCGATTTTCCGACGTGTTGGAACTCTACAGATGTTGGGAAGGATTTGTGGGCAGAAGAGGGCAGTTGTTGACTACCTGCATCAACAAGGCCGTCAGTATTCAGTTCAGACTCCACACATAAAACTCAGGAGTGGACATGAATGTCAGACATCTGTACCAACCTCCAAAAATTTTAGTACTCCACCAAGATGGTGAGCGGCAGTGACGCAATAATTAGTGTCACCATCACGCTTCTTTGTCTTCTAAAACACTCTCTGCTCACAATTAAAGAGGATGCATTGCATGCGGAGCACGATGAGATGGAGCAAGGAACCATACAGAGTGATTCCACACAGTCCAGCCTCATCCGAACGTGGATTGGGTGACAATGAGGAAGAGGAGGAGGAGGAAGAACAGGAGCTAGTTTTATGCGCTATAGACGGTACTTCCTGCGCAACTGTCATACCTTTGTTCAGCATGGATGGCCTGAGGACAGGGAGGAGGACGAGCATGAGGAGGAGAGCATGGTCAGTCGTCCTCTTGGTGAGGACATGGAAGTCTTGCCTGTTAGTAGTCTGGCGCACATGGCTGAGTTTATGTTACGCTTCTTTTCCCATGACCCTCGCATTGTCCAAATTTTGGGTGACAGTCATTACTGGTTGGTGACACTTCTGGACCCACGCTACAAGGAGAACTTTCTGTCTCTTATCCCTATGCCGGTCAGGCCTAATAAAATGGGGCAGTACCAGAATGACCTTGTTGCGGAATTATTAAAAAAGTTCCCATCTGAAAACGCTGGCGGCAGAGGTAACAGTTCGTTGGACAACCAAGGAGTACAGGCGAGAGTGACACAAATGCAATCCAGCAAAGACAGAGGAAATCTGTCAAAGTTCTGGGATAGTTTTCTCAGACCCTCCCATTGCACAGGCTCTGAGGCGTGGGGTACTCTCACAAGGAGGGAAAAGTTTCAGAAGATTCTTAGGGAGTACCTTGCTGACTGTACCAACGTCCTCCATGATTCCTCTGTGCCTTATAATTATTGGGTATCCAAGCTGGACATGTGTCATGAACTGGCTCTCTACGTCTTGGAGGTCCTGGCCTGCCCTGCCACTAGCGTTTTGTCAGAGTGGGATTTTAGTGCCGCTGGTTGAATTATAACTGATAGGTGCATCCACCTGTCAACTGAAAACGCTGACAGGCTGACTCTTATAAAAATTAACAAGGGCTGGATTGGGCCAGACTTCTCAACACCACCGAATGATAGCATAAACTCAAATACAATGTATTTTTTGGGAGGTCAAACTCTATTCCAATGCACCTCTGTCTTCACACCCAGACATGGGTATATTCTTCCTGATTTTGTCTATTTGTTCTTGTCCTCCTCCTTCTCCTCATACTCATCCTCCTCCATATCACCACCATATCTACCATATCACCATATCTACGTCTCTTGCAAGGGACACTGGAGTTCTTCCAAATTCTTGGCAACCGTTGCATTCACTGCATAAGCAAACAGTATAGGAGACCTACTTCCTAATTGTGGGAACATTGTTTTCAGGAGGCCCTCTGGCCTCTATGTCTCTTGCAAGAGGCATTGGAGTGCCTCCAAATTTTTGATAGCTATTGCATTCACGGCATATGCAAACAGTATGGGAGATCCACTTCTTAATAATGAGAACATTGTTTTCAAGAGGCTCTCCGACCTCTACGTCTCTTGCAAGGGGCATTGGAGTTCCTGCAAATTTTTGGCAGCCGTTACAGTCACTGCATAAGCAAGAACTGTATGGGAGACCCACTCCTTTCTAATGGGAATATGTTGTTACTGTGGCCCAGCTCTATGTGTCTTTAAATTGTTATTAAGGTATTTCCTAAATGTTGTCAGTCGTTGGACTCACTGCATACTCTATAACTGTATAGCAGACCGGCTCCTTTCTAATGGGAACATGTCGTTACTGAGCCCCAGGTCTATGTGCCTTTAAATTGTTATTGGGGTTTTTCCCAAATTTTGGCAGCCCTTGCAGTCACTGCATGGGCATTACCACTATAGGAGACCCACTCCATTATAATGGGAACATTTTTTTTACTGGGGCCCTCGGGTGAGTCCAAATTTTTGGCAGCCCTTGCAGTCACTGCATACCCAATAACAGTATAGGAAACACACTCTTTAATAATGGGAACAACAAAGCATAGCCGACTGCTGGCCCTTTAAGAATAGTAAGGGCCGCCTAATGACCCTATAAAAATAGTCTTTGTGACTTTCACAGTTCCTCCTGCAAAAATGAAACAGGATGTGTCTGATCATGTCTCACACACTATATGGTAAGATAAGGTACTAAAATGTTAAAATGACATTTACTAGTGAATGTATTTTTCACCGTTGAAAGCAATATATATTCAGCTCTGGCTCACGATAGCACGCGTGCTGGGTCACGCATTCAACAGACTTTAAGTGCAATAGCTTAAAGTGCTTTTAATAAGCAGTTATACAATAGCACGAAGCTGACACTCATCTCTCCTCTCTTCTTCATACAGGTATTTCATCCATCTATCCATTTGTGTGATGTCTGGGTGTGAACAAAGTCAAATTGTAGCAAGATTTCTACCTGGTATTTCATGCATCTATCCTTTTGTGTGCTGTCTGGGTGTGAACAAAGTCAAATTCTAGCAAGATTTCTACATGGTATTTCATCCAGTGCTGCTGTTTTGTTTTTTTAAGCACTGTTTTGAAGTGTTCAAAGCTATCTTTTTCACTGTTTTATGGCCCTCTGTTGTATACTGGTTTGTTTACCCTGCATAGCATTGCCTGCTCTGGCCTTGTGCAAATTTGCTAATTATTCAGTTTGGCCAATTGGTGCTGCATGTTAGCAGACATTTCAATTCATATATATTCAGCTCAGGCTCAGGATAGCACTCGTGCTGGCTCACGCGTGCAACAGACTTTAAGTGCAATAACTTAAAGTGCTTTTAATAAGCAGTTATACAATGGCAGTTAGACAGGGTTGGAGACAGGTAAGGTGTATAAGATATTCATACAAACATGCTGCTTCTTGGTCAGCTGTATTGCACTATGCATTGGTCATAGCAATCTGCTTCTTACTCATTTTAATTTCTGCTTTCTCACATCTCTTCCGCCCTTTAACACATTCTGTGCACTCTCTGTATATTCACCCCTCCCTTCTCCCCTCTTCCATATATAACTCTGAGGCTCTACTGACATTTCTCACCCACTCCAATACATCCACCACCTCCATACAGCACTCAAAATGTTCATACAAATCATTGCACCACCTGCTCTCTCTCTTTTTTCTCCTTTTTCTAGTCGCTGGCGACATCTCCCCCAACCCTGGGCCTCCCTCCACTAGCATACACCACTCTCCTCCAGCTGCATATAGAAACCCTGCTAATCTTGTTAACATTCAGTGCACGCCCTCTCCTATCGCTTTCCAACGCACGGTCTGTGTATAACAAACTAACTTACATTCACGATTTTTTCCTCTCTAATTCCCTTAACTTTCTGGCTATTACAGAAACATGGATCCAGCAGTCAGACACCACTGCAGCTGCTGCTCTCTCATTTGGTGGGCTGAAATTTTCACATACCTCCAGAGCTGAGAATAAACAGGGTGGACGTGTTGGTTTTCTCCTTTCACCACAATATGCTTTCCAGGTCATCCCCCCAGTTCCCTCACTTATGTTTCCTTCCTTTGAAGTGCACACCGTCAGACTCTTCAAACCCCTCTCCCTGCAAGTGGCTGTTGTGTATTACCTTCCAGGCTCCTCCTGCCAGTTCATGGATCACTTTGCCACCTGGCTTCCTCACTTTCTATCCTGTGACATCCCCACTATCATCATGGGAGACTTTAATATCCCTATCAATGATCCCCTCTCCCAATCTGCCTCTCACCTACTTTCTCTAGCCTCCTCATTCGGTCTCTCGCAATTTACTAATTCTCCTACGCATGAAGATGGGAATACTCCGGACCTGGTTTTCTCCCGTCTCTGCTCGCTGCATGACTTTACTAATAGTGTTGAGCCACCCCCGTAGTGTTCGAGTTCGGTTCGGTTCGTCGAACACCCGTGTGTTCGCCGAACTGTTCGTCGAACTGTTCGTTGAACACCTTCGAACACCGTTAAAACCAATGGCAGGCAAACAAAAACACATAGAAACACATAGAAAACACCTTCAAAGGTGTCCAAAAGCTGACAAACTGCTCAGAAGACACAACTAACACATGGAAAAGTGACAAGTACATATAGTCATGCGAAAAGAAAAGAGGTGGAGGAGTAAAAGGAGGGGGAGACACAGATATAGGCATGTCATGCCCTTCTAAAATCCAAAAAGTGAGAAGCCGAGACGGCCAGTCCGCTCCTGCCCGTGCCACCTCCGTGTCGCCGGGTTTGTGCCAGAGCCGCGGTGAACCCTGACGGCCAGCCCCCCTCTCCCAATACTGGTGCCTGTCCGCTGGTGGGTCGAGAGAGCCCCCCTGTGGTGGAGGCAGCTCTAAGCTTTTTAATTTAAATTGTCCCTCTAATTTGAATGAATACACTTTAAATCCATTTACAAGGATCTATTGGAGGGCAAGTCTCATGCCAGCAGCCGCGTAATTCCAGCTCCAGTAGCGTCCACTAAAGCTGCTGCAGTTAAAAAGCTTTTATAAGGATCGAGCTCGGCTGTCCACCGCAAGGCATCCTAGTGCCAGTCCCAGCCCCTATGCCTTGGGGTGCCTCCTGATGCTCTTCACTAAGTATCCCATGGTCCCGAAGCATTTCCTTTGAAAAAATTAAGTGTCCAAACTACAGGTGGTGTAGCTTGCTTAACAGCCGGGAAAATCCGCTGACTAGCAGACACTGCTACTAGGCACAAAGTATTTCCTGGGCTAGATGCAGTTAAAAATTTGTAAGTAGATACTCTCGTTGGATGCTGAGAAAGCATTCCATAGAGTCTCCTGGCACGCCATATATGATTCTCTTAAAAAGCTTGGGGTAGGGGTCTAGGGGACCCTTTTATAGCCAAAATCACGGCCCTGTATCACAATACGTCACCTAGGCTGAAGATAAATGGAACTGTAGCACCGAGGGCTCGGTTGCTACAGACGTATTGCAACTCACCCAGAGGTGTGATATCTCACTCTCAGATAAGGATGGAGTGTGGATCAGGACCCGACACCTGCATGCATTACACCACATTGCCGTGGGGCAGGGCGACCAATATGCCCCTGAGATGGGCACGACAGTCCCTGTCCCTGGCTGGAGTGGGGGGAGGGAACACTGAGGAAGGGGAACCCTGCAGTGCAGGAGCAGGGAGGAAGCAGTTCCTGGGTGCATTGAGAAGGGAGTATAAAAGGTGGGCACCATCTTAGTTCAGTGCAGAGAAGTCTGAGCAGAAGTGGCAGGGAGCAGGGGCTCTGCATGAGCTCTGCTCCGGAGGCGGGCCTAGTAACAGAGGCCCAGGCCTGCAAGAGGGAGAAGGAAGGAAGAGGAGCGGAGAAGGCTCCAGGAACGAGGAATGAAGGGATCCCAGGGGTGCGGACGGGCGAGTCGCCACCGCACGCCCGAATCCACCTGCGTGGAGGGGTCAGGCCAAAGGGGGAGACCGGTCCCCGAACTAGTGGAGGCAGGAAACGACCCTCAGCTAGAAACCGGAGGCTCTGACATTTTATGTGGCGCAGCCCCTTGCTCCACCCGCTAGGAAGGCACCACATAGGGTCAGGGAAACTGGCGCCAAGTTTACCAAGAGGAGGCCCGAGGCAGCCGGACAGAAGTGTTGGTAAGAAAGGCCAGACAAAGGACACACAAAGGGGGTCCTGTGAAGCGCTCCAAAGTTATCTGGGAGTTGTCTGAGCCCCTCACCTGGTGAGCACAGTACGACGTGGGCAGCCGTTACCTGCAGACGTGGTCTGGATAATAAGAACTGTGAGTAAAGGCCCTGAACTGCATCACTGACTCCGTGTCGTTACTGCTGCTGCCCTGCACCATCACCCCCATCCTCCGCATACACTGCCCTGAGGCTATACTCCTCCCGTGGGGAGTTATGCTACGCTCTGCTGCACCCACAACACCAGCCTTAGCGGTCTGCCCTGTAGCGGCGGTTCACTCTGACCGCAATCCACGGGTGGCGTAGTCGGACATTTAAACATCAAAACCACATAAATAGTTCCGCCACTGGTTTGACCGCCCTGAGCCACGGAACCGGATCGCCGCCACGAAGACTACAACCACCAGCATCCACCAAAAAGGGTCCGGCTCCGGGTGTCCCAAGGCCCAGGGGGTGCGTCAGAACATTTTCATCACCTTTCACAATCACCAATGGGACAAGGCAGGGATGTCCTCTGTCCCCTCTCTTATACATCCTAGTGACGGAGCACCTGCTCTCATCAATTCGCCATAACCCCAATATTAGGTGGATTGAGGTGGGAGGCACCGAGTACAAGTGCTCTCTATTTGCTGATGATGTCCTAGTATATATCACTCAATCACATATATCCATCCCTGCTGTTATGGCTGAAATAGATCACTTTGTTACATGGTAAAATTTTAAAATCAATGCAGCGAAGTCTGAGGCCCTCGATGTCTCCCTCCCTAAATCCATATAGGATTCCATCCAGTCCAACTTTCCCTTTGCCTGGCCCTCACAGGGTATCAAATACTTAGGAATTCCTATTCATAGAGACCTCTCCCATCTATGTTATCTTAATTTTGGGCCCTTTATTGAACAATTCCATACAGACCACGGTTGGCAAGTTGGAACTGTGAGATTCACTACGTGCACCACTGGTATTTTGTGGAAAAGCACATGTAAGATTCTGCAACAGTCTCTGCTGATACTCCTGCATGCGTGCATCCCTTTCTATGGCAGGAATAATTTCTGCAAATTTACTTTTGTACCGGGGATCTAACAGTGTGGCAACCCAGTAGTCAGGATTATTTCTAATTCTCACAATTCGAGGGTCATGTTGCAGGTAGTGCAGCAAGAAGGCACTCATGTGTGTTGCGCATCCAGGAGCACCAAGTCCCTGTTGTGTTGGTGGCGAGGTAACAATCATGCTTCCTTCCTCTGTCCTCTCCCCCCAACCTCGCACAACAGAAATGTGATCAAGGTCTCCCTCATCTGATGAGTCTTCCATCAGTTCGTCCTCCACTTCTTCCTGGGCTCCTGCACCTTCCTCACTAGTTTGGCTGCTACCATGCGCCCTGGTAAAATCATCTCCCCCACCCTCACATGCCTGCCGCCCTGGTGCTGCCGACCGTCTGGACCTTGCAGATGTTAGCCCTTCCGCATACAACTCCTCCTCCTCTACTTCCTCCACCTCCTCTTGTGCCACCACCTGACTCCGAATTCTGTTTAACATGTGCTCCAGCATGTAAATCACCGGAATAGTCATGCTGATAATGGCATCGTCAGCACTAAACATCTTCGTCGCCATTTCAAAACTGTGCAGAAGGGTGCATAGGTCCCTGATCTGAGACCACTCCTCCAGCGTGATTTGCCCCACCTCTGAATCTCGTTGGCCCAGGCTATACGTCAGAACGTATTGCACCAGGGCTTGTCGGTGCTGCCACAGTCGCTGCAACATGTGCAGAGTTGAATTCCACCGGGTAGGCACATCGCATTTTAGCCGGTGAAGTGGCAGGCCCAACGACTTCTGTAGAGATGTAAGTCGCTGAGCTGCGGGATGCGAACGGCGGAAGTGAGCACACAGCGACCGTGCCCTCTGCAGAAGGCCATCTAGTCTGGGATAGTGGGCTAAAAATTGCTAGACAACCAGGTTCATACAAGGCACGTGTGTGACATTGCCCCGGCGAAGGGCCGCACCCAGGTTTGCAGCATTGTCGCACACGGCCTTCCCTGGTTTCAGGTCCAGTGGAGACAACCATTCATGAAATTGGTTCTCCAGAGCTGACCACAACTCCTCAGCTGTGTGACTCACATTTCCCAGACATTTCAATGTAAAAACCGCCTGATGACGTTGAGCCCTACTGCCAGCATAGTAAGGAGGTGTGCAGGATCCCTTCTGCGCAGTTAGAAAGCTTGTGGCATGACCAAACAGGCTTTGGGTGCAGGTGGAAGACCGAGAGGAGGTTGAGGAGGCAGAAGCAGTGGAGGAAAAATGACATAAAGAGGATTGACGCACAACTCGTGGGGACGGCAAGACTTGGACAGCAGCCCCTTCTCCTGCTGTCACCATAGTTACCCAGTGCCCAGTCAGCGACATGTAACGCCCCTGTCCATGCCTACTCGTCCAAGTGTCTGTGGTGAAATGCACCCTGTCACACACAGAGTTTCTCAAAGAAGCGGTGATGTTGTGTGCGACATGCTGGTGGAGCGCAGGCACACCTTTCTTTGAGAAGTAGTGCTGACTGGGCATCTGGTACTGGGGCACTGCGACGGACATAAGGTCTCGAAAATCCTCTGTGTCCACCAGGCGGAAAGGCAGCATTTCTGTAGCCAAGAGCTTGCAGATGGTGAAATTCAACCTCTTAGCTTTCTCATGGCTAGGAGGAAATGGTCTTTTACTTGTCCACATCTGAGGGACCGAGGGCTGGCTATTGTGCTTAGACGGGGTTGATAAGGGTGTCCCCGGCAAACTGCCGGTCTGTGAGGAAGATGCAGGCGGACATGTTAGGTTGCCTTGATCCAAAGGTGGTGCTATTGATGTCGGACAGCGCTCAAGTCCAGCTGGTGTTACCACCTCCAAAGAAAATGATGACCTGCCAATCACGCTGTCTGTTGCGGGTAAAGAGGTGGCAGGTCTGCGCCCCAAAACAGGTGTGACTGCTGTCCCCCCAGTCACAGAGGATGAAGAGGCCGCGGATGCACAAGATATGGCAGACGGTGGTTGGCCCGGCCGGCTAGACCGCATTGTAGCACACTGAGCTTCCCACTGCAACTTATGCTTCATGTCCATGTGCCGGTTCATGCATGAAGTACTCAAACTATGTATTTTTTGGCCTCTACTTAGCTTTTGCTGACAAATGTTACAGATAACACGAGTTGGGTCATCTTTATCGATCTGAAAAAATGCCCAGGCTATGCAAGGCTTAGCACCCATGCGACCTGAAGAGCCACCACGACTTGTGGTGAGAGGCAGAGTTGTGTTTGAGGATGCAGTTGTTGACGTGCTTCCAGTACTACGTCCCTGTCCAGGAAGGCGCAACCTGACCTCGTCGTCACTAGCATCTTCCTCCACCTCCTCTGCTGACCTCATCTCTTGGCTGACTGTGGGTTGACAGTAAGTGGGATCTCCGACCTCATCATCATCACCCTGTGCGTTATCACACACGTCGTCCTCAGAGCCAACCTGTTCCTGCCCTGACAAAAAACTAAAGTTGTCGCTCCAATCAGGTATTTGAGTCTTATCATCGTCTTCCTCATTGTCTCCACCAACAGGAGTTACAGTTTGGGAATGAGGGTCTACATTATGGTCAGAACCTTCTGCGTCTGGTCCTGGATCCGACTCATAAAGATTCTGGGCATCAGTGCAGATCATTTCCTCGTCTGGATTCACAGAAGCGCTGGAGTCGACCTCTGATTCCCAGGCTATAGTATGAGTAAACAGCTCTGCAGACTCAACCATCTGTTCTACCTCATACTCAGACGGGCAGCTGGAGATTTGGGAGCTGTGAGGAAGCAAGTGCGATTTGGGTGACACCTTTGAGGACTGGAGTATTTGTGATGTTGAAGTTGATGTGGAGGAGAGCTCACTTAAAGGAGCACTTGATATCCGTTGAAGCACCTGCTGTTTTTGTGCCTCATCTGGAATTTGTAGCGATTGGCGTGGCCGTAAGAAAGGGATCTTATCACATTGTCCGCTAAAAGAAGTAGACATTTTAGTTTGGCTGGAAGATGGTCTTTCTTCTGCACCTACCCCACAGACACAACCTTTTTTCCCCTTCCCAACACGCCTATTCCCCTTTCCACCAGCAGCAGGCCTTTTTCCACTCATTTTGGTGGTTAACTAATTCACAACTCTGGAGTTGTTTGCACAAAAAAACAATGGATGGTAACCGAGCAGAGCTGAGTGGCCAAACTGTGGTATTAGGCCAAAACTATTGGCTGGGTTAGATGCAGAAAAAAATTATTTTTAATTTGCAACCTGATGGAGGTCAGTATAGATGGACTAATAGACCAAGTCCCACACACCGCTAGAAGCCCAAATATTTTTTCAGAGCTAGATGCAGAAAATTTTTTTATTCAATTTGCAACCTGATGGAGGTCAGTATAGATGGACTAATAGACCAAGTCCCCCACACTGCTAGAAGTCCAAATATTTTTTCAGAGCTAGATGCAGAAAAAAATTATTTTTAATTTGCAACCTGATGGAGGTCAGTATAGATGGACTAATAGACCAAGTCCCACACACTGCTAGAAGCCCAAATATTTTTTCAGAGCTAGATGCAGAAAAAAATTATTTTTAATTTGCAACCTGATGGAGGTCAGTATAGATGGACTAATAGAACAAGTCCCACACGCTGCTAGAAGCCCAAATATTTTTTCAGAGATAAATGAAGAAAAAAATTATTTTTAATTTGCAACCTGATGGAGGTCAGTATAGATGGACTAATAGACCAAGTCCCACACACTGCTAGAAGCCCAAATATTTTTTCAGAGCTAGATGCAGAAAAAAATTATTTTTAATTTGCAACCTGATGGAGGTCAGTATAGATGGACTAATAGACCAAGTCCCACACACCGCTAGAAGCCCAAATATTTTTTCAGAGCTAGATGCATAAAAAAATTATATTCAATTTGCAACCTGCTGGAGGTCAGTATAGAAGGACTAATAGAACAAGTCCCACACACTGCTAGAAGCCCAAATATTTTTTCAGAGCTAAATGAAGAAAAAAATTATTTTTAATTTTCAACCTGATGGAGGTCAGTATAGATGGACTAATAGACCAAGTCCCACACACTGCTAGAAGCCCAAATATTTTTTCAGAGCTAGATGCAGAAAAAAATTATATTCAGTTTGCAACCTGATGGAGGTCAGTATAGATGGACTAATAGAATGATGCTATGCCCAAAAGATTTTACTTCACTAGGTGCAGTAAAAAAATTGGTATTCTATACACAGGTGGTATATCTTGCAACACAGATAGGCTACTCCACTGACTAACACACTCTGCAATAGGCCAAAAAGGATTAGCTTTGCTAGATTCAGCCAAATGCTGTGAAAAAAACTTGCACAGCACTGGCACAGACCTGCCTGGCAAAAACTGATAGGAACTGATGTAACCTAGTCCTGAAAAGGACTCCAATTACAATTAGTCTTTACTCCCACAATCTATCTATTTAAGAGCACAGACCTGCCTGATAAAAGTCGTAGGAAATGCTGTAACCTAGTCCTTAAAAGGACTGCAATCACAACTATTCCCTACTCCCAAGCTATCTGTATATTTGTGCGAAAATTGGCTTGAAATTAACAAGGTATAGCGCACACAGCAACAGCGGTGCCGTCTAACACGCAGCTGCAGCAGTGAGAAAATGGTGGCGACGGGGAAAATGGCTTGGTCTTATAGGGCAAGGACATGTGACATACACTGCCAATCACACATGCCCTTGCTTGTGTGAAAAAAAGCACTTCGCTCCGTGTGTGCGCTGCTGATAGGCTGACAGATTGCACCTCCCCACTGCAAATGCGGGAAAGAGAAAAAAAAATGGAGATCTTCATTGTTCCTGCAGAGATCCATCCCCTGCCCCTCCCCCCGCCCCGCTGTACACTCAAACTGCGTATTAACATTAATTTTCATCATTACTGAGAAAAAATCCAGTTATGATTTTGGTGCACGAACAGTTATCGAACATAACCTCGAACAGCCGAATTTTTCTCAAATTGTTCGTGTTCGCCGACCGGCTCGAACACCGCCCAAAACAGCTCGAATTTGAGATTGGCGAACAGTTCGAGTAGAACAACGCTCATCTCTATTTACTAACTTCCCTCTCCCGCTCTCGGACCACAACCTTCTTTCCTTCTCTGTTAAGAACCGTCTCCTCACCCGGGACACCCCCACTTACCACACTTATAGGAATACACGTACCATTAATACCCAGCAGCTTATGGGCAATCTCCACACATCTTTAGCCCCCATCTCCTCCCTCTCCTGTCCAGACTTGGCATTGTCACACTACAATAATACACTGAAGAATGACCTAGATGAAGCAGCACCTTCTACATGCAGAAAGACCCGACACAGACAACGGCTGCCCTGGCACACAATGCAAACACGCTTTCTTCAGCGTTTCTCAAGGTGTGCTGAGCGGCAGTGGAGAAAATCTCTTTTAGCAGAGGACTTCATCCACTATATATTCATGCTCAAAACCTATAACTCTGCCCTTCATCTGGCCAAACAATCCTACTTCACCACCCTCATCACTTCACTGTCCAACAATCCAAAGCGACTTTTTGAAACCTTAAACTCCCTCCTGAGCCCTAAAGCACAGACCCCCACCACCATCTCAGCGGGGAGGATCTGGCCACTTATTTCCTAAAAAAAATCAACCACATCCATCAGGACATCTCAGCCCAATATCCTCAGTGCCTGGATCCCCTTCCCTGCCGCACTTCAAGCTCACTAGCCATCTTTGAGCCTGTTACAGAAGAAGACGTTACCCAGCTCCTCATTGCTTCACGACCTACAACCTGCAACAGTGACTCCATTCTTTCACATCTCCTGCAGTCTCTCTCACCGGTGGTCACCACTCACCTGACTAAAATATCTAACCTCTCTCTTTCTACAGGTATCTTTCCCTCCTCATTTAAACATGCCATCATAACCCCTTTACTTAAAAAGCCATCCCTGGACCAGAACTGCACTGCTAACTACAGACCTGTCTCTAACCTTCCTTTCATCTCTAAACTCCTGGAACACTTGGTCCACTCCCGTCTAATCCGCTATCTCTCAGATAACTCTCTCCTCGACCCTCTACAATCTGGTTTCCGCTCCTTACACTCCACTGAAACTGCCCTCACTAAAGTCTCTAATGATCTACTAACAGTCAAATCCAAAGGTCACTGCTTCCTGCTAATTCTCCTGGAACTCTCCGCCGCATTTGACACTGTGGATCACCAGCTCCTCCTCTCTATGCTCCGCTCTATAGGCCTCAAGGAAACCGTTCTCCTGGTTCGCCTCCTACCTCTCTGACCGCTCCTTCACTGTTTCTTTTGCCGTCTCCTCTTCCTCTCCTCGTCCTCTTACTATCGGAGTTCCACAGGGCTCAGTCCTAGGCCCCCTCCTCTTCTCTCTATACACTGCCCCTATTGGACAAACAATCAGCAGATTTGGGTTCTAGTATCATCTCTATGCTGACAACACCCAACTATACACCTCTTCACCTGACATCACCCCTACCCTAATACAAAATACCAAGGATTGTCTGTCTGCTGTCTCTAACATCATGTCCTCCATTTATCTTAAACTGAATCTCTCTAAAACTGAACTTCTTGTGTTTCTCCCCTCTACTAATCCAACTCTACCTAACATCGAAATTACCTTGGAGGGTTCAACCATAACTCCCAAGCAGCACACCCGCTGCCTTGGGGTCATATTCGACACTAACCTTTCCTTTAATCCCCATATCCGATCACTTACTCGCTCCTGTCACCTACATCTTAAAAACATCTCCAGAATCCGACCTTTTCTCACCTTTGAAACTGCTAAACCTCTTACTGTTGCTGTTATTCACTCTCGTCTGGACTAATGCAACTCTCTTCTGATCAGTCTCCCTCTTATCAAACTTTCTCCTCTCCAATCCATCCTGAATGCGGCAGCCAGGGTCGTATTGTCCAGCCGCTTCACCGATGCCTCCATCTTGTGCCAGTCATTACACTGGTTGCCCATCTGCTACAGGATCCAATATAAACTCATTGCTCTCATCCACAAAGCTCTCCACAGTTCTGCACCGCCTTATCTTTCCTCTCTCATCTCTGTCTATCACCCTACACGTGCCCTCAGTTCTACAAATGACCTAAGACTAACATCCCCCATAATCCGAACCTCGCACCTCCGTCTCCAAGACTTCTCTCATGCTGCACCAGTTCCCTGGAATGCACTACCCCAGGTGATCCGACTGATGCCTAACCCCATGTCTTCAAGCATGCTTTAAAAACCCATCTCTTTAAACAAGCCTACCACCTTAGCTACTCGGTAAATTAACTTTCCCCTGTTCCCTCCTTCTAAATATTATTCAGAATCTGTTCCCTACTCTTCATCTGTCTCCACACCCTCCATGCACAAGATAACTGCACTCAGTACTTGAGTATTGCACTTAAACATACAGGCTGATAACCGGATCATGCAGCTTTATATGAAAATCCCTATTTATTATAATTGCCAGACCTGGAATAACAAGCACTTTTCACCTATTATGTCCCCCCATTTCCTTGTAGAATGTAAGCTTGCGAGCAGGGACCTCACTCCTAATGTAACTGTTAAACTGTCTTAAATTGTATTGAATTTATTGACTGTACATGTCCCCGCTTAATTGTAAAGTCCTGCGGAATTAGTTGGCGCTATATAAATAAAAATTATTATTATTATTATTATTATTATTATTATTAAAGCAATGCAAAAGTGCAAAAACTCATCAAAAACACTATGTGTGAAGAGAGCTCAAGGTGTGGAGCAGCATTTTTGTTTTTGTATATTTATTTTACCTTATATACAAGTCATTACCCTGGAAAGGTTGTTCCTTATCATTTTTCCCAGGAAAATCCATTTTGTTTTTGTTTTTGCATGTTTTATTGTGAGTCCGTAAAAGTGGCGCTATACCTCTGGCAACATTGTTGACAGCAGTGATTTGGGAGTCAGAGATGCTTCCAGGGGTCTTCCCCATGCTGTTCCCATGTCATTTGAGTACTGTTCCCATCCATTTGGGCAATTTTTAGGGCCTCTGCGGACCGCGGGGGGGGGCCGGAAAAATGCTTGAGTAGACTTACACAGGGCTCGTTACTCAGACTGAGCACCCGAGTATTCCAATTTGCTCGACCCAAGCAACGAGTACCCGAGCATTTTAGTGCTCGGTCATCACTAAGGACAACGTTAACAGGGTCTCGCAAAAACCAACACAAAAAAAATTGAGGACATGCTGTTATTTCTCCACTCCATTAAGAATTTTTTTTAGCACATTATATTGAAAATTATATAGTGCTATTTAAAAATAAATATTGTTTTGTAAAAACAATCCCTTATATGATTAGCGAGATGGAAAAATGTAAATGTTATGACTCTTGGAAAGTGATTAAAAACTGAAAGCAAAAAAAATTTAAAAAATGGTTGCAGCAGAAAGCTGCCTACGTTCCCACAATGAGTGACTTTTGATGTCGCAGATAATAATAATCTTTATTTTTATATAGCGCTAACATATTCTGCAGTGCTTTACATACATTATTGTCGCTGTCCCCATTGGGGCTCACAATCTAGATTCCCTATCAGTATATCTTTGGAGTGTGGGTGGAAATGGGAGAACCTGGAGGAAACCCACACAAACACAGGGAGAACATACAAACTCCTTGCAGATGTTGTCATTGGTGGGATGTGAACCCAGGCCCCCAGTGCTGCAAGGCTGCAGTGCTAACCACTGCACCACCGTGACGCCCATTATTTTCTGCAGAATTTATGCACTGCACATATTAGCTAAATTTGATTACTTGCGTTTTGGCATTGTGGTTTTGGGTGCTTTTTTTACCTTGCGTTTTTATTGCATTTTTGATGCTGCTGTTTTTGTCTATTTCTCGTATGTTTTACATTAAGCTGCTTTGCTTTGAAACTTCCTAGTATTTGGCTTTGACAAAACATTATTGGCACAGTCATATGTGGCTTACATGCGTTTTTAGTGCATTTCCATGGTGGAAACACTCTAAAAACACTGATGCATTTTTGAATCAGCTGATTTTATACTTCTAATGCAATTCTATGGGGAAAATCTGCACAAAGGACTCAGCATAGCTGCAAGAAAATTTGATATATTGAGGATTCAAAAACAGACCAAAGGTCAGAGTAAAAAATAGTTCATCCTGATCATGATATTGCTATAAATCCCTTTGGATTTACTGGAATTGTAAGATGCTGCGTAATACGCAAAGTAAAAAGAAGTTACAAATACTCATCTTGGGAACTTAACCTAAAAAAAAACTGTAAACACAATCCACCCTCCCTCTAAATTTCTAATATAGGCATGTGGGTCTTTGAAACAAAGGGCAATCTGCACCTTCACTTAAAGCACCACTCCAGTGTTTTTTATTATTTCTCCACTGAAGTGGTATCCCTCATATATGTTCCCTGCCTGTAGTAAAATGCTTATTGGTCGCTATATTTTGCTGTTCTTGGTTATGCTCCAGTCATCTTCTGCTAGTTGTGACCTACTGAATCGCTCCAGTGTTTGCTGGGTGGACTGGAAGGCACTTCTCAATGTAAGTCTATGAGAGTAAGAGACGTAAGGAAGTGGAGTGACTCATAAAACCGGAATGTGCTGTGGAGAATTTGTGAATGGATGCTGCCATCTAGTGATCAGAGAAAATAGAGATAGAAACCAAAAAGGACACAATAATCAAAAGGAGGAGGACTGTTACAATGGGAAGAAAGGAGAAGCAAGATGCACAAGGGGACATGTGAATGGCTGTGACGTGGCAGAAAATTACAAAAGCCTCGGGGGCCAGTACAAGAGATCAGTCATCGCCCGCACTTGTAACAAGTCACATGTGAAGCAAGGCTTAAACTGACTTACAGACAAACCTAGAAGATGATGGCTGGTAAGTATTTTACTTATTATAAGCTGCTATCACTCCTGGGGTAAAGTAAAAGTAAAACACAAGAGTGGTGTTTTAATCAGTCTCTTCTTCCAGTACTGAGAAACAGGTGTCTTATTCTTTACATGCCCATTGAAGTTGACTGGGTGTGGAAAGCACTGACAAATGCCCTTTAAGAATGCATATGCTCATGATGCCTACACATGCATTACCTCAAGTGGGCCCAAATACATGGCTTTCAAACGAAGGTGCTCTGCATCAGGGTCCAAACTTTCAAGGTACAAGTATATCACATTTTATATTTGGGTTACCCATTGGCCAACAATGTCACAGTATTAAAAAAGCTTTTTTTACTATTTCTTATTTTCTATTTTTTTTTGTATAGTTATTTCATCTTCTTCACTGAACATTACATTACAGCAGAGTATTTTTATTTTCTGAAATAAATGGCACAAATGAAAAAAAACATAATTGAAAGAATTTGCAATTATCGTATATCCTGGTTTCTGTATAACTCTGTGAAACACTGAACCGCAAAGGATACAATTCTCAGCAAGCTGCCATTAAAGTAGAGACAAGCTGCAGTGGACTGTAGAAAATGATCGAGGTTCAGCAGCTGCTCGACTTTCTGCTCATAATGCATTAGCCTAACGCTAAGTGCCAGGCTTTGTAATTTCTGCTCTGTTCTTTGTAATAGCTGTCTACAATACACGGCTATTATCAATATTAATTGTGAAAGGGATCAGGAATTTAGGTTCATCTGAATATAAGTTGTCTTCTAGCCAACACAACATTAATTAACCCTGGATGTGCACCTTTTTATGGAGATTGCACACACAGTTTGGAGGACATCAACATTTGAATGAAATAAAAGTGAGGCCGGCGTCATAAGGCGCCTTAGGTGGTCTCTAAAGCCTGACAAATCAAACAAACCGTCCTTCTCAGGACTAATATTCATCCCAGATATCAGGCAGGCAGGCAGGATGTATAGGAGATGCAGTCGTTATACCAGCAAACGCTGCATTACAGTCCTGTGTGCTCCTGTTGGTCAAATTGCTAGACTTATCAACCCGGTCTCAGGGGCCAGAAAAAAATATATATTTTTTTTATCTAAATCCTGTATTTTTATTTTCCCTCAGTCAGACTGTCCAAATACGCGTCTTATTAACCTTTTGGTATTCCCCCCCCCCAAAAAAAAAAAATGGAGTGTGTCTGTGACTGTTCAGACACCAATATATCTGTTTAAAAGAGTCTGGTGTACGCCACATAACTATAACTGTGGTTTTGCAGTTCCACGGGTCAAATCTCTGTATTATCCTTTTTTTCGCATATTTTGCCATGAAAGAAAACAGTGATAGTGTCTCCTTGACTGGTCAGACACCAATATATCTGTTTAAAAGAGTCTGGTGTAGGCCAGAAAAATATAACTGTGGTTTTGCAGTTCCACGGTTCAAATCTCTGTATTATCCAGCTTTTGGTATTTTTTCCGTAAAGAAAAACAGTAATAGTGTCTCTCTCTCTGATTGTTCAGACACAAATATATCTGTTTGAAAGACTCTGGTGTAGGCCAGAAAAATATAACTGTGGTTTTGCAGTTCCACGTTTCAAATCTCTGTATTTTCCAGCTTTTGGTATTTTTTCCGTAAAGAAAAACAGTAATAGTGTCTCCCTGAATGTTCAGACACAAATATATCTGTTTGAAAGATTCTGGTGCAGGCCAGAAAAATATAACTATGGTTTTGCAGTACCATGGGTCAAATCTCTGTATCATCCTGTTTTTGGCATTTTTTGTTGTAAAAAAAAACTGTAATAGTGTCTCCTTGACTGGTCAGACACCAATATATCTGTTTAAAAGTGTCTAGTGTAGGCCAGAAAAATATAACTGTGGTTTTGCAGTTGCACGTTTCAAATCTCTGTATTATCCAGCTTTTGGTATTTTTTCCGTAAAGAAAAACAGCAATAGTGTCTCCCTGATTGTTCAGTCACAAATATATCTGTTTGAAAGATTCTGGTGTAGGCCAGAAAAATATAACTGTGGTTTTGCAGATCCACATTTCAAATCTCTGTATTATCCAGCTTTTGGTATTTTTTCTGTAAAGATAAACAGTAATAGTGTCTCCCTGATTGTTCAGACACAAATATATCTGTTTGAAAGACTCTGGTGTAGGCCAGAAAAATATAACAGTGGTTTTGCAGTTCCATGGGTCAAATCTCTGTATTATCCTGTTTTTGGCCTTTTTTGCCTGAATAAAACTGCAATAGTGTCTCCTTGACTGGTCAGACACCAATATATCGGTTTAAAAGAGTCTAGTGTAGGCCAGAAAAATATAACTGTGGTTTTGCAGTTCCATGGGTCAATTCTCTGTATTATCCTGTTTTTGTCATTTTTTGCCGTAAAAAAAAAATGTATTAGTGTCTCCCTGACTGGTCAGACACCAATATATATGTTTAAAAGAGTCTGCTGTAGGCAAGAAAAATATAACTGTGGCTTTGCAGTTCCATGTTTCAAATCTCTGTATTATCCAGCTTTTGGTATTTTTTCCGTAAAGAAAAACAGTAATAGTGTCTCACTGATTGTTCAGACACAAATATATCTGTTTGAAACATTCTGGTGCAGGCCAGAAAAATATAACTGTGGTTTTGCAGTACCATGGGTCAAATCTCTGTATTATCCTGTTTTTGCCATTTTTTGCCTTAAAAAAAACTGTAATAGTGTCTCCTTGACTGGTCAGACACCAATATATCTGTTTAAAAGAGTCTACTGTAGGCCAGAAAAATATAACTGTGGTTTTGCAGTTCCATGGGTCAAATCTCTGTATTATCCTGTTTTTGGCATTTTTTGCCATAAAAAAAAACGTATTAGTGTCTCCCTGATTGTTCAGACACCAATATATCTGTTTAAAAGATTCTGGTGTACGCCACATAACTATAACTGTGGTTTTGCAGTTCCACGGGTCAAATCTCTGTATTATCCTGTTTTTGGCCTTTTTGTGCCGTAAAAAAAAAAACGTAATAGTGTCTCCCTGACTTGTCAGACACCAATATATCTGTTTAAAAGAGTCTGGTGTAGGCCAGAAAAATATAACTGTGGTTTTGCAGTTCCAGGGTTCAAATCTCTGTATTATCCAGCTTTTTGTCTGTTTTACGTAAAAAAAAAAAAATAGCGTCTCCCTCACTGCTCAGACACCAATATATCTGTTTAAAAGATTCTGGTGTAGGCCAGAGAAATAGAACTGTGGTTTTCCTCTTCCATGGTTCTAATCTACTTTTTGTTACCCTTTTTCCATTGATAGTGCGAGTGTAAGCTATTTTACTTGATTTACAATGGGCAAGTCGCTTGGCAAGGGACGTGGAACTGAACGTTCTGGTGATGGTGCGTTTAGAGGATGGGGCCGTGGCCAAGGTGAAAATGTGCCACAACCAACAGCCACATCTTCTCGCTCCCACTTCTTAACCGAATTACTAGGGAACCACACCACAACACCAATATTGCGAACTGATCAGTGTGAACAGGTTATTAATTGGATAGCAGATAATACTTCCAGTTACCTAGGCACCACCACCTCCGGTCTGTCTTCCACACAATCAAGTTTTAATAGCCTTGAGTCTCGACCGCATACTCCTCCTCACCCTGATGCTCCTTCCTCCCACCATGCCGATTGTCGTCAGAAAGCAACTGATCCCACACTTGGACACTCTGAAGAGCTGTTCACTGGCCCATTTCCATATTAGTGCCTCTCGCCTGCTCCGCTTGAAGTGGTGGAAGAGGAGATCCCATGTAGCAATGCCTAAATATTTGAACAGCCACGGCTGGAGGAAGTCGACGCTGGCAATTTGTCACAAGAAGTGGACGATGACGAGACACAATTGCCACGAAGTGAGGAGGAGGATCGTTGTGCGCAAGTGGAAGAGGAGGAGGTGGTGGATGATCTAGTAACTGACCCAACGTGGCAGGAAGACACGCAGAGCGAGGCCAGCAGCACACAGGGGGAGGGAGGCAGAGTACCCCAAAAGGCAGGAAGAAGCAGTGTGGTGGCTGCACACAGAAGGCGGGCAAAAGTTCCCCGTAACACCGACACGAGGAACATTGCCAGTTCAACCGGTAGGTCTTCCAGAGTCTGGAATTTTTTTAAAGACTCTGCTGATAACCCCAAAAAGGCCATTTGTACTACCTGCCATGCCAGCATCAGCAGGGGTGATAAAACTATCCACCTGAGCACCACCAGCATGATCAGGCACATGGCAGCAAAGCACCCGACTATGTGGGGCGAACCCCAGGGTCCACGACCAGTGTCAGCGGGTGTCACCACTGCTTCTTCCGCCGTTGTGTGTGTAATAGAACCCCCTGTTGTGCATGCAAGGCAATCCCCTGTCCATACTGCATGCTGAGATGCACCCTTCTTTAAGTCTTCACTTGTTATGGCAGTTTCTCAAGAAACAGCATCAACGTCCACGTCCACGTCCCACGGCAGCGTTCAATTGTACATATCCCAGAGCTTTGAATGAAAGCGCAAATTCGCAGCCAACGCCCCACAGGCCACAGTCCTAAATTCGCACATTTCACGACTGCTTGAGTTGGAAATGCTGTCTTTTAGGATGGTGGAGATGGAATCCTTCTGCAACCTTATGGCGGTGGCCATCCCTCGGTACTCGGTCCCCAGCCGACACTATTTTGCTGGTGTGCCATCCCCGCACTACACAAGCACGTGTTCCAAAACATCTGCCGTGCCCTCAACAACGCAGTTACTGGGAGAGTCCACCTGACAATGGACACGTGGACAAGTGTTTGTGGCCAGGGACGGTACATCTCCCTGATGGCACACTGGGTAAACATAGTGGAAGCTGGGACCCAGTCGGACCTTGGGACGGAACACGTCCTCCCCACACCGAGGATTGCGGGCCCTATGTCAGTCAGAGTTGCCCCCACAGTGTACAGCTCCTGCACCTCATCCTCCTCCTCCTCATGTTCAGCCTCCATCTCAGATTTCACCAAATCAGTTACAAGCTGGAAGCACTGCAGTACTGCCTCCGCCAAGCGGCAACAGGCTGTGCTGAAACTCATAAGCTTAGGTGATAAACCTCACACTGCTTGTGAGTTGTGGACAGCTGTGAAAGAGCAGGCAGATCTGTGGCTGAGACCGCTGAACCTACATCCAGGCATGGTCGTGTGTGACAATGGCCGTAACCTGGTGGAGGCTATGAGGTGACGCGAGATCACACACGTACCATGCCTTGCTCATGTGCTTAACCTTGTGGTTCAGTAGTTTCTTAAATCATACCCCGAGTTGCCAGATCTGCTCGTCAAAGTACGCCGCCTGTCAGCTCATTTTTGGAAGTCGGCTACAGCTTCCGCCGCCCTTGCTGTGTTGCAGCAGCATTTGCAGCTTCCGGCACACCGACTGGTGCGTGATGTCCCCACACGTTGGAACTCTACCCTCCACATGCTGCAAAGAATTTGTGAGCAGAGGAGAGCAGTTGTGGAGAACCAGCTGCAACAATGCCGTCGATATCCAGGTCAGACTACACACATAAGACCTCAGGAGTGGACCTGGATGTCTGACATATGTACCATCCTGACAAACTTTGAGGAGTCCACCAAGATGGTGAGTGGCGATGACGCCATCATTAGCATCAGCATCCCACTTGTCTGTCTTTTGCAACATTCTCTGCAGAGAATTAAAGAGGAGGCATTGCAGCCAGAGTATGATGAGATGGATCAAGAAGCCGTAGCGGGCGATTACACACAGCCCAGCCTCATCTCATCCCAACGTGCATTGGGGGACAATGAGGGAGAGGAGGTAGAACAGGAGCTGGTATCATGAGCAGTAGACGGTAGTAACTGTACAACTGTCACACCGTCGGTTCAGCGTGGGTGGCCTGAGGACAGGGGGGAGGAGGAGGAGGAGAGCATGGTCAGTCGCCATCTTGGTGAGGACACGGAAGTCTTGCCCGTTACCAGTCTGGCACGCATGGCTGACTTTATGTTACGTCTTAACCGTGACCCTCACGTTGTCAAAATGTTGGGTGACAGTCATTACTGGTTGGTGACACTTTTAGACCTCCGCTACAAGGAGAACTTTCACTCTCTTATTCCTGAGGTGGAGAGGTCTACAAAAATGTAGCAGTACCAGAAGGCCCTTGCTGCAGAACTGTTAAAAAAATTCCCATCTGAACATGCTAGCGGCAGAGGTCACAGTTCGTTGACCAATCAAGTCGTACAGGCGAGAGAGACGCAACTCCAATCCAGCAGAGTCAGGGGAACACTGTCAACATTCTGGGACAGTTTTCTGAGACCCGCCCAGCTTACAGGCCCTGAGGCGCGGGGTACTCTCACAAGGAGTGGAAAGTTTCAAAAGTTGGTGAGGGAGTACCTTGCCGACCGTACCAGCGTCCTCCGTGATTACTCTGTGCCTTTTAATTATTGGGTATCCAAGCTGGACACTTGGAATGATCTCGCTCTGTACGCCTTGGAGGTCCTGGCCTGCCCTGCAGCTAGCGTGTTATCGGAGCGTGTTTTTAGTCCCGCTGGGGGAATTATAACTGATAAGCGCACTCGCCTGTCAACTGACAATTAGTGTTGAGCCTCCCCCGTAGTGTTCGGGTTCAGTTCGCTTCGTCGAACACCGGGATGTTCGTGGAACTGTTCGTCGAACACCTTAGAACACCGTCGAACACCGTTAAAACCAATGGCAGGCAAACAAAAGCACATAGAAAACACCTTCAAAAGTGTCCAAAAGCTTACAAACTGCTCAGAAGACACTCTCTTTAAAAAAGCCGGCGGGCAATTCAGCAGCGGCATACACCGATACCCGACAATTTAGAACAGAAAGAAGAGAGCATCACACATAGATTAGATAGATAGAAACATGTCAGTTACATATATAAGAAGTACAGTGACAGTGTTGCTTACTGTATTTGTCATTTAGTGTTAAAGGATTTATTATAAAAAATAATAGTGTTTTCATGCACCGTCTCTTTATAAAAGCCAGCCGGCAATTCAACATCGGTACCTGACAATTTAGAATAGAAAGAATAGAGCATCGCACATAGATTAGATACATAGAAACATGTCAGTCACATATATAAGAAGTACAGTGATAGTGTTGATTACTGCACTTGTCATTTAGTGTTAAAATAAAGGATTTATTTAAAAAAAATTGGCGTGGGGTTCCCCGTAATTTTAGTCTCTAGCGGAGGTTAAGCAGATGGCTGGGGCAGATGTTTGAAGCTTGGGAAGGGGGTAATACCAATGGAGCTTCCCAGGCTACTAATATCAGCCCCCAGCTGAATACCTAGCCTTTACTAGCTATTAAAATGGGGGACCCCCCAAAAAAAAATGACGTGCGGTCCCCCCTATTTTAATAGCTAGCAAAGGCTAGGCAGACAGCTGGGGGCTGATATTAATAGCCCAGGAAGGGTGCCATGAATATTGGCCCCCTCCCAGGCTAGAAACAACAGCCGTAAGCCGTCCCAGAAAGGGCGCATCCATAGGATGCCCCAATTCTGGCACTTAGCCTCGCTCTTCCCATTGCCCTGTAGCGCTGGCAGTGGGGTAATAGGGCTGGGGTTGATGTCAGCTTATAATGCCAGCTGACATCAAGCCCAGGTTAGTAATGGAGAGGCGTCTATAAGACACCCCCATTACTAACCCCATAGTCAAAGTTAAAAAAAAACACAAACACCCAGAATAAAGTCCTTTAATTGAAATAAACACACAATTCTTTATTGTTCTAAATTAAACCATACTTACCCTCACGCCCATTCCAGCTGAAGCCAATGTCTTCTGCAATAAAAGTAAAATAATAAACCAACATCATCCTTACCTTTCTATGGTTCCCACGACGGCTCTAGCTCTGCTACATTCACAAGACAGGCTGGATCGCAGCCGAAAGCTGCCATCCAGCTTGCCATGCCGCAGGCATGCTTGCGCTCCTCAGTGTCTGGCTGTGACGGCATCCATATGAGCCGAGGTCATGTCCAATGAACTCAGCTCACCTCATGCATGTCACTGACAGCGTGGGCAAATTCTCCTGCGCTTGAATGGTAAACCCCCCTTTCCTCAGCTCACAGAGCTCGGCCTGGACCTTCTGCAGATGACTTCCCAAATCCGGGCTGAATATCACAATCTCGTCGAGGTAAGCTGTGGCGTACTTTTTGTGAGGGGCTAGGATTCGGTCTATGGCCCTCCGGAAGGTAGCTGGGTCTCTTTGCAGGCCCAATGGGCTTCTGGAAGCAACCATCAGGTGTTAAAGAGGTTGCCTTCTTCTTGGCACTTTGAGGGAGGAGGATTTGCCAGTAACCTATCGTAAGGTCCAGGGAGGTAATGTATCTGGCTGACCCTAGGTTTGATATGAGTTTGTCCGCAGGTATCGGATACGTGTAATTTTTAGCCCCTTTCTTCTAAATCACCTTGCTGCAGACTTCGGGAATTCTATTTGGCTTTTGGTTCAACTGCACATGTGCTTCTGTCAGAATTCCTTGTTCATCAACCTGCGTACGTCTTGGTAATGCAGAAAACAGGTCCCGGTACCGCTGAAGAAGTTCTCGGCACTGTTGTTTCTGAGCTTGTGACAATGTCTCTGCCATAGGGACATCATTAGTGTCACCTTCTGGTCTGTCCAGCCCACATGGAGTTTCAACTTGGTTTCTCTGTTGCCCAGCCTTGATGGATAGCAGCATGAGAGGATTTTGGAATAGAGAGGTGGTAGCGATTAACTGGCAGGTGGGACAGGTCTTGCAATATTTTAGGATTACACGGTGACATCTGGGCCAATAGTACCTCTGCATGACCCGTTGTTGAGTTTTGTCCACCTCCAGATGGCCACCAAGACATGTGAATGGGCCCTGTCCAACACCCTTTGCTTATATGATCCTGGAACCAATAATTTCTCCACTATCTCCTCCCTCACCTTAGTAACCAGGTACAATAAGTCCCCACTCAACATGAAATAGGGAAACCTGGTGTCAGCCCCCGACTCCTGTGCTATGCCGTTTATGACTGTTACCTTATTGAATGTCTGCCTCAGGGGATGCTACCTTATCCTCTTCACCAAATACACAGAAGGGAAACTCGTCCCAGCCTATGATGATTGAGTTCAACAAATTCGGGACCACATCTACCTCATGAGACTCAGTACCTCAGGCCATCTCAATGACACTCTGGCCACCGTATAGTCTTCAGCATCCCCGTGAATGCAGCAGACACCAGCCTTCTTCCCAGGGATCAATTGGGAAGTCCAGTAGTCCAGTCATTTGCAGGCCATTCACTGTTACAGGACAAGCTTGGGTCCCCTTGCTGGGTGGACAGTCCACACTGCAAGCTGGATATGCGTAGAAGGAACACCGGTGTCCCATGCTACAGTCCATTTGCTTGGTGGTCAGGGGACAATGGGCTACTATTTGACCTGGACCGTGACATTTCCAGCAAATTACATCCCCTGATGAGGGCCTTGGCATGACCTCTGCAGTACCCTTGGACTTTGGACGCCCCACCAACTTTTTAACCTCCGCCTCCCAGTATGAAATGGGTTGCCTCCCCATGGACCCTTCGACACACTGATACCTTTTGACCAGTCCGACCAAGTCATCGGAATTCCGGGAATCTCCCTGGGCAACCCAGATCTGCATCGGGCTCGGAAGGGAGTGCACACACCTGTCCATTACAACTCACTCCACCATCTGCGCTGGGGTAGGGGACTCTGGCTTTAACCACTTTTGGATGAGGTGCAGCAGATCAAACAGTGAGGGGGTTTGTCATGGTGATATGCCCAGCGGTGGTGTCACATAAGGTGTAGGAAAGACTAAGTGCAACACGTAGGGAAGAGGTGGGGGAAGCTCAAATACTAGGGAAAGGGGGAGTGGAGACCCCAAGGCAGATCTAATATCACCCTGCCTACCTCACCGTTACTATATAGGTTCCACACTTATCGCCGAGCAGGACCCTGAAGGGGGAGCGTGAGCACTAGGCAGGCCCCACTACAAACTATAGACAACAAGGTATAGAAACAAAGGGGATTAACTTAGCTTTAGCAGACACCAGAGGAGTAACAGCAACTGTCCTCCAAGGGCACCAGAGAAGATGCCAGCCGACTGCTGGTGCTCCAATCCTGTGCATAGAAACACCGGCGACTGCCTGGAACAAACTGAGGGTTGTTAACTGCCATGCAAAGGTGTGTCAATCAGCAGCAGGAGGGAGGTTGCCGCTGGGTCTTAAAGGAAGAAGGATTAAGAAGGTGTCTGCAATTCCAAGCGCAGTTACCTTCTACAGCTAGATACAGAGCAACTGTCAATTACACCTGACACCCATGACAGGTGGACCCGTTGAGCCCTGACAGACATTGTTACCCCCTAGCGTGACAAAATTTCTGTTTTCAACTTTTTATATTCTTTGGCATCCTGTAAAGCCAAATCATTAGTAGGCCTTTTGCGGCTTCCCTGTTAAGTATGGTGCCAGGACTTCCGCCCACAGATCTGGCTGGAGTTTCTCTTTATCGGCGACCCTTTCAAAAACGGTTAAAAAGGCCTTTATGTCATCAACAGGAGCCATTTTCTGCAAGGCTCTCCTCACTGCCTTTCGGACAGAGAAATCATATGCTGACATTGGAATCGGAGCTGTTGTCGTGCCACAAACCGCCTCTGTGAGTAAATCAATCTGCTGCTGCTGTTGTCGGAGCTGCTCCTGATGCTACTCCCATTTCTGCTGGAGCTGCTGCTGCTGTTTCTCCCGCTGCTGCGGCAGCTGTTTCAGCTGCTGCTGGTGCTGCAAATTTTTGCTTTGGACCAGGTGCTTGATCAGCTTTTCCATTTTGTCTAATTACTGTTCAATGTTCATAGCCACCTTCACCAAGGACATACAGTCTGCCCACAACCGTCACACTTGCTTCCTGGGGAACTAGCCCACACTTCTAAAACCAACTGTGGTAGATCGGCTCGCTTGGTTGCACATAGAGGTACACAGGAACACTGTCTCTTTAAATCTTCTGCTGAGTTTATTAAGAACACTGCATAAAATACAGTAATGTTAGCAAAAAGAAACACATAACCATAACGTATGGCACAGTACTTTTTGCTACGGGTAACTGCCCGCTACAGGAAAAAACAATCCCAGGTTTGTCTTTACTTCCTGTGATCAAAACAGCTCAGAGCTTTCACCTTCAGACCCTCCCCACACCAAAGTTCTGCAAGGCTGGGATTTTATCCTCTGAGTTGCTCTCTCTCTACAGGTGTTCTATCATCCCAGCACCAAAGATGGCTGTTTAACCCACTCATGTGCTGGAAACTTTTTCCTATATACAATTACTGCAGCTATCAATCTCAGTGTTACATATCTCCCATCCAATACTTTGCCAGTGACTTTGTCACAATATATATGTATATATAGATAAATATATATATATTGTGAGCCAGCGACCGGGATCGTATACGAGGGACGTTATATATCCCCCAGAATGTGTACAGAGACCTATTAAATCCATTGGAGTGCATTGCAGTCACAGACACAGCTGCGGCTGCAATGCAGGAATGAAGGTGAGCAATGACCTGGTCAGACTACCTGGCTAAGGCAAATTAAGTAAAACCTGGCAGGGCCTTCATTTCTTGGAGGAGGTCACAGGAGGCAGTAGGGCGGCCTCCTCCCTCCAACCCGGGTTTTCCAGCGGCTCTTGCCACAGGTCCTTTAAAATCCCTGCACTAAGGATTAGTGGTGTTCTATGTTGGAACCTGCTAGGAGCACAGCAGGGAAGCACAGCAGTATTGAGTGTGGCTGAACCACCACCTAGGAAGGCTCTGCACCTGTCAGGCTCTGAGTGGCCCGGCGTGGCCGTTGTCCCCGGCAACCGTTGTTTATGGGCTCATGTTAACCCGGCTGCGAACCGGAGGACTTTCTGTTTACCCGTGAGTTGCTGAATAAAAGCTGTTTATGTTGGACTTGCTTGGGTCACTGCCTCAGTTACTGCACGGTGTGAACACCGCCGCCTTACTATATATATATATATATATAGATATATATATATATATATATATATATATATATATATATGGTGTGTATATATATATATATATATATATATATATATATACAGTGCCTGGTGAAAGTATTTGGCCCCCTTGAACTTTTCTACCTTTTCCCACATTTCTGGCTTCCAACATAAAGATATAAAATTCTAATTTTTTTAGGAAGAATCAACAACAAGTAGGATTCAATCGTGAAGTGGAACAAAATTTATTGGATATTTTAAACTTTTTAAAAAAATTAAAAACTGAAAAGTGGGGCGTACAATATTATTCGGCCCCCTTGAGTTAATACTTTGTAGTGCCACCTTTTGATGCGATTACAGCTGCAAGTCACTTGGGGTAGGTCTATCAGTTTTGCACATCGATAGGCTGAAATTCTTGCCCATTCTTCCTTGCAAAACAGCTCGAGCTCAGTGAGGCTGGATGGAGAGCATTTGTGAACAGCAGTTTTCAGCTCTTTCCAAAGATTCTCTATTGGATTCAAGTCTGGACTTTGATTGGCCATTCTAACACCTGGATATGTTTATTTTTGAACCATTCCATTGTAGATTTTTCTTTATGTATGGGATCATTGTCTTGTTGGAAGATAAATCTCCGTCCCAGTCTAAGGTCTTTTGCAGACTGCAGCAGGTTTTCTTCCAGAATGGTCCTGTATTTGGCTCCGTCCATCTTCGCATCAATTTTAACCATCTTCCCTGTCCCTGCTGAGGAAAAGCAGGCCAAAACCATGATGCTGCCACCACCATGTTTGACAGTGGGGATGGTGTTTTGAGGGTGATGACCTGTGTTGCTTTTACGCCAAACATATCGTTTTGCATTGTGGCCAAAAAGTTCGATTTTGGTTTCATCTGACCAGAGCACCTTATTCCACATGTTTGGTGTGTCTCCCAGGTGGCTTGTGGCAAACTTCAAACCAGACTTTTTATGGATATCTTTGAGAAATGGCTTTCTTCTTGCCACACTTTCATAAAGGCCAGATTTGTGCAGTGTACGACTGATTGTTGTCCTATGGTCAGACTCTCCCACCTCAGCTGTAGATCTCTGCAGTTCATCCAGAGTGATCATGGGTGTTTTGGCTGCATCTCTGATCAGTCATCTCCTTGTTCGAGATGAAAGTTTAGAGGGACGGCCGGGTCTTGGTTGATTTGCAGTGGTCTGATACTCCTTTCATTTCAATATGATCGCTTGCACAGTGTTCCTTGAGATGTTTAAAACTTGGGAAATTTTTTTGAATCCATATCCAGTTTTAAACTTCGCCACAACAGTATCTTGGACCTGCCTGGTGTGTTCCTTGGTCTTCATGATGCTCTCTGCACTTGAAACAGAACCCTGAGATTATCTCAAAGCAGGTGCATTTATACGGAGACTTGATTATACACAGGTGGATTCTATTTATCATTACCAGTCATTTAGGACAACATTGGATCATTCAGAGATCCTCACTGAACTTCTGGAGTGAGTTTGCTGCACTGAAAGGAGCCGAATAATATTGCATGCCCCACTTTTCAGTTTTAAATTTTATTAAAAAGTTTAAAATATCCAATAAATTTCATTCCACTTCACGATTGAGTCCCACTTGTTGTTGATTCTTCCCCCCAAAATTAGAATTTTATATCTTTATGTTTGAAGCCAGAAAAGTGCCAAAAGGTAGAAAAATTCAAGGGGGCCAAATACTATCACAAGGCACTAGTGTTGAGCGAACATGCTCGACACTGCTCGGTACTAGTGTTGAGCCACCCCGTAGTGTTCGAGTTCGGTTCGGTTCGTCGAACACCCGTGTGTTCGCCGAACTGTTCGTCGAACACCTTCAAACACCGTTAAAACCAATGGCAGGCAAACAAAAACACATAGAAACACATAGAAAACACCTTCAAAGGTGTCCAAAAGCTGACAAACTGCTCAGAAGACACAACTAACACATGGAAAAGTGACAAGTACATATAGTCATGCGAAAAGAAAAGAGGTGGAGGAGTAAAAGGAGGGGGAGACACAGATATAGGCATGTCATGCCCTTCTAAAATCCAAAAAGTGAGAAGCCGACACGTTCAGTCCGCTCCTGCCCGTGCCACCTCCGTGTCGCCGGGTTTGTGCCAGAGCCGCGGTGAACCCTGATGGCCAGCCCCCCTCTCCCAATACTGGTGCCTGTCTGCTGGTGGGTCGAGCGAGCCCCCCTGTGGTGGAGGCAGCTCTAAGCTTTTTAATTTAAATTGTCTCTCTAATTTGAATGAATACACTTTAAATCCATTTACAAGGATCTATTGGAGGGCAAGTCTCATGCCAGCAGCCGCGTAATTCCAGCTCCAGTAGCGTCCACTAAAGCTGCTGCAGTTAAAAAGCTTTTATAAGGATTGAGCTCGGCTGTCCACCGCAAGGCATCCTACTGCCAGTCCCAGCCCCTATGCCTTGGGGTGCCTCCTGATACTCTTCACTGAGTATCCCATGGTCCCAAAGCATTTCCTTTGAAAAAATTAAGTGTCCAAACTACAGGTGGTGTAGCTTGCTTAACAACCGGGATAATCCGCTGACTAGCAGACACTGCTACTAGGCACAAAGTATTTCCTGGGCTAGATGCAGTTAAAAATTTGTAATTAGATAATCACGTTGGATGCTGAGAAAGCATTCCATAGAGTCTCCTGGCACGCCATATATGATTCTCTTAAAAAGCTTGGGGTAGGGGTCTAGGGGACCCTTTTATAGCCAAAATCACGGCCCTGTATCACAGTACGTCACCTAGGCTGAAGATAAATGGAACTGTAGCACCCTGAGGGCTCGGTTGCTACAGAGGTATTGCACCTCACCCAGAGGTGTGATATCTCACTCTCAGGTAAGGATAGAGTGTGGATCAGGACCCGACACCTGCATGCATTACACCACATTGCCGTGGGGCAGGGCGACCAATATGCCTCTGAGATGGGCACGACAGTCCCTGTTCCTGGCTGGAGTGGGGGGAGGGAACACTGAGGAAGGGGAACCCTGTAGTGCAGGAGCAGGGAGTAAGCAGTTCCTGGGTGCATTGAGAAGGGAGTATAAAAGGTGGGCACCATCTTAGTTCAGTGCAGAGAAGTCTGAGCAGAAGTGGCAGGGAGCAGGGGCTCTGCATGAGCTCTGCTCCGGAGGCGGGCCTAGTAACAGAGGCCCAGGCCTGGAAGAGGGAGAAGGAAGGAAGAGGAGCGGAGAAGGCTCCAGGAACGAGGAATGAAGGGATCCCAGGGGTGCGGACGGGCGAGTCGTCACCGCACGCCCGAATCCACCTGCGTGGAGGGGTCAGGCCAAAGGGGGAGACCGGTCCCCGAAACTAGTGGAGGCAGGAAACGACCCTCAGCTTGAAACCGGAGGCTGTGACATTTTATGTGGCGCAGCCCCTCGCTACACCCGCTAGGAAGGCACCACATAGGGTCAGGGAAACTGGCGCCAAGTTTACCAAGAGGAGGCCCGAGGCAGCCGGACAGAAGGGTTGGTAAGAAAGGCCAGACAAAGGACACACAAAGGGGGTCCTGTGAAGCGCTCCAAAGTTATCTGGGAGTTGTCTGAGCCCCTCACCTGGTGAGCACAGTACGACGTGGGCAGCCGTTACCTGCAGACGTGGTCTGGATAATAAGAACTGTGAGTAAAGGCCCTGGACTGCATCACTGACTCCGTGTCATTACTGCTGCTGCCCTGCACCATCACCCCCATCCTCCGCATACACTGCCCTGAGGCTATACTCCTCCCGTGGGGAGTTATGCTACGCTCTGCTGCACCCACAACACCAGCCTCAGCGGTCTGCCCTGCAGCGGCGGTTCACTCTGACCGCAATCCACGGGTGGCGTAGTCGGACATTTAAACATCAAAACCACATAAATAGTTCCGCCACTGGTTTGACCACCCTGAGCCACGGAACCGGGTCGCCGCCACGAAGACTACAACCACCAGCATCCACCAAAAAGGGTCCGGCTCCGGGTGTCCCAAGGCCCAGGGGGTGCATCAGAACATTTTCATCACCTTTCACAATCACCAATGGGACAAGGCAGGGATGTCCTCTGTCCCCTCTCTTATACATCCTAGTGACGGAGCACCTGCTCTCATCAATTCGCCATAACCCCAATATTAGGTGGATTGAGGTGGGAGGCACCGAGTACAAGTGCTCTCTATTTGCTGATGATGTCCTAGTTTATATCACTCAATCACATATATCCATCCATGCTGTTATGGCTGAAATAGATCACTTTGTTACATGGTCAAAATTTAAAATCAATGCAGCGAAGTCTGAGGCCCTCGATGTCTCCCTCCCCAAATCCATACAGGATTCCATCCAGTCCAACTTTCCCTTTGCCTGGCCCTCACAGGGTATCAAATACTTAGGAATTCCTATTCATAGAGACCTCTCCCGTCTATGTTATCTTAATTTTGGGCCCTTTATTGAACAACTCCATACAGACCACGGTTGGCAAGTTAGAACTGTAAGATTCACTACGTGAACCACTGGTGTTTTGTGGAAAAGCACATGTACACTGTGTTCCAAATTATTATGCAAAAAGTGTTTAGGAGTGATAAGGGAAGAATTTGTTTGTTTGTCAGTTAAACTCATTGATGGTGATGTGTGTCAGGGCTCTTTATATCACTGTAAGCAATTGCAGACACCTGTGCTAATTAGTTTGGCAGGTGTGTCCAATGAAAGGCAAGACTACTTAAGAAGGCTGTCTCACATTATTAAGCAGCCTACATTTTCTGCCAAAATGGGAAAGAAAAAGATGTGTCGGCTGCTGAGAAGCAACAAATTGTGGAGTGTTTAGGTCAAGGCATGACTACAATCAACATTGTGCGATGATCAGGATGAAGTGTCTTGGCAATCAAGAAGTATGTAGCTGATTCACAGTACACACGTGTGCGTGTTGATAAGGGCAAATTGAGGACTATTTCCTACAGGCAATTACGTCAGGTTAAAAGAGCAGCGGCAAAAAAGCCTTGTCATAGCAGCAGACAAGTTTTTGAAGCTGCTGGTGCCTCCAACGTCCCCCGAACAACAAGATGCAGGGTCCTTCAGAGGTTTGCAGCTGTGCATACGCCATCCTGTCGACCTCCTCTATCCACTTCACACAAGCAGAAACGGCTCCAGTGGGCCAAACATTACATGAAGACTGATTTCAAAACTGTTTTGTTCACGGATGAGTGCCGTGCAGCGCTCGATGGTCCAGATGGTTGGAGTGGAGGATGGCTGGTTGATGGACACCCCACGCAAACACGGCTACAGCGCCAACAAGGAGGAGGTGGAGTAATGTTTTGGGCTGGAATCATGGGGAGAGAGATTGTCGGCCCCATTAGGATCCCTGAAGGCGCTAAAGATGAACTCCATAATGTATGTGGATTTTCTCAAACAGCACTTCCTGCCATGGTTCAAGAAGAAGAACCGTGTATTTCACAGCAAGATCATTTTTTGCATGATAATGCACCATCTCATGCTGCACATAAAACATCTGCATCTCTGGCTGATATGCGCATAAAAGGGGACAAACTTATGGTGTGACCCCCATGCTCCCCTGACCTCTACCCCATTCAGAACCTCTGGACCATCATCAAAAGGAGTGTCTATGATGGCGGGAGGCAGTTCACATCTAAGCAACAGCTCTGGGAGGGTATTCTGTCCTCATGCAAAACAATTGAAGCAGAAACCATCCAAAACCTGACAAATTCAATGGACGAGAGAGTTCAGAAGCTCCTTTCGAACAAGGGGTCCTATGTGAAAATGTAACATCACCTAGAATAAAGTTTTGAGTTGAAAACTGTTTGATTTCAGTTTCTAATAACCTGCTAATGCTTATAATTTCAAAAATGACCATTTTTTTGGTCTTTATTAAAATGAAAAGGTTGATCGAAAAGTTTGGGGGATCTAAGAGTGTGGCAACCCAGTAGTCCTGATTACTTCGAATTCTGACAATATGAGGGTCATGTTGCAGGTAGTGCAGCAAGAAGGCACTTATGTGTCTTGCGCATCTCGGAGCCCCAAAATTATTTTCCGGACTAGATGCAGCTAAAAATTATTATTAATTTTAAATCTGGTGGAGCTTAGTATAGATGGCCTAATAGGATCAGTGCTGCACACTGCTACAAAGCCCAAATTATTTTCCAGTCAAGATACAGATAAACATGATTAGTAATTTTAAATCTGGTGGAGCTTATTATAGATGGCCTAATAGAATCAGTGCTGCACACTGCTACAAAGCCCAAATTATTTTCCAGCCAAGATACAGATAAACATGATTAGTAATTTGAAAGCTTAAAACGGTTGGTAGGGTGATTTTAACCAATCATCAAGCTTTTACTCTCCCCAGGAAGACACAGGGGTAGAAAAGTTGTTTCGGATCCATGATTTGTTCATCTTTATGAACGTGAGTCTGTCTACATTATCAGTGGAGAGCCGCGTGCGCTTATCTGTCAGCACACCACCAGCAGCGCTGAACACACGTTCAGACAGAACGCTGGCTGCGGGGCATGACAAGATCTCCAAGGCGTAAGTGGCTAGCTCCGGCCATTTATCCAGATTGGAAGCCCAAAAAGAGCAAGGGTCCAGTGACACAGTCATGGCTTCAATGTTTACTTGGAGATACTCCTGTACCATCGTCTCTAGGCGTTGACTATGTGTCAGACTTCTTGTCTCCTGTGGCCTTGCAAAGGATGGGCTAAAAAAGTGGTGAAATGATTCTGTAAAATTGATGTTACCAGCAGATACTGTGGTTCTGTTACGGTTTGAGTGCTGAACACTTGACGGTCCCACGGTTGGCAAGTTGGAACTGTGAGATTCACTACGTGCACCACTGGTGTTTTGTGGAAAAGCACATGTAAGATTCTGCAACAGTCTCTGCTGATGCTCCTGCATGCGTGCATCCCTTTCTATGGCAGGAATAATTTCTGCAATTTACTTTTGTACCGGGGATCTAACAGTGTGGCAACCCAGTAGTCAGGATTATTTCTAATTCTCACAATTCGAGGGTCATGTTGCAGGTAGTGCAGCAAGAAGGCACTCATGTGTGTTGCGCATCCAGGAGCACCAAGTCCCTGTTGTGTTGGTGGCGAGGTAACAATCATGCTTCCTTCCTCTGTCCTCTCCCCCCCAACCTCGCACAACAGAAATGTGATCAAGGTCTCCCTCATCTGATGAGTCTTCCATCAGTTCGTCCTCCACTTCTTCCTGGGCTCCTGCACCTTCCTCTCTAGTTTGGCTGCTACCATGCGCCCTGGTAAAACCATCTCCCCCACCCTCACATGCCTGCCGCCTTGGTGCTGCTGACCGTCTGGACCTTGCAGATGTTAGCCCTTCTGCATACAACTCCTCCAGCCCCTTGTCCTGCTGTCACCATAGTTACCCAGTGCCCAGTCAGCGACATGTAACGCCCCTGTCCATGCCTACTCGTCCAAGTGTCTGTGGTGAAATGCACCCTGTCACACACAGAGTTTCTCAAAGAAGCGGTGATGTTGTGTGCGACATGCTGGTGGAGCGCAGGCACACCTTTCTTTGAGAAGTAGTGCCGACTGGGCATCTGGTACTGGGGCACTGCGACGGACATAAGGTCTCGAAAATCTTCTGTGTCCACCAGGCGGAAAGGCAGCATTTCTGTAGCCAAGAGCTTGCAGATGGTGAAATTCAACCTCTTAGCTTTCTCATGGCTAGGAAGAAATGGTCTTTTACTTGTCCACATCTGAGGGACCGAGGGCTGGCTATTGTGCTTAGACGGGGTTGATAAGGGTGTCCCCGGCAAACTGCCGGTCTGTGAGGAAGATGCAGGCAGACATGTTAGGTTGCCTTGATCCAAAGGTGGTGCTATCGATGTCGGACAGCGCTCAACACCAGCTGGTGTTACCACCTCCAAAGAAAATGATGACCTGCCAATCACGCTGGCTGTTGCGGGTAAAGAGGTGGCAGGTCTGCGGCCCAAAACAGGTGTGACTGCTGTCCCCCCAGTCACAGAGGATGAAGAGGCCACGGATGCACAAGATATGGCAGACGGCGGTTGGCCCGGCCGGCTAGGCCGCATTGTAGCACACTGAGCTTCCCACTGCAACTTATGCTTCATGTCCATGTGCCGGTTCATGCATGAAGTACTCAAACTATGTATTTTTTGGCCTCTACTTAGCTTTTGCTGACAAATGTTATAGATAACACGAGTTGGGTCATCTTTATCGATCTGAAAAAATGCCCAGGCTATGCAAGGCTTAGCACCCATGCGACCTGAAGAGCCACCACGACTTGTGGTGAGAGGCAGAGTTGTGTTTGAGGATGCAGTTGTTGACGTGCTTCCAGTACTACGTCTCTGTCCAGGAAGGCGCAACCTGACCTCGTCGTCACTAGCATCTTCCTCCACCTCCTCTGCTGACCTCATCTCTTGGCTGACTGTGGGTTGACAGTAAGTGGGATCTCCAACCTCATCATCATCACCCTGTGCGTTATCACACCCGTCGTCCTCAGAGCCAACCTGTTCCTGCCCTGACAAAAAACTAAAGTTGTCGCTCCAATAAGGTATTTGAGTCTCATCGTCGTCTTCCTCATTGTCTCCACCAACAGGAGTTACAGTTTGGGAATGAGGGTCTACATTATGGTCAGAACCTTCTGCGTCTGGTCCTGGATCCGACTCATAAAGATTCTGGGCATCAGTGCAGATCATTTCCTCGTCTGGATTCACAGAAGAGCTGGAGTCGACCTCTGATTCCCAGGCTATAGTATGAGTAAACAGCTCTGCAGACTCAACCATCTGTTCTACCTCATACTCAGACGGGCAGCTGGAGATTTGGGAGCTGTGAGGAAGCAAGTGCGATTGGGGTGACACCTTTGAGGACTGGAGTATTTGTGATGTTGAAGTTGATGTGGAGGAGAGCCCACTTAAAGGAGCACTTGATATCCGTTGAAGCACCTGCTGTTTTTGTGCCTCATCTGGAATTTGTAGCGATTGGCGTGGCCGTAAGAAAGGGATCTTATCACATTGTCCGCTAAAAGAAGTAGACATTTTAGTTTGGCTGGAAGATGGTCTTTCTTCTGCAGATGTTACTGTTGCTTTAACACCTACCCCACGGACACAACCTTTTTTCCCCTTCCCAACACGCCCATTCCCCTTTCCACCAGCAGCAGGCCTTTTTCCACTCATTTTGGTGGCTAACTAATTCACAACTCTGGAGTTGTTTGCACAAAAAAACAATGGATGGGAACCGAGCAGAGCTGAGTGGCCAAACTGTGGTATTAGGCCAAAACTATTGGCTGGGTTAGATGCAGAAAAAAATTATATTCAATTTGCAACCTGATGGAGGTCAGTATAGATGGACTAATAGAACAAGTCCCACACACTGCTAGAAGCCCAAATATTTTTTCAGAGGTAGATGCAGAAAAAAAATATATTCAGTTTGCAACCTGATGGAGGTCAGTATAGATGGACTAATAGAGAAAGTCCCACAAACTGCTAGAAGGCCAAATATTTTTTCAGAGCTAGATGCACATATAAATTATTTTTAATTTGCAACCTGATGGAGGTCAGTATAGATGGACTAATAGAGAATGTCCCACACACTGCTAGAAGGCCAAATATTTTTTCAGAGCTAGATGCAGAAAAAAATTATATTCAGTTTACAACCTGATGGAGGTCAGTATAGATGGACTAATAGAACAAGTCCCACACACAGCTAGAAGGCCAAATATTTTTTCAGAGGTAGATGCAGATAAAAATTATTTTTAATTTGCAGCCTGATGGAGGTCAGTATAGATGGACTAATAGAGAAAGTCCCACACACTGCTAGAAGGCCAAATATTTTTTCAGAGCTAGATGCAGACAAAAAATTATTTTGAATTTGCAACCTGATGGAGGTCAGTATAGATGGACTAATAGAGAAAGTCCCATACACTGCTAGAAGGCCAAATATTTTTTCAGAGCTAGATGCAGAAAAAAAATTATTTTTAATTTGCAACCTGATGGAAGTCAGTATAGATGGACTAATAGAGAAAGTCCCACACACAGCTAGAAGCCCAAATATTTTTTCAGAGGTAGATGCAGATAAAAATTATTTTTAATTTGCAACCTGATGGAGGTCAGTATAGATGGACTAATAGAGAAAGTCCCACACACTGCTAGAAGGCCAAATATTTTTTCAGAGCTGGATGCAGAAAAAAATTATATTCAGTTTGCAACCTGATGGAGGTCAGTATAGATGGATTAATAGAACAAGTCCCACACACAGCTAGAAGCCCAATATTTTTTCAGAGGTAGATGCAGAAAAAAAATATATTCAGTTTGCAACCTGATGGAGGTCAGTATAGATGGACTAATAGAATGATGCTATGCCCAAAAGATTTTACTTCACTAGGTGCAGTAAAAAAATTGGTATTCTATACACAGGTGGTATATCTTGCAACACAGATAGGCTACTCCACTGACTAACACACTCTGCAATAGGCCAAAAAGGATTAGCTTTGCTAGATTCAGCCAAATGCTGTGAAAAAAACTTGCACAGCACTGGCACAGACCTGCCTGGCAAAAACTGATAGGAACTGATGTAACCTAGTCCTGAAAAGGACTGCAATTACAATTAGTCTTTACTTCCACAATCTATCTATTTAAGAGCACAGACCTGCCTGATAAAAGTCGTAGGAACTAGGAAATGCTGTAAACTAGTCCTTAAAAGGACTGCAATCACAACTATTCCCTACTCCCAAGCTATCTGTAGATTTGTGCGAAAATTGGCTTGAAATTAACAAGGTATAGCGCACACAGCAACAGCGGTGCCGTCTAACACGCAGCTGCAGTAGTGAGAAAATGGTGGCGACGGGGGAAAATGGCTTGGTCTTATAGGGCAAGGACATGTGACATACACTGCCAATGACACATGCCCTTGCTTGTGTGAAAAAAAGCACTTCACTCCGTGTGTGCGCTGCTGATAGGCTGACAGATTGCACCTCCCCACTGCAAATGCGGGAAAGAGAAAAAAGAATGGAGATCTTCATTATTCCTGCAGAGATCCATCCCCTGCCCCTCCCCCTACCCCGCTGTACACTCAAACTGCGTATTAACATTAATTTTCATCATTACTGAGAAAAAATCCAGTTATGATTTTGGTGCACGAACAGTTATCGAACATAACCTCGAACAGCCGAATTTTTCTCAAACGTTCGTGTTCGCCGAACGGCTCGAACACCGCCCAAAACATCTCGAATTTGAGATTGGCGAACAGTTCGAGTCGAACAACGCTCATCTCTACTCGGTACTCGCCCGAGCATCACGCTACTCGGGATGTTCGGCGAGCACCGAGCATTTCCGGGTTACTCGGGAGGGAGCTCGGGTCTCCGCCCTGCATGTTTGGCGCTCTTTACAGAGCCAATGAACATGCAGGGATTGCTAGCCAGTCACCGTAATGCCGCAGCCGTCACTTAGAGTATTTAAAACCGGGCGCCGCCATCTTGGACACAGTCGCTCTGGATCAGACAGTGTAGGGACAGTGCTGCTGATTTAGGGAGAGATATAAACTGCAAAATATTTAGTGTAGGGTCTCTAAAGGCTGCCAGATCAAACAAACAGTCCTTCTCAGGACTAATATCCATCCTAGATATCAGGCAGGCAGGCTGTATAGGAGACGCAGTGGTTATACCAGCAAACGCTGCATTAAAGTCCGGTGTGCTGCTCCTGTTGCTGAAATTGCTGGACTTAGCTCCAGGTCTCAGGGGACAGGAAAAATCCTTTTTTTTTTCATCTAAATCCTCTTTTTTTATTCCTCCTTCACACTGTACAAATACCCGTCTTATTAACATTTTGGTGCCCCCCCCCAAAAAAAAAGCGTGTCTCTGATTTTTCAGACACAAATATGTCTGTTGAAAGTAGTCAGGTGTAGGCTAGAGAAACAGAAGTGTTGTTTTGCACTTCCACTGTTCAAACCTCTGTATTATCCACTTTTGGGCCATTTATATCTAAAAAAAAACTGTTTGAGTGTGTCGCTCACTGTTCAGCCGCAAATATATCTATTTAAAAAGGTCTGGTATACCCCAGTAAACAATAACTGTGGTTTTGCCATCCCACGGTAAAAAATCACTATTATTCAGGTTTTGGTATATTTTCCATAAAGAAAAACAGTAGTGTCTCCTGACTGTTGTGACACAAAAATATATCTGTTGAAAATAGTCTGGTGTAGGCTTGACAAATCCCAGTGTGGTTTTGCAGTTCCACGGGTCAAATCTCTGTACTATCCAGTTTTGGGCCTTTGGTATCTAAAAAAAAACAGTTTGAGTGTGTCGCTCACTGTTCAGCCGCAAATCTATATATTTAAAAAAGTCTGGTATACCCCAGTAAACAATAACTGTGGTATTGCCATCCCTCGGTAAAAAATCTCTATTATTCAAGTTTTGGTATATTTTCCGTAAAGAAAAACAGTATTGTCTCCTGACTGTTGTGACACAAAAATATATCTGTCGAAAATAGTCTGGTGTAGGTCCGACAAATCCCAGTGAGGTTTTGCAGTTCCAGGGGTCAAATCACTGTTCTATCCAGTTTTGGGCCTTTGGTATCTAAAAAAAACACAGTTTGAGTGTGTCGCTCACTGTTCAGCCACAAATCTATATATTTACATAAGTCTGGTATACCCCAGTAAACAATAACTGTGGTTTTGCTATCCCATGGTAAAAAAATCTCTATTATTCAGGTTTTGGTATATTTTCCGTAAAGAAAAACAGTAGTGTCTACTGACTGTTGTGACACAAAAATATATCTGTTGAAAATAGTCTGGTGTAGGCCCGACAAATCCCAGTGTGGTTTTGCAGTTCCACGGGTCAAATCTCTGTACTATCCAGTTTTGGGCCTTTGGTATCTAAAAAAAAACCAATTTGAGTGTGTCGCTCAATGTTCAGCTGCAAATCTATATATTTTAAAAAAGTCTGGTATACCCCAGTAAACAATAACTGTGGTTTTGCCATCCCACGGTAAAAAATCTCTATTATTCAGGTTTTGGTATATTTTCTGTAAAGAAAAACAGTAGTTTCTCCTGACTGTTGTGACACAAAAATATATCTGTTGAAAATAGTCTGGTGTAGTCTCGACAAATCGCAGTGTGGTTTTGTAGTTCCACGGGTCAAATCTCTGAACTATCCAGTTTTGGGCATTTGGTATCTAAAAAAAAAACAGTTTGAGTGTGTAGCTCACTGTTCAGCCGCAAATCTATATATTTAAAAAAGTCTGGTATACCCCAATAAACAATAACTGTGGTTTTGCCATCCCACGGTAAAAAATCTCTATTATTCAGGTTTTGGTATATTTTACGTAAATAAAAACAGTAGTGTCTACTGACTGTTGTGACACAAAAATATATCTGTTGAAAATAGTCTGGTGTAGGCCCGACAAATCCCAGTGTGGTTTTGCAGTTCCGCGGGTCAAATCTCTGTACTATACAGTTTTGGGCCTTTGGTATCTAAAAAAACACAGTTTGAGTGTGTCGCTCACTGTTCAGCCGCAAATCTATATATTTAAAAAAGTCTGGTATACCCCAGTAAACAATAACTGTGGTTTTGCCATCCCACGGTTAAAAATCTCTATTATTCATGTTTTGGTATATTTTACGTAAAGAAAAACAGTAGTGTCTCCTGACTGTTGTGACACAAAAATATATCTATTGAAAATAGTCTGGTGTAGGCTTGTCAAATCCCAGTGTGGTTTTGCAGTTCCAAGGGTCAAATCTCTGTACTATCCAGTTTTGGGCCTTTGGTATCTAAAAAAAAAACAATTTGAGTGTGTCGCTCACTGTTCAGCTGCAAATCTATATATTTAAATAAAGTCTGGTATACCCCAGTAAACAATAACTGTGGTTTTGCCATCCCACAGTAAAAAATCTCTATTATTCAGGTTTTGGTATATTTTCTGTAAAGAAAAACAGTAGTTTCTCCTGACTGTTGTGACACAAAAATATATCTGTTGAAAATAGTCTGGTGTAGGCTCGACAAATCCCAGTGTGGTTTGGCAGTTCCACGGGTCAAATCTCTGTACTATCCTATTTTGGGCCTTTGGTATCTAAAAAAAAACAGTTTGAGTGTGTCGCTCACTGTTCAGCCGCAAATCTATATATTTAAAAAAGTCTGGTATACCCCAGTAAACAATAACTGTGGTTTTGCCATCCCACGCTAAAAAATCTCTATTATTCAGGTTTTGCTATATTTTCCGTAAAGAAAAACAGTAGTGTCTCCTGACTGTTGTGACACAAAAATATATCTGTTGAAAATAGTCTGGTGTAGGATCGACAATTCCCAGTGTGGTTTTGCAGTTCCACGGGTCAAATCTCTGTACTATCCAGTTTTGGGCCTTTGGTATCTAAAAAAACACAGTTTGAGTGTGTAATTCACTGTTCAGCCACAAATCTCTATATTTAAAAAGTCTGGTATACCCCAGTAAACAATAACTGTGGTTTTGCATCCCACGGTAAAAAATCTCTATTATTCAGGTTTTGGTATATTTTCCGTAAAGAAAAACAGTAGTGTCTATTGACTGCTGTGACACAAAAATATATCTGTTGAAAATAGTCTGGTGTAGGCTTGACAAATCCCAGTGTGGTTTTGCAGTTCCACAGGTCAAATCTCTGTGCTATCCTATTTTGGGCCTTTGGTATCTAAAAAAAAACAGTTTGAGTGTGTCGCTCACTGTTCATCCGCAAATCTATATATTTAAAAAAGTCTGGTATACCCCAGTAAACAATAACTGTGGTTTTGCCATCCCACGGTAAAAAATCTCTATTATTCAGCTTTTGGTATATTTTAAGGAAAGAAAAACAGTAGTGTCTCCTGACTGTTGTGACACAAAAATATATTTGTTGAAAATAGTCTGGTGTAGGTTCGACAAATCTCAGTGAGGTTTTGCAGTTCCACCGGTCAAATCTCTGTACTATCCAGTTATGGGCCTTTGGTATCTAAATAAAAAACAATTTGAGTGTGTCGCTCACTGTTCAGCTGCAAATCTATATATTTTAAAAAAGTCTGGTATACCCCAGTAAACAATAACTGTGGTTTTGCCACCCCACGGTAAAAAATCTCTATTATTCAGGTTTTGGTATATTTTCTGTAAAGAAAAACAGTAGTTTCTCCTGACTGTTGTGACACAAAAATATATCTGCTGAAAATAGTCTGGTGTAGGCTCAACAAATCCAAGTGTGGTTTTGCAGTTCCACGGGTCAAATCTCTGTACTATCCAGTTTTGGGCCTTTGGTATCTAAAAAAAAGCAGTTTGAGTGGGTCGCTCGCTCTTCAGCCGCAAATCTATATATTTAAAAAAGTCTGGTCTACCCCAGTAAACAATAACTGTGGTTTTGCCATCCCACGGTAAAAAATCTCTATCATTCAGCTTTTGGTATATTTTCCGTAAAGAAAAACAGTAGTGTCTCCTGACTGTTGTGACACAAAAATATATCTGCTGAAAATAGTCTGGTGTAGGCTCAACAAATCCCAGTGTGGTTTTGCAGTTCCACGGGTCGAATCTCTGTACTATCCAGTTTTGGGCCTTTGGTATCTAAAAAAAAAAACAGTTTGAGTGTGTAATTCACTGTTCAGCAACAAATCTCTATATTTAAAAAGTCTGGTATACCCCAGTAAACAATAACGGTGGTTTTGCCATCCCACGGTAAAAAATCTCTATTATTCAGGTTTTGGTATATTTTCCGTAAAGAAAAACAGTAGTGTCTACTGACTGTTTTGACACAAAAATATATCTGTTGAAAATAGTCTGGTGTAGGCTCGACAAATCCCAGTGTGGTTTTGCAGTTCCACGGGTCAAATCTCTGTACTATCCAGTTTTGGGCCTTTGGTATCTAAAAAAACACAGTTTGAGTGTGTCGCTCACTGTTCAGACGCAAATCTATATATTTAAAAAAGTCTGGTATACCCCAGTAAACAATAACTGTGGTTTTGCCATCCCACGGTAAAAAATCTCTATTATTCATGTATTGGTATATTTTCCGTAAAGAAAAACAGTAGTGTCTCCTGACTGTTGTGACACAAAAATATATTTGTTGAAAATAGTCTGGTGTAGGCTCGACAAATCTCAGTGTGGTTTTGCAGTTCCACCGGTCAAATCTCTGTACTATCCAGTTATGGGCCTTTGGTATCTAAAAAAAAAACAGTTTGAGTGGGTCGCTCACTGTTCAGCCGCAAATCTATATATTTAAAAAAGTCTGGTATACCCCAGTAAACAATAACGGTGGTTTTGCCATCCCACGGTAAAAAATCTCTATTATTCAGGTTTTGGTATATTTTCCGTAAAGAAAAACAGTAGTGTCTACTGACTGTTGTGACACAAAAATATATCTGTTGAAAATAGTCTGGTGTAGGCTCGACAAATCCCAGTGTGGTTTTGCAGTTCCACGGGTCAAATCTCTGTACTATCCAGTTTTGGGCCTTTGGTATCTAAAAAAACACAGTTTGAGTGTGTAATTCACTGTTCAGCCACAAATCTCTATATTTAAAAAGTCTGGTATACCCCAGTAAACAATAACTCTGGTTTTGCCATCCCACGGTAAAAAATCTCTATTATTCAGGTTTTGGTATATTTTCCGTAAAGAAAAACATTAGTGTCTACTGACTTTTGTGACACAAAAATATATCTGTTGAAAACAGTCTGGTGTAGGCCCGACAAATCCCAGTGTGGTTTTGCAGTTCCACGGGTCAAATCTCTGTACTATCCAGTTTTGGGCCTTTGGTATCTAAAAAAACACAGTTTGAGTGTGTCGCTCACTGTTCAGCCGCAAATCTATTTATTTAAAAAAGTTTGGTATACCCCAGTAAACAATACCTGTGGTTTTGCCATCCCACGGTAAAAAATCTCTATTATTCAGGTTTTGGTATATTTTCCGTAAAGAAAAACAGTTGTGTCTCCTGACTTTTGTGACACAAAAATATATCTGTTGAAAATAGTCTGGTGTAGGCTTGACAAATCCCAGTGTGGTTTTGCAGTTCCACAGGTCAAATCTCTGTGCTATCCTATTTTGGGCCTTTGGTATCTAAAAAAAAACAGTTTGAGTGTGTCGCTCACTGTTCAGCCGCAAATCTATATATTTAGAAAAGTCTGGTATACCCCAGTAAACAATAACTGTGGTTTTGCCATCCCACGGTAAAAAATCTCTATTATTCAGCTTTTGGTATATTTTAAGGAAAGAAAAACAGTAGTGTCTCCTGACTGTTGTGACACAAAAATATATTTGTTGAAAATAATCTGGTGTAGGCTCGACAAATCTCAGTGTGGTTTTGCAGTTCCACCGGTCAAATCTCTGTACTATAAAGTTATGGGCCTTTGGTATCTAAAAAAAAAACAGTTTGAGTGGGTCGCTCACTGTTCAGCCGCAAATCTATATATTTAAAAAAGTCTGGTATACCCCAGTAAACAATAACTGTGGTTTTGCCATCCCACGGTAAAAAATCTCTATTATTCAGGTTTTGGTATATTTTCCATAAAGAAAAACAGTAGTGTCTCCTGACTGTTGTGACACAAAAATATATCTGTTGAAAACAGTCTGGTGTAGGCCCGATAAATCCCAGTGTGGTTTTGCAGTTCCACGGGTCAAATCTCTGTACTATCCAGTTTTGGGCCTTTGGTATCTAAAAAAACACAGTTTGAGTGTGTCGCTCACTGTTCAGCCGCAAATCTATTTATTTAAAAAAGTTTGGTATACCCCAGTAAACAATAACTGTGGTTTTGCCATCCCACGGTAAAAAATCTCTATTATTCAGGTTTTGGTATATTTTCCGTAAAGAAAAACAGTTGTGTCTCCTGACTTTTGTGACACAAAAATATATCTGTTGAAAATAGTCTGGTGTAGGATCGACAAATCCCAGTGTGGTTTTGCAGTTCCACGGGTCAAATCTCTGTACTATCCAGTTTTGGGCCTTTGGTATCTGAAAAAACACAGTTTGAGTGTGTCGCTCACTGTTCAGCCACAAATCTATATATTTAAATAAGTCTGGTATACCCCAGTAAACAATAACTGTGGTTTTGCTATCCCATGGTAAAAAATCTCTATTATTCATGTATTGGTATATTTTCCATAAAGAAAAACAGTAGTGTCTCCTGACTGTTGTGACACAAAAATATATCTGTTGAAAATAGTCTGGTGTAGGCTTGACAAATCCCAGTGTGGTTTTGCAGTTCCACGTGTCAAATCTCTGTACTATCCAGTTTTGGGCCTTTGGTATCTAAATAAAAAACAATTTGAGTGTGTCGCTCACTGTTCAGCTGCAAATCTATATATTTTAAAAAAGTCTGGTATACCCCAGTAAACAATAACGGTGGTTTTGCCATCCCACGGTAAAAAATCTCTATTATTCAGGTTTTGGTATATTTTCCGTAAAGAAAAACAGTAGTGTCTACTGACTGTTGTGACACAAAAATATATCTGTTGAAAATAGTCTGGTGTAGGCTCGACAAATCCCAGTGTGGTTTTGCAGTTCCACGGGTCAAATCTCTGTACTATCCAGTTTTGGGCCTTTGGTATCTAAAAAAACACAGTTTGAGTGTGTCGCTCACTGTTCAGACGCAAATCTATATATTTAAAAAAGTCTGGTATACCCCAGTAAACAATAACTGTGGTTTTGCCATCCCACGGTAAAAAATCTCTATTATTCATGTATTGGTATATTTTCCGTAAAGAAAAACAGTAGTGTCTCCTGACTGTTGTGACACAAAAATATATCTGTTGAAAATAGTCTGGTGTATGCTTGACAAATCCCAGTGTGGTTTTGCAGTTCCACAAGTCAAATCTCTGTGCTATCCTATTTTGGGCCTTTGGTATCTAAAAAAAAACAGTTTGAGTGTGTCGCTCACTGTTCAGCCGCAAATCTATATATTTAAAAAAGACTGGTATACCCCAGTAAACAATAACTGTGGTTTTGCCATCCCACGGTAAAAAATCTCTATTATTCAGCTTTTGGTATATTTTAAGGAAAGAAAAACAGTAGTGTCTCCTGACTGTTGTGACACAAAAATATATTTGTTGAAAATAGTCTGGTGTAGGCTCGACAAATCTCAGTGTGGTTTTGCAGTTCCACCGGTCAAATCTCTGTACTATCCAGTTATGGGCCTTTGGTATCTAAAAATAAAACAGTTTGAGTGGGTCGCTCACTGTTTAGCCGCAAATCTATATATTTAAAAAAGTCTGGTATACCCCAGTAAACGATAACTGTGGTTTTGCCATCCCACGGTAAAAAATCTCTATTATTCAGGTTTTGGTATATTTTCCATAAAGAAAAACAGTAGTGTCTCCTGACTGTTGTGACACAAAAATATATCTGTTGAAAACAGTCTGGTGTAGGCCCGACAAATCCCAGTGTGGTTTTGCAGTTGCACGGGTCAAATCTCTGTACTATCCAGTTTTGGGCCTTTGGTATCTAAAAAAACACAGTTTGAGTGTGTCGCTCACTGTTCAGCCACAAATCTATATATTTAAATAAGTCTGGTATACCCCAGTAAACAATAACTGTGGTTTTGCTATCCCATGGTATAAAATCTCTATTATTCATGTATTGGTTTATTTTCCATAAAGAAAAACAGTAGTGTCTCCTGACTGTTGTGACACAAAAATATATCTGTTGAAAATAGTCTGGTGTAGGCTTGACAGATCCCAGTGTGGTTTTGCAGTTCCACGTGTCAAATCTCTGTACTATCCAGTTTTGGGCCTTTGGTATCTAAATAAAAAACAATTTGAGTGTGTCGCTCACTGTTCAGCTGCAAATCTATATATTTTAAAAAAGTCTGGTATACCCCAGTAAACAATAACTGTGGTTCTGCCACCCCACGGTAAAAAATCTCTATTATTCAGGTTTTGGTATATTTTCTGTAAAGAAAAACAGTAATTTCTCCTGACTGTTGTGACACAAAAATATATCTGCTGAAAATAGTCTGGTGTAGGCTCAACAAATCCAAGTGTGGTTTTGCAGTTCCACGGGTCAAATCTCTGTACTATCCAGTTTTGGGCCTTTGGTATCTAAAAAAAAGCAATTTGAGTGGGTCGCTCGCTCTTCAGCCGCAAATCTATATATTTAAAAAAGTCTGGTATACCCCAGTAAACAATAACTGTGGTTTAGCCATCCCACGGTAAAAAATCTCTATTATTCAGCTTTTGGTATATTTTAAGGAAAGAAAAACAGTAGTGTCTCCTGACTGTTGTGACACAAAAATATATTTGTTGAAAATAGTCTGGTGTAGGCTCGACAAATCTCAGTGTGGTTTTGCAGTTCCACCGGTCAAATCTCTGTACTATAAAGTTATGGGCCTTTGGTATCTAAAAAAAAAACAGTTTGAGTGGGTCGCTCACTGTTCAGCCGCAAATCTATATATTTAAAAAAGTCTGGTATACCCCAGTAAACAATAACTGTGGTTTTGCCATCCCACGGTAAAAAATCTCTATTATTCAGGTTTTGGTATATTTTCCATAAAGAAAAACAGTAGTGTCTCCTGACTGTTGTGACACAAAAATATATCTGTTGAAAACAGTCTGGTGTAGGCCCGACAAATCCCAGTGTGGTTTTGCAGTTGCACGGGTCAAATCTCTGTACTATCCAGTTTTGGGCCTTTGGTATCTAAAAAAACACAGTTTGAGTGGGTCGCTCACTGTTCAGCCGCAAATCTATTTATTTAAAAAAGTTTGGTATACCCCAGTAAACAATACCTGTGGTTTTGCCATCCCACGGTAAAAAATCTCTATTATTCAGGTTTTGGTATATTTTCCGTACAGAAAAACAGTTGTGTCTCCTGACTTTTGTGACACAAAAATATATCTGCTGAAAATAGTCTGGTGTAGGATCGACAAATCCCAGTGTGGTTTTGCAGTTCCACAGGTCAAATCTCTGTACTATCCAGTTTTGGGCCTTTGGTATCTAAAAAAACACAGTTTGAGTGTGTCGCTCACTGTTCAGCCACAAATCTATATATTTAAATAAGTCTGGTATACCCCAGTAAACAATAACTGTGGTTTTGCTATCCCATGGTAAAAAATCTCTATTATTCATGTATTGGTTTATTTTCCATAAAGAAAAACAGTAGTGTCTCCTGACTGTTGTGACACAAAAATATATCTGTTGAAAATAGTCTGGTGTAGGCTTGACAGATCCCAGTGTGGTTTTGCAGTTCCACGTGTCAAATCTCTGTACTATCCAGTTTTGGGCCTTTGGTATCTAAATAAAAAACAATTTGAGTGTGTCGCTCACTGTTCAGCTGCAAATCTATATATTTTAAAAAAGTCTGGTATACCCAGTAAACAATAACTGTGGTTTTGCCACCCCACGGTAAAAAATCTCTATTATTCAGGTTTTGGTATATTTTCTGTAAAGAAAAACAGTAATTTCTCCTGACTGTTGTGACACAAAAATATATCTGCTGAAAATAGTCTGGTGTAGGCTCAACAAATCCAAGTGTGGTTTTGCAGTTCCACGGGTCAAATCTCTGTACTATCCAGTTTTGGGCCTTTGGTATCTAAAAAAAAGCAGTTTGAGTGGGTCGCTCGCTCTTCAGCCGCAAATCTATATATTTAAAAAAGTCTGGTATACCCCAGTAAACAATAACTGTGGTTTAGCCATCCCACGGTAAAAAATCTCTATTATTCAGCTTTTGGTATATTTTAAGGAAAGAAAAACAGTAGTGTCTCCTGACTGTTGTGACACAAAAATATATTTGTTGAAAATAGTCTGGTGTAGGCTCGACAAATCTCAGTGTGGTTTTGCAGTTCCACCGGTCAAATCTCTGTACTATAAAGTTATGGGCCTTTGGTATCTAAAAAAAAAACAGTTTGAGTGGGTCGCTCACTGTTCAGCCGCAAATCTATATATTTAAAAAAGTCTGGTATACCCCAGTAAACAATAACTGTGGTTTTGCCATCCCACGGTAAAAAATCTCTATTATTCAGGTTTTGGTATATTTTCCATAAAGAAAAACAGTAGTGTCTCCTGACTGTTGTGACACAAAAATATATCTGTTGAAAACAGTCTGGTGTAGGCCCAACAAATCCCAGTGTGGTTTTGCAGTTCCACGGGTCAAATCTCTGTACTATCCAGTTTTGGGCCTTTGGTATCTAAAAAAACACAGTTTGAGTGTGTCGCTCACTGTTCAGCCGCAAATCTATTTATTTAAAAAAGTTTGGCATACCCCAGTAAACAATACCTATGGTTTTGCCATCCCACGGTAAAAAATCTCTATTATTCAGGTTTTGGTATATTTTCCGTAAAGAAAAACAGTTGTGTCTCCTGACTTTTGTGACACAAAAATATATCTGTTGAAAATAGTCTTGTGTAGGCTCGACAAACCCCAGTGTGGTTTTGCAGTTCCACAGGTCAAATCTCTGTACTATCCAGTTTTGGGCCTTTGGTATCTAAAAAAACACAGTTTGAGTGTGTCGCTCACTGTTCAGCCACAAATCTATATATTTAAATAAGTCTGGTATACCCCAGTAAACAATAACTGTGGTTTTGCTATCCCATGGTAAAAAATCTCTATTATTCATGTATTGGTATATTTTCCATAAAGAAAAACAGTAGTGTCTCCTGACTGTTGTGACACAAAAATATATCTGTTGAAAATAGTCTGGTGTAGGCTTGACAGATCCCAGTGTGGTTTTGCAGTTCCACGTGTCAAATCTCTGTACTATCCAGTTTTGGGCCTTTGGTATCTAAATAAAAAACAATTTGAGTGTGTCGCTCACTGTTCAGCTGCAAATCTATATATTTTAAAAAAGTCTGGTATACCCCAGTAAACAATAACTGTGGTTTTGCCACCCCACGGTAAAAAATCTCTATTATTCAGGTTTTGGTATATTTTCTGTAAAGAAAAACAGTAGTTTCTCCTGACTGTTGTGACAAAAAAATATATCTGCTGAAAATAGTCTGGTGTTGGCTCAACAAATCCAAGTGTGGTTTTGCAGTTCCACGGGTCAAATCTCTGTACTATCCAGTTTTGGGCCTTTGGTATCTAAAAAAAAGCAGTTTGAGTGGGTCGCTCGCTCTTCAGCCGCAAATCTATATATTTAAAAAAGTCTGGTATACCCCAGTAAACAATAACTGTGGTTTTGCCATCCCACGGTAAAAAATCTCTATCATTCAGCTTTTGGTATATTTTCCATAAAGAAAAACAGTAGTGTCTCCTGACTGTTGTGACACAAAAATATATCTGCTGAAAATAGTCTGGTGTAGGCTCAAGAAATCCCAGTGTGGTTTTGCAGTTCCACGGGTCGAATCTCTGTACTATCCAGTTTTGGGCCTTTGGTATCTAAAAAAACACAGTTTGAGTGTGTCGCTCACTGTTCAGACGCAAATCTATATATTTAAAAAAGTCTGGTATACCCCAGTAAACAATAACTGTGGTTTTGCCATCCCACGGTAAAAAATCTCTATTATTCATGTATTGGTATATTTTCCGTAAAGAAAAACAGTAGTGTCTCCTGACTGTTGTGACACAAAAATATATCTGTTGAAAATAGTCTGGTGTATGCTTGACAAATCCCATTGTGGTTTTGCAGTTCCACAAGTCAAATCTCTGTGCTATCCTATTTTGGGCCTTTGGTATCTAAAAAAAAACAGTTTGAGTGTGTCGCTCACTGTTCAGCCGCAAATCTATATATTTAAAAAAGACTGGTATACCCCAGTAAACAATAACTGTGGTTTTGCCATCCCACGGTAAAAAATCTCTATTATTCAGCTTTTGGTATATTTTAAGGAAAGAAAAACAGTAGTGTCTCCTGACTGTTGTGACACAAAAATATATTTGTTGAAAATAGTCTGGTGTAGGCTCGACAAATCTCAGTGTGGTTTTGCAGTTCCACCGGTCAAATCTCTGTACTATCCAGTTATGGGCCTTTGGTATCTAAAAATAAAACAGTTTGAGTGGGTCGCTCACTGTTTAGCCGCAAATCTATATATTTAAAAAAGTCTGGTATACCCCAGTAAACGATAACTGTGGTTTTGCCATCCCACGGTAAAAAATCTCTATTATTCAGGTTTTGGTATATTTTCCATAAAGAAAAACAGTAGTGTCTCCTGACTGTTGTGACACAAAAATATATCTGTTGAAAACAGTCTGGTGTAGGCCCGACAAATCCCAGTGTGGTTTTGCAGTTGCACGGGTCAAATCTCTGTACTATCCAGTTTTGGGCCTTTGGTATCTAAAAAAACACAGTTTGAGTGTGTCGCTCACTGTTCAGCCACAAATCTATATATTTAAATAAGTCTGGTATACCCCAGTAAACAATAACTGTGGTTTTGCTATCCCATGGTATAAAATCTCTATTATTCATGTATTGGTTTATTTTCCATAAAGAAAAACAGTAGTGTCTCCTGACTGTTGTGACACAAAAATATATCTGTTGAAAATAGTCTGGTGTAGGCTTGACAGATCCCAGTGTGGTTTTGCAGTTCCACGTGTCAAATCTCTGTACTATCCAGTTTTGGGCCTTTGGTATCTAAATAAAAAACAATTTGAGTGTGTCGCTCACTGTTCAGCTGCAAATCTATATATTTTAAAAAAGTCTGGTATACCCCAGTAAACAATAACTGTGGTTCTGCCACCCCACGGTAAAAAATCTCTATTATTCAGGTTTTGGTATATTTTCTGTAAAGAAAAACAGTAATTTCTCCTGACTGTTGTGACACAAAAATATATCTGCTGAAAATAGTCTGGTGTAGGCTCAACAAATCCAAGTGTGGTTTTGCAGTTCCACGGGTCAAATCTCTGTACTATCCAGTTTTGGGCCTTTGGTATCTAAAAAAAAGCAATTTGAGTGGGTCGCTCGCTCTTCAGCCGCAAATCTATATATTTAAAAAAGTCTGGTATACCCCAGTAAACAATAACTGTGGTTTAGCCATCCCACGGTAAAAAATCTCTATTATTCAGCTTTTGGTATATTTTAAGGAAAGAAAAACAGTAGTGTCTCCTGACTGTTGTGACACAAAAATATATTTGTTGAAAATAGTCTGGTGTAGGCTCGACAAATCTCAGTGTGGTTTTGCAGTTCCACCGGTCAAATCTCTGTACTATAAAGTTATGGGCCTTTGGTATCTAAAAAAAAAACAGTTTGAGTGGGTCGCTCACTGTTCAGCCGCAAATCTATATATTTAAAAAAGTCTGGTATACCCCAGTAAACAATAACTGTGGTTTTGCCATCCCACGGTAAAAAATCTCTATTATTCAGGTTTTGGTATATTTTCCATAAAGAAAAACAGTAGTGTCTCCTGACTGTTGTGACACAAAAATATATCTGTTGAAAACAGTCTGGTGTAGGCCCGACAAATCCCAGTGTGGTTTTGCAGTTGCACGGGTCAAATCTCTGTACTATCCAGTTTTGGGCCTTTGGTATCTAAAAAAACACAGTTTGAGTGTGTCGCTCACTGTTCAGCCGCAAATCTATTTATTTAAAAAAGTTTGGTATACCCCAGTAAACAATACCTGTGGTTTTGCCATCCCACGGTAAAAAATCTCTGTTATTCAGGTTTTGGTATATTTTCCGTACAGAAAAACAGTTGTGTCTCCTGACTTTTGTGACACAAAAATATATCTGCTGAAAATAGTCTGGTGTAGGATCGACAAATCCCAGTGTGGTTTTGCAGTTCCACAGGTCAAATCTCTGTACTATCCAGTTTTGGGCCTTTGGTATCTAAAAAAACACAGTTTGAGTGTGTCGCTCACTGTTCAGCCACAAATCTATATATTTAAATAAGTCTGGTATACCCCAGTAAACAATAACTGTGGTTTTGCTATCCCATGGTAAAAAATCTCTATTATTCATGTATTGGTTTATTTTCCATAAAGAAAAACAGTAGTGTCTCCTGACTGTTGTGACACAAAAATATATCTGTTGAAAATAGTCTGGTGTAGGCTTGACAGATCCCAGTGTGGTTTTGCAGTTCCACGTGTCAAATCTCTGTACTATCCAGTTTTGGGCCTTTGGTATCTAAATAAAAAACAATTTGAGTGTGTCGCTCACTGTTCAGCTGCAAATCTATATATTTTAAAAAAGTCTGGTATACCCAGTAAACAATAACTGTGGTTTTGCCACCCCACGGTAAAAAATCTCTATTATTCAGGTTTTGGTATATTTTCTGTAAAGAAAAACAGTAATTTCTCCTGACTGTTGTGACACAAAAATATATCTGCTGAAAATAGTCTGGTGTAGGCTCAACAAATCCAAGTGTGGTTTTGCAGTTCCACGGGTCAAATCTCTGTACTATCCAGTTTTGGGCCTTTGGTATCTAAAAAAAAGCAGTTTGAGTGGGTCGCTCGCTCTTCAGCCGCAAATCTATATATTTAAAAAAGTCTGGTATACCCCAGTAAACAATAACTGTGGTTTAGCCATCCCACGGTAAAAAATCTCTATTATTCAGCTTTTGGTATATTTTAAGGAAAGAAAAACAGTAGTGTCTCCTGACTGTTGTGACACAAAAATATATTTGTTGAAAATAGTCTGGTGTAGGCTCGACAAATCTCAGTGTGGTTTTGCAGTTCCACCGGTCAAATCTCTGTACTATAAAGTTATGGGCCTTTGGTATCTAAAAAAAAAACAGTTTGAGTGGGTCGCTCACTGTTCAGCCGCAAATCTATATATTTAAAAAAGTCTGGTATACCCCAGTAAACAATAACTGTGGTTTTGCCATCCCACGGTAAAAAATCTCTATTATTCAGGTTTTGGTATATTTTCCATAAAGAAAAACAGTAGTGTCTCCTGACTGTTGTGACACAAAAATATATCTGTTGAAAACAGTCTGGTGTAGGCCCAACAAATCCCAGTGTGGTTTTGCAGTTCCACGGGTCAAATCTCTGTACTATCCAGTTTTGGGCCTTTGGTATCTAAAAAAACACAGTTTGAGTGTGTCGCTCACTGTTCAGCCGCAAATCTATTTATTTAAAAAAGTTTGGTATACCCCAGTAAACAATACCTATGGTTTTGCCATCCCACGGTAAAAAATCTCTATTATTCAGGTTTTGGTATATTTTCCGTAAAGAAAAACAGTTGTGTCTCCTGACTTTTGTGACACAAAAATATATCTGTTGAAAATAGTCTTGTGTAGGCTCGACAAACCCCAGTGTGGTTTTGCAGTTCCACAGGTCAAATCTCTGTACTATCCAGTTTTGGGCCTTTGGTATCTAAAAAAACACAGTTTGAGTGTGTCGCTCACTGTTCAGCCACAAATCTATATATTTAAATAAGTCTGGTATACCCCAGTAAACAATAACTGTGGTTTTGCTATCCCATGGTAAAAAATCTCTATTATTCATGTATTGGTATATTTTCCATAAAGAAAAACAGTAGTGTCTCCTGACTGTTGTGACACAAAAATATATCTGTTGAAAATAGTCTGGTGTAGGCTTGACAGATCCCAGTGTGGTTTTGCAGTTCCACGTGTCAAATCTCTGTACTATCCAGTTTTGGGCCTTTGGTATCTAAATAAAAAACAATTTGAGTGTGTCGCTCACTGTTCAGCTGCAAATCTATATATTTTAAAAAAGTCTGGTATACCCCAGTAAACAATAACTGTGGTTTTGCCACCCCACGGTAAAAAATCTCTATTATTCAGGTTTTGGTATATTTTCTGTAAAGAAAAACAGTAGTTTCTCCTGACTGTTGTGACAAAAAAATATATCTGCTGAAAATAGTCTGGTGTTGGCTCAACAAATCCAAGTGTGGTTTTGCAGTTCCACGGGTCAAATCTCTGTACTATCCAGTTTTGGGCCTTTGGTATCTAAAAAAAAGCAGTTTGAGTGGGTCGCTCGCTCTTCAGCCGCAAATCTATATATTTAAAAAAGTCTGGTATACCCCAGTAAACAATAACTGTGGTTTTGCCATCCCACGGTAAAAAATCTCTATCATTCAGCTTTTGGTATATTTTCCGTAAAGAAAAACAGTAGTGTCTCCTGACTGTTGTGACACAAAAATATATCTGCTGAAAATAGTCTGGTGTAGGCTCAAGAAATCCCAGTGTGGTTTTGCAGTTCCACGGGTCGAATCTCTGTACTATCCAGTTTTGGGCCTTTGGTATCTAAAAAAAAAACAGTTTGAGTGTGTTATTCACTGTTCAGCCACAAATCTCTATATTTAAAAAGTCTGGTATACCCCAGTAAACAATAACGGTGGTTTTGCCATCCCACGGTAAAAAATCTCTATTATTCAGGTTTTTGGTATATTTTCCGTAAAGAAAAACAGTAGTGTCTCCTGACTGTTGTGACACAAAAATATATCTGTTGAAAACAGTCTGGTGTAGGCACGACAAATCCCAGTGTGGTTTTGCAGTTGCACGGGTCAAATCTCTGTACTATCCAGTTTTGGGCCTTTGGTATCTAAAAAAACACAGTTTGAGTGTGTCGCTCACTGTTCAGCCGCAAATCTATTTATTTAAAAAAGTTTGGTATACCCCAGTAAACAATACCTGTGGTTTTGCCATCCCACGGTAAAAAATCTCTATTATTCAGGTTTTGGTATATTTTCCGTAAAGAAAAACAGTTGTGTCTCCTGACTTTTGTGACACAAAAATATATCTGTTGAAAATAGTCTGGTGTAGGATCGACAAATCCCAGTGTGGTTTTGCAGTTCCACGGGTCAAATCTCTGTACTATCCAGTTTTGGGCCTTTGGTATCTAAAAAAACACAGTTTGAGTGTGTCGCTCACTGTTCAGCCACAAATCTATATATTTAAATAAGTCTGGTATACCCCAGTAAACAATAACTGTGGTTTTGCTATCCCATGGTAAAAAATCTCTATTATTCATGTATTGGTTTATTTTCCATAAAGAAAAACAGTAGTGTCTCCTGACTGTTGTGACACAAAAATATATCTGTTGAAAATAGTCTGGTGTAGGCTTGACAGATCCCAGTGTGGTTTTGCAGTTCCACGTGTCAAATCTCTGTACTATCCAGTTTTGGGCCTTTGGTATCTAAATAAAAAACAATTTGAGTGTGTCGCTCACTGTTCAGCTGCAAATCTATATATTTTAAAAAAGTCTGGTATACCCCAGTAAACAATAACTGTGGTTTTGCCACCCCACGGTAAAAAATCTCTATTATTCAGGTTTTGGTATATTTTCTGTAAAGAAAAACAGTAATTTCTCCTGACTGTTGTGACACAAAAATATATCTGCTGAAAATAGTCTGGTGTAGGCTCAACAAATCCAAGTGTGGTTTTGCAGTTCCACGGGTCAAATCTCTGTACTATCCAGTTTTGGGCCTTTGGTATCTAAAAAAAAGCAGTTTGAGTGGGTCGCTCGCTCTTCAGCCGCAAATCTATATATTTAAAAAAGTCTGGTATACCCCAGTAAACAATAACTGTGGTTTAGCCATCCCACGGTAAAAAATCTCTATCATTCAGCTTTTGGTATATTTTCCGTAAAGAAAAACAGTAGTGTCTCCTGACTGTTGTGACACAAAAATATATCTGCTGAAAATAGTCTGGTGTAGGCTCAACAAATCCCAGTGTGGTTTTGCAGTTCCACGGGTCGAATCTCTGTACTATCCAGTTTTAGGCCTTTGGTATCTAAAAAAAAACAGTTTGAGTGTGTCGCTCACTGTTCAGCCGCAAATCTATATATTTAAAAAAGTCTGGTATACCCCAGTAAACAATAACTGTGGTTTTGCCATCCCACGGTAAAACATCTCTATTATTCAGGTTTTGGTATATTTTCCATAAAGAAAAACAGTAGTGTCTCCTGACTGTTGTGACACAAAAATATATCTGTTGAAAATAGTCTGGTGTAGGCTCGACAAATCCCAGTGTGGTTTTGCAGTTCCACGGTTCAAATCTCTGTACTATTAAGTTTTTGGCCTTTGGTATCTAAAAAAACACAATTTGAGTGTGTCGCTCACTGTTCAGCCGCAAATCTATTTATTTAAAAAAGTCTGGTATACCCCAGTAAACAATACCTGTGGTTTTGTCATCCCACGGTAAAAAATCTCTATTATTCAGGTTTTGGTATATTTTCCGTAAAGAAAAACAGTTGTGTCTCCTGACTGTTGTGACACAAAACTATATCTGTTGAAAATAGTCTGGTTTAGGATCGACAAATCCCAGTGTGGTTTTGCAGTTCCACGGGTCAAATCTCTGTACTATCCAGTTTTGGGCCTTTGGTATCTAAAAAAAAACAATTTGAGTGTGTCGCTCACTGTTCAGCTGCAAATCTATATATTTTAGAAAAGTCTGGTATACCCCAGTAAACAATAACTGTGGTTTTGCCATCCCATGGTAAAAAATCTCTATTATTCAGGTTTTGATATATTTTCTGTAAAGAAAAACAGTAGTTTCTCCTGACTGTTGTGAAACAAAAATATATCTGTTGAAAATAGTCTGGTGTAGGCTCGACAAATCCCAGTGTGGTTTTGCAGTTCCACGGGTCAAATCTCTGTACTATCCTATTTTGGGCCTTTAGTATCTAAAAAAAAAACAGTTTGAGTGTGTCGCTCACTGTTCAGCCGCAAATCTATATATTTAAAAAAGTCTGCTATACCCCAGTAAACAATAACTGTGGTTGTGCCATCCCACGGTAAAAAATCTCTATTATTCAAGTTTTGGTATATTTTCCGTAAAGAAAAACAGTAGTGTCTCCTCACTGTTGTGACACAAAAATATATTTGTTGAAAATAGTCTGGTGTAGGCTCAACAAATCCCAGTGTGGTTTTGCAGTTCCACGGGTCAAATCTCTGTACTATCCAGTTTTGGGCCTTTGGTATCTAATAAAACACAGTTTGAGTGTGTCGTTCACTGTTCAGCCGCAAATCTATATATTTAAAAAGTCTGGTATACCCCAGTAAACAATAACTGTGGTTTTGCCATCCCACGGTAAAAAATCTCTATTATTCAGCTTTTGGTATATTTTCCGTAAGGAGAAACAGTAGTGTCTCCTGACTGTTGTGACACAAAAATATATCTGTTGAAAATAGTCTGGTGTAGGCCCGACAAATCCCAGTGTGGTTTTGCAGTTCCACGGGTCAAATCTCTGTACTATCCAGTTTTGGGCCTTTGGTATCTAAAAAAAAAACAGTTTGAGTGTGTCGCTCACTGTTCAGCCCCAAATCTATATATTTAAAAAAGTCTGGTATACCCAGTAAACAATAACTGTGGTTTTGCCATCCCACGGTAAAAAATCTCTATTATTCAGGTTTTGGTATATTTTCCGTAAAGAAAAACAGTAGTGTCTCCTGACTGTTGTGACACAAAAATATATCTGTTGAAAATAGTGTGGTGTAGGCCCGACAAATCCCAGTGTGGTTTTGCAGTTCCACGGGTCAAATCTCTGTACTATCCAGTTTTGGGCCTTTGGTATCTAAAAAAGCACAATTTGAGTGTGTGGCTCACTGTTCAGCCACAAATCTATATATTTAAAAAAGTCTGGTATACCCCAGTAAACAATAACTGTGGTTTAGCCATCCCACGGTAAAAAATCTCTATTATTCATGTATTGGTATATTTTCCTTAAAGAAAAACAGTAGTGTCTCCTGACTGTTGTGACACAAAAATATATCTGTTAAAAATAGTCTGGTGAAGGCTTGACAAATCCCAGTGTGGTTTTGCAGTTCCACGGGTCAAATCTCTGTACTATCCAGTTTTGGGCCTTTGGTATCTAAAAAAACACAGTTTGAGTGTGTCGTTCACTGTTCAGCCGCAAATCTATATATTTAAAAAGTCTGGTATACCCCAGTAAACAATAACTGTGGTTTTGCCATCCCACGGTAAAAAATCTCTATTATTCAGCTTTTGGTATATTTTCCGTAAGGAGAAACAGTAGTGTCTCCTGACGGTTGTGACACAAAAATATATCTGTTGAAAATAGTCTGGTGTAGGCCCGACAAAACCCAGTGTGGTTTTGCAGTTCCACGGGTCAAATCTCTGTACTATCCAGTTTTGGGCCTTTGGTATCTAAAAAAGCACAGTTTGAGTGTGTGGCTCACTGTTCAGCCGCAAATCTATATATTTAAAAAAGTCTGGTATACCCCAGTAAACAATAACTGTGGTTTTGCCATCCCACGGTAAAAAATCTCTATTATTCATGTATTGGTATATTTTTCGTAAAGAAAAACAGTAGTGTCTCCTGACTGTTGTGACACAAAAATATATCTGTTGAAAATCGTCTGGTGTAGGCTTGACAAATCCCAGTGTGGTTTTGCAGTTCCATGGGTCAAATCTCTGTACTATCCAGTTTTGGGCCTTTGGTATCTAAAAAAAAAACTATTTGAGTGTGTCGCTCACTGTTCAACTGCAAAACTATATATTTTAAAAAAGTCTGGTATACCCCAGTAAATAATAACTGTGGTTTTGCCATCCCACGGTAAAAAATCTCTATTATTCAGGTTTTGGTATATTTTCCGTAAAGAAAAACAGTAGTGTCTCCTGACTGTTGTGACACAAAAATATATTTGTTGAAAATAGTCAGGTGTAGGCTCGACAAATCCCAGTGTGGTTTTGCAGTTCCACGGGTCAAATCTCTGTACTATCCAGTTTTGGGCCTTTGGTATCTAAAAAAAAAACAGTTGGAGTGGGTCGCTCACTGTTCAGCCGCAAATCTATATATTTAAAAAAGTCTGGTATACCCCAGTAAACAATAACTGTGGTTTTGCCATCCCACGGTAAAAAATCTCTATCATTCAGCTTTTGGTATATCTTCCGTAAAGAAAAACAGTAGTGTCTCCTGACTGTTGTGACACAAAAATATATCTGTTGAAAACAGTCTTGTGTAGGCCCGACAAATCCCAGTGTGGTTTTGCAGTTCCACGGGTCAAATCTCTGTACTATCCAGTTTTTGGCCTTTGGTATCTAAAAAAACACAGTTTGAGTGTGTCGCTCACTGTTCAGCCGCAAATCTATTTATTTAAAAAAGTTTTGTATACCCCAGTAAACAATACCTGTGGTTTTGCCATCCCACGGTAAAAAATCTCTATTATTCAGCTTTTGGTATATTTTCCGTAAAGAAAAACAGTAGTGTCTCCTGACTGTTGCGACACAAAAATATATCTTTTGAAAATAGTCTGGTTTATGCACCACAAATCCCAGTGTTGCTTTGCAGTTCCACAGGTCAAATCTCTGTATTATCCAGTTTTGGGCCTTTGGTATCTAAAAAAACACAGTTTGAGTGTGTCACTCACTGTTCAGCCGCAAATCTATATATTTAAAAAAGTCTGGTATACCCCAGTAAACAATAACTGTGGTTTTGCCATCCCACGGTAAAAAATCTCTATTATTCAGGTTTTGATATATTTTCCGTAAAGAAAAACAGTAGTGTCTCCTAACTATTGTGACACAAAAATATATCTGTTGAAAATAGTCTGGTGTAGGCTCGACAAATCCCAGTGTGGTTTTGCAGTTCCACGGGTCAAATCTCTGTACTATCCAATTTTGGGCCTTTGGTATCTAAAAAAAACCCAATTTGAGTGTGTCGTTCACTGTTCAGCTGCAAATCTATATATTTTAAAAAAAGTCTGGTATACCCCAGTAAACAATAACTGTGGTTTGGCATCCCACGGTAAAAAATCTCTATTATTCAGGATTTGGTATATTTTCGGTAAAGAAAAACAGTAGTGTCTCATGACTGTTGTGACACAAAAATATATCTGTTGAAAACAGTCTGGTGTAGGCCCGACAAATCCCAGTGTGGTTTTGCAGTTCCACGGGTCAAATCTCTGTACTATCCAGTTTTTGGCCCTTGGTATCTAAAAAAACACAGTTTGTGTGTGTCGCTCACTGCTCAGCCGCATATCTATATATTTAAAAAAGTCTGGAATACCACATTAAACAATAATTGTGGTTTTGCCATCCCATGGTAAAACATCTCTATTATTCAGCTTTTGGTATATTTTCCGTAAAGAAAAACAGTAGTGTCTCCTGACTGTTGTGACACAAAAATATATCTGTTGAAAATAGTCTGGTGTAGGCCCGACAAATCCCAGTGTGGTTTTGCAGTTCCACGGGTCAAATCTCTGTGCTATCCAGATTTTGGCCTTTGGTATCTAAAAAAAAAAAACAATTTGAGTGTGCCGCTCACTGTTCAGCCGCAAATCTATATACTTAAAAAGTCTGGTATACCCCAGTAAACAATAACTGTGGTTTTGCTATCCCACGGTAAAAAATCTCTATTATTCAGGTTTTGGTATATTTTCCGTAAAGAAAAACAGTAGTGTCTCCTGACTGTTGTGACACAAAAATATATCTGTTGAAAATAGTCTTGTGTAGGCCCGACAAATCCCAGTGTGGTTTTGGTGTTTCGCGCGTCAAATCTCTGTACTATCCAGTTTTGGGCCTTTGGTATCTAAAAAAACACAGATTGAGTGTGTCGCTCACTGTTCAGCCGCAAATCTATATATTTAAAAAAGTATGGTATACCCCAGTAAACAATAACTATGGTTTTGCCATCCCACGGTAAAAAATCTATATTATTCAGGTTTTGTTATTTTTTCCGTAAAGAAAAACAGTAATAGTTTCTCCCTGATTGTTCAGATTGTTTAAAAGAGTTGGGTGTAGGCCAGAGAAATAGAACTGTGGTTTTCCTCTTCCACGGTTCTAATCTACTTTTTGTTACCCTTTTTCCATTGATAGTGCAAGTGTAAGCTATTTTACTTCCTTTACAATGGGCAAGGCGCGTGGCAAGGGACGTGGAAGTGGACTTTCTGGTGATGGTTCGTTCAGAGGACGGGGCCGTGGACAAGGTGAAAATGTGCCACAACCAACAGCCACATCTTCTCGCTCCCACTTCTTGACCGAATATCTTGGGAAGCACAGAACAACACCAGTATTGAGAACTGATCAGTGTGAACAGGTTATTAATTGGATAGCAGATAATACTTCCAGTTACCTGGGCACCACCACCTCCGGTCTGTCTTCCACACGGTCAACTCTTAGTAGCCGTGAGTCTCGACCGCATACTCCTTCTCACCCTGATGCTCCTTCCTCCCACCATGCCGAGTGTCGTCAGACAGCAATTGATCCCACACTTGGACACTCTGAAGAGCTGTTCACTGGTCCATTTCCATATTTGTGCCCCTCGCCTGATACGCTTGAAGTGGTGGAAGAGGAGATCCCATGTAGCGATGCCCAAATATTTGAGCAGCCACGGCCACAGGAAGTCGACGCTGGCAATTTGTCACAAGAGGTGGACAATGACGAGACACAATTGCCAGGAAGTGAGGAGGAGCATCGTGGTGCGCAAGTGGAAGCGGAGGAGGTGGTGGATGATCAAGTAACTGACCCAACGTGGCAGGAGGACATGCAGAGTGAGGCCAGCAGCACACAGGGGGAGGGAGGCAGAGTACCCCAACAGGCAGGAAGAAGCAGTGTGGGGCCACAGACAGAAGGCGCGCAACCGTTCCCCGTAACACCAACACGAGGGACGTTGTCAGTACAAGCGGTAGGTCTTCCAGAGTCTGGAATTTTTTTAAAGACTGCTGATATCCCAAAAAAGGCCATATGTTCCACCTGCCATGCCAGCATCAGCAGGGGTGACAAAACTACCAGCCTGACCACCACCAGCATGATCAGGCACATGGCAGCAAAGCACCCTACTTTGTGGGGCGAAACCCAGGGTCCACGACCAGTGTCAGCGGGCGTCACCACTGCTTCTTCCACTGTTGTGCGTGCAATAGAACCCCCTGTTGTGTGTGCAAGGCAATCCCCTGTCCATACTGCATGAAAAGATGCCCCCTCCTCTCAGTCTTCACTTGTTATGGCAGTTTCTCAAGAAACAGCATCAACGTCCACATCCACATCCCACCGCAGCGTTCAATTGTACCTTTGAACGAAAGCGGAAATTCGCAGCTAACGCCCCACAGGCCACAGTCCTAAATTCACACATTTCACGACTGTTTGCGTTGGAAATGCTGCCTTTTAGGCTGGTGGATATGGAATCCTTCCGTAATCTTATGGCTGTGGCCGTCCCTCGGTACTCGGTCCCCAGCCGACACTATTTTGCCCGGTGTGCCATCCCCGCACTACACAAGCATGTGTCCCAAAGCATCTGCCGTGCCCTCAACAACGCAGTTACTGGGAGAGTCCATCTGACAACGGACACGTGGACAAGTGCTTGTGGCCAGGGACGGTACATCTCTCTGACGGCACACTGGGTAAACATAGTGGAAGCCGGGACCCAGTCGGACCTTGGGACGTAACACGTCCTCCTCACACCGAGGATTGCGGGCCTTATGTCAGTCATAGTTGCCCCCACAGTGTATAGCTCCTGCGCATCATCCTCCTGCTCATCCTCCTCATGTTCAGCCTCCATCTCAGATATCACCACATCAGTTACAAGCTGGAAGCACTGCAGTACTGCCTCCGCCAAGCGGCAACAGGCTGTGCTGAAACTCATAAGCTTAGGTGATAAACCTTACACTGCTTGTGAGTTGTGGACAGCTGTGAAAGAGCAGGCAGATCTGTGGCTGAGACTGCTGAACCTACATCCCGGCATGGTCATGTGTGACAATGGCCATAACCTGGTGGCGGCTCTGAGGCGAGGTGAGATCACACACGTACCATGCCTAGCTCATGTGCTTAACCTCATGGTTCAGCGGTTTCTTAAATCGTACCCCGAGTTGCCAGATCTGATCGTGAAAGTACGCTGCCTGTCAGCTCATTTTCGCAAGTCTGCTACAGCTTCCGCCGCCCTTGCTGTGTTGCAGCAGCGTTTGCAGCTTCCGGCACACCGACTGGTATGTGATGTCCCCACACGTTGGAACTCTACCCTCCACATGTTGCAAAGGATTTGAGAGAAGAAGAGAGCAGTTGTGGCGTACCAGATGCAACAATGTCGTCGATATTCAGGTCAGACTCCACACATAAGACCTCAGGAGTGGACCTGGATGTCTGACATATGTGCCATCCTGACAAACTTTGAGGAAGCCACCAAGATGGTGAGTGGCGATGACGCCATCATTAGTGTCAGCATCCCACTTGTCTGTCTTTTGCAACGCTCTCTGCAGAGAATTAAAGAGGAGGCATTGCAGCCAGAGTATGCTGAGATGGATCAAGAAGCCGTAGTGGGCGATTACACACGGCCCAGCCTCATCTCATCCCAACGTGCATTGGGGGACAATGAGGGAGAGGAGGAGGAGGAGGAAGAACAGGAGCTGCTATCATGCGCTGTAGACGGTAGTACCTGTACAAGTGTCATACCGTCGGTTCAGCGTGGGTGGCCTGAGGACAGGGGGGAAGAGGAGGAGGAGGACGAGGAGGAGAGCATGGTCAGTTGTCATCTTGGTGAGGACACGGAAATCTTGCCCGTTACCAGTCTGGCACACATGGCTGACTTTATGTTAACCGTGACCCTCGCGTTGTCAAAATGTTGGGTGACAGTCATTACTGGTTGGTGACACTTTTAGACCCCCGCTACAAGGAGAACTTTCACTCTCTTATTCCTGAGGTGGAGAGGTCTACAAAAATGGGGCAGTACCAGAAGGCCCTTGCAGCAGAACTCTTAAAAAAATTCCCATGTGAACACGCTAGCGGCTGAGGTCACAGTTCGTTGCCCAACCAAGGCGTACAGGCGAGAGAGATGCAACTCCTATCCAGCAGAGGCAGGGGAACACTGTCAACGTTCTGGGACAGATTTCTGACACCTGCCCAGCTTACAGGCCCTGAGGCGCGGGTTACTCTCACATGGAGTGGAAAGTTTCAAAAGATGGTGAGGGAGTACCTTGCCGACCGTACCAGCGTCCTCCGTGATTCCTCTGTGCCTTTTAATTATTGGGTATCCAAGTTGGACACTTGGAATGAACTCACTCTGTACGCCTTGGAGGTCCTGGCCTGCCCTGCCGCTAGCGTGTTATCGGATCGTGTTTTTAGTGCCTCTGGGGGAATTATAACTGATAAGCGCACTCGCCTGTCAACTGACAATGCTGACAAGCTGACCCTTATCAAAATGAACAAGGGCTGGATTGGGCCAGACTTCTCATCACCACCAAATGACAGCAGAGTAACATAAAGTCAAATCCACTGTGTTATTTCGGGAGGTGTATTCACATGCACCGCTTCACACCCACACATGGGTATACGCTTCCTCATTTCGGCTGTTTTATGTTCTTCTCCTTATCCTCAGCCTCTACCACCACTATACCACCAGGGTGCCAGCATTGCAAGTTCCTCTGTCCTTATATTTGTCAGCTTTTGCTTGGAAGGCATAAGCAAAGACTGTGGGAGACCCACTCCCCAATAATGGGACTTATGTTTGTAATATGCTGTACTGCATGGCTCTTGTAAGGGGCATTGCAAGTTGCTCTGTCCTAATTTTTGGAAGCTTTTGTTTGGAAGGCATAAGCAAATCCTATGGGAGACCCACTCCCCAATAATGGGACTTATGTTTGTAATATGCTGTACTGCATGGTTCTTGTAATGGGCATTGCAAGTTGCTCCATCCTAATTTTTGGAAGATTTTGCTTGTAAGGCATAAGCAAATACTATGGGAGACCCACTCCCCAATAATGGGACTTATGTTTGTAATATGCTGTACTGCATGGCTCTTGTAAGGGCATTGCAAGTTCCTCCGTCCTAATTTTCGGAAGCTTTTGCTTGGAAAGCATAAGAAAATCCTATGGGAGACCCACTCCCCAATAATGGGACTTATGTTTGTAATATGCTGTACTGCATGGTTCTTGTAAGGGGCATTGCAAGTTGCTCCGTCCTAATTTTTCGAAGCTTTTGCTTGGAAGGCATAAGCAAATACTATAGGAGACCCACTCCCCAATAATGGGACTTATGTATGTAATATGCTGTACTGCATGGTTCTTGTAAGGGGCATTGCAAGTTGCTCCATCCTAATTTTTGGAAGCTTTTGCTTGGAAGGCATAAGCAAATACTATGGGAGACCTACTCCCCAATAATGAGACTTATGTTTGTAATATGCTTTACTGCATGGCTCTTGTAAGGGGCATTGCAAGTAGAGATGAGCGCTGTTCGACTCGAACTGTTCGCCAATCTCAAATTCGAGCTGTTTTGGGCGGTGTTCGAGCCGTTCGGCGAACACGAACGATTTGAGAAAAATTCGGCTGTTCGAGGTTATGTTCATAACTGTTCGTGCACCAAAATCATAACTGGATTTTTTCTCAGTAATGATGAAAATTAATGTTAATGCGCAGTTTGAGTGAACAGCGGGGTGGAGGGAGGGGCAGGGGATGGATCTCTGCAGGAATAATGAAGATCTCCATTTTTTTTTCTCTTTCCCGCATTTACAGTTGGAGGTGCAATCTGTCAGCCTATCAGCAGCGTACACACGGAGCGAAGTGCTTTTTTTCACACAAGCAAGGGCATGTGTCATTGGCAGTGTATGTCACATGTCCTTGCTCTATAAGACCAAGCCATTTTCCCCGTCGCCACCATTTTCTCACTGCTGCAGCTGCGTGTTAGACGGCACCGCCGTTGCTGTGTGCGCTATACCTTGTTAATTTCAAGCCAATTTTCGCACAAATCTACAGATAGCTTGGGAGTAGGGAATAGTTGTGATTGCAGTCCTTTTAAGGACTAGGTTACAGCATTTCCTACGACTTTTATCAGGCAGGTCTGTGCTCTTAAATAGATAGATTGTGGGAGTAAAGACTAATTGTAATTGCAGTGCTTTTCAGGACTAGGTTACATCAGTTCCTATCAGTTTTTGCCAGGCAGGTCTGTGCCAGTGCTGTGCAAGTTTTTTTCACAGCATTTGGCTGAATCTAGCAAAGCTAATCCTTTTTGGCCTATTGCAGAGTGTGTTAGTCAGTGGAGTAGCCTATCTGTGTTGCAAGATATACCACCTGTGTATAGAATACCAATTTTTTACTGCACCTAGTGAAGTAAAATCTTTTGGGCATAGCATCATTCTATTAGTCCATCTATACTGACCTCCATCAGGTTGCAAATTGAATATAATTTTTTTCTGCATCTAGCTCTGAAAAAATATTTGGCCTTCTAGTAGTGTGTGGGACTTTCTCTATTAGTCCATCTATACTGACCTCCATCAGGTTGCAAATTAAAAATAATTTTTATCTGCATCTAGCTCTGAAAAAATATTTGGCCTTCTAGCAGTGTGTGGGTCTTTATCTATTAGTCCATCTATACTGACCTCCATCAGGCTGCAAATTAAAAATAATTTTTATCTGCATCTACCTCTGAAAAAATATTTGGTCTTCTAGCTGTGTGTGGGCCTTGTTCTATTAGTCCATCTATACTGACCTCCATCAGGTTGCAAACTGAATAAAAATTTTTTCTGCATCTAGCTCTGAAAAAATATTTGGCCTTCTAGCAGTTTGTGGGACTTTCTCTATTAGTCCATCTATACTGACCTCCATCAGGCTGCAAATTAAAAATAATTTTTATCTGCATCTACCTCTGAAAAAATATTTGGCCTTCTAGCTGTGTGTGGGACTTGTTCTAATAGTCCATCTATACTGACATCCATCAGGTTGCAAATTAAAAATAATTTTTATCTGCATCTAGCTCTGAAAAAATATTTGGCCTTCTAGCAGTGTGTGGGACTTTCTCTATTAGTCCATCTATACTGACCTCCATCAGGTTGCAAATTCAAAATAATTTTTTGTCTGCATCTAGCTCTGAAAAAATATTTGGCCTTCTAGCAGTGTGTGGGACTTTCTCTATTAGTCCATCTATACTGACCTCCATCAGGCTGCAAATTAAAAATAATTTTTATCTGCATCTACCTCTGAAAAAATATTTGGCCTTCTAGCTGTGTGTGGGACTTGTTCTATTAATCCATCTGTACAGACGTCCATCAGGTTGCAAACTGAATATAATTTTTTTCTGCATCTAGCTCTGAAAAAATATTTGGCCTTCTAGCAGTGTGTGGGGCTTTCTCTATTAGTCCATCTATACTGACCTCCATCAGGCTGCAAATTAAAAATAATTTTCATCTGCATCTACCTCTGAAAAAATATTTGGGCTTCTAGCTGTGTGTGGGACTTGTTCTATTAGTCCATCTATACTGACCTCCATCAGGTTGCAAACTGAATATAATTTTTTTCTGCATCTAGCTCTGAAAAAATATTTGGCCTTCTAGCAGTGTGTGGGACTTTCTCTATTAGTCCATCTATACTGACCTCCATCAGGCTGCAAATTAAAAATAATTTTCATCTGCATCTACCTCTGAAAAAATATTTGGCCTTCTAGCTGTGTGTGGGACTTGTTCTATTAGTCCATCTATACTGACCTCCATCATGTTGCAAACTGAATATAATTTTTTTCTGCATCTAGCTCTGAAAAAATATTTGGCCTTCCAGCAGTGTGTGGGACTTTCTCTATTAGTCCATCTATACTGACCTCCATCAGGTTGCAAACTGAATATATATTTTTTCTGCATCTACCTCTGAAAAAATATTTGGGCTTCTAGCTGTGTGTAGGACTTGTTCTATTAGTCCATCTATACTGACCTCCATCAGGTTGCAAACTGAATACAATTTTTTTCTGCATCTACCTCTGAAAAAATATTTGGGCTTCTAGCTGTGTGTGGGATTTGTTCTATTAGTCCATCTATACTGACCTCCATAAGGTTGCAAATTGAATATAATTTTTTTCTGCATCTAACCCAGCCAATAGTTTTGGCCTAATACCACAGTTTGGCCACTCAGCTCTGCTCGGTTCCCATCCATTGTTTTTTTGTGCAAACAACTCCAGAGTTGTGAATTAGTTAACCACCAAAATGAGTGGAAAAAGGCCTGCTGCTGGTGGAAAGGGGAATAGGCGTGTTGGGAAGGGGAAAAAAGGTTGTGTCCGTGGGGTAGGTGTTAAAGCAACAGTAACATCTGCAGAAGAAAGACCATCTTCCAGCCAAACTAAAATGTCTACTTCTTTTAGCGGACAATGTGATAAGATCCCTTTCTTACGGCCACGCCAATCGCTACAAATTCCAGATGAGGCACAAAAACAGCAGGTGCTTCAACGGATATCAAGTGCTCCTTTAAGTGGGCTCTCCTCCACATCAACTTCAACATCACAAATACTCCAGTCCTCAAAGGTGTCACCCCAATAGCACTTGCTTCCTCACAGCTCCCAAATCTCCAGCTGCCCGTCTGAGTATGAGGTAGAACAGATGGTTGAGTCTGCAGAGCTGTTTACTCATACTATAGCCTGGCAATCAGAGGTCGACTCCAGCGTTTCTGTGAATCCAGACGAGGAAATGATCTGCACTGATGCCCAGAATCTTTATGAGTCGGATCCAGGACCAGACGCAGAAGGTTCTGACCATAATGTAGACCCTCATTCCCAAACTGTAACTCCTGTTGGTGGAGACAATGAGGAAGACGATGATGAGACTCAAATACCTGACTGGAGCGACAGCTTTAGTTTTTTGTCAGGGCAGGAACAGGTTGGCTCTGAGGACGACGGGTGTGATAACGCACAGGGTGATGATGATGAGGTTGGAGATCCCACTTACTGTCAATCCACAGTCAGCCAAGAGATGAGGTCAGCAGAGGAGGTGGAGGAAGATGCTAGTGACGACGAGGTCAGGTTGCGCCTTCCTGGACAGAGACGTAGTACTGGAAGCACGTCAACAACTGCATCCTCAAACACAACTCTGCCTCTCACCACAAGTCGTGGTGGCTCTTCAGGTCGTATGGGTGCTATGCCTTGCATAGCCTGGGCATTTTTTCAGATCGATAAAGATGACCCAACTCGTGTTATCTGTAACATTTGTCAGCAATAGCTAAGTAGAGGCCAAAAAATACATAGTTTGAGTACTTCATGCATGAACCGGCACATGGACATGAAGCATAAGTTGCAGTGGGAAGCTCAGTGTGCTACAATGCGGCCTAGCTGGCCGGGCCAACCACCGTCTGCCATATCTTGTGCATACGCGGCCTCTTCTTCCTCTGTGACTGGGGGGACAGCAGTCACACCTGTTTTGGGGTGCAGACCTGCCACCTCTTTACCTGCAACAGCCAGCGTGATTGGCAGGTCATCATTTTCTTTAGAGGTGGTAACACCAGCTGGTGTTGAGCGCTGTCCGACATCGATAGCACCACCTTTGGATCAAGGCAACCTAACATGTCCACCTGCATCTTCCTCACAGACCGGCAGTTTGCCGGGGACACCCTTATCAACCCCGTCTAAGCACAATAGCCAGCCCTCTGTCCCTCAGATGTGGACAAGTAAAAGACCATTTCCTCCTAGCCATGAGAAAGCTAAGAGGTTGAATTTCACCATCTGCAAGCTCTTGGCTACAGAAATGCTGCCTTTCCGCCTGGTGGACACAGAGGATTTTCGAGACCTTATGTCCGTCGCAGTGCCCCAGTACCAGATGCCCAGTCGGCACTACCTCTCAAAGAAAGGTGTGCCTGCGCTCCACCAGCATGTCGCACACAACAGCACCGCTTCTTTGAGAAACTCTGTGTGTGACTGGGTGCATTTCACCACAGACACTTGGATGAGTAGGCATGGACAGGGGCGTTACATGTCGCTGACTGGGCACTGGGTAACTATGGTGACAGCAGGACAAGGGGCTGCTGTCCAAGTCTTGCCGTCCCCACGAGTTGTGCGTCAATCCTCTTTATGTCAAAGTTCCTCCACTGCTTCTGCCTCCTCAACCTCCTCTCGGTGTTCCACCTGCACCCAAAGCCTGTCTGGTCATGCCACAAGCTTTCTAACTGCGCAGAAGGGATCCTGCACACCTCCTTACTATGCTGGCAGTAGGGCTCAACATCATCTGGCAGTTTTTACTTTGAAATGTCTGGGAAATGTGAGTCACACAGCTGAGGAGTTGTGGTCAGCTCTGGAGAACCAATTTCATGAATGGTTGTCTCCACTGGACCTGAAACCAGGGAAGGCCGTGTGCGACAATGCTGCAAACCTGGGTGCGGCCCTTCGCTGGGGCAATGTCACACACGTGCCTTGTATGGCTCACGTGTTGAACCTGGTTGTCCAGCAATTTTTAGCCCACTATCCCAGACTAGATGGCCTTCTGCAGAGGGCACGGTCGCTGTGTGCTCACTTCCGCCGTTTGCATCCCGCAGCTCAGCGACTTACATCTCTACAGAAGTCGTTGGGCCTGCCACTTCACCGGCTAAAATGCGATGTGCCTACCCGGTGGAATTCAACTCTGCACATGTTGCAGCGACTGTGGCAGCACCGACAAGCCCTGGTGCAATACGTTCTGATGTATAGCCTGGGCCAACGAGATCCAGAGGTGGGGCAAATCACGCTGGAGGAGTGGTCTCAGATCAGGGACCTATGCACCCTTCTGCACAGTTTTGAAATGGCGACGAAGATGTTTCGTGCTGACGATGCCATTATCAGCATGACTATTCCGGTGATTTACATGCTGGAGCACATGTTAAACAGAATTCGGAGTCAGGTGGTGGCACAAGAGGAGGTGGAGGAAGTAGAGGAGGAGGAGTTGTATGCGGAAGGGCTAACATCTGCAAGGTCCAGACGGTCGGCAGCACCAAGGCGGCAGGCATGTGAGGGTGGGGGAGATGGTTTTACCAGGGCGCATGGTAGCAGCCAAACTAGTGAGGAAGGTGCAGGAGCCCAGGAAGAAGTGGAGGACGAACTGATGGAAGACTCATCAGATGAGGGAGAACTTGATCACATTTCTGTTGTGCGAGGTTGGGGGGAGAGGACAGAGGAAGGAAGCATGATTGTTACCTCGCCACCAACACAACAGGGACTTGGTGCTCCTGGATGCGCAACACACATGAGTGCCTTCTTGCTGCACTACCTGCAACATGACCCTCGAATTGTGAGAATTAGAAATAATCCTGACTACTGGGTTGCCACACTGTTAGATCCCCGGTACAAAAGTAAATTTGCAGAAATTATTCCTGCCATAGAAAGGGATGCACGCATGCAGGAGTATCAGCAGAGACTGTTGCAGAATCTTACATGTGCTTTTCCACAAAACACCAGTGGTGCACGTAGTGAATCTCACAGTTCCAACTTGCCAACCGTGGGACCGTCAAGTGTTCAGCACTCAAACCGTAACAGAACCACAGTATCTGCTAGTAACATCAATTTTGCGGAATCATTTCACCACTTTTTTAGCCCATCCTTTGCAAGGCCACAGGAGACAAGAAGTCTGACACATAGTCAACGCCTAGAGACGATGGTACAGGAGTATCTCCAAGTAAACATTGAAGCCATGACTGTGTCACTGGACCCTTGCTCTTTTTGGGCTTCCAATCTGGATAAATGGCCGGAGCTAGCCACTTACGCCTTGGAGATCTTGTCATGCCCCGCAACCAGCGTTCTGTCTGAACGTGTGTTCAGCGCTGCTTGTGGTGTGCTGACAGATAAGCGAACGCGGCTCTCCACTGATAATGTAGACAGACTCACGTTCATAAAGATGAACAAATCATGGATCCGAAACGACTTTTCTACCCCTGTGTCTTCCTGGGAAGAGTAAAAGCTTGATGATTGGTTAAAATCACCCTACCAACCGTTTTAAGCTTTCAAATTACTAATCATGTTTATCTGTATCTTGGCTGGAAAATAATTTGGGCTTTGTAGCAGTGTGCAGCACTGATTCTATTAGGCCATCTATAATAAGCTCCACCAGATTTAAAATTACTAATCATGTTTATCTGTATCTTGACTGGAAAATAATTTGGGCTTTGTAGCAGTGTGCAGCACTAATCCTATTAGGCCATCTATACTAAGCTCCACAAGATTTAAAATTAATAATAATTTTTAGCTGCATCTAGCCCGGAAAATAATTTTGGGGCTCCGAGATGCACAAGACACATAAGTGCCTTCTTGCTGCACTACCTGCAACATGACCCTCATATTGTCAGAATTCGAAGTAATCATGACTACTGGGTTGCCACACTCTTAGATCCCCCAAACTTTTCGATCAACCTTTTCATTTTAATAAAGACCAAAAAAATGGTCATTTTTGAAATTATAAGCATTAGCAGGTTATTAGTAGAGATGAGCGGTGTTCGACTAGAACTGTTCGCCAATCTCAAATTCGAGCTGTTTTGGGCGGTGTTCGAGTTGTTCGACGAACCCGAACGATTTGCAAAAAATTCGGCTGTTCGAGGTTATGTTCGATAACTGTTCGTACACCAAAAGCGTGTCCTGCATGGATTGTCTGCCACTCACTGTAATGCCACAGCCATGGTGGTTGTGGCATTACAGTGATTGCCCAAATCGATGGGAACAGTGCCAACAGTGAAACATGAAAAGCCGGCAATTCAGCAGCGGCATACACCTGTACCCGACAATTTAGAACCGAAAGAATAGAGCTTCACACATAGATTAGATAGATATAAACATGTCAGCCACATATATACGAAGTACAGTGAAAGTGCTGCTTACTGTACTTGTCATTTAGCGTAAAGGATTTATCAAAAAAAATAATAGTGTTTTCATGCACCGTCTCTTTAAAAAAGCCGGCCGGCAATTCAGCAGCGGTACCCGACAATTTATAACAGACATAATAGAGCTTCACACATAGATTAGATAGATAGAAACATGTCAGTCACATATATATGAAGTACAGTGATAGTGTTGGTTACTGTACTTGTCATTTAGTATTAAAATAAAGGATTTATTATTAAAAAAATTGGCGTGGGGTTCCCCTTAATTTTAGGCTCTAGCGGAGGTTAAGCAGACGGCTGGGGCAGATGTTTGAAGCCTGGGAAGGGGGTAATACCCACGGAGCTTCCCAGGCTACTAATATCAGCCCCCAGCTGAATACATAGCCTTTACTAGCTATTAAAATGGGGGACCCCCCAAAAAAAATGACGTGGGGTCCCCCCTAATTTAATAGCTAGCAAAGGCTAGGCAGACAGCTGGGGGCTGATATTAATAGCCCAGGAAGGGAGCCATGAATATTGGCCCCCTCCCAGGCTAGAAACACCAGCCGTCAGCCGCCCCAGAAATGGCGCATTCATAGGATGCGCCAATTCTGGCACTTAGCCTCGCTCTTCCACGCTGCCCTGGTGCGGTGGCAGGGGGTAATAGGGTTGGGGTTGATGTCAGCTTATAATGCCAGCTGACATCAAGCCCAGGTTAGTAATGGAGAGGCGTCTATAAGACACCCCCATTACTAACCCCATAGTCAAAGTTAAAAAAAACACAAACACCCAGAATAAAGTCCTTTAATTGAAATAAAGACACAGTCCTTTATTGTTCTAAATTAAACCATACTTACCGTCACGCCCATTCCAGCTGAAGCCAACGATCTCCTGCAATAAAAGAAAAATAATAAAGCAACCTCATCCTTACCTTTCCATGGTTCCCACGACAGCTTCAGCTCTGCTACATCGAGATGACAGGCTGGACCGCAGGAGAAAGCTGCCATCCAGCCTGTCATCCCGCAGACACTGAGAAGCGCAGGCTTGCTTGCGCTGCTCAGCGTCTCTCTGTGACGACATCCAGATGAGCCGAGTTCATGTCCAATGAACTCGGCTCACCTCATGCACGTCACTGACAGCGTGGGAAAATTCTCAAGCTGAAGCGCTGAGTGCAGGAGAATTTTCCCACGCTGTCAGTGACGTGCATAAGGTGAGCTCATGTCCAATGAACTCAGCTCACCTCCTGCACGTCACTGACAGCGTGGGAGAATTCTCCTGCTCTCAGCGCTTCAGTGTGAGAATTCTCCCACGCTGAAGCGCTGAGTGCAGGAGAATTTTCCCACGCTGTCAGTGACGTGCATGAGGTGAGCCGAGTTCATTGGACATTAACTCGGCTCATCTGGATGCCCTCACAGAGAGACACTGTGGAGCGCAAGCAAGCCTGCGCTTCTCAGTGTCTGCGGGATGACAGACTGGATGGCAGCGTTCTGCTGCGGTCCAGCCTGTCATCTCGATGTAGCAGAGCTGAAGCTGTCATGGGAACCATGGAAAGGTAAGGATGATGTTGCTTTATTATTTTTCTTTTATTTCAGGAGATCGTTGGCTTCAGCTGGAATGGGCGTGATGGTAAGTATGGTTTAATTTAGAACAATAAAGAATTGTGTGTTTATTTCAATTAAAGGACTTTTTTCTGGGTGTTGTGTTTTTTTTAAATTCTTTACTAGAAATTCATGGTGGTCATGTCTAATATTGGCGTGACCCCATGAATTTTGGGCTTAGGGCCAGCTGATAATGCCAAGCTGGCCCTAACCCCTTTATTACCCAGTGAGCCACCGCATCAGGGCCCTGGATGAGTTGGGTACAGCGCCAGAAGATGGCGCTTCTATGAACGCGCCATTTTCCGGGGTGGCTGCGGACTGCAATTTGCAGCGGGGGTGGCCCAGAAAGCTTGGGCCTCCCTGCGCTGCGGATTCCAGCCCCCAGCTGCCTAGTTGTACCTGGCTGGACACAAAAACAGGGCGAAGCCCCACGTCAATTTTCTTTAAATTATTTCATGAAATAATTAAGAAAAAAGGGCTTCCCTATATTGTTGTGTCCGGCCAGGTACAAATAGGCAGCTGGTGGTTGGGGGCAGCCCGTTCCTGCCTGCTGTACCTGGCTGGACACAAATATAGTGCGAAGCCCCACGTCAATTTTTTTAAAATTATTTCATGAATTTCCTGAAATAATTTAAAAAAATTTAAGTGGGGCTTCGCACTATATTTGTGTCCAGCCAGGTACAGCAGGCAGGAACGGGCTGCCCCCATCCACCAGCTGCCTATTTGTACCTGGCCGGACACAACAATATAGGGAAGCCCTTTTTTTCTTAATTATTTCATAAATTTCATGAAATAATTAAAAAAAATTGAAGTGGGGCTTCGCACAATATTTGTGTCCAGCCAGGTACAGCAGGCAGGAACGGGCTGCCCCCAACCACCAGCTGCCTATTTGTACCTGGCCGGACAGAACAATATAGGGAAGGCCTTTTTTTCTTAATTATTTCATGAATTTCATGAAATAATTAAAAAAAAAGTACGTGGGGCTTCGCCCTATTTTTGTGTCCAGCCAGGTACAACTAGGCAGCTGGGGGCTGGAATCTGCAGCGCAGGGAGGCCCAAGCTTTCTGGGCCCCCCCCGCTACAAATTGCAGTCCGCAGCCACCCCGGAAAATGGCGCGTTCATAGAAGCGCCATCTTCTGGCGCTGTACCCAACTCATCCAGGGCCCTGGTGCGGTGGCTCACTGGGTAATAAAGGGGTTAGGGCCAGCTTGGTATTATCAGCTGGCCCCAAGCCCAAAATTCATGGGGTCACGCCAGTATTAGACATGACCGCCATGAATTTCTAGTAAAGTATTTAAAAAAAACACAACACCCAGAATAAAGTCCTTTAATTGAAATAAAGACACAATTCTTTATTGTTCTAAATTAAACCATACTTACCATCACACCCATTCCAGCTGAAGCCAACGATCTCCTGCAATAAAAGAAAAATAATAAACCAACCTCATCCTTACCTTTCCATGGTTCCCACGACAGCTTCAGCTCTGCTACATCGAGATGACTGGCTGGACCGCAGCAGAACGCTGCCATCCAGTCTGTCATCCCGCAGACACTGAGAAGCGCAGGCATGCTTGCGCTCCTCACTGTCTCGCTGTGACGGCATCCAGATGAGCCGAGGTCATGTCCAATGAACTCGGCTCACCTCATGCACGTCACTGACAGCGTGGGAAAATTCTCACGCTGAAGTGCTGAGTGCAGGAGAATTCTCCCACGCTGTCAGTGATGTGCATGAGGTGAGCTCATGTCCAATGAACTCAGCTCACCTCCTGCACGTCACTGACAGCGTGGGAAAATTCTCCTGCAATCAGCGCTTCAGCGTGAGAATTTTCCCACGCTGTCAGTGACGTGCATGAGGTGAGCCGAGTTCATTGGACATGAACTCGGCTCATCTGGATGTCGTCACAGAGAGACGCTGAGCAGCGCAAGCAAGCCTGCGCTTCTCAGTGTCTGCGGGATGACAGGCTGGATGGCAGCGTTCTGCTGCGGTCCAGCCTGTCATCTCGATGTAGCAGAGCTGAAGCTGTCGTGGGAACCATGGAAAGGTAAGGATGAGGTTGCTTTATTATTTTTCTTTTATTGCAGGAGATCGTTGGCTTCAGCTGGAATGGGCGTGACGGTAAGTATGGTTTAATTTAGAACAATAAAGGACTGTGTCTTTATTTCAATTAAAGGACTTTATTCTGGGTGTTTGTGTTTTTTTTAACTTTGACTATGGGGTTAGTAATGGGGGTGTCTTATAGACGCCTCTCCATTACTAACCTGGGCTTGATGACAGCTGGCATTATAAGCTGACATCAACCCCAACCCTATTACCCCCTGCCACCGCACCAGGGCAGCGTGGAAGAGCGAGGCTAAGTGCCAGAATTGGCGCATCCTATGAATGCGCCATTTCTGGGGCGGCTGACGGCTGGTGTTTCTAGCCTGGGAGGGGGCCAATATTCATGGCTCCCTTCCTGGGCTATTAATATCAGCCCCCAGCTGTCTGCCTAGCCTTTGCTAGCTATTAAATTAGGGGGGACCCCACGTCATTTTTTTTGGGGGGTCCCCCATTTTAATAGCTAGTAAAGGCTATGTATTCAGCTGGGGGCTGATATTAGTAGCCTGGGAAGCTCCGTGGGTATTACCCCCTTCCCAGGCTTCAAACATCTGCCCCAGCCGTCTGCTTAACCTCCGCTAGAGCCTAAAATTAAGCGGAACCCCACGCCAATTTTTTTAATAATAAATCCTTTATTTTAATACTAAATGACAAGTACAGTAACCAACACTATCACTGTACTTCATATATATGTGACTGACATGTTTCTATCTATCTAATCTATGTGTGATGCTCTATCTTTCTGTTCTAAATTGTCGGGTACCGCTGCTGAATTGCCGGCCGGCTTTTTTAAAGAGACAGTGCATGAAAACACTATTATTTTTTTAAATAAATCCTTTACACTAAATGACAAGTACAGTAAGCAACACTATCACTGTACTTATTATATATGTGACTGACATGTTTCTATCTATCTAATCTATGTGTGAAGCTCTATTCTTTCTGTTCTAAATTGTCGGGTACAGATGCTGAATTGCCGGCCGGCTTTTTTAAAGAGACGGTGCATGAAAACACTAATATTTTTTTTAATAAATCCTTTACACTAAATGACAAGTGCAGTAACCAACACTGTCACTGTGCTTCTTATATGTGTGACTGACATGTTTCTATCTATCTAATCTATGTGTGATGCTCTATTCCTTCTTGTCTAAATTGTCGGGTACCGGTGTATGCCGCTGCTGAATTTGCCGGCCGGCTTTTTTAAAGAGAGTGTCTTCTGAGCAGTTTGTCAGCTTTTGGACACCTTTGCAGGTGTTTTCTATGTGTTTCTATGTGTTTTTGTTTGCCTGCCATTGGTTTTAACGGTGTTCGACGGTGTTCTAAGGTGTTCGACGAACAGTTCGACGAACAGTTCCTCGAACATCCCGGTGTTCGACAAACCGAACCGAACCCGAACACTACGGGGGTGGCTCAACACTAGTTATTAGAAACTGAAATCAAACAGTTTTCAACTCAAAACTTTATTCTAGGTGATGTTACATTTTCACATAGGACCCCTTGTTCGAAAGGAGCTTCTGAACTCTCTCGTCCATTGAATTTGTCAGGTTTTGGATGGTTTCTGCTTCAATTCTTTTGCATGAGGACAGAATACCCTCCCAGAGCTGTTGCTTAGATGTGAACTGCCTCCCGCCATCATAGACACTCCTTTTGATGATGCTCCAGAGGTTCTGAATGGGGTAGAGGTCAGGGGAGCATGGGGGTCACACCATAAGTTTGTCCCCTTTTATGCCCATATCAGCCAGAGATGCAGATGTTTTATATGCAGCATGAGATGGTGCATTATCATGCAAAAAAATGATCTTGCTGTGAAATACACGGTTCTTCTTCTTGAACCATGGCAGGAAGTGCTGTTTGAGAAAATCCACATACATTATGGAGTTCATCTTTAGCGCCTTCAGGGATCCTAAAGGGGCCGACAATCTCTCTCCCCATGATTCCAGCCCAAAACATTACTCCACCTCCTCCTTGTTGGCGCTGTAGCCGTGTTTGCGTGGGGTGTCCATCAACCAGCCATCCTCCACTCCATCCATCTGGACCATCGAGCGCTGCACGGCACTCATCCGTGAACAAAACAGTTTTGAAATCAGTCTTCATGTAATGTTTGGCCCACTGGAGCCGTTTCTGCTTGTGTGAAGTGGATAGAGGAGGTCGACAGGATGGCGTATGCACAGCTGCAAACCTCTGAAGGACCCTGCATCTTGTTGTTCGGGGGACGTTGGAGGCACCAGCAGCTTCAAAAACTTGTCTGCTGCTATGACAAGGCTTTTTTGCCGCTGCTCTTTTAACCTGAAGTAATTGCCTGTAGGAAAGAGTCCTCAATTTGCCCTTATCAGCACGCACACGTGTGTACTGTGAATCAGCTACATACTTCTTGATTGCCAAGACACTTCATCCTGATCATCGCACAATGTTGATTGTAGTCATGCCTTGACCTAAACACTCCACAATTTGTTGCTTCTCAGCAGCCGACACATCCTTTTTCTTTCCCATTTTGGCAGAAAATGTAGGCTGCTTAATAATGTGAGACAGCCTTCTTAAGTAGTCTTGCCTTTCATTGGACACACCTGCCAAACTAATTAGCACAGGTGTCTGCAATTGCTTACAGTGATATAAAGAGCCCTGACACACATCACCATCAATGAGTTTAACTGACAAACAAACAAATTCTTCCCTTATCACTCCTAAACACTTTTTGCATAATAATTTGGAACACAGTGTACATGTGCTTTTCCACAAAACACCAGTGGTTCACGTAGTGAATCTTACAGTTCTAACTTGCCAACCGTGGTCTGTATGGAGTTGTTCAATAAAGGGCCCAAAATTAAGATAACATAGATGGGAGAGGTCTCTATGAATAGGAATTCCTAAGTATTTGATACCCTGTGAGGGCCAGGCAAAGGGAAAGTTGGACTGGATGGAATCCTATATGGATTTGGGGAGGGAGACATTGAGGGCCTCAGACTTCGCTGCATTGATTTTAAAATTTGACCATGTAACAAAGTGATCTATTTCAGCCATAACAGCATGGATGGATATATGTGATTGAGTGATATATACTAGGACATCATCAGCAAATAGAGAGCACTTGTACTCGGTGCCTCCCACCTCAATCCACCTAATATTGGGGTTATGGCAAATTGATGAGAGCAGGTGCTCCGTCACTAGGATGTATAAGAGAGGGTACAGAGGACATCCCTGCCTTGTCCCATTGGTGATTGTGAAAGGTGATGAAAATGTTCTGATGCACCCCCTGGGCCTTGGGACACCCGGAGCCGGACCCTTTTTGGTGGATGCTTGTGGTTGTAGTCTTCGTGGCGGCAACCCGGTTCCGTGGCTCAGGGTGGTCAAACCAGTGGCGGAACTATTTATGTGGTTTTGATGTTTAAATGTCCGACTACGCCACCCGTGGATTGCGGTCAGAGTGAACCGCCGCTGCAGGGCAGACCGCTGAGGCTGGTGTTGTGGGTGCAGCAGAGCGTAGCATAACTCCCCACGGGAGGAGTATAGCCTCAGGGCAGTGTATGCGGAGGATGGGGGTGATGGTGCAGGGCAGCAGCAGTAACGACACGGAGTCAGTGATGCAGTCCAGGGCCTTTACTCACAGTTCTTATTATCCAGACCACGTCTGCAGGTAACGGCTGCCCACATCGTACTGTGCTCACCAGGTGAGGGGCTCAGACAACTCCAAGATAACTTTGGAGCGCTTCACAGGACCCCCTTTGTGTGTCCTTTGTCTGGCCTTTCTTACCAACCCTTCTGTCCGGCTGCCTCGGGCCTCCTCTTGGTAAACTTGGTGCCAGTTTCCCTGACCCTATGTGGTGCCTTCCTAGCAGATGTAGCGAGGGGCTGCGCCACATAAAATGTCACAGCCTCCGGTTTCTAGCTGAGGGTCGTTTCCTGCCTCCACTAGTTTCGGAGACCGGTCTCCCACTTTGGCCTGACCCCTCCATGCAGGTGGATTCGGGCATGCGGTGGCGACTCGCCCGTCCGCACCCCTGGGATCCCTTCATTCCTCGTTCCTGGAGCCTTCTCCGCTTCTCTTCCTTCCTTCTCCCTCTTCCAGGCCTGGGCCTCTGTTACTAGGCCCGCCTCCAGAGCAGAGCTCATGCAGAGCCCCTGCTCCCTGCCACTTCTGCTCAGACTTCTCTGCACTGAACTAAGATGGTGCCCACCTTTTATACTCCCTTCTCAATTCACCCAGGAACTGCTTCCTCCCTGCTCCTGCACTACAGGGTTCCCCTTCTTCATTGTTCCCTCCCCCCACTCCAGCCAGGGACAGGGACTGTCGTGCCCATCTCAGAGGCATATTGGTCGCCCTGCCCCACGGCAATGTGGTGTAATGCATGCAGGTGTCGGGTCCTGATCCACACTCCATCCTTACCTGAGAGTGAGATATCACACCTCTGGGTGAGGTGCAATACCTCTGTAGCAACCGAGCCCTCAGGGTGCTACAGTTCCATTTATCTTCAGCCTAGGTAACGTATTGTGATACAGGGCCGTGATTTTGGCTATAAAAGGGTCCCCTAGACCCCTACCCCAAGCTTTTTAAGAGAATCATATATGGCGTGCCAGGAGACTCTATGGAATGCTTTCTCAGCATCCAATGAGAGCATCTAATTACAAATTTTTAACTGCATCTAGCCCAGGAAATACTTTGTGCCTAGTAGCAGTGTCTGCTAGTCAGCGGATTATCCCGGCTGTTAAGCAAGCTACACCACCTGTAGCTTGGACACTTAATTTTTTCAAAGGAAATTCTTCGGGACCACGGGATACTCAGTGAAGAGCATCAGGAGGCACCCCAAGGCATAGGGGCTGGGACTGGCAGTAGGATGCCTTGCGGTGGACAGCCGAGCTCGATCCTTATAAAAGCTTTTTAACTGCAGCAGCTTTAGTGGACGCTACTGGAGCTGGAATTACGCGGCTGCTGGCATGAGACTTGCCCTCCAATAGATCCTTGTAAATGGATTTAAAGTGTATTCATTCAAATTAGAGAGACAATTTAAATTAAAAAGCTTAGAGCTGCCTCCACCACAGGGGGGCTCGCTCGACCCACCAGCGGACAGGCACCAGTATTGGGAGAGGGGGGCTGGCCGTCAGGGTTCACCGCGGCTCTGGCACAAACCTGGCGACACGGAGGTGGCATGGGCAGGAGCGGACTGAACATGTCGGCTTCTCACTTTTTGGATTTTAGAAGGGCATGACATGCCTATATCTGTGTCTCCCCCTCCTTTTACTCCTCCACCTCTTTTCTTTTCGCATGACTATATGTACTTGTCACTTTTCCATGTGTTAGTTGTGTCTTCTGAGCAGTTTGTCAGCTTTTGGACACCTTTGAAGGTGTTTTCTATGTGTTTCTATGTGTTTTTGTTTGCCTGCCATTGGTTTTAACGGTGTTCGAAGGTGTTCGACGAACAGTTCGGCGAACACAAGGGTGTTCGACGAACCGAACCGAACTCGAACACTACGGGGGTGGCTCAACACTAATTGCAAGTTGCTCCTTCCTAATTTTTGGAAGCTTTTGATTGGAAGGCATAAGCAAATCCTATGGGAGACCCACTCCCCAATAATGGGACTTATGTTTGTAAAATGCTGTACTGCATGGCTCTTGTAAGGGGTATTGCAAGTTGCTCCATCCTAATTTTTGGAAGCTTTTGCTTGGAAGGCATAAGCAAATCCTATGGGAGACCCACTCCCCAATAATGGGACTTATGTTTCTAATATGCTGTACTGCATGGCTCTTGTAAGGGGCATTGCAATTTGCTCCATCCTAATTTTTGGAAGCTTTTGCTTGGAAGGCATAAGCAAATCCTATGGGATACCCACTCCCCAATAATGGGACTTATGTTTGTAATATGCTGTACTGCATGGCTCTTGTAAGGGGTATTGCAGTTCCTCATAATTTTTGGTTAGCCTTCCATTCACTGCTCAGGCCAACAGTGCACAGGAGACCCAGTTGCTATAAATGGAAAAAAAGGCTTAGTTAAAGCCCTCTGACCTCCTTGTCATTTCCAAGGGGCATTGGAGTGCCTCGAAATTTTTGGAAGGCATTGCACTCACTGTATGCCCTATAACTGTGTAGCCGAACCGCTCCTTTTGTTACAGAAACATATCCTACAAGACATATCTGGTTGACTGGCCTGATATTGATGTGAATGGTCCCTGTTCCTCCTGCTCTTTCTCCTTTGCCACTACCTCATCCATCATTTACCACCTGAAGCTTTGTTTTAACGGAAGTCATAGAACTTGGATAGTAGCAGGAAAACATCCAGCAATCCTCGGAGGAGGTAGGATATGCGCCAAAACGCTGACCACCTCAGGCCTAGCTGCTACTACATACATGCGCTTGCATTCCAACAAAACAAAGCAGATGCTAACTTCTTTCATCCTCATCATGCTCCTCACCTTGGCACTCTCAACTCCCCTGATGGAGAAGCCAGGGCCCACCGGAGGAGTCTGGTTGTCTGGTGGGCTCGGCCAATGCAGCCCTAAAGCAGGCCAAGCTAAGAAAAGTGTGGGAAAGGTTACCGGGACAAATAGGGGCGGCTGGGGACCGAGTATGGACACCCGGCCGCCCCCAGAAGGCTGGGGAGCAAGCGGGGACATCCGGCCACCGGGTGGCTGGGGACTGAGTATGGATACCAGGCTGCCGACACAGCCATGGCGTGGTGGCCAGATTCCGCCTCCACATGCCTAAAAGGCCCAATTTAAAGTGCAAGCAAGCAGTATGGTATTGCAGCCTGTTCAGGCTGCATACTTACACTTGCATTGCAAGGAATGGGAGAGGTACAATTGAACACTGCCCTGGGACAAGGACTTGAACGGGGATAGTTGCAAGTCTGCAACGACAGGTTCAGGGTGGGAGGCATCTTCGCATGTACCATGAACAGGGGTTTGGCATGCACACACTACAGCGGAATAGGCTCTCCTTCCCACTAAATGCACTGGGGAGGGCACAGGTAATGTTTTGGTATACGCGCTTAATCTTATGTATAAGGCACACCAGGACAAATAGGGGCGGCTGGGGACTGAGTATGGATACCTCGCTGCCGAAGCAGCCATGAGGTAGTGGCCAGCTTCGGCCTCCTCCAAACTAAAAGGCCCCATTTCAAGTGCAAGCTAGCAGTATGGCATTGCAGTCTGGGGGTGGGTGGGTGGCAGGCTGCACACTTACACTTGCATTAAAAGAAAACAAAGCAGATGCTAACTTCTGTCATCATCATCATGCTCCTCACCTTGGCACTCTCAACTCCCCTGATGGAGAAGCCAGGGCCCACCGGAGGAGTCTGGTTCTCTGGTGGGCTCGTCCAATGCTGCCCTAAAGCAGGCCAGGCAAAGAAAAGTGTGTGGGGGGATGTTCCAAGGAGAAATAGGGGCGGCTGGGAACCGTTTATGGACACCCGGCACCCGGCTACCCTCAGGCGGCTGGGAACCGTGTGTGGACACCCGGCCACGGGGCGGCTGGGGACCGAGCATGGACACCCAGCCGCCGGGCGGCTGGGGACTGAGTATGGATTCCAGGCCGCCAACGCAGCCATGACGTGGTGGCCAGATTCCGCCTCCACAATTTCAAGTGCAAGCAAGCAAGCAGTATAGTATTGCAGCCTGGGGGTGGGTGGGTGGCAGGCTGCATACTTGCGCTTGTATTGCAAGGAATGGGGGAGGTACAATTGAACACTGCCCTGGGACTAGAACTTGCACGGGGATAGTTGCAAGTCTACATCTTCTGATGCGGCAAGGATCACTTATGATGGGCACACTTTTAGACAGTGACCTGGGTGTCAGAGATGCTTCCAGGGGTCTTCCCCATGCTGTTCCCTTGTCATTTCAGCACTTTATGCATGTGTCACACAGAACATGGCCAGATAAGGTTGTAAAATGTTAAAATGACATTTCCCGGTGAATGCATTTGTCACAGTTGAAAGCAATACAAAAGTGCAAAAACGCATAAGAAATGCTACTTGTGAACATAGCCCAAGGCGTGGAGGAGTATTTTTGCTTTGGTTATTTATTTTACCTTATACACAAGTCTTTACCCTGGAAAAGAAATTCCTTAACATATTTCACAGGAAAAAAGTTTGTTTCGTTTTTGAACGTTTTATTGTGAGCCCGTAAAAGTGGCTTAATACCTCTGACCACGTTGTTGACAGCAGTGACCTGGGGGTCAGAAATGCTTCCTGGGGCGATCCCCATGCTGTCCCCATGTCATTAGAGCACTGTCACTATCGTTTTGGGCACTTGTTAGGCTTTTAAAAGACTGCCGGGGGTGCCACCGCAAAAATGCTCGGGTCTCCCATAGACTAACATTGGGCTCGTTGCTCGGGTCGAGCACCCGAGTATCACGGCGAGCTCGGCCCGAGCTTCGAGCACCCGAGCATTTTAGTGTTCGATCAACACTACAAGGCACTGTATATACAGTGGGTAAGGAAAGTATTCAGACCCTTTAAATTTTTCACTCTTTGTTTCATTACAGCCATTTGGTAAATTCTAAAAAGTTTTTTTTTCTCATTAATGTATTCTGCACCTCTTCTTGACTGAAAAAAAAACAGAAATGTAGAAATTTTTTCAAATTTATTAAAAAAAAAAAACTGAAATATCACATGGTCATAAGTATTCCGACCCTATGCTCAGACACTCAAATTTAAGTCTCATGCTGTCCATTTCCTTGTGATCCTCCTTGAGATGGTTATACTCCTTCATTGGAGTCCAGCTGTGTTTAATTAAACTGATAGGAATTGATTTGGAAAGGTACACATCTGTCTATATAAGACCTCACAGCTCACAGTGCATGTCAGACCAAATGAGAATCATGAGCTCAACGGAACTGCCCAAGGAGCTCAGCGACAGATTTGTGGCAAGGCACAGATCTGGCCAAGGTTACAAAAGAATTTCTGCATTACTCAAGGTTCCTAAGAGAACAGTGGCCTCCATAATCCTTAAATGGAAGAAGTTTGGGACCACCAGAAGTCTTCCAAGACCTGGCCGTCCAGCCAAACTGAGCAATCGTGGGAGAAGAGCCTTGGTGAGAGAGGTAAAGAAGAACCCCAAGATCACTGTGGCTGAGCTTCCGAGATGCAGTAGGGAGATGGGAGAAAGTTCCACAAAGTCAACTATCACTGCAGCCCTCCACCAGTCAAGCCTTTATGGCAGAGTGGCCCGACGGAAGCCTCTCCTCAGTGCAAGACATATGAAAGCCCGCAAAAACACATGAAGGACTCCCAGACTATGAGAAATAAGATTCTCAGGTCTGATGAGACGAAGATAGAACTTTTTGGTGATAATTCCAAGCGGTATGTGTGGAGAAAACCAGGCACTGCTCATAACCTGCCCAATACAATCCCAATAGTGAAACATGGTGGTGGCAGAATCATGCTATGGGTTTTTTTCCACTGCAATTGAAAAAAACATGAATACAGCCAAGTAGAGAGATATCCTGCATGAAAACCTCTTCCAGAGTGCTCTGGACCTCAGACTTGGCCGAAGGTTCACCTTCCAACCAGATAATGACCCTAAGCACACAAGCAAAATAACAAAGGAGTGGGTTCAGAACAAATCTGTGACCATTCTTGACTGGCCCAGCCAGAGCCCTGACCTAAATCCAATTGAGCATCTCTGTAGAGACCTGAAAATGGCTGTCCATCAATGTTCACTATCCAACCTGATGGAACTGGAGAGGATCTGCAAGGAAGAATGGAACAGGATCCCCAATTCCAGGTGTGAAAAACTTGTTGCATCATTCCCAAGAAGACTCATGGCTGTACTAGCTCAAAAGGGTGCTTCTACTCAATACTGAGCAAAGGGTCTGAATACTTATGACCATGTGATATTTCAGTTTTTCTTTTTTAATAAATTTGCAAAAATGTATACATTTCTGTTTTTTTTCAGTCAAGATGGGGAGCAGAGTGTCCTTTAATGAGAAAAAAAATTAACTTTTTAGAATTTACCAAATGGCTGCAATGAAACAAAGAAACAAAGAGTGAAAAAATTTAAGGGGTCTGAATACTTTCCGTACACACTGTCTATACTGCATATATATATACATCTATAGTGTATGCATTTATTCATGTATGCTGCATATATATATATATATATATATATATATATGCACACACACACATATATGCACAAACATGTGCATAGCTATATACTGTATATATATATGTATATATATATATATATATATATACAGAATAGACCAAAAGTTTGGACACACCTTCTCATTTAAAGATTTTTCTGTATTTTCATGACAATGGAAATTGTACATTCACACTGAAGGCATCAATACTATGAATTAACACATGTGGAATTATATACTTAACAAAAAAGTGTGAAACAACTGAAAATATGTCTTATATTCTAGGTTCTTCAAATTAGCCATGTTTTGCTTTGATGACTGCTTTGCACACACTTGGCATTCTCTTGATGAGCTTCAAGAGGTAGTCACCGGAAATGGTTTTTACTTCACAGGTGTGCCCTGTCAGGTTTAATAAGTGAGATTTCTTGCCTTATAAATGAGATTGGGACCATCAGTTGTGTTGTGCAGAAGTCTGGAGGATACACAGCTGATAGTCCTACTGAATAGACTGTTAGAATTTGTATTATAGCAAGAAAAAAGCAGCTAAGTAAAGAAAAACGAGTGGCCATCATTACTTAAGAAATGAAGGTCAGTCCGAAAAATTGGGAAAACTTTGAAAGTGTCCCCAAGTGCAGTTGCAAAAACCATCAAGCACTACAAAGAAACTGGCTAACATGAGGAACGCACCAGGAAAGGAAGACCAAGAGTCACCTCTGCATCTGAGGATAAGTTTATCCAAGTCACCAGCCTCAGAAATCGCAGGTTAACAGCAGCACAGATTAGAGACCGGGTCAATGCCACACAGAGTTCTAGCAGCAGACACATCTCTTCAACAACTGTTAAGAGGAGACTTTGTGCAGCTGGCCTTCATGGTAAAATAGCTGCTAGGAAACCACTGCTAAGGACAGGCATCAAGCAGAAGAGACTTGTTTGAGCTAAAGAACACAAGGAATGAACATTAGACCAGTGGAAATCTGTGCTTTGGTCTGATGAGTCCAAATTTGAGATCTTTGGTTCCAACCTTTGGGTCTTTGTGCGATGCAGAAAAGGTGAACGGATGGACTCTACGTGCCTGGTTCCCACCGTGAAGCATGGAGGAGGAGGTGTGATGGTGTGGGGGTGCTTTGCTGGTGACACTGTTGGGGATTTATTCAAAATTGAAGGCATACTGAACCAGCATGGCTACCACAGCATCTTGCAGCGGCATGCTATTCCATCCAGTTTGCGTTTAGTTGGACCATCATTTATTTTTCAACAGGACAATGACCCCAAACACACCTCCAGGCTGTGTAAGGGCTATTTGACCAAGAAGGAGAGTGATGGGGTGCTACGCCAGAAGACCTGGCCTCCACAGTCTCCAGACCTGAACCCAATTGAGATGGTTTGGGGTGAGCTGGACCGCAGAGTGAAGGCAAAAGGGCCAACAAGTGCTAAGCATCTCTGGGAACTCCTTCAAGATTGTTGGAAGACCATTTCCGGTGACTACCTCTTGAAGCTCATCAAGAGAATGCCAAGAGTATGCAAAGCAGTCATCAAAGGAAAAGGTGGCTACTTTGAAGAACCTAGAATATAAGACATATTTTCAGTTGTTTCACACTTTTTTGTTAAGTATATAATCCAACATGTGTTAATTCATAGTTTTGATGCCTTCAGTGTGAATGTACAATTTTCATAGCCATGAAAATACAGAAAAATCTTTAAATGAGAAGGCGTGTCCAAACTTTTGGTCTGTACTGTATACAGTTCTATATTTATTTTTATATATATACACTACCGTTCAAAAGTTTGGAGTCATTTAAAAATGTCATTATTTTTGAAAGAAAAGCACTTTTTTTTTCAATGAAGCTAACAATAAATGAATTAGAAATACACTCTATACATTGTTAATGTGGTAAATGACTTCTAGCTGCAAACGTCTTGTTTTTATTGCAATATCTAAATAGGTGTATAGAGGCCGATTTCCAACAAACACCACTTTCAAAGTTTTCCCAATTTTTTTGACTAACTGACTTTCATTTCTTAAAGTAATGATGGCCACTCGTTTTTCTTTACTTACGGTAGCTGCTTTTTTCTTGACATAATACAAATTCTAACAGTCTAATTCAGTAGGACTATCAGATGTGTATCCACCAGACTTCTGCACAACAAAACTGATGGTCCCAACCCCATTTATAAGGCAAGAAATCCCACTTATTAAACCTGACAGGGCACACCTGTGAAGTGAAAACCATTTCCGGTAACAACCTCTTGAAGCTCATCAAGAGAATGTCAAGAGTGTGCAAAGCAGTCATCAAAGCAAAAGGTGGCTACTTTAAAGAACCTAGAATATAAGACATGTTTTCAGTTGTTTCACACTTTTTAGTTAAGTATATAATTCCACATGTGTTATTTCATAGTTTTGATGCCTTCAGTGTGAATGTACAATTTTCGAAGTCATGAAAATACAGAAAAATCTTTAAAATGAGAAGGTGTGTCCAAACTTTTGGTCTGTACTGTATATATAACAGTAAACATACAGTGGGGAAAATAAGTATTTTGTTCACTGCCGATTTTGCAAGTTTTCCAACCTACAAAGAATGGAGAGGTGCTGTGCTAATAAACAATAAGGTGAGCACAACTGCAAGCTATATAAATATAGTGATCAACCTGTTGCCTAAAAATTGATTACATAAAAAGAAGAAAAAAGAGTATGCAACATTTAGGGATCACTATTAGTGATGAGCGAGCACTAAAATGCTCGGGTACTCGTTGCTCGGGTTGAGCAAATTGGAATGCTCGAGTGCTCGGTCCGAGCAATGAGCCCAATGTAAGTCTATGGGAAACTCGAGCATTCTTCTGGCGCCCCCCTATTGCCGATCTGCAGACGGACTAAAAATTGCCCAAATCGATGGGAACAGTGCTCAAATGAAATGGTAACAGCATGGGGAATACCCATGGATGCATCTCTGACTCCCAGGTCACTGCTGTAACATCCCTGGCGGCGTGCTTGCCTGGCTTACCACCTAACACCATGCAAGACCGCAATCTTACCTATCAGCTCAGGCTGCACACTTTGCTCCAGTACCTGCTGTTTGTATGTCTCTTGTCTGCTGGCTTAAGGAGGAGGCGCTGCTACGTTCTGATTCTTAAAGCTACAGTGTGCGCAGTCCTAATGTGACCCCAGCCTGTTGCTGTGAGTCACTGGATACTTAAATCTCCTCCACCCAGTAGGAGGTGCCTGAGCAACACTTTCTTAACAGTGTGTTCTGTGCAACTGTGAGTTGCCAGGTCCTGTCCTGAATCTAGCCTGTTTCCGCCACCCTGGGGTCTGAGTACCCAGGGCCTTTACCTGTATCTCTGACTTCTAGTCTGTTTCCGCCACCCTGGGGGCTGAGTTCCCAGGCTCATTCCTGTATCCTGTTCCCGGTTCAGTTACTGTCTGAACAGTGTCCTAGCCCGTTACCTGTTTGTCTCTATGTCTGAACCTTCCCTTTTCCTGCAGTGTCTGAACCTGCACCTAACTCCAACTCGTTGTCTCTGTACTTCTGTTTGTGAGTTTTGTGTCCACTCGCTACTTCATTGTAAGTACCTTGTGTGTATCTGGTTCTGCTTGTCCCCTTTCCCTGCCTCCGTATCTACCTCCTGTGTTTTAACCATCTTCCTGTATTTTCCAGTCTGTTCCATGTGAACAGAGCCCTGTCCTGTCTGCCTGCACCATCTGCTCTGTTCTGCTCTGCTTGTTCACTGCACCTGCGGTTCCGCTCTGCTCTGCTTGTTAACCGCACCTGCGGTTCCGCTCTGTTCTGCTTGTTCACCGCACCTGCGGACCCGCTCTGCTCTTCTTGTTCACTGCACCTGCGGTTCCGCTTTGCTCTGCTTGTTCACCGCACCTGCGGTTCCTCTCTGCTCTGCTTGTTCACTGCATCTGCGGTTCCGCACCGCTCTGCTAGTTCACCACACCTGCGGTTTTGCTCCGTTCTGCTTGTTCACCGCACCTGCGGTTCCGCTCTGCTCTGCTTGTTCACCGCACCTGCGGTTCCGCTCTGCTCTGCTTGTTCACCGCACCTGCAGTTCCGCTCTGCTTGTTCACCGCGCCTGCGGTTGCACTCTGATCTGCTTGTTCGCCGCGCCTGCAGTTCCGCTCCGCTCTGCTTGTTCACCGCACCTGCGGTTTTGCTCCTCTCTGCTTGTTCACCGCACCTGCGGTTTGGCTCCGCTCTGCTTGTTCACTGCACCTGCAGTTTCGCCCTGCTCTTTTTGTTCACCGCTCCGGTGGTTCTTCTCTACTTGTTCACTGCATCGGCGGTTTTGCTCTGCTCTGCTAGTTCACCGCATTGGCGGTTTTCGCTCTGCTCTGCTTGTTCACCGCATCTGCGGTTTCACTCAGCTCTGCTGTCCACCACACCTGCGGCTCCGTTCATGTGTCCCAGTCTGTACTGGTCCCTATCCTGCCTGCATTCCTACCTGCCAGTACCCGCCTGTCTGCATACCAGCCGTGCCTGCTAGTGCCCACCTGTCTGCATGCCAGCTGTGCCTGCCAATATCCACCTGTCTTCATACCAGCTGTGCCTGCCAGTACCCACCTGTCTGTACGCCAGCCTAACCTGCCTGTTCCTGCATTTCCCGGTGGGGGTCAACAGCTATGACCGGGGGCTGACCTGGAGTAGCACCTGGTCCCTCTACTCGGTTCCTCCCTGGTACACGGAGTCGACTGAGCCGCCGTGTGACCTTGGTCGGACCGAGTTGATACTTAGTTACGCCCCTCCATGCACTCCTCAGTTCATGGTCCAGTGTGATCACTAATCAAGCTCACGCCAGTCAGTCCGGGCGCGAGCGTAACAGTTTGCTCACGCCATGGTTCCAGTTGAGCCCCACGGCCCTTCAGTCTCAGAGACATTTGAATCCTTGTCTGGCGAATACGTGCACCAAGGAAAAAGTTTTCCTCAAGCTGAGGTCCAGGCGATTTACGCACCAGCCCAAATGGAGCTATCAGCACTCGTTCCTGCGGATCCACCGTGGTGTTATGGGGACCCAAAACAAAGCCATGCGTTTGTGGAGCAATGCATGCTACATTTCAAATTTTATGCTCACTATTTTCCCACTGATTGGGTTAAAGTAGCATTGCTGATGTCCTACCTAGCGGGTGATGCCTTGAAATGGATCACCCCCCTATGGGAAGCATGGGATCCTATCGTCTTGGACCTGCAGGCCTTCCTGGTGGCCTTTCTAATGGTCTTCTATAACCCTAATCCTAAAGCTTCTGCTAAAGCTTCCCTTCCCAATATCTTGGAAAAGCCCCGATGGGTAATGTGTGTAGGCAGCCTACCAGTTCTCCAGCATGAAGAGACTGCTGCCCACACAGAATCCACACAGGATGACAATGCTCCACAGAATACTTCTCTTCCCAACCTCAAGAGGCAGTCCAGACGTGCAGGGCGTAGAGGTAAACCGTCATGCCAGATTCTGTGCTCCCAAAGACCTCCTGTTCCCCAGCCTGTAGAGGCAGCTATCCGCACAGAATCCATGAAGGATGACTATGTTCGTCAGGCAAAGCAGAGGCCAGAACTCAGCCACAAAATTTGATTGCGGTCCTGCTGCGGTTGTCATGAAAATACAGAAAAATCTTTAAATGAGAAGGTGTGTCCAAACTTTTGGTCTGTACTGTACGATGACCCCGACTGTGTCTCCCTGGCTGAGTCCAGAGTAGTATTGCTCCGAGTTTCGGAGGTGATCCACAGACAGTAAATCGAATGACCCCGCACTCTGTAGTCAATTCTTTCAAGGGTTATCAGTAAGGGTGAAGGATACTTTTGACCTACATGAGTCCCTTGTCTCCCTGGAGGCAGTCACGTCTCTGGCCAACCGGGTGCACCGCCGTCAGAGACATAACGAGACACTCCTATTTGTGGGGGGCCCGGAGTCAAGGGAATCTGGGACTGAGTCTACCATGTAACCCATGCAATTGGGTGGGGTTCTGTAAGTGCAATGGTAGTAAAGCAGGAATGTAGTTTGTCTATGATAGAAGGGGTCATTTTGTGGGTACGTGTCCTGCCATAACCCCCCGTAAACAGCAGCAAGAAAACTAAGGAGCCCTGGTTGCGGGAAGGTGGGCAACTCGGGTGTACTTATTTCCTCCCTGGTAAATGTAAATTTTTTCTACTGGCCAAGATCTCTAGACAAAGAGAAGGTGGTCATTTCTGCTTGATCGACGCCAGGTTCGTCCAGTCCAAGGGCCTCAAACCACAAGTGTTATCTAAACTAATACCAATTATTGCTATTGACTCTGCACCATTTAGCCAGGGGTATTTTACTCAGTTGCATCTACAGGTAGGGGCCATGCACTTTGAACTTATAAATTATTATGTGCTAGAGGGCCTACCCTGTCCTGGGGTTCTAGGAATATCCTGGCTTACGCTACACAACCCTGTTGCAGACTCAGGAGGTGGTTAAATGGACCGAGTATTGCTAGGAACAATGCTTTGGCACGCGGCTAGCCAGGTTTGATACACAATCTCTGCCTGAATACCTGTCTGACTTCCAGGATGTGTTTTCAGAACAGGGTTGTCAGGAACTTCCTCTACATCGTCCTTATGGTTGAGCTGTTAACCTTATTCCTGTGGCTAAGTTACCAAAGAACAGGTTATACAACATCTCTGGTCCAGAGAGGCAGGACATGAAGGACTATATCGCTGAATATCAGGCAAAGGGTCATCTCAGACCTTCTTCATCTTCCTTTGCTGCAGGGTTTTTCTTTGTCAAAAAGAAAGAAGGGGAGTTAAGCCCTTTGCTTATCCCTGACTGTGATCGCAAACTTAATTGGATCACAGTCAGGGATAAATAGGGGACCCCTAATGTTAGGGGCAGGACAACAGCATCGTGACAGCTCCTTAATAGCTTGGAACTTTTGTGAGGTCCATTCTGAAACTTTTAGCAAACATTCTATTCCTCACAGACTTTACTTCTTGAACAAAGAAAACACATTTTTCAGATTTAGCAAATTAAAAATGGTCTTAGTATTTGGAGTAACGTTTGTACATGTAATGTGTGAAACACTATCAGGTGAATAAACCAATATGTCATCCAGCTAGGCAACCACATATTGACCACTTAATCTCTGAATATGTAATATACAATTTTTTAAAAATCATTCAGCACATTAATTAACCCAAAAGACATCACATGATACTAATAGTCACCCTTGGGTGTGTTAAATGTGTCATGTAAAAATATGTTTAAGCTGCAGATAGGGGGTTAATCTGAAGGTTAATAGCATTCTGAAGCAGCCCTGTTGCTGGAAGGAAATTAACTTTATTTCTCCGGCAGCCTCGGGCTTTCAGTTATAGGGGTGCGGCTGGCGCAGCTTAAATCACCGCTTAGTACATAATGAGCGATGAGACCACGCTCCGAGCATTGACTGAAAGCCAGCTCATTATTAAAATTAAAATATAATGATCCCTAAATATCAATCCCATTCTAATTACAATCCAGTTTTAAAAACATTACATTATATTAATTTTTTTCAAAAAGTCATCCGATTCAACTAAGTATAGAAATATTAAGTATTTTCTACTATAAGGTCAATAAATTAGGAAAATTTACAGAATGTTAAATGCATAAAATATGAAACTTACTTTTATTTAAATTTGTTCCCTAAATATGCAACTCAAATGGAAAATTACAGCTATAAAATTAGAACTATTTTTGGATAGAGTCTTGTTTAGGGACAATCCTCATGGAAATGGACAACAGAACATCATCAGTAAATGTTGGCATGAAACAATTTCATAGTCTAATGTTCCTCAGTAATGAAAATGAAAGTATGGAGTTTATCAGTATGCTGAAGGACAAATCTAGACCAGCGTTTTAATCCCCCTCATCACAAGATAAGCACTTTCCGTGCCAAAACCTGACTGCTCTTCAATGAGACTCAAGTGCTTGGCACTTTCTGCTAACACAATGGAATTACTTATTCTACATCCTTCCCTGAACCATCCTGCACATGAAGAAAAGCTCTGCCAAGTGGGCACAGTTCACTTCTAATGAATTTAATTCACTGTCTCCCTGGGGGAATCAAATCTTCTCTTATGTAATAAGGAAAATCCAAAAGTCAGCTTTGTTCCTGGAAGGTCCCAATTTAGAGAGTGAAGGACAAAGCATGATCTGGAGATATTTCCATAATCATTGGCTAATGAAGAACAAAATGGAAGGGGTCACGTTGTGATTTTGAATTCAACATGGTATCACTAGGAAGATTTTGACTTGTAATGTAATACTAGAATAAGTCAGTGCTCAGGTTTTTACAGCTTTTGGTCCATTAGAGTTTGTAGAACCTAAAGTTGACAACAACAAGTACAACAACCAAACTTAACATTATTGAAAAATTATTGAAAAATATTCATAAAAAAGGGAAGTCATCCCCAGAACCCAAGCCGGTTATCCAAGAAGTCTAATTGTAAACAAACCTTAAACAAGGGGGAGGAGGAAGAAGGGGAGAAAGCATTAATTGGCCCATTCAATGGGCTAAACCATCCATAGTAAAGTGGATGGAAGGCAGAAGACATGGATGGTACCAGCTGGGCAAAAACAGGGCACCACGGTCTGGGTGCTGCCTCCAATTTTTTTCAATGCCTGCGCTTCAATACAATAGAATTATTTTTGTATTTATTTTTAGATGTGTTTGATAACATGAATGAACACAGCAGGTTATATAGAACTATAGAATGAGAATTTTCAGTAAGAAGTAATCATTTGACTGAATCCATCGTAGTCATTTGCAGTACTGTATGCTTTCATGCTAAAAAGTGATCATGACTTGACCTCTTCACATCTGCTTCACCTCTATAGCATTCAAACTGCTAAAGCCAAAATGCTATTTTATTACACTCATTCTTAATTGTATCTGTGGTTACAGTATAGTTTCTTATACTGTATGTTTTCCTTACTTGCACGTCATAACATATTTTTTTTTTTCAGTTAAGGTTATCTAAAGAATTTGGAGGTCACTATGTTATAAATCCACTCTTGATTTGAAGGCTGCATATCAGTGGCAGGCCAATAGGATAAAGGGAAAACCTGACATTGAAAGTCAATAGGTGATGTGTATGTACATTCACTCAGCATGTTCAAAAACAGTCATAAATAGCCATAATATTGTTTCGCCAATAGTCTGTCACCAGACATAAATGCTGTATATGTCTGTATGTGGCTATCCAGTCATTGTGATTGCAGCCTATTGAGGGTTTTTGACACCATGTCACAATATTTGTGCAAAATATATTTTGTTGGAAATTAGAGTCCTTAATAAAATATATAAAAACAAATATGTGTAGGCATCCTTGTGTCAATATATGTATTTTTTGATTTTTACATAGTCTGCCTATAAAGTGGTTTTCTTACCCACAAATTCCTTCAAGCTTGATAAATCTGCAGCAACTGCAGGATTGGATTTTCTGACTCCTGTGGCTACACAAGCTTTTCTCCAGACAGAGATTAAAAAGGCAGCGGTGGCATCAGACAATGTACTATGACTACTGTCCTAATAGTAAAAACTATACTTCTTATGAGCGTTTTGTTTTCAAGAGATTTTTCAATGCTTACGCTGACTCTATTCATGATGGGCAAACTATGCATGTACAATTTTCAAAACCTACACATGCTCTTCCTTAAAGGGTATTTGTCAATTAGCTCTTCCTCCTGAGCTGTCTTTCTGGACATGTACGTAGGTCATAGGAAGCTGAATAAAAAGATACTTTGATTTCTCCAATCCGATGTCTTATACCAGAATAATTCATGTTTTCCTTATATGTGAATGAGCTGTTCAGGACTGTGGGCCGGACACTGATCTGTCTGAGAATCTGTCTCTAGAGATTATTATAAATGAAAGGAGGTGTTACCAGTGTGAGACAGGTAACTAACACAGAACAGTAGAACTGAACGTTGTCTTCTTAAAAACACATTTGCTGCAGCTCTCACAGCTCTGCTGTATATGCCACCCTGTCTGCCTGTGGGATGGAAGCTGAAGCTGATAGGAACCTGCAGATGTGTCAGGTATAATCACACACAGCTCTTCAGTGAGATCAGGAGAGCAGAGAGCGGCCATTACATATTCCACTAGTAACACCTCATTTTATTTAAAAGAAGCTCTGGAGGCAGATTCTCAGGGAGTTCTATGTATGGTCCATAGATCTTAACAGATCAATTACATATAATAAAAAACATGGATATCTCTGGAATAAGACATTGGATTACAGATATCAAGGTATCATTTTATTCAGCTTCCTATGACCTACATGACGGCTTAGGAGGGTTGATCCTACTGACAGATGTCCATTAAAGAATTAGACTAGTTGTGGACATACTGTAACTATTACCAACAATCAACAAAGGTATAATTTGGGGTTGTTGTTTAAAACAATTTTTAAAAATTGCATTATCTTTTGATGATAAATATTAATTGTAAATATATTTATTCTCATGTTTTCTAGTACAATGGAATAGGGCATGAAAACAACTCACTGAAATGGACAAAAATGCAAAAAAAAAACATAGAAAAGAGCAGTCGTACTTATCAATTTTTGGACACAATACTAATGTAGCACAGGATGCAGCAGACCCACGTGATAAAAGGCTGGGGTAGCTCACATATTTTTGCCAAAATATCTACTAATACCTCATGTATTATCTCAAGATGCCGCCAGGCCCTGTAGTGTTGGTCATGGAAATTGGGGTGTCTGCCCCTGTGATTGTGCACTTATATTGTACTGTACAGCCTACCTGATCTTATAGCATTGGTGACACCATAGGCTGTAAGCTGGCACTACCCATATTTGAGTAACTGGCACTTTGTAAAAAGCCTCATTCATGGACATTTACAATACTAAGCAATGGTGGATGGTAGGTGTGTGAGTGGTTGAGCATTAGTAACATGACCAGGTATGGGTAAGTATCGCAGCCTGTTTTCTGTGATGTCAAACAGGACATGATCCCTATTGTGGGTAGACCTCTTTAAATCTTTTTTGGAGGTAGTTTTTATGTTTATACAAAAAAGTCACAGAATGTATTCTTGGCTGTGTGTTTGGAGCTGTTCAATTTACCCTCCTCTTAAAACATATGAACTATGTCAACAGCTTTAGTTTTAATGTAATACTGCTTAAACTTCAGAGCAGCTTTTTCCATTAAAAACAGTATATATAAACATTTACAGACTTTAAAGCAAAGTGATTCTGAACAGTAGCAATAAAAAGTCCTAATTAGTCTTAATCGTGTCATTGAGCAGAGATGAGTTAATGGGCCAGAAGAGACTCGTCGTACCCAACCTGCAGATGCAACACAGCTGGTGGTAGCACATGCATGTGGACCAGTTTGCTAAGTCTCACAGATAAGGTTCCCTCCCTCATTGGGAGACGAGATGTAGAAAATGCATTGTTATAAAGCAATGCACAGTATATAGTGTTAAGAGTATGGAGACATAGAAAAACAGAAAATATAGGGATCCTTGTATCCACAAAATCACTATTGACCTGCAGATATAGTGATAATCTGGAGGTAAATAACATTTAAATGATGACTAGCCAATTTGTAAGAGTAGCTACAGCGAGAAAATGAAGTTATATTCTCCCTATAGCCACTCGCTTCCAGTCATTAGGGTGTTACAGTGATCTACAACAGTCACTGCTCACTACAGTGAGTGCTCTATCACTCCTTGACGGGTAGCTAGTTGTGTACATACACACTGCACACACAGGGCTGAGCTGGTTGTCATTCAAGGTGTAGGAGCAGTCATAGCAGCGATCTCATTGTGTAGTAAGTGGTGACGGTAGCAGCCCCCTGAACCGTCCTGATGACTGGAAGCAGGTCGGCTGCAGGGAGAATATAACTTAATTTTCTCCCTGTAGGCGCTCTTCCAGTGTAACAGACTAACATGAATTCAATGCTGTTTAATTTCAGATTATCAATATATCTGCATGTAACTAGAGATGAGCGGTGTTCGACTAGAACTGTTCGCCAATCTCAAATTCGAGCTGTTTTGGGCGGTGTTCGAGTTGTTCGACGAACCCGAACGATTTGCAAAAAATTCGGCTGTTCGAGGTTATGTTCGATAACTGTTCGTGCACCAAAAGCGTGTCCTGCATGTCTGGTGCTATTTAGAGCACCAATCATGCAGGGATTGTCTGCCACTCACTGTAATGCCACAGCCATGGTGGTTGTGGCATTACAGTGATTGCCCAAATCGATGGGAACAGTGCCAACAGTGAAACATGAAAAGCCGGCAATTCAGCAGCGGCATACACCGGTACCCGACAATTTATAACCGAAAGAATAGAGCTTCACACATAGATTAGATAGATATAAACATGTCAGCCACATATATACGAAGTACAGTGACAGTGTTGCTTACTGTACTTGTCATTTAGCGTAAAGGATTTATCAAAAAAAATAATAGTGTTTTCATGCACCGTCTCTTTAAAAAAGCCGGCCGGCAATTCAGCAGCGGTACCCGACAATTTATAATAGAAAGAATAGAGCATCACACATAGATAAGATAGATAGAAACATGTCAGCCACATATATACGAAGTACAGTGACAGTGTTGTTTACTGTACTTGTCATTTAGCGTAAAGGATTTATCAAAAAAAATAATAGTGTTTTCATGCACCGTCTCTTTAAGAAAGCCGGCCGGCAATTCAGCATCTGTACCCGACAATTTATAACAGACAGAAAAGAGCTTCACACATAGATTAGATAGATAGAAACATGTCAGTCACATATATATGAAGTACAGTGATAGTGTTGGTTACTGTACTTGTCATTTAGTAATAAAATAAAGGATTTATTATTAAAAATATTGGCGTGGGGTTCCCCTTAATTTTAGGCTCTAGCGGAGGTTAAGCAGACAGCTGGGGCAGATGTTTGAAGCCTGGGAAGGGGGTAATACCCACGGAGCTTCCCAGGCTACTAATATCAGCCCCCAGCTGAATACATAGCCTTTACTAGCTATTAAAATGGGGGACCCCCCCAAAAAAATGACGTGGGGTCCCCCCTAATTTAATAACTAGCAAAGGCTAGGCAGACAGCTGGGGGCTGATATTAATAGCCCAGGAAGGGAGCCATGAATATTGGCTCCCTCCCAGGCTAGAAACACCAGCCGTCAGCCGCCCCAGAAATGGCGCATTCATAGGATGCGCCAATTCTGGCACTTAGCCTCGCTCTTCCACGCTGCCCTGGTGAGGTGGCAGGGGGTAATAGGGCTGGGGTTGATGTCAGCTTATAATGCCGGCTGACATCAAGCCCAGGTTAGTAATGGAGAGGCGTCTATAAGACACCCCCATTACTAACCCCATAGTCAAAGTTAAAAAAAACACAAACACCCAGAATAAAGTCCTTTAATTGAAATAAAGACACAATTCTTTATTGTTCTAAATTAAACTATACTTACCATCACGCCCATTCCAGCTGAAGCCAACGATCTCCTGTAATAAAAATAAAATAATAAAGCAACCTCATCCTTACCTTTCCATGGTTCCCACGACAGCTTCAGCTCTGCTACATCGAGATGACAGGCTGGACCGCAGCAGAACGCCGCCATCCAGCCTGTCATCCCGCAGACACTGAGAAGCGCAGGCATGCTTGCGCTCCACATTGTCTCTCTGTGACGGCATCCAGATGAGCCGAGTTCATGTCCAATGAACTCAGCTCACCTCATGCACGTCACTGACAGCGTGGGAGAATTCTCCTGCACTCAGCACTTCAGCGTGAGAATTTTCCCACGCTGTCAGTGACGTGCATGAGGTGAGCTGAGTTCATTGGACATGAACTCGGCTCATCTGGATGCCGTCACAGAGAGACACTGAGGAGCGCAAGCATGCCTGCGCTTCTCAGTGTCTGCGGGATGACAGGCTGGATGGCAGCGTTCTGCTGCGGTCCAGCCTGTCATCTCGATGTAGCAGAGCTGAAGCTGTCGTGGGAACCATGGAAAGGTAAGGATGAGGTTGCTTTATTATTTTTCTTTTATTGCAGGAGATCGCTGGCTTCAGCTGGAATGGGCGTGATGGTAAGTATGGTTTAATTTAGAACAATAAAGAATTGTATGTTTATTTCGATTAAAGGACTTTTTCTGGGTGTTGTGTTTTTTTTAAATACTTTACTAGAAATTCATGGCGGTCATGTCTAATACTGGCGTGACCCCATGAATTTTGGGCTTGGGGCCAGCTGATAATACCAAGCTGGCCCTAACCCCTTTATTACCCAGTGAGCCACCGCACCAGGGCCCTGGATGAGTTGGGAACAGCGCCAGAAGATGGCGCTTCTATGAACGCGCCATTTTCCGGGGTGGCTGCGGACTGCAATTTGCAGCGGGGGGGGCCCAGAAAGCTTGGGCCTCCCTGCGCTGCAGATTCCAGCCCCCAGCTGCCTAGTTGTACCTGGCTGGACACAAAAATAGGGCGAAGCCCCACGTATTTTTTTTTTAATTATTTCATGAAATTCATGAAATAATTAAGAAAAAAAGGCCTTCCCTATATTTTTGTGTCCGGCCAGGTACAAATAGGCAGCTGGTGGTTGGGGGCAGCCCGTTCCTGCCTGCTGTACCTGGCTGGACACAAATATAGTGCGAAGCCCCACTTCAATTTTTTTTAATTATTTCATGAAATTCATGAAATAATTAAGAAAAAAAGGCCTTCCCTATATTGTTGTGTCCGGCCAGGTACAAATAGGCAGCTGGTGGTTGGGGGCAGCCCATTCCTGCCTGCTGTACCTGGCTGGACACAAATATAGTGCGAAGCCCCACTTCAATTTTTTTTAATTATTTCAGGAAATTCATGAAATAATTAAAAAAAAATTGACGTGGGGCTTCGCACTATATTTGTGTCCAGTCAGGTGCAGCAGGCAGGAACGGGCTGCCCCCAACCACCAGCTGCCTATTTGTACCTGGCCGGACACAACAATATAGGGAAGCCCTTTTTTTCTTAATTATTTCATGAAATAATTTAAAGAAAATTGACGTGGGGCTTCGCCCTGTTTTTGTGTCCAGCCAGGTACAACTAGGCAGCTGGGGGCTGGAATCCGCAGCGCAGGGAGGCCCAAGCTTTCTGGGCCACCCCCGCTGCAAATTGCAGTCCGCAGCCACCCCGGAAAATGGCGCGTTCATAGAAGCGCCATCTTCTGGCGCTGTACCCAACTCATCCAGGGCCCTGATGCGGTGGCTCACTGGGTAATAAAGGGGTTAGGGCCAGCTTGGCATTATCAGCTGGCCCTAAGCCCAAAATTCATGGGGTCACGCCAATATTAGACATGACCACCATGAATTTCTAGTAAAGTATTTAAAAAAAACACAACACCCAGAAAAAAGTCCTTTAATTGAAATAAACACACAATTCTTTATTGTTCTAAATTAAACCATACTTACCGTCACGCCCATTCCAGCTGAAGCCAACGATCTCCTGAAATAAAAGAAAAATAATAAAGCAACATCATCCTTACCTTTCCATGGTTCCCATGACAGCTTCAGCTCTGCTACATCGAGATGACAGGCTGGACCGCAGCAGAACGCTGCCATCCAGCCTGTCATCCCGCAGACACTGAGAAGCGCAGGCTTGCTTGCGCTCCACAGTGTCTCTCTGTGAGGGCATCCAGATGAGCCGAGTTAATGTCCAATGAACTCGGCTCACCTCATGCACGTCACTGACAGCGTGGGAAAATTCTCCTGCACTCAGCGCTTCAGCGTGGGAGAATTCTCACACTGAAGCGCTGAGTGCAGGAGAATTCTCCCACGCTGTCAGTGACGTGCAGGAGATGAGCTGAGTTCATTGGACATGAGCTCACCTTATGCACATCACTGACAGCGTGGGAAAATTCTCCTGCACTCAGCGCTTCAGCGTGGGAGAATTCTCACGCTGAAGCGCTGAGTGCAGGAGAATTCTCCCACGCTGTCAGTGACGTGCAGGAGGTGAGCTGAGTTCATTGGACATGGGCTCACCTTATGCACGTCACTGACAGCGTGGGAGAATTCTCCTGCACTCAGCGCTTCAGCGTGAGAATTTTCCCACGCTGTCAGTGACGTGCATGAGGTGCGCCGAGTTCATTGGACATGAACTCGTCTCATCTTTATGCCGTCACAGCCAGACACTGCAGAGTGCAAGCATGCCTGCGCTTCTCAGTGTCTGCGGGATGACAGGCTGGATGGCGGCGTTCTGCTGCGGTCCAGCCTGTCATCTCGATGTAGCAGAGCTGAAGCTGTCGTGGGAACCATGGAAAGGTAAGGATGATGTTGCTTTATTATTTTTCTTTTATTGCAGGAGATCGTTGGCTTCAGCTGGAATGGGCGTGATGGTAAGTATGGTTTAATTTAGAACAATAAAGGATTGTGTCTTTATTTCAATTAAAGGACTTTATTCTGGGTGTTTGTGTTTTTTTTAACTTTGACTATGGGGTTAGTAATGGGGGTGTCTTATAGACGCCTCTCCATTACTAACCTGGGCTTGATGTCAGCTGGCATTATAAGCTGACATCAACCCCAGCCCTATTACCCCCTGCCACCGCTACAGGGCAGCGTGGAAGAGCGAGGCTAAGTGCCAGAATTGGCGCATCCTATGAATGCGCCATTTCTGGGGCGGCTGACGGCTGGTGTTTCTAGCCTGGGAGGGGGCCAATATTCATGGCTCCCTTCCTGGGCTATTAATATCAGCCCCCAGCTGTCTGCCTAGCCTTTGCTAGCTATTAAATTATGGGGGACCCCACGTCATTTTTTTGGGGGGTCCCCCATTTTAATAGCTAGTAAAGGCTATGTATTCAGCTGGGGGCTCATATTAGTAGCCTGGGAAGCTCCGTGGGTATTACCCCCTTCCCAGGCTTCAAACATCTGCCCCAGCTGTCTGCTTAACCTCCGCTAGAGACTAAAATTAAGGGGAACCCCACGCCAATTTTTTTTAATAATAAATCCTTTATTTTAATACTAAATGACAAGTACAGTAACCAACACTATCACTGTACTTCATATATATGTGACTGACATGTTTCTATCTATCTAATCTATGTGTGAAGCTCTATTCTGTCTGTTATAAATTGTCGGGTACAGATGCTGAATTGCCGGCCGGCTTTTTTAAAGAGACGGTGCATGAAAACACTATTATTTTTTAAAATAAATCCTTTACACTAAATGACAAGTACAGTAAGCAATATTGTCACTGTACTTCATATATATGTGACTGACATGTTTCTATCTATCTAATCTATGTGTGAAGCTCTATTCTGTCTGTTATAAATTGTCGGGTACAGATGCTGAATTGCCGGCCGGCTTTTTTAAAGAGACAGTGCATGAAAACACTATTATATTTTTTAATAAATCCTTTACACTAAATGACAAGTACAGTAAGCAACACTGTCACTGTACTTCATATATATGTGACTGACATGTTTCTATCTATCTAATCTATGTGTGAGGCTCTATTCCTTCTTGTCTAAATTGTCGGGTACCGGTGTATGCCGCTGCTGAATTGCCGGCCGGCTTTTTTAAAGAAAGCGTCTTCTGAGCAGTTTGTCAGCTTTTGGACACCTTTGAAGGTGTTTTCTATGTGTTTCTATGTGTTTTTGTTTGCCTGCCATTGGTTTTAACGGTGTTCGACGGTGTTCTAAGGTGTTCGACGAACAGTTCCTCGAACATCCCGGTGTTCGACGAACCGAACCGAACCCGAACACTACGGGGGTGGCTCAACACTACATGTAACTTATGCGTTTGTAGGTAGCAGCTTCCATTTAATAGATAAAGAAAGCTAAAACACAGATTTTAAAGATTTTGCATCCCTCAATCCTGTGGCTATAATGCCAGACCTGAAGAAGAATTATGGTTCCCTACAGCATTACAAGAACTAAGTAGGAGTCTCAACCTTCAGTGTACAAGTAAGTGGTCATGTATTGACCTGTATGGTAGAGAAAGATATAGGAGGATGTTCACACTAGTGAATATGCTGTTGTTTGTCTATTCTTGAATCTTTTTGGATTTGTGATTTGTTTTGCTTTTATTCCATGACTACATAATATTTTCTGTATAAAATAAACTTGATAGTGCTTCTCAGTGCTCTTACATCTTCATGCACAGTACCTTTGTGGATACTTTTACATCAAACCTCCACTGTTTTTACTGCAAACCTCTCCTTTATCTCACTCACTAGGGGTATTCACTCATAGTCTGTAGTGTTGCAGATACAGTTGAGTCGCAAGCCGGTAATGGTCACTGTTTTTACAAGCCTGCAAGCTCAAGCTATACTTGTCATCGGTTTCCTCACCTATTAGACACTGCAAATAGAAAAGGAGAGACCACAAGCTTAAATCCCCTTATTTGCAATATTTTACTTTAAATATAGTCATAATAATGCATAAAACAACATTAGTCCCAGCTCCTATGGACTTTACAGTCCTCATCTGTTTTCTTCTTACTTTCTGCTGACTGATATACAGCCAGCAAAAGTAAAAAAAAACAAACAAAAAAAACCTTAACTCTCACCTCCACTGCTTGCTGCCCTCTGTCCGGTCTTCAGAGTTGCCTCATTTTTCTCTGACGCAAGCAGCATCAGGTGAAATATCTTGGAGGTCATTGTGCATAGCACTTTGTGATGTCAAAATTGTACTGGTCATGGTCGGAAGCCAGGGCCGGCGTCAGCACCCGGCGCACATGGGAAAGTGCCGGGGCCCTGAGCAGGCGGAGGGGCCCACTCACTGTCAGGGACCCCTGCGCGCTATGAGACCCGTGAGCGGTGCGGTGTCAGTGCCCTCTCCCCGCCGCTTGCTCAGGGCCCCGGCACAATACTACAATACTTACCTCTCCCCGTGCCTCTGCAGCAGCTCCGGTCTCTTCCGTGTCCTCTGATAGTGACGTCTCAGGTCAGAGGGCGCATGTGACGTCTTTCCACCGCGCTCTCTCCTGAGCCATCACAGCACAGAGCTGGAAGACGCCGGCGCGCGTGAGGAGTCCGGAGCAGCGGCAGCAGGTGAGAAGTGAGGTGAGTATTTGTTTTTTTAATATATGGTGGCGTGGGGCATTATAAGGGGGGGTGACATCCTGCATGGGGCATTATATGGGGGGGGAGAGGTGACATCCTGCATGGGGCATTATAAGAGGGGGTGACATCCTGCATGGGGCATTATATAGGGGGAGAGGTGACATCCTGCATGAGACATTATATGAGGGGCAACATCCTGCACGGGGAATTAAATGAGGGGCAACATCCTGCACGGGGAATTAAATGAGGGGCAATATCCTGCATGGGGCATTATAAGGGGGGGTGACATCCTTCATGGGGAATTACAAGGGGGGGTGACATCCTGCATGGGGCATTATGTGGGGGGAACAGCCTGCATGGGGCATTATAAGGGGGGTGACATCCTGCATGGGGCATTATAAGAGGGGGTGACATCCTGCATGGGGCATTATGTGGTGGGGAACAGCCTGCATGGGGCATTGTAAGGGGGGTGACAACCTGCATGGGGCATTATAAGGAGGTGACATCCTGCATGGGGCATTATAAGGGAGGGGAGAGGTGACATCCTGCATGGGGCATTATGTGGGGGAACAGACTGTATGGGGCATTATGTGGGGGGAACAGCCTGCATGGGGCATTATTTTGGGGCCAGTATTCTGTATAGAGCATTATAAGTGGGCCAGTATCCTGTGTAGAGCGTAATATGGGGGCCAGTAACGTGCATGGAGAATTATTTGGGGGCCAGTATTCTGTATGAAGCATTATAAGGGGGCCAATATTTTGTACAGAGCATAATATAGGGGTCAGTATCCTGCATGGAGCATTATTTGGGGGCCAGTATTCTGTATGGAGCATTATAAGGGGGCCAGTATCCTGTACAGAGCATAATATGGGGGCCAGTATCCTGCATGGAGCATTATTTTGGGGCCAGTATTATGTATGGAGCATTATAAGGGGGCCAGTATCCTGTACAGAGCGTAACATGGGGGCCAGTATCCTGTATGGGGTATTATTTTGGGGACAGTATTCTGTATGGAGCATTATAAGGGGGCCAGTATCCTGTACAGAGCGTAATATTGGGGCTAGTATCCTGCATGGAGAATTATTTGGGGGTCAGTATTCTGTATGGAGCATTATAAGGGGGCCAGTGTTCTGTACAGAGCGTAATATGAGGGTCGGTATCCTGCATGGAGCATTATTTGGGGGCCAGTATTCTGTATCGAGCATTATAAGAGGGCCAGTATCCTGTACAGAGCGTAATATGGTGGCCAGTATCCTGTATGGAGCATTTTATGGGGGCCATTATTCTGTATGGAGCGATTCACCAGTTTCTGAGCTATTGTAGAATTTACAATAGATATCGGTCATGTAATGAAAGAAGTGATATCTTTGGCATTGTACTATATATATATTTTTCTGCTGTATCTGTGCATCATGAAGCGTGGTATGTGTTAAAGGGGCCTACAGAGACTCTTTCGCCCGGGGCCCACAAAAACCTGCAGCCGGCCCTGCCGGAAGCCCCAACCTATAGTAAACAGGTCAAATATTCAACAGCGGAAAGAAGAGAACTGGATAGTGAAAGGCGCTGTTTGCTACCCACTGTCCAGTCCGCAGAGCCTCCTCTTTCTGCCATTGTAGCTCAAGCATCCTCACTTTCTGCTGGGACTTCGGCCACCACCAGGTCTCAGAGGTCATGGCGTGTCACAAGTCCTTGACATCACAACGTGTGATATTCAGAGATCCCTAAAGCTTGGTCAAAGCTGTAAGTCCCAGCCTAGAGTTAATAAGCCCGGGAGATGCTTCTCGTGCCAAAAAAAAGAAGAGGCGGATCTGAGGACCAGATGGCAGGAAGTGAGCAGTGGAGGGGCTGGACAGGTGAGCGGTGAGGCAAGTATAACTTTCTTTGTTTTTTACATCTTATGTTTATTATTCTTGGGGGTCTAGAGGAACCCCAGAGAATAAGGGATATAAAATTCACAGATAATAACTTCACTGCAAACTGAATTTCCCAGAAAAATCCACATGATTTTAAAAATTAGAAGTTTGTCAGATTCGCTCAGCTCTATTGCTGGGACTATCCTCTAGAATTATTGATTTTCTCAGCTGTCCAGGAAACTCATTACAGATTATATAAAAGGTTTACATTGGCAGAATAGACAATAATACCAAACTCACGGCATAGGCAGACACTCATGATTTACTAAAATACTCATGGCCATTATAAGGCAGCGGTGTTCACACCGTGCAGTAGCTGAGGCAGTGACCCAAGCAAGTCCAACATAAGCAGCTTTTATTCAGCACTCATGGGTAAAACAGAAAGTCCTCCAGTTCGCAGTCGGATTAACATCAGTCCATAACAACGGTTGCCGTGGGCAACGGCCGCCCCAGGCTGCTCAGAGCCTGATGGGTGCAGAGCCTTCCCAGGCGTAGGTTCAGCTACACACAGGTCCGTCAAGCTTTCCTGCTATGCTCCTAGCATGTCCCAACACTGAACAACACTAATCCTTAATGCAGGGTTTTTAAAGGACCTGTGGCAAGAGCCACTGGAAAACCCGGGTTGGAGGGAGGAGGCCACCCCACTGCCTTCCTGTAGCCTCCTCCAAGAAATGAAGGCCCTGCCGAGTTTTACTTTATCTGCCTTAGCCAGATAGCCTGACCAGGTCAATGCTCACCTTCATTCCTGCATGGCAGCCGCAGATGAGTTTGTGACTGCAATGCACTCCAATGGATTTAATAGGTCTCTGTACACATTCTGGGGGATATATAACGTCCCTCATATACGATCCCAGTCACTGCCTCACACCATTCAAAACATTCCCATTTCTAAACTATAAGGTTATTTCAAGCTAATTCAAAAGAGAACAAAATGAAAATTTAATACAGCAATATGCTTTGCCTTTAAGTAACCACAGTGAATGCGAGTAGAGATGAGCGTTGTTCTACTCGATCTGTTCGCCAATCTCAAATTCGAGCTGTTTTGGGCGGTGTTCGAGCCGGTCGGCGAACACGAACAAATTGAGAAAAATTCGGCTGTTCGAGGTTATGTTCGATAACTGTTCGTGCACCAAAATCATAACTGGATTTTTTCTCAGTAATGATGAAAATTAATGTTAATACGCAGTTTGAGTGTACAGCGGGGCGGGGGGAGGGGCAGGGGATGGATCTCTGCAGGAACAATGAAGATCTCCATTTTTTTTTCTCTTTCCCGCATTTGCAGTGGGGAGGTGCAATCTGTCAGCCTATCAGCAGCGCACACACAGAGCGAAGTGCTTTTTTTCACACAAGCAAGGGCATGTGTGATTGGCAGTGTATGTCACATGTCCTTGCCCTATAAGACCAAGCCATTTTCCCCGTCGCCACCATTTTCTCACTGCTGCAGCTGCGTGTTAGACGGCACCGCTGTTGCTGTGTGCGCTATACCTTGTTAATTTCAAGCCAATTTTCGCACAAATATACAGATAGCTTGGGAGTAGGGAATAGTTGTGATTGCAGTCCTTTTAAGGACTAGGTTACAGCATTTCCTACGACTTTTATCAGGCAGGTCTGTGCTCTTAAATAGATAGATTGTGGGAGTAAAGACTAATTGTAATTGGAGTCCTTTTCAGGACTAGGTTACATCAGTTCCTATCAGTTTTTGCCAGGCAGGTCTGTGCCAGTGCTGTGCAAGTTTTTTTCACAGCATTTGGCTGAATCTAGCAAAGCTAATCATTTTTGGCCTATTGCAGAGTGTGTTAGTCAGTGGAGTAGCCTATCTGTGTTGCAAGATATACCACCTGTGTATAGAATACCAAATTTTTTACTGCACCTAGTGAAGTAAAATCTTTTGGGCATAGCATCATTCTATTAGTCCATCTATACTGACCTCCATCAGGTTGCAAACTGAATATAATTTTTTTCTGCATCTAGTTCTGAAAAAATATTTGGGCTTCTAGCAGTGTGTGGGACTTGGTCTATTAGTCCATCTATACTGACCTCCATCAGGTTGCAAATTAAAAATAATTTTTTTCTTCATTTAGCTCTGAAAAAATATTTGGGCTTCTAGCAGTGTGTGGGACTTGTTCTATTAGTCCTTCTATACTGACCTCCAGCAGGTTGCAAATTGAATATAATTTTTTTCTGCATCTAGCTCTGAAAAAATATTTGGGCTTCTAGCGGTGTGTGGGACTTGGTCTATTAGTCCATCTATACTGACCTCCATCAGGTTGCAAATTAAAAATAATTTTTTTCTGCATCTAGCTCTGAAAAAATATTTGGGCTTCTAGCAGTGTGTGGGACTTGGTCTATTAGTCCATCTATACTGACCTCCATCAGGTTGCAAATTAAAAATAATTTTTTTCTTCATTTATCTCTGAAAAAATATTTGGGCTTCTAGCAGCGTGTGGGACTTGTTCTATTAGTCCATCTATACTGACCTCCATCAGGTTGCAAATTAAAAATAATTTTTTTCTGCATCTAGCTCTGAAAAAATATTTGGGCTTCTAGCAGTGTGTGGGACTTGGTCTATTAGTCCATCTATACTGACCTCCATCAGGTTGCAAATTAAAAATAATTTTTTTCTGCATCTAGCTCTGAAAAAATATTTGGGCTTCTAGCAGTGTGTGGGACTTGGTCTATTAGTCCATCTATACTGACCTCCATCAGGTTGCAAATTGAATAAAAAAATTTTCTGCATCTAGCTCTGAAAAAATATTTGGGCTTCTAGCGGTGTGTGGGACTTGGTCTATTAGTCCATCTATACTGACCTCCATCAGGTTGCAAATTAAAAATAATTTTTTTCTGCATCTAACCCAGCCAATAGTTTTGTCCTAATACCACAGTTTGGCCACTCAGCTCTGCTCGGTTACCATCCATTGTTTTTTTGTGCAAACAACTCCAGAGTTGTGAATTAGTTAACCACCAAAATGAGTGGAAAAAGGCCTGCTGCTGGTGGAAAGGGGAATAGGCGTGTTGGGAAGGGGAAAAAAGGTTGTGTCCGTGGGGTAGGTGCAGAAGAAAGACCATCTTCCAGCCAAACTAAAATGTCTACTTCTTTTAGCGGACAATGTGATAAGATCCCTTTCTTACGGCCACGCCAATCGCTACAAATTCCAGATGAGGCACAAAAACAGCAGGTGCTTCAACGGATATCAAGTGCTCCTTTAAGTGGGCTCTCCTCCACATCAACTTCAACATCACAAATACTCCAGTCCTCAAAGGTGTCACCCAAATCGCACTTGCTTCCTCACAGCTCCCAAATCTCCAGCTGCCCGTCTGAGTATGAGGTAGAACAGATGGTTGAGTCTGCAGAGCTGTTTACTCATACTATAGCCTGGGAATCAGAGGTCGACTCCAGCGCTTCTGTGAATCCAGACGAGGAAATGATCTGCACTGATGCCCAGAATCTTTATGAGTCGGATCCAGGACCAGACGCAGAAGGTTCTGACCATAATGTAGACCCTCATTCCCAAACTGTAACTCCTGTTGGTGGAGACAATGAGGAAGACGATGATAAGACTCAAATACCTGATTGGAGCGACAACTTTAGTTTTTTGTCAGGGCAGGAACAGGTTGGCTCTGAGGACGACGGGTGTAATAACGCACAGGGTGATGATGATGAGGTCGGAGATCCCACTTACTGTCAACCCACAGTCAGCCAAGAGATGAGGTCAGCAGAGGAGATGGAGGAAGATGCTAGTGACGACGAGGTCAGGTTGCGCCTTCCTGGACAGAGACGTAGTACTGGAAGCACGTCAACAACTGCATCCTCAAACACAACTCTGCCTCTCACCACAAGTCGTGGTGGCTCTTCAGGTCGCATGGGTGCTAAGCCTTGCATAGCCTGGGCATTTTTTCAGATCGATAAAGATGACCCAACTCGTGTTATCTGTAACATTTGTCAGCAAAAGCTAAGTAGAGGCCAAAAAATACATAGTTTGAGTACTTCATGCATGAACCGGCACATGGACATGAAGCATAAGTTGCAGTGGGAAGCTCAGTGTGCTACAATGCGGTCTAGCCGGCCGGGCCAACCACCGTCTGCCATATCTTGTGCATCCGCGGCCTCTTCATCCTCTGTGACTGGGGGGACAGCAGTCACACCTGTTTTGGGGCGCAGACCTGCCACCTCTTTACCCGCAACAGCCAGCGTGATTGGCAGGTCATCATTTTCTTTGGAGGTGGTAACACCAGCTGGTCTTGAGCGCTGTCCGACATCGATAGCACCACCTTTGGATCAAGGCAACCTAACATGTCCGCCTGCATCTTCCTCACAGACCGGCAGTTTGCCGGGGACACCCTTATCAACCCCGTCTAAGCACAATAGCCAGCCCTCGGTCCCTCAGATGTGGACAAGTAAAAGACCATTTCCTCCTAGCCATGAGAAAGCTAAGAGGTTGAATTTCACCATCTGCAAGCTCTTGGCTACAGAAATGCTGCCTTTCCGCCTGGTGGACACAGAGGATTTTCGAGACCTTATGTCCGTCGCAGTGCCCCAGTACCAGATGCCCAGTCGGCACTACTTCTCAAAGAAAGGTGTGCCTGCGCTCCACCAGCATGTCGCACACAACATCACCGCTTCTTTGAGAAACTCTGTGTGTGACAGGGTGCATTTCACCACAGACACTTGGACGAGTAGGCATGGACAGGGGCGTTACATGTCGCTGACTGGGCACTGGGTAACTATGGTGACAGCAGGACAAGGGGCTGCTGTCCAAGTCTTGCCGTCCCCACGAGTTGTGCGTCAATCCTCTTTATGTCATTTTTCCTCCACTGCTTCTGCCTCCTCAACCTCCTCTCGGTCTTCCACCTGCACCCAAAGCCTGTCTGGTCATGCCACAAGCTTTCTAACTGCGCAGAAGGGATCCTGCACACCTCCTTACTATGCTGGCAGTAGGGCTCAACGTCATCAGGCGGTTTTTACATTGAAATGTCTGGGAAATGTGAGTCACACAGCTGAGGAGTTGTGGTCAGCTCTGGAGAACCAATTTCATGAATGGTTGTCTCCACTGGACCTGAAACCAGGGAAGGCCGTGTGCGACAATGCTGCAAACCTGGGTGCGGCCCTTCGCCGGGGCAATGTCACACACGTGCCTTGTATGGCTCACGTGTTGAACCTGGTTGTCCAGCAATTTTTAGCCCACTATCCCAGACTAGATGGCCTTCTGCAGAGGGCACGGTCGCTGTGTGCTCACTTCCGCCGTTCGCATCCCGCAGCTCAGCGACTTACATCTCTACAGAAGTCGTTGGGCCTGCCACTTCACCGGCTAAAATGCGATGTGCCTACCCGGTGGAATTCAACTCTGCACATGTTGCAGCGACTGTGGCAGCACCGACAAGCCCTGGTGCAATACGTTCTGACGTATAGCCTGGGCCAACGAGATTCAGAGGTGGGGCAAATCACGCTGGAGGAGTGGTCTCAGATCAGGGACCTATGCACCCTTCTGCACAGTTTTGAAATGGCGACGAAGATGTTTAGTGCTGACGATGCCATTATCAGCATGACTATTCCGGTGATTTACATGCTGGAGCACATGTTAAACAGAATTCGGAGTCAGGTGGTGGCACAAGAGGAGGTGGAGGAAGTAGAGGAGGAGGAGTTGTATGCGGAAGGGCTAACATCTGCAAGGTCCAGACGGTCGGCAGCACCAGGGCGGCAGGCATGTGAGGGTGGGGGAGATGATTTTACCAGGGCGCATGGTAGCAGCCAAACTAGTGAGGAAGGTGCAGGAGCCCAGGAAGAAGTGGAGGACGAACTGATGGAAGACTCATCAGATGAGGGAGACCTTGATCACATTTCTGTTGTGCGAGGTTGGGGGGAGAGGACAGAGGAAGGAAGCATGATTGTTACCTCGCCACCAACACAACAGGGACTTGGTGCTCCTGGATGCGCAACACACATGAGTGCCTTCTTGCTGCACTACCTGCAACATGACCCTCGAATTGTGAGAATTAGAAATAATCCTGACTACTGGGTTGCCACACTGTTAGATCCCCGGTACAAAAGTAAATTTGCAGAAATTATTCCTGCCATAGAAAGGGATGCACGCATGCAGGAGTATCAGCAGAGACTGTTGCAGAATCTTACATGTGCTTTTCCACAAAATACCAGTGGTGCACGTAGTGAATCTCACAGTTCCAACTTGCCAACCGTGGTCTGTATGGAATTGTTCAATAAAGGGCCCAAAATTAAGATAACATAGATGGGAGAGGTCTCTATGAATAGGAATTCCTAATTATTTGATACCCTGTGAGGGCCAGGCAAAGGGAAAGTTGGACTGGATGGAATCCTATATGGATTTAGGGAGGGAGACATCGAGGGCCTCAGACTTCGCTGCATTGATTTTAAAATTTTACCATGTAACAAAGTGATTTATTTCAGCCATAACAGCAGGGATGGATATATGTGATTGAGTGATATATACTAGGACATCATCAGCAAATAGAGAGCACTTGTACTCGGTGCCTCCCACCTCAATCCACCTAATATTGGGGTTATGGCGAATTGATGAGAGCAGGTGCTCCGTCACTAGGATGTATAAGAGAGGGGACAGAGGACATCCCTGCCTTGTCCCATTGGTGATTGTGAAAGGTGATGAAAATGTTCTGACGCACCCCCTGGGCCTTGGGACACCCGGAGCCGGACCCTTTTTGGTGGATGCTGGTGGTTGTAGTCTTCGTGGCGGCGATCCGGTTCCGTGGCTCAGGGCGGTCAAACCAGTGGCGGAACTATTTATGTGGTTTTGATGTTTAAATGTCCGACTACGCCACCCGTGGATTGCGGTCAGAGTGAACCGCCGCTACAGGGCAGACCGCTAAGGCTGGTGTTGTGGGTGCAGCAGAGCGTAGCATAACTCCCCACGGGAGGAGTATAGCCTCAGGGCAGTGTATGCGGAGGATGGGGGTGATGGTGAAGGGCAGCAGCAGTATTGACACGGAGTCAGTGATGCAGTTCAGGGCCTTTACTCACAGTTCTTATTATCCAGACCACGTCTGCAGGTAACGGCTGCCCACGTCGTACTGTGCTCACCAGGTGAGGGGCTCAGACAACTCCCAGATAACTTTGGAGCGCTTCACAGGACCCCCTTTGTGTGTCCTTTGTCTGGCCTTTCTTACCAACACTTCTGTCCGGCTGCCTCGGGCCTCCTCTTGGTAAACTTGGCGCCAGTTTCCCTGACCCTATGTGGTGCCTTCCTAGCGGGTGGAGCAAGGGTCTGCGCCACATAAAATGTCAGAGCCTCCGGTTTCTAGCTGAGGGTCGTTTCCTGCCTCCACTAGTTCGGGGACCGGTCTCCCCCTTTGGCCTGACCCCTCCACGCAGGTGGATTCGGGCGTGCGGTGGCGACTCGCCCGTCCGCACCCCTGGGATCCCTTCATTCCTCGTTCCTGGAGCCTTCTCCGCTCCTCTTCCTTCCTTCTCCCTCTTGCAGGCCTGGGCCTCTGTTACTAGGCCCGCCTCCGGAGCAGAGCTCATGCAGAGCCCCTGCTCCCTGCCACTTCTGCTCAGACTTCTCTGCACTGAACTAAGATGGTGCCCACCTTTTATACTCCCTTCTCAATGCACCCAGGAACTGCTTCCTCCCTGCTCCTGCACTGCAGGGTTCCCCTTCCTCAGTGTTCCCTCCCCCCACTCCAGCCAGGGACAGGGACTGTCGTGCCCATCTCAGGGGCATATTGGTCGCCCTGCCCCACGGCAATGTGGTGTAATGCATGCAGGTGTCGGGTCCTGATCCACACTCCATCCTTATCTGAGAGTGAGATATCACACCTCTGGGTGAGGTGCAATACGTCTGTAGCAACCGAGCCCTCGGTGCTACAGTTCCATTTATCTTCAGCCTAGGTGACGTATTGTGATACAGGGCCGTGATTTTGGCTATAAAAGGGTCCCCTAGACCCCTACCCCAAGCTTTTTAAGAGAATCATATATGGCGTGCCAGGAGACTCTATGGAATGCTTTCTCAGCATCCAACGAGAGTATCTACTTACAAATTTTTAACTGCATCTAGCCCAGGAAATACTTTGTGCCTAGTAGCAGTGTCTGCTAGTCAGCGGATTATCCCGGCTGTTAAGCAAGCTACACCACCTGTAGTTTGGACACTTAATTTTTTCAAAGGAAATGCTTCGGGACCACGGGATACTTAGTGAAGAGCATCAGGAGGCACCCCAAGGCATAGGGGCTGGGACTGGCACTAGGATGCCTTGCGGTGGACAGCCGAGCTCGATCCTTATAAAAGCTTTTTAACTGCAGCAGCTTTAGTGGACGCTACTGGAGCTGGAATTACGCGGCTGCTGGCATGAGACTTGCCCTCCAATAGATCCTTGTAAATGGATTTAAAGTGTATTCATTCAAATTAGAGGGACAATTTAAATTAAAAAGCTTAGAGCTGCCTCCACCACAGGGGGGCTCTCTCGACCCACCAGCGGACAGGCACCAGTATTGGGAGAGGGGGGCTGGCCGTCAGGGTTCACCGCGGCTCTGGCACAAACCCGGCGACACGGAGGTGGCACGGGCAGGAGCGGACTGGCCGTCTCGGCTTCTCACTTTTTGGATTTTAGAAGGGCATGACATGCCTATATCTGTGTCTCCCCCTCCTTTTACTCCTCCACCTCTTTTCTTTTCGCATGACTATATGTACTTGTCACTTTTCCATGTGTTAGTTGTGTCTTCTGAGCAGTTTGTCAGCTTTTGGACACCTTTGAAGGTGTTTTCTATGTGTTTCTATGTGTTTTTGTTTGCCTGCCATTGGTTTTAACGGTGTTCGAAGGTGTTCGACGAACAGTTCGACGAACAGTTCGGCGAACACACGGGTGTTCGACGAACCGAACCGAACTCGAACACTACGGGGGTGGCTCAACACTAAATGCGAGCTGAAGACAACAATTTGGTTCTAAATTTTTTATAGGCACAGAGACAAAAAAGTCAAGAGCCAAGTTTATCATCAAACCATTTGAGGGACACTTTTAGATCAATCTTGATTTTTTTATGTTTCTTACTGTGCTTTTAATCAAACTGTAGGAAACTGAAAAGCTTATCGTTCACGAATCAAATATCAATCTTCATTGCTATCAGCTTTTACAAGGGAAAAGCTGTTTTTAGTAAGTGCTCAATCTTTAATTAAGCAGGCTATTATAAGCACATTTAATTAAGGGTATATACATTTCCCTCCTCTTCATCTAGGTAGAGACATTTGCTTGTAAATGGAGATATGACAAACAGAGGCCTAAAACAGTAACAAATACGGCATTTTTGCAATACAGAGAAAATTATGATTTAGGATAAATCAATTGTTTATCAAAATATATTAGAAATAGGGAGTGATTGGAAAAATGTGATGAAAATTGGGCCTGGGAAAGCCAAGATGAGATGACTATTCCCAATTTTTAAATATGGTTTTAGCAGAGTCCACTCAGTGAACGCCCCCAGATCCCACATTTTACAAAATGAAACACAATGTTACAATTTAACAACAATGTTTCTGATCTCTAGTTGTGGAGAGTTGGATGCAAGTAAGTCCTCATTCAGACAGCAATGATTTTAGTTTTTTTGTAAAAAATGTACTGATCAGTTTTTAGCTTTTTGTGTACAACAAGTTTTCTCATGTTTCTTCTATTAAACAAACACAAAAATTGGCCAGCACATTAATAGCACACAGATGGCATCTGCGTGCTATTCGAGTTTTTTTTAACAGACTCATAGACTTGCATTGTCGAGTTTTGCTCGTGGCTCGGATTAAAATTGGTCAAGTCTCTGTGTTTTGGTGCAGATCAGTTCCGAAAAAATACACAGATGTGAACAGACGCATAGACTATAATAGGTACAAATTCTATATGTGTACTTGAAACCTGACGTCTGATTGAACCCTGAGAAGTGGTTGCTGGCCAAAGGCAAAAATAATGAGAATGACAACAGTTTGGAAACACTATGTTGATAATTGGCTGTTACATACTTCTCTCGGGTCCAGTGCAGCATCTCCATGTAACACCAATATGGTAACCCGATGCTCAGCAGGGGCATACCGATCATGATTGTAAAGGGTGCGACCACATCCGGGCCCATTAGGAAGGGGGCTCTGTCGACACTAGAGACTAATTCATCTAGATGTGCTTACCAGGCCACAAATTCAGCTGAAATTTATAGCGGCGCTGAGACCCGCCAGTTCTCTGCACTGCAATACATGCTACCAACCAATCAGAGGCCAGCAGCTAACATTGGTGTAGTTGCAACGGGTGGCGTATGGCAGTGATGTCATGCACCATGCTCGGTAAGATGAAGTCTGCTGCCAGTTCCTGCGCCCCCTATAGAAGAGGATGTTGAATGTCGTGGGACCACAGGCAAGTAATTTTTTTTTTAAATGTGTTGGAATGGAACAGAGAAAATTATTACAGGAAAGGGCTCAGGATGGGGGACATTATACAAGAAGGAGACCCAGAATGAGGGACATTATTACTGGAAGGAGCCACTATGAAGGAGATTATTACAAAAAGGTGCCAGGATTGGGGACACTATACCAGGAAGGGGCCCAGGATGGGGGAAATTATTATAGGAAGGGTCCAAGATGAGGGACATTATACAAGGAAGGGGCCCATGATGGGGGACATTATTATAGGAAGGGGCCAGGATGGGAAACATTATATCAGGGAGGTGCCCTGATGAGGGATACTATTCCTGGAAGACACCAGGATGGGGGACATCATTATATTTGGAGCGTACACATATGTCTTTGTAGGATCTATCAAGCTACAAGATCCCATACATCTGACCAACATACAGGTAGGGGGCAAGTAAAAATTTTGGACCGAGGCCCATTGGACTCTAGTTATGCCACTCGTGCTCAGTGATGATGTCATAGATCAGAATGACAATTCTATTAATCTTTTGCAACAACCAAAGGCCTCTAGACCCTTGGCTCGCTATTTCAAAACAATGCTTTTAGACTTCATACACGTTACTTACTATTAACTGTATTTTGACCCAGCTCACCTACTGTTGGATTTGCCTTTTGTTTTGCTTCTTTATTTGTTGCCTTTTGTCTTGCTTCTTGTTTCTTCTATGGCCGGATCTCCTGACTCTGTTTCATCTCCGATACGCTCTATGGATTTGTCTTTCTTGATAAGTATTCCAGCCCAGACCCATGGCTCCATTTGATCATTTTTAGGCTAAATCTTTGTTGTCCAGACTTAGGCTACAAGTCTGCAGTCAATCTATATGACTGCAGACTTGTGAATCCTCACATCACACACACTGAGCACTGTAAGGATTCTCCGGTGTTGGTGCGCACCATGTGAAGATTTACAATGTAAGTGTATTAAGCAAGGCCAGATAACTCTAGTTGGAAATTGCATACTTATAGTCACATGACCGCTGTACCGGGCACTGGAGAATCCTCACAGAACGCAGTGAAGATTTACAAGTCTGCAGGCACATAGTTACTGCAGACTTGTAGCCTTTGGCCGGACAACCCCTTTAAAGAATAAGCCTAAATTCCCATGATGAGTATTTTTTTTTCAGTGGGCATAAGATTTTCATAAATCCCGTTCACTTTACTGGAGCTGTAAGACGCTGCATTTTTGGAGCAACGAAAATATGCAGCATCATTATTGCACTATATACTCATCGTGTGAACTTAGCCAAATGGTTGTTTTAATTGTTTTTCCCTAAATTAATAGTGCAAGAGAACATAAGAAAAAAAAAAATTTGTTCTCCTCCTGAAATGGTTCATTCAATCTTAATTCATAATTAAAATTTGTCTTCGGTGAATGCAGATTTTCAGATTGATGAGATATGAAGAGAGGTGGGAGGTGAGAGAGGCAGAGGCTATGTGCCCACGATGCAGAAATGAAGCAGAAAATTTCTGCAGCGTTTCTGCATTTCCCTTGCCAGAAAAAACGCATGCAGATTGTTCATGCGCTTTTCCTGCAGAATACATGCGGATTCACATGCGGATTCACATGCGTTAACGCATGCGTTACCGCATGTGGACTGACAAGCACTTTCCAGGCAATAGCATCACTTGGAAAGTGCTTCACAACTAGGTCACACTGTATAAATCCATGCAAACGGCATGGATTTATATAGTGTGACCGTAAAAATAAAAAAATAAAGCTATACTTACCTCCGATACCCCGCCGCGTGTGCTGTCGCGCTCGTCCTGGCTTCTTCCTGGTTGCCGGGCTCTCGCGAGACAGCCTGCAGTCACATGACCGCGACGTCATCTCAGGTCCTGGAAGGAGAAGCGCTGCCGGCCCGCGAGAAGGTGAATATAAACTTTATTTATTATTTTATTCTTTTTTTTTACAGGTACAAGGTACCCAGGTCTGGATGAGAGTCTTCTCTCCTCCAGAAGTGGGTACCATCCGCACATTGAATCGCATATAATCCGCGTGTACAAATGTACAGACACGGATTATATGCGTCTCAATGCAAGTCAATGGCGGCAGTTCCGCTGCGCTTCCGCAAAATTAATGAACATGCTGCGGATTTATGAGTGCTGCAGAAACGCTGCGGAAAAATCCGCAGCATGTGCATTGACATTGCGGAATGCCATTGGGGACCATGGGGTGTGGATTACCAAGCCTTTTTGATGCGTTTCCGCTGCAGAAATTCCGCAGCGGAAACGCATGAAAAACGCATCGTGGGCACGCAGCCAGATACAGACAGTCTACTGCAAGTTCTTCTACTGCTTACCACTATGGTCTATGTCATCTTACAAATATCTTCACAAAACCACCAGAACTGAAAAATCCACAAACCATCATGATCCCAGATGCCACTAACCATGTAATTCACAGAGTAAGTGAACAGCCTGATTAGTTAAAATTTTTACTACTTGATCAATTGCTCATCCTCTGATACCAGGTCGAAAAAAACATATATGGTACAAGAAAAGAGTACATCACATGAAGAACATGACCATGGGGTCTCTAATAGTCTGTATATATGGAAGGAGATGACTGCCAGGACTCAAACATGGTAACTCCTGTGCACCAGGCAGAAGCTCTTCCCATTGAGCTATTCAGCTCTCTGGACAGTTCCTTGCTAACCCAAATGCCAGTACATGTTGTTTCTGATCGGTTCCACCCTGTGCTTTCCTGATTGGTTCATCCTGTATTTAGACACCCTACTTAAACCTGGACTTGTACTTCCTGCATTGTGAGAATATTGTGTCTACAGCCTTTAGTCAAGCGCTTTCTCCTCCTGATGCTCCATACCATACTGCTGTTTCCTGTGACCCGGCCTATGGCTACCCACTGACTACGCTACTCGCTTCTGCTCCATACCATACTACTGTTTTCCATGTACCAAACTCTGGCTAGCCACTGACTATGCTACCAGCTGCAGCTATATCCATAATGTTGTCTCCTGTGTACTGAGCTCTGGCTTCCCTTGACTACCTACCTACCTCTGCTCCCTCTAGTTGTTGCACTAGTAAAAACTCCATCCAGACCCAGAAAATTCTTAAAATGACAATGGCCAATTGCCCCCTTTCTACCAGCTCTCACGTACAACTCACTCCTTTTGCCTAAATCTGTTTACACTAATCCTCAACTTAAAATTAGCACTGTTCCATTTGTAACATTGCAATTTTACTATAAATAGACACCTAATGTAGCTGTAAAGCTAAAATTCTGGATTTCAAAATAATACCAAGAATAATGGCTAACTTTCTAGTCGCAGCAAACATTTAAAGTCATGGCATATTCCACCCATCTTGGCAGTGAAATGGTTAATGCAACGGTATATATTATTCTGCGCCATTGAGTATTTACTCAGAATATTTATGATTAACTTGATGGAACTTTTTCTCCATCTGCCTCAATAACTGTTACATTCAGGATAAAAGGTACTAACATGTATAAAGCAGTGTGAGCAGTGCTCAAGTCATCCCGCTTCAAATATATATTTCAAGCCCGATAACCTACAGACACACTCATAATTATTTAATATGATGTGTGGATCTCTGGTTTATACACCTAGTGAGCCGTCCAGAACTTGCACACAAATAATTGCAATAAACAGTAAAATATCTTCTCAAGTGCATTGGGATATTCAAGCAATTCCTCACCATAAACTTTCTTTATCTCTTGTCAAGGTCACATGTGTATCAGTAAAACTAGATATGAGGTTCTGCCCAAAAGTGACTCTGCTATAAATTACTGATGACCAACCAGATGTATAGAAAAAGTTATAAAATCAAAGTACACTAAAGCGGGAGACAAATGAAAAAAAAATGGATATATTGTAGAGTTGAGCTAATCTCCCGAAATTTGATTCCGGCAGATTCACTCAATTTTTGGGATGGTGTGTGTGTGGGGGGGTAATTTGATTCACAATGAATGTGTTTGAAGCAAATTGAATCTGCCAACAAGGGGCTGAAAAAGATCTAAAATTTCCGTCGACTCTATTTCATCCAGTTCGGAAAGGTGTTCCAACGACTCTATTCTCTTCTATCTTCTTTCTTGGACTCTGTCTCGTTATGTTCCTTAGACCCCATGCCATCATGAGGGGCAAATAATTGACATGTACTGTGCTTCATGGGGTTACATCAGGCACAATGCCAAAAGTAGCCGGAAAGCAGAACGAGGTAGAATACAGTTATATGAACTAGTTTGGGCACCCCTATTAATCTTAAGCATAATGTTTTCTTAAAATTGGTGTTTTTGCAACAGCTATTTCAGTTTGATATATGTAATAACTGTTGGACACAGTAATGTTTCTGCCTTGAAATGAGGTTTATTGTACTAACAGAAAATGTGCAATCTGCATTCAAACAAAATTTGACAGGTGCATAAGTATAAGTTACATTAATATTTAGTAGATCCTCTTTTTGCAAAAATAACAACCTCTAGTCGCTTCATGTAGCTTTTAATGAGTTCCTGGATCCTGGATGAAGGTATTTTTGACCATTCCTCTTTACAAAACAATTCCAGTTCAGTTAAGTTTGATGGTCGCCGAGCATGGACAGCCCTCTTCAAATGATCCCACAGATTTTCAATGATATTCAGGTCTGGGGACTGGGATGGCCATTCCAGAACATTGTAATTGTTCCTCTGCATGAATGCCTGAGTAGGATTACTAGAGCAGGGGGTGCTCCATTTTGGCTTTGTACATAGTCTCTAGTACACTTTAGAGGGTCTTCAGTATCAAAGTCACTTAAACTGATGCTGTCTCCTTGGCTCCCATCGATACCTTGTTCCAGGACCTTTAACCTTGCCATGGCTGTGGTGTGTTCACATTCCTTCTCTGGGGCCTCTATTTCTGCCTATTAACGTGCTGCTTCGGCTGCTTCCATTTCAATTCCGGCCTTTTGGCGAGCTACGCTGGCTGCTGCACTGGCTTCCATTTCTGCCCTTTGGCGTGCTGCGTTGACTGCTGCGCTGGCTTCCATTTCTGCCCTTTGGCGCACTGTACTAGCTGCTGCTCTGGCTTCCATTTCTGCCTTTTTTTCCCCTTTTCTGTGCACTGCTTCGGCCTCCTCTACTTCCATCTCAGTTTTCTTTTGAGCAAAGGCAGCTTGTATTTTTGTGGCCTCAGCTTCTGCATGTGCTCTTATAAGCTGTTCGCTGAGGGTTCTCCCTGACTTTCGATGTGGGCTTTGTGGGGCATCTAGCCTTCTCACTAGACGGTGGTTACAGTTCCATGCACTCTTCCTCTAACAATGGGTCTGGCAGAGACCGTGTAGTCATTCCCTCAGCCATCTTAATTCACAAGGAGGAGGGAAGCTCTATAGTCTCTTATATGATGAGAGCAGATGCTCTGCTGAAAGTTCTCTGGCTTTATAGAAGCTGTAGCTGGCTTTACAGATGAAGCTGGGAAGTTCCTTTTTACTATTCTGTCCCCATGGCCTGTTGCTGTAAATATGGCTCTGTGAGACGCTGGGTCTCTTTCACCTGTACTTACAATTGACGATGGTCGCAGATAGCTTAACTCAGCTGCAGCCACACACGTTGAGAAGAATCCAGAAAAGGGGTTTATTTTCTTACAGGAACTTGTGAAATCATAGGCGGATTATAATGAGGGCTAATCTCTGTGTATAGATGGCTACGTGCGGCCTCCCGCTGTGTATAGATGGCACCGAGCGGCCTCCCACTGTGTATAGATGGCTACGTGCGGCCTCCCGCTGTGTATAGATGGCGACGTGTGGCCTCCCGCTGTGTATAGATGGTGCCGTGCAGCCTCCCGGTGTGTATATATGGCTCCGTGCGGCCTCCCGTTGTGTATAGATGGCGCCGTGCAGCCTCCCGCTGTGTATAGATGGCTACGTGCGGCCTCCTGCTGTGTATAGATGGCTACGTGCGGCCTCCTGCTGTGTATATATGGCTACGTGCGGCCTCCTGCTGTGTATAGATGGCTACGTGCGGCCTCCTGCTGTGTATAGATGGCAACGTGCGGCCTCCTGCTGTGTATAGATGGCTACGTGTGCTCAATATTGAGTCATACAATTAATTTAAGGCTATGTGCCCACGATGCAGAAATGCTCCGGATTTTTTTTGAGCGTTTCTGCATCTCCCTGGCAGAAAAAAACGCATGCGGATTGTACATGCGGATTGTACATGCGTTTTTCCTGCCAGGAACTTGCGGATGTGATTTTAGCATCACTTGGAAAGTGCTTGACAACTTGGTCACACTATATAAATCCATGCAACCGGCATGGATTTATATAGTGTGACCGTAAAACAATGGTAAAAAAGAAATATATAATTACCTTCTGATGGCCTGCCGACGTCAGCGGTCGCGTGACCCGTCACATGACTAAGTGACGTCACGGCAGGTCCTTTTCAGACCATCGCGAGCTGCCGGCAAGCCAGGACACATCGGATAAAGACACCGGGGGCCATCAGAAGGTAAGTATAACATTTATATTTTATTTTATTCTTTTTTTACAGGTTCTATGGTACCCGCGTCCGGAGGAGAGTCCCCTCTTCTCCAAACCCGGGTACCATCCGCACATTGAAACGCATGGATTCTGCATGTACAGATGCAGTGATGTGGATTCCATGTGTTCCAATGCAAGTCAATGGCGGCGAAAGCGCCGTGCTTCTGCAAAATAATTGGTAGTGCTGCGGAATTTTCCGCAATTATTATCCGCAGCGGAAACTTCCGCAGCATCTGCACAGCACATGCGGATTATCATTGGGGAACCTATCAGACCTTCTACCAAGTGTTTTTTCTGCGTTTCTGTAGCGGAATTGCCGCTGCGGAAATGCTTAAAAAATGCATAGTGGGCACACAGCCTAGAAAAAATTATTATAATTAATATTGTGACAAATTAATTTCACGTGAACTATCACATGATCTATCACAGGGGATCATGTGACATGTCACGTGATACATCAGGGGTGTGTGTGTGGGGGGGGGGGCCCACGCCTTCTAAACTGCCCGGGGCCCTTGCTACACTTAATCCACCCCTGTGTGAAATGCATGCACAGCAGCAGGTAAAAAGGAACTTTCCTCAGACAGACTGAGAGCACATGAGCTTCTGATGGAGCCAAGATGGAGAATGAGAAGAAGCAGGAAGAAGAAAGAGATAGTGTCATCACAGCCAACAGAAAGAGACAGGGAGAGAGATGGGACAAACTTCAAGGAAAGTGAACCTTACAGCTATGCAGTACACAGCAGAACATTGGAAACCTAATAATACATGGAAATAGAAAGACATTTGATACTGTAAATAAAATGTCCCGGATAAACTGTAAATGTCCCAAACATGGGACAGAACAATTTTGAATGGACATTTTGCTGCCTGTAAGATGAATCAAATATACCATAGAGATGCAATCTAGAATATATTCTAGAAAAAAAAAACATAGAGAGCATGGGCAAAACCTATACAATATGAAAAATCGGTGCAGCAGATCAATATACCTAACAAAATATACATACTAAGAAAACAATGCTATGTAGAAAGGCATAAGAATTGATTATTAGAACAACAAATACATTTAAGCCATATGGAATAACAAAGTGTTTAAAACATTTAAAAAAAAGCATACCAGCACAAAACTGAATACAAGACACAATAAAACATCCTGATTTGTAGCAGGGTCAAGCCCCCTCAACACATTATATAAAATTGCAAATCCCTTAACATAGAAAATTGGCAAATAAAAAGTGAAAGAGTGCAAAAATAATCAGTGAAATATATTACAGTTCTAACAAATTAATACACAATGTATGTATTTAATGTATGTAACCCTTTGTATTCAAAGGGTTAATCCAAAAAGCTTATTTATTACTCATTATTGGAATAATTTATCTTGATCACTTATTTCTTTTATATAGGAAATTTTCGACCTTTGTATTTGTAGCATACCTGGCGGCGTTCTTGCATGGTGTTCCATCTCTCATCATGCAAGATCGCAAACTTCATCTCCCGCCCAGTTTCCTGGTCTGGCTTCTTTCCTTGTGCTCTGCTCTGCTCCACTTTGGCTGCATAGGGCGACGCCCGCTGAACTTCCTGTTTCTTGTACCTGCGGACACGCCCCTGTTGCACCTTCAGCCTATTGCTGTCCATCTTTGGGTATTTATACCACCTTCTTCCTCAAGATGGCGCCTGAGCATTGTTTCTTGTCAGTTGGCTTTTTGTCTCTGACATGCCAGGTCCGATCCTGTTTTCCAGTTCTGTGTCCGAACTGTGGTCTGTTCTTGTGAACACGCTTCTTGCCTGTTCTTTCACCTTCTAGGGGCCGTATTCCTAGATCTGCCTGTCTGTGCCTTGCGGTATCTGTTCCCGTCTGAACAGAGTCCTGTTTGTGTCTCTGCCTTGCGGTATCTGTTCCCGTCTGAACAGAGTCCTGTTTGTGTCTCTGCCTTGCGGTATCTGTTCCCGTCTGAACAGAGTCCTGTTTGTGTTTCTGCCTTGATGTATCTGTTCCCGTCTGAACAGAGTCCTGTTTGTGTTCCTGCCTTGCGGTATCTGTTCCCGTCTGAACAGAGTCCTGTTTGTGTTCCTGCCTTGCTGTCTCTGTTCCTGTTCCTCTGTTCCCTGTTGTCTGTGCCTCGTTTCTACTTTAACCTTGTCTCCCTTTTCCCTCTATGTCTGTTTTCTGCGTCTTTCTGCAGAGTCTGAACCCGCTCCTAAATTCCTTCTCGTCGTCTCTGTACCTCTGTTGTGAATTTAGTGTACGCTCGCTACTTCTATGTAAGTACTGTGCGTGCTTCTGGTTCTGCCTTTCCTTCTCCGTCTGTTCTTTGTGAACAGAGTCCTATCCCCTTGCCTTGTTTACCGCTCTGCGGTGTCCGCTCTGCTCCTGCTTAGCTTGCCGCTCTTGCGGTTTCTGCTCTGCTCCTGCCTTGTTTACCGCTCTGCGGTGTCCGCTCTGCTCCTGCTTAGCTTGCCGCTCTTGCGGTTTCTGCTCTGCTCCTGCCTTGTTTACCGCTCTGCGGTGTCCGCTCTGCTCCTGCTTAGCTTGACGCTCTTGCGGTTTCTGCTCTGCTCCTGCCTTGTTTACCGCTCTGCGGTGTCCGCTCTGCTCCTGCTTAGCTTGCCGCTCTTGTGGTTTCTACTCTGCTCCTGCCTTGTTTACCGCTCTGCGGTGTCCGCTCTGCTCCTGCTTAGCTTGCCGCTCTTGCGGTTTCTGCTCTGCTCCTGCCTTGTTTACCGCTCTGCGGTGTCCGCTCTGCTCCTGCTTAGCTTGCTACTCTTGCGGTTTTCACTCTGCTCTTGCCTTGCTTGCCGCTCCTGCGGTTTCTGCTCTGCTCTTATCTTGCTTACTGCTTCTGCGGTTTCCGCCCTGCCCTGCTTCTGCCCGCTGCTCCGGCAGTCCTGTCCTGCCCTGCTTGTGCTCGCTGCTCCTGCAGCCCCGTCCTGCTCTGTTCTTGCCCACCGCTTTGGGCGTTCCCTCTCTGCTGTGGTTGTCTACCGCATCTGCGGTTCTGTGACCCAGTCTGTACTGGGTCTTAACCTCTCTGTGCTCCAGCCCGTCCTTTCGGCCAGTACCTCCCTGCCTGCATACTCGCCTGTATCCACCCATCTGCATACCTGCCGTGTTTGCTTACATCCACCAGTCTGTGCCAGCCTAACCTGCCTGTTCCAGTATTCCCAGTGTGGGTCAACCGCCGTGTCCGGAGTTTGACCTGGAGTAGCACCTGGTCCCTCTGCCCGGTTTCTCCCTGGTGCACTGGCGTCGTATGCCGTCATGCCACCTTGGTCGGATCGGCCAGATACTTAGTCACGCCCCTCCAGGCACTCTCCGGTCCATGGTCCAGTGGAACCACAACACCCGCACACGCCAGTCAGTCCGGGCGTGTGCATAACAGTATTACTTTGTGGGTTGACTAATTTTTCCCTCTCACCCATCCAAATCAGTCCACTTGCTTTGCACTGACATGAAAACATCCCGAAAGACATGTTTGCAAATAGTGTGTCTGGTTTGGCTTCTTATACTAAGTCATACAAAACCTAAGATAAAAAAAATGAGCAAATACACTGTAGTAACTACATAAATACTACAAGTAAATAATATAGGGTACTTAGTTAACACTATTTTGATTAAAAAAAAAACATAAAAGCCATCACACTGCAAAAAGGTGTACCCAATTGGGATGGCCCTAATTCTTATCCAAAGTTATGTATAAAGACTAGATATGAGCGAACCCGAACTTAAAAGTTTTGGGTTTGTACCAGACAGTTAGTATCCGTTGTTAAAAACGGAACACCGACTTCTCCCGGCCATTCATTGCAATGTTTGGAGTTATAGAGAGAGAGAGAATTTTTTTTCCAGATAAAAAGTTCGGGTCTTTTCAATGAGGTTTGGGCTCTAGATCAAGTTTGGGTAAATTTCTGGTACCCAAACTGAACTTTGGAATAAAGTTCGGGTTGTGTGCCAGAACCTAAACTTCCACAGGTCTGCTCATCCCTAATCAAGACGTGTTAAAGAGTTGTTATTGACTTTTAAGATTGCTACATCCTATATGGGGCACTAAAGCTCGAGTCCTCTTTTTCTCTGAAGAGGATGTTTATATTCGTGCAGTTATTTAAATCCTGTGATCACAGCAGCCTCAACACTGTTTCAGTATTGCTTGGAAATATACTAGTAGGTGCAAAGAAAGCCATGGCAGAATTAATGGTGCCCAAAAAAAACTACAGAGAATGTATGGTGATGGAGAACTGCAAGAGTCTTGTGGATGGGGACAAAAGATAATGAGGAGTATATATAAAGAAAAATGCTAAGGATTGGTAGGGAAGAATTATTTGTAGATTGTCCATGTTATAGCTATAATTCTGAATTATAGTGATATACTTATTGACAGGAATGCCAACAAGCAAGAATGTTGAAAATTGTGAAGAATCAAGAACAAGTTCAATGAATATCAGAAATGAGGTCTTAGTGTACAATAAACATTTATTTGTTACTTAAATCAGAAAATATCAATCTGAAAGATTTATTTATTTAACCAGTTGGGGGGCACTGGTTTGTTCATTTCTGCTATCGGTGGGAGTCTGAGCTGTCTGACCTCCATCAGTCTAACATTTACCACCTAACCAGTGTTGAATAATACCTTTAAATGACCGGATTTCCTAAACTATTATGTTCTCAGTCAATAGACCCCGGTAACTTGTTTGTTTAATTGATTGCGGCTCTGTGTCAACCACCACTACACAAACCTCAAATATTTGCAGTGTAAAGCTCACACACTAGCGAAAAGACCATGATGCTCCCTCCCTTCTCCGCTCTCACTACCGGAGTCTGTGCTGCTGTTTACCTATTAGGAGCTGATGGAGAGAAAAGAGTACGCTAAATTAATTAGGGTTAGGTTTATATTCCATTTTTTTCAATTATATGGTTTCTGGAAGGTTTGTCTCCTGTGGGAATGTTGCATTAGATAAATCAAAAGCCTTCGGTAACCCACCCATGCTATTAAGAGATTCCTTAAAAGGATTGAATTTAATAATCTTGCTTATCTCCAGACATAACATCACAAGACTTTCTTGGTTGTCTTTCAAGTAAGGCACAGATATTTTATACTGCAATAAATAAAGCAGAATAGACATAGCTCGAAAGGAAATATCTCCCATTTCGCAGAAAGCCATGATTTCATAACTATTTGAAGCCTTTCTTGCTAAATAAGTGAACAGAAATGTTAAAAAGCATAATGCATAAAACTGTTCAAGAGGCTGAAAACAAATGTTACAATAAAAAGTGGAAAGACACAGTAAACATTCACAAAAAAATCATCTTATATAAAAAATAGAGATACAAAAAACGTAAAGATGTACAAAAAAAGACATGAGATTAATTTGACATTGATAAAAAAACACACACATGGAGTCATTCAATTATTGTGGCACTGGGTTTATAGAGTCTGATCTCTGATACCGTAAGACAAAGTTCAGATGAGCGCTGAGTGTGCTGATTAGTTACATCCACATATGCAGCTTTGTGGGCTTGTCCATATAGCGGCTGACTACTATTTACATGTACTAGCCTAGCCAATATATCGGCCATACTTGAGGATGATTCCATTTTTTCTGTTCAGAACGGAGGTCAATATTGTATAAAATAGACCAACATTGATGCAATCTATGTGCAGTCCGAAATATGCCGGCCTTAGCTTTACCGACTTTGTATCATCTTAAACAAAATAATTTGGCTAATTTTTCAAATAGTCTTGATGAACCCCTTGATAAAATTGCTTTAAACATTAAAGGGGTTGTCCACCCTTAGGGTACAAGACTGCAGTCTCCCTATGTGACTGCAGATTTGTGAAACCTCGCAGCGCATGCTTGCCGACCCCAGGAGCAGTGGGTGCGTTATTGCAAGTATGTTATTTGCATTTATGTGGTCAGGTGCCGACTAGATGTGAACAACCTCGCTCAATGGAAGTGTTTTGAGAGAGGCTGGACACAGTATAGTCATAATGTGGCCAGACGAATGAAAATCACATACAGTATTTGCAGCCAGATTACCTCTGCAGACTTGCATTCCAAGGCTGGACAACCCCAATCTTTTTAGTCTTTTCATCATGTCGTTTTCCAAGAGTCATAACTATTTTAATTATTTTGCCAATGAATCTGTATGGGGGCTTCCTTTTTTCAGAATGAGTTGAGTAATAATAGCAACATTTTGAGGTACATATAACTTATTGATTATCTTGTCTTAATTCTTTCTGGTAGGAATAGTGAAAAAAACAGCATTTCTGACATTTTTGTGTTTTTTTTCTTCCATTTTTGCCAGGTGGTTATATTCACTTTGATTTCAATCCGTGTGTCAGTACAAATATGGCAATACCATATTTTTTTAACCCTTTTACTCAAATAGCTTCCATATATTTTTTTCAAAATATCAATTTCTGCCACTGCATCTTGAGTCAATGTAGCCTGTTGAGGGCTTTTTTTGCAAGATTGGTTTTAGTTGTTCTTGATACCACTAGTGTTGAGCCACCCCCGTAGTGTTTGGGTTCAGTTCGTCGAACACCGGCATGTTCGCCGAACAGTTCATCGAACGGTTCGTCGAACACCGTCGAACACCGTTAAAACAAATAACAGGCAAACAAAAACACATAGAAACACATAGAAAACACATAGAAAACACCTTTAAAGGTGTCCAAAAGCTGACAAACTGCTCAGAAGACACAACTAACACATGGAAAAGTGACAAGTACATGTAGTCATGCGAAAAGAAAAGAGGTGGAGGAGTAAAAGGAGGAGGAGACACAGATATAGGCATGGCATGCTCTTCTAAAATCAAGAAAGGCTGGAGTAAAAATCTAAAATCAGCCTACCAACACCCAGACGTCGTGACAAGAAACTTAAAAAAAGAAATATCTTTAGGTAGAATGGCGGTTCCATTCAGAACACTTTCCTTACAAGACGTAGTGGTATCCCCGTTGGGAGTCGTGCCAAAAACGGAACACAATACAATCGGACTAATTCACCATTTGTCATATCCAAGGGGCAGGTCAGAAAATGACAACATCGACGCGAAACCAAGTACAGTAGTATATACTGTACCTCCTATGACAAGGCAATCGGGTGGGTCAAGAAGTTGGGAAGGGGCACCCTAATGGCCAAAACAGACATTGAGGAGGCATTCCGGTTACTTACTACCTGTGTCTCCAAATAATGTCCGCCTATTGGGCTGCTTCTGGGAAGGAGCATACTATATAGATCGCTGTTTGTCCATGAGGTGCTCCATATCCTGCTCACTATTTGAGGCGTTTAGTTGCTTCCTCGAATGGATCGTCATGGACGTTTCTAAGGGGGCACATATTATCCATTACCTCGACGACTTCTTATCCCTGCGCCCAAAAGATTCGCCACAGTGTGAATACACGCGGTAGTCCACCTGTGAGAAGGAGAGAGCGGACACCACAGAGCCGAGGGGTTAGATAGAGAATGGGAGAAGGAAAGAGGATGAGGGAGATAAGGGAGTACGGTGGAAGGCCGACCTGAGCTCCCCCTCATTCCTGCTGGGCAGGGAACAGCCCTGGGAAGAAAAGCTGCTTGCGCATCCCTTTGAGGTTACGGGCGCGAGCGGGCAGAGGGACTACGCTGGAGTGCGAAGCTGACACGGCCAGGCTGTTCCTGCCCGTGCGACCTCCGTGTCGCCGGGTTTGTGCCAGAGCCGCAATGGACCCTGACGGCCAGCCCCCCTCTCCCAATACTAGTGCCTGTCCACTTGTGGGTCGAGACCCCCCGCGGTGGAGGCAGGTCTAAGCTCTGTAATTTAAATTGTCTCTGTAATTTGAATGAGTACACTTTAAATCTTTTTACAAGGATCTATTTGAGGGCAAGTCTGGTGCCAGCAGCCGCGGTAATTCCAGCTCCAGTAGCGTCCACTAAAGATGCTGCAGTTAAAAAGCTTTTATAAGGATCGAGCTTGGCGGTCCGCCGCAAGGCGTGCTACCGCCAGTCCCAGCCCCTTTGCCTTGGGGCACCTCCCCGATGCTCTTGACTGAGTGTCCCGGGGGCCCGAAGCATTTCCTTTGAAAAAATTAAGTGTCCAAAGCACAGGTGGTGTAGCTTGCTTAACAGCTGGGCTACTCCGCTGACTAGCAGACACTGCTACTAGGCCCAAAGTATTGCCTGGGCTAGATGCAGTTAAAAATTTGTAATTAGATCTACAGGCGGTGTAGCTTGCTTAACAGGTGGGCTACTACGTTGACTAGCAGACACTGCTACAAGGCCCAAAGTATTGCCTGGGCTAGATGCAGTCAAAAATTTGTAATTAGATCTACAGGCGGTGTAGCTTGCTTAACAGCTGGGCTACTCCACTGACTAGCAGACACTGCTTCTAGGCCCAAAGTATTGCCTGGGCTAAATGCAGTTAAAATTTGTTATTAGATGCAAAGGCAGTGTAGTTTCCTTCAGATGGGCTACTCCACAGACTACGAGACACTGCTACTAGCCCAAATGGATTTCCAGGGTTAGATGCAGTAAAAAATTGTTATTAGATTCACAGGTGGTGTAACTTGCTTCAGATGGGCTACTCCGCTGACTACGAGACACTGCTACTAGCTCAAAATGATTGGCTGGGTTAGGTGCAGTAAAAAATTGTTATTAGATACACAGGCGGTGTAGCTTGCTTCACAGCTGGGCTACTACGCTGACTACCAGACACTGCTACGAGGCCCAAAGTATTTCCTGGGCTAGATGCAGTTAAAAATTGTTATTCGATACAAAGGCGGTGTAGCTTGCTTCAGATAGGCTACTCCGCTGACTACGAGACACTGCTACTAGCCCAAAAGGATTTCCTGGGTTAGAGGCAGTAAAAAATTGTTATTAGATACACAGGTGGTGTAGCATGCTTCAGATGGGCTACTCCGCTGACTACGAGACACTGCTACTTGCCCAAAATGATTGGCTGAGTTAGATGCAGTAAAAATTGTTATTAGATACACAGGCGGTGTAGCTTGCTTCACAGCTGGGCTACTACGCTGACTAGCAGACACTGAAGCTTTGGAGCAGACCTCTGATTCCTCTGCAGACTCAATCATCTGTGTTACCCCAAGCCATAGTGTATGTAGTTTCTTATGGTTAAAGGGGGGGTGGGAGCGACCCGACCCACTTGGAATTGACGATGCCAACGTCATGTAAAACACAGCAAGGGGACTCCAAAAAGAGTCTCCATTTTTTCCAAAAATTGTGGCACAGACACCACTTAAGTGGCATCAATTGCCCCAGAGTTGCTTAAAATGGTTGGTGAGGTGATTTTCCTAGTTCCTCAAGCTTTTAGTCTCCCCAAGATGACACAGGGGTAGAAAAGTCCTTGCGGAGCCATGATTTGTTCATCTTTATGAACTTGAGTCTGTCTACATTCTCAGTGGACAGCCGAGTGTGATTATCTGTTAGCACACCACCAGCGCTGAACACACATTCAGAGAGAACGCTGGCTGCGGGGCACGACAAGATCTCCAAGACATGAGTGGCGAGCTCAGGCCATTTTTCCAGATTGGAAGCCCAAAATGAGCAAGGGTCCAGTAACACAGTCATGGCTTCTATGATCACTTGGAGATACTCCTGTACCATCCTCTCCAGGCTTTGACTGTTATGATCTGCTACAAGCACTGAGGAAAGACAGGAGATCTGTCCCTACAATAGAACTAAGCTGGATCCCTACGATGTAACGGGGAACCTGATCCTGCGACCAGACCCGCTAAAGTCCTCGGCTAGTCTGAACGAAGACCTATAGATGTGAGGAAGGGATCCCTACAAGAACTAGGGACTGGGAGAAAGATGGACACCTCCTAGCAGAAATTGTAGCAGAAAAAAGACAAACAAACAACATAGAACATAGAGGTCCTAAGACCTAGCAAAACTGACTAAGAAATGTAACAGAGCACCAAGCTAGCTCAAGAGTAGAAATTACAATGAAGTCCAGCAAGGTCAGGAGGGCAGAGCAGGATGAAATAGGCAAAAAAGGTCATGTGACCAGCAAACTAGAAAAAACCTAACAGGAGAGTTCTAACATTGACAATGTGTCAGACTTCTTGTCTCCTGTGGCCTTGCAAAGGATGGTCTAAAAAATTGGTAAAATGATTCCACAAAATTGCTGGTACCAGCAGATACGGTGTTACTGTTACGGTTTGAGTGAAGAAGACTCTACAGTCCCACGGTTGGCAAGTTAGAACTGTGAAATTCACTAGTCACTACGTGCACCACTGGTGTTTTGTGGAAAAACAGATGTAAGATTCTGTAACAGCCTCTGCTGATACTCCTGCATGCGTGAATCCTTTTCTATGGCAGGAATTATTTTGGCAAATTTACTTTTGTACCGGGGATCTAAAAGTGTGGCAACCCAGTAGTCGGGATTACTTCTAATTCTGACAGTCCGGGGGTCATGTTGCAGGTAGTGCAGCAGGAAGGCACTCATGTGTCTTGCGCATCCAGGGGGACCAAGTCCTTGTTGTGTTGGTGGCGAGGTAAGAATCATGCTTCCTTCATTTGCCCTCTCCCCCCAACCTCGCATAAAAGAAATGTGATCAAGGTCTCCCTCATCTGATGAGTCTTCCATGCCCATCGCCAGTTCGTCCTCCACTTCTTCCTGGGCTCCTGAGCATTCCTCAACAGTTTGGCTGTTACCATGCGCCCTCATTAATCCCTCTCCCCCACCCTCCCATGCCTGCCGCCTTAGTGCTGCCGACCATCTCGACCTTGGAGATGTTATCCCTTCCGCATACGACTCCTCCTATACTTCCTCCCCCTCCTCTTGTCCCACCACCTGACTCCGAATACTGTTTAAAGTGTGCTCCAGCATGTAAATCACCGGAATAGTCATGCTGATAATGGCATCGTCATCTCTAAACATCTTCATCGCTATTTCAAAACTGTGCAGAAGGGTGCATAGGTTCCTGATCTGAGACCACTCCTGCAGCGTGATTTGCCCCAGCTCTGGATCTCGTTGGCCCAGCCTATACGTCATAACGTACTGCAGCAGGGCTCGTCAGTGCTGACACAGTCGCTGCAACATGTGCAGAGTTGAATTCCATCGTGTCGGCACATCGCATTTCAGCCGGTGAACTGGCAGGCCCAACGACTTCTGTAGAGATGTAAGTCGTTGAGCTGTGGGATGCGAACGGCGGAAGTGAGCATACAGCGACTGTGCCCTCTGCAGATGGCCATCTAATCCAGGATAGTGGGCTAAAAATTGCTGGACAAGAAGGTTCAACACGTGAGCCACACAAGGCACGTGTGTGATATTGCCTCGGCGAAGGGCTGCACCCAGGTTTGCAGCATTGTCGCACGCGGCCTTCCCTGGCTGCAGGTTCAGTGGAGACAACCATTCATGAAACTTGGTCTCCAGAGATAGCCACCTCCTCAGCTGTGTGACTCACATTTCCCAGACATTTCAAAGTAAACACCGCCTGATGCCGTTGAGCCCTGTTGCCAGCATAGTAAGGGGTTGTTCAGAATTCCTTCAGTTAGAACGCGGGTGGCATTACCAGACAGGCTTTAGGTGCAGGTGGAGGACAGAGAGGAGGTTGAGGAGGCAGAAGCAGTGGAGGAACTTCTAGATAAAGATTGACGCACAACTCGTGGGGACGGCAAGACTAGGACAGCAGCCAATTGTCCTGCTGTCACCATAGTTACCCAGTGCCCAGTCAGCGACATGTATCGCCCCTGTCCATGTCTACTCGTCCAAGTGGCTGTGGTGAAATGCACCCTATCACACACAGAGTTTCTCAAGGAAACGGTTATGTTGTGTGCAACATGCTGGTGTAGCGCAGGCACAGCTTTCTTTGAGAAGTAGTAGCAACTGGGCATCTGATACTGGGGCACTGCGACGGACATAAGGTCTCGAAAGTCCTCTGTGTCCACCAGGCAGAAAGGCACAATTTCTGTAGCCAACAGCTTGCAGATGGTGAAACTCAACCTCTTAGCTGTGTCATGGCTAGGAGGAAATGGTCTTTTACTTGTCCACATCAGAGGGACCGAGGGCTGGCTGTTGTGCTTAGATGGGGTTGAGTAGGGTGTCCCCGGCAAACTGCCGGTCTGTGAGGAAGATGCAGGCGGACATGTTATGTTGCCTTGATCCAAAGGTGATGCTCTCGATGTCGGAGAGCGCTGAACACCAGCAGGTGTTTCCACTTCCAAATGAACTGACGACCTGCCAATCACACTATCTGTTGCAGGTAAAGAGGTGGCAGCTCTGCGTTCAAAAACATGTGTGACTGCTGTCCCCCCAGTCACAGAGGATGAAAAGCCTCGGATGCACATGATGGGGCAGACGGTGGTTGGCCCGGCCCGCTAGGCCGCATTGTAGCACGGTGAGCTTCCCACTGCAACTTATGCTTCATATCCATGTGACAGTTCATGCATGAAGTACTGAAACTATGGATTTTTTGGCCTCTACTTAGCTTTTGGTGACAAATGTTACAGATAACATGAGTTGGGTCATCCTTTGCGATCTCAAAAAATGCCCAGGCTATGCAAGGCTTAGAGCCCATGTGACCTGAAGAGCTACCACGACTTGTGGTCAGAGGTAGAGTTGTGGTTGAGGATGCAGTTGTTGACGTGCTTCCAGTACTCCGCCTCTGTCTAGGAAGGTGCAACCTAACCTCGTTGTCACTAGCATCCTCCTCCACCTCCTCTGCTGACCTCATCTCTTGGCTGACTGTGGGTTGACAGTAAGTGGGATCTCCAACCTCGTCATCATCACCCTGTGTGTTCTCACACCCGTGGTCCTCAGAGCCAACCTCTTCCTGTCCTGACCAAAAAGTCAAGTTGTCGCTCCAATCAGGTATCTTAGTCTCATCATCGTCTTCCTCATTGTCTCCCCCAACAGGAGTTACAGTTTGGGAACGAGGGCCTTCATTATGCTCAGAACCTTCTTCATCTGGGCCTGGATCCGATTCATAAACATTCTGGGCGTCAGTGCAGATCATTTCCTCGTCTGGATTCACAGAAGCTCTGGAGCAGACCTCTTATTCCCAGGCTATAGTATGAGTAAACAGCTCTGCAGACTCAGCCATCTGTGTTACCCCATACTCAGAATGGCAGCTGGAGACTTGGGAGCTGTGAGGAAGCAAGTGCGATTGGGGTGACACCTCTGAAGACTGGAGTATTTGTGATATTGAAATTGAGGTGGAGGAGAGCCCACTTGAAGGAGCAATTGATATCCGTTGAAGCACCAGCTGTTTTTGTGCCTCATCTGGAATTTGTAGCGATGGGTGTGTCCATAAGAAAGGGATCACATCACATTGTCCACAAAAAGAAGTAGACATCTTAGTTTGGCTGGAAGATGGTCTTTCTTCTGCAGATGTTACTGTTGCTTTACCACCTACCCCACGGACACAACCTTTTTTTCCCTTTCCAACACGCCAATTCCCCTTTCCACCAGCAGCAGGCCTTTTGCCACTCATTTTGGTAGTTAACTAATTGGCAACTCTGTAGTTGTTTGCACAAAAAAATATGGATGGAAACCGAGCAGAGCTGAGTAGCCTAACTGTGGTACTAGCCCAAAAGGATTGGCTGGGTTAGATGCAGTAAAACAATTTTATAAGATACACAGGCGGTGTAACTTGCTTCAGATGGGCTACTCCACTGACTACCAGACACTGCTACTAGGCCCAAAAGGATTTCCTGGGTTAGATGCAGTAAAAAATTAGAATTAGATACACAGGCAATATAGCTTCCTTCACAGGTGGGCTAATCCGCTGACTACCAGACACTGCTACTAGGCCCAAAAAGATTTCCTGGGTTAGATGCAGTAAAAAATTAGAATTAGATACACAGGCGGTGTAGCTTCCTTTACAGGTGGGCTACTCCGCTGACTACCAGACACTGCTACTAGGCCCAAAAGATTTCCTGGGTTAGATGCAGTAAAAAATTAGAATTAGATACACAGGCGGTGTAGCTTCCTTCACAGGTGGGCTACTCCGCTGACTACGAGACACTGCTACTATGCCCAAAAGGATTTACTGGGTTAGATGCAGTAAAAAATTGTTATTAGATACACAGGTGGTATAGCTTGCTTCAGATGGGCTACTCCACTGACTACCAGACACTTCTACTAGGCCCAAAAGGATTTCCTGGGTTAGATGCAGTAAAAAATTAGAATTAGATACACAGGCGGTGTAGCTTCCTTCACAGGTGGGCTACTCCGCTGACTACCAGACACTGCTATTAGGCCCAAAAAGATTTCCTGGGTTAGATGCAGTTAAAAATTAGAATTAGATACACAGGCGGTGTGGCTTCCTTCACAGGTGGACTTCTCCGCTGACTACGAGTCACTGCTACTAGGCCCAAAAGATTTCCTGGGTTAGATGCACTAAAAAATTAGAATTAGATACACAGGGGGTGTAGCTTCCTTCACAGGTGGGCTACTCCGCTGACTACCAGACACTGCTACTAGGCCCATAAAGATTTCCTGGGTTAGATGCAGTAAAAAATTAGAATTAGATACACAGGCGGTGTAGCTACCTTCACAGGTGGGCTACTCCGCTGACTACCAGACACTGCTACTAGGCCCAAAAAGATTTCCTGCGTTAGATGCAGTAAAAAATTAGAATTAGATACACAGGCTATGCAGCTTACTTCACAGGTGGGCTACTCCGCTGACTACGAGACACTGCTACTATGCCCAAAAGGATTTACTGGGTTAGATGCAGTAAAAAATTGTTATTAGATACACAGGTGATATAGCTTGTTTCAGATGGGCTACTCCACTGACTACCTGACATTTCTACTAGGCCCAAAAGGATTTCCTGGGTTAGATGCAGTAAAAAATTAGAATTAGATACACAGGCGGTGTAGCTTCCTTCACAGGTGGGCTACTCCGCTGACTACCAGACACTGCTACTAGGCCCAAAAAGATTTCCTGGGTTAGATGCAGTTAAAAATTAGAATTAGATACACAGGCGGTGTAGCTTCCTTCACAGGTGGGCTACTCCGCTGACTACGAGACACTGCTACTAGGCCCAAAAAGATTTCCTGAGTTAGATGCAGTAAAAAAATTTGAATTAGATACACAGGCGGTTGTAACACACACGCCCGGGCTGAGTGGCGTGTGCGTGTATATGTAGTGATTCCACTGGACCGTGTCGGAGAGTGAATGCCTGGAGGGGCGCAACTAAGTACCCACCCGATCCGACCAGGGTCGCACGATGGCATACAATGCCAGTGCACCAAGGAGGAACCGAGCAGAGGGACCAGGTGCTACTCCAGGACAGACCCCGGACACGGCTGTTGACCCACACATGGGAATACAGGAACAGGCAGGCTAGGCTGGCACACAGACTGCTGGGCATAGGCAGACACGGCTGGTATGCAGACTGGCAGATGCTGGCAAGCACGACTGGTATGCAGACAGGGAGGTACTGGCAGGTACGACAGTTTGGAGCACCGAGTGGATAGGACCCAGTACAGACTGGGACTCAGGAACAGAACCGCAGACGCGGTGGACAAACAGCAGAGTGAGGCCGCCCAGAGCGGCGAGCAAGAGCAGAACAAGACGAGACCGCCTGGAGCGGTGAGCAAGAGAAGAGCAGGACAAGGCCGCCTGGAGCGGTGCGCGAGAGAGGAGCAGGACGAGACTGCCGAAGCAGCGAGCAAAGGGTCAGAGCAGAGCGAGACTGCCGGAGCAGCGAGCAAAAGGTCAGAGCAGAGCGAGACTGCAGGAGCAGCGAGCAAAGGGTCAGAGCAGAGCGAGACTGCTGGAGCAGCGAGCAAAGGGGTCAGAGCAGAGCGAGACTGCCGGAGCAGCAAGCAAAGGGTCAGAGCAGAGCGAGACTGCCGGAGCAGCAAGCAAAGGGTCAGAGCAGAGCGAGACTGCCGGAGCAGCAAGCAAAGGGTCAGAGCAGAGCAAGACTGCCGGAGCAGCGAGCAAAGGGTCAGAGCAGAGCGAGACTGCCGGAGCAGCGAGCAAAGGGTCAGAGCAGAGCGAGACTGCCGGAGCAGCGAGCAAAGGGTCAGAGCAGAGCGAGACTGCCGGAGCAGCGAGCAAAGGGTCAGAGCAGAGCGAGACTGCCAGAGCAGCGAGCAAAGGGTCAGAGCAGAGCGAGACTGCTGGAGCAGCGAGCAAAGGGTCAGAGCAGAGCAAGACTGCCGGAGCAGCGAGCAAAGGGTCAGAGCAGAGCGAGACTGCCGGAGCAGCGAGCAAAGGGTCAGAGCAGAGAGAGACTGCTGGAGCAGCGAGCAAAGGGGTCACAGCAGAGCGAGACTGCCGGAGCAGCGAACAAAGGGTCAGAGCAGAGCGAGACTGCCGGAGCAGCGAACAAAGGGTCAGAGCAGAGCGAGACTGCCGGAGCAGCGAGCAAAGGGTCAGAGCAGAGCGAGACTGCCAGAGCAGCGAGCAAAAGGTCAGAGCAGAGCGAGACTGCCGGAGCAGGGAGCAAAGGGTCAGAGCAGAGCGAGACTGCTGGAGCAGCGAGCAAAGGGTCAGAGCAGAGCGAGACTTCCGGAGCAGCGAGCAAAGGGTCAGAGCAGAGCGGACAGGGCTCTGTTCGCATGGAACAGACTGGAAGGGAAAGGCAGAACCAGGTACACACAGGATACTTGCAATGAAGTAGCGAGTGGGCCACAAACTCACAAACGGGAGTACAGGGACAACGAGTAGGAGTTAGGTACGGGATCAGATTCTGCAGGAAAAGGGAAGGTACGGACATAGAGAAAAACAGGTAACAGGCTAGGAGAGTATTCAGACAAGAACAGACACAGCAGCAAGATACAGGAGCGGGTCTAGGTATGCGGCCCCTAGAAGGCAGAACGAACAGGCTAGGAGCGTGTTCAGACAGGATCAGGCAAGATACAGGAACGGGTCTAGGTATGCAGCCCCTAGAAGGCGGAAAGAACAGGCTAGGAGCGAGTTCACACTGGCCTGGAAATACAGCCTCCAGGATAGGCAGAAGACATCAGACTAGAAAATAGTTCAGACAGGACACAGTTCAGACACGGGAACTGATACCGCAAGACAGGAAACATAGACAGGACCTGGCACGTCAGTGACAGAAGCCAACTGACAGAACACAATGCTCAGGCAGGGTTTCTTGGGAGGAGCTGGGTTAAATACCAGGTGACAGACAGCAATAGGCTGAGAACGCATCAGGGGTGTGTCTTCAGCAGGTACAAGAAACAGGAAGTGATCGGGCGCCACCCTTAGGCAGCAGAAACAGAGGCAAGCAGACAGCATGGAGGGAAGCCAGGCTAGCAGACTGGACTGAAGATCAAGTGCGCGCTCTTGCACAGTGGGAGATGGACCACTATGCAAGGACGCCGCCAGGTATGTTACAGCGGTGTAGCTTCCTTCACAGGTGGGCTACTCCGCTGACTACCAGACACTGCTAAAAGGCCCAAAAAGATTTCCTGGGTTAGATGCAGTAAAAAATTAGAATTAGATACACAGGCGGTGTAGCTTCCTTCACAGGTGGGCTACTCCGCTGACTACGAGACACTGCTACTATGCCCAAAAGGATTTACTGGGTTAGATGCAGTAAAAAATTGTTATTAGATACACAGGTGGTATTGCTTGCTTCAGATGGGCTACTCCACTGACTACCACACACTGCTACAGGCCCAAAAGGATTGGCTGGCTTAGATGCAGTAAAAAATTGGTATTAGATGCACAGGTGATGTAGCTTGCAACACAGATAGGCTACTCCATTAACTAACAGACACTGCTACAGGCCCAAAAGGATTGGCTGAGCTACATTTCGCCAAATGCTGTGAAAAACACTTGCACAGCACTGGCACAGACCTGCCTTGCAAAAAGTGCTATGAACTGCTGTAACCTAGCCCTCAAAAGGGCTGAAATTACAACTAGTCCCTACTCCCTAAACCTATCTCTCTATGTAACTGGAAATTCGCTCGCAATTCACACAGTTATACTGATTAGTGCCCACAGCAGCAGCGGTGCCGTCTAACACTCAGCTGCAGCAGTGAGAAAATGGTGGCGACGGGGAAAATGGCTGGGTCTTATAGCGCAAGGACATGTGACATACACAGCCAATAACACATGCCCTTGCTTGTGTGAAAAAAAAGCACTTCGCTGCGTGTGTGCGCTGCTGATAGGCTGACAGACTGCACCGCCCCACTGTAAATGCGGGAAAGAAAAAAAAATGTAGATCGGCATTATTTCTGCAGAGATCCATCCCCTGCCCCTCCCCCCACCCACTCTACATTGAAACTGTCTATTAACATTGATTAACAGTATTACTGTGAAAAAATCAAGTTACGCTTTTGGTGCACGAACAGTTATCGAACATAACCTCGAACAGCCGAATTTTTTGCAAATCGTTCGAGTTCGTCGAATGACTCGAACACCGCCCAAAACAGCTCAAATTTGAGATTGGCGAACAGTTCAAGTCGAACAACGCTCATCTCTAGATACCACTAACAATGTCATATGGAATGCAATTTAACTAATCTTTATTTTACAGGTCATATAATGACAGAGCTTGGAGAGCCTGTGGTTTAATACATTGGTTGCTAGACTGGAGTAAATTTGGTCTGGAAAATAAAGGCAAGAACATTGGTCACTTTTAGTAGGAAGCTTGTCCATTTGCAGTGAGTTAAACAATTCCTGGAAGGTTTCTGCTGTGGAGAAGGTGGACCAGTGGTCGGGAGATGTGGTAGAGAGGACTGTGAAGAGCTGTATAGAAGGGGCCACTTCTTAGAGTAGAAGTCAGATTACTTTCTTTTCTAAATAAGGCCTAGTAAGTGAGTCCCAGAGCTAATGGACTGCCAGTTATGCCTATTTGTTTAAGGGAATGTTCCATGTTGATTACCTCCTTGCTGATCAAAACTGAAGTGTATAATCAGTGACAGTGACAGAGGGACAGACAGGACCCTGGAGAGTAGAGTCTGGAAAAATAAATCAAGCTTACTATGTAAAGATTGCATTAGAGACTGACGGCAACAAGTGGCAGAAGCAAAGAAGACTGGGTGTAGTAACAAAGTTGACTTCATAAAGAAACAAATACATGACCAAGAGAGGTGCCTTAACTAGTGATGAGCGAGTACTGTAATATTCGTAATCGCTATACTCGTAACGAGTACTTTTTAATAATCACATATTTGTTCCGAATAGCGAGTACAATGTAAGTCAATGGGAAATGCGAGTAATTTTCTGCTGGACCCTACGAAGGAGTCTGGGGGCCTGAGGAAAAGGCTGAAATGGATGGAAAAGTGATGAAACATAATGGGAAGAGCCTGGAGAATGTGCCTGCATGCATTTCTGACTCACATATGGTTTCTGGGAATAAGTTTGTCGCAGTATTACGCCACTTTACAGACACACAAGAGCAACTACCAAACCTAACCTAAATTGCATTTAACAGGCCAAAAAGGTTAAGAAACAGTTTTTCCTGCACAGTCACTTGTATATAAGGCTAAATAAACCAGAGAAACAAAAAAAATATCCCTTTTAGCCTTTGTTCACACATACTGTTGTGGCTTTTTTTTTTTGCCTTTTACAATTTGGAGGGCCCTGACTTATAAATTTTGTAGGTCCCTCTGTCATAAATCATTTTTAGTTCGCTATTCCCCAGCACTTTACAAGCACAGCTAGAATGTACTAGTAGGTATGTTTATCTTTGACATGAGAGGCCTAAGGTGGCTCTATAACATGCGTTTTGGAGGGACAGCTGTTACTTAGACATTTGGCGGTCCCTCCATCATTGACACTCAGATAGTGGAATACATATTCAATAGCAGTTTACAATGTGGCCATTGTAGCGTTAGGCTTGACCCTCCTACTCCTCCTCCACCATCACCATGTGATACTGCGGCCCTAAATTCAAATGTTCAGAGTGCCTGCAGTAGGCAGGAAAGGTGACTTTTGTGAGAGCCCTCGTGTGGCCCAATAACATACATTTTGAAGTGCCCTCCTCTATAGATTTTGGAAGTCCCACTTGTGTACAATACATTTGCGAGTGCCCTCACTTATTCATATTGTAGGGTCCTCACTCTATTATTTAACTCATTTAAGGGCAGAGACTACAGAGAAAAAGGCCAAGAAACATGGAGAACAAGAAGGTAGCAGAGAGTGCGGCCTACGATCCTCAGGTATGGCTGAACTCTGTGAATCGGAAAAATAAAGCTGCACTAGTCAACTGGATGAGGAGCTCAAATATATCACTTATGCAAGTCAAAGGACAAAGGATATATGGTGCCTCCCCCAAGGATGGGTTGGAGAAGCTTCTCCAAATGGCTCAGAGATTTTGATTGTCAATATTCCCCAGATTATATAGGAAGAGAAGACTTCTTGATACTGTACTACTTGGTTCAGTGCAGAATGTGCATCGTATTTCCAAAAATTACTCCCAGGGGCTGGGTCATAGGTGCAGGGAAATTCTATGACAAGGGCCCCCTTGTCAAACATTATCTACGATGGAGCACTGTAGTAGTTGTGGCCCTCAAATCAAGTTTTCAGAGGGCCATCAGTCGATCATCAACAGTCAGTTTAAATTTCTATTCAATATGTATCCTCTATCTCAGTCACAATATGACACAAGCCAGGCATGTTTTTTACCAAATAGAGTGACTGACAGTACATTTCTATTGAATATATATCCCCTATCTCAGTCACAATGTGGCACAACTTGTGACAAGGGCCTCCAATGACAAATATTAGTTTGGTAGGACCACTGTACATTCCAGATTTGTCCACTGCACAATGTGCATAGGGTTTGTAAAAATGAGCCCTATGGGCTGAGTCATGGTTGACGTAGGTAGCCACTATCCCAAGGGCCTCCAATCAGAAATAGTAGTTAAGCTGGAGTAGGAATACTGTCCTGGTTTGTCCACTGCACAATGAGCATAGGGTTTTTAAAAATTAGCCCTATGGGCTGAGTTATGGTTGACGCAGGAAGCCACCATCCCAAGGGCATCCAATCACAAATAGTAGTTAGGCTTGAGTAGGAATACTGTCCTAGTTTGTCCACTGCACAATGTGCATAGGGTTTGTAAAAAGGAACCCTATGGGCTGAGTAATTGTTGATGTATTTAACCACCATTCCAAGGGCCTCCAATCACAAATAGTAGTTAGGCTGGAGTAGGAATACTGTCCTAGTTTGTCCACTGCACAATGTGCATAGGGTTTGTAAAAAGGAACCCTATGGGCTGAGTAATTGTTGATGTATTTAACCACCATTCCAAGGGCCTCCAATCACAAATAGTAGTTAGGCTGGAGTAGGAATACTGTCCTAGTTTGTCCACTGCACAATGTGCGTAGGGTGTTAGGTGTTTGCTGGGTCTGAAATGGGTTCAGAACCATCAGTGGATTCTGTGCTCACCCATTCTGGTCCAGCCAGGGCTGATGCTGCTCAGCATCATCATCAGTCCCAATGCCTAGCTGGTGCACAAGATGTACAGGTTGTCTCTTGGGACTTTGTTCCTAGCAACATGAAGCGTAGGTTGCGGAGGGAAACAGGGCTGCTACAGCCTAAGTGCAGGATTCACTGCACTGAGCATGCCCGTGACGTGGCGGACCGTGATTGGTGGTTTGGGAGACAGCTGATCCGGTGACCTGGCACCACCTGATTGGTCATGGGTGACGTCACCAATAATGCAATGGTGGGCAGGGCTTAATCTTTAAATAGCCCGCCCACAAACATGGCGGCGCGCTCTGATCATTGAGCTATTATGGTGTTATTGTGTGGACACTTGGTCGTTTGGGCTCCACGTGTGCTTTAGCTTCTGTCAGGCAGGTTTAGTGGGGGATAGGCAGCCTTAGATGGAGGGAGGCAGGTAGCTTCGTCTGACAGTCTGGCTCCGACAAAGGGGTCGCCATATACCCCGAGCAGTCTGCAGACACCGTATTCCTGGCACCGCCTGTAAGCCACGTGGAGAGATACTCCTCAGTCCAGTAGCACGCCGGCTGGGAGCACGTATACGCCGGCGTGAATCACACACGCATCCTAGCGCCTGCTGCATAGTCCCTGTGCAGTAAACAGGGCTACGGATACAATATTTGTCGCTCATCTCTCCCTATTCCCGTTCCGGTGTGCGGTAACACGGAAGGGATTGTTATTTCAGTTGGTTGTTTTACCTTCTTACCCGGAAGGTGTTCGGTCGCAGTCCTCCAGGCTGCATCGCGGACCCTGGGTTCAGTTGCTTTCCATTATATAATAAAGTTGTTTGCAACTGTCCCCTTAACATAGGGTTTGTAAAAATGAGCTTTATGGGCTGAGTCATTGTTGATGTATTTAGCCACCATCCCAAGGGCCTCCAATCACAAATAGTAGTTAGGCTGGAGTAGAAATACTGTCCTGGTTTGTCCACTGCATAATGTGCATAGGGTTTGTAAAAATTACCCCTATGGGCTGAGTCATGGTTGACGAAGGAAGGAAACAGGTTTTTGTGGGAATGGGGTGACGTTATCAGCAGTAGCATGAATCTGCATTTCTTGGTGAATTTAGGTTGGCTTGCTGTCATCTGGAGGGATTACAAACTGTGGAGATATCCAGTCCTTGTTGAATTTAATCAGATAAGTCTGTCTGCATTTTCCATGGAGAGGCGTATGCGCCTATCAGTGATGATTGCCCCAGCGGAACTGAAAACATGCTCAGACACCACACTAGCAACTGGGCAGGCCAGCACCTCCAAGGCATATAAGGAGAGGTCGGACCAAGTGTTTAGCTTAGACACCCAATAATTAAAGGGAAATGAAGCATCAAAAAGGACTCACGTATGGTCACTTAAGTACCCCTTGACCATGTTCTGCAACTTATCCCTCCTTAGCATTGTTACAAGCATAGATAGCCCTTGCTGTTGTGCTGGTTTATTGAAAATTGCCCAATTTGTGCACATTTTCCCCCCACCTCTGTTGGAGCTGGTGTTCGTGTCTCTCCCCATTATCCCTTGGTGTTGAAAAGAGCTGGTAACTCTGTCACCAGCATTGTCTGAGGGTGATGTTTTCAGCAACTGATCTACAATGACCCTCTTGAACAAGTCCATTGTAAAACTCTTTGGTGACTCCAAAAGGAGAGAAGGAAATTTCTCCCTGTACCGTGGATCGAGAAAGGTTACCAACCAGTATAGGTTGTTGGATAAAATGTATATCACGTGAGGGTCTTGACACAAACACTTACACATGAACTGTGCCATGTGGGCCAAGCTGCAAAAAGGCAAATGTTCTGTGTCCCCAACAGTAGAAAAATTACCCATCTTCTCCTCAAGCTGACTTACCTCTTCGTCCTCCTCTCCAGCCCATCCAGCCTGGACAGACATGATGCTTGGGTTGGGTGTCCCCTCTGTAGCATTACGAGTCCCCTCGGTAGCACAGAAAAACAAGTCCTCTCCCTCCTCATCCTCCTCATCTTCCTTCTCATCACCCATTGTTGCCTCACAATATTGGCTGGGCTGGGTAGTAACAGCCACTTGGAAATCTGGCTCCATACCAACATGCTGGGCACTCAAAGCTTCATCTTTGAGATTATGCAGTAATTGTTTCAAGAGACACAGCAGCGGGATGGTTACGCTGATAATAGCCTGATCACCTCTCACGAGGTTGGTGCAGTACTCAAAGTTTTCAAGAACCTCACAAATGTCAGTGATCCACACCCACAGCTGTTATGTGTGGTGGCTGACTCTCAATCAGATGGGCATGCTGAAGCTGGTATTCAGCTACTGCCCTCTGCTGTTCATTAATCCTTGCCAACATATGATAGGTGGAGTTCCACCACATGGGCAGGTCGCAAATGAGTTGGTGACTTGACAAATTCAAGTGCTGTAAGAGCAGCAAAAGTGGTAGAAGAATGGTGGAAATGGGCGCTAATATGGCGCACCTTCTAAAGTAGGTACTTCAAGTCACGGTAAGTTTTCAGAAATTTCTGAATAACTGGGTTCAGCATGTGAGCCATGCATGGCATATGTACCAGCTTGCCGACCTTTAAAGCCGCCACCAGATTACACCCATTATCGTAGACGGCCAGACCGGGTTGGAGGTGCAGCGGAGAGAGTCACTGATCAGTCTGTTGTTTTAAAGCTTGCCACAGCTCTGCTGCAGTGTATGCTTTCTGACCTAAACAGATCAGCTTCAGCAGAGCATGTTGCCGCTTTGCTGATGCGTTGCTGCACAGGTCCCAGCTTGGCAGTGATGGGGAGAGTAATTCAGCAGAGGATGAGGAGCAGGAGGAGGGGAGAGAGGAAGTGGAATATGAAGAGGCGGAAACCCTGACAGAAGTTGGGCTCGCTATTCTTGATGTGGGTAGGATGTGTGATTTTCCCATTTGCGCCTTTGTCCCACCCTCCACCCGATTCACCCAGTGTGCCGTGACAGAAATGTATCATCCCTGTCCTCAACAACTTGTCCAAGTGTCTGTTGTTAGGTGGACCTTTCCGGTTACGGCGTTGGGGAGAGCACGGTTCAGATTGTTTAACAAGTGCTTGTGTAACGCAGGGACGGCACACAGAGCAAAATAGTGGTGGCTGGGAACACTGTATCGTGGGGCAGCCACAGCCAAGAGATCACGGAAAGACTGTGTTCCCACAAGTTTAAACGGCAACATCTCCATAGCTAGCAATTTGGCAATCTGTGAGTTTAGTATTTGTGCCTGTGGGTGCGTGGCTGGGTATTTACGCTTTCTTTCCAAGCTCTCAGGCACAGACAATTGGACGCTTTGCTGGGACAAGGAAGTGGATGTGGTTCATGTTTGTTGTGTGTGAGCAACCGCAGCTTGTGGGCAGAAGGTATGAGTGCCTGCTTCCTGAACAACAGATTCTGAAGGATATAGCCCAGGCAACATGGCATTGGTTTTACCCGCAGATGGGAATTTGGTACCCTGGTGTTCCGCCGATCTACTGGGGTGCTTGGCTGCCATGTGGTTTCGCATACTGGTGGTGCTTAGGTTGCCTTTGCCCTTGCCTCTGCTTAACTTGGTATGGCAGATGCTACAGACTACAATGTTTTTCTCTGAAGGACTTTCAGAAAAAAAATTCCACACAGAAGCTGAACGCCCCCTTGTGCTGACTTGGCACACAGCTCTTGGGAACAGTTGACTCAGTTCTAACTCTGGGCAAACCACAACCCCTTGGTGCCTGAGTTGGTGCTACATATCCATCTTCCTCTGTGTTGCTGTCATGGCTATCCATGCCAACGGTCCAGGACGGATCAGTGGATTCATCATCGACCACCTCATCTTCCATCTCATCCTCCTTCCCAGTTGACATTGTAGGCTGACCTGATGGCAACTGTGTCTCATCATCATCAGCCTCCACCTCTGGAGACAGTAAATGACTTTCCGCCAAGTGGTTTGCTTCTGGCCGTAGGTCCTCAAATACTTGAGCATCAACGTACGCCACCTCCTCTTGTCCCTCTTCAATTCTGCATGGTGATAGGCCAGTGCCAACCAAAGGATATGTGCCAAACAGGTCCTTGGAGTGGCCAAGCTTGGGGTCATATGTCTTCTGTGACTGATAATGGCGGGAGGAAGGAGAACCAGCTTCAGGATTGGATGGGCCAGCTTTCTGTGTGGTCATGGAAGATTTATTGCGTAGAGGCCTTGTCTGCTATCCAAGGCAGAATCTGCTTTCGCTCTTCTGGCTTCCACACACGTTTACGTTCCAGACCGGGAAATTTTTCCAGGAACATAGTGGATGCATCAAGCTTCTTCTGACCTGACACAGACTAAGTGCCTTCTCGCGCACCACTGACAACAACACGTCCACGTCCCTTAACAACAGGCTTTTTTGGCATTTTGGGTTTTGTTGACAGATTTTCAGATGTTGAATGCACAATCCAAGCTAGTTGGCACAGCCAAAATAGTGGTTAAAATGCCCTGGTGTGTGCTTTGTAGCAGGCAGTAGGAAATGTTTGGACTACTGCTTTGTGCAGAGTATTCAATAATTTTTTAAGTGGACTAATATGGATAGAAGGCAGGCTGACACCCCAAAATAGTCGTTAAAATGGCCTTCTGCGTGCTTTGTAGCAGGCAGTAGGAAATGTTTGGGCTACTGCTTTGTGCAGGGTACTCAATGATTTTTTAAGTGGACTAATATGGATAGAAGGCAGGCTGACACCCCAAAATAGTGGTTAAAAAGGCCTTCTGCGTGCTTTGTAGCAGGCAGTAGGAAATGTTTGGACTACTGCTTTGTGCAGGGCAATCAATGATTTTTTTAAGTGGACTAATATGGACAGAAGGCAGGCTGACACCCCAAAATAGTGGTTAAAATGGGCTGGTGCGTGCTTTGTAGCAGGCAGTAGGAAATGTTTGGACTACTGCTTTGTGCAGGGCACTCAATGATTTTTTAAGTGGACTAATGTGGACAGAAGGCAGACTGACACCCCAAAATAGTGGTTAAACTGGCCTGGTGCGTGCTTTGTAGCAAGCAGTAGGAAATGTTTGGATAACTCTTTTGTGCAGGGCACTCAGTGATTTTTTAAGTGGACTAATATGGACAGAAGGCAGGCTGACATCCCAAAATAATGGTTAAAATGGGCTAGTGCGTGCTTTGAAGCAGGCAGTAGGAAATGTTCGGACTACTACTTTGTGCAGGGCACTCAATGATTTTTTAAGTCGACTAATATGGACAGAAGTCAAGCTGACACCCCAAAATAGTGGTTAAAATGGGCTGGTGCATGCTTTGTAGCAAGCAGTAGGAAATGTTTGGACTACTGCTTTGTGCAGGGCACTCAATGATTTTTTAAGTGGACTAATATGGACAGAAGGCTGGTTGACACCCCAAAATAGTGGTTAAAATGGCCTTGTGCGTGCTTTGTAGCAAGCAGTAGGAAATGTTTGAACTACTGCTTTGTGCAGGGCACGCAATGATTTTTTAAGTGGACTAATATGGACAGAAGGCAGGCTGACACCCCAAAACAGTGGTTAAAATGGCCTGGTGCGTGCTTTGTAGGAAATATTTTGACTACTGCTTTGCGCAGGGCACCAAACACCTTTTTAAGTGGACTAATGTGGACAGCAGAAGCCAGGCTCTGACCCCTAAAACAGCAGGGAAAATAGGCCGGTGCTTAAAAAAAAAGGTAGCACAAAATGATATTTCTGTGTGTGCTGGAAAAATATTGCTTTGCCTCTGACAAGAGCTGTTTCAAGATGAACACAGGAAGAACACTACCTAATACACTCCCTACTAGTGTTGAGCGATACCTTCCGATATCGGGAAATATCGGATCGGATTGGATCGGACCGATACCAAAAAAATATCGGATATCGCCGATTCCGATACCGGAAACCAATGCAAGTCAATGGGACACAAATATCGGAATGAAAATAAACCCTTTCTTTCCTTCTAGGTTAATTCCACATGAAGGAAAACAACTTAGAATAATGTAGAATGTATTACATGAAAAGCCAGCAATTCAGCAGCGGCATACACCGGTACCCGTCAATTTAGAACAGAAAGAATAGAGCATCACACATAGATTAGATAGATAGAAACATGTCCGTCACATATATAAGAAGTACAGTGACAGTGTTACTTACTGTACTTCTCATTTAGTGTTAAAGGATTTATTAAAAAAAATAATAGTGTTTTCATGCACCGTTTCTTTAAAAAAGCCGGGAGGCAATTCAGCATCGGTACCCGACAATTTAGAATAGAAAGAATAGAGCATCACACATAGATTAGATACATAGAAACATGTCAGTCACACAGTGATAGTGTTGATTACTGTACTTGTCATTTAGTGTTAAAATAAAGGATTTATTAAAAAAAAATTGGTGTGGGGTTCCCCGCAATTTTAATCTCTAGCGGAGGTTAAGCAGACGGCAGGGGCAAATGTTTGAAGCCTGGGAAGGGGGTATTAACCACGGAGCTTCCCAGGCTACTAATATCAGCCCCCAGCTGAATACCTAGCCTTTATAAGCTATTAAAATTGGGGACCCCCAAAAAAATGACGTGGGGTCCCCGCTATTTTAATACCTAGCAAAGGCTAAGCAGACTGCTGGGGGCTGATATTAATAGCCCAGGAAGGGTGCCATGAATATTGGTCCCCGATCAGTCAGTCCTGTCAGTCAGTCCCATCAGTCCTGTCAGTCTGTCCCATCAGTCAGTCAGTCCCGTCAGTCAGTCAGTCCAGTCCAGTCTGGTCCGGTCAGTCCAGTCCGGTCAGTCCAGTCCAGTCCAGTCAGTCCAGTCCAGTCCGGTCAGTCCAGTCCGGTCAGTCCAGGCCGGTCTGTCCAGGCCGGTCTGTCCAGTCTGATCAGTCCAGTCCGGTCAGTACAGTCCGGTCCGGTCAGTCCAGTCCGGTCAGTCCAGTCAAAAAATATAAAAACAAATAAAATGGCCCGTCAGACTTATACCGCAGAGGAGGCGTATGCCCTGCTATGTTCTGACAGTGACGACAGTGCAATCCCAGATGGAGATGTGGATTTTGAGGGCTTTAGTAGCGGCGACACTGAAAGCTCAGAAATGAGCAGTGATTCTGGTCCATCCTCAAGCCCAAGGACCAGTACAACAATTGGGGCAAATAGAGCTACTGGAGAAACGTCTCCAAATCAGGGAACACTGCCCAGTACAAGCGCTGTCCCTGTTACTAGTGAATTGGCGCACACCAGTGTACAAAGGGCTTTGCCACTAGATATAGCATTTCCCAGATTGGAGGCTTCGGATTCGGCTGCTCCATTCAGCCCTGATTTCAAGGCCATTCCTGGTATAAATGTGGAGGTGGAAGATTTTGGACCAATTCATTGTTTTAATTTGTTTTTTACAGACAGATTGCTAGAGCATATTGTCGTGCAAACAAATTTATACGCTTCCCAATTCATAAGCCAGAATCCCCGATCTTACTATGCTAGGGCAAATTTATGGACACAAACTAATGTCCCGGAAATAAAAAAAATTTAAGACTTACATTTGCCATGGGGCTTGTTAAAAAACCGAGCATTCGATCCTACTGGTCCAACCACCCTGTTCAAGCCACCCCTATGTTTTCAGTTGTTCTTCCTAGGACCCTTTATGAAATGCTCATGAGGTTTTGACATTTTAACGACAATAGTCAATGACTGCCCAGAAATGCCCCAGAACATGACAGGTTATATAAAATAAGACCCATCATTGAAAATTTGTCAGAAAAATTCTTAAGGCTCTACACCCCAACACAAAATATTTCTATAGATGAGTCCCTTGTAAAATTCAAAGGAAGACTGCACCTCAAGCAATTTATCCCATCTAAAAGGGCAAGGTTTGGAATAAAGCTCTATAAAATGTGCGAAAATTCAACCGGATACACATCCGCTTTTTGTATATATGAGGGGAAAGATAGCCAACTAAACCCACCAGGATGCCCTACTTATCTGGGGACATCTGGAAAATTGTTTGGTAGCTGATAAGTCCATTTTTTCAAAAAGGCTACAATCTATATGTGGACAATTACTGCCCAGCTTACCCCTATTTAAAAGTCTGGTTGAACACAACATCGGAGCTTGTGGGACCATTCGTAAAAACTGTCAGGGGTTTCCACAACCATTGGTCAACCAAAAGTTCCAAAAGGGGCAGTCAGGGGCTGTACGCAACGGAGAGCTGCTTGCCCTGAAGTATAGGAATAAGAGGGATATTTTTGTCCTCAGCTTGATCCACACTGATGCCACAAGGACCACTGTAGAACTAGGATCCACTACTCCGAAGCAAAAATCTGTGTCAGTCATTGACTACAACAAACACATGGGGGGTGTGGACCTTGCAGACCAGGTTCTACAGCCATACCAGGTATCAAGAAAGTCCTATACCTGGTTTAAAAAGTTGGTTATTTATTTGTTTCAGGTGGCCACATACAATTCTTTTGTGTTGTACAAAAAAGCAGGTAATTCAGATCCTTCTCTTGATCATCAAGAAAAGGTAATTGAAAATATTGTTTTTGAAAGTGTTAGCCCCGCTCATCCATTAGAATCTGAGGATGTGAAAATACTCACTGAGCGACATTTTATTGCACTTATTCCAGCAACGGAAATGAGAAGGAGCCCCCAGAAAAGATGTTGGGTATGTACTAAGAGAGGAATGAGGCATGATACCCGCTACTATTGCCCACAATGCCCTTCATTGCCAGCCTTATGCGTCACTGACTGCTTTAAAATCTTCCACACAAAACCACATTTTTAAACTGTAAAAATGTATCCCATTTTGTCATTCAATTGGTTCATTTAGTGAATGACACATTCGAGTAGAGCTCATTTAGTTTCCAGGGGTGGGAGGGGGGTTCAGAATCTAAACCTTCCATTGCGTGCTTGTTTCTGGAAATCATCCATTGAGTTAAAATGGTCACTAAACCCATAGATGAATTCCCAGAGGGGTGTCATTTCCAAAATGGGGTTACTTAAGGGGGGATTCTTTAGTTATGGTATGTAGCGGCTCTGTAAAGTGCCAGAACAGCAGAATCCCCCCTGAAGTGACCCCATTTTGGAAATGACACCTCTCTGGGAATTCATCTATGGGTTTAGTGACCATTTACCTATCTACTTATTTTCCCACCACTAGATTAATTTATACAGAGGAGTAGATTGTAAAATTCGGTCACTTTTGGGAGTATCCTCTGTTTAGGCACCTCAGGGGCTCTACAAATGCAACATGGCGTCCGCTATTGATTCCAGCCAATTTTCCATTCCAAAAGTCAAATGGCGCTCCTTACCTTCCGAGCCATGCCGTGCGCCCAAACAGTGGTTTTGCACCACATATGGGGTATCCGGTGCTCAGAAGAAATTGCACAACACATTTTGGGGTCCATTTTTTCTTGCTGCCCTTGTGAAAATTAAAAATTTGAGGCTAAAGTAGCAGTTTTGTGTTAAAAATGTGTTTTTTTATTTTCACACTTCAACATTATAAAATTCTGTGAAGCCCCTGGGGGTTCAAGGTGCTCACCACACATCTAGATAAGTTCCTTAAGGGGTCTAGTTTCCAAAATAGGGTCACTTGTTGGGGGTTTCCTCTGTTTAGGCACCTCAGGGGCTCTCCAAATGCAACATGGCGTCCGCTATCGATTCCAGCCAAATTTCCATTCCAAAAGTCAAATAGCGCTCCTTACCTTCCGAGCCATGCCATGCGGCCAACAGTGGTTTTGCACCACATATGGGGTATCAGCGTGCTCAGGAGAAGTTGCACAACACATTTTGGGGTCCATTTTTTCATGTTACCCTTGCAAAAATTAAAAAATATTGGGTCTAAGGTAAATTTTTGTGAAAAAAAGTTAAATGTTCATTGTTTTCTTCCAAATTCCAAAAATTTCCATGAAGCACCTGAAGAGTTAATAAACTTCTTGAATGTGGTTTTGAGCACCTTGAGGTGTGCAGTTTTTAGAATGGTATCACTTTTGGATATTTTCTGTCATAAAGGCCCCTCAAAGTCACTTCAAATAAGATGTGGTCCCTAAAAAAATGTTTTTGTAAATTTTGTTGTAAAAATGAGAAATCGCTGGTCAACTTTTAACCCTTATAGCTTCCTAACAAAAAAAAATTTTGGTTCCAAAATTGTGCTGATGTGAAGAAGACATGTGGGAAATGTTATGTATTAACTATTTTGTGTGACATGTCTCTCTGATTAAAGGGCATGAAAATTCAAAGTTTGAAAATTGCAAAATTTTCAAAATTTTCACCAAATTTCCAATTTTTTCACAAATAAACGCAAGTGATATCGAAGAAATTTTACCACTATCATGAAGTACAATATGTCACAAAAAAACAGTCTCAGAATCAGGGGAATCCGTTGAAATGTTCCAGAGTAATTACTTCATAAAGTGACAGTGGTCAGAATTGAAAAAATTGGCCCGGTCACGAAGGCAAAAACAGGCTCTGGCGCGAAGTGGTTAAACACAGAACTAGTATACACTGCAGGTAGCCCTTAAAAAGGCTTTTGTTTTATCAAGAGGCCAAAACACTCTCCCTAGCAGCTCAGCGATCTCTCCCTAGGCTATTACAATGCAGGCTCCAGATGCAATGTGCACAAAATGGCAGCGGCAGGGCTTAAATAGACCCTATGACGCTGGGCAGCCAGTCAATCACAGTAATGCCACAACCAAGATGTCTGCGGCATTACTCTGATTGGTTAAGAAGCCAAAACTGCAGGGCGGGACATCCGAACATAGTGAGGCGAGTACACAAATACTCGCCAAATAACAATTAACCCGAATACCGTACTATCCGTGCGAATAGCGAATAGTAACGAATACACTCGCTCATCCATAGCCTTAACCAAAGAATCCCTGATTCATCAAGACCAACAATTTTCTCATCAGTCAGCTAGAGTCAGACACTCCGGATTTATGAGGTGCATGACTCTTCATAAATATGGATTATCTGACGAGTGGCGTACATTTCTGGAATAAGATTTCTGGTGTAAGGAATGCCATAGCTACTCATGAATTCTACGAGCTGTGGCTTTACACCCCCACCGCGCCCCTGTTCCGCCCTAGCTCCATCTATTTTGGAAAAGCTGGGAGAAACTGGAATGAAAATGCTAAAAGTCGCAAAATTTTTAGGCCAATCCGACTTGCATAAAAAATTTGCTACTTTTCAAAGCAATTGACACCACAATTCTGGTGATATTGCTTGATGAATCAAAGCTTTTATATTTGTTACTTGGCATCAGCCAAAGTGCATTGAGGCTGATTTATTAAGCTGCATGCACCAGAAATCTGACCTAATTTGCATAAAAACTACCCAAAATGCTGTGGACCACATCTATTATAATTTCCCAAAATTCGTTTGGAGTCCAATTCAGCCAAAACATTTCACTTGGACCAAAATATTTTGGCATGAATTAAAAGTGCTCCAACAATGCATCCAACCCTTTCTGAAATGCTGATATAGTGTCTTCCATTACTACCGCTTTCGGTAGTTCATTCCACAGTCTGACTATTCTAACTGTACAGAACCCTTTCCTCCACACGTAATGAATGTCTCCTGGTCCTTTCTAATGTTCTTGGAAGGAATACGTTATGTGTCAGTCCTTTGTATTGACCACATATAAATCAGATCTCCTCTGAGATGTAATTTTTTCTAATCTAAATGAACCCAACTTTTCTAATCTCTCACATTAGTGTTAAGCAAACATGCTCAGATAAAGTGTTATCCGAGCATGCTTAAACACTTGGGAAACGCTTGGTAATCCGCCCCCATGGTCCCCAATGACAAGCCGCAATGTCAGAGCCCATGATGCGCTCAAAAATCCGCAGCATGTCCATTAATTTTGCGGACACGCAGCGTAATAGCTGCCATTGACTTGCATTGGACCACGTGACATCCGCATCACTACATGTGGATAAGAGGATATCACATGGCTCAATGTGCGGATGGTACCCAGGTCTGGAGGAGAGGAGATTCTCATCCAGACCTGGGTACCATAGAAACTGTAAAAAAAATAATTTAAAATAAAAAATAAAGCTTATACTCACCTTCCGATGTCCTCCCGGTGTTTTGTCTGCTCTGTCCGGTCTCTTGCATTGCTTGCGCTGTTGTGAAGGACCTGCCATGATGTCATTGAGTCATGTGACCTGGCACATGACTGAATGACGTCACCGCAGGTCCTTCACAACAGCGCGAGCAATGCAAGAGACCGGACGCAGCTGAGATAACACCGGGAGGACACCGGAAGGTGAGTATAAGCTTTATTTTTTATTTTTTTACCATTCTTATTCTTTTTTTTTAACTAACTTGGTCACACTACTATAAATCCATGCCGCTTGCATGGATTTATATAGTGTGAACAAGTTGTCAAGAACTTTTCCAAGTGATGCTAAAATCGCTTGGAAAAGCGCTTGATAACATGCATGCAGAAATGCAAGTGAAGAACGCTTGACAAACGCTTCTACCTGGCGGGAAAAACACATGTAAAAACCGCATGCGTTTTTCCTGCCAGGGAGAAGCGTAAAAAATATGCAGCATTTCTGCATCGTGGGCACATAGCCTTAGCCGAGTATCTTCGGTCCGTTCGGCTAATATGTACAGTGGGGGAAATAAGTATTTGATCCCTTGCTGTTTTTGTAAATTATCTAATTTATACAATGTAATTTTTTTAGAGGAAATTCTATCTCTCAATGTTAAAATTAACCTACCCTTAAAATTATAGACTGTTCATGTCTTTGTCAGTGGGCAAACTTACAAAAACAGCAAGGGATCAAATACTTTTTTCCCCCATTGTATACCTCCCTGTCGCTGCATGTTGTGTCTGTTTACCACTGGAAAACATGCAGCTGCAGGGAGGCAAACATATTAGCCAAGAATGCCAAAAATGCTTGGCTAAGACCGAGCATGTTCAGATAACATGTTATCTGAGCACGTTTGCTAAACACTAATCAACATACACTGTGTGCAGAATTATTAGGCAAGTTGTATTTTAGAGGATTATATTTATTATTGATCAATGACTATGTTCTCAATCAACCCAAAAGACTCATAAATATCAAAGCATAATAGTTTTGGTAGTTGGAGTGTTTTTTTTTTAGATTTGGCTATCTTAGGAGGATATCTGTTTGTGCAGGTAACTATTACTGTGCAGAATTATTAGGCAACTTAATAAAAACCAAATATAATCCCATCTCACTTGTTTATTTTCACCAGGTAAACCAATATCAGTGGACAACATTTAGAAATAAACATTTCTGACATGCAAAATCAAAAACCCAAAAAAATTTGTGATTAATATAGCCACCTTTCTTTATGATGACACTCAACAGTCTTCCATCCATAGATTCTGTCAGTTGTTTGATCTGTTTTCGATCAACATTGAGTGCAGCAGCCACCACAGGCTCCCAGACACTGTTCAGGGAGGTGTACTGTACCTCCCTGTAGATCTCACATTTTATGATGGACCACAGGTTCTCTATGGGGTTCAGATCAGGTGAACAAGGGGGCCATGTCATTATTTTTTCTTCCATTAGACCTTTACTGCCCAGCCACGCTTTGGAGTAGTTGGATGCATGTAATGGAGCATTGTCCTGCATGAAAATCATGTTTTTCTTGAATGATACCGACTTCTTCCTGTACCACTGCTTGAAGAAGTTGTCTTCCAGAAACTAGCAGTAGGTTTGGGAGTTGAGCTTCATTCCATCCTCAACCCGAAAAGGTCCCACAAGTTCATCTTTAATGATACCAGCCCATACCAGTACCCCACCTCCACCTTGCTGGCATCTGAGTCGGAGTGGAGCTCTCTTCCCTTTACTGATCCAGCCTCTGGCCAATCCATCTGGCCCATCAAGAGTCACTCTCATTTCATCAGTCCATAAAACCTTTGAAAAATCAGTCTTAAGATATTTCTTGGCCCATTCTTGATGTTTTATCTTATGTTTCTTGTTCAAAGGTTGTTGTTTTTCAGCCTTCCTTACCTTGGCCATGTCCCTGAGTATCGCACACCTTGTGCTTTTGATACTTCAGTAACGTTGCAGCTCTGAAATAGGCAAAACTGGTGGTGAATGGCATCTTGGCAGCTTCATTCTTGATTTTCCTCAATTCATGGACAGTTATTTGGCGCCTTTTTTGACCAACACGCTTCTTGCAACCCTGTTGGCTATTTGCCATGAAACGCTTGATTGTTCGGGGATCACGCTTCAAAAGTTTGGAAATTTCAAGACTGCTGCATCCCTCTGCAAGACATCTCACAATTTTGGACTTTTCAGAGCCCATAAAATCTCTCTTCTGACCCATTTTGCCAAAGGAAAGGAAGTTGCCTAATAGTTCAGCACACCTTATATAGGGTGTTGATGTCACTAGTCAACACCCCTCCTCATTACAAAGATGCACATCACCAGATTTACTTAATTGATAGTTGGCTCTGAAGCCTATGCAGGTTGGAGTAGGACAACATGTATAAAAAGTATCATGTGATCAAAATACTCATTTGCCTAATAATTCTGCACACAGTGTATATGGCTAAGGATGAACAGATGGTAAGTTGGTAACTGGTAGAGATAATCAAATCTTTTGAAATTCAAATTGGCCAGGTTCGGCAAATCTTTCCAAAATATTCAAGTAGCTTTGAATAAATTTGCTGCAAAATTTGTCCTAAAAGTACATGAGTAACACTCTGAGGTTTCCCTGGACTGTTCAACCTCTGTCAATCTCTTTATTGCAAACAGAGTCTTAGCAATGTCAAAGTGACTTCATTATAGAAACATATAGTAACCCAGTAATATCCAAGGGCCAAGTCAATAACACAGTACACTGACAGACATTTAATTTTTTTTAAATTAGTCATTTAATTTGTGATCGGGCAGAACAATGACTAAAACTGGTGATGTCTCTGTTAGAGGTAACATCATCCTCCTGTGATTAAGATGAGTGATGTGTGTGCCATATATTCCATAACGACCTCCACTAAACCATGTCACTGATCAATCACATTGAGTCTGGCACTACTGCTAGCACCTCTCCTATCTCTCTCTCGCTATATAAACTGTATCTTTGTATCATTCACAGACTACTACTCTCATCTTCTTCACTGTTGCAATTACGCAACACATTATCTCTATTGCTGAACTGTGAGTGCTGACCTCTTTTCATTATCCTAAACTCACTCACCGGGACCAGCAAATTTTATAAAATTTGACTCGACAATTCTAGTAACTGGTGGTAATAAACCATCTGTATAATAACACACTGCAGTGCTGGAAATGTTATGCATTTTAATAAAATTATAGATATAAAATTTTTAAAGTATTAAATTTTTATTTAAAAAAATTAAATATCCGTTTAATAAAAATATTATATTTTTATAAAAAAATACAATAACCCACAAAGCAATTGTGGTTTTTGTTTGATGATTTTTTGCTAGGAACACTATCAACTAAACAAGCAAAGTGATATGAGGTAGAAACAGCCAGAAGTTCTGCAGTTGGTTGTCAATCACGGAGTATAAATAAAACATTAACTTATTTACCTGATGCTGTTTCCAGAAAGATTGACAAATTTTAGGACCAAATAGATATTTTAAGACAGAATTTGTCACAAAGTTATATGAAGGTTAATAAAGTTCACAATCCCCTATGCAGTTCAGTCATACTCTCGTAGACATTTGAATGGACCCCTGAGCTGGATTGACAGCGGCATTTAATAGTTTCAAGGGAATCTGTGCGTAGGATCCTCCTATTCTGTCTATATGGGCATGTAAATAAAAGGGGCCGTTACCAGTGTGAAACATGTAATGACTGATAGTATGCTCTCCTAGTCTACATGTTTCACACTTGTAATGCCCCCATTCATTTAAAATAAGCTCTGGAGGCAAATTATTTGGGAGATCTGTGTCCGGCCGATAGATTTTAACAGTTCGTTTAAATATTAAGAAAAAAGTAGATTTCTCTGGAATAAGACATCAGATCGCATCTATCAAGGTATCATTTTATTCAACTTTCTATTACCTACATGCTTATATAGGCATTAGGAGGGTTGATTATACTGATATATTCCCTTTAGACAGCGATAATATGAGCTAGGTCCAATCTCTGCTATTAGAGGCAAGCGCTGGCTGAATAACACAGCAGGAACTCACCGAGGATGGTGTAGGCTTAGCTTCTGAGGCCGTAACATACTGTACATCTGCACGTACCTATAAATCATGTCAATAAGAGGTTAATATAGATTACATTGATATTGACTGATTCAAATTTTTTAAATTAATGCCAGATTTGTACAAGTCAAAAGTGTGATAATTATCCTGGCTACCAGAATTGCAAAATGTCCATAAACCCTTGGAAGTAAAAATGTTATTGGTTAATGACATTGAGTCTTTAGCTATGTCCTTGCAAATTTCTGTACTAGTCTAGAGTTGTGGATAAAGCAAAAATTCTTAAATGTTCAGACTGCCAGACACTCAGATTTTAGAATACAACAATTTTATTTAATATTGCTAAGCTCAAGGTCATTGCTTGAAAGAGTACGGTGTATATACAATATATATATACAATATAATTAAAATATAACTGCAAATAAAAGATATGACTGATCCTTTAAAGTTTCAATACAAATGGCTCAACCCACTAAGCTGATACACTGTAGACCCACAGTGAGTGGTGAGGTACTTAAAGGGGATGTCCAGGTTTGGGTACAATTTAACAAGCACTCCCATCAAAGTTTTTATCCTCTTAATATATTGCAGTCATCATTATATGGCACTGTGGACTGTAAGGTGGCTGTCAGACACAGAGTGGATGGGAGATATGTATCACAGAGGCAGAATTCCTCTGTAATATAAACCTAGAGTAATGCTTTAGTAGGTTGACAGGTTGATTGTGAGCAGCTGGAGAGTTGGAAGAGACTGCTTCTCACCATATGGCTATGTGCCCACGATGCAGAAATGAAGCAGAAAATTTCTGCAGCATTTCTGCATCTCCCTGGCAGAAAAAACGCATGCAGATTGTGCATGCGTTTTTCCTGCAGAATACATGCGGATTCACATGCGGATTCACATGCGTTTCCGCATGCAGATTGACAAGCGCTTTCCAGGCGATAGCATCACTTGGAAAGTGCTTGACAACTAGGTCACACTATATAAATCCATGCAAACAGCATGGATTTATATAGTGTGAACAGTAAAAATTAAAACAAATAAAGCTATACTCACCCACGAGGCCCCAGCATGGCTGCAGCGCTCGTTCCTCTCTGCTTCCTGGATGCCGGCATATCGCGAGACAGAGCGGTGAAGGGCCTGCGGTCACATGACTGTGACGTCACCGCAGGTCTTCAAGCGATGCCGGCATTTAGAGAGAAGCCTTCGGAAAGGTGAGTATAAACTTTATTTGTTATTTTATTCTTTTTTTTACAGGTACAATGGTACCCAGGTCTGGATGAGAGTCTTCTCTCCTCCAGAACTGGGTACCATCCGCACATAGAGACGCATAGAAGCCGCTTGTAAAAATGTACAGTCGCGGTTTCTGTGCGTCTCAATGCAAGTCAATGGCGGGAGTTCTGCTGCGCTTCCGCAAAATTAAATGACATGCTGCGGATTTTTGTACGCAGCATAAACGCTGCGGAAAAATCCGCAGCATGTGCATAGAACATGCGGAATCCTCTTGGGGACCATGGGTTGCGGATTACCTGGCGTTTCACAAGCATTTATGCTGCGGAAATTCCGCAGCATAAACGCTTGAAAAACGCTACGTGGGCACCCAGCCTATCTCCACCCCTAGGAGTGGTTCACATTGTAAAATGAGACCTGTTTATCTCACATATGGTTCCTGTATGGAGGTGTGTAGTTCCCCTGGAATGTGTGGCACTGCTAAAGGACAAAGAAGCTGGACTCTAATCCAAGGGAACCCGCACTATTGGATGGACTGTTTCACTTTGTGCCAGACAAGGGCTGTGTTTAAGTTTTCCTGTGATGTGGTTTATGAGGACTTAAATAAACCAGAGGGACTTTTAAATATAAACGGATCCTGTGATACCTCATATCGCTCCCAAGTAAGTAGCACTGTTATAGTACTTACAATTGCTCATTTTGCCTTTCTACCCAGCTAATTTTTTTCTTTTCTCTGCTCTATGTAGAAACAGGAAGTCTCTTGTCCCTGCAAAAATCAACCCCCCTTTAATGCATGACCAGCTGCTCCACTCTTCCCCCTGCCAGGTACTTTTGCAGTGATGATTTATGACTCATACAGGAAAAAATGACCTCCTGTTTCCACATAGAGCTCAGATGGATCCAGCTAGTCTGATTTTAATCATGTGATGTCACAGACCTAATGGAAAGAAGAATAGAAGAATAATTAACTGGGTAAAAGGGCAAAATGAGCAAATGCAAGTACACAGTGCTCTATAATATTATGATTGAAATATATTATGAGAATTAAAATTTTGATGGGAGTAGGAGTGCTTCTTTATATATAGGTATTTCAAACAAAAAAATATTGTTGCAATTGGGTTTAATTAAAATACTCCACCATTTGGCTTCAACAGGCTCTTTGTTAATCTGCACATTGAACTTTAATGTAGTCTGTGATGTCATAAATCAGCTGAGAAGAACTCAGAAAAGGACAGATTAGAGTTACAAACATTCCCATCAGACTGTCCAAACAACCTCAAACAGATTCTCTGAGAACTTAATCTGCAGCTAGCAATACGTAATATAATACAGAGGTTAGAAAAGGCAAACTGCAAAATTTATGATTAAACCAAATTGCAAAAATTATTTTAACCCTAAATACATGCATTTAAGAAATGATAAAAAAAATAATCCCCAAGGGTGGACAACCTCTTTAAAGGTTATAGTGCATCTATAGTGCTTAGAAAGTGATATCTATTTAATTTGGAATGAACACGATTTAGTGAAGTCATCCATACACAAATGTAACAAAATCTTTAGTTCCTACTTCCATGTAGAAAATGTTTTGCGCTCTTTACAGAGCCAATGAACATGCAGGGATTGCCAGCCAGTCACTGTAATGCCGCAGCCATGTTGGTTGTGGGCATTACAGTGATTGGCTGGCCGCACAGCGTCACCTCGAGTATTTAAAACCGGGTGCCGCCATCTTGGACACAGTCGCTCCGGATCAAACAGTGTAGGGAGAGTGCTGCTGAGCTAGGGAGAGATTTATACTGCGAAATAGGTAGTATAAGGTGTCTAAAGCCTGCAAAATCAAGCAAACAGTCCTTCTGAGGACTAATATCCATCCCAGATATCAGGCAGGCAGGCAGGCTGTATAGGAGACGCAGTGGTAATTCCAACAAACACTGCATTACAGTCCTATGTGCTGCTGCTGTTCAAATTGCTAGACTTAGCTCCACGTCTCAGAGGCCAGGAAAAATCCTTTTTTTCATCTAAATCCTCTTTTTTTTTTGGTTATTTATTTTACCTTATACACAAGTCTTTACCCTGGAAAGTATGTTCCTTAACATATTTCACAGGATAACAGTTTCAGTTTCGTTATTGAACGTTTTATTGTGAGCCCGTATAAGTGGCTTAATACCTGTGACCACGTTGTTGACAGCAGTGACCTGAGGGTCAGAAATGCTTCCTGGGGCGATCCACATGCTGTCCCCATGTCATTTGAGCACTGTCACTATCGTTTTGGGCACTTTTTAGGCTTTCTACAGACTGCCGGGGGTGCCGCCGCAAAAATACTCGTGTCTCCCATAGACTAATATTGGGCTCATTGCTCGGGTCAAGCACCCGAGTATCACGGTGAGCTCGGCCCGAGCTTCGAGCACCCGAGCATTTTAGTGCTCGCTCAACACTAGTTATTTCCAGTGCAATCAGAACTTTCACACAGACATTGTCCAAACCAAATACAAATGATGCATGAGTTTAATGAATGAGTTTGATACCTGACTTTCATCACATATCAAAATCAAAATCAGAAGGACTTCCAGACACCATGAGTATATGCATAGTAAATATCATAAACCAAGAAAAAACATCTGGCAGCATCATTTGAGCTTATGGCAGAATGGTAACTCTCTTGCCTCACAGAGTTGACGTTCTGAGTCTATATCCCCGGTGCAGAAAAAATAATCTTTTGTTCTTTAAATGATGTTGCTAGCACACAAACTTCACTGATGCTTGGCTTTGATATCTGACTTTTCTCACACATCAGAATAAGAATCACAATTACTTTTAGACCCCCTGAGTATTATCATGGTTAATCTCATAAGCCAAGAAAAACCTCTAGGGACACTGAACTTTTTATTATTATTAAATATTATTATTATTATGATTATTATTAGCAGTAGTAGTAGTAGTATTATCCTTTCAAACCAAAACTATGTGACACAGATGCCTTACCATTAAACTATAGGTTCATTATTTGATAATTTAGGTAGTGATATATAATAATAATTACATAGCAAAAGTAAATTGGGAGTTTGCAGCCAGTTCTTGGGTGGATGGAAATAAAAATTGTCAATAAAGAAATATTATCTTAGAGACCCCTTTAAGAAATTATGCAAATGTACAGTCACTTGGAAATAGATATGTAGTAAATTAGTCCCAATTTACTTTGGCTATGTAATTTACCATGCAAATAGACAGCATGTCTGAAAGGCTTAACACGTCAGGATGACAATCAGAAAGGCAGATTGATAATTTAGGTAGTGATATATAATAATAATTACATAGCAAAAGTAAATTGGGAGTTTGCAGCCAGTTCTTGGGTGGATGGAAATAAAAATTGTCAATAAAGAAATTTTATCATTAGAGACCCCTTTAAGAAATTATGCAAATGTACAGTCACTTGGAAATAGATATATAGTAAATTAGTCCCAATTTACTTTGGCTATGTAATTTACCATGCAAATAGACAGCATGTCTGAAAGGCTTAACACGTCAGGATGACAATCAGAATGTCAGATATTAAAAGTAAAACACCCCTGTAGTTTGTGTGCTAAATAGGCATAATTTTTTTAAAAATAATAATATTTCTATTGGGATTGAACCCAGACACTGTAGTTTCAGAGGCTGATGCCTTACCATTGAGCTATCCAGTCAAGTGAGAGTAGCAGGCAGCCTTTCTTGTCTTATAAGATCAACTATGAAAATACTCAGTGTCACAAAAAGTCATTGTAATTCTGATTCTGATGTTTGAAGAAAGTCACACATCAGACTCACACATCAAAATCACACATCATTTGAATTTGGCTTGCTTGCAGTCTGTGCATAAGTCCCAATGAGTTTCAATCAGGTTTGCACTGGAAATCATATAACCAAATAGAACTCTGAGGCTATGTGCCCACGATGCAGAAATGAAGCAGAAATGTTCCTGAGCATTTCTGCATCTCCCTTGCCAGAAAAACGCATGCGTTTTTTAGGTGCGTTTTTGCATGCAGATTTTACATGCGTTTTTGTAAGCATATTTCAAGCGTTTTTGAACACAAATAAAGTTAGTGAAAAAAAAAAGGGAGAATTCTGATGTCATTTCCTAGTTTAACCCCTCTTCACCATTTTGGTTTTTACAATAGACAGGATGCCACAGGAACTGCAGCCCCTGCGTCTCAGCAGACCATGCATAAACCTTTTGCTGTTGACTGACATAAATCTCCCGCACTACTACTGCGAGCAGGTAATAAATATAAAGTCGATGTTTTTTTGGATTACATTATTTTTATGTAGTGTGTACCAACCTATTATTCTTCCATAAGAGCGGTTAATGAGGAGAAGAAGACCAAAAAAGATGTGAGTGCACCCTATCTTGCAACAGTGGGCATACAAGGGCCACTTCAATGTTCTTTATCAGGATTTAAGGAGGTAAGATATATGGCAATAAAGTATAATGTTACCCGTGTGTACCATTTTTTTTTTTGAAGGAGGTCTTGTTGGTATGCCATGTTACAAAATTCGATTTTAATCCGTGTGTTTTTTTTGTTGTTTTTTTGTTTCTGTTTACTAATTTTTTCCAGAAAAATTTCAGCAGTTTTGCCTTCTGACCATTGCTGCGTTTGATTGGCTGCTAAGCCTTATTTCTCCTGACCTGGACTACAGTGACACCATAATGCGAAGGGCCATCTCTGCTGAGGAAAGGCTGCTCATCACCTTGCGGTAAGTTGAATGTTTCTGTATATATATGTTTTTTGTTTGATATATAAACATATGCTGCCATGGACAGAATAATTATTGATTCAGTATTTGTACATTATCTTGTTCAGCACGTGTTTTTTTCTCCAATTTAGGACAATAATACATTTTTAAAATAGAAACACCTCACCAATTCTGCATTTATCATCCATGGTCGGTTTCACATGTACACATACTGTATCTCCAGCACTTTACAAAAAAGTGTTCCAGAGATATCCATTCCCCGTGTGTGTTTTCCGTGTTGTAGTTGAGTGCGTTACGTGTGCTGCACCTTGATCACATGGACGGACTTCTGGGAGTCAGCACTACAATCGCTAATCCCAGGAGTCGGTGCTGAACACTGCCCTCATCATGGTTCTCTGCTGGCACTGTGCTCAACACCAGCAGGGTCCATGATGAGGGGGTTAGTAGTGTGTCCCCACCTGTAATAATTAAGACTAAAGTAATAGCAATCATTATGTCTCTTGTCTCCGGTATGTCTGAAAACTGTCACTACTCATGCCGGAGAAACTGACGTGTGAAAGAGCCCTTGTGCGGTTTTGCATTTTAATAATCACATAGGAACAATGACCGTAGTTCCACCACCCATGAATGGGCACAGCAACTCACCCCTCCCATCAGGTGTATCTGGTTTTGTTAGTCACCCTGTGGTGAAGGCTCCCCTGTGTCTGTTTTTGTGTGCCTATTTTTGGCTTCGCCATGATATAATCATGCACAGAGATCAGATTGAAAAGGTCACTGATGTGTGAACTCTAGAGCAAACATCGTAGGCAAACACAGACCCAAAATGAAAACAGAATAGAATTGATATGTGTGAACTCAAGAGCAAACAAAAGATGAAAAAGCAACTACAAAATGTGTGTCCAAACAAAAAAAAAAAAAGAGGCGCTCATTGCTGGAATAGTATTTTGTAATAAAGGCCGTAATTTATTCCAGAGTAATCAATAGTATAGAATTATAGTGTTGGCTTGTATTTCTTTTCTTTTTCTGGCTTTTCTAATTTTATATTTTTCCTTTTCAGGTTTTTGGCCACAGGAGAGAGCTGTACATCACTGCACCTCCAGTTTAGGGTTGGTAAATCCACCATTTCCAGAGTTGTGAGGTGCACATGTAGCGTCATCTGGCAGAAGCTGCAGCCCATCGTGATGCCTTCCCCAACCGAGGAGACTTGACTGCAGGTCGCAGCAGACTTTCAAACTGTGGCCAATTTCCCCAACTGCATAGGTGCTGTTGATGGCAAACATGTGAGAGTTCAGCAGCCACCACAATCAGAATCATGCTTCTTTAATTATAAGAAGTATTTTTCTGTGGTCCTGATGGCGGTGGCTGATGCACATTACAAATTTGTTGCCATTGACGTTGGTGATTATGGCAGTCCAGGGGACTCTCGGTTGTTTTGATCATCACAGATTGGGCTGCAAATTCTTCAAGATGGTGGAACGCTTCCAGCCCCAAGACCTTTGCCGGGTTCCACACATCCTGTTCCTTTTGTGATGGTATCGGATGAGGCATTTCCCTTACAGACCAACCTGCTGCGCCCATACCCACGAAGGGCACTGAATGACCGGAAGAGGATTTTTAATTATCGGCTGAGTCGTGCACGCAGATATGTGGAATGCACCTTCAGAATCATGTGTAGTCAGTGGAGGATCTTTCACACTGCCATTCAGTTGTATACGGAGACCGTTGACAATGTAATTGAGGCATGCTGTGTACTCCACAACTATGCTCGTGAATACAGCACAGAGATAGATGAGGAGTCACAGCTGTCTGAATTAATTCCAGTTGTCAACTCTGGTCAGGGAAGGCAATCCAACTCTGGTGCCAGGGTGCGAGAAACCTTCGCTGACTACTTCATGAGTCCTGAAGGTGCCGTGCACTGGGATTGAACAGATTGAATATCCCATGAAGTACGGCTGGGGGCGAGGGCATAACTGAAGTCCCATCAATCGCCATGACCAGAGCGTTGGCTGCAGTCATGTACATGTTCTTCTTTTCTCGTGGCATGGATCTGAGGCGGCCAGCTATGGATAACCCGAATTTATCCAGGTCATCTTCCTGTGCTGTCCTGTCCACAAGACTGAGGGTGCGATTAGTGAGGGCTTCAAGCACACTAGTCACACCCTCGTGGCTTTTGTCCTTGTTTGTTGCCGCCCTTCTCGATGCCATGGGACGAGGAGAACCAGCCCCCCTCCCAGTGGGTCTCGACACAACACCAGTAGAGCTACTGGCAGTGCTTGGAGCAGGAGCAGCAGTCCCCGAACCCGGCACGACATCCGCTGGACTTGAAGAAGAAGGTGCGGGACAACCGGCAGTGGCCAAAACACCAGTGGAAGTGGACGGACAAGCTAATTGATCCGGCGAGGAAAGTAGAAACAAGTCCTCCGATTCCTCAACTGCATGGTCAGTACTTGTGTCCTCTTGTGGTGTTGGGGCCCTGATATTGTCTTCAGTTCTGTATAAAATAAAAGGTTAAAAATAAGACATGTTAATACAACATTTTTGTAAACATTTCGATTAATAATATTTATTGGGAAATTACCTCCGCAAACTCCTGCTGCTTAGCATGAAGGCCAGCTCGTTCACAAAAGGAACCATTCGTTTACGTGGCGATGCGCCACTTTTCAATGACTGGTGATACTTGACCAGGCAGTCGGTGACCGATCGCCAACAATTTTTGATATCAGTCACTGCAATAACAAAACAAAAAACAATTTATGTACTGCTTTAACAGCAAAAATGCAATTGTAAATAGATATAAAAATATTGTACAAATGCAAAAATCAAAACTTACTAATTTCCTCTTGGGCATGTGGTTCCACATTCAACCACTGAGCATACATTTCCCTCACCATACAGGTCCAGGAGTCCATTTTTTTTGTTTATCTTCATAGACCTCACTCGCCCTGTCCCAGATTTCGGGATATTTTTCAATCTAGAGTGAATAATAGTGAATAATACCATCAGTGAATAATTTTTCTTTATAAAAAGGTTGGAATAAAAGAGTAAAAAATAAAATATAAATACATGCACACACACACACGCAAAACATATGGAGATATGTACGCATGTGTGTATACATGCGCGCACACACCACAACCCCCCCTATATTCTACGGCTCTTTCACACGTCTGATTCTCCGGGACGAGTGGTGATGACATTTTCCACACATACCGCTGACCCACACACAGACCCATTCCGAAGCATGCTCGTTCATGCATTTATGCAGTGACGTGGATATATGGACGTGACAAATTGGCCTTACAGCGTATGCAGGAGCTTTCAGTGAATGAACCTACATACGCTGTCCAATAATCTTTCATTTCAATAAATAATTAAAAAAAAAAAAAAATTAATAGCTAGCAGAGGGAAAGCAGACAGTTGAGGGCTGATGTTATAGTCTGGGAAGTAGCCAATAACCATGGCCCCTTCCCTTGCTATTAATACCAGGCTGCAGCACAGTTGGCTTAGCCTTTACTGGCCATTGTACAGGGGGACCACCACAAAAAAAAAAACGTTGGGTCCCCCTATAAATTGTGGCCAGCAAAGGCTACCTGCTTTGCCTTTTCTGGCTACTATTTAGGGAGAGCCCCCCCCAAAAAAAATGACATGGGGTTCCCCTGTAAATTGTAGCCAACAAAGGCTAGGCGGACAGCTGTGACCTGATATTAATAGCCTAGAAAGGGGCCATGTTTATAGGCCCCCTCCCAGGCTATAATATCAGCCCTCAGCCGTCCCAGATTTGATGCATTATATTTGTGCGCCAACTCTGGCGCTTAGCCTCGCTTTTCCATGCTGCCCTGGTGCTGTGGCAGGGGGTAATAGTGGTGGGGTTCATGTCAGCACTAGCTGACATGAAGCCCGGGTAAGTAATGAGAGGTGTCTAGAAGACACCCCCATTATTAACCTACAAAGAGTTAAAAAATAAACAAACACAAACAATCAGAAAAAAAGTAATTTAATTGAAATAAATCACACAAGTTTAATAAATTCTTAATTTACTAAAAAAAAATAATTACCTGTCCACGTTCCTGTGCTGATCTCCCATGCACAGCTGTCACATCTGGAGATGTGACAGCTGTGCATGGCTGCTGTAAGCTCACACTGCCGGGAACACGTCCGCTCCCGGCAGCATGAGCCCCTGACTGAGGTCACCGGAGTGCATTCAGTCAGCGCAACTTCAGTGACCTCCTTTACGGCCCTGCTGTACCGTGGGAATTTCTCATGGTCAGCAGGGCCGTAAAGGACATCACCGGAGCAGCGCTGCCTGAACTCCGGTGAACTCACTTATGCAATGACGGTGCCGCTTTACGGCCCCGTCATTGTAGCGGCGGCAGTGGTTTAGAGCATTCACATTCTATGTGGCTGCTCTAAACTGGAGATCTTCGTGGTACACTCGATTTGGACTACTACGGAGGGGTAAGGATAAGGTTGTGGTGTATTATTTTATTGCTTATTACAGGAGATCGATGGCTTCGGGGAATTAGGTGTCTAGGTGAGTATAGGTGTATTTTTTTATTTTAGGTGGCGATCGGCGGGGACAGGTAATGTATTAACTTCTTTTGATTCATTTTTTTTTCTAGGTAACCACTGGCCACTAATGAAAAAAAAAAATAAGGGACAGTAAAATAACTAATCTTGGGGGGCAATAAAATAAAAAAAAAAAAAATATATATATATATATATATATATATATATATATATATATATATATATATATATATATATATATATATATATATATATGAATATGATGGCAACCCGCCCCCAAATAAAAGGGGCAAAAAGATAAATAAGGTGGGGGGGGATAAATAATAAATAGGGGCAAGAATATATGGGGCCACTAAATAAAACAAATGTTTCGGGTAACATTTTACAGCTAGAGCAGGCTGATGGGAACTACTGCTCCCATCGAGCTGCTCCTGCTGGCACTGGTTTACTGGGGACAGAAATAGGCTGATGGGAGTAGTAGTCTCCCATCGGCCTATGTCTGCCTGCTGACACCCGCACACACAGACCTCACACACAGACGACACATACACCCCACACAGACACATATAGACACATACAGACACACATATACTACTTACCACACTAATCATTAATCCCAAGTTCAGATTCATCCGCTTGTACCATCCGAGATGAGCAGCCATGATCCTGGTAGACGGGAATGGTATGGAATTCTCGTCTTCCTGGATTATGGGATGCTCATTAGATGGCATGAACGCCCCCACATGAGATCATTTCCTATTTTCTGCGGTTTTGTGGTACAAGATTGTAGCAAATGCGCTTCAAATCCGCAAGTATTTTTACATATTTGTGGATTTGAAGCAGCCCAATGCAAGTCGATGAAAGGCGACAACGCCGCGCTTCCGCAAAATTAATGGACATGCTGCGGATTTTTCCGCAGTGATAATCCGCAGCAGAAATATCCGCAGCATGGGCACAGCACATGCAGATTATCATTGGGGACCATGGGGCACGTATTACCAAGCGTTTTTTAAGCATTTTCGTGGCGGAAATTCCGCGGCAAAAACGCTAAAAAAATGCATAGTGGGCACACAGCCTTAGGTTTCTTCAACAGAGTTAATAGCTCAGTGGTTAGTGCACTGGTTTCTGGACACAGAATTTTGGGTTCAAGTCCCATCAGCAAACAGTGACTTTTTTATTATTATTATTACAATTGTAAAAGCCACTTGTCAGGATCACTTGTCAGACAGGGTAATTAGCCTCAAACTGACATCATTCTCATGTTTGATTTTGATATCTGATCAAGTCCTAAAATGGACACTGTACCAGTGTGATATGTAAAGGCCACTCTCTGCTCTTCTGATCTAGCTGCAGAGCTGTGTGTGATACCTGACACATCTGCAGCTTCCTCTCTGCTCCAGCTTCCATCTCACTGGCAGAAAGGGCTTCAATATTGTTACAATACAGCAGAGCTCAGAGATAAGTAAAAACTGTGCTTGCAAGAAGCCAAATTCCAGATCTCCTGTTCTGTGTTAGTTACTTGTCTTAGACTAGTAACTCCCACTTACATGATAATTTCAAAATAATCTCTGAAGGCAGATTCTCATGCACATCAGTGTTTGGCCCATAGCTCTGAATAGCTTATTTAAATATAAGCCCCAGATCACGAAAAATGGAGACTTTACGGGTCTCGGAAAATGGTGCAATTTTTTTTTTTTTTTACAAACTTTGGATTTCTTTTTCACCACTTAAATAAAAATGAACCTACACATGTTTGGTATCTACAAACTCATAATAACCTGGAAAATCATAATGGCAGGACAGTTTTAGCATTTAGTGAACATGGGAAAAAGAAAAGCAAAACACAATTGTGGAATTGCACTTTTTTTGAAATTTCACCACACTTGGAATTTTTTCCCGTTTTCCAGTACACGATATGATAAAACCAGTGATGTCATTCAAAAGTACAACTCGTCCAACTAAAAACTAGCTCTTACATGGCCATATTGACATAAAAACAAAAAGTTATGGGTCTGGGAAGAAGGGGAGCAAAAATCTAAAATGCAAAACGGAAAAACCCAAGGTCAAGAAAGGGTTAACGCAAAATCTGTTTCTGTACACAACTGTGCATACATGATACAAGTAAGAACTCCTGCACATGAGGATATAAGACAAATGTTTATTGCGAGAAATAGGAAGGGCTCATGTAGCGCTATAAGCACCCTTCCTATTTCTCCAAGTTCTTCATTGCAAAGTTTGGAATAGGTTTAAAGTTTCCCAAAAATCACAATTTATACTTATGAACCTAACATTTTGAGACATGTAATCACTTACCCCATAAACACAGCACACAAATTATCCTCTTTTGTTATGTATCTTGGTTAAGTCCAGCCTTCTTTGTTATTTAATGTACTATTTTGTCAAAATTGTTAGCAAGTATGCCTTCGATGATCCTATACAGTCATTGACTTCAGATTCCATTCATCTTTTCCTTAGCATGTAAGATATTCTTCTTCTATAGTACCTGCAACAACGTAAAGAAGTTGGGAAGGATTGCCCGGTGGTTGTGTGTGGGATACTGGGCTGGAGATACTTGTGTCACAGAGGAGCCTGATACATCTGCTCTGTTTGCCCTATGGACAAAAGAACATCACCACCTCAACCCATATGAGAAATCAAATTGCTTGGAATGTTCTTTTAAATATGTAGACAGTGGTAAAGCAGACCTTTTCATTGCTGGTGAACTGGGAATCTGTTTCATAGAGAACCAATGCATTTTTATATTTTAAGCTATTTGTATCTAACAGTAAAGGCTGAATAGCTCCTACACGGGTAACAATATGTTTTATTTCTGGAACACCAAATGAGCTTTCGCAATGATTGTTTTAGAGGTCAATTTGTGTTACATTTCTCTAAAAATCCAACTTGATACTTTTATTTACATGAATGCACTGCCTGAATGCAATAGAATTTACCATGTTCTTATCCAGCAAATTCAAGGTCAAATGACATCAGAAAATCAGCATTATGTTCTGAAATAATATCGGTTTCAACAATAAAGTAGTTATTTTATAATCGCTGCTATAAAGAAAAAAACAGAACTTCAAGGAATTTGTCTGCATTTTCACTAAGCAGCAGGACAATAGAAACAGAACATTTGAGAATAAATGCGAAAGAAAATAATCTGAGATGCTGAATTTTACTAAGAGTTGGCTTGAGTGTCACCAAATTAGGACAAATCTGTCTATAAAGTATAACTGTGTGAGGACTGAAAGTTCAAGAACATTTATTCAACATCCATAAGGGATTATGCTCAAGTGTGATGTACTGAAAGGTGCCTTTCAACAACATACAGGTGATGGATAAAAGTTCAGCTCATTTGACCGACAGTTATCTCTCCTGACCCCATTTACCAATGCACACTTGACTAAGCATTCATCAAATTTCAATAGGAACGGGAGTACGTAGCTGTCAGAATCCATTGGTGGCAATTTATCTCCAGGGATAACAAGAGGAATACAAATATAAATTCAAACTACCCAAATTGTATCTGCCCTGACATCAGTTGGGCAGAAGCAGGAGGCCCCCCAAACACATTAGATGACCAACTGGTCTTGCTGAAATTGGTGGAGACTTAAATCTGATGTGGATATGGACACTTAGGTCTCGTTCATAGACATATGGAATTTTTTTTAAATATTTTGCATAATATAGAAGGGAAAAATTAGTAAGCAGATACAATCGCCAACTCATCATTCAGAATTGGAGAAGTTGGACTTCACTTTTAAAAGGTTTTACCAATTGGTGTAACACTTGGACCCCTGCAGTTTTACTGAACTAAAGACCTCTGTACACATTAAACTAACACCGATATCGATGGGCTTGGCCAAGAGTATAATCTTGGAGATGATAAGGATCGGAGATGTCCAATATTTGGACTGCCAATATTTTTGTTCTTCTCTCTAATAAAGAACACAGGAGTTGGAAAAATGGCTGCTCAATCATCATTTGGCTGACAGCTATTTATTATGTATGGTGGGGTGAGTGGGGATGGGGGGTTACTGTAGTGCACGATAGATCCACATGATGCTTTAATTATAGAAACTCCCTTCACTGTTTTTCCATATTATAGAAAATGTTGGATATGTTCTTCAAAATCTTCTTTTTTCCTACTCAAACACTATAAACTCTAAGAATATGTTCCAAGAACTAACTAAATGGGATTCTCCAGTACCCTACAAACTCACCGTAATGCATGCCGACTCAACTAATATTAATGGAGAGAGGTTTTATATATATATATATATATATATATATATATATATATATATATATATATATATGCAGTATATATACATATATAAATATATGTATAAATATATATATATACAGTGGGTACGGAAAGTATTCAGACCGCTTTAAATTTTTCATTCTTTGTTTCATTGCAGCCATTTGGTAAATTCTAAAAAGTTCATTTTTTTCTTATTAAAGTACACTCTACACCCCATCTTGACTGAAAAAAAACTGAAATGTAGAAATTTTTGAAAATTTATTAAAAAAGAAAAACTGAAATATCACATGGTCATAAGTATTCAGACCCTTTGCTCTGCATTGAGTAGAAGCACCCTTTTGAGCTAGTACAGCCATGAGTCTTCTTGGGAATGATGCAACAAGTTTTTCACACCTGGATTTGGGGACCCTCTGCCATTCTTCTTTGCAGATCCTCTCCAGTTCCGTCAGGTTGGATGGTGAACGTTGGTCGACAGCCATTTTCAGGTCTCTCCAGAGATGCTCAATTGGGTTTAGGTCAGAGCTCTGGCTGGGCCAGTCAAGAATGATTACAGAGTTGTTCTGAAGCCACTCTTTGTTATTTTAGCTGTGTGCTTAGGGTCATTGTCTTGTTGGAAGGTGAACCTTCGGCCAAGTCTGAGGTTCAGAGCACTCTGGAAGAGGTTTTCATCCAGGATATCTCTGTACTTGGCCACATTCATGTTTCCTTCAATTGAAACCTGTCGCCCTGTCCCCGCAGCTGAAAAACACCCCCACAGCATGATGCTGCCACCACCATGTTTCACTGTTGGCATAGTATTGGTTAGGTGATGAGCAGTGCCTGGTTTTCTCCACATATACCGCTTAGAATTATCACCAAAAAGTTCTATCTTCATCTCATCAGTCCAGAGAATCTTATTTCTCATAGTCTGGGAGTCCTTCATGTGTTTTTGAGCAAACTCTATGCAGGCTTTTATATGTCTTGCACTGAGGAGAGGCTTCCGTTGGGCAACTCTGCAATAAAGACCTGACTGGTGGAGGGCTGCAGTGATAGTTGACTTTGTGGAACTTTCTCCCATCTCCCTACTGCATCTCTGGAGCTCAGCCACAGAGATCTTGGGGTTCTTCTTTACCTCTTTCACCAAGGCTCTTCTCCCACGATTGCTCAGTTTGGCTGGACGGTCAGGTCTAGGAAGACTTCTGGTGGTCCCAAACTTCTTCAATTTAAGGATTATGGTGGCCACTGTGCTCTTAGTAACCTTGAGTACTGCAGAAATTATTTTGTAACCTTGGCCAGATCTGTGCCTTGCCACAATTCTCTCTCTGAGCTCCTTGGGCAGTTCATTTGAGCTCATGATTCTCATTTGGTCTGACATGCACTGTGAGCTGTGAGGTCTTATATAGACAGGTGTGTGCCTTTCCAAATCAAGTCCTATAAGTTTAATTAAACACAGCTGGACTTAAATGAAGGAGTAGAACCATCTCAAGGAGGATCACAAGGAAATGGACAGCATGTGACTTAAATCTGAGTGTCTGAGTAAAGGGTCTGAATACTTATGGCCATGTGATATTTCAGTTTTTCTTTTTTTAAAAATTTGCAAAAATGTCTACATTTCTGTTTTTTTCAGTCAAGATGGGGTGCAGAGTGTACTTTAATGAGAAAAGTAAATTCATTTTTAGAATTTACCAAATGTCTGCAATGAAATAAATAGTGAAAAATTTAAAGGGGTCTGAATACTTTTCGTACCCACTGTATATATATATATTGCAGAGATGTCAGAACAAATGGATTCACCACAATGACTAAATGAAATAATACAGTTTACTGAAACAATGAAAAATACATCCAAAGCAATATAAAAACAAAAAAGCTATAGCATGATGTTCAATATATCAAAAGATATTATCAACAACTAACTACTAGCCAATAACAACAAACATGTATTATACTCAGCCTCCATACCTGGTTAAGCCTCCTGCTATGCAGGGGCCAGCTTGACAGGAGGGTAGTATTTCATGTTGAGCGATACCTTCCGATATCGAGAAATATCGGATCGGATTGGTTCGGACCAATACCCCAAAAATATCGGATATCGCCGATTCCTATACCGGAAACCAATGCAAGTCAATGGGATATAAATATCGGAATGAAAATAAACCCTTTCTTTCCTTGTAGGTTAATTCTACATGAAGGAAAACAACTAATAATAATGTAGAATGTATTGGGGGAGGTGGAGGAGACATTAAAGGCATAGAGGTTTAGCCCAGTCAAATGGAATAGCAGGAATTAATATATTTTTAAGACGTTCGGAGTTACAAATATATTGACTATGTTAAGCTTTTTTTATATTTTGTCAGATATTTATGTTTCACTACTTCCATGCTCTTCACCTTCTTTTTCACTTCACCCACACTTTCTCCTCCATCATCCTCAGCAGCAGCATCTTTTTCATCAGCTTCTTCTTCACCTTATTCATCTTCTTCTTAACCTTCTTCCCATTATTCTTTTTTTGTACATTCTTCATATTCTTCTTATTCAAGTATTATTCTTCTTCATATTCTACTTCTTCATCTTCTTCATATTTTTCTTCTTCATAATATTCTTAGTTGTGACAGGCATTTCTGTAGTTGTTATCTATAAAAGTTTGAAGATTACACCTTCCGTTCTGCCTGCCACAAAAGATTTAAAACAGGATTTGTCCGCGTTCAGTTTGGCCTGCAGCAGCAGGTATTTTCCAGGGGCACCACGAGGAGGAACGGACTCACCCCCATACACTGCTTAGTCTTCTTCTGCTTATAATTTAGATAATATCTTTTGCTCTGAATTTTAGTCTTATGCTTAATGTTCTTCTGCTTTTTGTTCTGCAGCTTCTTGTTCTTCTGCTTCTTGGTCTTCTGTCTCTTGTTCTTCTGTGTCTTGGTGGTTGTCTTCTTGTTCTTTGTCCTCTTGGTCATCTTCTTCAGGGTAATCTTCTTGGTCCTCCTTGGGGTGGTCTTCAGGGTCGTCATCTTCAGGGTCGTCATCTTCGGGGTCCTCGCCTTCTTCAGGGTGGTCTTCAGGGTCGTCGTCTTCTGGGTCGTCATCTTCGGGGTCCTCGTCTTCTTTGGGGTGGTCTTCAGGGTCCTCGTCTTCAGGGTCCTCGTCTTCTGGTTCCTCGTCTTCTTCGGGGGGGTCTTCAGGGTCGTCGTCTTCATAGTCGTCGTCTTCGGGGTCCTCGTCATCTTCGGGGTGGTCTTCAGGATCGTCGTCAGGGAGATCCAGAGTGATTACCAAAAACGATTTCAAAAAGCTTGAACTTGGAAATGTAGCAGAAGGTACAAGTAGGCTGAGGAACTGCCGAGAACCAGCTGACGGTACTGGAACCCGGATGGGTAGCAGAAGGTACAAGAGCCAATGGAACTATCGAGGACCAGCTGATGGCACTGGAACCCGGTTACTAAGCAGGAGGTACTTGTGCTAGAAAACACTACCAAGGACCAGCAGACGTTGGTGGAACTCGGATACCGAGAAGGAGGCACCAAAGCCAAAGGCACTGCCTGGAACCAGCTGATGTTACTGGAACCAAGGGGGACATATTCAAGGTTGACTTCCAAAGAACCAGCTAATGGTACTGGAACTCAGATAGGCAGCAGAAGGTAAACATGAAAAAAAAGTTGCAAGGCCGCGAGCCGGCCGGAGTTACCGAAACCCACAGTCCTACGCTTGTGACGCGCCCCCTGGGCCGTGTGTGCACGTGTGTGGGTTACCCGGAGCCGGGTCTCTGGGGGTTGTAGTCTCCATGGCGGCGACCCGGTCCCATGGCTCAGGGTGGTCAAACCAGTGGCAGTCTTTATAGGTTTTTTGTGGTTTAATGTCCGACTACGCCACCCGTAGATTGCGGTCAGGGTGTACCGCCACTGAGAGGCAGTCTGCTGAGGCTGGTGTGGCGTGCGCAGCTAAAGATGGGATAACTCCCCACCGGAAGAGTATGGCCTCAGGGCAGGGAATGTGGATGATGGGAGTGATGGTGCGCGGGCGTCCCAGTACTAGTAGTGCTGTAAGTGGTGAGAAAGCAGGAACGACTCAGAGTCTTTGCAGTGCAGTTCATGGTCTTTACTGATGATATTAAGGCAGACCCTACCGGGAGTACTGGCTAGCATAAGGGGCCTGGTCAGTCTGTGAGCAAGCAGGAGTTCCCCTGACCAGGTGGAGTTGTAGGCCTCCCCATGTATCTGCACTCTTCCTGGCTACCTTGCTGTAAGCGAGTGGAAGTAGCCCACGTCCCTGAGTATACCGTGTGGTGCTCACCCGTATGGCTGGTGACATGGGGCCTTCTGATAGCCTCCGCTCCTCGATGGCGGTGCAGGTCCCTTCCTTGTGACTGAGCCTCCGGGCTTCTATGGCCAGAGGACATGGAATCCTGGTTTCTGCTGCTGGACTTAGAGGTTCCCACAGCCTCGGACTCCGTTGTCCGGTCGTAGTTTCTGCAGCCAGGACGAGCAATATCTGCTTCCAGTCCCTGGCACTCAGCTCCTACTCCTACAGAGCTCCTAGCTGTTTCTCGCACTGTGTCTGGAACTTTACTCCAGGCTCTGTCTGACTAACCCCGCCCCAGATCCAGTTTATATAGGGCAGGTTCCTCCCCTATCTGGCCTGGGACAGGAGGTGTTGCGTGTTTAAGGGCTCCTGACCAGGAAACCTCCCACCTGCTATCAGACGTACTATTTCTATTACTGTGGTAACCAGACCCCTGGGGTGCCACATCCCCCCCCCCTAGTAAATTTTAGTACTCAGGGACTAAACACATTTTTAAGAAAACACAAATACAGGGTATAACAGTAGCATAACATATGTACAAGAAGTTTTAGTCTTTAGAGGTCACGGCGTGTCCGTAAACGGGTGTCCATGTCACCCAACAAGGTGAAGTCTTGGAACAGAATAGGGGACCTGTCCAAAGCAAAACCCAAACGTAGGCCCTGGGCGTGGCTCCAAAGCTGAGGCTAGCTACTTTGGGCCACAAGGAGGCCACGCCAGACAGGTTTTTCTCTTCCGCGGCCATCTTCGCAAGAGGCACCAAGGTGCAACAATCTACAATGTAGTTCCGGTTACTCAGCGTTCATAACCTGTCAGTCCAAATAAACCTGCAGGTTAACTAGAGAAACATAATCAATGAACAGGCAACAAAAACATAAACCTTTTTCAGCATTTACGTATGTACAGGTAAATATATACTTGGCATTAGACTCTCCAGCGAGCGGGCATCTGTCCTCTAGTGCTCCTGGTGGACCTACGTAACCCACTATCTGATTCTGCACTACAGGGTGTAGAAGGTGTTGCGGGTAGGCCTGGCAGCTTTCTGCATACTCTTTGGCTTACTAGGGGCACGGAAGGCTCACTACTAGCAGAGGGTTGATTCTCCTGGGCTGCTGGTACGGATTCTTCTGCCTCCTGGGCCGGCTGCTCTTCTGACACTACCTGTTCTTCTGTAGGCCCTTGAGGGGCTGGCTGGAGAAAGGTGAGGACGGGTAACACGACTGCGTTGTTGATCTGAGTCCAGGACCGGGGAAAGTCTCCGAGTACGGTACTGATCATTTATTCCCTTTCCTCTGCGGGTTGAGGGTTCTCTTGATCTTCGTCAGGGCTTTGCAGCTGCTCCGGACACTTTTTTAGGTGGTCTCTGGAAACAATGGCTGTGGTCTCTCCTCCATCCTTACTGATTATGCAGACTTTTGGATTGTCATGGCTTGAGGGCAATACGGTGTACGGGTCCTCCTCCCACTGGTCGTCCAACTTGTGGAGCCGCCTCTTTCTCTTCAAGACCTGCTCTCCAGGTACCAGGGGAACAGCGGGAGCATGCTGGTTATAAGTCTTCTCTTGCCTTTCTCTTTCTTGAGACAGACTCCGCTCGACGCTCTCCTGTACTTTCCCATACTGCTGCTGCCGTTCTGTATCCCAGTCTACCTGTGGCGAGGTGTCCTCAGGTGTCAGGACTCCCATATCCAGGTCAATAGGCAGCTTAACAGGTCTTGCTCTCATTAGGTAAGCCGGGGTACAGTTGTTGGAACCTACGGGGATGTGATTATACAAGTCCACCAGATCAGGCAGTTTTTCAGGCCACAGACTGCGTTCTTCCAGGGGCAACGTTTTTAGCAAGTCTATCACCACCTGGTTCACTTTCTCACATAGTCCGTTGGTCTGAGGGTGATAGGGCTTTGTTCTTATCTTCCTGCAGCCATACAGATTGCAGAACTCTTGGAAGACCTCCACTTCGAAGGCTGGTCCTTGGTCCATCAGCACTTGCTCCGGATACCCGTGTGGATGGCAGAAGTGCTGTTGGAAGGCTCTAGCTGCTGTTTGAGCCGTTAAGTCCTTGACAGGGACCACCACCAGGAACCGGGAGTAGTGATATACGATTGTGAGGGCGTAGACGTACCCAGATTTGCTTGGAGCCAGTTTCACATGGTCCAGGGCTACCAGTTCCAGTGGCTGTCTGGTGATGATGGGCTGCAGGGGAGTCTTCTGGCTGGACCGGTCCTTCCTTCTTAGGTTGCACGGGCCACAGTCTCTACACCACCTCTCGATGGCTCCTCTCATGCCTACCCAGTAGAACCGTCCACGCAACAGGAACTCCAGCTTCTTCCATCCGAAGTGTCCTGCTCCTTCATGCTATGTCTCCAGAACCATAGCCGCTTCTCGTCTTGGGACCACTACCTGCCAGGTCAGCCCATGTGTTCTAGAGTTGACCATTCTCCGGCACAGCTTCTCCTTGTAAACAAACAGTCTACTTTTCTCCTTCCACAGTTACTTGGTCTCCTCCGGAGCGTCTGGGTCAAGACGGGTATCAGCCTGTGTCAGCATTTCCTTCACCAGACGGACTGCGGGATCACTGTCTTGTGTCTCTGCCCATCTGTAGTGGGGTAAGGGATTGAACGTGGCAGAGCGCCTGTCCCTTACACGGTGGGAATACAGGGTAATCCCATGACGGTGGAATGCAGGGAGTTCGACTTCTTCCAGTTCTTCTGGATCTTCCCCTACGTCCGGTAAGTTTGGCATTCTGGACAGGGCATCCGCGTTGGCATTTGAGCGTCCCGCCCAGTATTTGATGGTGAATTCATAGTTGGACAGGCGGGCCATCCATCTCTGCTCCAGGGCACCAAGTCTTGCAGTGTCCAGGTGTGTCAATGGGTTGTTATCCGTGTACACAGTGAACTTGGAAGAGGCATGGTAATGCTTGAAACGTTCGGTCACTGCCCACACCACTGCCAGGAACTCTAGCTTGAATGAGCTATAATTCTCAGGGTTTCTCTCTGTGGGCCTTAGTTTTCGGCTGGCGTAAGCGATTACCCGTTCTTTCCCCTGCTGGATCTGGGACAGTACGGCTACTAGCCCGATGTTGCTCGCATCCGTGTGGAGGATAAAGGGCTGGCTGTAGTCAGGGTACGCCAGGATTTCATCCCCCATGAGGGCCATCTTCAGCTGGCGGAAGGACTCCTCTTCCAGCTTTTCCCACCTGAAGGGCGGCTTCTGGTTTTTGGCCTTCCTGGATTGACCTATCAGGAGGTCCTGCATAGGATCTGCCATTTTGGTGAAACCGGGAATGAATCTTCGGTAGTAGCCTACCAACCCGAGAAACTGCCGCACTTCCTTTATGCTGGAGGGTCTTGGCCAGTCTTTAATCACGGTGATCTTATCGGGGGTCGGGAGCCACTCCGTCAGCACTCACCACGTGTCCAGGTACTGCACCTTTGGTTTCAGCAGGTGACACTTGGATGGTTTCACCTTTAGGCCGTAGCTTGCCGGGGCGTCAAACACTTCTGCCAGGTGTTTCAAATGGTCCTCGTAGGTTTTGGAATAAATGATGACATCGTCCAGGTATAACAGGACCGTCTCGAAATTCCAGTGTCCCAGACAGCATTCCATCAAACGCTGGAAGGTTCCTGGTGCGTTGCAGAGCCCGAACGGCATACAGTTGAATTCGTTGAGACCCATCGGGGTGGTGAATGCAGTCTTCTCCTTGTCCGCCTCTGCTACAGGAACCTGCCAGTACCCGCTAGTAAGATCCAAAGTGGAGAAGAAATTAGCAGATTTTAATGCAGCTTAAGATTCTTCTATTCTAGGTAACGGGTACGCATCTTTGTGTGTGATACGGTTGACCTTTCTGTAGTCTACACACATTCTCAAGGTGTTGTCCTTCTTTTTCACTAGAACTAGAGGAGCTGCCCAGGGGCTACAGCAGTCCCTGATTACCCCAGACTCCTTCATGTCCCGCAACATCCTCTTTGCATGCTGATAGTGTGCAGGGGGTACAGGTCTGTGTCTTTCCTTTATGGGTGGATGGTCTCTTGTGGGGATGTGATGTTCTACCCCCTTTACTTGCCCGAAGTCTAGCGGGTGTTTACTAAAGACTCTTTCGTACTCCTGAACCACCCGGTAGACTCACTGTTTTTGGTGTGAGGGAGTGGAGTCAGTACCCAAATGCAGTTGCTGACACCAGTCCTCCATTTGTTTCTTAGAGCCGTTACCTTCCTCTGGTTGAGATGGAGGCAAGGGTTCTACGGCCTTTACAGAATTTTGGTTTATGGTGAACAATTTGGCTAGCGTGGCATACCGGGGCAGGTGTACTTCTCTCTCCCCGATATTTATGATGCGGACGGGCACCCTCCCATGGCGTACATCGACCACTCCCCGTGCTGTCAAAATGGTGGGCCTACTGTCTGAGTAGACGGGCTCTACCATTGCTTGGTAGTCTCTACCTCTTAGACCAATAGCTGCCCGGCACCAGATCATCATCTCACTTTTCGAGGGCATGGCAATAGGGAACGGGTCACACATTCTCACGCTACCAATCTCACCACCAGATAATTCCACTTGTTGCCATTTCATCAGTGCCCGGATCTCTTTTTGGAGGACACGCTGCTGGCTGGAACTGGCGTTCTTGGCAACCTGCTGTAAAATGAGAATCACCTCTGCAAGACAATTTTCAATCACGTTAGTTCCCAAGGTTATTCTAGGGTGACTCTCATGATGGTCAATGTCCACAATAATCAGTCCTTGTGCCGCTAGTTCGACTTTACCGATCTTAATGGTCACCTCTTTGAACCCCACCTGCGGCACGGGATGACCATTGCTGGCGATGATACTCAGGTCGTCATCTGGGTAGCGGGTTATGTCCGAGTCATTCCAGTACTGCTTAAAGAGCACGTACGGGATGGTAGTCACCTGTGACCCAGTGTCTAGTAGGGCACTCATAGGAATGCCATCCAGTACCACAGGCAAGATCGGACATCCCCCTACGTATTTATCACGCCAGTTCGATGGGCCTGATGATCTTATGCCTGGGGGTTTGCCCTCTGCCCCAGGTTGTGCCCGTTTAAATGACAGTACCTTGCCATATGTCCGGGTTGATTGCAGCGGCGACAGATGGGTTGTCCGTCCTCGTTGTATCTGTCGCTGGGTCTTCCTCTGGACGATGGGATCCTCCTCTGTCGGTGCCACTGGACATCCTCCGGACTGGTGGCCAGCTTGATCCTCCCTGGAGGAGAGACCAGTGAAGACTGCACAGTTCGGGTTAGCGCGGCTACGCTTTTAGTTAGCTCTTGGACCTGATGGTGCAGGTCTGTAGCCGGGTTGTTGTCCAAAGCCTGTGCACCAGCTCCTACAGGCTCTGCAGACAAGGGCGCCGCCTCTTGATGATAGGTAATAGCAGGGCGCCGGTGGGTTACAGCGCTACCTGGTGCCGGTACTCGGAGCACCTGGATGGCCCTGTCCTTGAACTTTGCAAAGTCTAAACCAGGGTTCTGCAAGGCCATTGCGCGCAACTGGGTTCGGTGGGCGTTGGACAGCAGACCCTCAATGAATTACTCAGTTAACAGTTCATCTGTCAGGGTCTGCCTGTTTAATGGCTCCCAGGGCCTCTTGCAAACTCAAAGCATAGTCTCTTATACTGTCTTGGGCCCGCTGCTTGCACCCATAAAATCTCATTTTGATCTCGGCTGAGGTGCGGGTATCAAAAGTGTCCTTCAGACGGGCCAAGATCTCCTTTACGGTCTCCTTGTCCCGGACTGACCAGGACTTTACTTCACGCTGGGCTGCGTCGGTTAGCTGGCCTATCAATATGCTCACTTTCTGGCCCTCCGTCAGTGGGTATACCTTAAATAGGCTGTACAGTCTCTCTTTAAAGTCGCTTAGGGTATGCGACTCCCCTGAGTATTGGGGCAGACAGGCCGCTCCGGGGATGTAAGGCATTGTAAATGGCATTACTGCGACACTAGCCGCGCTGGTGGTAGAGGGTCCCTCCGTGCCCGTCATCTTCCTCCCCCCTAGTTAAGTGTGCCCTACCTTCCGACGATCCTCTTCTGTAGGCCGTGGCTCCGCTGGTGCTGCTCCGGACGAGGACCTTGCGTCGCGTCCTGGTAACGTCAGGGTCACTCTCTCACCCTTCCAGGACCTTGCGCAGCGTCGGTGCGTGGGGCGGAGCTTTGGGTCTCGCGCGCTTTCGGCGTCCACTCCCCTCTTCTTCCCATTCGGCGTCCCGAAGATGGCGTCCGATGGCGGGAAAACGACTGCGGATGGCGGGAAAACAGCTGCGGATGGCGGGAAACTTCTGAAGATGGGGGGAAATGGCTCCGGATGGCGGGAACCTTCACCACGGCAGATATGACAGTCTTTTGAAGGCGCGCAGTACCCGGTGGTTGCAGGCACGAAATCCTACCGACTACACCAAAGTTGACACGCCCCCTGGGCCATGTGTGCACGTGTGTGGGTTACCCGGAGCCGGGTCTCTGGAGGTTGTAGACTCCGCGGCGGTGACCCAGTCCCTTGGCTCAGGGTGGTCAAACCAGTGGCTGTCTTTATAGGGTTTTGTGGTTTAAAGTCCGGCTACGCCACCCGTGGATTGCGGTCAGGGTGTACCGCCGCTGCGAGGCAGTCCGCTCAGGCTGGTGTGGTGTGCGCAGCTAAAGATGGGATAACTCCCCACGGGAAGAGTATGGCCTCAGGGCAGGGAATGTGGATGATGGGAGTGATGGTGCGTGGGCGTCCCAGTACTAGTAGTGCTGTATGCGGTGAGAAAGGAGGAACGACTCAGAGTCTTTGCAGTGCAGTTCAGGGTCTTTACTGATGATATTAAGGCAGACCCTCCAGGGAGTACAGGCTAGCATAAGGGGCCTGGTCAGTCTGTGAGCAAGCAGGAGTTCCCCTGACCAGGTGGAATTGTAGGCCTCCCCGTCTATCTGCACTCTTCCTGGCTACCTTGCTGTAAGTGAGTGGAAGTAGCCCACGTCCCTGAGTATACCGTGTGGTGCTCACCCGTATGGCTGGTGACTTGGGGCCTTCTGATAGCCTCCGCTCCTCGATGGCGGTGCAGGTCCCTTCCTTGTGACTGAGCCTCCGGGCTTCTATGGCCAGAGGACCTGGAATCCCCTGCCGGCTGGTTTCTGCTGCTGGACTTAGAGGTTCCCACAGCCTCGGACTCTGCTGTCCGGTCGTAGTCTCTGCAGCCAGGACGAGCAATATCTGCTTCCAGTCCCTGGCACTCAGCTCCTGCTCCTACAGAGCTCCTAGATGTTTCTCGCCCTGTGTCTGGAACTTCACTCCAGGCTTTGTCTGACTAACCCTGCCCCAGATCTAGTTTATATAGGGCAGGTTCCTCCCCTATTTGGCCTGGGACAGGAGGTGTTGCATGTTTAAGGGCTCCTGACCAGGAAACCTCCCACCTGCTCTCAGACGTAATATTTCTATTACTGTGGTAACCAGACCCCTGGGTTGCCACATTTGTCCTATTGGCACTGTGGAACCAGCCTCCATTGCCAGATCCCGCAGCCCACATAGGAGTCACCTAAACTGCAGGCACCATAGAGTCGGCTAACCCGACCGCAACACGACAGGACAACGTATTGGAGGCAAAGTGACGTTGACAATACCCGGAAACAGCTGGCCTGCTGAAACCAGGCTGGGCAGGAGGGAGTACCCGTGCCAAAGACACTGCTGGGAACCAGCTGACGGTACTAGAACCCGGATGGGTAGCAGAAGGTATAAGAGCCAATGGAACTACCGAGGACCAGCTGATGGTACTGGAACCCGGTTACTAAGCAGGAGATACCTGTGCCAGAAAGCACTACCAAGGACTAGCAGACGTTGGTGGAACTCAGATACCGAGAAGGAGGCACCTAAGCCAAAGGCACTGCCTGGAACCAGCTGATGTTACTGGAACCCAGGGGGACATATTCAAGATTGACTTCCAAAGAAACAGCTAATGGTACTGGAACTCAGATAGGCAGCAGAAGGTACAAATGAAAAAAAAGTTGCAAGGCCGCGAGGCGGACGGAGTTACCAAAACCCACAGTACTACAGGGGGTGCTTGTCCTATTGGCACTATGGAACCAGCCTTCATTGCCAGATCCCGCAGCCCACATAGGAGTAACCTAAACTGCAGGCACCATAGAGTCGGCTAACCCGACCGCAACACGACAGGACAACGTATTGGAGGTAAAGTGACGTTGACAATACCCGGAAACAGCTGGCGTGCTGGAACCAGGCTGGCCAGGAGGGAGTACCCGTGCCAAAGACACTGCTGGGAAACAGCTGGCGGTGCTGGAACCCAGGGTAAATGCTAAAAACAGAGTGGAGCCAGAGGCCTAATTGGAGCAAGTTTAAAATCAGTAGTAGTGTCAATGTGGACAGAGCAGGAGAAATTGCCGGACACACAGCAGGGGATCAGCTGACGTTAGTGAACCCCAATAACACTGGAGCAAGTGTTGACTGTGCAGACAGCACTTCTGAGCAGCAACTGGCGGTGTTGGAGCCCAGGGTAAATACTGAAAACAGAGAGGAGCCAGAGGCCTAATTGGAGCAAGTGTAAAATCAGTAGTAGTGTGAATGTGGACAGAACAGGAGAAATTGCCGGACACACAGCAGGGTATCAGCTGACGTTACTGAACCCCAATAACACTGGAGCAAGTGTTGACTGTGCAGACGGCACTTCTGAGCAGCAACTGGCGGTGCTGGAGCCCAGGGTAAATACTGAAAACAGAGAGGAGCCAGAGGCCTAATTGGAGCAAGTTTAAAATCAGTAGTAGTGTGAATGTGGACAGAGCAGGAGAAATTGCTGGACACACAGCAGAGGATCAGCTGACGTTACTGAACCCCAATAACACTGGAGCAAGTGTTGACTGTGCAGACGGCACTTCTGAGCAGCAGCTGGCGGTGTTGGAGCCCGGGGTAAATACTGAAAACAGAGAGGAGCCAGAGGCCTAATTGGAGCAAGTGTAAAATCAGTAGTAGTGTGAATGTGGACAGAGCAGGAGAAATTGCCGGACACACAGCAGGGGATCAGCTGACGTTACTGAACCCCAATAACACTGGAGCAAGTGTTGACTGTGCAGACGGCACTTCTGAGCAGCAACTGGCGGTGCTGGAGCCCAGGGTAAATACTGAAAACAGAGAGGAGCCAGAGGCCTAATTGGAGCAAGTTTAAAATCAGTAGTAGTGTGAATGTGGACAGAGCAGGAGAAATTGCTGGACACAATGCAGAGGATCAGCTGACGTTACTGAACCCCAATAACACTGGAGCAAGTGTTGACTGTGCAGACGGCACTTCTGAGCAGCAGCTGGCGGTGTTGGAGCCCGGGGTAAATACTGAAAACAGAGAGGAGCCAGAGGCCTAATTGGAGCAAGTGTAAAATCAGTAGTAGTGTGAATGTGGACAGAGCAGGAGAAATTGCCGGACACACAGCAGGGGATCAGCTGACGTTACTGAACCCCAATAACACTGGAGCAAGTGTTGACTGTGCAGACGGCACTTCTGAGCAGCAACTGGCGGTGTTGGAGCCCAGGGTAAATACTGAAAACAGAGAGGAGCCAGAGGCCTAATTGAAGCAAGTTTAAAATCAGTAGTAGTGTGAATGTGGACAGAGCAGGATAAATTGCCGGACACACAGCAGGGGATCAGCTGACGTTACTGAACCCCAATAACACTGGAGCAAGTGTTGACTGTGCAGACGGCACTTCTGAGCAGCAACTGGCAGTGTTGGAGCCCAGGGTAAATACTGAAAACAGAGAGGAGCCAGAGGCCTAATTGGAGCAAATTTAAAATCAGTAGTAGTGTGAATGTGGACAGAGCAGGAGAAATTGCCGGACACACAGCAGGGGATCAGCTGACGTTACTGAACCCCAATAACACTGGAGCAAGTGTTGACTGTGCAGACATCACTTCTGAGCAGCAACTGGCGGTGTTGGAGCCCAGGGATTACAGTTCAGGTGGTAGAAACATGAACACAACAGGAGACCTGGATACTGTTGACAACCAATTATTTAATCTGGAAGAGGACTGGCAAATTCATGCAAGATCCAGACCTTGTTCATTTTCAGAAAAGTAAGCCGGTCAACGTTATCGGAGGATAGTCGGATGCGACGGCCTGTTAGTACACCACCTGCGGCACTAAAGACGCGCTCCGATAATGCACTTGCAGCAGGGTGAGCCAGCACCTCCAATGCATACTGGCTAAGCTCTGGCCATGTATCCAGCTTAGAGACCCAAAACTTGAAGGGGGATGAGCCATCTGGGAGTACACTGAGAGGGCAAGACATGTAGTCTGTCACCATCTGACGGAAACGTTGCCTCCTGCTGACTGGAGCCATTTGTGATGGTGTAGACATTTGTGGCGGGGACAAAAAACTTTGCCACATTTGGGCCATACTGGTCTTGCCTTGTGCTGAGGCGCTGCTTCTGCTCCCTCTTTGTGCAGAGCTTCCTCCACTTCCTCGACGCACTGAGCTGCTTTGTAAAGCACTAGCAACACTGCTCTCGGGTGGAATGGAGAACATGATGGAATGCACCAGTGTGTCTTGGTACTCAAGCATTTTACGCTCCCGGTTCAACGGCGTTATGAGGCTTTGTAAGTTGTCCCGGTAGCGAGGATCTAGGAGGGTGGACACCAAATAACAGCCGTGTTGAGAATGTGGGTAATGCGGCGGTCGTTTCTCAGGCACTGCAGCATGAAATCAACAATATGCTGCAGACTGCCAACTGGCCAAGAAACGCTTTCCCCTGTTTGAGGCGTGATCTCTGCCTGCTCTGCATCACCCCATCCTCGCTCTAGATACTGACTACTAGAGCATTGTGTACCTCTCTCCTCTGGACAGTTGTCTTCCTCCTCCATTGACTCCTCCTTATCCTCCTCACAAAGTGTCCCCTGCCTAGGCCTTTGTGAGGAACCACATTGCGCAGACTGTACAGAAGCAGATGGCATTTGTGACTCCTCATCCTCCACCTCTTCCAAAACCTCCTCCCTTTGTGCTTGCAATGTTTTTTCAAGCAGGCAGATAAGGGGGATAGTCATGCTGACTAGTGCATCATCTGCACTCGCCATCCGCGTGGAATAATCAAAGGCACGCAAAACGTGGCAGATGTCCTTCATAGAGGCCCACTCAGTGGTGGTGAAGTGTGAACGGCGTGCAGTGCGACTTGTTTGCGCCTGCTGCAGCTGGTACTCCATTACTGCTTCCTGCTGCTCACACAACCTATCCAACATATGTAACGTTAAATTCCACCTGGTGGGTAGGTCACATATGATGCAATGTTCCGGAAGGCGTAATCGGCGCTGCAGAGCTGCAATGCGCGATCTTGCGATGCTGTAACGCCGCAAGTGAGCGCACTCTATGCGGACCTTGTGTTGCAGTGCATCAAGATCCGGATAGTCCCTCAAAAAGCTGTGCACGACCAAGTTGAGCACATGTGCCAGACATGGGATGTGAATGAGGTTGCCTAGGCCCAGAGCTCCAACCAGATTTCGGCCATTGTCACACACTACCATGCCTGGCTGGAGATTCGCTGGCACAAACCACACGTCGCTCTGCTGCTTGATGGCATTCCAGAGCTCCTGCGCTGTGTGGCTTCGATTCCCCAAAGAAATTAATTTCAATACGGCCTGTTGACGTTAGGCCATGGCTGTGCTCATATCGGTCGTAACAGGTAACCGTTCACGGGTCAATGTGGAGGTAGACCGTGACGGCTCCTGCAGCGCTGATTCAGAGGAACTGGAGTATGAGGAGGAGTCAATGTGTACAGACTGGATTCATGCAATCCTTGGAGTTGGCAGAACACGTACAGCGCCACTCTCAAGATCTGTACCCGGCTCCACAACATTTACCCAATGGGCAGTGAGGGAAAGGTATCATCCCTGTCCATGCTTACTGGTCCACGCATCGGTGGTCAGGTGGACCTTGCTACTGACGGCGTTTTGTAGTGTATGTTTAATTTTTCCCTCCACATGCTGTTGCAGGGCAGGGACGGCTTGCCTGCTGAAATAAAAGCGGCTGGGCACGTTGTATTGTGGGACTGCCAATGCCATCAAGTTACGGAAGGGGTCAGTCTCCACCAGCCTGAATGATAGCATTTCAAGGGACAGTAGTTTTGCAATGCCAGCATTCAGAGCCTAAGCTCGGGGGTGGTTTGCCGAGTATGGGCGCCTTTTCTCCCATGCCTGTGCTAACGATGGCTGTAGACTGGCCTGGGAGTGTGAGGATGACAGGGAACGTGGTGCTGTGGGTGGAATGACACTGTGTCTCCGTACAACAGTGGCAGAGGTTCTTCCATGGCGATCCTGTGAGGAAGCCGAACCAGCTGTGTGTGAGCTGGAGGAAGAGGCTACAACATGAGCTGAAGAGGTGGTAGGTGGCACTGTAGGTTGGCCTAGGTCTTCAGTGTGTCTTTGTAACTCCACCACGTGCTTGGTCCGCACATGTTTCCACATATTTGTGGTATTGAGGTTGCTGACACTTTCCCCGCTTTTTACTTTCTGATTATACAGCTTGCATTTGACAAAGCAAATGTCATATGCGACTGTGTCAAAAAAGGACCAGGCACTGCAAGTCTTGGGAGCGCCCGTTTTGTGTTTTGGATGATGCATGCTCCTAATGGGTGCCAAAGTGGAGGCTACAGGCAACCAAGTCTGCCCCCTCCCTCTCCCTCCTTTTTGGGCCATTCGGGGAATCTCTTCCTCAGAGCTGCTCCCACCACCTTCCTGTACCTCACGCCATGATGGGTCAAGGACCTCATCATCTACACTACCCTCTTCAAACAACTGCTTCTCCTGGGTAGTCTCGAGAGCACAGTACGCACCAGAAAGTGGCACCTGAGTCTCATCATCAGATGCATACTGAGGTGTGCTGACCATAGGTACTGGCCCACCCGCCTCTTCAGATTCAGAGAGACAAAGCGGTTGCGCATCACTGCATACTACCTTTTCTTCAAATTCTAGAATTCTGCTTGGCTGGCCCCCTCTTTCCAAGTTAAGAGATTCAGAGAACAGAAGCAGAGATGGCTCCTGTCCAGGGCTCTCTGACTGCCTGGGCATTTTGGCAGGTGGTAAAGAGACAGATGGGTGCTCTTCAGTGCTCAGGACCTGAGAGTATCTGGAACTAATTGAAGTCGATGCGTTAGCTGCCATCCATCCGACAACGGCTTCAATTTGGTCCTCCCGCAGCAGTGGGGTACGACGAGCTCCTACAAAGTTGTGCATAAAGGACTGTTCCCTTGTAAAACTGGGGATGCTGAATCACTGGTGCCCGCAGCAGGCACAGAATCCCCACGTTCTCTCCCTGCAGAAACTCTACGCCCACGCCCACGCCCACATGCCTTACTCCCTGCCTTCTTCATCTTGATACACTGATAAAGATAGGCAAAAAAGTACAAAGGGCTTAGTGTGCTTATTCCTGAACAGCTGCTAACAGGTATAAGAAACACTCATTTTATAAAGTGTGGACTAGACTTTAATAAGAGCTAATGTGGCCTATACAACTGTAAAGTGGAGAGTTTGGTGAACTTTATTTACGTTTTTTTTTCACAAAAAGACACTGGATGTGCCCAAAGATGTAAAACCAATAGCATCACAAACTTTTTGTAGCTATTACAATGCAGGAAGGTAACCTACAATGCAATAGATGAGGCTACAAAAAATAGGCTAATAATCATCTGGCTGGAACTGCAGGGCACAAGGCTGCAGAAAGGCTCCTCTATCTACTCCTGTATAGTGTGTTTGCAAGCAATCTAGCTGGATACGGATGGAACCACAGTAATAGGAGAAATCAGGAAAAATGAGCAGCACTAATGCAAAAAAGGACAATGTATGAGGCAGTGACGCACGCTAAGTGGACTACAACTGGACGTGGCTGCAGAACACACTACAGCATGAGCTGCACTCACACACAGAGACCTCACAAACAGCCGTGAACAGTGCAGAGAACTGTGTACTAGCGCTGCAAGGCAAAAGAAAGCTTCTCTATCTACTCCTATATAGTGTGTTTTAAAGCAATCTAGCTGGATATGGATGGAACCACAGTTATAGGAGAAATCAGTAAAAATGAGCAGCACTAATGCAAAAAAGGACAATGTATGAGGCAGTGATGCACGCTGAGCGGACTACAACCAGACGTGGCTGCAGAACACACTACAGCATGAGCGGCACTCACACAGAGAGACCTCGCAGACAGCCGTGAAGAGTGCAGAGAATTGTGCACTAGCGCTGCAAGGCAAAAGAAAGCTTCTCTATCTACTCCTATATAGTGTGTTTGGAAGCAATCTAGCTGGATACGGATGGAACCACAGTAATAGGAGAAATCAGGAAAAATGAGCAGCACTAATGCAAAAAAGGACAATGTATGAGGCAGTGACGCACGCTGAGCGGACTACAACCGGACGTGGCTACAGAACACACCACAGCATGAGCTGCACTCACACACAGAGACCTCGCAGACAGCCGTGAACAGTGCAGAAAACTGTGCACTAGCGCTGCAAGGCAAAAGAAAGCTTCTCTATCTACTCCTATATAGTGTGTTTGGAAGCAATCTAGCTGGATACGGATGGAACCACAGTAATAGGAGAAATCAGGAAAAATGAGCAGCACTAATGCAAAAAAGGAAAATGTATGAGGCAGTGACGCACGCTGAGCGGACTACAACCGGACGTGGCTGCAGAACACACTACAGCATGAGCTGCACTCACACACAGAGACCTCGCAGACAGCCGTGAACAGTGCAGAGAACTGTGCACTAGCGCTGAAAGGCAAAAGAAAGCTTCTCGCACAGCGGTTTATAAAGTAGCCTGGGTAAAGCACAATAAAGCAAATCGCTATCTCAAACTGTCCCTCAGAACAGCAGCGTCCTGTCCCTAACTGAATTTACAGCAGAGTGAACCCAAAATGGCAGCGGCGGCTTTTATAGTGCATCATGACATCATTTCAGCAGCCAATCACAGCCATGCCATTAGTTTACATGCCTAACATGCCTAACAGGATGTGCCCACACTTCTTAGGATCCTCATTGGCTGAATAAAATCAAACTGGCTCATTGCATTATGGGAACTTCTGATTCCGGTATTCGATATTCTAAAAGTATCGGAACTCAGTATCGGAACGCCGATACAGCGAATATCAGTCGATACCCGATATTTCAGTATCACAATGCTCAGACTAGTAGTATTTGCATCCTGTAGATTCGTTTGGGCTCAATAGTTCTTTGTCTAATCCTAACTTCTATGTCTCGCCTCTAGCCTCACCTAATGAATATGGGCTGAAAACTAAGACTTTTCTAGAATCAGAATTAGTGTCTTTGTAATGTACATGTCCTCGAATGACTAGGAATATGACCTGTTACTGAGCACCCCTTGGTAGCTCCCTATCCAACAGTTAAATCAAAACTGAAACCAAGTATATTAAGCTGGTAGAATCAAACTGAAAAATCAAAATAACCCTTTCCTATACTGGGGTTGGGGGAAAAGATTTAAACAGTTGTTATTCTCTCCTCTGTTTTAGAGGACTTGCACTTTTCTGGTTCTTCGATAATCTGGCGTTGGACTGATCCTCCTATAATATAACAACATCTAGTCTTTCTGGTCCTTCAATAGTATAGCCATTATCTAATATTCTCATGACCGGGATATTGTCTGGTCCTTTTACATAGCAATTGCCTTGTGCTCTAACATGATATTTGTCATGTACCAATTACAGCATATTAAACTAATTTTTCTTTATGATGTCTTTTGTCTACACAATATAGCTTGATATGTGTAGCATTCGTGCCCTCAGAGGAACACTTTTTCAGAGTTGCTGCTTATTATACTCTTAGGTTTATTACAAGGACACAGCATGAGCCCATAACCGCATGTATGGTCTCTAACTGAGCGCTCCTTTCTTTTCCTTTTCATCTCATTCACATTGTTTTTTACCTCCTGGACTGCTATCAACAATCACTTTGACCTGCTTCAAAATTTCTCAAAGTTGCTTTAATATGGCTCTAGCCAGACTACCAATGCCCCTTCGTAAGTCAGTTTACAGTCTGTGGCAAAGGACTTTATATTGGTTAAGAGTAAGAAAGATGCACACTTTCCAGTATAGACACAGAGATATACTGCTGATTTTCTGCTTCCATGAGGAAGAGTGTTCTCTGGATCCCAGACAGTCAGCACAAGAACATAGAGACTGACATGCAAAGTAAAAGTAGATAGTAGAAAAATTTCTCTTAAATTAGCTTAGTTTATTAGTGCAGTATATATCATATATTTTGGAATATAAGATGCACTTTTAACAAGAAAACATCCTGCTAATAAGTGAGAGCATCTTTTATGCTGGATGCAGCTTACTGTGATGGAGGAGAATGCTGAGACAGTGTCCTTCCCAATCGCTGAGAGAACTTCTCTCTCTCCTCCTGCTTCACACTGATCTACAGCATGTGATTGGTGCAGAACAGGAGAGAAAAATACCAGGACCTGCACAGAGGCTGCTAGGTAACTAAAGTATCTTCCACCCGACTAGCTCCAGGATCTTTCAGTTCATGTGGTCAATCACAAGAACTGGAAGGAATTGCAAAATGGAGTAATGTATACACAGTGTGTGTAAGTAAATGTGCATGAGTAGTAGAGCTGTGTATCTCTGTAAATATGTGTGTGTATGTAAATGTGCATGTGTAGTCGAATTGTGTGTGTAGGTAAATGTGCATGTGTAGCAGAGGTGTGTGCGTATGTAAATGTGTGTGCGTGTGTAGCTGAGCTGTGTGTGTATGTAAATGTGTGCGTAACTGAGCTGTGAAGGTATGTAAATGTGCATGTGTAGCAGAGGTGTGTGCCTATGTAAATGTGTGTGCATAACTGAGCTGTGAATGTATGTAAATATGCATGTGTAGCAAAGCTGGGTGTACATTTACTGTCCACGCGCAGTGTTGTGTATTAATATGTGCGCTGCAGAGTATTCATGAATGTCCGTGTTGTGATGCTATATGTAAATGAAACACATGGTGCAAAGAAACACTAACAATAGCTTTATTAACTCCCTATTCTACCCTAGTTAGAGACAATTAGTGATAATGACCCCTCCACTTTACACCACGAGGAAAGATTCAATTAGTAGGAAAAATGCTTTTCCTTTCTTCTGCCGTCTAACCCTGGGGTGCGCCTTAAAGTAAATGTATCTTATAGACCTAAAACCTAAAAATGCCGTATATCTGAGATGTTTCATTGTATTTAAGGAAAATCGTTTAAAGGTTTACTTATGTTTCATTAATCCTTTGTTGTGCCATAGGGAAATTTGTTAAGGGAGATTCCATCAATGAGTGTTCATCATTGTTCCTTGAGATTTGTGCCCTTTTAGAGTCTGTTGGCACTTTCTCCTAGTTGAGGGTATACAAACTGTTACGCTCACACCCGGACCGACTGGTGTGAGTGTGGTTAGTGGTCCCACTGTGCCACGAACCGAGGATTGCCTGGGGGGGCGTGACTAGGGGCCTTGCCAGATCCGACCAAGAACACACGGTGGCTTAATTGACTCCGTGGTCTGAGGAGGGATGTGGGAGGTGTCCCAGGGACTACTCCAGGTCAGACCCTGGTCACAGCTGTTGACCCACTCCGGGGAATGCAGGAACGGGCAGGCATGGCTGGTGTGCAGACAGGTGGGTACTGGCACGCACGGCTGGTATGCAGACAGGTGGGTACTGGCAGGCACGGCTGGTATTTAGACAGGCAGATACTGGCTGGTAGGAACGCAGGCTGGATAGGGACCAGTACAGACTGAGATACAGGAACAGAGCCGCAGGTGCGGTGGACAAGCAGAGCAGAACCGCAGGCACGGAGGACAAGTGGAGCAGAGCTGAGCGAACACGCAGGTGCGGAAGACAGGCACAGCAGAGTGAAACTGAAGATGCGGTGGACAAGCAGAGCAGAGCGAAACCGCAGGTGCGGTGGACAAGCAGGTCAGAGCGAAACCGCAGGTGCGGTGGACAAGAAGAGCAGAGCGAAACCGCAGGTGCGCAGGGACAAGCAGAGCAGAGCGAAACCGCAAGTGCGGTGGACAAGCAGAGCAGAGCGAAACCGCAGGTGCGGTGGACAAGCAGAGCAGAGCGAAACCGCAAGTGCGGTGGACAAGCAGAGCAGAGCGAAACCGCAGGTGCGGTGGACAAGCAGAGCAGAGCGAAACCGCAGTTGCGGTGGACAAGCAGAGCAGAGCCAAACCGCAGGTGCAGTGGACAAGCAGAGCGAAACCGCAGGTGCGGTGGACAAGCAGAGCGAAACAGCAGGTGCGGTGGACAAGCAGAGCGAAACCGCAGGTGCGGTGGACAAGCAGAGCAGAGCCAAACTGCAGGTGCGGTGGACAAGCAGAGCAGAGCGAAACCGCAGGTGTGGTGGATAAGTAGAGCAAAGCCGCAGGTGCGGTGGATAAGCAGAGCAGAGCAAAACCGCAGGTGTGGTGGACAAGCAGAGCAGAGCAAAACTGCAGGTGCGGTGGACATGCATAGCAGAGCGAAACCGCAGGTGCGGTGGACAAGCAGAGCAGAGCCAAACTGCTGATGCAGTGGACAAGCAGAGCGAAACCGCAGGTGCGGTGGACAAGCAGAGCGAAACCGCAGGTGCGGTGGACAAGCAGAGCAGAGCAAAACTGCAGGTGCAGTGGACAAGCAGAGCAGAGCGAAACCGCAGGTGTGGGGGATAAGTAGAGCAAATCCGCAGGTGCGGTGGATAAGCAGAGCAGAGCAAAACCGCAGGTGCGGTGGACAAGCAGAGCAGAGCAAAACTGCAGGTGCGGTGGACAAGCAGAGCAGAGCGAAACCGCAGGTGCGGTGGACAAGCAGAGCAGAGCGGAACCGCAGTTGTGGTGGACAAGCAGAGCAGAGCAAAACCGCAGGTGCGGTGGACAAGCAGAGCGAAACCGCAGGTGCGGTGGACAAGCAGAGCAGAGCAAAATCGCAGGTGCGATGGACAAGCAGAGCAGAGCGAAACCGCAGGTGCGGAGGACAAGCAGAACAGAGCGAAACCGCAGGTGCGGAGGACAAGCGAGGCAGAGCAGAAGGTGCAGGCAGACAGGACAGGGCTCTGTTCACATGGAACAGACTGGGAAACACAGGAAGATAGTTAGAACACAGGAGGTAGATACGGAGGCGGGGAAATGGGACAAGCAGAACAAGATACACACAAGGTACTTACAATGAAGTAGCGAGTGGACACAAAACTCACAAACAGAAGTACGGAGACAACGAGTTGGAGTTAGGTGCAGGTTCAGACACTGCAGGAAAAGGGAAGGCACGGACATAGAGACAAATAGGTAACGGGCTAGGACACAGTTCAGACAGGAACTGAACCGGTAACAGGATACAGGAACGAGCCTGGGAACTCAGCCCCCAGGGTGGTGGAAACAGACTAGAAGTTGCAGATACAGGTAACGGGCCTGGGTATACAACCCCCTGGGTGGCAGAACAGACTAGAAGTCACAGATACAGGAAACGGGCCTGGGTATGCTGCCCCCAGGGTGGCGGAAACAAACAAGATACAGGACAGGACCTGGCAACTCAGTTGCACAGGGCACACTGAAAGAAAGTGTTGATCAGGCACCTCCTACTGGGTGGAGGGGTTTTAAGTATCCAGTGACTCACAGCAATAGGCTGGTGATGCATTAGGAGTGCGCACACTGTAACTTTAAGAATCAGGCAGTAACCGCACCGCCACCCTAAGCAATCTGACAAGAGACATGCACACAGCAAGTACTGGAGCAAAGTGTGCAGCCTGGACTGATAGGTAAGTTGGCGGTCTGGCATGGTGGGAGATGTTAAGCCATGCCTACACGCCGCCAGGGATGTTACACGAATAAGACCAAAATGCAGTTTCTTAGACCACCTTACACCTACATTCTTAAATAAGGATGAAAAATGCCTGGAGGAGCACCTTCTACAACATATCAAAAGTTTAACCCGTTCATGACCTTGTGGTTTTCCATTTTTTTTGTTTTGTTTTTTTCATCCACTGTTTCCAAGAGCCATAACTTTTTTTTTTAGTCCTTATAACCATATGATGGATTGTTTTTTGTGAGAGGAGTTGTACTCTATAATTATATAATTCATTTTAGCATATGACACCCTGGAAAATGGAGAAAAAAATCCACAATTTTTTTTTTATTTACCACTATATGGTAAAACTGACCTGTGTTTCTCAAGATCAGTACGAGTTCGCAAATATCAAGCATGTATAGTTTTTTTTTTTTTTTATTTAAGTGGTAAAAAAAATTTTTGAAAAATAATAACATTTTCTAGTGTCGCCATTTTCTGAGGCCCGTATTGTTTTAATTTTCAGGATCAGGGGCTGTGTGCGAACTTATTTTTTTGCGCCCTGAGCAAACAGTTTTACCATTTTGGGATAGATAGAATGTTTTAATTGCCTCTTATTGCATTTTTTTGTGTTTTTTCTTTGTCTCTTTGCATTTTGTGCAAGCCAGGGTGTGGCCTCCCTTCTTTGAGCTGGAAATCACAGTTAGGGCTCTTTCACACGTCAGTGTGTCCGGTACATGTGTTTTCCACACCGAAGACACTGACACATAAAAAATCCAAAGACAAAAACAAAATACACAAATACCTAAAAGTACCTAAAAGTAAATGGATAAATCACACAGTGCATAAAAATAATGATAAATAATAAAGGGTATTTAGTTAACATAAATTTTGATCAAAATAATGTAAAAGCCATCCCGCCACGTCACGGTAACACTTATGGGTCTGTCCTAACATATGGATAAGGGCAGAGAGACTGAACCCTTAGTAGAAGCATGGACCTGAGAGGCAGAATGATCCTTTCATTGACCTTCTTTTCTTGTTACACCGGTTACCAATCGGATTAATTTATTTTATATTTTAATAGATTGAAAATTTCTGAATATAGCTATACCAAATATGTGTATTTTTTTTTAATTGTTTTATTTTTAATGGGGCAAAAGGGAAATGATTTGAACTTGTATTTTTTTATTCTTTTCATATATTTAAAAACTTTTTTTTATCTCATTTTCTCCTGTATTTGTTAGTCCATTTAGGAGATTTGAAGCTGCAATCACCCGATCGCTTGTGCTACACATAGCAGTGCATTAGAGTAAATCATGATCTGCTATGAACGCCAGACATGGGCCGGTGTTCACAGGAGGGTCGTAATGACAGGCATGGGGTCTTCAGCAGACCCCCAGCTGTCATGGCAACCCATTGATGCCCTATGATCATGTCATGGGAGCACCAAAGGGAGTGTAGAATAATGTTTCACCTTGTCGGAGCGTGTTAAATGCTGCTGTCAGTGGGATTTAACAGGTTAACAGCCACGTGCAAAGCTCTGTTTTACCCGAGGCTGTTAAAGGCACACGATGGCTGATTAAATCAGCCGTTCTGTGTGGGGAAACATGCGGGCACAGCGTGTGAACCCGCATCAAATGCAGGGACATGACTTTTGATGTATAAGTACGTCAAAGGTCGTGAGCATATTCATTAGTGTGGGATCACTGTTAGTCTGACCATTGTTTTCTTCACTAATCACTAAAAAAAACAGCATAAGAGTCAGGTAAAGACTAAAGACCATAACTCTATATTCCATTTTGGAATCTACTGAATATGACTGGTCATTATTTGTAGTTTTGTAAGTATGTGGTCTATGGAGGATGCCAGGAAAAGCAAGAGGATACAAAATGCACAGCATATCTACTTCATTCTAGCAATGATTGAATCCACACCAATTGGACACTTCAATGTTTTGTTGGGACATTACATGAATCCTCACTCCTCAGTTTTTTTTAGCATTGGCTTATTACTGAACTACAATTACCCCTGTAAAATAGTAGAAATTATAAAAGGAATCAAGATCGATTATTCTTTACATTCAGGGTGAACAAGAGTTTAGCGACTATAAAAAAATAACAAAGAACTAAGTGACGGCTGCCTCAGAAAGCCCCCTTTTAATTGCAACTTGTATTCTCTTTGTGGCTGAGATATTTGACTAAAATTGGAAATACTGTATATAATAGTGCTGTTATTGAGTTGAATAAGGTTTTTGTTTTTTATAGCTTTTACTTGTACGTTTCCTTTCTTCTGTTGGTGCAGTTTTAGCACAACAGCACAATATACTATTTATATTATATTTTCTAAAAGGAACAATGATGAATTTGAAGGAAAGACAATATAGGAGTCCACATGCAGACCAGCTTTCTGTATACTGCGGGTGCTCTATAAATCCGGTTATTTCAACATATTTGCAAACAAGAAAATTCAATGGGTTTTCTCTCCTTTCAAGTGAATATCTGTTTTTACAATGTTAGTTAATGGGGTACACATCTTTTATCTTTATCTTAATACTTTATTCAGTCAAGTGGGTGAGAATCAGAGACGAGAGCAGCAGCCAATGCTGGTTCTCAGGCCGATTCTCAAGCTGTCATGAGCGATGACGTCAGTAACGTTACTGAAGGTCACAGCTGCTGAACTGCGGTAACCTTACTGACATCGCCACTAGTCACAGCACCCGAGTTCTCGCGCTGCGTAGTCTGATACCCGGAAGTGGCTGCTGCTTCAGTGTATGAAGCTTCATTCTCTGAACGGAGCTCCATACACTGGACAAAGAAGACGGGGATCATTGTGGGAACTTCATATGGATTACGGCAGACCACTTTGAATTACTTTTTCTCAATACACCTTCCACGACAGCATTGGAGGATGTTGTCCACGCCCTATTGGGGGACAGGAACATAGAGAGTTTAAAAGCCCCTCCCCACCATCAATCCCCAGAGGTTTCCTGCCCCCCTTGAGGCATGGAGAGATCCTGCAGTGCTGTCGGGACGGCAGGGCAATGCTGTATTTTTACCTGTGTTGCTGGGCAGTGGTCAGTCGGGGTGCTCCCTCCTCCCTCCTTGCTGCTCCCTTTTGGGGACCACCCTGGCTTCCTGCACCCCACTGAGGGTAAAGCAAGCCAGGGGATCGTTCATGCCGGAGGCCGCTCCTGCTCTCGGGCATCTCCTCTTTCCTGGCGCCTGGGGAGCGCGGACGTTGCCGCGCGCACGGGGACCGGAAGTGGCATCGCCACGGGCTCTGCCGCTCCGGCCTGAGCGTTCCACGCTGAGATGTGTGGTGGGGCGCTCCTGAGCTGACGGGCGGTTTGGGCGCGCTCGCCGGGTGACGTCACTGCGGGTCCCATAACTCCAGTCGGGGCGTTCCACGTGGGATGCTGAATGGTGTCCAGGACCATCAAGGCCCATACCAACCCTGGATTGGCCCTTAAAGTGACTGGAAAGGGGAGAGGACTGAGGTCCCTTGCTGGGAGACACGGTTTTATTTAAAACACGCCTGAAGATATCAAAAGATAAGGCTATTACCACAATATTCCCACTATGGAAGGTGATAGGTCCTGTACCCCTGCATCTGCAGTGCCCAGCATGCCCTCAGCTACAGTGAGTAGTACCTGGGTGGTCACTATGGGGTTATCTCGGCCTCCTTTTTAAGATGTCATTAGATCTCCCCTCCTTCTAGCTACATGGGTCCCCTTCTCTTCCCCTTTCTTAGTAAGACAAAGCCGCTAAGAAGGATAAAGACCAGCCCCGTAGATGTGGCATCTGTACAAAAAAGCTGTCCTCATCCTATAAGAAGAAGTTGTGTCAGCCCTGTATGGATAAAATAATTAGAGAAGAAAACCCCACATTGATCGAGGAGCTTAGATCACTCATTAAACAGGAGGTCCAGGTTGTTAGACAAGAGGTCCAAGCTTTCTTTGCTGCCCTACCTGTCTATTCCTCCTCCAGGCCCTCACCCCCTAAGAAGAGGTAGATCCAAGAATTAGACTCAGATGTGGTCTCTATGGACGCTAGTAGCTCAGCCTCTGATGATTTTGAGGAATTGCCATCCGTGGGGCCTGCCAAAACAGTAGAAACCGGTAGATTTTATTTTTCCTTGGACAACTTAGAGGAACTACAGGACGCAGTTAGAGGCACTATGGGGCTGGAGGAAGTGGTTCCCTGTTCTGTTCAGGACGAGATGTTTAGGGGTCTTAAAATCAAGAAGCAGACTGTTTTTCCAGTCCATGAGGTAATTAGGGATCTCATCCGACAGGAATGGGAGTCCCCGGAAAATCGTCTCACCACCCCTTCAGAATTAAAACATAGGTTTCCGTTAGAGGGTGAAGGATTTGAGTGGGAAGTCCCTAAGGTGGACATCCAGGTGGCTAAGGTAGTGAGGAAAACCTCACTTCCCTTTGAGGACTCATCCCAATTAAAGGATCCTTTGAACTGCAAAATGGAAAGCGTCCTTAAAAAATCATGGCAAACCTCATCTGCCTCTCTCAAAGTCAATATTTCCTCAACTTGTGTGGCCAGATCACTCTTCAAATGGCTGACCCAACTGGAGGAACATCTGTCTCAGGGCACGTACAGGGCAGACCTGCTTGACTTCATCCCTCTCCTTCAAAAAGCCACAGGTTTCTTAGTGAACGCCTCAGCTGAGTCAGTCCGGATCGCTGCCAGGGCAGCACTAAGGCTCCAAATATGGATTGGGGATGTCACCTCTAAAGTCAAGCTCTGTTCCATTCCATTCCAAGGAAAATATGTATTTGGCCCAGCCCTGGATGAAATCCTGGAAAAGGCCTCGGACAGGAAGAAAACCCTTCCCGAACAGAAACAGGCTAAGAAACGTTCCTTTTGGCCTTCCCAAAGTCACCCCTCACAGTATAGAGGAATGGGAAAATCTGGGCACTGGAGCTATCCTAAAGGCGGCAAGGGCTGCAACATCCTGGTACCCCAGCAACAACACCAGCAGCAGGACAGGCAATGACTTGGTCCGTGTAGGAGGGCGTCTCTCGAATTTCTTTCCCCAGAGGCGGGCAATATCTTCCTGCCAGTGGATCCTCAATACCATCGAGGAGGATCTTCTATTGGAATTCGAGAGTCGCCCCCCTCAGATCCTGAGCGTCACGTCCCTTCCTTCTCGGGGGGCTCAAGAACTCCTATTGGTCGCCCTAAAAAACTTTCTGAATTTGGGAGTGGTGTCTCTGGTTCCTCCTGGCCGGGAGGGGACGGGTCACTCCTCAAAAAAATTCCTAATACGGAAACCATCAGGGACCCCATGCATCATAATCAACCTGAAGTCCCTAAACCATCACATCAAATACAGACGATTCAAGATGGAGTCTAGAAAATCAACTATTCCCCTAATAGGGAAAGACTTTGTCATGGCGACCATAGATTTAAAAGATGCATACTACCATGTGCCGATTCATCCATCCCACAGGAAGTTCCTGCAGTTTGCAGTCCTCAGGGACAATATAACAGTTCTCTACCAGTACAGCGTACTGCCCTTCGGCATCTCCTCAGCACCCCGGGTGTTTACGAAGATTATGGCGAAAGTCATTGCACTCATCCAGAAACAGGGCATCTGCATAATTCCATACTTGGACGACATGTTGATTGTCGCTCCTTCAGTAGCAACTCTCAATCTTCACGTCTCTATAACCTTAAGAACCCTTCGGTCTTTTGGTTGGGTTCCAAACCTAAAAAAATCGGAACTCCTCCCTTCATCAAGAAGGAAGTTACTTGGTGTATTACTGGACTCCAACAAACAGATGTCTGTTCTACCATTGGAGCATCAGACAGCTCTCAGATCCAAAATCTCAAATTTCAGACACCAAGAGAATCCAACGTTGAGAGCGACAATGTCTGTATTGGGCTCTATGACAGCCTGTATCCAGTCGGTATTGTGGGCCCAGGCCCACTCAAGGCCTCTCCAGGATTATATCCTAAGATCCTGGAACAGACAAAGGGATTCACTAAACAAACGGTTCAGGACCCCGGTCGGATAAAAGCTTCTCTTTCTTGGTGGACCCCAGACCCTCTAATTACAGTGACTACCGACGCCAGTTTACGAGGCTGGGGAGCTATGGTGGCCCAGATTCCCTTTCAAGGCAGATGGAGTCCCGAGATCAGTGCCAGATCTTCCAACTTCAGGGAGCTAATGGCGGTTGAAAAACGCTCAGAGCGGCAGTCAGCCTAATCGAGGGTTCTCACATCAAGATTCTCTCGGACAACGTGACTACAGTTGCCTTCCTTCGTCATCAAGGAGGTACAAAGGTACACAGCCTAAAACAGATTGCAGGCTGAATATTTTTTTGGGCAGAGCAACATCTCCTATCACTTTCAGCAATCCACCTGAAAGGTTCAAACAACGTTCAAGCAGACTTTCTAAGCAGGAAAGATATCCAGCCAGGAAAATGGAGCCTCAATACTCAGATTTTCCAGTTGCTGGTAGCAAAATGGGGTCTCCCCGAGGAAGATCTCTTTGCCAGTCGGTAAAACGCAAAAAAACTTCCTCTCTTCTATTCTTTTGACAGACGAGACAATGCCATTAATTTGGACGCATTATCCCATCCCTGGCATTTCAAGCTGGTCTATGCGTTTCCTCCCATACTGCTGATAGCAAGAACCATCCAGAAAGTCAGGTTAGAGAGAGTGGCAACAATTCTGGTGTCCCCTCTGTGGCCCAAAAGGCCTTCGTTCTGGGCCATCACAGAACTCTGCCTAGAGTGTCTGGTAATACTACCACAGGTCAACAACCTTCTCTTTCAAGGGCCCCTGTTCCATCCCAATCCTCAGTGGCTAAACCTGGCTGCCTGGTTACTGAAGCCGAGATCTTAAGATCCAAAGGTCTCTCGTAAGAAGTTAAAAACTCTTAAACAGAGTAGGAAGCCAGTAACCAACGCGATATATGGCAAAATATGGAAAAAATTCCTATCATGGTACGCCCCGGATATTCCTGATACCTAACATCCCAACATTGCTCGGATCCTTGATTTTCTACAGAGTGGATTGGAGTTGGGTCTCAAACCCAGCACTCTTAAGGTACAGATTTCAGCCCTAATTTCCTTATTCGACCAAGATTTGGCCTCTCATAGGTGGATCAAGAGATTCATAACTTCAGCACTCAGACTTCACCCAAGAATTCAGTCTCAGGTCACATCCTGGGATCTAAATGTGGTACTCAAGGGTTTAACCCTCTCTCTCTTTGAGCCTCTATCCTCTAGCACAATACAGACTCTCTCTCATAAGACTGCCTTCTTAGTAGCGATCACTTCAGCACGGAGAGTAGGAGAACTTCAGGCCCTTTCTATCAGAGAACCTTACATGAATGTGACCGAAGGTAGAATTACACTTCACCTGGACCCTTCCTTTCTCCCAAAGGTAGTTACGGATTTCCATCGTTCCCAGGAAATCATCCTTCCCTCCTTCTGCCAGAATCCTTCCAATCCAAAGGAAGCAGAGTTCCACCTCCTAGATGTCCGCAGAGCTGTCCTTTATTATCTTCAACAAACTGAGTCTTGGAGATTGGATGGGAACCTATTTATACAGCACTCAGGGCAGGACAGAGGAAGGAAGGCAGCTAAACCCACTATAGCAAACTGGATCAAAACGGCAATTGGGGAAGCCTATAGCAATCAACAAATGAATCCACTGATTGCCTTAAAGGCTCATTCTACCAGATCCACATCAACTTCATGGGCCGAAAGAGCGGGCACTTCTACTGAGCATATTTGCAGGGCAGCTACATGGTCTTCCCTTCATACGTTTTCTAAACAATATAGATTAGACTTATCCACTAGGGATTTAGCCTTTGGTAGGAAAGTCCTACAAGCTATTGTCCCTCCCTAACAAAATATCGTTGGTATTCCTCTAATGCTGTCATGGAAGGCGTATTGATATAATAGAATTAGTCCTTACCGGTAATTCGGTTTCTAGAGGCCTTCCACGACAGCACGAATTTCCCTCCCTATGGATTCCATATAACTGCCAGGTAACCATTTTTCCAGGTGATCTTGGTAAACACTGGGGATTGACGGTGGGGAGGGGCTTTTAAACTCTCTATGTTCCTGTCCCCCAATAGGGCGTGGACAACATCCTCCAATGCTGTTGTGGAAGGCTTCTAGAAACCGAATTACCGGTAAGGGCTAATTCTATTTTTTTGGGGGGGTAAGAAATGAGGGAAAGAGGGAAATTGTCGAGGAGTGCTTTTTACAAATAGGGGACTTTTGTGTGTGTGTTTCTTTCTTTTAACTACGGGGTTAGTAATCAAGGTGTCTGACAGACACATATCCATTACTGAACCCTGGGATTGATGTTAGCGGACATTACACTTCTGACATCAGCCCCAAAACCATTACTTCAATTGCCTATACACCAGGGCAATTGGGAAGAACCAAGGTTAAGCAACAAAATTGGTACATCTAATGGATGCTCTATTTCTGGGGTGGCTGAAGACTGGTATTATTAGGCTATGAAGGGCCTAATATCCATGGATCTTCCCAGCCTAATGATATAAGCCCATAGCTGTCCGCTTAGCCTTTTCTGGTTATTAAAAATAGGCTGAGCAGTAAATAGTAAGGGCTAAGAAGACAGCTGTGAGCTGATATTAATAGACTGGGAAGCTCCATGCTTATTGGCACCTTCCCAGACTAATAAGACCAGCTCACAGCCGTATGATTTTCCTTAGCTGGTTATTAAAAAAAGGGGGGAGCCAACGCCATTTTTTTAATTTATTTATTAACTACATACAAGTACAGAAAACTACACATTCAAAGTACTGATAATATATCTCATTGACATATTTCTATCTACAGTATATATCCTATCTATACTGTATATCTATTTTGACGGTTCGGGCTGTGAATTTACTGTGCTTGGCTGATGAAATGTCAGGTTTCTTTTGAGATGTGTGAGCAAAAATTGGATGGCACACACATGGTTCGTGTGCCCTGTGATTTTTTTCTCGCACCCATTGACTTGCATTGGCGAGTGTGATCTGATCCTGGCAGACAATCGCACCATGCTGCGATTTTTTTTCTCTGTCCTATCCGAGCTGGGAAAAAAAATCGCAGATGAGCACTGACTTGTTTACTAACTGTAGTCAGTGTGCAATGCAATGTTTTCTCACATTGCACTCCTCTATATTTTACGCCGGTGTGAGCGAGCCCTTAAACTTTAACATAACTTGATGGACAGGTCTTTCTGTATAGCTAGGGATCTGTTAATGAACCAAAGCTAGGTGAGGAGGAGCAAGTCGGGAGCCACCCAGCTATTTATCAAGCTATGTTTCCTCTAAAATTCTGCAGAATTTCAAGAGTAAAACATACACTACCTATTTGCAAAAAATGAGTCTGCAACCATTAAATGCCTATTGTTAGGGCAATATAAATATATAATAAAAAAAAATAACCTCTACCATCTTCTCTAAAACAGGAAGCGATCCTGTCCCCCACCCTGATGCATTATCAGTCATCTGACCGGCACCTGGATGTTCACTGTCCATGACCCAGACATAGATGATGGTGCATGAGCACTGGACATTTAATATTGCATCCAGCTATTTGAATGGATGCATTCCTTGTCCATCAATATGCAAAGTGCGTCTATTATCCCATAATAACTGACATATGTGTAATCTATTCCATGATTGGTACCAAGTCATTTTTATAGCCTGTATGATACATTCTCCAAAAATCCCCTGATGAAACTTGATGCGAAACGCGTGTCAGGTGCATTTTTTTTATAGATAAAGTGTACTCCATGTCACTGTGCATTACTATCATTATGTGTACTTTTATGTGATATCACTCTCTCCTTGTTTATTTGCATGCACCTTAAAGGGCCTTAACTTATTCAGCACTGGCTATTTTGTTATGTTCCTTTTGAGTATCCATCCTCAATAGTGTGATTGTATGCAATAACACTCTGTATTGATTTGTTGTATTCACACATGGGAGTTTTGTTAGTATTTTATATGTCTGACTTTTGCACGTCTTTTTTTTAGGCTGTTAATTATTTTGTTATCCAATAAACAATGTAGCCTTGCACATTTCTATGTAGTGTAAGTATTGTTGAATTTATTGGTGCATTTTGGCCCCTTATACAACCCCTGACGAAAATAATGGAATCACCGGGCTCGGAGGATGTTCATTTAGTTGTTTAATGTTGTTGCAAAAAAGCAGATCACAGACATGGCACAAAACTAAAGTAATTTCAAATGGCAACTTTAGGGCTTTAAGAAACACTAAAAGAAATCAAGATTAAAAATGTGGTACTCAGTAAGGGTAATTATTTTCAGACAAAGCAGAGGGAAAAAATATGGAATTGTTTTTCAACAACATTAAACAACTGAATGAACATCCTCCGAGCCCGGTGATTCCATAATTTTTGCCAGGAGTTGTATATTGCTCCCTATTGTGAGGCAGTGACCGGGATCGTATATGAGGGATGGTATATATCCCACAGAAAGTGTAAAGAGACCTATTAAATCAATTGGAGTGCATTGCAGTCACAAACTCACCTGTGGCTGCAATGCAGGAATGAAGGTGAGCATTGACCTTGTCAGGCTATCTGGCTAAGGCAGATTAGTAAAACCCGGCAGGGCCTTCATTTCTTGGAGGAAGCTACAGGAATCCAGTGGAGCGGCCTCCTCCCTCCAACCCGGGTTTTAAAAAACCCTGCACTAAGGATTAGTGTTGTTCAGTGTTGGGACCTGCTAGGAGCATAGCAGGAAAACTTGGCAGGCCTGTGTGTAGCTGAACCCACGCCTGGGAAGGCTCTGTACACATCAGGCTCTCAGCGGCCCGGCGCGGCTGTTGCCCACAGCAACCATTGTGTTTGGACTTCTGTTAATCTGGCTGTGAACCGGAGGACTTTCTGTTTACCCGTGAGTTGCTAAAATAAAAGCTGTTTATGTTGGACTTGCTTGGGTCACTGCCTCAGTTACTGCACGGTGTGAACACCGCCGCCTTACACTATACTCATGTAGGTGTTTTTGCTCACTTTATTATCAGACAGAGAAGCTTTCAGAAAGGATTATTCAGCCATTCTGGCATGAATTTAAAATTAAGAAAGCCAGTCTCATCGGGCCTATGAGACCTGTTAAATAAGGTGTGCAGTTTCGTCAAACCTGGTGACAGATCCACAGTGATTCACTTTCAATAGTACCATGAGCACTTCAAAGATGATCATTATTTTTGTAAGCCATGATTTACTTCAATCTGAAAAGTTGGGCAGCACGGTGGCTTAGTGTTTAGTACTGGTGCTTTAAAGAGCTGGGATTTTGGACTCAGATCCCATCAAGGGCAAAATCTGCAAGAAGTTTATGTTTTTACGGGGGCTTTCTCCCACACTTCGAAGACATACTGATAGGCAATTAAGACTGTGAGCACCGATGCGGATAGTGCTGATATCTTTACAGCACTGCAGAATATGATGGTGCTATATCAGTAAAGTAAATAAAAAGTTTCCAGGGAGATTTTTTGTGACTTTATAAAAAAAACTCTACTGTCCCCGAAGATGTTTTTGCTGTATATCTACAAGCTCGTGGTGGTTAAGCTGGAGCTGAAATATAGTAAATGTGGTTTGTAACTGACGTTTCCGTAGAGAATTTTTGTAATTACTAAAGATCAAGTCAAGTATGGCTCATCATATGGTATGCACTAGTCAGTCCTTTACATAGCAAACAAACATATGTTTTTCTCCTACTCATCATAAATGACCTTCACAAGATGGATATGAAATGCAAAATGGCATCCAATTTGTGAAAAAGAAAAACTTGTTTGTTGGTAGCTGGCCAGTTCTTAACAAAGGGCATTGACCTGACAAACCAAGCTAGCTTTAATTAGCATTGTGTAATTCAGTTTACAAGAATCTGCCATCTTTATTTCAAGAGAAGAAGACAATAAACCCCATACTACTTGCGGTTCAGGGTAAGGTCATAGTCAGGACATAATGTGAACTTATCGTGCCAGCGCCGGCCGGCAGCAGAGAGGCACCCTTGCCGAGGAAGGCCGAGCACGCTTGAGTCATTTCCTGAAGACAATGTGATGCCTCAGGAGCAGCGCATCCTAATTAGATTAACTGCTACTGTCGGAGCTGTTAAATCGCTCGTACTGAAGAAAGCAAATTGCAGATTGTACATATCAGTGTACAATCAAACAGAAAACAGGTGTTTGCTAATTAAAATGGAGATTTTAATGAATGACCTCAGCGGTTTTGGTGAATAAATACCATTCTAGCATCTGCCGTGTATTTTCCATCCAAATTTGCTTTCATCTTGTTTGAAAGGAACAAAGACTGGGAAAAATAATACAATTACTACTGCTCCACGGTGGGTGAGAAGCAGCCATCACAAATGATTTAGGAGAATGCTCTTCATCTTTTTAACGCACTGACATAATTACTGCACAGGCTTAGCCCATTACTCAATTTCATTGGGTACTTTAAAGGCCAATCGAATGAGCAGTTAATGGAGACTGGCATCTCCCCAGGGAGGTTACCTGCCAGTCATAATTGAGCTTTTCTACGAAGCCCTCCCTTGACATCTTAGCAAACCTCATGGGGATAACACAATGGTGTTCTTTATAAATAAGAACATGATCTATTCTTAGAATTATATATTGTGTGATCTTTTTGGCACTATTTCTCCATTGGTACTTAGTACAGTTACCACTTTTCAGTGCAGCAAAATATTAATTTATGGCATTGCATTGATTGGTCATAAATTTAATTAAATATTTACGTTGAGTTTGGTTTAAATATCTGGATGAATGTGTATTCTTAATCTTGTCTGCAAATTGATATTATGCCATTTTCCCTGTCTTTCTCAGGTTGGTATGAAATCAGCTAGCTATCACAAAATAGCTAAAATATGTCTCCTTACGAGAACTATAAATATAGAATTCCACAACTGGGATCTGATCACTTTTAGGGGAAGCCACAAAAGATTTTTACTAAGGTTTTTTTAAAGGCTGTAGATTGATTTCAAAGGTTTTACATGTTCCCATGTTTGGCTCATGTATGGCTCTTATAGTAGACTTCCAAGTGGAGGACTCCCCATGTCTTCTCTTTTCTACTTAATTTAGTTTGAAATTAGTTACCCATCATTCCATGTCAAAAATGTCACTGACGCGCCCCCAGGGCCGTGGGGTACTCGACAGCCGGGCCTCTATGAATGCCGGTGGGGGATATCACGGTGGCTGGCCCGGTCCGTGGCCCAGGGCGATCACCCAAAAGGGGGATTAATTTATAGGGGATTTGTAAAGTGTTCGTGACGCCACCTGTGGAGTGGGGCTAAAGGGAGCCGCTGCTGCGCGGCAGTCCTCTGAGGCAGATGGTAGGGCAGCTTGTGATGGAACGGCTCCCCACAGGTGGAGCGGGCCTCAGGGCAGCGTGGGGTAATGGATGGTGGTACAGGGGAGAGATGGTCAGGGCAGTTCAGGAAGAAATGACAGACACTAACACGGGGGTTCGCTTCGGTACCTTTACTGGTGGAGATGCAGGTATGGTCCAGGGTACTCGGTACGCAGGGTGCAGTTCTGGACTCTCCCCAGTGAGCGGGTATAGGGCCTCCTGATCCGTTACGTTCACTTGCTAAGCTTCTGACCTGCCTGGAGCTAGGCCTGGCGTTATTACTGTCTCTCTTTCTCTCTTGCACCTGCTGACCTGGTGGTAGGGCCTTCTCTTGGAGATCACTCTCCCTGGACGCTGGGGCCTCTGTGACTCCTAGCCCTGGTACGATAGTCAGCGCTGGTCGTCCTGGGACTTGTAGTCCTCCAGGTATCCGGTGGTCCCTACTGGGTATCAAGGGTCTCTGCAGGCGCGGACGCGGTGTCCGGTGTATGGTTCAGGGTGAGCCTGGTACGCTCCTCTGCCCCCTCAAATCCTCTTTACTTTCCTCCTTGCCGTCGGCCACACTCAGGGCCCTCACTAGGCTTCAGTACGTGCTGTAGGCCTGAACTTGCCTCACACAGCAGCCTGCATGCTGCTCTCTCTCTGAGCACACTCTCTGAACTAAACACTAAACTAAACTGAGCTGCCTGGCTCCACCCTCCCTATATATATCCCTAACGGGCTCTCTCTGCTGGTCTGAGGTGGCAGGGTGGAGGTGTGTGAATGTGTGAGGGCCTCTTGTGGAAAAGTCCCTCCATGCACCCTACTGGGTTCTGTGGCACCCGTTTTCAGCAGGGCGCCACATTCCCCCTAGTACAATTCAATACGCCTGGACTGAAGCATTTTTGCAAAACAGGTTAACAAATAACAATAATAACAATTATAATAATTACAATAACAATTATAATAACATTAATTAAGTTACAGTAAGTCCCTTAACCTGGTGTCCATTTCACCGAAGAAGGAACATGAGGGACTCGCCTGAAAACCCTCAACGTAGGCCCTGTGCCTGGCTACAGGGCATAGGTGATCCAGGTGCTGGACCACGTCTTCGGCCATGCCAAATGGGTTTTTGTTCGGTGGTCACTTAAGGGGCACTCGAGGGAGTGCAACTATGTACAGGAACAGTTTTTGGGCTGCTCACAGTCCTCAGCCAACAAGTCTTTATACCCTGACGGGTAACTAAATAAACACATATATTTAATTTCAGTTTATACAATAAACAATAGTAGGCAATACCCAAATGAGTAACTATTTACACTGCAGGCATTTCTAACTTCCTGGTACCTGGCAGGGATCTGGCCTTTTGTACTGCGTGTTGACCTACGTAGTACTGGGGTGTTGTTGATGTTTGTGTTTGCACTGTCTGCTACCCTGTCAGATCTACGTGTGGGCAAATTGTAGAACTGTCTCAACCTCTCGATGGGACTGGCAAGTACACTGGTTACTGGGCCTTCTGGCTCTGCTTCTACTGGTGATCCTTCTTCCGGGGATGCATCCTGAGCAGGCACTTCTGGGGCACTTACAGGTCTTACTTGCAGTGGAGAATCTTCTGGCTGCTGGTAGAAGTGCATCACAGGTATTATTACAGCTCCATCCAGTTGAGGCCAATCTGCCGGGACATCTCCTAAGACAGTATGGAGTGTAACATACCTGGTGGGGTTCCTGCATAGTTCTCCATCCCCCACTATGCAAGATCACAAACTTGATCTCCAGTCCAGTCTGCTAGCCTGGCTTCCCTCCATGCTGTCTGCTTGCCTCTGTTCTGGCTGCTTAAGGGCGGCGCCCGATCACTTCCTGCTTCTTGTAGCTGTTGCAGGCACACACCTTATGCGTCCTCAGCCTATTGCTATCTGTCACTGGGTATTTAAACCAGCATCACCTGGAAGCTAGTGCCTGAGCAACGTGTTCATTCAGTGTTCCTTCACTCTGAATGTGCCAGGTCCTATTCTGTGTTTTCTTGCCTGCCTGTCTGCCTTCCTGGAGGCTGTATTTCCTGGCATGTCTGAACACGCTCCTAGCCTGTTCATCCCGCCCTCTGGGGGCCGCATACCCAGACTCGCTCCTGTATCTCGCTACAGTACAGTTCCTGTCTGAACTGTCTCCTAACCTGCTTCCTGTTTTTCTCTAGGTCCGTACCTTCCCTTTCTCATGCATTGTCTGAACCAGAACTTGGCCTTACCTTGGCTCGTTCCTGCATTTCGTTGCAGTAACAGTTCCTGTCTGAACTGTCTCCTAACCTGCTTCCTGTTTTTCTCTATGTCCGTACCTTCCCTTTCTCCTGCATTGTCTGAACCACCACTTGGCTTTACCTTGGCTCGTTCCTGTATTTGTTGCAGTAACAGTTCCTGTCTGAACTGTCTCCTAACCTGCTTCCTGTTTTTCTCTATGTCCGTACCTTCCCTTTTTCTGCAGAGTCTGTACCTGCACCTAACTCCTACTCGTTGTCGCTGTACTTCGGTTTGTGAGTTTAGTGTCCACTAGTGTTGAGCCACCCCCATAGTGTTCGAGTTCGGTTCGGTTCGTCGAACACCCGTGTGTTCGCCGAACTGTTCGTCGAACTGTTCGTCGAACAGGTTCGAACACCGTTAAAACCAATGGCAGGCAAACAAAAACACATAGAAACACATAGAAAACACCTTCAAAGGTGTCCAAAAGCTGACAAACTGCTCAGAAGACATAACTAACACATGGAAAAGTGACAAGTACATATAGTCATGCGAAAATAAAAGAGGTGGAGGAGTAAAAGGAGGGGGAGACACAGATATAGGCATGTCATGCCCTTCTAAAATCCAAAAAGTGAGAAACCGACACGGCCAGTCCGTTCCTGCCCGTGCCACCTCCGTGTCGCCGGGTTTGTGCCAGAGCCGCGGTGGACCCTGACGGCCAGCCCCCCTCTCCTAATACTGGTGCCTGTCCGCTGGTGGGTCGAGCCCCCCGCGGTGGGGGGGAGTAACATCTGCAGAAGAAAGACCATCTTCCAGCCAAACTAACATGTCGACTTCTTTTCGTGGACAATGTGATACGATCCCTTTGTTACGGACACGCCCATCGCTACAAATTCCAGATGAGGCACAAAAACAGCAGGTGCTTCAGCGGATATCAAGTGCTCCTTCAAGTGGGCTCTCCTCCACCTCAACTTCAACATCACAAATACTCCAGTCCTCAGAGGTGTCACCCCAATCGCACTTGCTTCCTCACAGCTCCCAAGTCTCCAGCTGCCTGTCTGAGTATGGGGTAACACAGATGGTTGAGTCTGCACAGCTGTTTACTCATACTATAGCCTGGGAAACGGAGGTCTGCTCCAGAGCTTCTGTTAATCCAGACGAAGAAATGATCTGCACTGATGCCCAGAATCTTTATAAGTCGGATCTAGGACCAGATGAAGAAGGTTCTGAGCATAATCTAGACCCTCGTTCCCAAACTGTAACTCCTGTTGGTGGAGACAATGATGAAGACGATGATGAGACTCAAATACCTGGTTGGAGCGACAACTTGACTTTTCGGTCAGGGCAGGAAGAGGTTGGCTTTGAGGACGACGGGTGTGATAACACACAGGGTGATGATGACAAGGTTGGAGATCCCACTTACTGTCAACCCACAGTCAGCCAGTCGATGAGGTCACCCGGGCCTTTGCCTGGCCTTTGGGATGTCACGGTGGTCGGCTCCCTGGCCCGTACCCTGGGGTCACTCTTTAAAAGGGTGGATAATTGTTAATTTTATAAGAGTTTGTGACACCACGTGTGGTATCTGGTGAGAAGCACCAGCGCTGCAGCAGTCCACTGAGGCCCGTGATAAGGCAGCTCGATGGTATAGCTCCCCACAGGTGGAGCTAGGTCTCAAGGCAGCGTATGCAGGGGGAATGCAGGACAGGCGAAACCCAGCTGGGTGAGAGCAAGAACGGAAACGGACACGGTAGTCACTTCAGTACCTTTTACTGGAGGAAATTCAGGCACATCCTGGAGCACTGTAGGGTGAAGGGTGCATATCAGGATCCTCCCCAATGAGCGGGTGTAGGGCCTCCTGTTTCTTGCCTCTGCGCAGCAAGTTTCTGACCTGCCTGGAGCTAGGCCTAACTTTGTCTCTGTCCTGCGCTGGCTAACCTTGTGGTAGGGCCTTCTCTTGAAGTTCACGCTCCCAGTATGCGGGGCCTAAGCGTCTCCTGGCTCTGTTACGTATCAGCACCTTAGCGATCCTGGGACTTGTAGTTCTCCAGGGATTCCGGTTATGCCTTACTGGGTCATAGAGATCCCGGTAAGCTCGGATCCGGTGTCCGGTAAATGCTTCGGGGTGAGCTGGTTAAGCTCCTCTGCCCCTTATGTACTAACTCGCCACTCGCCTTCGGCCTACTCGGGCCCTCAATAGGCTATACACACTAACGGCAGCTTGCCGCGCTTCACCGATCTTATGACGCCGGCACACCTTAAGCTCTATCTGGGCTCCCTGAATCTAGCTAGCAGGAGCCTCGTGCTCCACTGCTGAACTATTAACTGAGTTCTCTAGACTAGACTGAGCTCCACTGCAGACTGACCTCTCTTAGGCTTCTCTACTGCAGGAACTCTTCAGAGGAACTGAACTGCCTAGCTCCACCTTCCCTATTTATATCCCTAACGGGCTCCCTCTGCTGGTCTGAGGTGGAAGGTGGAGATGTGTGAATGTTTATGTGGGCCTCTTGTGGAGGATTCCATCAATACACTCTTCTAGGATCTGTGATACCAAGCGCAGCAGGGCGTCACAGATGCTATTGACGACGAGGTTAGGTTGCGCCTTCCTGGACAGAGACGGAGTACTGGAAGCACGTCAACAACTGCATCCTCAACCACAACTCCGCCTCTGACCACAAGTCGTAGTGGCTCTTCAGGTCGCATGGGCTCTAAGCCTTGCATAGCCTGGGCATTTATTCAGATCGATAAGGATGACCCAACTCGTGTTATCTGTAATATTTGTCACCAAAAGCTAAGTAGAGGCCAAAAAATCCATAGTTTGAGTACTTCATGCATGTACCGTCACATGGATATGAAGCATAAGTTGCAGTGGGAAGCTAACTGTGCTACAATGCGGCCTAGCAGGCTGGGCCAACCACCGTCTGCCCCATCTTGTGCATCCGCGGCCTCTTCATCCTCTGTGACTGGGGGGACAGCAGTCACACATGTTTTTGGACGCAGACCTGCCACCTCTTTACCTGCAACAGCCAGTGTGATTGGCAGGTCGTCAGTTCATTGGGAAGTGGAAAGACCTGCTGGTGTTGAGAGCTCTCTGACATCGAGAGCACCACCTTTGGATCAAGGCAACCTAACATGTCCGCCTGCATCTTCCTCACAGACCGGCAGTTTGCCAGGGACACCCTACTCAACCCCGTCAAAGCACAACAGCCAGCCCTCGGTCCCTCAGATGTGGACAAGTAAAAGACCATTTCCTCCTAGCCATGAGAAAGCTAGGAGGTTGAATTTCACCATCTGCAAGCTGTTGGCTACAGAAATGCTGCCTTTCCGCCTGGAGGACACAGTGGATTTTTGAGACCTTATGTCCGTCGCAGTGCCCCAGTACCAGATGCCCAGTCGGCACTACTTCTCAAAGAAAGGTGTGCCTGCGCTCCACCAGCATGTCGCACACAACATCACCGCTTCTTTGAGAAACTCTGTGTGTGACAGGGTGCATTTCACCACAGACACTTGGACGAGTAGGCATGGACAGGGGCGTTACATGTCGCTGACAGGGCACTGGGTAACTATGGTGACAGCAGGACAAGGGGCTGCTGTCCAAGTCTTGCCGTCCCCGCGAGTTGTACGTCAATCCTCTTTATCTAGAAGTTCCTCCACTGCTTCTGCCTCCTCAACCTCCTGTTGGTCCTCCACCTGCACCCAAAGCCTGTCTGGTAATGCCACCTGCTTTCTAACTGCGCACCTCCTTACTATGCTGGCAGCAGGGCTCAACGGCATCAGTGTTTACTTTGAAATTTCTGGGAAATGTGAGTCACACAGCTGAGGACTTGTGGTCAGCTCTGGAGACCCAGTTTCATGAATGGTTGTCTCCACTGTACCTGCAACCAGGGAAGGCCTTGTGCGACAATGCTGCAAACCTGGGTGCGGCCCTTCGCCAGGGCAATGTTACACACGTGCCTTGTATGGCTCACGTGTTGAACCTGGTTGTCCATAAATTTTTAGCCCACTATCCCGGACTAGATGGCCTTCTGCAGAGGGCACGGTCGCTGTGTGCTCACTTCCGCCGTTCGCATCCCGCAGCTCAACGACTTACATCTCTACAGAAGTCGTTGGGCCTGCCAGTTCACCGGCTGAAATGCGATGTGCCGACACGGTGGAATTCAACTCTGCACATGTTGCAGCGACTGTGGCAGCACCGACAAGCCCTGGTGCAATAGTTTCTGACGTATAGCCTGGGCCAACGAGATCCAGAGGTGGGGCAAATCACACAGCAGGAGTGGTCTCAGATCAGGGACCTATGAAGTTGATGCGCCCCCTGGGCCGTGGGGTACCCAGAGCCGGGCCGGTAGATGCTGGGGGTTGTAGTCACTGTGGCGGTGACCCGGTCCGTGACCCAGGGCGGTCAATCCAACGGTAATTTGTATATATTGATTTTATAATGTCCGACTACGCCACCTGTGGAGTGCGGCCAAAGGGGCCGCCGCTGCGGAACAGTCCTCTGAAGCTGGTGGTTTCGCTGCAATGGTATTATTACTCACCACAGGAAGAGTGTAGCTTCAGGGCAGTGTGCGTGGATGATGGTGGTTGTAGTGCAGGGAGTCAGTAATGAACACAGAGTCCGTGTGATGCAGTCCCAAGATCTTTACTCACAGTTGTTGCAGTCCAGATTACAGGTACCAGAGCTATCTCACCCGTCGTGCTGTGCGTACTCAGTGAGGGGCTCAGTCCACCCCCAGATAGCTCCGGAGTACTTAGCAGGACCCCCTTCTGTGTGTCCTTTCTCTGGCCTTCCCCCTGCACCTCACACCCAGTGACACTTCTATCCGGTATCCTCGGGCCTTGGCGGGCGACTTGCGTTCCGTCCCCTGGGTCCTATGTGGCTACCTTCTTAGTGAGACTGGTGTGGACTTTTGCCTGCAGTACATGAAATGCTGCAGCCTCCGGTTTCTAGTTGAGCCTTGCTGTTTCTCCTCTAGTTGAGGGACCGGTTCCCCTTATCTGGCCTGACCCATCTACCTCCTGGTAGCAGCGGGAGTACAGGTGGCCTTCTGCACGGCCCGTTTCCCTAGGGTCCCTTCGGTTCCTGGAGCCTTCCTGCTCCCACTCCTCTCTTCTCTCCTTCAGTCCTGGGCCTCCCAGGCTAGGCCCGCCTCCGGAGCAGAACTCATGCCGAGCCTCTGCTCCTGTCACTTTTCCTCCTCTGACTGGCTTGCTCTTTCTAAGATGGCTTCCTATTTATACTCTCCCTGTCATGTGCTCCCCTAAGCTGCTCCCCTAAGCACCCACTACATAGGATCCTCCCACCAGCTAGGGACCTGGGACTGTGCTCTCCCTTAGGAGCAATCTCGCCCTAACCCCACTGCGGGTATGTGTTGGATGCAGGTGTTAGGGTCCCGAGCCATACGCCTTCCTTACCTGAGGGTGAGATACCACACCTCTGGGTGAGATGCAGTAACTCTGTGGTGACTGCACCCTCAGGGGCGCCACACACCTTTCTGCACAGTTTTGAAATGGCGACGAAGATGTTTAGTGCTGACGACGATGCCATTATCAGCATAACTATTCCGGTGATTTACATGCTGGAGCACACATTAAACAGAATTCAGAGTCAGGTGGTCGGACAAGAGGAGGTGGAGGAAGTAGAGGAGGAGTCGTATGCGGAAGGGATAACATCTCCAAGGTCCAGACGGTTGGCAGCACCAAGGAGGCAGGCATGGGAGGGTGGGGGAGAGGGATTAAACAGGGCGCATGGTAGCAGCCAAACTGTTGAGGAAGGTGCAGGAGCCGAGGAAGAAGTGGAGGATGAACTGGCGATGGGCATGGAAGACTCATCAGATGAGGGAGACCTTGATCACATTTCTGTTGTGCGAGGTTGGGGGGAGAGAGCAGAGGAAAGAAGCATGATTCTTACCTCGCTACCAACACAACAAGGACTTGGTCCTCCTGGATGCGCAAGACACATGAGTGCCTTCTTGCTGCACTACCTGCAACATGACCCTCAGATTGCAGAATTCGAAGTAATCTCGACTACTGGGTTGCCACACTCTTAGATCCCTGGTACAAAAGTAAATTTGCCGAAATAATTCCTGCCATAAAAAGGGATTGACGCATGCAGGAGTATCTGCAGATGCTGTTGCAGAATCTTACATGTGCTTTTCCACAAAACACCAGTGGTGCACGAAGTGAATCTCACAGTTCTAACTTGCCAACCGCGGGTCTGTCGAGTCTTCATCACTCAAACCGTAACAGTAACACAGTATCTGCTGGTAACAGCAATTTTGTGAAATCGTTTCACCACTTTTTTAGACCATCCTTTGCAAGGCCACAGGAGACAAGAAGTCTGACACATAGTCAATGCCTAGAGAGGATGGTGCAGGAGTATCTCCAAGTGAACATCGAAGCCATGACTGTGTCACTGGACCCTTGCTCATTTTGGTATTCCAATCTGGAAAAATGGCCGGAGCTCGCCACTCACGCCTTGGAGATCTTGTCATGCCCTGCAGCCAGTGTTCTCTCTGAACGTGTGTTCAGCGCTGCTGATGGTGTGCTGACAGATAAGCGCACGCGGCTGTCCACTGAGAATGTAGACAGACTCACGTTCATAAAGATGAACAAATCATGGATTCGCAAGGACTTTTCTAATCCTGTGTTATCCTTGGGAGGCTAAAAGCTTGAGGATTTGGTAATATCACCTCACCAACCGTTTTAAGCAACTCTGGGGCAATTGATGCCACTTAACCCTAGAACGCATGACCATAAAAATCTACACTTTCATATACCTGGGGCCTTTTAGGCCCGTGTGCAAATAACATTGAATAACTCAAACTCAAATGACAAACAACTATATACATGAAGAATACCTAGAGTTTCAAAATTCTAACTAAAGTAATCTTGCAGAAAATAGAAAACAATTAACAGGGCGGGACTGCGAGGCCCCAGGTATGCGTTCTAGGGTTAAGTGGTGTCTGTGCCACAATTTTGGGAAAAAATGGAAACTCTTTTTGGAGTCCCCTTGCTGTGTCTTACGTGACGTTGGCATCGTCAATTCCAGGTGGGTTGGGTCGCTCCCCCCCCCCCTTTTAACTGTAAGAAACTACATACACTATGGCTTGGGGTAACACAGATGATTGAGTCTGAAGAGCTGTTTACTCAGAGGTCTGCTCCAAATCTTCAGTGTCTGCTAGTCAGCGTAGAATTTTTAACTGCATCTAGCCTAGGCAATACTTTGGGCGTAGTAGCCCAGCTGCGAAGCAAGCTGCACCGCCTGTGTATCTAATAAGAATTTTTAAATGCATCTAGCCTAGGCAGACTGTGGGGACCCCCAACCAAACCCAGATGCTCAGCCCCCCTACCGCCCCCCTTTCCTTGACAATACAATAATGTAACTCTTACAACTGGATGGGTGAGGATCGGTCACAGCTTTATTAACTCTTTATACTCATTCCATTAGAAAGACATTTTATTTCTAAAATAATTCAGCTTGTTGCAGCATGCCCTGGGTCTCCACTCCGGCAACTTGGCCAACAAGTGTAACTCTCCAACATGTCCTTTCTATTTCCAGGCCACGGAGGATCCTGCGTACTCGTATGCAGGACTCTGACCCCCACCCATCACTCTTAACGCTTGTTCCACTCCGTCCTGGAGTCCTGACAGGAATATGTCCAGTCCAATATCCATTAAGTGAACACCGTCGGGCCGTATGAGGCCTGCTTTATCTCCTTCCAGTTGTCGGTGTCGTATCACTACACCGCCTCTGTCTCTTCTAAATTTTGCCATCCGAATATTTATTACCCGCCTTGTCCGTTCGATGGCCGTGATGTCTCGCGCACCTTGCCATACCGCTATCAGCACAATCTCTGACCATACTATAGCTAGTTTTGTGAAAAATTCTCTGAAGCGCTCAGTGTCTAGTTTCATTATTGCCATTAGTTATGCGCTCTTGTGATGACCTAGGTTGTTTCCCCCGGCCTGTATAACTAAGATGACCAGACATCTTGCCTCTCTCCCTACCTTGATTACCTCCATTAGTACTTGTGGCCATAGCAGGCCTCTAATACCTCTCCAGTTGAAATATATGTTATGAAACTCTAATTTCCTCCCGCCTGGGTGGACTTTCGCCCTTTAATCTGTCCAATATATATACGAGTGGCCTATCACCCACACTGTTGGCTTAGCGTCACCTGTAAAAGAAACAAACCACGTTAGGATAACAAGTCCGGTCTTATGTATCTTGCCAAACACGTGGATCACCATCTCTCTATCCTCTGAACTTCCGTTTCTGACAGTCCTGCTCTTGCTGCTTCTGTGGCCGCGCCTATGCGGAATGAGTGTGTCCCGTAATCTTTGGGGTGGTTCCCTGCCGATGTTATGCATTTATTAAATATAGCTTGGAACTGGTATCTTGATAATGGCGTCCCATCAATGTGTGATAGGAACAAATTACTTTGTGATCTGATGGTTAGATATGGTTTTACTATTGTTACCCGACTCAGTGTACCGTTTGTGGGTTGTAGAAGTACCCAAGTGCCCCTGCCCGCTGGAACCATTTTCGATTTGTGTATGCGTAGACGTATTGCATTATTGCCTATGACTACGTCCTGGTGTAACAAGCCTCCACTGGTGCTAATTTTGGATTGAGGGACTAATTCGCTTATGCATAGTGCCCCGAAGAAGGCAATCACAAATGCAGTAGACAGTAGTGTTGCTTCAAATTGTGAGTGTCATGTTAATGGTGTTAGGGATATGATGTGAGAAATGAGTTTTAGTGACACGGGACGGGACGTCTACACTCCTGACTTGGCTGACCCCTTTTCCACCCTTTTATGGATTGTCTGATGATGAATCTTTGTCACATCTCCCCAATTCAGTAGTTGGAAGTGAAATGCTACTCCGGTCAGACACCGCTGCGCTGACGCCCCTGATATGCCCCTCATCATTAGCTGGTGGAGAAATTCTATGGTGACTTGTGATCTGGCTTGTTCACATTGGTCAACCCGTCTGCCTGCTACTAGTCGTGTCCACTCTTCCCATGCCTTACCGTATGCTTGCCACGTCGACGGGGCAACTGACGCTCTGATTAATGGCATCAACTATTCGCCACTAGATCCCATAGGGAAGGTGGGCAACTGTTGTCCCGATGGGTGGGCATTGTGGAAGAGCTCTGTGAAAATCTGCCAATTGAATTGTTATAAAGCGTTAGCAGCAGCTTTAGACCCCTCAGCATAGTGGCTAGCGCGGACCCATACATTGTGTTTTAGGCACAGGAATGCTAGTCTGGGTAGTAGGCCTAGCACTGGGAGAGACGATGATGCCATCTTATTAATGCAGTGCGCTAAGCTGGTGTTTTTTGTTATGAAGCGTATATTTTTGTAAGCCAGGAGCGCGCCCCATATTTCTATTGCTACCACTATTGGGAAGAAAAATTATTTTCAGGGCTAGATGCAGCGAAAAATTATTATTAATTGAAAAGCTGGTGGAGCTAGGTATAGATGGCCTAATACAATGAGACCCACACACTGCTAGAAGGCCAAATATTTTTTCAGAGTTAGATGCAGAAAAAAATTATATTCAGTTTGCAACCTGATGGAGGTCAGTATAGATGGACTAATAGAACAAGTCCCACACACTGCTAGAAGGCCAAATTTTTTTTCAGAGGTAGATGCAGACAAAAAATTATTTTGAATTTGCAACCTGATGGAGGTCAGTATAGATGACTAATAGAACAAGTCCCACACACTGCTAGAAGGCCAAATATTTTTTCAGTGCTAGATGCAGAAAAAAATTATATTCAGTTTGCAACCTTATGGAGGTCAGTATAGATGGACTAATAGAACAAGTCCCACACACAGCTAGAAGCCCAAATATTTTTTCAGAGGTAGATGCAGAAAAAAATTATATTCAGTTTGCAAACTGATGGAGGTCTGTATAGATGGATTAATAGAACAAGTCCCACACACAGCTAGAAGCCCAATATTTTTTCAGAGGTAGATGAAGAAAAAAATATATTCAGTTTGCAACCTGATGGAGGTCTGTATAGATGGATTAATAGAACAAGTCCCACACACAGCTAGAAGCCCAATATTTTTTCAGAGGTAGATGCAGAAAAAAATATATTCAGTTTGCAACCTGATGGAGGTCTGTATAGATGGATTAATAGAACAAGTCCCACACACAGCTCGAAGCCCAATATTTTTTCAGAGGTAGATGCAGAAAAAAATATATTCAGTTTGCAACCTGATAGAGGTCAGTATAGATGGACTAATAGAACAAGTCCCACACACTGCTAGAAGGCCAAACATTTTTTCAGAGCTAGATGCAGAAAAATATTATATTCAATTTGCAACCTGATGGAGGTCAGTATAGATGGACTAATAGAACAAGTCCCACACACAGCTAGAAGGCCAAATATTTTTTCAGAGGTAGATGCAGAAAAAACTTATATTCAGTTTGCAACCTTATGGAGGTCAGTATAGATGGACTAATAGAACAAGTCCCACACACAGCTAGAAGCCCAAATATTTTTTCAGAGGTAGATGCAGAAAAAAATTATATTCAGTTTGCAACCTGATGGAGGTCAGTATAGATGGACTAATAGAACAAGTCCCACACACTGCTAGAAGGCCAAACATTTTTTCAGAGCTAGATGCAGAAAAATATTATATTCAGTTTGCAACCTTATGGAGGTCAGTATAGATGGACTAATAGAACAAGTCCCACACACAGCTAGAAGCCCAAATATTTTTTCAGAGGTAGATGCAGAAAAAAATTATATTCAGTTTGCAACCTGATGGAGGTCAGTATAGATGGACTAATAGAACAGTCCCACACACTGCTAGAAGGCCAAACATTTTTTCAGAGCTAGATGCAGTAAAATATTATATTCAATTTGCAACCTGATGGAGGTCAGTATAGATGGACTAATAGAACAAGTCCCACACACAGCTAGAAGGCCAAATATTTTTTCAGAGGTAGATGCAGAAAAAAATTATATTCAGTTTGCAACCTTATGGAGGTCAGTATAGATGGACTAATAGAACAAGTCCCACACACAGCTAGAAGCCCAAATATTTTTTCAGAGGTAGATGCAGAAAAAAATTATATTCAGTTTGCAACCTGATGGAGGTCTGTATAGATGGGTTAATAGAACAAGTCCCACACACCGCTAGAAGCCCAATATTTTTTCAGAGGTAGATGCAGAAAAAAATATATTCAGTTTGCAACCTGATGGAGGTCAGTATAGATGGACTAATAGAACAAGTCCCACACACTGCTAGAAGGCCAAACATTTTTTCAGAGCTAGATGCAGAAAAATATTATATTCAATTTGCAACCTGATGGAGGTCAGTGTAGATGGACTAATAGAACAAGTCCCACACACTGCTAGAAGGCCAAACATTTTTTCAGAGCTTGATGCAGAAAAATATTATATTCAATTTGCAACCTGATGGAGGTCAGTATAGATGGACTAATAGAACAAGTCCCACACACAGCTAGAAGGCCAAATATTTTTTCAGAGGTAGATGCAGAAAAAAATTATATTCAGTTTGCAACCTTATGGAGGTCAGTATAGATGGACTAATAGAACAAATCCCACACACAGCTAGAAGCCCAAATATTTTTTCAGAGGTAGATGCAGAAAAAAATTTATTCAGTTTGCAACCTGATGGAGGTCTGTATAGATGGATTAATAGAACAAGTCCCACACACAGCTAGAAGCCCAATATTTTTTCAGAGGTAGATGCAGAAAAAAATATATTCAGTTTGCAACCTGATGGAGGTCTGTATAGATGGATTAATAGAACAAGTCCCACACACAGCTAGAAGCCCAATATTTTTTCAGAGGTAGATGCAAAAAAAAATATATTCAGTTTGCAACCTGATGGAGGTCTGTATAGATGGATTAATAGAACAAGTCCCACACACAGCTAGAAGCCCAATATTTTTTCAGAGCTAGATGCAGAAAAAAATTATATTCAATTTGCAACCTGATGGAGGTCAGTATAGATGGACTAATAGAATGATGCTATGCCCAAAAGATTTTACTTCACTAGGTGCAGTAAAAAAATTGGTATTCTATACACAGGTGGTATATCTTGCAACACAGATAGGCTACTCCACTGACTAACACACTCTGCAATAGGCCAAAAAGGATTAGCTTTGCTAGATTCAGCCAAATGCTGTGAAAAAAACTTGCACAGCACTGGCACAGACCTGCCTGGCAAAAACTGATAGGAACTGATGTAACCTAGTCCTGAAAAGGACTCCAATTACAATTAGTCTTTACTCCCACAATCTATCTATTTAAGAGTAGAGATGAGCGTTGTTCTACTCGAACTGTTCGCCAATCTCAAATTTGAGCTGTTTTGGGCGGTGTTCAAGCCGGTCGGCGAACACGAACAATTTGAGAAAAATTCGGCTGTTCGAGGTTATGTTCGATAACTGTTTGTGCACCAAAATCATAACTGGATTTTTTCTCAGTAATGATGAAAATTAATGTTAATATGCAGTTTGAGTGTACAGCGGGGCGGGGGGAGGGGCAGGGGATGGATCTCTGCAGGAACAATGAAGATCTCCATTTTTTTTTCTCTTTCCCGCATTTGCAGTGGGGAGGTGCAATCTGTCAGCCTATCAGCAGCGCACACACGGAGCGAAGTGCTTTTTTTCACACAAGCAAGGGCATGTGTGATTGGCAGTGTATGTCACATGTCCTTGCCCTATAAGACCAAGCCATTTTCCCCGTCGCCACCATTTTCTCACTGCTGCAGCTGCATGTTAGACGGCACCGCTGTTGTTGTGTGCGCTATACCTTGTTAATTTCAAGCCAATTTTCGCACAAATATACAGATAGCTTGGGAGTAGGGAATAGTTGTGATTGCAGTCCTTTTAAGGACTAGGTTACAGCATTTCCTACGACTTTTATCAGGCAGGTCTGTGCTCTTAAATAGATAGATTGTGGGAGTAAAGACTAATTGTAATTGGAGTCCTTTTCAGGACTAGGTTACATCAGTTCCTATCAGTTTTTGCCAGGCAGGTCTGTGCCAGTGCTGTGCAAGTTTTTTTCACAGCATTTGGCTGAATCTAGCAAAGCTAATCCTTTTTGGCCTATTGCAGAGTGTGTTAGTCAGTGGAGTAGCCTATCTGTGTTGCAAGATATACCACCTGTGTATAGAATACCAATTTTTTTACTGCACCTAGTGAAGTAAAATCTTTTGGGCATAGCATCATTCTATTAGTCCATCTATACTGACCTCCATCAGGTTGCAAACTGAATATAATTTTTTTCTGCATCTAGCTCTGAAAAAATATTTGGGCTTCTAGCAGTGTGTGGGACTTGGTCTATTAGTCCATCTATACTGACCTCCATCAGGTTGCAAATTAAAAATAATTTTTTTCTTCATTTAGCTCTGAAAAAATATTTGGGCTTCTAGCAGTTTGTGGGACTTGTTCTATTAGTCCTTCTATACTGACCTCCAGCAGGTTGCAAATTGAATAAAAAATTTTTCTGCATCTAGCTCTGAAAAAATATTTGGGCTTCTAGCGGTGTGTGGGACTTGGTCTATTAGTCCATCTATACTGACCTCCATCAGGTTGCAAATTAAAAATAATTTTTTTCTGCATCTAGCTCTGAAAAAATATTTGGGCTTCTAGCAGTGTGTGGGACTTGGTCTATTAGTCCATCTATACTGACCTCCATCAGGTTGCAAATTAAAAATAATTTTTTTCTTCATTTATCTCTGAAAAAATATTTGGGCTTCTAGCAGCGTGTGGGACTTGTTCTATTAGTCCATCTATACTGACCTCCATCAGGTTGCAAATTAAAAATAATTTTTTTCTGCATCTAGCTCTGAAAAAATATTTGGGCTTCTAGCAGTGTGTGGGACTTGGTCTATTAGTCCATCTATACTGACCTCCATCAGGTTGCAAATTAAAAATAATTTTTTTCTGCATCTAGCTCTGAAAAAATATTTGGGCTTCTAGCAGTGTGTGGGACTTGGTCTATTAGTCCATCTATACTGACCTCCATCAGGTTGCAAATTGAATAAAAAATTTTTCTGCATCTAGCTCTGAAAAAATATTTGGGCTTCTAGCGGTGTGTGGGACTTGGTCTATTAGTCCATCTATACTGACCTCCATAAGGTTGCAAATTAAAAATAATTTTTTTCTGCATCTAGCTCTGAAAAAATATTTGGGCTTCTAGCAGTGTGTGGGACTTGGTCTATTAGTCCATCTATACTGACCTCCATCAGGTTGCAAATTAAAAATAATTTTTTTCTTCATTAAGCTCTGAAAAAATATTTGGGCTTCTAGCAGTGTGTGGGACTTGTTCTATTAGTCCTTCTATACTGACGTCCAGCAGGTTGCAAATTGAATATAATTTTTTTCTGCATCTAGCTCTGAAAAAATATTTGGGCTTCTAGCGGTGTGTGGGACTTGGTCTATTAGTCCATCTATACTGACCTCCATCAGGTTGCAAATTAAAAATAATTTTTTTCTGCATCTAGCTCTGAAAAAATATTTGGGCTTCTAGCAGTGTGTGGGACTTGGTCTATTAGTCCATCTATACTGACCTCCATCAGGTTGCAAATTAAAAATAATTTTTTTCTGCATCTAGCTCTGAAAAAATATTTGGGCTTCTAGCAGTGTGTGGGACTTGGTCTATTAGTCCATCTATACTGACCTCCATCAGGTTGCAAATTAAAAATAATTTTTTTCTTCATTTAGCTCTGAAAAAATATTTGGGCTTCTAGCAGCGTGTGGGACTTGTTCTATTAGTCCATCTATACTGACCTCCATCAGGTTGCAAATTAAAAATAATTTTTTTCTGCATCTAGCTCTGAAAAAATATTTGGGCTTCTAGCAGTGTGTGGGACTTGGTCTATTAGTCCATCTATACTGACCTCCATCAGGTTGCAAATTAAAAATAATTTTTTTCTGCATCTAGCTCTGAAAAAATATTTGGGCTTCTAGCAGTGTGTGGGACTTGGTCTATTAGTCCATCTATACTGACCTCCATCAGGTTGCAAATTGAATAAAAAATTTTTCTGCATCTAGCTCTGAAAAAATATTTGGGCTTCTAGCGGTGTGTGGGACTTGGTCTATTAGTCCATCTATACTGACCTCCATCAGGTTGCAAATTAAAAATAATTTTTTTCTGCATCTAGCTCTGAAAAAATATTTGGGCTTCTAGCAGTGTGTGGGACTTGGTCTATTAGTCCATCTATACTGACCTCCATCAGGTTGCAAATTAAAAATAATTTTTTTCTTCATTAAGCTCTGAAAAAATATTTGGGCTTCTAGCAGTGTGTGGGACTTGTTCTATTAGTCCTTCTATACTGACGTCCAGCAGGTTGCAAATTGAATATAATTTTTTTCTGCATCTAGCTCTGAAAAAATATTTGGGCTTCTAGCGGTGTGTGGGACTTGGTCTATTAGTCCATCTATACTGACCTCCATCAGGTTGCAAATTAAAAATAATTTTTTTCTGCATCTAGCTCTGAAAAAATATTTGGGCTTCTAGCAGTGTGTGGGACTTGGTCTATTAGTCCATCTATACTGACCTCCATCAGGTTGCAAATTAAAAATAATTTTTTTCTGCATCTAGCTCTGAAAAAATATTTGGGCTTCTAGCAGTGTGTGGGACTTGGTCTATTAGTCCATCTATACTGACCTCCATCAGGTTGCAAATTAAAAATAATTTTTTTCTTCATTTAGCTCTGAAAAAATATTTGGGCTTCTAGCAGTGTGTGGGACTTGTTCTATTAGTCCTTCTATACTGACCTCCAGCAGGTTGCAAATTGAATATAATTTTTTTCTGCATCTAGCTCTGAAAAAATATTTGGGCTTCTAGCGGTGTGTGGGACTTGGTCTATTAGTCCATCTATACTGACCTCCATCAGGTTGCAAATTAAAAATAATTTTTTTCTGCATCTAGCTCTGAAAAAATATTTGGGCTTCTAGCGGTGTGTGGGACTAGGTCTATTAGTCCATCTATACTGACCTCCATCAGGTTGCAAATTAAAAATAATTTTTTTCTGCATCTAGCTCTGAAAAAATATTTGGGCTTCTAGCAGTGTGTGGGACTTGGTCTATTAGTCCATCTATACTGACCTCCATCAGGTTGCAAATTGAATAAAAAAATTTTCTGCATCTAGCTCTGAAAAAATATTTGGGCTTCTAGCAGTGTGTGGGACTTGGTCTATTAGTCCATCTATACTGACCTCCATCAGGTTGCAAATTAAAAATAATTTTTTTCTGCATCTAACCCAGCCAATAGTTTTGGCCTAATACCACAGTTTGGCCACTCAGCTCTGCTCGGTTACCATCCATTGTTTTTTTGTGCAAACAACTCCAGAGTTGTGAATTAGTTAACCACCAAAATGAGTGGAAAAAGGCCTGCTGCTGGTGGAAAGGGGAATAGGCGTGTTGGGAAGGGGAAAAAAGGTTGTGTCCGTGGGGTAGGTGCAGAAGAAAGACCATCTTCCAGCCAAACTAAAATGTCTACTTCTTTTAGCGGACAATGTGATAAGATCCCTTTCTTACGGCCACGCCAATCGCTACAAATTCCAGATGAGGCACAAAAACAGCAGGTGCTTCAACGGATATCAAGTGCTCCTTTAAGTGGGCTCTCCTCCACATCAACTTCAACATCACAAATACTCCAGTCCTCAAAGGTGTCACCCAAATCGCACTTGCTTCCTCACAGCTCCCAAATCTCCAGCTGCCCGTCTGAGTATGAGGTAGAACAGATGGTTGAGTCTGCAGAGCTGTTTACTCATACTATAGCCTGGGAATCAGAGGTCGACTCCAGCGCTTCTGTGAATCCAGACGAGGAAATGATCTGCACTGATGCCCAGAATCTTTATGAGTCGGATCCAGGACCAGACGCAGAAGGTTCTGACCATAATGTAGACCCTCATTCCAAAACTGTAACTCCTGTTGGTGGAGACAATGAGGAAGACGATGATAAGACTCAAATACCTGATTGGAGCGACAACTTTAGTTTTTTGTCAGGGCAGGAACAGGTTGGCTCTGAGGACGACGGGTGTGATAACGCACAGGGTGATGATGATGAGGTCGGAGATCCCACTTACTGTCAACCCACAGTCAGCCAAGAGATGAGGTCAGCAGAGGAGGTGGAGGAAGATGCTAGTGACGACGAGGTCAGGTTGCGCCTTCCTGGACAGAGACGTAGTACTGGAAGCACGTCAACAACTGCATCCTCAAGCACAACTCTGCCTCTCACCACAAGTCGTGGTGGCTCTTCAGGTCGCATGGGTGCTAAGCCTTGCATAGCCTGGGCATTTTTCCAGATCGATAAAGATGACCCAACTCGTGTTATCTGTAACATTTGTCAGCAAAAGCTAAGTAGAGGCCAAAAAATACATAGTTTGAGTACTTCATGCATGAACCGGCACATGGACATGAAGCATAAGTTGCAGTGGGAAGCTCAGTGTGCTACAATGCGGTCTAGCCGGCCGGGCCAACCACCGTCTGCCATATCTTGTGCATCCGCGGCCTCTTCATCCTCTGTGACTGGGGGGACAGCAGTCACACCTGTTTTGGGGCGCAGACCTGCCACCTCTTTACCCGCAACAGCCAGCGTGATTGGCAGGTCATCATTTTCTTTGGAGGTGGTAACACCAGCTGGTCTTGAGCGCTGTCCGACATCGATAGCACCACCTTTGGATCAAGGCAACCTAACATGTCCGCCTGTATCTTCCTCACAGACCGGCAGTTTGCCGGGGACACCCTTATCAACCCCGTCTAAGCACAATAGCCAGCCCTCGGTCCCTCAGATGTGGACAAGTAAAAGACCATTTCCTCCTAGCCATGAGAAAGCTAAGAGGTTGAATTTCACCATCTGCAAGCTCTTGGCTACAGAAATGCTGCCTTTCCGCCTGGTGGACACAGAGGATTTTCGAGACCTTATGTCCGTCGCAGTGCCCCAGTACCAGATGCCCAGTCGGCACTACTTCTCAAAGAAAGGTGTGCCTGCGCTCCACCAGCATGTCGCACACAACATCACCGCTTCTTTGAGAAACTCTGTGTGTGACAGGGTGCATTTCACCACAGACACTTGGACGAGTAGGCATGGACAGGGGCGTTACATGTCGCTGACTGGGCACTGGGTAACTATGGTGACAGCAGGACAAGGGGCTGCTGTCCAAGTCTTGCCGTCCCCACGAGTTGTGCGTCAATCCTCTTTATGTCATTTTTCCTCCACTGCTTCTGCCTCCTCAACCTCCTCTCGGTCTTCCACCTGCACCCAAAGCCTGTCTGGTCATGCCACAAGCTTTCTAACTGCGCAGAAGGGATCCTGCACACCTCCTTACTATGCTGGCAGTAGGGCTCAACGTCATCAGGCGGTTTTTACATTGAAATGTCTGGGAAATGTGAGTCACACAGCTGAGGAGTTGTGGTCAGCTCTGGAGAACCAATTTCATGAATGGTTGTCTCCACTGGACCTGAAACCAGGGAAGGCCATGTGCGACAATGCTGCAAACCTGGGTGCGGCCCTTCGCCGGGGCAATGTCACACACGTGCCTTGTATGGCTCACGTGTTGAACCTGGTTGTCCAGCAATTTTTAGCCCACTATCCCAGACTAGATGGCCTTCTGCAGAGGGCACGGTCGCTGTGTGCTCACTTCCGCCGTTCGCATCCCGCAGCTCAGCGACTTACATCTCTACAGAAGTCGTTGGGCCTGCCACTTCACCGGCTAAAATGCGATGTGCCTACCCGGTGGAATTCAACTCTGCACATGTTGCAGCGACTGTGGCAGCACCGACAAGCCCTGGTGCAATACGTTCTGACGTATAGCCTGGGCCAACGAGATTCAGAGGTGGGGCAAATCACGCTGGAGGAGTGGTCTCAGATCAGGGACCTATGCACCCTTCTGCACAGTTTTGAAATGGCGACGAAGATGTTTAGTGCTGACGATGCCATTATCAGCATGACTATTCCGGTGATTTACATGCTGGAGCACATTTTAAACAGAATTCGGAGTCAGGTGGTGGCACAAGAGGAGGTGGAGGAAGAAGAGGAGGAGGAGTTGTATGCGGAAGGGCTAACATCTGCAAGGTCCAGACGGTCGGCAGCACCAAGGCGGCAGGCATGTGAGGGTGGGGGAGATGATTTTACCAGGGCGCATGGTAGCAGCCAAACTAGTGAGGAAGGTGCAGGAGCCCAGGAAGAAGTGGAGGACGAACTGATGGAAGACTCATCAGATGAGGGAGACCTTGATCACATTTCTGTTGTGCGAGGTTGGGGGGAGAGGACAGAGGAAGGAAGCATGATTGCTACCTCGCCACCAACACAACAGGGACTTGGTGCTCCTGGATGCGCAACACACATGAGTGCCTTCTTGCTGCACTACCTGCAACATGACCCTCGAATTGTGAGAATTAGAAATAATCCTGACTACTGGGTTGCCACACTGTTAGATCCCCGGTACAAAAGTAAATTTGCAGAAATTATTCCTGCCATAGAAAGGGATGCACGCATGCAGGAGTATCAGCAGAGACTGTTGCAGAATCTTACATGTGCTTTTCCACAAAATACCAGTGGTGCACGTAGTGAATCTCACAGTTCCAACTTGCCAACCGTGGGACCGTCAAGTGTTCAGTAGTGTTGAGCCACCCCCGTAGTGTTCGGGTTCGGTTCGGTTCGTCGAACACCGGGATGTTCGAGGAACTGTTCGTCGAACTGTTCGTCGAACACCTTAGAACACCGTCGTACACCGTTAAAACCAATGGCACGCAAACAAAAACACATAGAAACACATAGAAAACACCTGCAAAGGTGTCCAAAAGCTGACAAACTGCTCAGAAGACACTCTCTTTAAAAAAGCCGGCCGGCAAATTCAGCAGCGGCATACACCGGTACCCGACAATTTAGACAAGAAGGAATAGAGCATCACACATAGATTAGATAGATAGAAACATGTCAGTCACACATATAAGAAGCACAGTGACAGTGTTGGTTACTGCACTTGTCATTTAGTGTAAAGGATTTATTAAAAAAAATATTAGTGTTTTCATGCACCGTCTCTTTAAAAAAGCCGGCCGGCAATTCAGCATCTGTACCCGACAATTTAGAACAGAAAGAATAGAGCTTCACACATAGATTAGATAGATAGAAACATGTCAGTCACATATATAATAAGTACAGTGATAGTGTTGCTTACTGTACTTGTCATTTAGTGTAAAGGATTTATTTAAAAAAATAATAGTGTTTTCATGCACTGTCTCTTTAAAAAAGCCGGCCGGCAATTCAGCATCTGTACCCGACAATTTAGAACAGAAAGAATAGAGCTTCACACATAGATTAGATAGATAGAAACATGTCAGTCACATATATATGAAGTACAGTGATAGTGTTGGTTACTGTACTTGTCATTTAGTATTAAAATAAAGGATTTATTATTAAAAAAATTGGCGTGTGGTTCCCCTTAATTTTAGGCTCTAGAGGAGGTTAAGCAGACGGCTGGGGCAGATGTTTGAAGCCTGGGAAGGGGGTAATACCCACGGAGCTTCCCAGGCTACTAATATCAGCCCCCAGCTGAATACATAGCCTTTACTAGCTATTAAAATGGGGGACCCCCCAAAAAAAATGACGTGGGGTCCCCCCTAATTTAATAGCTAGCAAAGGCTAGGCAGACAGCTGGGGGCTGATATTAATAGCCCAGGAAGGGAGCCATGAATATTGGCCCCCTCCCAGGCTAGAAACACCAGCCGTCAGCCGCCCCAGAAATGGCGCATTCATAGGATGCGCCAATTCTGGCACTTAGCCTCGCTCTTCCACGCTGCCCTGGTGCGGTGGCAGGGGGTAATAGGGTTGGGGTTGATGTCAGCTTATAATGCCAGCTGACATCAAGCCCAGGTTAGTAATGGAGAGGCGTCTATAAGACACCCCCATTACTAACCCCATAGTCAAAGTTAAAAAAAACACAAACACCCAGAATAAAGTCCTTTAATTGAAATAAAGACACAATCCTTTATTGTTCTAAATTAAACCATACTTACCATCACTCCCATTCCAGCTGAAGCCAACGATCTCCTGCAATAAAAGAAAAATAATAAAGCAACCTCATCCTTACCTTTCCATGGTTCCCACGACAGCTTCAGCTCTGCTACATCGAGATGACAGGCTGGACCGCAGCAGAACGCTGCCATCCAGCCTGTCATCCCGCAGACACTGAGAAGCGCAGGTTGCTTGCGCTGCTCAGCGTCTCTCTGTGACGACATCCAGATGAGCCGAGTTCATGTCCAATGAACTCGGCTCACCTCATGCACGTCACTGACAGCGTGGGAAAATTCTCACGCTGAAGCGCTGATTGCAGGAGAATTTTCCCACGCTGTCAGTGACGTGCAGGAGGTGAGCTGAGTTCATTGGACATGAGCTCACCTCATGCACATCACTGACAGCGTGGGAGAATTCTCCTGCACTCAGCACTTCAGCGTGAGAATTTTCCCACGCTGTCAGTGACGTGCATGAGGTGAGCCGAGTTCATTGGACATGACCTCGGCTCATCTGGATGCCGTCACAGCGAGACAGTGAGGAGCGCAAGCATGCCTGCGCTTCTCAGTGTCTGCGGGATGACAGACTGGATGGCAGCGTTCTGCTGCGGTCCAGCCAGTCATCTCGATGTAGCAGAGCTGAAGCTGTCGTGGGAACCATGGAAAGGTAAGGATGAGGTTGGTTTATTATTTTTCTTTTATTGCAGGAGATCGTTGGCTTCAGCTGGAATGGGTGTGATGGTAAGTATGGTTTAATTTAGAACAATAAAGAATTGTGTCTTTATTTCAATTAAAGGACTTTATTCTGGGTGTTGTGTTTTTTTTAAATACTTTACTAGAAATTCATGGCGGTCATGTCTAATACTGGCGTGACCCCATGAATTTTGGGCTTGGGGCCAGCTGATAATACCAAGCTGGCCCTAACCCCTTTATTACCCAGTGAGCCACCGCACCAGGGCCCTGGATGAGTTGGGTACAGCGCCAGAAGATGGCGCTTCTATGAACGCGCCATTTTCCGGGGTGGCTGCGGACTGCAATTTGTAGCGGGGGGGGGCCCAGAAAGCTTGGGCCTCCCTGCGCTGCGGATTCCAGCCCCCAGCTGCCTAGTTGTACCTGGATGGACACAAAAATAGGGCGAAGCCCCACGTACTTTTTTTTTAATTATTTCATGAAATTCATGAAATAATTAAGAAAAAAAGGCCTTCCCTATATTGTTGTGTCCGGCCAGGTACAAATAGGCAGCTGGTGGTTGGGGGCAGCCCGTTCCTGCCTGCTGTACCTGGCTGGACACAAATATAGTGCGAAGCCCCACTTCAATTTTTTTAAATTATTTCAGGAAATTCATGAAATAATTAAAAAAAAAATTGACGTGGGGCTTCGCACTATATTTGTGTCCAGCCAGGTACAGCAGGCAGGAACGGGCTGCCCCCAACCACCAGCTGCCTATTTGTACCTGGCCGGACACAACAATATAGGGAAGCCCTTTTTTTCTTAATTATTTCATGAAATAATTTAAAGAAAATTGACGTGGGGCTTCGCCCTGTTTTTGTGTCCAGCCAGGTACAACTAGGCAGCTGGGGGCTGGAATCCGCAACGCAGGGAGGCCCAAGCTTTCTGGGCCACCCCCGCTGCAAATTGCAGTCCGCAGCCACCCCGGAAAATGGCGCGTTCATAGAAGCGCCATCTTCTGGCGCTGTACCCAACTCATCCAGGGCCCTGATGCGGTGGCTCACTGGGTAATAAAGGGGTTAGGGCCAGCTTGGCATTATCAGCTTGCCCTAAGCCCGAAATTCATGGGGTCACGCCAATATTAGACATGACCACCATGAATTTCTAGTAAAGTATTTAAAAAAAACACAACACCCAGAAAAAAGTCCTTTAATTGAAATAAACACACAATTCTTTATTGTTCTAAATTAAACCATACTTACCATCACGCCCATTCCAGCTGAAGCCAACGATCTCCTGAAATAAAAGAAAAATAATAAAGCAACATCATCCTTACCTTTCCATGGTTCCCATGACAGCTTCAGCTCTGCTACATCGAGATGACAGGCTGGACCGCAGCAGAACGCTGCCATCCAGCCTGTCATCCCGCAGACACTGAGAAGCGCAGGCTTGCCTATGTGTGAAGCTCTATTCTTTCGGTTCTAAATTGTCGGGTACAGGTGTATGCCGCTGCTGAATTGCCGGCTTTTCATGTTTCACTGTTGGCACTGTTCCCATCGATTTGGGCAATCACTGTAATGCCACAAGCACAATGGCTGTGGCATTACAGTGAGTGGCAGACAATCCCTGCATGATTGGTGCTCTAAATAGCGCCAGACATGCAGGACACGCTTTTGGTGCACGAACAGTTATCGAACATAACCTCGAACAGCCGAATTTTTTGCAAATCGTTCGGGTTCGTCGAACAACTCGAACACCGCCCAAAACAGCTCGAATTTGAGATTGGCGAACAGTTCTAGTCGAACACCGCTCATCTCTAGTGTTCAGCACTCAAACCGTAACAGAACCACAGTATCTGCTGGTAACATCAATTTTGCGGAATCATTTCACCACTTTTTTAGCCCATCCTTTGCAAGGCCACAGGAGACAAGAAGTCTGACACATAGTCAACGCCTAGAGACGATGGTACAGGAGTATCTCCAAGTAAACATTGAAGCCACGACTGTGTCACTGGACCCTTGCTCTTTTTGGGCTTCCAATCTGGATAAATGGCCGGAGCTAGCCACTTACGCCTTGGAGATCTTGTCATGCCCCGCAGCCAGCGTTCTGTCTGAACGTGTGTTCAGCGCTGCTGGTGGTGTGTTGACAGATAAGCGCACGCGGCTCTCCACTGATAATGTAGACAGACTCACGTTCATAAAGATGAACAAATCATGGATCCGAAACGACTTTTCTACCCCTGTGTCATCCTGGGGAGAGTAAAAGCTTGATGATTGGTTAAAATCACCCTACCAACCGTTTTAAGCTTTCAAATTACTAATCATGTTTATCTGTATCTTGACTGGAAAATAATTTGGGCTTTGTAGCAGTGTGCAGCACTGATCCTATTAGGCCATCTATAATAAGCTTCACCAGATTTAAAATTAAAAATAATTTTTAGCTGCATCTAGCCCGGAAAATAATTTTGGGGCTCCGAGATGCGCAAGACACATAAGTGCCTTCTTGCTGCACTACCTGCAGCATGACCCTCATATTGTCAGAATTCGAAGTAATCATGACTACTGGGTTGCCACGCTCTTAGATCCCCCAAACTTTTCGATCAACCTTTTCATTTTAATAAAGACCAAAAAAATGGTCATTTTTGAAATTATAAGCATTAGCAGGTTGTTAGAAACTGAAATCAAACAGTTTTCAACTCAAAACTTTATTCTAGGTGATGTTACATTTTCACATAGGACCCCTTGTTCGAAAGGAGCTTCTGAACTCTCTCGTCCATTGAATTTGTCAGGTTTTGGATGGTTTCTGCTTCAATTGTTTTGCATGAGGACAGAATACCCTCCCAGAGCTGTTGCTTAGATGTGAACTGCCTCCCGCCATCATAGACACTCCTTTTAATGATGCTCCAAAGGTTCTGAATGGGGTAGAGGTCAGGGGAGCATGGGGGTCACACCATAAGTTTGTCCCCTTTTATGCCCATATCAGCCAGAGATGCAGATGTTTTATGTGCAGCATGAGATGGTGCATTATCATGCAGAAAAATGATCTTGCTGTGAAATACACGGTTCTTCTTCTTGAACCATGGCAGGAAGTGCTGTTTGAGAAAATCCACATACATTATGGAGTTCATCTTTAGCGCCTTCAGGGATCCTAAAGGGGCCGACAATCTCTCTCCCCATGATTCCAGCCCAAAACATTACTCCACCTCCTCCTTGTTGGCGCTGTAGCAGTGTTTGCGTGGGGTGTCCATCAACCAGCCATCCTCCACTCCATTCATCTGGACCATCGAGCGCTGCACGGCACTCATCCGTGAACAAAACAGTTTTGAAATCAGTCTTCATGTAATGTTTGGCCCACTGGAGCCGTTTCTGCTTGTGTGAAGTGGATAGAGGAGGTCGACAGGATGGCATATGCACAGCTGCAAACCTCTGAAGGACCCTGCATCTTGTTGTTCGGGGGACGTTGGAGGCACAAGCAGCTTCAAAAACTTGTCTGCTGCTATGACAAGGCTTTTTTGCCGCTGCTGTTTCAACCTGACGTAATTGCCTGTAGGAAAAAGTCCTCAATTTGCCCTTATCAGCACGCACACGTGTGTACTGTGAATCAGCTACATACTTCTTGATTGCCAAGACACTTCATCCTGATCATCCTGATCATCGCACAATGTTGATTGTAGTCATGCCTTGACCTAAACACTCCACAATTTGTTGCTTCTCAGCAGCCGACACATCCTTTTTCTTTCCCATTTTGGCAGAAAATGTAGGCTGCTTAATAATGTGAGAGAGCCTTCTTAAGTAGTCTTGCCTTTCATTGGACACACCTGCCAAACTAATTAGCACAGGTGTCTGCAATTGCTTACAGTGATATAAAGAGCCCTGACACACATCACCATCAATGAGTTTAACTGACAAACAAACAAATTCTTCCCTTATCACTCCTAAACACTTTTTGCATAATAATTTGGAACGCGGTGTACATGTGCTTTTCCACAAAACACCAGTGGTTCACGTAGTGAATCTTACAGTTCTAACTTGCCAACCGTGGTCTGTATGGAATTGTTCAATAAAGGGCCCAAAATTAAGATAACATAGATGGGAGAGGTCTCTATGAATAGGAATTCCTAAGTATTTGATACCCTGTGAGGGCCAGGCAAAGGGAAAGTTGGACTGGATGGAATCCTATATGGATTTAGGGAGGGAGACATCGAGGGCCTCAGACTTCGCTGCATTGATTTTAAAATTTTACCATGTAACAAAGTGATCTATTTCAGCCATAACAGCAGGGATGGATATATGTGATTGAGTGATATATACTAGGACATCATCAGCAAATAGAGAGCACTTGTACTCGGTGCCTCCCACCTCAATCCACCTAATATTGGGGTTATGGCGAATTGATGAGAGCAGGTGCTCCGTCACTAGGATGTATAAGAGAGGGGACAGAGGACATCCCTGCCTTGTGATTGTGAAAGGTGATGAAAATGTTCTGACGCACCCCCTGGGCCTTGGGACACCCGGAGCCGGACCCTTATTGGTGGATGCTGGTGGTTGTAGTCTTCGTGGCGGCGATCCTGTTCCGTGGCTCAGGGCGGTCAAACCAGTGGCGGAACTATTTATGTGGTTTTGATGTTTAAATGTCCGACTACGCCACCCGTGGATTGCGGTCAGAGTGAACCGCCGCTACAGGGCAGACCGCTAAGGCTGGTGTTGTGGGTGCAGCAGAGCGTAGCATAACTCCCCACGGGAGGAGTATAGCCTCAGGGCAGTGTATGCGGAGGATGGGGGTGATGGTGCAGGGCAGCAGCAGTAACGACACGGAGTCAGTGATGCAGTTCAGGGCCTTTACTCACAGTTCTTATTATCCAGACCACGTCTGCAGGTAACGGCTGCCCACGTCGTACTGTGCTCACCAGGTGAGGGGCTCAGACAACTCCCAGATAACTTTGGAGCGCTTCACAGGACCCCCTTTGTGTGTCCTTTGTCTGGCCTTTCTTACCAACACTTCTGTCCGGCTGCCTCGGGCCTCCTCTTGGTAAACTTGGCGCCAGTTTCCCTGACCCTATGTGGTGCCTTCCTAGCGGGTGGAGCAAGGGGCTGCGCCACATAAAATGTCAGAGCCTCCGGTTTCTAGCTGAGGGTCGTTTCCTGCCTCCACTAGTTCGGGGACCGGTCTCCCCCTTTGGCCTGACCCCTCCACGCAGGTGGATTCGGGCGTGCGGTGGCGACTCGCCCGTCCGCACCCCTGGGATCCCTTCATTCCTCGTTCCTGGAGCCTTCTCCGCTCCTCTTCCTTCCTTCTCCCTCTTGCAGGCCTGGGCCTCTGTTACTAGGCCCGCCTCCGGAGCAGAGCTCATGCAGAGCCCCTGCTCCCTGCCACTTCTGCTCAGACTTCTCTGCACTGAACTAAGATGGCGCCCACCTTTTATACTCCCTTCTCAATGCACCCAGGAACTGCTTCCTCCCTGCTCCTGCACTGCAGGGTTCCCCTTCCTCAGTGTTCCCTCCCCCCACTCCAGCCAGGGACAGGGACTGTCGTGCCCATCTCAGGGGCATATTGGTCGCCCTGCCCCACGGCAATGTGGTGTAATGCATGCAGGTGTCGGGTCCTGATCCACACTCCATTCTTATCTGAGAGTGAGATATCACACCTCTGGGTGAGGTGCAATACGTCTGTAGCAACCGAGCCCTCGGTGCTACAGTTCCATTTATCTTCAGCCTAGGTGACGTATTGCGATACAGGGCCGTGATTTTGGCTATAAAAGGGTCCCCTAGACCCCTACCCCAAGCTTTTTAAGAGAATCATATATGGCGTGCCAGGAGACTCTATGGAATGCTTTCTCAGCATCCAACGAGAGTATCTACTTACAAATTTTTAACTGCATCTAGCCCAGGAAATACTTTGTGCCTAGTAGCAGTGTCTGCTAGTCAGCGGATTATCCCGGCTGTTAAGCAAGCTACACCACCTGTAGTTTGGACACTTAATTTTTTCAAAGGAAATGCTTCGGGACCACGGGATACTTAGTGAAGAGCATCAGGAGGCACCCCAAGGCATAGGGGCTGGGACTGGCACTAGGATGCCTTGCGGTGGACAGCCCAGCTCGATCCTTATAAAAGCTTTTTAACTGCAGCAGCTTTAGTGGACGCTACTGGAGCTGGAATTACGAATTATCAGGCAGGTCTGTGCTCTTAAATAGTGTTGAGCCACCCCCGTAGTGTTCGAGTTCGGTTCGGTTCGTCGAACACCCGTGTGTTCGCCGAACTGTTCGCCGAACTGTTCGTCGAACACCGTCGAACACCGTTAAAACCAATGGCAGGCAAACAAAAACACATAGAAACACATAGAAAACACCTTCAAAGGTGTCCAAAACCTGACAAACTGCTCAGAAGACACAACTAACACATGGAAAAGTGACAAGTACATATAGTCATGCGAAAAGAAAAGAGGTGGAGGAGTAAAAAGAGGGGGAGACACAGATATAGGCATGTCATGCCCTTCTAAAACCAAAAGAGTGCGAAGCCGACATGGCCAGTCGGTTCCTGCCCGTGCGACCTCCGTGTTGCCGGCTTTGTGCCAGAGCTGCGGTGGACCCTGACGGCCAGCACCCCTCTCCCAATCTGGTGCCTGTCCGCTGGTGGGTCGAGCGAGCCCCCCTGTGGTGGAGGCAGGTCTAAGCTTTTCAATTTAAATTGTCTCTCTAATTTGAATGAATACACTTTAAATCCTTTTACAAGGATCTATTGGAGCGCAAGTCTCATGCCAGCAGCCGCGTAATTCCAGCTCCAGTAACGTCCACTAAAGCTGCTGCAGTTTAAAAGCTTTTATAAGGATCGAGCTCGGCGGTCCACCGCAAGGCGTCCTACCGCCAGTCCCAGCCCCTATGCCTTGGGGTGCATCCTGATGCTCTTCACTGAGTATCCCGGGGTCCCGAAGCATTTCCTTTGAAAAAATTAAGTGTCCAAACTACAGGTGGTGTAGCTTGCTTAACAGCTGGGATAATCCGCTGACTAGCAGACACTGCTACTAGGCACAAAGTATTTCCTGGGCTAGATGCAGTTAAAAATTTGTAATTAAATACTCTCGATGGATGCTGAGAAAGCATTCCATAGAGTCTCCTGGCACGCCATATATTATTCTCTTAAAAAGCTTGGGGTAGGGGTCTAGGGGACCCTTTTATAGCCAAAATCACGGGCCTGTATCGCAATACGTCACCTAGGCTGAAGATAAATGGAATTGTAGCATTCCGAGGGCTCGGTTGCTACAGAGGTATTGCACCTCACCCAGAGGTGTGATATCTCACTCTCAGGTAAGGATGGAGTGTGGATCAGGACCCTGACACCTGCATGCATTACACCACATTGCCGTGGGGCAGGGTGACCAATATGCCCCTGAGATGGGCATGACAGTCCCTGTCCCTGGCTGGAGTGGGGGGAGGGAACACCGAGGAAGCGGAACCCTGTAGTGCAGGAGCAGGGAGGAAGCAGTTCCTGGGTGCATTGAGAAGGGAGTATAAAAGGTGGGCACCATCTTAGTTCAGTGCAGAGAAGTCTGAGCAGAAGTGACAGGGAGCAGGGGCACTGCATGAGCTCTGCTCCGGAGGCGGGCCTAGTAACAGAGGCCAAGGCTTGGAAGAGGGAGAAGGAAGGAAGAGGAGCGGAGAAGGCTCCAGGAATGAGGAACAAAGGGATCCCAGGGGTGCGGACGGGCGAGTCGCCACTGCACGCCCGAATCCACCTGCGTGGAGGGGTCAGGCCAAATGGGGAGAACGGTCCCCGAAACTAGTGGAGGCGGGAAACAACCCTCAGCTAGAAACCGGAGGCTGTGTCATTTTATGTGGTGCAGCCCCTCGCTACACCCACTAGGAAGGCACCACATAGGGTCAGGGAAACTGGTGCCAGGTTTACCAAGAGGAGGCCCGAGGCAGCTGGACAGAAGCATTGGTAAGAAAGGCCAGACAAAGGACACACAAAGGGGGTCCTGTGAAGCGCTCCAAACTTATGTTGGAGTTGTCTGAGCCCCTCACCTGGTGAGCACAGTACGACGTGGGCAGCCGTTACCTGCAGAACTGGTATGGATATTAAGAACTGTGAGTAAAGGCCCTGGACTGCATCACTGACTCCGTGTCGTTACTGCTGCTGCCCTGCACCATCACCCCCATCCTCCGCATACACTGCCCTGAGGTTATACTCCTCCCATGGGGAGTTATACTACTCTCTGCTGCACCCACAACACCAGCCTCAGTGGTCTGCCCTGCAGCGGCGGTTCACTCTGACCGCAATCCACGGGTGGCGTAGTCGGACATTTAAACATCAAAACCACATAAATAGTTCCGCCACTGGTTTGACTGCCCTGAGCCACGTAACCGGGTCGCCGCCACGGAGACTACAACCACCAGAATCCACCAAAAAGGGTCCGGCTCCAGGTGTCCCAAGGCCCAGGGGGCGCGTCAGAACATTTTCATCTCCTTTCATAATCACCAATGGGACAAGGCAGGGATGTCCTCTGTCCCCTCTCTTATACATCCTAGTGACGAAGCACCTGCTCTCATCAATTCGCCATAACCCCAATATTAGGTGGATTGAGGTGGGAGATACAGAGTACAAGTGCTCTGCATTTGCTGATGATGTCCTAGTATATATCACTCAATCACATATATCCATCCCTGCTGTTATGGCTGAAATAGATCACTTTGTTACATGGTCAAATTTTAAAATCAATGCAGCGAAGTCTGAGGCCCTCGATGTCTCCCTCCCCAAATCCATACAGGATTCCATCCAGTCCAACTTTCCCTTTGCCTGGCCCTCACAGGGTATCAAACACTTAGGAATTCCTATTCATAGAGACCTCTCCCGTCTATGTTATCTTAATTTTGGGCCCTTTATTGAACAACTCCATACAGACCACGGTTGGCAAGTTAGAACTGTAAGATTCACTACGTGAACCACTGGTGTTTTGTGGAAAAGCACATGTACACTGTGCTCCAAATTATTATGCAAAAAGTGTTTAGGAGTGATAAGGGAAGAATTTGTTTGTTTGTCAGTTAAACTCATTGATGGTGATGTGTGTCAGGGCTCTTTATATCACTGTAAGCAATTGCAGACACCTGTGCTAATTAGTTTGGCAGGTGTGTCCAATGAAAGGCAAGACTACTTGAGAAGGCTGTCCCACAATATTAAGCAGCCTACATTTTCTGCCAAAATGGGAAAGAAAAAGGATGTGTCGGCTGCTGAGAAGCAACAAATTGTGGAGTGTTTAGGTCAAGGCATGACTACAATCAACATTGCCAAGACACTTCATCCTGATCATCGCAAGAAGTATGTAGCTGATTCACAGTACACACGTGTGCGTGCTGATAAGGGAAAATTGAGGACTCTTTCCTCCAGGCAATTACGTCAGGTTAAAAGAGCAGCGGCAAAAAAGCCTTGTCATAGCAGCAGACAAGTTTTTGAAGGTGCTGGTGCCTCCAACGTCCCGCGAACAACAAGATGCAGGGTCCTTCAGAGGTTTGCAGCTGTGGGTAAGCCATCCTGTCGACCTCCTCTATCCACTGTACACAAGCAGAAACCGCTCCAGTGGGCCAAACAATACATGAAGACTGACTTCAAAACTGTTTTGTTCACCGATGAGTGTCGTGCAATGCTCGATGGTCCAGATGGATGGAGTGGAGGATGGCTGGTTGATGGACACCCCACGCAAACACGGCTATGGCGCCAACAAGGAGGAGGTGGAGTAATGTTTTGGGCTGGAATCATGGGGAGAGAGATTGTCGGCCCCTTTAGGATCCCTGAAGGGGTAAAGATGAACTTCATAATGTATGGGGAGTTTCTCAAACAGCACTTCATGCCATGGTTCAAGAAGAAGAACCGTGTATTCCGCAGCAAGATCATTTTCATGCATGATAATGCACCGTCTCATGCTGCACATAACACATCTGCATCTCTGGCTGATATGGGCATAAAAGAGGACAAACTTATGGTGTGACCCCCATGCTCCCCTAACCTCAGCCCCATTCAGAACCTCTGGAGCATCATCAAAAGGAGTGTCTATGATGGCGGGAGGCAGTTCACATTTAAGCAACAGCTCTGGGAGGGTATTCTGTCCTCATGCAAAACAATTGAAGCAGAAACCATCCAAAACCTGACAAATTCAATGGACGAGACAGTTCAGAAGCTCCTTTCGAACAAGGGGTCCTATGTGCAAATGTAGCATCACCTAGAATAAAGTTTTGAGTTGAAAACTGTTTGATTTCAGTTTCTAATAACCTGCTAATGCTTATAATTTCAAAAATGACCATTTTTTTGTTCTTTATTAAAATGAAAAGGTTGATCGAAGAGAGTGGGGGATCTAAGAGTGTGGCAACCCAGTAGTCAGGATTACTTCGAATTCTGACAATCTGAGGGTCATGTTCCAGGTAGTGCAGCAAGAAGGCACTCATGAGTCTTGCGCATCTAGGAGACCCAAAACTATTTTCCGGGCTAGATGCAGCTAAAAATTATTATTAATTTTAAATCTGGTGGAGCTTAGAATAGATGGCCTAATAGAATCAGTACTGCACACTGCTACAAAGCCCAAATTATTTTCCAGCCAAGATACAGATACACAAGATTAGTAATTTTAAATCTGGTGGAGCTTAGTATAGATGGCCTAATAGAATCAGTACTGCACACTGCTACAAAGCCCAAATTATTTTCCAGCCAAGATACTGATAAACATGATTAGTAATTTTAAATCTGGTGGAGCTTAGTATAGATGGCCTAATAAAGTCAGTACTGCACACTGCTACAAAGCCCAAATTATTTTCCACCCAAGATACAGATAAACATGATTAGTAATTTTAAAGCTTAAAACGGTTGGTGAGGTGATTTTAACAAATCATCAAGCTTTTACTCTCCCCAGGATGACACAGGGGTAGAAAATTCGTTTCGGATCCATAATTTGTTCATCTTTATGAACGTGAGTCTGTCTACATTATCAGTGGAGAGCCGCGTGCGCTTATCTGTCAGCACACCACCAGCAGCGCTGAACACACGTTCAGACAGAACGCTGGCTGCAGGGCATGACAAGATCTCCAAGGCGTAAGTGGTGAGCTCCGGCCATTTATCCTGATTGGAAGCCCAAAAAGAGCAAGGGTCTAGTGACACAGTCATGGCTTCAATGTTTACTTGGAGATACTCCTGTACCATCGTCTCTAGGCGTTGACTATGTGTCAGACTTCTTGTCTACTGTGGCCTTGCAAAGGATGGGCTAAAAAAGTGGTGAAATGATTCCGCAAAATTGATGTTACCAGCAGATACTGTGTTTCTGTTACGGTTTGAGTGCTGAATACTCGACGGTCCCACGGTTGGCAAGTTGGAACTGTGAGATTCACTACGTGCACCACTGGTGTTTTGTGGAAAAGCACATGTAAGATTCTGCAACAGTCTCTGCTGATACTCCTGCATGCGTGCATCCCTTTCTATGGCAGGAATAATTTCTGCAAATTTACTTTTGTACCGGGGATCTAACAGTGTGGCAACCCAGTAGTCAGGATTATTTCTAATTCTCACAATTCGAGGGTCATGTTGCAGGTAGTGCAGCAAGAAGGCACTCATGTGTCTTGCGCATCCAGGAGCACCAAGTCCCTGTTGTGTTGGTGGCGAGGTAACAATCATGCTTCCTTCCTCTGTCCTCTCTCCCCAACCTCGCACAACAGAAATGTGATCAAGGTCTCCCTCATCTGTTGGGTCTTCCATCAGTTCGTCCTCCACTTCTTCCTGGGCTCCTGCACCTTCCTCACTAGTTTGGCTGCTACCATGCGCCCTGGTAAAACCATCTCCCCCACCCTCACATGCCTGCCGCCTTGGAGCTGCCGACCGTCTGGACCTTGCAGATGTTAGCCCTTCCGCATACAACTCCTCCTCCTCTACTTCCTCCACCTCCTCTTGTGTCACCACCTGACTCTGAATTCTGTTTAACATGTGCTCCAGCATATAAATCACCGGGATAGTCATGCTGATAATGGCATCGTCAGCACTAAACATCTTCGTCGCCATTTCAAAACTGTGCAGAAGGGTGCATAGGTCCCTGATCTAAGACCACTCCTCCAGCGTGATTTGCCCCACCTCTGGATCTCGTTGGCCCAGGCTATACGTCAGAACGTATTGCACCAGGGCTTGTCGGTGCTGCCACAGTCGCTGCAACATGTGCAGAGTTGAATTCCACCGGGTAGGCACATCGCATTTTAGCCAGTGAAGCTGCGGGATGCGAACGGTGGAAGTGAGCACACAGCGACCGTGCCCTCTGCAGAAGGCCGTCTTGTCCGGGATAGTGGGCTAAATTTTCTGGACAACCAGGTTCAACACGTGAGCCATACAAGGCACATGTGTGACATTGCCCCGGCGAAGAGCCGCACCAAGGTTTGCAGCATTGTCGCACACGGCCTTCCCTGGTTTCAGGTCCAATGGAGACAACCATTCATGAAACTGGTTCTCCAGAGCTGATCACAACTCCTAGGCTGTGTGACTCACATTTCCCAGACATTTCAAAGTAAAAACTGCCTGATGACATTGAGCCCTGCTGCCAGCATAGTAAGGAGGTGTGCAGGATCCCTTCTGCGCAGTTAGAAAGCTTGTGGCATGACCAGACAGGCTTTGGGTGCAGGTGGAGGACCGAGAGGAGGTTGAGGAGGCAGAAGCAGTGGAGGAACTTTGACATAAAGAGGACTGACGCACAACTCGTGGGGACTGCAAGACTTGGACAGCAGCCCCTTGTCCTGATGTCACCATAGTTACCCAGTGCCCAGTCAGCGACATGCAACGCCCCTGTCCATGCCTATTCGTCCAAGTGTCTGTGGTGAAATGCACCCTGTCACACACAGAGTTTCTCAAAGAAGCGGTGATGTTGTGTGCGACATGCTGGTGGAGCGCAGGCACACCTTTCTTTGAGTAGTAGTGCCGACTGGGCATCTGGTACTGGGGCACTGCGACGGACATGAGGTCTCGAAAATCCTCTGTGTCCACCAGGCGGAAAGGAAGCATTTCTGTAGCCAAGAGCTTGCAGATGGTGAAATTCAACCTCTTAGCTTTCTCATGGCTAGGAGGAAATGGTCTTTTACTTGTCCACATCTGAGGGACCGAGGGCTGGCTGTTGTGCTTAGACGGGGTTGAGAAGGGTGTCCCTGGCAAACTGCCGGTCTGTGAGGAAGATGCAGGTGGACATATTAGATTGCCTTGATCCACAGGTGGTGCTATCGATGTCGGACAGCGCTCAACACCAGCTGGTGTTACCACTTCCAAAGAAAATGATGACCTGCCAATCACTCTGGCTGTTGCGGGTAAAGAGGTGGCAGGTCTGCATCCCAAAACAGGTGTGACTGCTGTCCCCCCAGTCACAGAGGATGAAGAGGCCGCAGAAGCACAAGATGGGGCAGACGGTGGTTGGCCACACCGGCTAGGCCGCATTGTAGCACAGTGAGCTTCCCACTGCAACTTATGCTTCATATCCATGTGCCGGTTCATGCATGAAGTACCCAAACTATGTATATTTTGGCCTCTACTTAGCTTTTGCTGACAAATGTTACAGAAAACACGAGTTGGGTCATCTTTATCGATCTGATAAAATGCCCAGGCTATGCAAGGCTTAGCACCCATGCGACCTGAAGAGCCACCACGACTTGTGGTCAGAGGCAGAGTTGTGTTTGAGGATGCAGTTGTTGACGTGCTTCCAGTACTATGTCTCTGTCCAGGAAGGCGCAACCTGACCTCGTCGTCACTAGCATCCTCCTCCACCTCCTCTGCTGACCTCATCTCTTGGCTGACTGTGGGTTGACAGCAAGTGGGATCTCCAACCTCATCTTCATCACCCTGTGTGTTATCACACCAGTCGTCCTCAGAGCCAACCTGTTCCTGCCCTGACAAAAAACTAAAGCTATCGCTCCAATCAGGTATTTGAGTCTCATCATCATCTTCCTCATTGTCTCCACCAACAGGAGTTACAGTTTGGGAACGAGGGTCTACATTATGGTCAGAACCTTCTGCGTCTGGTCCTGGATCCGACTCATAAAGATTCTGGGCATCAGTGCAGATCATTTCCTCGTCTGGATTCACAGAAGCTCTGGAGCCGACCTCTGATTCCCAGGCTATAGTATGAGTAAACAGCTCTGCAGACTCAACCATCTGTTCTACCCCATAAACAGACGGGCAGCTGGAGACTTGGGAGCTGTGAGGAAGCAAGTGCGATTGGGGTGACACCTCTGAGGACTGGAGTATTTGTGATGTTGAAGTTGAGGTGGAGGAGAGGCCACTTAAAGGAGCACTTAATATCCATTGAAGCACCTGCTGCTTTTGTGCCTCATCTGGAATTTGTAGCAATTGGCGTGGCCGTAAGAAAGGGATCTTATCACATTGTCCGCTAAAAGAAGTAGACATTTTAGTTTGGCTGGAAGATGGTCTTTCTTCTGCAGATGTTACTGTTGCTTTAACACCTACCCCACGAACACAACTTTTTTTCCCCTTCCCAACACGCCTATTCCCCTTTCCACCAGCAGCAGGCCTTTTTCCACTCATTTTGGTGGCTAACTAATTCACAACTCTGGAGTTGTTTGCACAAAAAAACAATGGATGGGAACCGAGCAGAGCTGAGTGGCTAAACTGTGGTATTAGGCCAAATGTCTTGGCTGGGTTAGATGCAGATATAAATTATATTGAATTTGCAACCTGATGGAGGTCAGTATAGATGGACTAATTGACCAAGTCCCACACACTGCTAGAAGCCTAAATATTTTTTCAGAGCTAGATGCAGAAAATAATTAGATTGAATTTGCAACCTGATGGAGGTCAGTATAGATGGACTAAGAGACCAAGTCCCACACACTGCTAGAAGCCTAAATATTTTTTCAGAGCTAGATGCAGAATAAAATTATATTGAATTTGCAACCTGATGGAGGTCAGTATAGATGGACTAATAGACCAAGTACCACACACTGCTAGAAGCCTAAATATTTTCAGAGCTAGCTGCAGAAAAAAATTATATTGAATTTACAACCTGATGGAGGTCAGTATAGATGGACTAATAGACCAAGTCCCACACACTGCTACAAGCTGAAATATTTAGTCAGAGCTAGATGCAGAAAAAAATTAGATTGAATTTGCAACCTGATGGAGGTCAGTATAGATGGACTAATATACCAAGTTACACACACTGCTGGAAGCCTAAATATTTTCAGAGCTATATGCAGAAAAAAAATTATATTGAATTTCCAACCTGATGGAGGTCAGTATAGATGGACTAATAGACCAAGTCCCACACACTGCTAGAAGCCTAAATATTTTCAGAGCTAGATGCAGAAAAAAATTAGATTGAATTTGCAACCTGATGGAGGTCAGTATAGATGGACTAATAGACCAAGTCCCACACATTGCTAGAAGCCTAAATATTTTTTCAGAGCTAGATGAAGAAAAAAATTAGGTTGAATTTGCAACCTGATGGAGGTCAGTATAGATGGACTAATAGACCAAGTCCCACACACTGCTAGAAGCCTAAATATTTTCTCAGAGCTAGATGCAGATAAAAATTATTTTTAATTTGCAACCTGGTGGAGGTTAGGATAGATGGACTAATAGAACAAGTCCCATACACTGCTACAAGCTGAAATATTTTTTCTGAGCTAGATGCATAAAAAAATTAGATTGAATTTGCAAACTGATGGAGGTCAGCATAGATGGACTAATAGACCAAGTCCCACACACTGCTAGAAGCATAAATACTTTCAGAGCTAGATGCAGAAAAAAATTAGATTGAATTTGCAACCTGATGGATGTCATTATAAATGGACTAATAGATCAAGTCCCACACACTGCTAGAAGCCTAAATATTTTCTCAGAGCTAGATGCAGATAAAAATTATTTTTAATTTGCAACCTGGTGGAGGTTAGGATAGATGGACTAATAGAACAAGTCCCATACACTGCTACAAGCTGAAATATTTTTTCTGAGCTAGATGCATAAAAAAATTAGATTGAATTTGCAAACTGATGGAGGTCAGCATAGATGGACTAATAGACCAAGTCCCACACACTGCTAGAAGCATAAATACTTTCAGAGCTAGATGCAGAAAAAAATTAGATTGAATTTGCAACCTGATGGATGTCATTATAAATGGACTAATAGACCAAGTCCCACACACTGCTAGAAGCCTAAATATTTTCAGAGCTAGATGCAGAAAATAATTAGATTGAATTTGCAACCTGATGGAGGTCAGTATAGATGGACTAATAGACCAAGTCCCACACACTGCTAGAAGCCTAAATATTTTTTCAGAGCTAGATGCAGAAAAAAATTATATTGAATTTGCAACCTGATGGAGGTCAGTGTAGATGGACTAATAGAAGAAGTCCCACACACTGCTACTAGCTGAAATATTTTTTCAGAGCTAGATGCAGAAAAAAATTTGATTGAATTTGCAAACTGATGGAGGTCAGTATAGATGGACTAATAGACCAAGTCACACACACTGCTAGAAGCCTAAATATTTTCAGAGCTAGATGCAGAAAAAAATTATATTGAATTTCCAACTTGATGGAGGTCAGTATAGATGGACTAATAGAGGAAGTCCCACACACTGCTAGAAGCTGAAATATTTTCAGAGCTAGATGCAGAAAAAAATTAGATTGAATTTGCAACCTGATGGAGGTCAGTATAGATGGACTAATAGACCAAGTCCCAAACACTGCTAGAAGCCTAAATATTTTCAGAGCTAGATGCAGAAAAAAATTAGATTGAATTTGCAACCTGATGGAGGTCAGTATAGATGGACTAATAGACCAAGTACCACACACTGCTAGAAGCCTAAATATTTTCAGAGCTAGCTGCAGAAAAAAATTATATTGAATTTGCAACCTGATGGAGGTCAGTATAGATGGACTAATAGACCAAGTCCCACACACTGCTACAAGCTGAAATATTTAGTCAGAGCTAGATGCAGAAAAAAATTAGATTGAATTTGCAACCTGATGGAGGTCAGTATAGATGGACTAATAGACCAAGTCCCACACACTGCTAGAAGCATAAATACTTTCAGAGCTAGATGCAGAAAAAAATTAGATTGAATTTGCAACCTGATGGAGGTCAGTATAAATGGACTAATAGACCAAGTCCCACACACTGCTAGAAGCCTAAATATTTTCAGAGCTAGATGCAGAGCAAAATTAGATTGAATTTGCAACCTGATGGAGGTCAGTATAGATGGACTAATAGACCAAGTCCCACACACTGCTAGAAGCCTAAATATTTTTTCAGAGCTAGATGCAGAAAACAATTATATTGAATTTGCAACCTGATGGAGGTCAGTATAGATGGACTAATAGAAGAAGTCCCACACACTGCTACTAGCTGAAATATTTTTTCAGAGCTAGATGCAGAAAAAAATTATATTGAATTTGCACCCTGATGGAGGTCAGTATAGAAGGACTAATAGACCAAGTCCCACACACTGCTACAAGCTGAAATATTTTTTCAGAGCTAGATGCAGAAAAAAATTTGATTGAATTTGCAACCTGATGGAGGTCAGTATAGATGGACTAATAGACCAAGTCACACACACTGCTAGAAGCCTAAATATTTTCTCAGAGCTAGATGCAGATAAAAATTATTTTTAATTTGCAACCTGGTGGAGGTTAGGATAGATGGACTAATAGAACAAGTCCCATACACTGCTACAAGCTGAAATATTTTTTCTGAGCTAGATGCAGAAAAAAATTATATTGAATTTGCAACCTGATGGAGGTCAGTATAGATGGACTAATAGACCAAGTCACACACACTGCTAGAAGCCTAAATATTTTCAGAGGTAGATGCAGAAAAAAATTATATTGAATTTCCAACCTGATGGAGGTCAGTATAGATGGACTAATAGAGGAAGTCCCACACACTGCTACAAGCTGAAATATTTTTTCAGAGCTAAATGCAAAAAAAATTTGATTGAATTTGCAACCTGATGGAGGTCAGTATAGATGGACTAATAGACCAAGTCCCACACACTGCTAGAAGCTGAAATATTTTTTCAGGGATAGATGCAGAAAAAAATTATATTGAATTTGCAACCTGATGGAGGTCAGTATAGAAGGACTAATAGACCAAGTCCCACACACTGCAACAAGCTGAAATATTTTCAGAGCTAGATGCAGAAAAAAATTAGATTGAATTTGCAACCTGATGGAGGTCAGTATAGATGGACTAATAGACCAAGTCCCACACATTGCTAGAAGCCTAAATATTTTTTCAGAGCTAGATGAAGAAAAAAATTAGATTGAATTTGCAACCTGATGGAGGTCAGTATAGATGGACTAATAGACCAAGTCCCACACACTGCTACAAGCCTAAATATTTTCTCAGAGCTAGATGCAGATAAAATTTTTTTTTAATTTGCAACCTGGTGGAGGTTAGGATAGATGCACTAATAGAACAAGTCCCATACACTGCTACAAGCTGAAATATTTTTTCTGAGCTAGATGCATAAAAAAATTAGATTGAATTTGCAACCTGATGGAGGTCAGTATTGATGGACTAATAGACCAAGTCCCACACACTGCTAGAAGCCTAAATATTTTCAGAGCTAGATGCAGAAAAAAATTAGATTGAATTTGCAACCTGATGGAGGTCAGTATAGATGGACTAATAGTCCAAGTCCCACACACTGCTAGAAGCCTAAATATTTTTTCAGAGCTAGATGCAGAAAAAAATTAGATTGAATTTGCAACCTGATTGAGGTCAGTATAGATGGACTAATCGACCAAGTCCCACACAATGCTAGAAGCCTAAATATTTTCTCAGAGCTAGATGCAGATAAAAATTATTTTTAATTTGCAACCTGGTGGAGGTTAGGATAGATGGACTAATAGAACAAGTCCCATACACTGCTACAAGCTGAAATATTTTTTCTGAGCTAGATGCATAAAAAAATTATATTGAATTTGCAACCTGATGGAGGTCAGTATAGATGGACTAATAGAACAAGTCCCACACGCTGCTACAAACTGAAATGTTTTTTCAGAGCTAGATGCAGAAAAAAAATATATTGAATTTGCAACCTGATGGAGGTCAGTATAGATGGACTAATAGACCAAGTCCCAAACACTGCTAGAAGCCTAAATATTTTCAGAGCTAGATGCAGAAAAAAATTAGATTGAATTTGCAACCTGATGGAGGTCAGTATAGATGGACTAATAGTCCAAGTCCCACACACTGCTAGAAGCCTAAATATTTTTTCAGAGCTAGATGCAGAAAAAAATTATATTGAATTTGCAACCTGGTGGAGGTTAGTATAGATGGACTAATAGAATGATGCTATGCCCAAAAGGTTTTACTTCACTAGGTGCAGTAAAAAAATTTGTATTCTATACACATGTGGTGTAGCTTGCAACACAGATAGGCTACTCCACTGACTAACACACTCTGCAATAGGCCAAAAAGGATTTGCTTTGCTAGATTTAGCCAAATGCTGTGAAAAAATCTTGCACAGCACTGGTACAGACCTGCCTGGCAAAGAGTGATAGAAACTGATATAACCTAGCCCTGAAAAGGACTGCAATTACAATTAGTCTTTACTCCCACAACTTATCTATTTAAGAGCACAGACCTGCCTGATAAAAGTCGTAGGAAATGATGTAACCTAATCCTTAAAAGGACTGCAATCACAACTCTTCCCTACTCCCAAGCTATCTGTAGATTTGTGCGAAAATTGGCTTGAAATTAACAAAGTATAGCGCACACAGCAACAGCGGTGCCGTCTAACACGCAGCTGCAGCAGTGAGAAAATGGTGGTGACGGGGAAAATGGCTGGGTCTTATAGGGCAAGGACATGTGACATACACTGCCAATGACACATGCCCTTGCTTGTGTGAAAAAAAGCAGTTCGCTCCGTGTGTGCGCTGCTGATAGACTGCACCTCCCCACTGTAAATGCGGGAAAGAGAAAAAAAATGGAGATCTTCATTATTCCTGCAGAGATCCATCCCCTGCCCCTCCCCCCGCTCCGATGTACACTCAAACTGCGTATTAACATTAATTTTCAGCATTACTGAGAAAAAATCCAGTTATGATTTTGGCGCACGAACAGTTATCGAACATAACCTCGAACAGCCGAATTTTTTTCAAATCGTTCGTGTTCGCCGAACGGCTCGAACATCGCCCAAAACAGCTCGAATTTGAGATTGGCGAACAGTTCGAGTCGAACACCGCTCATCTCTAGTTAACATACCTCTGGCACAGTTCTCTCTATAGATGAACAGCCGGCTTCTCTCTTTCCACAGTTGCTTGGCTTGTGGAGAAGCGTCCTTCTCCAGGGAGGAACCTTCCTGGGTTATCAGTTCTTTGATACGGCTGACAACCGGGTCGCTGTCCTGGGTCTCCTTCCAACTGTGATGAGGTAAAGGGTTTAGTGTCTTACCACGATATCTCCTGGAGGTGCACTGCTCGTGGACTATCCCATTTCTATGGAAGGCAGGTAGCTCAATCTCCTCAATGTCATCCACTTCTTCTTCAGTATCCGACTGGTGAGGCATTCTGGATAGGGCATCGGCGTTGGCGTTCTTGTGGCCTGCCTGGTACTTGATGGTGAACTGATAGTTTGACAGTCGGGCCATCCAACACTGTTCCATGGCTCCCAAGTTGGCTGCCTTTAGATGTGTCAGTATAGGCTGTGAACGTAGTGGAGGCCAGGTAGTGCTTGAATCGTTCAGTGATGGCCCAGACCAAGGCCAGGAGCTCCAACTTGAAGGAGCTATAGTTTTCTGGATTCCTCTCGGTAGGACGGAGCTTCCTGCTGGCATAGGCAATCACCTTCTCTTTGCCATACTGCTTCTGGCTTAACACAGCTCCTAGTCCCTCGTTGCTGGCATCAGTGTACAGCAGGAATGGTTGGCTGTAGTCAGGGTGGGCCTGGATTTCTTCGCCAGTCAGGATCTCTTTCATCACTGTAAAGGACTCAGCCTGCTCTTTACACCACTGGAAGGGGGGTTTTTGCCTCTGTGGGACTGTCCTACCAGGAGATCTTGCAAAGGCGCTGCCTTCTTGGTGTAGTCCTTTCCAAATCTCCGGTAATACCCGACCAGTCCCAGGAACTGACGTACCTCCTTGAGATTCTTCGGTTCCGGCCATTTCTGGATGGCAGTGACCTTCTCCGGGTCTGGTGCTACTCCTTCTGGACTGATGATGTGCCCCAGGTACTGAACCTTCTGTTTGAGCATCTGGCACTTGGAAGGCTTCAATTTCATCCCATACCGGGACAATGCTTCAAATACCTCCGCCAGGAGCTTCAAATGGTTCTCATACGTCTTGGAGTACACTATCACGTCATCCAGGTATAGCAGCACAGTCTCGAAGTTACGGTGTCCCAAACAGCACTCCATCAATCTCTGGAACGTTCCAGGGGCATTGCAGAGTCCGAACGGCATACTGTTGAACTCGCAGAGCCCCATCAGGGTAGTGAAGGCCGTCTTCTCCCGGTCCTCCTCAGCAACTGTTACTTGCCAGTACCCAATAATGAGGTCAAGGGTAGAGAAGTAATTTTCAGACTTTAGTGCAGCCAGGGATTCCTCTATACGGGGCAAAGGGTAAGCATCTTTATGTGTTATTCGATTAATTTGTCTATAATCTACACACATCCTCATGCTTCCATCTTTTTTCCTGACCAGGACCAGGGGAGATGCCCAGGGGCTACAGCTATCTCTTATTACCCCTGCTTTCTTCATGTCATGCAACATTTCCTTCGCTTTCTGGTAGTGTGCTGGTGGTATGGGCCTGTAACGTTCTTTGATGGGTGGATGGTCACTTGTGGGTATATGGTTTGTACCCCTTTAATCCTCCCAAAATCAAGTGGGTGTCTGCTGAATGCCTGTTCGTATTCCTGGACCACCCTGTGTACACCTAGTTTTTGATGGACAGGAGTGGCGCCAGTCCCAACATGGAGCTGTTGACACCAATCCTCCAGCTGAGCTTCGGAGTCATTGTCCTCCACTGTATCTGGTGGGGTCAAGGATTCCACTGGGTGTATGGCATCATCACTCACAGTACACAACCTGGCAACAGTGGCATATCTTGGTAATTTAACTTCCTCCTCCCCACAATTTAGGAGATGTATAGGTACCCTCCCATTGCATGCATCAACTACCCCTCTAGCAGTCAAGAGTGTAGGTTCTGTGCTCCGAGCTAATGGGCTCCACTACCGCCTGGTAGTTCTGTGCCTTGAGACCTATTGCTGCCCTACACCAAATCAGCATTTCACTCATTGGGGGAATCACAATGAGTATCGGGTCTGTCACCCGTACATTACCAATCTCATCACCAGTTAGCTTTACCTTTTTCTGGTACAGGAGGGCTCGAATCTCTCTCTGGAGCACCTTCCTTTGCCCTGGTTTGGCAGTGTCAGCAATCTGTTGGAGCAAAAACAACACTTCTCCCAAACAGTTACCAACAATATTTGTACCAAGTATCATATACAAGTCTGTATCACCAGGGAAAGATTCTATGACAATTAGCCCTTGGTCCTTTAGCTCCACTCTCCCCACCTTCACTGTCACGTCCTTAACCCCTACTAGGTTAAGAGGAAGGCCGTTAGAGGCATACACAGAGAGGTTCGGCGCTGGGGGGCGGAGTTCATCTATGGACCAGTACCTTTTGTAGAGGACATCAGGTATGATGGTTCCCTGTGGGCCGGTGTCCAGTAAGGCAGGTGTAGCAATGCCGTCCAGCACTATGGACAGGAAAGGCCTTCCTCCTACGAACCGGTGGTACCAGCTTGATGAGCCTGGTTGATTTACTCCTGGGTGTCAGCCCTCAGCCCCAGGGTTTGCTCGTTTAAAGGACAGTTCCGCGCAGTGTGGCCTGCCTTGTGGCAACGGTAGCAGATGAAGTCTCCTGGAGGGCGACGTTGGTCGTTGGTCCTCCCACGGGGTGGCGTTGTCCTCCTCCGGGGTGGCGTTGTCCTCCTACGGCGTGGTGTTGTCCTACTCTTCTTCTCATCCAGGGTACATCCTCAGGGCTGTCGGCGAGTAGGATCCTTCCTTCCAGCTCGGGCTCCTCCTGTAGCTGCAGGGTGCTCAGGACAGTGGCCAGGGTTTTACTTAGCTGACGCACTTCAGAGCGCAGGCTGTCCAGCTCTCTGGGGGGCACTGTTTGCATCTTTGTTTCAGCCATTAATGAAGGATCAGTGGGTGCCGTGGGCACTGGGGTGGCCCCACCCTGGTAACGCTGGATAGCAGTCCCTGATGTTTCCAGGTGCTGAAGGCCCTTAATAGCCATGTCCTTGAGGGTGTCAATGGTGGTGTCTAGATAATTTAAAGCCCACCACCGTACAGTTCTGCTCTCCTCCTGGGACCTCAATCCCCTGAAGAACTGTTCCGTCAGCATTTTATTATCATCCCGTATGCTGGCTGGACTAACCTGTTTTAGGGCCCGCATGGCTTCCTGTAAGCGCCAGGCGTAGTCCCGGATACTGTGCTCAGGTTTCTGGACACAATGATAGAACCTCATCTGGAGATCTGCCTCAGTGCAGTTTTCAAACACAGTGTGCAGTCTCTTAAAGATAATGGATACTGATTCCTGGTCTGCGGCTGGCCAGGTTTCCACTTCCCCCTCTGCGGCACCAGTCAATTATCCCAGCACAACAGCGGCTCTCTACTTACCAGTCATAGAATACATGTCCAGTACACCGTGTATTTTCCTTTTGAATCCAGACAGGGTGTCTGGTTTGCCATCATACTGGGGAAGCCATTTCGCTCCAGGGATATATGGCAGGGCCAAGGGTATCAACGGAGTCACGACCCCTGCTGGTGGGGCGGCCGATCCAGCCTGTGCAGCGCCGGGCGCAAGATGGGCATCAGGAGCATTAACCGGTGCTCCGGCGGCTTGCCGGTCGTCGGCCATGATTGCGCCCCCCTAGTAAACCGTAGCCTACCTTCTTCACTTTTTTATCAGGTAGGCCGCAGCTCCGCGGGCAACAGTCTTCTTCCAGGACCTTGCGTCACTCACGTCTGACGTCAGAGCGTCCACTGGACTCCTTCCAGGACCTGATGCTTCCTGGTTCGATGTCAAGGTCGGGGCGTGTGCTGGGCTTCGAGCGCTTCCAGCGGTTACGCCCCTCTTTTTCCTGCACGGCGACGGGAAAATGTCGGATAATGGCGGAAAACCTCGGGAATGGCGGGAAATCTTCACCACAGCAAGTGTTACAGTCTATTAAGGCGCACAGTACCCGGTGGCAATGGGCACGGAATCCTGTTCGTGACGCTAGAAGATGACGCGCCCCCAGGGCCGTGGGGTACTCGGCAGCAGGGCCTCTGTGGATGCCAGTGGGGGATATCACGGTGGCTGGCCCGGTCCGTGGCCCAGGGCGGTCACCCAAAAGGGGGATTAATTTATAGGGGATTTGTAAAGTGTTCGTGATGCCACTTGTGAAGTGCTGCTAAAGGGAGCCGCCACTGCGGGGCAGTCCTCTGAGGCAGATGGTCGGGCAGCTTGTGATGGAACGGCTCCCCACAGGTGGAGCGGGCCTCAGGGCAGCGTGGGGTAATGGATGGTGGTACAGGAGAGAGACGGTAAGGGCGGTTCAGGAAGAAGTGACGGACACTCACACAGGGGTTCGCTTCGGTACCTTTACTGGTGGAGATGCAGGTATGGTCCAGGGTACTCGGTATGCAGGGTGCACTTCAGGACTCTCCCCAGTGAGTGGGTATAGGGCCTCCTGATCCATTACGTTCACTTGCTAAGCTTCTGACCTGCCTGGAGCTAGGCCTGGCTTTATTACTGTCTCTGTTTCTCTCTTGCACCTGCTGACCTAGTGGTAGGGCCTTCTCTTGGAGATCACTCTCCCTGGATGCTGGGGCCTCTGTGACTCCTAGCCCTGGTTCGATAGTCAGCGCTGGTCGTCCTGGGACTTGTAGTCCCCTAGGTATCCGGTGGTCCCTACTGGGTATCAAGGGTCTCTGTGGGCACGGATCCGGTGTCCGGTGTATGGTTCGGTGTGAGCCTGGTACGCTCCTCTACCCCCTCAACTGCTCTCTCCTTTCCTCCTTGCCGTCGGCCACACTCAGGGCCCTAACTAGGCTTCAGTACGCGCTGTTGGCCTGAACATGCCTCACACAGCAGCCTGCGTGCTGCTCTCTCGCTGAGCACACTCTCTTAACTAAACACTAAACTAACCTGAACTGCCTGGCTCCACCTTCCCAATATATATCCCTAACGGGCTTCCTATGCTAGTCTGAGGTGGTAGGGTGGAGGTGTGTGAATGTGTGAGGGCCTCTTGTGGAGAAGTTCATCTGTAGCGCCCCGAGGGTTCGGCCGCTACAGGGGTATTGCACCTCAGTCCAGAGGTGTGATATTCCACTCCCGGGTAAGGATGGAGTATGGACCAGGGCTCAGTTAGCTGCATGCAGCACACACACCCCATTTCCGAGGGACAGCTCAACGGTGCTCCCACTAGACATAAGTGCAGGCACGACCGACCATGTCCCTGCTGGAGTGGGGAGGGAGGGGTGGAACACCCAGTGCTGTAGGGGCAGATAGGGGGCGGTTCCTGAGTGTAGGAAGGAGCCCATTGGTTGCTGGTCACCTGGGCTCATGGCTAGAGGGAGGTATAAAAGGTCGGCACCATCTTAGATCTAGGTTCGTTCAGCCAGAGGAGAAGACAGGGAGTAGAGGCTCTGTAGGAGCTCTACTCCAGAAGGGCCTAGTGAGAGGCTGAGGAGGAGGTGAAGGGGAGCTGAGATTCTAGCTCATCTCAGCTCCAAGAGAAAGGAACAGAAAGGAACAGAACAGGAAAGAAAGAGAAGAAGAGACAGAGAAACAGAAGGGCTCAGGAACAAGAAGGTGGAAGGGACCCTAAGAACCCACGAGAATCCAGGGTGCAGGGTCAGGCAGATTAAGGGTACCGGATCCCAAGTTGGTGGAGGAGAAACAACCCTCAGCCAAAGACCGGTCGTCGTGATCATCTATTGGTGCGACACCTCATCAAACCTGCTAGGAAGGCACCATATAGGACAGCGGAGGACGGGGCCCACGTTTAACCGCACAAGTCCGCGGCAGCCGGACAAAAGTGGGTCACTGGTGAGGCAGGCCAGAGAAAGGATTAAAGGGGGTCCTGTGCCATGCTCCTGAACTGCCTGGGAGTTGACCGAGCCCCTCTCCTGGTGGACGCAGCACGGCTCGGGCGGTCACTGCCGACGGAAGTGACCCGGAACAAACGAACTGTGAGTAAAGACCCTGGACTGTAACTTGTTGTCCGTGTGCTCCTTCGCTCCTCCGGCACTACCGGTACTGGGACCTTCACCACCATCACTCCCACCAGCCACTACACTGCCCTGGGGCCGCACTCTTCCCGTGGGGAGTCACACTACCCTAGCTGCACACTTCATCAGCCCCAGCGGTCTGCATGCAGCGGCGGTTCCTAATAACTGCAATCCACGGGTGGCGTAGTCGGACATTATCTCAAGTACGTAGCATACTACCATTGGTCTGACCACCCTGAGCCGCGGGACCGGGCCGCCACTACTACTCCCAGCGTCTCCCTGTCGCCCGGATCCGCGTGCCCCACGGCCCAGGGGGCGAGTCAGCTTTGGCGTAGTCGGCAGGATCATTACCAATCCGCCACAAGCGGGTATTGCGTGCCTGAAGAAAATTGTACATGTACCTTAAAAAGAAGTTTCCCGCTGTCTGGAGTCGTTTCCCGCCATCCGGAGCCGATTCCCGCCATCAGACGCCATCTTGGACCATTTCCCGCCGTCTTCATCCGTTTTTCCCGCCCTGGCAGAGCGGACGCCATTATGTGTGCACCAAAAGACAGCAGGAAGCCACCTCCCATCGTGGGCCAGATCCCAGAATGGCGCCAAAGAAGGAGCCCGCCCCCATCAGCCATGAATGCAGCAGTGGAGATGTCTATCAACATGGGGGGGCTGCCCCTGAAAGTGATTGTCACCAAGTTGCCCCGGGGCCACCCCCAATGGGGGTGGGAAGAGAAGAAAACTGCGGGGCAGGGGGTGGTCTGGATCAGTCCAGACAGACCGCACCCGGGAATGGATGCCCTGAGCAGCACCAGTCTCCTGGCCCGAAGCCTGCTGCAGGCCGAACCGCTCTGCAGCCTAGCAGAAGTCCTGGTGCAGCTCCCCAGAGATCCGGAGAGTGCGCAAGCTGCACTGGAGGACCTGGAGCGTAGGATGGTCCGGGCGCAGCAAGATGCACTCACAGAATGGAGAAAAGAACTGGCCCGGCAGGCCGAGACCCACCAGCGACAGACTTCAGCCGCACCCCGCGATTTGCCTGCCTCGGAGGACGGCGCAAGAGGAGAGAGGACCGGAGGCGACGCCGCGGAGGGAGCCGCGAGGACTGAGGCAAGTGAAGGGGACGTCACCACCCCAAGCCCAGCAACCGCAAGCCTGCCCCAGCCCCCAGTCGCGGCACCCGAAAGCCCCACTCACCGCGCCTGTTGCCGCGCCGCCACTACTTCCAGCTAGGCCTCAAGCGGTGAGCGCCGCGGCCACTCCCCGCCCGTCGCCACGCCCCTTGACCCCGGGCGCCGTAAAGCGAGAAGTGTCATCGGCCCGGTCGCAAGGCCTGGATGACCCGGGCGCCATCGCTGAGCCTGCGCCCTGTCCCGGACGGGACTACCACCTAGCACGACCGAGAGACCCCTGGCCTGGTCGCAAGGCCGAGTGCCCCCGGGCGCTGCCCCCAGATCAAATCCCTCTACCATACCACGACTGGGTGTGGACTTGATTGCCCATCATACCGGTCCGGATGGACTGCCCCTGGAGTGGCCGGCCGAAGTCATCAGCAATCAGCCATGGAAGACCCAGCCCCCGCGCGAGCCTCTGTTACCGGCTCCAGAACCCGTGGATGTCCCCCTACCCCCACTGGAGGACATCCAATTTGCATGGGACCCCACCGGCGAGAACTTGATGGGGTTCTCCCAAGAGACTCGGGCAGACGCGGTCCGTCGTCTGGAGGCCTGTCATCAGCAACTGGCGACCTTTGAGCGGGAGCGACGAGAGAGACGCGTCAGGGAGGAATGGCTCCATGCCCAGAGTGCTGAACAAAAACGTAAGGCCCGCCAAGACCCCAAAGCTGCCCGTGGTCCCCGAATCACCGGGACCATAGTCAAGTTCCACATGGAGAACGGCTGGGGCTTCATCAGGGGCCCAGAAACAGCAGGCGACGTCTTTGTGACCCGCAGGGACGTCGAAAGTCATCTACCTGAGGGGCATCGTGGCCGTGACTTGTACCCTGGTGATGTGGTCACCTTCACCCGCCACGTAGGTGCAAAAGGACCATATGCCCTACATGTCCACCGGCTCACCGAGGAGGAGCTACAATACCGCGGTTATGAGGAGAGCCAAGAGGACCCGGACGGGTCTGAAGAGCCATATGAGGAGGAAGAAGGAGCATATGGAGGACACCGCTACTAGTAAGTAGCAAAGTACCTGTGTACATAGTTACCCTTCAGGACATCCGAATCGTTTTTGGGACTGTTCCCGTCTTGAAAGTGTGGTCCCCGTTGGGACAATTATCGAACTGTTACCTGTGTGCCCCTATCCCCTTAGTAATCTGGCTGAGGACTGAGAGCAGCCTTCCCTCTTCCCCTAACAGGCTGAGGACTGTGAGCAGCCATTCCCCTATCCCCACCGGCCGCGGACTGGAAACGGCCAATTCCATGTATATAGTTGCGCTTCTTAAAGCGCCCCCTACTGGTTTTATACAAGAACCGCAACGTCTACCTCAAAGTTAAAATGGACTGTTGCACCTTCAAAAAAAAAAAAAAAAAAAAAAGGAAGAGCACCTGGTTGCAAGTTGCACCGCAGCCAAGAACCCAAGAATGTGCTTTAATTAAAAATGTTTTATGTGAAAAGGTTTTATATGCTGCTAAATAGTCATGTGAAAGTTTTCTATAATGTTTTATACAAAAGAGTTCCGGAAGTATTGAAAAAGTTTTCTATAATGTCTAGTGAAAAGAAAAGTGTGTCCCATAAAGGGAGTTGAACCGTAATGTCTGTTTCTAATGTAAAAAGTTATTGAAAAAGTTTTGCATGTCCTGTAATCAACTGTTTTTGCTCTTTTCCAGCCCGAGGACGTGCTGTGCTTTACCAGGGGGGAATGTAGCGCCCCGAGGGTTCGGCCGCTACAGGGGTATTGCACCTCAGTCCAGAGGTGTGATATTCCACTCCTGGGTAAGGATGGAGTATGGACCAGGGCTCAGTTAGCTGCATGCAGCACACACACCCCATTTCCGAGGGACAGCTCAACGGTGCTCCCACTAGACATAAGTGCAGGCACGACCGACCATGTCCCTGCTGGAGTGGGGAGGGAGGGGTGGAACACCCAGTGCTGTAGGGGCAGATAGGGGGCGGTTCCTGAGTGTAGGAAGGAGCCCATTGGTTGCTGGTCACCTGGGCTCATGGCTAGAGGGAGGTATAAAATGTGGGCACCATCTTAGATCTAGGTTCGTTCAGCCAGAGGAGAAGACAGGGAGTAGAGGCTCTGTAGGAGCTCTACTCCAGAAGGGCCTAGTGAGAGGCCGAGGAGGAGGTGAAGGGGAGCTGAGATTCTAGCTCATCTCAGCTCCAAGAGAAAGGAACAGAAAGGAACAGAACAGGAAAGAAAGAGAAGAAGAGACAGAGAAACAGAAGGGCTCAGGTACAAGAAGGTGGAAGGGACCCTAAGAACCCACGAGAATCCAGGGTGCAGGGTCAGGCAGATTAAGGGTACCGGATCCCAAGTTGGTGGAGGAGAAACAACCCTCAGCCAAAGACCGGTCGTCGTGATCATCTATTGGTGCGACATCTCATCAAACCTGCTAGGAAGGCACCATATAGGACAGAGGAAGACGGGGCCCACGTTTAACCGCACAAGTCCGCGGCAGCCGGACAAAAGTGGGTCACTGGTGAGGCAGGCCAGAGAAAGGATTAAAGGGGGTCCTGTGCCATGCTCCTGAACTGCCTGGGAGTTGACCGAGTCCCTCACCTGGTGGACGCAGCACGGCTCGGGTGGTCACTGCCGACGGAAGTGACCCGGAACAAACGAACTGTGAGTAAAGACCCTGGACTGTAACTTGTTGTCCGTGTGCTCCTTCGCTCCTCCGGCACTACCGGTACTGGGACCTTCACCACCATCACTCCCACCAGCCACTACACTGCTCTGGGGCCGCACTCTTCCCGTGGGGAGTCACACTACCCTAGCTGCACACTTCATCAGCCCCAGCGGTCTGCATGCAGCGGCGGTTCCTAATAACCGCAATCCACGGGTGGCGTAGTCGGACATTATCTCAAGTACGTAGCAGACTACCATTGGTCTGACCACCCTGAGCCGCGGGACCGGGCCGCCACTACTACTCCCAGCATCTCTCTGTCGCCCAGATCCGCGTGCCCCACGGCCCAGGGGGCGAGTCACATCCATGCACCCTACTGGGTTCTGTGGCACCCGTGCGCAGCAGGGCGCCACATCACCATAAAAGAACTACGAAAGGAAAACTCCAAAAGAGGGATCATATCCTTTTTTAGAGACCCTCACATGCCTTTTACTAAGATTTTTTTAAAGGCTGTACATTGTTTTTGAAAGTTATACACATGTTTTCATTTTTAGCTCATGCATGGCTCATATAGGAAAATTCCAAGTGAAAGACTGCCCTCTATGCTGGCCATGTCCTCAAATTGTTGCTCAGGTTAGTTTGAAATTATTAAAAGAAAAGAGATGCACTGCAAACCACTCTGGATATCCATCTGCTTTCTGCTTTGGACATTAGTTTGACATGATCGCCATCTCTTCAATGTTTTTTAATTTGTTCAATTCCCCAAAATTTAGTGCCTGAACAAATTAAAAAACATTGGAGAGGTGGCGATTATGTAAAACTAATGTCCAAGGCAGAAAGTAGATGGATATTCAGAATGAACTCACTGAAACCACATGTCCTCAACAGTGAGTTTGAGCTTCTTGCTTTTAATTTAAAAAATATGTATTTATTTATTTATTTTTTCTTTCCCTTTTGAAGTTTTTTTTTTTTTTGCTAATTTATGGGATGATTATCCACCTATATATACAAGGGAGTGCCCTGTATCTGCAAATCCTTGACGAAGGAGGCCGTGACCTCGGAAATGCGTTGGATAAGCGCTGGACTGTTTTTCCCTCAGTTGTTGTGACATCACACAGATACTAAGCACTCACATCATTGATTATCAGCTGTCCTGCAGGTGTGACTGACCTATCAAGCTGGCAAAAATTCTTCTCACCCATGATCTTCATCCCTGTAGCCACCTAGTGCAATGGCTGCATGTACCTGATAGGCCGAGTCTCTGAGAGTCTCTGCAGCCTTCTATCACCGGCGATAACACGTCGTCTGAACCCATTTTCTGCAATACTCACGGCTTGTTCTACAGACTCCGGCACTTGTCCGTCACCTCTAGTTACAGTTGTGACTTCTTCAAAGGACCCCTGGAAGCTGCACCCGTATATCTGAAGTGCTTCATTTGGACTACCATTTTCTCTAAGACAGGTAGGAATCACTCTTTTTGTATTTTATGAGTGGTTTGCAGCGCATCTCTTTTCTTTTAATCATTTCATTATTATTTGTGCCAGGGCATACTGTGCTTTGAGATTGCGGCTCTTTGCCTATCTGATTTAACTATAGCAGCATCGCTACTGCAGTTTTTTATATTTTACTTTAGTTTGAAATTAGTTAGCCATCAAACTAGCCATCATTAGGTAGTATGTCGAAAAATGTCAGCATAAAAGAATCATAAATGGAAAACTCAAAAAGAGGGATCAGATCTAGTGATGAGAGAGTGTGTTCTTTTAACCCTTTCAGAGAGCATGCTCAGGTGCTCGCTGAGTATTTGCAGCGTGCTCAAATGTTATAACAAACAGGCATTCCTCAAATGTATTAAAGCTGTCAAACAGTCGCAAATCATGCACACACCGTGACTGAAACATAACATTCGAGCTTGCCGAAGATACTCGGAAAACACCTGAGCATGCTCGTAAATCTCTACTAAGGAGCATGCTCGCTCGTCACTAATCAGATACAATTTTAAGGACCCATAAATGCCTTAACTAAGCTTTTTAAAGGCTCTACATTGTTTTTGAAAGTTTTATATATATGTTTACATTTTTGCCTCACAGATGGCTCATATTAAAATTCCAAGCGGAGAACTCCCCTCTCTGCTGTCCATGTGCTCTATCAGGAACCTCTTTCTTTTTTTTTTCATGAAGGTTTGAGACTGCAGAGAAAAACATTTTAGCCCCTATCAATGATGGACCTCCTGTTGCCCTTGGCCCAATAAAATGTCATGCCAGTAACTTGCACGCCTTCTCAGCATTGTCCTTCTCAATGCTTACACCACTCGGCTTCTCCTCATGTCAGGTTGCCTTGCTGAGTTTGACTTTTGCAGCACTCGGTCACTGCTGAATCTTCCTCCTGTTTCCACCTGGCTATAGGGAGGTGCAACAAGTCAGCAGAGATTAGTTTCCCTGGCCTATCCGCTACCAGCATTGGATATTTTGGCAGCTCTTCCCTCCACTCCTTGCCTGAGCATTGGTTCTAGTCAGCAGTTTGTTACTTGCTTCAAGTTAACAAAACAGGTGTAATAGCCAACTCATCTAAGGAAAAAGGTGCACAGGTGCAATGTGGCATCGTTGGCAATGAGATAAAACAGGAAAAATCCAGCACTATTGCAAATTCATGATGAATAAAATCACTTCTTTATTTTCAAAGAAAAAGTATTAAACAAAACAGCACATAGAACAGGAAAGAGATTCTTACGCATTTCGAGCACGCAGTCTGATATTAATCATAGAAAAGTTCTTTGAAAATAAAGAAGTGATTTTATTCATCTGCTGAATTTGCAAGAGGGCTGGATTTCTATTGTTTTTTTTCTAGCTTCCAGTTAAGGTATGTTCTTGTTTTGTCTACTGTTACTGACCCAGCTTGTTCACTCGTTCTGTCTCACCTCTTCAGTCCTGACCTCGGCTTCATCTTCTGAACATGTGCTGCCTGCCCCGACCCCGGACTGTCTGACTACGTCTTTGCCTATGCCTTCTGTACCACATATCCATGCCTTGAGATGTTGGTCAGCTGCTACAAGTCCGAGCACTGCACTGGAGTGGCAACTGGTGGCTACCCTGCGACAAAAGCCTATCTTCACCATCAGAGGCTCTAGAGAAGACCAGGTACCACTTAGTCAAGCCCCTCCAGGGTAAGCCCAGCCAGTGGAGCAGTGGGTCCACACCCACCGTTGTCTCAATAAGCTCAGGCCATGGACCCTGCATGACAAATCAGGACAGAGAGACCCCAAGTCCATTGTACAAGTCTTGTATGAGGAGGTTCATGCTCAACATGAGTGTCAAGACCAGCTGATGCAGGTGATCAGTGTGGTGATGACTCAGCTGCAGGATTTGTCCACCTCAGTCTCCTCCCTTTCCTGCACCTCTGCCGTGTCAGACCATCCTACCTCTCTGGTCTGCAAGCCTCTCTTGGGAATCGCTTATGGCTCCAGTTTCTGGTAGACCAGCTAGGTTCCAGCTTCCACTCCTGTCCCGCTACAATGAAGATCCCAAGGAGAACCACGGTTTCATAAAGCAATGCCAAATACATTTCATGCTCCACGCCCATCTCTTTCCAGCAGACCAAAAAATTTTTTTTTTCATGTTTGCTCTGCTATCTGCACAAGCCTTGGCTGGGCAAATTCCATTTGCAAGCAATGAGGTCCTGAGAATCGAGATTTAGGGAAGTTTCCGGTGATGTTCAAGGAACCAAGCCTTATCTCCTCTGCAGCCTCGTCGCTTTTGACCTTAAGACAAGGTGCCTTGGCTCAATATGCTTTACGCTTCCATACCCTGGCCTCGGACCTGGCTTGGAATAAAGAAGCTCTGGAGGCGATCTTCTGGCAGGGTCTGACAAAGCGTATTAAGGATGAATTGACAAGCAGAGATGTACCATCTTTCCTGAATGCATTTATACACCTGGCTACTAGAATCGATCTCCGTTTCCATGAGTAGGCTCTACAACAAGCTCAAATATCTTTCTTTGCCAGAAGACCACACAGGCTGGCTCGAGTATCCATTGCTACACCTCCTGCTATAAGTAAAGCGGGCTAAACTTTCTGTACCAGAGCGACAGCAAAAGTATAGAGAGAACGAGTGCATATTCTGTGGTGTCAAAGAACATTATGTTCATCTGTACCCAGTGAGGCCGGGAAACTTCAGAGCCTAGGGTTAGTAGTTGCTATTAATCGAGATCACCCTGAATTGTAGAGAAAGGTCTCTCTTCGCTGCAGCCCAATCAGACTCCAGATCCATTGCTATCTTCATCCATCAGGATCTAGTTCTACAAATTCAGCTTCCTACACAACAACTAGATCAACCCCTAGTTATAGCCTCCATTTATGGACATCCCCTGGCAGAGCCTATTTCATATATCCCACAACCAGTTAAGTTGCAGATTGGAGCCCAGCATTCCGAAAGCATCTCTTTCTATGTGATACCTACAGTTAGGTCCATATATATTTGGACAGAGACAACATTTTCCTAATTTTGGTTCTAGACATTACCACAATGAATTTTAAACAAAACAATTCAGATGCAGTTGAAGTTCAGACTTTCAGCTTTCATTTGAGGGTATCCACATTAAAATTGGATGAAGGGTTTAGGAGTTTCAGCTCCTTAACGTGTGCCACCCTGTTTTTAACCCTAGAACACATACCTGGGGCCTCGCAGGCCCGCCCTGTTAATTGTTTTCTATTTTCTGCAAGTTTACTTTAGTTAGAATTTTGAAACTCTAGGTATTCCTCAGGTATATAGTTATTTGTCATTTATGTTTGAGTTATTCCATGTTATTTGCACACGGGCCTAAAACGCCCCAGGTATGTGAAAAAGTAGATTTTTATGGTCATGCGTTCTAGGATTAAAGGGACCAAAAGTAATTGGACAATTGACTCCAAGGCTATTTCATGGACAGGTGTGGGCAATCCCTTCGTTATGTCATTCTCAATTAAGCAGAAAAAAGGCCTGGAGTTGATTTGAGGTGTGGTGCTTGCATTTGGAAGGTTTTGCTGTGAAGTAAATGTGGCACCCCAGGGGTCTGGTTACCACAGTAAAAGAGATATTATGTCTGAGAGCAAGTGGGAGGTTTCTCTGGTCAGGAGCCCTAAGCATGCAACACGGCCCACCCAGACCTGGGAGGGGAGGAATCTGCCCTTATAAACTGGGTCTGGGGCGGGATTAAGTTAGACAGAGCCTGGAGTGAAGCTCCAGACACAGGGAAAGTGACAACAGGAGCACTGTAGGAACAGTAGCTGAATACCAGGGGCTGGAGCTGAGCAGAGATTGCCCTGGTTGAAGACACTAAACCCGGACACGGAGTCCGAGGCTGTGGGGACATCCAGGTCCAGCAGCAGAATCCAACCGGCAGGGGATTCCATGTCCTCTGGCTTTAGAAACCCGAAGGCACGGTCACAAGCAAGGGACCAGCACCGCCATCATGAAGCGGAGGCTAACAGAAGGCCTCAAGTCACCGGCCATACGGGTGAGCACCACACGGTATACTCAGGGACGTGGGCTACTTCTATCCGCATAGAGCAAGGTAGCCAGGAAAGAGTGCAGATAGTCGGGGAGGCCTACAACTCCACCTGGCCAGGGGAGATCCTACTTGCTTACAGACTGACCAGGCCCCTATTGCTAACCAGTACTCCTGGGAGGGTCTGTGTTATACCATCAGTAAAGACCCTGAACTGCACCACACGTCTCTGTGTTTCATCGCCGCACCAGCACCATTACTACTGGGACGCTCACACCATCACTTCCATCATCCACATTAGCTGCCCTGAGGCAATACTTCTCCCGTTATCCCATACTCGGCTGCGCAAACTACATCAGCCTCAGCGGTCTGTAGCGCAGCGGCGGTCCCCACTGACCGCAATCCACGGGTGGCGTAGTCGGACATTGTACAGCACAGGCCCAGGGGGCGCGTCAACTTTGGCGTAGTCTGCAGGATTTCGTGCCCGCAACCACCGGGTACTGCGTGCCTGAAAAAGAGACTTTTATACTTACCTGTGGTGAAGTTTCCCGCCGTCCGGTGCCGTTTCCCGCCATCGGACGCCATCTTGGACCGTTTCCCGCCGTCTTCTGCCGTCTTCCCGCCATCCGCAGCTGCTTCCCGCCTTCGGACACCATCTTCGGGACGCCGCACGGGAAGAAGAGGGGCGAGGACGCCGAAAGCGCGCGAGATCCGAAGCTCCGCCCCACGCTCCGCCCCACGCTCCAACGCTGCGTAAGGTCCTGGAAGGAAGGAAGAGCGACGCTGACGTCATCGGAGCGCGACGCCAGGTCCTCAACCCCGATGATCGACTGCGGAGCCGCGGCCTACGGAAGAAGAGCATCTCAAGGTAGGCCACGGTCCACTAGGGGGGAAGGAGGATGTCGGACACTGAGGGGAGCTCCACCGCCACGCCGGCCACCAGCGCAACCGCTGCTGCAGTCATGCCCTTCACCATGCCCTATATCCCGGGGGCAACCTGGCTACCCCAGTACTCAGGGGAGTCACATACCCTGAGTGACGTTAGGGAAAGACTTGATAGCCTCTTCCAAGTATACCCCCTCACAGAAGAGCAAAAAGTGACCATTCTGGTGGCCCAGTTAATCAGGGCAGCCCAAAGGGAGGTAAAGTCCTGGTCACCTGGGAAGAAGAGGACTGTCAGAGAGATACTAGCCCGGCTGAAAGACACATTTGACACCCGCACCTCAGCCGAGATAAAACTAAGATTTTACGGGTGCAAACAAAGGGCACATGAAAGTATAAGAGACTATGCTCTAAACTTACAAGAGGCCCTGAGAGCCATTAAGCAGGCAGACCCTGACAGCGTGGGAAATGAAGACAAACTGTTGATCGAACAATTTATTGAGGGTCTACTGTGCAATGCCCACCGAACCTAGTTGCGGGCAATGGCCTTACAGGACCCTGACCTGGACTTTGCACAGTTCAAGGACAGAGCCATCCGGGTGCTCTGAGAACAGGCACCAGGTGGCGCTGTGACCCACAGGCGCCCTGCTATCACTTATCACCAGGACGCGGCGCCCTTGTCTGCAGGGCCTGTGGGAGCTGATGCGCAGGCTTTGAACAATGACCCGGCTACAGACCTGCACCATCAGGTCCAAGAGCTGACTAGGAGCTTTGCCGCGCTAACCAGAACTGTGCAGTCTTTACAGGTCTCTTCTCCAGGAAAGATCCAGCTGGCATCCGGACCAGAGGACGTCCCGTGGCGCCGACTGAGGAGGACCCCACCGGCCAGAGGAAGACCCAGCGACAGATACAACGAGGACGGACGACCCATCTGCTGCCGCTGCAATCAACCCAGACATATGGCAAGGTACTGTCATTTAAACGGGCACAACATGGGGTAGAGGGCCAACCCCCAGGCATAAGATCATCAGGCCCATCGAACTGGCGTGACAAATACGTAGGGGGACGTCCGGTCTTGCCTGTGGTACTGGACGGCATTCCTATGAGTGCCCTACTAGACACCGGGTCACAGGTCACCACCATCCCGTACGTGCTCTTCAAGCGGGACTGGAATGAGTCGGACATAACCCGCTACCCAGATGACGACCTGAGCATTATAGCCAGCAATGGTCAGCCCGTGCCCCAGATAGGATTTAAGGAAGTGACCATCAAGGTCGGTAAAGTTGAACAAGGCCGGCACAAGGACTTATCATTGTGGACATTGACCGTCGCGAGAGTCACCCAAAAATAACCCTAGGTACTAACGTAATTGAAAACTGTCTTGCAGAGGTGATTCTTATTTTGCAGCAGGTTGCCAAGAACGCCAGTTCCAGCCAGCAGCGTGTGCTCCAAAAAGAGATCCGGGCACTGATGAAGCGGCAACAGGTGGAACTATCTGGTGGTGAGATAGGTAGCGTGAGAATGTGTGACCCGTTCCCTATTGCCATGCCCCCAAAAAGTGAGATGATGATTTGGTGCCGGGCAGCTATTGGTCTAAGAGGTAGAGACTACCAAGCAATGGTAGAACCCGTCTACTCAGACAGTAGGCCCACCATTTTGACAGCACGGGGGGTGGTCGATGTATGCCATGGGAGGGTGCCCGTCCGCATCATAAATATTGGGGAGAGAGAAGTATACCTGCCCGGTATGCCACGCTAGCCAAATTGTTCACCATCAACCAGAACTCTGTACAGGCCGTGGAACCCTTGCCTCCATCTCAATCAGAGGTAGGTAACGGCTCTAAGAAACCAATGGAGGACTGGTGTCAGCAACTGCATTTGGGTACTGACTCCACTCCCTCACACCAAAAACAGGGAGTCTATCGGGTGGTTCAAGAGTACGAGAGAGTGTTTAGTAAACACCCGCTGGACTTCGGGCGAGTAAAGGGGGTAGAAGATCATATCCCCACGGGAGACCATCCATAAAGGAGAGATACCGACCCGTACCCCCTGCACACTATCAACACGCCAAGGGGATGTTAAAAGACATGAAGGAGGCTGGGGTAATTAGGGACAGCTGCCCTAATTAGGGACAGCTGCCCTGGGCAGCTCCACTAGTCTTAGTGAAAAAGAAAGACAACACCATAAGAATGTGTGTAGACTACAGGAAGGTCAACCGTATCACACACAAAGATGCGTACCCGTTACCAAGGATAGAAGTGTCCTTAGCTGCATTAAAATCTGCTAACTTCTTCTCTACTTTGGATCTCACTAGCGGGTACTGGCAGGTTCCTGTAGCAGAGGCGGACCGGGAGAAGACCGCATTCACCACCCCGATGGGACTCAGTGAATTTAACTGTATGCCGTTCGGGCTCTGCAACGCACCAGGAACCTTCCAACGGTTGATGGAATGCTGTCTGGGACACCGGAACTTCGAGACGGTCCTACTATACCTGGACGACGTCATCGTCTATTCCAAGACCTATGAGGACCATCTGGAACACCTCGCAGAAGTGTTTGAAGCCCTGGCAAACTATGGCTTAAAGGTAAAACCCTCAAAGTGTCATCTACTGAAGCCAAAGGTACAGAACCTGGGACACGTGGTGAGTGCTGACGGAGTAGCCCCCGACCCTGACAAGATCACCGTGATTAAGGACTGGCCAAGACCCTCCAGCATAAAGGAAGTGCGGCAGTTCCTCGGGTTGGTAGGCTACTACCGAAGATTCATTCCCGGTTTTACCAAGAAGGCAGCTCCTATGCAGGACCTCCTGATAGGCCAGTCCAGGAAGGCCAAAAACCAGAAGCCACCCTTCAAATGGGAAAAGCTGGAAGAGGAGTCCTTCCGCCAGCTGAAGATGGCCCTCACGGGGGATGAAATCCTGGCGTACCCTGATTACAGCCAGCCCTTTATCCTCCACACGGACGCAAGCAACATCGGGCTAGGAGCTGTACTGTCCCAGATCCAGCAGGGGAGAGAACGGGTAATTGCTTACGCCAGCCGAAAACTGCGACCCACAGAAAGAAACCCTGAGAATTACAGCTCGTTCAAGCTCGAGTTCCTCGCAGTGGTGTGGGCAGTAACCGAACGTTTCAAGCATTACCTTGCCTCTTCCAGGTTCACCGTGTACACGGACAACAACCCGTTGACACACCTGGACACTGCAAGACTGGGTGCCCTGGAGCAGAGATGGATGGCCCGCCTGTCCAATTTTGAGTTCACGATAAAATACCGGGCAGGACGCTCCAATACCAACGCGGACGCCCTGTCCAGGATGCCAAACCTACCGGACGAAGGGGAGGATCCAGAAGAATTGGAAGAGATCGAACTCCCTACGTTTCACCGTCATGAGATTACCCAGTATTCCCACCGTGTGAGGGGCCAGCGAACCGCTATATTCAACCCCTTACCCCACTACAACTGGGCGGAGACGCAAGACAGTGACCCTGCAGTCCGTCTGGTGAAGGAGATGCTGACCCAGGCTGACGCCCGCCTGGACCCAGACGCTCCGGAAGATACCAAGCAACTGTGGACGGAAAAGAGCAGACTGTTTCTCTACAAGGAAAAGTTGTGCCGCAGAATGGTCAATTCCCGGACACATGAACGGATCTGGCAGGTGGTGGTACCGAGACGGGACGCAGCTATGGTGCTGGAGGCCTACCACAATGGGGCAGGGCACTTCGGATGGAAGAATCTGGAGTTCCTGCTGTGTGAACGGTTCTACTGGATAGGCATGAGAGGAGCCATTGAGAGGTGGTGTAGAGACTGTGGCCCGTGCAATCTAAGAAGAAGGGACCGTGCCAGCCAGAGGACTCCCCTGCAGCCCATCATCACCAGGCAGCCGCTGGAACTGGTCGCTCTGGACCATGTTAAACTGGCTCCAAGCAGAAGCGGGTATGTCTAAGCCCTAACCATCGTGGATCACTACTCCCGATTCCTAGTGGTGGTCCCCGTCAAAGACTTAACAGCACAGACAGCAGCTAGAGCCTTCCAGCTGCACTTCTGCCGCCCACATGGGTACCCGGAAAAAGTGCTGATGGACCAAGGACCAGCCTTCGAAGCGGAGGTCTTCCAAGAGTTCTGAAACCTGTATGGCTGCAAGAAGATAAGAAAAACGCCCTATCACCCCCAAACCAATGGACTCTGCGAGAAGATGAACCAGGTGGTGATAGATCTGCTAAAAACATTGCCCCTGGAAGAACGCAGTCTGTGGCCTGAGAAACTGCCCGATCTGGTGGACCTGTATAACCACATCCCGGTAGGTTTCACCAACTGTACCCCGGCTTACCTAATGCGAGCAAGACCTGGTAAGCTGCCTGTTGACCTGGATATGGGAGTCCTGATACCCGAGGACACCTCGCCAGAGACAGACTGGGATACAGAACGGCAGCAGAAGTACCGGAAAGTACAGGAGAGCGTCGAGCGAAGTCTCTGTCAATCAAGAGAAAGGCAGGAGAGGACTTATAACCAACATGCTCCCGCTGTTCCCCTGGTACCTGGAGAGCAGGTCTTGAAAAGAAAAAGGCGGCTCCATAAGTTGGACGACCAGTGGGAGAAGGACCCGTACACCGTACTGCCCTCAAGCCACAATAATCCAAAAGTGTACGTCATCAGCAAGGATGGAGGAGAGTCCACAGCCACTGTCTCCAGAGACCACCTGAAAAAGTGCCCCGAGAAGTTGCAAAGCACGGATGAAGATCTGGAAGACCCTCAACCCGTAGAGGAAAAGGAGGAAATGATCACCACCGTACTCGGAGACTTTCCCCGGTCCTGGACACAAGTAAACAACGCTATCATGGTGCCCATCCTCACCTTTCTCCAGCCAGCCCCTCAAGTGCCTACAGAAGACCAGGTAGAGCTGGAAGAGCAGCCGGCCCAGGAGGCAGAAGAGTCCACACCAGCAGCACAGGAGAATCAACCCTCTGCTAGTAGTGAGCCTGCCATGCCCCTAGTGAGCCAAAGAGTGCGCAGACAGCTGCCCAGCTTACCCATAACACCTCCTACACCCTGTAGTGCAGGACCAGTTAGTGAGCTCCGTAGGTCCACTAGAGTCACTAGAGGTCAGATGCCCGCTCGCTGGAAAATCTAAACTAATGCACTGTGAATTTACCTGTTTCTTGAAAATGTTTATGGTTTATGTTTGTTGCCCGTTATTAATTATGTTTCTCAGTTACCCTGCAGATTTCTATGGACTAACAGGTTATGGACACTGGATAACCGGAACAATTCTTGTAGATAGTTGCACCTTGGTGCCTCTTGCGAAGACGGCCGCGGAAGAGAAAACCTGTCTGGAGTGGCCTACTTGCGGCCCAAAGTAGCTAGCTCCAGCCTTGCAGCCACGCCCAGGGCCAACGCAAGGGGTTTGCTTTGGACAGGTCCCCTACTTCGCTTAAAGCTTCACCTTGGGTGACATGGACACCCTCTTGTTTCAAAAACTTCACCTTGGGTGATATGGACACCCGGTTGCGGACACGCCGTGACCTTTAAAGAACTAAAGCTACTTGTAAATATGTTATTGTATTATTGTTATACCCTGTATTTATGTTTCTTTAAAAAAAATGTGTTTAGTCCCGGAGTACTAAAATTTACTAGGGGGGAATGTGGCACCCCAGGGGTCTGGTTACCACAGTAATAGAGATATTATGTCTGAGAGCAAGTGGGAGGTTTCTCTGGTCAGGAGCCCTAAGCATGCAACACGGCCCACCCAGACCTGGGAGGGGAGGAATCTGCCCTTATAAACTGGGTCTGGGGCGGGATTAAGTTAGTCAGAGCCTGGAGTGAAGTTCCAGACACAGGGAAAGTGACAACAGGAGCTCTGTAGGAACAGTAGCTGAATACCAGGGGCTGGAGCTGAGCAGAGTTCGCCCTGGTTGAAGACACTAAACCCGGACACGGAGTTCGAGGCTGTGGGGACATCCAGGTCCAGCAGCAGAATCCAACCGGCAGGGGATTCCATGTCCTCTGGCCTTAGAAACCCAAAGGCACGGTCACAAGCAAGGGACCAGCACCGCCATCGTGAAGCGGAGGCTAACGGAAGGCCCCAAGTCACCGGCCATACGGGTGAGCACCACACGGTATACTCAGGGACGTGGGCTACTTCTACCCGCATAGAGCAAGGTAGCCAGGAAAGAGTGCAGATAGTCTGGGAGGCCAACAACTCCACCTGGCCAGGGGAGATCCTACTTGCTTACAGACTGACCAGGCCCCTACTGCTAACCAGTACTCCCGGGAGGGTCTGTGTTATACCATCAGTAAAGACCCTGAACTGCACCACACGTCTCTGTGTTTCATCGCCACACCAGCACCATTACTACTGGGACGCTCACACCATCACTCCCATAGAATCATAGAATCATAGAATCATAGAATGGTAGAGTTGGAAGGGACCTCCTGGGTCATCTGGTCCAACCCCCTGCTCAAAGCAGGATTCACTAAATCATCTCAGACAGATGTCTGTCCAGCCTCTGTTTGAAGACGTCCATTGAAGGGGAACTCACCACCTCTCGTGGCAGCCTGTTCCACTCATTAATCACCCTAACTGTCAAAAAGTTTTTTCTAATATCTAATCTGTGTCTCCTCCCATTTAGTTTCATCCCATTGCTTCTAGTCTTTCCTTGTGCAAATGAGAATAAAGATGATCCTTCTACAATGTGACAGCCCTTGACATATTTGTAGACAGCTATTAAGTCTCCTCTCAGTCTTCTTTTTTGCAAGCTAAACATTCCCAAATCCTGCAACCGTTCCTCATAGGACATGGTTTGCAGACCAGTCACCATTCTGGTCGCTCTTCTCTGAACTTGCTCCAGTTTGTCTATGTCTTTTTTAAAATGTGGGGCCCAAAACTGTACACAGTATTCCAGATGAGGTCTGACCAAAGAGGAGTAAAGACCAATAATGACTTCACGTGATCTAGACTGTATGCTTCTGTTAATACATCCCAGAATTGTATTTGCCTTTTTTGCTGCTGCATCACACTGTTGACTCATGTTCAGTCTATGATCTATTAGTATACCTAAATCTTTTTCACATGTACTGTTGCTTAGCTCTATTCCTCCCATTCTGTATATGCTTTTTTCATTTTTATTGCCCAGATGTAGTACTTTGCATTTTTCCCTGTTAAAAACCATTCTGTTGGTTGCTGCCCATTGCTCCAGTTTATTTAGGTCTTTTTGAATCCTCTCTCTCTCTTCTCTAGTATTAGCTATCCCTCCTAGCTTTGTGTCATCAGCAAATTTAATCAGTTTACCCTCAATTCCTTCATCTAAATCATTGATAAAGATGTTGAACAATACAGGTCCCAGGACGGAGCCCTGTGGTACCCCACTTGAGACATTCATCCAGCTGGATGTGAAGCCATTTACAATCACCCTTTGAGTCCGATCACTAAGCCAGTTATGAATCCACCTAACAGTTGCCTGGTCCATTGCATACTTGGTCATTTTTTCAATAAGGATGGTGTGAGATACTTTGTCAAATGCTTTGCTGAAGTCAAGATATACTATATCTACAGCATTTCCCTGATCCACCCAGTCAGTGATTCTGTCATAGAAGGAAATTAAGTTAGTCTGACATGACTTGTTAGTTATAAACCCATGCTGACTCTGGTTAATCACTTCATTCTTATCCAGGTACTTACATACACATTAGCTGCCCTGAGGCAATACTTCTCCCGTGGGGAGTTATCCCATACTCGGCTGCACAAACTACATCAGCCTCAGCGGTCTGCAGCTCAGCGGCGGTCCCCACTGACCGCAATCCATGCGTGGCGTAGTCAGACATTGTTATTACTTAAGACTGCCACTGGTTTGACCGCCCTGGGCACGGACCGGGTCACCGCCACACGGAGACTACAACCCCCAGCATCTTACAGAAGGCCCGGCTCTGGGTATCCCCCTGCACAGCACAGGCCCAGGGGGCGCGTCATAAACATGCGGTCAAAGGAGCTCTCCATGCAGGTGAAACAAGCAATCCTTAAGCTGCAAAAACAGAAAAAACCCATCCGAGAAATTGCTACAATATTAAGAGTGGCAAAATCTTCATTTTGGTACATCCTGAGAAAGAAAGAAAGCACTGGTGAACACATCAATGAAAAAAGACCTGGGCGCCCACGGAAGACAACAGTGGTGGATGATCGCAGAACAATCTCCATGGTGAAGAGAAACCCCTTCACAACAGCCAACCAAGTGAACAACACTCTCCTGGAGTTGGCGTATCAATATCCAAATCTACCATAAAGAGAAGACTGCATGAAAGTACATACAGAGGGTTCACTGCACGGTGCAAGCCACTCATAAGCATCAAGAATAAAAAGGCTAGACTGGACTTTGCTAAAAAACATCTAAAAAAGCCAGCAGAGTTCTGGAAGAACATTCTTTGGACAGATGAAACCAAGATCAACCTCTACCAGAATGATGGAAAGAGAAAAGTATGGCGAAGGCGTGGTACAGCTCATGATCCAAAGCATATCACATCATCTGTAAAACACGGCAGAGGCAGTGTGATGGCTTGGGCATGCATGGCTGCCAGTGGCACTGGGTCACTAGTGTTTATTGATGATGTGACACAGGACAGAAGCAGCCGAATGAATTCTGATGTATTCAGAGCCATACTGTGTGCTCAGATCCAGCCAAATGCAACCAAACTGATTGGTAATCGTTTCATACTACAGATGGACAATGATCCAAAACATAAAGCCAAAGCAACCCAGGAGTTTATTAAAGCAAAGAAGTGGTATATTCTTGAATGGCCAAGTCAGTCACTTGATCTCAACCCAATTGAGCATGCATTTCACTTGTTAAAGACTAAACTTCAGACAGAAAGGCCCACAAACAAACAGCAACTGAAAACCACCACAGTGAAGGCCTGGCAGAGCATCAAAAAGGAGGAAACACAGTGTCTGGTGATGTCCATGAGTTCAAGACTTCAGGCTGTCATTGCTAACAAAGGGTTTTCAACCAAGTACTAGAAATGAACATTTTATTTACAATTATTTAATCTGTCCAATTACTTTTGGTCCCTTTAAAAACAGGGTGGCACATGTTAAGGAGCTGAAACTCCTAAACCCTTCATCCAATTTTAATGTCAATACCCTCAAATGAAAGCTGAAAGTCTGAACTTCAACTGCATCTGAATTGTTTTGTTTAAAATTCATTGTGGTCATGTCTAGAACCAAAATTAGAAAAATGTTGTCTCTGTCCAAATATATATGGACCTAACTGTAAATCCGTAAACTCTTTTCTCCTGGGCCTTCCTTAGTTCAGTTTACTAGTTCAGCATCTCGTTGTGCTACTAATTGTCTTGCCAAGGTCTTGTTCAAGTCTCCGCCTGCCATGCTTTCAGAGCCTTTCTTCTCTGCCTACCTATTATCGTGCCTTTGCAGAAGTCTTTTGTGAAAAGAAGGCAGAGGTCTTGTCACTCCATAGACCTTATGATGGTTATGATGGTCCTATCGATGTTACGTCTGGCACCTCTCCACCCCGGGGCTCTTCTCCTGCTGGTTCCGGCTCCTTCTTAATGACTTAGATAGATGGATCCCTAAGTCCCTATATTGACTATCGGGGCCTTAACAAGATCACAATTACGTATAAATGACCACTGCCTTTGATTTCTGAACTCTTTGACAGAATCCGTGGGGCAAGGATTTTAACCAAACTGGATCTACGAGTGGCTTATAACTTGATTCAGATTTGTAATGACGACAAATGAAAGACAGCCTTTAATACCCATGATGATCACTATGAGTATATCGTCATGCCCTTTGGTCTGTGCAATAAACCAGCTGTTAGAACCTTGCTCTTAGGTTTTTTTTCCTTTGCTGGTCACATGACCTTGTTGGCCTATTTAATCCTGCTCCGCCCTTCTGGCTTTGCTGGACTTCATTGTTTAACTACTTTCTAGCTAGCCTGTGCTCTGTATCTAACTCTGTTAGTTTGCTTGGTCTACGGACCTCTTTGTTCTATATATTTTGTTTGTTCGTCTGTCTGCTACTATTTCTGTTAGGAGGTGTCCCATTTTCCTCCCAGTCCTTAGTACTTGTAGGGATTCCTTCCCCACATCTATAGGTCTCCGTACAGACTAGCTTAGGACTTTAGCAGGTCTGATCACAGGATCAGGTTCCCTGTTACATCATAGGGATTCAGCTGAGTTCTATCGTAGGGACAGATCTCCTCTCTTTCCTTAGCTCTGGTAGCAGAACATAACAGTAAGTCCAGCCCAGCAAATGCTCTAAGGAAAGATTTTTTCTGTTCCATCATGGTGTCGGTTCTGGATTTGGCTAAACACCTGCAGGGACTCTCTTTGGAGGTGACTGAGCTCCGTCAGCACGTGAGTAACTGTCCTGGAGCACCTTTCTTGGAGCCTAAGGTACGTTTGCCGGATTTATTTTTTGGTGAACACCGAGAATTTTTTTCATTTAAAAATGCTTGCTTATTGTATTTTCGTTTGAGACCCAAGTCCTCTGGGGATGATTCCCAGCGCATAGGGTTTATAATGTCACTTTTGCGCAAAGAGCCTCAGGAGTGGGCCTTTTCTTTGCAACCTAGTGATACATGCTTCAGTTCAGTGGATAGTTTTTTTTCTGCTTTGGGACTATTATATGATGATCCTGATCGTGTCTCATCAGCTGAGACTGAGTTAAGACATTTGAGACAGGGATCAGGTAATGTGGAAAAATATTGTACTCATTTCCGTCGATGGTCTACTCAAACAGGGTGGAACGATTCTGCTCTGAAAAGTCTATTTCTTGCTGGGCTCAGTGAAAGGGTTAAAGACCTGCTAATTGCTTATACTACACCTGAAGATTTGCAACAGGCTATGCAATTAGCTATACGGGTGGATAGGAGACTGCGTGCAAGGGTTAATGAGAGCAAATCCTCTGCTATGTCAGTTTCTGGTTATGAGAATGTGTGTACTAACAGTGGTGAACCGATGGAGATTGGAGCGATGACACCTCGCTCTCAAGAAAAAGATCGCAGATTTTCTGAAGGCTTGTGTTTCTATTGCGGAAAATCTGGTCATTTGATTAAAGGCTGTGAGCTTCGTATCAAGAAAGAAAAAAAAATGGTCAGTCATGCCCGTATTGCCTGTTTAAATTCCAAGGGTGTATTTTTAGCTGCTTCCACGATTGCTCAGGAAAAATTAACGGAATTTTGGGTGTTTGTTGATTGTGGGTCTACTCTGAATGTCATTGATGGGGGATTCTTGGAAAGACTCAATTTAAAACCCGAACCTTTATCATCCCCCATTGCTGTGGTTTCGGTGGATGGTTCCCCTTTGAAGAATATTACTCTCAAGGTCTGTGAATTTCCTCTCACTATTAATGGTGTTCACCACGAGAAATTGGATTTGGTAGTTTTGAACAACTTGCCTTCTCCAGTAATATTGGGATTGCCCTGGTTAAAATTTCACAATCCTGTACTGGATTGGTCTACCAGTGAAATTAAATCCTGGAGCCATAAATGTTATGACAAGTGTTGTAACGGGCGTATTGCAGCTTTGGATAGGGGAGAATTGCCTGTTCCTATTCAGGATTTTTGGAGAGTTTTTTCTGAGAAGGAATCGCAGGTTTTGCCTCCCCATAGAGACTATGATTGTTCTATTGAATTTGTCCCTGGAGCGACTCTTCCTAAAAGTCGTTTATTTAACCTTACTATTCCTGAGAGGAAGGCTTTGGAGGAATACATACAGACAAGTTTGGCCGCCGGTCACATTAGGCCCTCTAAGTCTCCTGTGGCGGTTGGATTCTTTTTTGTAAAAAAAAAGGACGGCGGTTTACGTCCTTGTCTGGATTTTCGTGAGATTAACAAAATTACTGTACGCAATCCTTACCCACTGCCATTGATTCCTGATCTGTTTAACCAGTTAATGGGGGCCAAGTGGTTCTCTAAAATTGACCTTAAGGGGGCATACAATCTGTTGCGCATGAAGGAGGGTGACGAATGGAAGACTGCTTTTAACACTCCTGTGGGTCATTTTGAGAATCTGGTTATGCCCTTTGATCTTACTAATGCTCCTGCATTTTTTCAGAATCTTATTAATGACATCCTTAGACCTTTGATCGGCAAAAATGTGGTTGTGTATTTGGATGACATTTTGATTTATTCGCCGGATCTGGAGTCTCATTGCCGGAGCGTACGTGAGGTATTACAGTTATTAATGGACAATTCGCTTTTTGCTAAGCTGGAGAAATGTGAGTTCGCTGTACAGAGAATTAGTTTTTTGGGTTACATTATCTCCAGCGAAGGTTTTGAGATGGACCCGGTAAAAGTTCAAGCTGTACAGGAATGGCCTAGGCCTATTGGTTTGAAATCGATACAGAGGTTTTTAGGTTTCGCCAATTATTACAGAAAATTCATAAAAAATGTTTCTAGTATTGTCAAACCTCTGACTGATCTCACCAGGAAAGGTGCTGATGCGGTTCAGTGGTCTTCTGAGGCCATTGAAGCTTTTGTGTATCTCAAGGAGAGGTTCACCTCTGCTCCCATCCTTATGCAGCCTGATGTGACTAAGCCGTTTTTGGTTGAGGTTGATGCTTCCTCTGTGGGGGTTGGCGCAGTATTGTCTCAGGATAACGGGGATGGATTACATCCCTGTGCCTTTTTTTCAAAAAAATTTTCGGAGACTGAACTGAATTACGATATTGGTAATCGGGAATTATTGGCTATTAAACTCGCATTTGAACACTGGCGCCACTTCTTGGAAGGTGCGGAATTTCCCGTTCAGGTTCTTACGGATCATAAAAATCTGATATATCTTGATGCTGCCAAGTGCCTGAATGCCCGTCAGGCTAGGTGGGCACTGTTTTTCTCGCGGTTAATTTCTCCGTTACTTACATCCCTGGTACTAAGAATGTTAAGGCGGATGCCTTGTCTCGCAGTTTTTCTCCCATAGTCGGTGCTGAGAAAGAGGAGAACATTTTACAAGAAGGTGTTGTGATAGCTGCTTTGGACTCCGTTTTGGAAAATGAGATTCTTAAAGCACAGGAGAATGCCCCATCTAACACTCCTCATGGGAGGTTGTTTGTGCCTGGGACCTTTAGGAGAGATTTGTTTGTTGAGTGTCACGAATCTCGGCTGGCAGGTCATCCCGGAATCTCTGAGACCAAGAGACTGGTGGGTCGCAGTTTTTGGTGGCCTGGATGGCAGAAGGAAGTCATTAAGTGGGTGCGTCAATGTACTATATGTGCTAGATCTAAGTCCTCACATACTCCTGCTGCGGGGTTGCTTTGTCCTTTGGAGGTTCCCAGTTCTCCTTGGACACATTTGGCTATGGACTTTATAACTGACCTTCCCCCCTCTGAGGGTTTTACTGTCATCTGGGTGGTCGTGGACCGTTTTAGCAAGATGTGTCACTTGGTTCCCTTCGTCAAACTGCCATGCGCTAAAACTCTCGCTAAGGCCTTTGTCAAGGAAATTGTCAGACTTCATGGCGTTCCTACTGACATTGTTTCTGATAGGGGTCCTCAGTTCGTGGCTCGTTTTTGGCGTGCCTTTTGTGACAGGTTGGGAGTTCATTTATCGTTCTCGTCCGGATATCATCCTGAATCTAATGGCCAGACAGAAAGGAAAAACCAAGATGTTGAGCAGTTCTTGCGTTGTTTTGTGGCAGACAATCAAGAGGGGTGGTCTGAGTTTCTGCCACTTGCTGAATTTGCTCTGAACAATCATACATCTTCTTCTGCTGGTTGTTCGCCTTTTTTTTGTTGTTCTGGGAGACATCCGTCGTTTGGGTCGTTCTCCAAGTTGGGATCTGCCGTGCCTGAGGAGGAGAATTTTTCCGGTGATTTGGAGAGAGTTTGGACGGATGTGCGTGGTAATCTTCAGGAGGCCAACAGAAAATCTAAGGACTACTTTGATAGGAAACGACAGGAGGTTTTGTTCGCTGTTGGTGACATGGTTTGGTTGTCCTCTAGGAATCTGCGGTTGAGGATTCCTTCTAAGAAATTGGGTCCCAAGTTTGTAGGGCCCTTTAAGGTGCTTCAGGTTGTCAACCAATCTGCTGTTAGGTTGGAGGTTCCTACCTCCTGGAGAATTAATCCGGTATTTCATGTCTCTCTGTTGAAAAAAGCTGTTGTATCGGATTGTGACGCCTCTGCCTCTGTTCCTCCGGTGGTGGAGGACGGGGAATATGAAATTTCTCGCATCCTTAACTCTAGACGGTATAGAGGTAGTTTGCAGTATCTTGTGGCCTGGAAAGGTTTCGGACCCGAGGATAACTCTTGGGTGAGGTCGGATGATGTTTCCGCGTCCAGACTTATCAGAGCGTTTCACAGGAGATTTCCTGATAAGCCTGGTCCTAGGGGATCCGGAGGATCCTCTTAGAAGGGGGGGTACTGTTAGAACCTTGCTCTTAGGTTTTTTTTCCTTTGCTGGTCACATGACCTTGTTGG